>NC_086171.1:107866387-109359512 GCF_023053635.1 Elgaria multicarinata webbii
TTAAAACCTCATTTTTAAAAAAAATCATAAAAAATCAATGGATGAACAGATCTGTTTCAAATTTGGTGTGGCTAAAGCTCTACCTAAATCCTATCATGGTACAAAGTTTCATCTCTTTAACTTTAAAAATGATGATTTAAAAAATAATAATTTTAAAACCTATTTTTTTTTAAAAAAAACCTAAAAAATCAATGGATGAACGGATCTGTTTCAAATTTGGTATGACTAAAGCCCTTCCTAAGAGCTACTATTGTGCCAAGTTTCATGTCTTTAGCTTAAAAAATGACAGAGCTATAAGCATTTTTGTTAATTCCCATTAGAGCTGCTCTTTGAAAGAAAATCCGGATTTCTGTTCCCCTCCCGGATTTGTCATCAAAAACCCAGACAAATCCGGGCAAATTCGGTCATATGGTCACCCTAAACTAAGGCCTAAATGTTGCCCTTGGTGTGCAGAGCTGAAGGGCAGTGTACTCTGGTGTGTCCATCCAGGGGTTCTAGGTCCACTGAGAGGCTGCTCTCACTGCCCCACGGGGGGGGGGGAACATAATGACTGGGGGGACAGGATGGCAATTGGGGCCCATTCATTCTCCAGAGAAGCAGCTGCTGCTTGGAGCTTGCTTCCCTCCTCCCTGCCAGAAAGAATACTCCAGGCACAATCCCATGCAGTTTTTGACAGAAAGAAGTCCTACACCTCTCAAGCATTCTGCAGCCATGAACAAATGAGGGCTGCTACACCAGAATCAGGAATGGAGCTGATGTTTTAAAGTCTTTTTATTTAGATCAAATAAAAATACAGATATGATTATAAATACAGTTTAGTATTGATTCAAACAATTACTGCATGGGATTCAGAAGCAAGAGATGGGAGTTTGAAGCCCACCGGGAGGAAACTGAGAAATGCCCCACTTGCTTTAAAACTGCAGGTCAGTGGTACAGCACCTGCTTTGCATGCAGAAGATCCCAGGTTCAGTCTCTGTCATCTCCAGGAATGGCTGGGAAAGACCCCTGGAGACCCACTGCCAGTCAATGTAGACAACACTGAGCTAGATGGATCAATGGTCGTCTGACTTGTTGTAATAATGCTGGTTCCTCTCTCTGTGTGTATGTGTGTTATATTTTTATTTATTTATTATTATTATTGTTATTATTTATTACATTTATATACTGCCCCATAGCCAAAGCTCTCTGGGTGGTTTACAAAACTTAAAAACAATGAACATTAAAAACAGATATAAAAAAATTAAAAAAATATGAATAGGATTTAATAAGAGGGTGAACATGAGATTTGTGCCAGCATGGACCTATAGGTATCTTATAGTACAATCCTATGCATGTCTGTTCAAAAGTAAGCCCCATAGATTCAGTGGAGCATATTCCCAGGAAAGTGGGTATAGGATTGTAACCAAAGCTGCTTTTAAATTCTGTATTAGATTGCAGTACTTATTAAAATGACTGTTGCCAGCGGTATCTTCTAGTTCAAGGCCTAAGAAGAGTGTTCATCAGATTGTATGTATAGAACAATGTAATTACAACCAACTTGATGGTATACTTGGGCCTCATCTACACCAAGTAGGATATTGCATTATGAAAGTGGTATATAAAAGGCAGGAGCCAAACCAAGCAGGATATAGCGGTATGAAAGCGGTACATGGTCTGTGTCAATGGGTCCCAACAGTTGTCCGTGCACTTCAATACTGCTATAAAGCAGCAGTGTGGCTCCTGCCTCTTATATACCACTTTCATAGTGCAATATCCTGCTTGGTGTAGATGAGGCCTTGTTCTCAAAATAGAATTGCCTTAGGGCATTTTTACCTGATGAGCCAAATGTCTGCCCTAGACTAATACAATGGCAGGATCAACACTACTGCTTTGAAATGGTTTCTAACAGTAGTGACAACAGTTGGGACCCAGGACACACTCCATATACAGTTTTCAAACTGTTTTCAAAGTGTCATATCCTGCTTGGCATCGATCTGGCCAATGTCAGCTTTTATCTTGCCCATTTTTGTACATTTGCTTCAGGCTATGCGTAAGATAATAGCAATACAAGAAGACTACCACAGGGGGAGACTACATACCCTCTTTTGAAGATAAGTGTATGCGTGTTTGGACAGGCATTTTCAAATATATTTGAACAAATCACTCTTTCCCATTTTAGCTTTAAACTTCCCAGCTTTATTCTCCGTTTAATATATATCTTTGGAAGAGAAGTTATATTAAATATTATGAATTCAAATATAGAGTCAGATACACATTACCAATTTCTTGAATTCGTTGTTATCTCTCAGTTGCAAATACTGAGATCATTAAATGTCCTCATTGCCCAATGTAAGGAGAGCCATGCTGGATCACACCACAGGTCCATCTACTCCAGCATTCTGTTCACACAGTGGCCAACCAGCTGTTAACCAGGAACCCACAAGCAGGACACAAGTGCAATAACATCTTCCTACCCATGTTCCCCAGCAAGTGGTGTACATAGGCTTACCACCTCTGCTACTGGAGGTAGCACATAGCTATCAGAAATAGTAGCCATTGATAGCTTTCTTCTCCAGGAATTTATCTAACCCCCTTTTCAAGCTATCCAATTTCGTGGCCATCACTACATCTTGTGATTTAACTATGCACTGTGTGAAGAAGTACTTCTTTTTATTCCTACCAGTGCTAGAGAACTTTGTTCTGCTACAATTTTTGAGGCTACAGTTTCTATACATACAATTTCCTGGGAATACGGCCCATTGAAAACAATAGATGTATTTCTGAGTAGACATGTACAGGATTTCATGGTAAATCTTTTGGGCCAAACCATACATAATCCTTTTATTAGAGGTAATACATAGACAGAACTTATGATATAGCATAAAACATGCCAGTCAAGATGTAGGAATGCTCAAAGCTGTGTAATTAATTAATTAATTAAACTTGAGCAAACTAGACATAATGTGGATTGAGGGCTGCAGCTTCTTGTGTGTGTGTGTGGGGGGGGACTTTTGCCTCCTGTGGCTACTTCTCATTGTTAAAAGAAATGCTGACCTCAGAGCCATTTAAGTTCTAGTTTCTACATGTCCCCAAAACTTCTGAAGTTGATACGATAAAAGGATGATCAGGGCCGGCTTTCCTTGAAGCCACGTGGATGCTTGAGGCGGCAAAATTCAAGAAGAGTAGTGGGAACGGAAACAGCAGCGCCTGTGGGCGCTCTCCCCGCTTCTTGGTCCTGTTGGCAACGTGCCAGCAGGCTGGAGAGAAGTGGTCACTTCTGCAGGCCTCTCAGGCAGATCCCACCCACCCAGACTGCTCATTTGGGCAACCGGCAAGCCATGCCCACCAGCTACGCCTGCTATCCCTTGGTCCCAACAGCCATGTACGTGTGGCCTCCAGAACCAAGAAGCTGAGAGTGTGGCTGGCGCCAGCTGCCCAAGCAAGCAGCCTGGGTGGCCAGGAGGCGCCAGAGTGAGCAGAGTTGGTCCCAGCACCCGCCTGCATGCCTCCCGCCCACCTGGGTAGCCGGCGGCATGCTTACCTCATGAGATGTCAGACACATCATCCTAGTAGTTCCATGAGACTTGAGACTTCCAGGAGAGGTGGGCAAGCCAGGGAGCAGCCCACTGCCTCTTGTTCCGTCCTGCTGCCTCCTGTTCCGGCAAGCATCTGGAACAGGAGGCAGCAGGACAGAGGTAAGTGTGCTGCCAGCTGCCCAGGTAGGCAGTCGAGGTCAGTGGGAGGCATGCAGGTGGGTGGTGGGACCAAGAGCCAGCACTGCTTGCTTGGATGCTGACCAGGCTGTTTGCTTGGGCAGCCAGCGCAGGCCATGTTCACCACTTCTTGGTCCCACTGGCCAAATGCCTCCTGTAAGGAGTCCCACCGGAGATGCCTTTCAAGAGGCAGTCAGCACGTGGAGTGAGTATGTAGGGTGGGGGTGGGTGCGCCACCACTGCCTGTGCGCAGGGCAGGGGGGCTGGGGCGGCAGTGCGCGTCAGGAGGCAATCCACCTTGGGTTTAGCCTGAGAATTATTTCTCATTTTTGAAAGACTCGGACCCTGTTGAGATGACATGCTAAGCCACGTTGGTTAAGCGTTTTGAGCTAAACATTATTGATTAGCGTATCATGTGAACCATGACTTAGTGTGTTGTGTGAACCATTCCTAACCATGGTGGCTACATAACCACAGTTTAAAAACTCATCATTTGCTGCAAAAGGATTAGTAGCCTAACAACAATGGCTTAGCGTGATGTCTGAACAGGTCACAGTGTTATTGCTTTTTGTAGTATTCGGGCAATACTGAGGAGCCTTATGACAAAGGTGAAAGAAGAAAGTGCAAAAGCCGGGTTGCAGTTAAACCTCAAAAAAACCAAGATTATGGCAACCAGCTTGATTGATAACTGGCAAATAGAGGGAGAAAACGTGGAGGCAGTGACAGACTTTGTATTTCTGGGCGCAAAGATTACTGCAGACGCTGACTGCAGCCAGGAAATCAGAAGACGTTTACTTCTTGGGAGGAGAGCAATGACAAATCTTGATAAAATAGTTAAGAGCAGAGACACCACACTAACAACAAAGGTCCGCATAGTTAAAGCAATGGTATTCCCCGTAGTAACCTATGGCTGCGAGAGCTGAACCATAAGGAAAGCTGAGCGAAGAAAGGTAGATGCTTTTGAACTGTGGTGTTGGAGGAAAATGCTGAGAGTGCCTTGGACTGCAAGAAGATCAAACCAGTCCATACTCCAGGAAATAAAGCCAGACTGCTCACTTGAGGGAATGGTATTAAAGGCAAAACTGAAGTACTTTGGCCACATAATGAGAATACAGGATACCCTGGAGAAGAGGCTGATGCTAGGGAACGTGGAAGGCAAAAGGAAGAGGGGCCGACCAAGGGCAAGATGGATGGATGATATTCTGGAGGTGACAGACTTGACCTTGGGGAAGCTGGGGGTGGCGACAGCCAACAGAAAGCTCTGGCGTGGGCTGGTCCATGAAGTCACGAAGAGTCGGAAACGACTGAACGAATAAACAACAACAACAGTATTAGGGCAAATGGGTCCACATTATTTCTGGTTGCCCAACATGAGAAATGTCTTGATGTGCATACAGTGTTCGTAAATGTTCTAAGTTCTGATATTTGTTATATATTCAGAACATCACAGGTAGTCTATAGTTTTACTGCAATTTATCAAATACTGATTGTATTTGATAATAGCCAATACCTCTAGCTGCTAGCTTTCTGTGGAGCTGTTCTAAGTATTCAAGGATTCACTCCTGGTTGCTTCACTCCTATCAAAGTGTGTTGAAAGTATCTGTCTTGTATCTGCCTACTAAGTTCACAGATAATCCATTTCAGTATTGTCACTTTTGTTAGCACTTCCCCTTCGACCATTACCGTTCAGCTGTGTAGGAATAATAGGCTTTACTGTCTACCATGGCTGACAAGTGATCACCTCCGCCACACACTAATCCCTCAAGCCGACCAGCTGCACAGTGTACAATGGCCCCACAGAGAAGTTTATTCTAGTTAGAGAAAAGTACATCCATGCTGCAAACCAGAACTGAGTGGGAAAATGTTCTAACTCCTGTATTTCCCCACCCCCAAGGAGATCTAAGCCCTCAGTAGAACAGGGGAAGAGCCTATGTCAGTATAAAAATTGTAGTGCAGTGTTAGGTATTAACACAAATTGTTACAGTTAGTGTTTGTTCAGTCCATTTCCAGAAGCAGCATTGGACATGAGGTGGAGAAAGAAGAGCTCAAATAGTGCAAGACCATATGAACTGATGATAACAACATAGTAGGATAGGGATCAGCTACTGGAAGCCTCTGGGCCAAATCTCTCCCTTCCCCACCTAGGGGCTATCTTGATGATGGTGCATTGGTGTCATGAGCCCTAAAACTCCTGTGTTTGCGCTCCTTTGTGTTGTCCCCACACGAAGGAGCATGGTTGGGGTTTCTTTCAATGGGAGGGGGGAACCGCCCTGCTGCATCTTCTCGAGCTGCCATGGAGCTCTGGGGCAACTAACCAGGGCAAAAACTGCCTGTGTTACAGGAAAACGGGGATCAGTGAAACCTTTTCTGCTGGGTGGTCCTTTCTCCCCTTCCAGTGGCACCCTCAAGGCCTGCATGCCAGCAACGAGCGGAATGTTTCCACTGGTCAAGGGATGGACCTTCAGCCAATCAGACAGTGATCAAACAGGGCTCTGTTGGCCCTGTTTGTTCATTGTTGCAGTCATGGGGTGTGGAGGCATTGCAGCGGCCATTCGGCCAGCTCCTTCCTCCCTGTCCCGGCCGATGATGACCAATCAGGGGTCGCCATGGGCTGGGACACGCCTCAGCCGTAAGACCAGAGCAAGGCAACAGACAGCAAATGTGCATCAGCTCTTGCTGACAGCAAAAAATCAGGGTAAGTTACCGACTTTTTTAAACCGGAGTTCCAAAGGAATGCCCTCGGATGGCTCTGCGATGGCGGCTGCATCATATGACACAGCGCCACTGTGGATCCATCCTGGGGCTTTCCTCCTTGTCAAGACAAGCCCTATTCACACCATAACCAAATCAAATACAAAAGAGGGTTTGGAGGAAATGTATCTTTTGTAATTGAGCTTAGCAGGTCATTGGAGAAGGGATGGGGTCTTGAGCTACTACTCAATACTACTACCCCCAACTCTTCTCTCAGTGACTCTTCAGTTAGAAAAATATCAATCACTACAGGATTATGGAAATCAGCAATTTCTTTACAATAGTGATTGTCCTCATTCTCTTCCAATTCAGGATTTCATACAACCTGTGGATGGTTGCCTTTTTATATTGCAACATATGTCCAATTGTAATACCGCTTGGGTTATTTATGTTGCAGATCTGTCGGTACATATATGTGGGGAAAATTGGTAAGTCCTTAAGGACTAGGATGTCTGAACATCACAGAAAAATCAAGAATAAAGTTTAGATGCCCTCTTGATTTCCCATGTCAAATCAATCAAGTCCATTACTCAGGGCTCCTTACTAAGAGGTCTGTTTGAAGATGATGGTCCTATAGGGTATGCTGGAGACATGTTCTTAAAGTATCTATGTATCTGCATGCCATATCTGTTAAATGCCTCCTTAGCTCGAAAGATTTTGGAAGCTATATCGGAGGAGGCAAATGTAACAATAGCACGAGCATTGTTGTAATTGTAGAAAACATATTCTACTTTTTGGATAGAGGCAGCATGCACCCTGGCCATCCTTACTAGACCACGTATGATTGTATAATTGTTTGAATATATTCAGCCCAAGACCTAATGTTAATTTATGTATCCTTCTTTTGATTCTGCTCCCTTCCACTCTTGATCCCTATGTATTATTTCCATATATGTTTTAATGGTATGTTTTCTGTAATTAGTTAAATGTATTGATTCCCTGTTGAAATGATTTGTATTTTTCTCTTTCTGGTCAATTGACTGCAAATAAAGATGATGATGATGATTTCCCATGTCATTGGGAGGATTTTTTTAATCCTATGGTTTAGATCACATTTGTAACAGAACTGAAGTGGATAGATTTCTACTACAGATGACAGTATTCTTGATATTCACTCTCAAATCATTAGCCTCTGAAGGTGTGAATGAGCAGATTGATCTGTCAGCATTTTTGTAAAATCCTCTTTGATGAGTACAATATCCTTAAATCACGAACAGCATTTTTGCATATATTCTCCTGCGCTCAGTGCCTAATTTATGACCACTGTGTCTGCGACTGGTCGTAGGAGTATTTACGCACTAGAAAGGGTGAGCTGGAAAAAGCAGGTGAAAATTAACTATAAACATTTGATATGACATTGTTTGCCAAAACTGGGAAATATTTAATACTATATATGTAATTATTATTTTATTTTCAAAGGGACTATCTCACCATTATCCCATGAATTTAATAGTTTACTTTATCTTTACCAACCAGCAGATTGCTGATAATTCATTCATTCAGGAATTGCCTTCTAATGTTATCAGTCTTTGCAAATTGTTTTGAGTTATAATCTGTTATGAGTTATGTCTGCCTGAATACCGGAGGAAGACTTCCTGTAGTTGAAATGGAATTTCATGGGGGTGGGGGTCTGTAGTAAATTGCAAATATATCCTTTTTGAAGATTGCTAGACATAACTGTAACCTGCTAGATATAACTTTTGCCAGACATTTACTGATATTGTTGTGCTTGAAAACCCATTGATTGTCCATTATTGCTATGACTGTTCTAAGTAATACTTTAGTTTAATTGTACCATCCAATATTATATATTTTGAAAACCAAAACCAAAAAATACTAGTCCAATGCAGCATTGTTAGGTTCTTTGCAACTGAGGTGAAACTACACACCAGATTTGAAAGGCTTCTGCACTGAAATGGAATGAATAAAACATTCAGATGTATGGGTACTGGACATGACTGAGGTGAAGGGGAAAGGCAGAGTTTGTGCATGCACGTTCAGACATTTGTCAGTCAAGATGCTACTAAGACAGCAGGCGATTACTTTTAATTCAGCATTTTGTATTATGTACTCTAGAAAAGCACACTGAAGAAGTAGAGGAATAGATATAAAGAAACCAAGTCAGTGACCTGGAGCAAAACCGAGGGAGATTTTGGGCATAGCTAGACCTAAGGTGAGTGCTGGATGCCCTGTGTGGCACTTATTTATTTATTTATTTATTATTTATTTAGAATATTTATATACCGCTCCCCATTGAAAAATTTCAGAGCGGTGTACAAGATAAAATGAAAAAAACAAAAACAAAAACAGAATAAAACAGTTAAAACAAAATTTAAAAGAAGCAAAAAAACAGAGATTCAAGGCTGCATATTAAGGTGGAATAAAGATGTTGGAATAAAGATGTTTCCAGGAGGTGCTGAAAGGGGTACTTAGATGAACAGGTTTGACCCCAGGACAATCCTGGGATAAACCTTAGGTCTAGCTACAGCCAAAATCAAATTGATGGGTCCTGTTGTGGGTGGCTGATAAAAGGAGGTGATAGCAAATTGTATCAAAAGAGGAATATAATAATGGTTAAAATATGGGGCAAAGTGTGACAAAAAAGGCAAAGGAGCAAAATCTTAAAAGTGATTTATTGTATGGATGGCCCAAGTGGAAACCTCGTTGTTGTTTAAAATATATAAAGGAGCTAAAGCTGAGGAGGCGGTAACAAAAGCAGGCTTTTATTCTTTTATTAGTCTGTCTTCCGGCCCCCAATCCCTGAAGCTAAGGTAGCTGAAATATAACGCGGGTGGGTGGAAAAGACTTTACAGAGCAGCCTAAGGATGTAAACAAAAAGAAAAGTCTGGCGAGCAACAGCAGAAGGTCGAGGAGGAAAAGCTCTCAGCACCTGTGGGGAGGGAAGGCGAGGGGGGCGTGGTCGATGGGCGGAGTTTCGTTGAAACCTCCCGCTCCGCTTTCTGCTTGGCCTCAGCAGCCATGAATAATGTAAGTCTCTTATTTTCCCAGCGTCCTTTGCGGCGGCGGCTGTCTGCTGCTCGCCATATTGTGTTGCTTAGGGTCGTGGGGGGGAGGGAAGGGGGCTGAGGCAGCCGCTGTCGACCCGCCTCAGCCCTGGCTGCGGGAAGAGGCGGCGGCGGGGGTGCCGACGGCGGGGGAGGTGACAACGACGGGCAAGAAAGCCGCGCTGGCGGGAGGGAGAGGGCAAGCCACCGAGAGGTAGCGAACAACGGGGCCGGTGAGTGGGAGGGGAATTGTGTGTGTGTGTGGGGAGGGTGTTGCTCAGCTGTTGGGGGGCTGGAGTGAGTCGGTGGGTCTCGAAAGGGGACGCCTTCGCCCCCCTCTGCGAAGCTGCAGGAGCCTCCTTTGGGAATCCCGTGCCCCTTACTTAAGAGTAAGCCCGGTCGAGCTCAGTGGGACTTGCTTCCGAGTAAAACATGCCTATCATTGTGCTTCACTGCCCCTTTCACGCGTCCCTCCCTTCCCACGACCCCTTTCTTCTTCCAGTTCAGACCGTACGCCCCCCCCTCACCCCCCACCCACCCCCATTAAGGGAGCGACAGACTTAATAAGTGGGAGTGGGCGTCCCTCTTCCACCCACCTCTGCTCCTGAGCTGTCACGATGGGTCCCTTCAGACTGGGAAGGAGAGGAGAACGAGTGACCTGGCTGCATGCAGGTAGGAAGGCTCCCTGGAGTTGTCAGTGGTCATCCTTAATCTCTACCTCCGTTTTTCTGGCTGGCTTCAGGCACGTAAAGGTCAAGACCCGAGGAATTATTCAGTCCTCCTGTGCGGTGTTTGCAGACGGACAAGGGGTGTAAGAGTACACCATTTCTAAAGAAGGGAAAGGTGCACTATTGCTGGTATCTCGCTTGGCAGCCCCCCCCCCCACATATTATTTGTGCAGGTGAAATGATGCTTTCAGAGTATCTGAAACGTAGGCGGAGTTATGAGTTGTTAACTTGTTACCTATACTTTGTGCAGTAATACATATGAACACAACTTGACTGAGTCTCATTTCTCTTTGATGTGTTGGAACTGGAGTTGCTAGGTACCGCTTAATTTAAAGGGATGCCTCTTGTGAATTCTGAACTCTTGCAGATCCGAGAAAGATGGGCCAACCAGAACCTCAGTAGAGCTCCTTAGAGTAGAAGCTCTTCAGTTTTGCTCATTTTCAATATGACAAGGATGGTAGTTGTATATCTCTAGGCTTGTCAAAATAGTAAAGTTGTTTTGTGATAATATATGTGTCTATCAAAAAACTATTTGATTTAAAATCAAACAGATGAGATGAAATATCTATCATTGGATTTCCTGCAGGTTTTTAAAAATATATATATGAAAAGTTCAAAGTACGGTTGGGCATTTGACTTCTCAAAAAAAGATTTGAAAAATGGCCCAGTCAAATAATGGTCAAAAAGTATTAACTTTTTAGAACAATTAAAACGATTTTGATATTCTAATTACAGAACCACTCTGAAACAATGAACTTGCATTTTTAAAAATTATTAATTATAACCCTTAATATTTTTAGGTAAACTTTGAATTATTTGACTGAACATTGCTTCTATTTTATCCTAGAACATTTATTTATTTGAAGCATTTTTACTCCACAATTTAGCTGAAAAGGTCTCCCAGGGCAGCCACAGGATCAGCCTACAGTTTCCATTTAAATAATAATAATAATAATAATAATAATAATAATAATAATAATAATAATGCAAAGTAACAGCAACAATTTTAAAAATTCAATTTTTAAAGGTACCAAGTAGTCAGCAGCTCTGCTTCAGGCATCATCAGCTTCATGAAATACTTTATAATAAACAACTGTAGTCAAATAATAGAGGTCAATTGACAATATTTGACTATTCAATTGACCAGCAGGCCAACCCTAGTTAAAAGCTGTGCCAGAGGGGGAAATCAGGTGTGTGTGTGTGTGTGTGTGTGTGGCTTATTTTTCCCTACCTTGTGCTGGTCTCCTAAACCAAAGGCATTATCCAGCTCTGACTACACACTAGCAGCAGGACAGCACAATGGGAATGCTAGTGGATTCTTAAGCAAAGGAAACAAGCAGTAATATTAATTTCCAGAATGGGGCAATCACAGTACGGGAGTTCCACTAGGGTGACCATATGAAAAGGAGGACAGGTCTCCTGTATCTTTAACAGTTGCATAGAAAAGGGAATTTCAGCAGGTGTCATTTGTATATATGGAGAACCTGGTGAAATTCCCTCTTCTTCACACCAGTTAAAGCTGCAGATGCCCTGCCCTCTTTTAAATCTGGTCACTCTAGTATAGCTCCTGCACCTTTAACTGTTGTGATGAAGAGGGAATTTCACCAGGTTCTCCATATATACAAATGACACCTGCTGAAATTCCCTTTTCTATGCAACTGTTAAAGATACAGGAGCCCTGTCCTCCTTTTCATATGGTCACCCTAAGTTCCACTGACCCACTTTGGAAACAACTCTTTCTAGAGGTTCTTTAGGAAGTGCTAGCTTCCTGTTGTGCTAGTGGTTGGTCCTGCTGGCACAAAAGAAAGAGCAGGAGCACAGTGTTGGTATAGGATATTGTCCTATGAGTGCTTTCACATGAGGCTTTTAAAGTGCCATTAGCTTGCCTTGTTCATGGGTTTTTACAGGAGTTTTACATGATACTGTCATTATCCTGTAATCTTCCCATGCTTTCTCCCTGCTTCTCCCATCTTTTCTCATTATGCAAATAAATAAAGAAAAATCTGTTATTTTTTCAAGGCACACAAAAGTAGCACCACCAACAACAGTTGTGGATATTTGATATTGAAACTTTTGGCAGTTTGCGGGGGGGCTGCTTTTGATGTTAGCTGTGATGTTACTGAGGGGCATGTTCCAAGATCATACAGAGGAAATCTTTCTCCACAACTGTGTCATTTTATTTCTTGTATCATGCTACAAGCTCGCTAATGGTTGATGATACATCTCAAATTGCAGTGTGCTTTCATGGAGCCCCAAGTGATTTGGGGGAGGGGGGCATGCAAAATGGAAGACAACAGTTTTGATATCTCTTGCTTTAGCTGTATTTATAATTGTTCTGCATTGAACTACCATTTCTATTTGTAATTTTTTTTAAAAAAAAGAGATAGTTAGACGACACAATTATACCTGCATGGTGAAGTATAAGCATCCTGTCGTTTTGTCATTTCAAATTCCAATAAAGTTCATCATTTATTTCAAATGAAATACTTCTGACTTCTGCCTGGGAACAGTGCAGCAAAGAAGGGGAATTCTTTGTGGGTGGATGTTCTGTGGGATATGTATAATTTCATGGTGTTTCCAGAGGGATGGCTCCTAGCAGTACTGGTCAAAAGGGCATTGTGAAGCTGTTCTATCTTGGGGAAAGAAAAATGGAAGTCGTTGTCTGGAAAAAAAAAAACACCCTTAAAATCCTGTCAATGAGGCAGGGTGATTGTATAATAAAAACCTATTCTGGATGTATCCTCAGTAAAAGGAATAAAGGATGAATCTATATTTTATGGTGAGGAGAGGAAAATATCAGTCTATTGCTGTTGCATACTTCCAGTATATATTTTTCTTAAAATGTGTATAGACTCACTGTGCATGCCCACTAAGGAATAAAGTGGGAGGAAGGAATTGCTGTTGGAGGGTGGTAGAAAATGGCAGCTATTTTTCCATCCTGTTTTGCTTTGCCCACATATGTGGATGGGAGATTGTGGGATACGATGCAAAAAAAAAAAAAATCACTAAAAATCTGCAATGGCTTCTGCAGTGTAGACAGCCCATTACAACTCCAGATTATTATTATTTTTAAAAAAGGGAACCAGAAACCAGGATGTGCAAGAAAGCTTCCATCTGAAAGCACCCTAAGGCCTGGTTTGCATGTAACAGCAAGCCAGAGTATGGTTCAGTATGGATTGTTGTTGAATCATGGGTTGTTATTACATGTGAACCCTGTACTATGGTTTCACTATGAGTTGGTAACCACAAAAAATCCAGAGACCATAATCCAACAACAAATCATGGATTCTCTTCCTGGGTTGTTCATGGTTAACAACCCATAGTTAAACAAAGTGCAGAGTTCGCATGTAACAATAACTCACAATTCAACGACAACTCAACCTGTATTCTGGGTTGTCATTACATGTGAACAAGGTCAATTTCTCTTCCCAAAGCTGCTGGTTGTCTCATGGGGAAAACATGTAGGTATCAATACAGATGGTGCAGAGACAGAATTACCTACTCTGAAAGGAGCCTGTCTGTTATAGAAATTGCCACTTAGTTTGTGTCCTTCCAGTCAGGAGGTACTCCCAGATAAGTGAGATGCAGAAACAACAGGTGGGCTTCTCTGAAGATTGATAATTCTTAAATGTTAGAAGACTAGAGATACAGAGTGAAGTGGGCCTTCACTTCAGAAGAAAAACTGTGTCTTGGCTGTTGGAAACTAAAAAGACATTGTTCTAACACTAATGAAATCATAACTAATCAGTGCTATATTATTACAGTTGTTTCCACACAAAACAATTATCAGATGCAATTCATTGTAAAATGCTCATTCATTTTGAAAGTTTCAGTATAATCTTTCAACATTGCTAACATTGTTCTTTAACGCTATTCTGTGATATAATTTTATTCCAAAACCTAATGAGGCTGCCGCTGATTTTGACTAGATCTAAATGGGTGTTCTGACCCCCTTCCCTGGTGCTTTCTTTTATTTTTAATAGTTATTTGTTACTAGGTTTTTTTAAAAAAATACCTTCCAATATTTTTGCTGCCTTCTGAAACAAGTTAGTATGATTTTGCTTTTCCACTCTTTGTGGATTCTTCTGTTTTGCAAATGGCAGTATAATGTGGGAAGAGATATACTGGTGCATCTTGCAGTGCTTTAATCCAGAAAAAAAAATCTGAAAAGTTTCAGAACTTCTCTTACTCCCTCACTCCGGAATAACATCTAACCATGAAGCATGTACGTTTGTGGACTTTCAGTCCTTGCTTGTGTTTAATTTTCCTTCAGTTGTGGAGACTAATTAAACTCAAAGTCAAACACAGCAAAAATAGGAGTGTGATTTCTAGAAGGAATAGCCTGCACACAAAATACAGTGGACACTTATCCAACCATTATGAACTAGTTGGGAGAAATAAGTGGATCAGTATTGAGTGACTTGCTGCTGTTCATATTTGGCTACTGCAGTCGCTGAGAAAGAAACCTCTGTGTTTGAGTAGGTCAGGTCAGTAGGACAGCTGCTTAAGCTCAAGTAAATGGGTCATAAGCAACGGCGGAGGAACATTCAAATCAGTGCTGTGACTGGAGTTGCCACTGAAATTAAATTTGAACTTTGGGAATCGTCTTTCGATGAATATCGCAGGTAGCCAAACAACTTGATACTACTATTGAAAATTCCTCGGAGTTCTGTAAAACCTTCTTGTGAATGTGTGTTTTTGGAGTGCGGTGTGTGTGTGTGTGTGTATATATATATGTAGATAGATGGCCTTGATATGTTTTTGGGAAAGAAGAGAGTTCTTAAGCTTTGTCATGACAAAAATACTTAAAGGCTCTTCAACAAGAGTTACATGGCCTGCTATGAAAATAAAATTGCTAGGAACTATGTGTACTTGTATGAAGGGCAGGATAAAATTTAATAAATAAAATTTATTTACTTATTTACAGCGTTTGTATACTGTTCCATATCTATACAGATTCCAGAGTGGTGAATATAAAAGGTACAATAATTAAGGGGATGTTTTATGCAATGGTTGTGACAAAGCAAACATGTTTTTTACCTCCAGGCATGGAGCTGAATAGATAGGTAGAAAATGAAGAGAGTGTGATATATAAACAAGCACTGAAGAACAGTTCAGTGATAAATTTACGTGCTTTACTTGCTTCTGTTGTTTCCCAAGTTTCCTCAAAGTTTCCTCAAAGTTCTGTGTTAGCTGGGAGGTTAGGTTTGGCTGAGAGATGGTGGTTTGCCCAAGGCCACCTAGTGAGATTTGTAGCTGAGCAGTTGATTGAAACGTGGCTTCCCACTACTGTGCTCGCTGCTCTAGCCAGTGTACCATATTGGCATCTTGTGCCTTGCTCAATAACTCTTCTAGGAGTGCTTTTTGAAATCTAGCTTCAAACAAAACTAACAGTACCCCACTTCTGAGCAATAGAAAGTTTCTGTGCAATTTGAAAACTTCATTTCTCCTTTCCCAAATTCTTCAGAGTTGGTCAGTCTGCGTCAGATCATGAATAGTGCTACATGTCTCTATATACACTGTAGCCAAAATATGTGTTATGGAAAAAAGGGAATTGAAAACACAAGATTATTTTTGGCTGACTGCTAGCCAGGTATTTGCTTAACAAATTTCACAGAAATGCTCTGTTTTTGTTTTTAAATAGCAAAGACTGATTTATTTTCCCTTAATTGAATGCTTTTATACTGTCTAGAAAGTTATATATATATGCAAACTGTTAAAGGAATCCTGTTGCCAGAGTATAAAAAAACATGGCCATCCCCACTGCCAGCCACTTGTGCTTGTTGAAAGATAAGCCTGCTTTTTGACTAGCTCACTTGCAAGTTTGCCTGTTTACTTATGAGTCTGCTCTCATATCCACCCACACTGTTATTTATCCACCCAAGCAGGGTGGATAACAATCAATGATAATTAAAAACAACAAGATTTTAAAAATATAAATCTTTTTTTTAAAAGGCATCATAAATAAAATACTAAATTACATTCTAACTTAAATAATGTTGCAATTTAATTTTATTATAAACATGCTAAATCTCCACATGCAGTCTCATAAAAATGAAGTTTCCTACAAATCAAACATGGGATTAATTTCATATTTTCATGTCATGAAAATGGCTCTGCCCAGCCTAACTAACAGGTCTTGCTTCTTGAAAACTTTGGGCTTTCAGTTTCTCTGACTAAAGTCACATGTGCAAAGGACAGATAGGATTGTTATTCTTATGTGGTAATGGAGTTAGATCAAGGTGTTAAGATAAAAAGACAATATTATAGGGCTCAGGTTATCTGAAAGACCATATTCTCCCTTCGGAGCCTGCCTGTGCTTTGAGAACTTCAGGGGAGGCCCAGTCCCACCACCATCATAGGCATGCCTGGTAGGAACACGGGAGAGGGCCTTTTCGGTGGCTGCCCCAGGGTTCTGGAACTCCCTTCCCAGGGAAGCTAGACTGGCTCTCTCCTTGGTGTGCTTCCGGAGGCAGGCAGGGTTTTTTTTACTTTTTAAAATTGTTACATGCATTTTAAATGTTTTAATATTGACCTACATTTAATTATATTTTTTAACTTTTGTATATTTCTATTTCTATTTTTAATTGTTTATGTTTTAGTTTTGTGAAGCTGCCTTGAGGCCCAGTATTGTGAAAACACTGGGAATAATAATAATAATAATAATAATAATAATAATAATAATAATAATAATAATAATGTTTTCAGCCCAGTAATGATCAAACTTTGCTTTTAGTCATGGGAATTTTGCTTTAGTTTGCCTCTTTATTTTTTGTAAAGTCAAGGGCCAAGACAGAAAGAAGTGGAAAGGAGCAATACTAGAAAGAACATGTCCAGTGTGCATGTTCCTGTATTTTCATATTAAGGCTGCAATCCTATGTCCACTTACCTGAGATCACTCTGCATTGAACTCAGTGCAGCTTTTTATGAGAAGACTTGTGTAGGATTGTGCTGTTAAGTGCTGTTAGCTTCAAATTGTTGTCCTTTTCTGCACTTTTTCCAGCTCTACAGTCTCTTTTATGTGTGGTGACCAAAACTAAACACAGTATTCTAAGTGTGGTCGCACCATAGGTTTGTATAAAGGCAGTATGATACTTGCAATTTTATGTGTTAGGCTATCTGTTAACCTTAGCTTGAATTGCAACACTTAGGCTCATCCATAGAGAGCTCCATCACACCAGCAATTTATTGCACTCTCACCATGCCTGGTATGTCTTTTTGCAGAACGGTACTCACATGACATTCTCCCTGTCCTGCACTCATCTTGCCTCTTCCCCTCCCTTTTCCGTCTTACTTTGGAGCGGGGGAAGTCTGGGTTTTCCCCTCTCTGTATGCAATAAAGCTGCTTCTCTGTCCTGTGTACTGCTGTCCTTGCGCTATATCAGACCATCCCATTTTTTGTTGGGTGTGTGTGTGTCAAAGGGCGGTCTCGCTGACAAAAGAGGAGGGCGGGGCGGTTCTCTCCTCATATGTTCGACCATGAAGGGGGAGGGAGAGAGGGTGCCCGAACACCCTGGGGAGAAGGCAAGCGAGGCTACTGCCGCCTGTGCCCAGGACTCAGACCATGCTGTGTGATGACTCAAGAATCTTCCCTAGGTTCTGGCTTCTAGACTCAGAGCATTATTGCACGCACACTCATGCTGCCTTGAGTGCCTCTTGTTTGGCCTTCTCTTAATTGCTAATATAACATAACATGAGGTTCTTTATCCTTTCATTGCCTGAGGGTAATGAAAGCATGAGCACCCAGACAATACTTGAAATAAGTGGGAAGCCTTTCTGATAGCTGCTTAGTATTAAAAGTGTATCCCTAGACTTCTTTATATTCAGATGTTGGCAGTTCAAGTGTTGGCCTTATTGCAGTAGGATCAGCTGGAGCACTAACATAGTAGCAAATGTTTTAAATATGGATTAACGATAGATGCATGACTGCACTGGGTTTAGACGACGCAGTTTAAAGGGCATTTATATTTTTAAAATTCACTTTAGTAGAGAAACTCTTATAAACAAGCACTTCGTTATGAAAATGCTTGCATATTTGTATGCTGAAGATATAGGGAAATGGGAAGCTTCAGTGAGTTAACTTAATAGTTTCTGTTGATAAGTATATCTTTTGATGCTTTCATGGTACTTCAGAATGTCATAAATATGTTCTTAATTTTCTGCCTTGCTTGGTTTGCTTTTGCCATAAGAAATTCTGCCATAGCTATTAGTTATAGCATCAGAAGCAAATGCTTTGATATTTTATTTATTTATTTATTTGTTGCATTTTTATACCGCCCAATAGCCGAAGCTCTCTGGGCGGTTCACAAAAATTAAAACCATAATAAAACAACCAACAGTCTAAAAACACAAATACAAAAACATTCACATCTCTAAATATAAAGCATTGGTGCAAGGAAAGGATTCAGGATTTGTCTTAGACTTAGAGCATCTTTGGTTCATTTAGGAAAATCAATTTGTTGCTAAGTTACATATGATATCTGTGAACATAGCCTTTCCTCCATGAATTTGTCTAATCTCCACATTGGTGGCCATTGCTACATCCTGTAGTAGCAAATTCCAGAGTTTTAACTAAGCACTGTGGGAAGAAGTACTTTCTTCTATCTGCCCTGAGTTCAGCTTTGTTGGATGATGACCCTGCATAACTTTGAGAATGGTCAGATGTGGCAAGAGTCTTTCATATAGGCCTGGCATAATCATTATCGCTTTGTGTTGGAAAGTGGTGTTTGCTGCTTCTGACTGTGCCAGGCTTTGAGGATGAAAGGGAACAATAATCCCACTCCTATCCCAAGTACATGGTAAGGAGGTGGGGCTGTTCACTCACTCCACGCTAGGATATGCAGTCGCTCTGAAGCAGTGAGAATTTTCCTTTGCTCCCGCCTCCCCTCATCGGCACCACGTCACTGGGGGCGGAAGGGAAAGGGGAAGTCTGTCTCTCTTTCTTAGCATAAAATGAATGACCCCCTTCAGAGTTCTCTGATGTGTGGAGAACTTGGATGAGGACAGGGAGGCCTTGCATTGTGCAGGTGGCTTCCAGGAAGATATTCATGGTTACCAACAGCAACTTGGCAGCTGTGTTTGTGAAATGCTGAGAATATAACTGTCACTTATGCATTGCCAGTCTGAGCAATTTGGCAGCCTTATTAGAAACAATGTTCTCCACGGACGGGAGTGAGTAAACAGCTTTTCTGCTGAAAATAGTATTGCAATTGGCAGGAAGATGCCAAGTTCCAGGGACACACAAGGGAAATGTGCAGTCCCCTGGGAAAAGGGCATTATTAGAGCTTTTATTTAACTGGTTGAACTCCAGATCAATATTTCTTACTCCCAACAATCTGAAGAGACACTTCTGCAGGCTTTGCATTGATGGCATTGGATGGAACCACTTGTTTTTCCAAAAAGCATTGGAGAAGGCACTAATTAGCTGACTAGAATGTTATTGATCAGGTTAGCAGATTTGAAAATGATCAATGGAAAGATAGAAAAAAATCTTTTGAGGTTGATTGCACAAGGCAGGAATATAGGGGTCATATGTTAAAGCACTTAAATCAAGACTGCTTAGAAAGCGAGGAGGCACAAGATTACCTGGCATCGCAATCTGGTGTTATATTATAACTCTTTTTTCATATCTATCTGCATGTTCCAGCCTTCGTGAACTCTTATGTTCTCTATGCTCAGGCCAATACTAAATGCTAAGATTGGCAGCTTACATGTTAGATGTACTAGAATGTTAATTCAATATTTACTTGAATATTCAATAGGCATATATAATTGTATGTGAATGGTTGTCACACAAACATGTAGTCATATCCACTACTGGTGGTTTTAATAATGAAATAACATTGTATGTCTATACAAACTGTTGAGTGCGAATGATGTCGCATTTAAGTGACCTCTCCATGTTTGTATGAGGTTGCTAAAAAGTTGGAACTAGTTATACATGCATGACTCTGCCAAAGGGAAGAGAAAGTTCTGTAGCTGGGAATTTTTAGTCTCTCTCTTCTCTCTCCACCCTGGAACTCCACAGCTTTAGTTTGTCTCCTTCAGTGAAGAATACCTTCAGTCAGAACACTAGGTCAAAAGAGAGGTGTGTCCCTGTTCCATATCAAACAGTGGTGAGAATGCATGTTAGAACTGGGAATAATCTGAGGGATGTTTTCAGGTGATCAGTCTTCTCCTCTTGGGGCCTGAATCAGTGTGGGAAAATGGCCTATTACAATGCTTGATTTTGATATGTGTATTTTTCTTCTTTTAGCCATGTCTCAGGCTGTGCAGACAAATGGAACACAGCCTTTGAGCAAAACATGGGAGCTCAGCTTATATGAACTTCAAAGAACACCTCAGGTACCACAGAGTTGCTTTTTACATCTTTGTGTAAGTTGCAGAGGACATGGCTTTTTTATGAATGTGACACTTTCCAACTGACCCCAGAAATCAGTTAATTTCTTACGTGCCATCCAGAATGCTGCACCAAAAATCTCATCTGATTTACACTACCAGAAATAAGTAAAGCCGATGAATTTATAGGGGGATTTAAAAAAAACACCTTTTTAGTAGTAACTTCAACTTGACCAGTTGCCTGAGAACACTATTTCTTGATCATTAGGAAGCAATAACAGATGGCCTGGAGATAGTGGTGTCACCTCGAAGCCTCCACAGTGAGCTGATGTGCCCCATTTGTTTGGATATGTTGAAAAACACCATGACTACTAAGGAATGTCTACATCGTTTTTGTGCTGATTGTATCATCACAGCCCTCAGAAGTGGGTAAGTAAGGGGGAAGGAAAGGAAAGGAACCTCTTGTGCAAGCACTGAGTCATTACTGACTCTTGGAGGGATGCCAGCTTTCGCTGATGTTTTCTTGGCAGGCCTTATAGTGGGGTGGTTTGCCGTTGCCTTCCCCAGCCATTATTACCTTTCCCCCAGCTAACTAGGTACTCATTTTGCCAACCTTGGGAGGATGGAAGGCTGAATTAACCCAAGCCGGCTGCCTGAAACCAGCTTCCACTGGGATCGAACTCAGGCCGTGGGGAGAGTTTCAGCTACAGAAACTGCTGCTTTACCGCTCTGCGCCACACGAGGCTCTTAAGTAAGGGGGAAGTATATTCAAAAATCCTTTATCAGGACTGGTTACAGCACCTCAGCAATACCTTGGAATTCTGGTTAAACCATCAGGAACCTGCAAAAATACCTTTGCTTTACGTTTTTCAGCTTCCCTCTGAAGTTATTTTTTTCCAATCCATAGTGTCAGCCAGGGCCAAGACCCCTTAAGAAGGTAGGAAAGTATATGTAGTTGTCACATTTTTATCTCATCCTTATTCCAAGGAGCTCAGGGTGGTATACAACTGTGAGATAGGATTTCAAGAAGAATCTGTCAAGGTACATGGTATGAAAAACATACTTATGGAATTGGTTTCTCCTCTTCTCTTGTTAGAAACAAAGAATGCCCTACTTGTCGTAAAAAACTCGTTTCTAAAAGATCACTGAGACCAGACCCAAACTTCGATGCTCTCATCAGTAAAATTTATCCAAGTCGTGATGAATATGAAGCTCACCAGGAACGAGTCCTAGCAAGGATCAGCAAGCATAATAACCAGCAAGCTCTGAGCCATAGCATTGAGGAGGGCCTGAAAATCCAGGCCCTGAACAGGTAAGAGATTCTGAATAGTTAAGAGATGGGTAACGTCTATGGCTCAGTAGTAGAGCACACATGCTTTGTATGTGGGAGGACCCATGTTGAATCCCCTGGGTAACTCGGGTAGCAGAATTGGGAGAGATCTTGGCCTAGAAATTCTGCTAGTCTGTTACCTGTTACCCTGAACAGGTAAGAGATTCTGAATAGTTAAGAGATGGGTAACGTCTATGGCTCAGTAGTAGAGCACACATGCTTTGTATGTGGGAGGACCCATGTTGAATCCCCCGGGTAACTCGGGTAGCAGAATTGGGAGAGATCTTGGCCTAGAAATTCTGCTAGTCAGAGTAGTCAATATTTGGCAAAATGGATCTATCTCTGCTTCACATATGTGTTAATTTGAAGTGCATGAAAGGCAAATGTTTTGAATAAGGTCCTGCATATTTGTGCTTGGATGACAGACTGCATAGTGGTGGCTCCTTGCCATAGGAGCATACAAACTAATGCTTCAATATACTCAATGATGTTACTGCTGTTGAAGTGAATATATTCTAATATTTGTTAGAAAACTGTTTAAAATAGCACATTTTGTGTCCTTAAAAGGTATTTGTACATTTTTACGCTATTGACTGAACCTGTCTTGCAAAATTCTACTTGGTCATGGTAGAATGTTAAATGTACTAAATACCAGTACAGAAAGGCCCTTCTATAATACATGCCATTTTCTACAATACATGTTGCAGTATGTGTCATTGGGCACAGTCAACACACCTTCCTTGAAGTTGTGTTTCTCTTTTATGGGGCTATTGCTCTTTCCTGCCATAAAACTGTGGTGTTTCATACTCCAGTGGGTGGGAGAGAAGTACTGGGTGTTCCCTTTTTTCTTTGTCAGTATTCGAAATCTCTCTAACTCGCTTATAAGTTAGGTGTGTCTGACCTCCTTCCATCTTAATTTTTTTTTACTAAATTAAAAAGGCCCTTATAGAGGAGATACTCCATTGTCTTAATAACTGTAGTCAACCTTTTCTGTATCTTAGACCGGTCTTCTAATCTTAGTAGGATCTGAGCTGAAGTTTCCATCTTTGCATCAGGGTTTCTGAGCACATTTCTATATTTGGTATTTTGGGTGGTTGTCGCCCACCCCCACCCCACACTATTTAGAGATATAACTTTCACATTATTTCAGCTACACCTGAAACTTTATGAGATCCATGTGAGAAAATGCCATGTTTGCCCCTCAGTAATGGGCACTTTGCTAATCTACTTCAAAGCTAACCTGGAAGTAGCAGTTCACACTAGGATGCTGGACAACCAGCTACATGTTAGGAGTCTTGGATGGTTGTTTTGTGTCTATTATGTTGGCTAGATATATGTTCTGAAATCTTGGAGTCTTACTAAGACATGTTATACTTTGGTTATTTGTATTTAGTAAAGAATTTTAGAATGAACCAATATATTTGCTAGGATGCTGAAAATGAATGGCTGAAGTGTTGCATGGTTTCCTGAATATTTCATGTATGCTTACTAGGTTACAGAGGGGCAAGAAACAACAGATAGAGAATGGCAGTGGAGCAGAGGACAATGGTGACAGCTCACACTGTAGCAATGCTTCAACTCACAGTAATCAGGAAGCTGGGCCAAGTAACAAAAGGACCAAAACATCTGATGATTCTGGGCTAGAACTGGACAATAACAATACAACAGTAGCTATAGACCCAGTATTGGATGGTGCAAGTGAAATAGAACTAGTTTTTAGACCCCATCCTACACTAATGGAAAACGATGACAGTGCACAGACAAGGTAAGCAATGGTCTTGTTCTTATTTTAGAAGCCACATTGTACATGTTAGTGAGCTAGGTTTCTTTGTGTGTGTGCGTTGTATGATGATTATTCAAGATAAACACTTAGGAAGTGCTAGCTCACTACCTTAACATATGGCTTCAATTGTTTTGATGGGGAATCTTTAACAATTGTCCCAATTTTATTTCTTGTACATAATCAGTAATCACACGGAATGTCTTTGCTCTTGGTGCAGGTACATAAAGACCTCTGGCAATGCCACAGTAGATCACTTGTCGAAGTACCTAGCTGTGAGACTGGCGTTGGAAGAACTACGGAGCAAAGGAGAGTCAAATCAGATGAATCTTGAAACAGCCAGTGAGAAGCAGTACACAATTTATATTGCTACAGCGAATGGCCAGTTCACTGTGAGTAGCTGATTGAGCTAAACCATAACAGGGAAGAAAGACAGCTTTGAGTTCTGCTTGACTCCTACTCAGAATTTCTTCATTCATAGAGGCTAAATGTGTGTGTGTGTGAGTGTGGGCTCTACCGCCACAGTCATGTGCTCGCCCCTAACATCCACGTGTTGAACATGGATGCCTATAAAGAGGTGCCTAATTGTGTTCAGTTGAACATGCATGCAGGTGTCCATTCTCAGTCTGTGAATGTTGGGGATAGAACTGCTGGGGCACATGATAAGGGCATGTCCAGAAGATGTAGCTCCCCTCCCTGAGTTTAGCCCTACATGTGGAGAATTTCTGAATAGGACATTGTTATACTTTAGCTGCTGTTGTAGTTGATCTAGGTAAACTGTATGCATTAACATGTGAACTGGGATAAAGAAATACACCATTACTACAAATTTTGTGTGCATGTATGGTTACATTACTAAAGAAAGAGAGAGAATAGTGTGGTAACTACAGTATTGGGCCTGCCTGCAAATAAATCCCAGCTTCAGATCTCTGCTCATCTGTGAAGCTTTCTGTGTAGCCATTGGCAGGTCTCCATCGCAGCCTATTCTATTCACAGGGCTATTTTACACAATCTTATCAGGGCTTGGGATGTAATCCTCTCCCCATTGCTGTTTTGAACTCTTGAAGGGACTGTTGAGATAACACACTAAGCCATGGTTAGGCTGCTAACCCTTTTGCAGCAAATGGTTAGTGAGTGTGTTTTAAACTGTGGTTAGGTAGCCACCACGGTTAGGAATGGTTCACATGACATGCTGAGTCATGATTCACACAACACACTAAGCCATAATGTTTAGTTCAAAATGCTTATCCACTGTGCCTTAGCATGTCACCTGAACAAGATCATTAACACATCTTAAGTGTATATTTAATGTTTGAAGCAGTCCTCACTTCTGATAACAAGTGTAATTAACTTATCAGAACTCTTCTCACATGCACAATTATGTATTCATATTTTAGGATGTGAGGCTTCTGGTGTAGGACTTAGAATTAGTGTTTGTAGGGAAATTGAAAACAGGTGCAGATCTAGTTGAAAGGAACCGGATGACATGGTAACTATTCTGGGTGGCTCCATATCTGTATAAAGTGGTCTGTCCTCAGAGTGGTAGACCCACCCTGCTGAAATGCATGGCCCTTCACATTTTTCTTGAGCTTAGATTATGGCCCTCTCCTTACCAATGTGGCAGAAAGGGGCTAAACTTGAAAAAATTGTAGTTCAAAATTGGCGAACCTTCTCTTGCTGAAGTCACCTTTCTGTCAAAAGGATGTCATTAAAAGCTGCCTGTCACCACAGCCCCAAAAGCTGGAATATATTGGGGACAAACACTTGGCAGAACATGGTGTTCGTGGTTCTGATGGTAATTGCTGCCATCCTTTTCCAATTGATTACCACATCAAAGAAACTTGGGCCACCTAGTCTTTACTCCGTCATGTCCTTAACAAGTAAATATGGAAGGGACTTGGAACTTATGTGGGCTGTGCCTAAAATGTTCATGGATAGGGGAAAGGATATCTACCGTATTCAAGACTCTCAAAGATCAGAAGCGCTGCATTATCTTGGGGTGATACTGATGCAGGAGAGATTTGGAGTTCCATTAGAATTGTGTTTAATTGTGTAACATTATTCATCCTGAGCCTTTTAAAGAGTCTTTCACAAGTGACTGGATCCATTACTGCTGAAGCAGTATGGTCCATACTCTATTAGCAAGAATAGCTTTGAAGCAGACATTTATGTTGTTAATACAAGTAAAGCACCCTTGCTCTGTGTGCAGCTGTTTCTTGCTTTAGGATTGGCAGTGGAGTTGACATCTGGTTTATATTAAACTATTTATAGACTGCTGAACACTCTTCTCCTTGTTGCTGTTTACAGACTGTGGTGCACCAGTGTTTGGTTATTTCTCTAGCTGTATATTCTGTTCATTTTCAGATGGCAGTGACACTATCAGTTTCTGGCTTGGGCACTAATTTTGACTTTGTCTTTAGGTGTTAAATGGCTCATTTTCCTTGGAGTTGGTCAGTGAAAAGTACTGGAAAGTGAATAAGCCCATGGAGCTCTACTATGCACCAACAAAGGAGCACAAATAAGCCTGACGGAGACTTTGAGTTGGAACTGTAATTACTTTTATAGCTTTGGTTTGCTTTAAATAAGTGAAGCACCATCCTCTGCATCATGCACAACTGCTGAGAGATTTGGATTCCTTGATGAATATTATTAATTACTAGACAGTATTTTGTGTGATATTTAACTTTCTTTCCTCTAGAGGACTGAACAATCTGTACATTCCATTGGTGCTCTCAAATGTGCTTTTGATTTGGTGGCTCTTGTTCCATGTGCATGGTATTAGAAGCAGGAAAGGTTTCATGGCAGACTTTATACTACCACCTTGATGAGTGTTGACAAGGGACAACAGAAATGATTGGAATCTAAAGAACTCTCTTTAGTTACAGCAATGTTAGAGCACATATGGTCAAAGTAGGTTTACTAGTAGTTGACTGCTTGTAATGCTAAAGAAACCGCTGGTTCTGGGGGACAGAGGGGCTGTTCACAGCACTAACTAAACGCTTATGCATTGCCCAGGTAACGAGTCCTTCTCTTTTGTAAATAAAAACTCAATTCACAAGTAATATCCTGTCTGTTCCCAAATAGGTGCCCATCTTGGGAATGTGAGTAATTCTTTCTCTCCCTGCTTTCATCATGCTTACTGTAACTGGGGTATTCTCAGATAAGGAGATGACACCCTCTTCAAATCATATTTAAGAGAATCCTAGTTAACTTTAACCATGTTTAATATTGGCGTCAAGTGTACAGATTAACAGCATTTAAAAGTATGAGAGGGAATTTACCCAGGGGAAGAACTTCAAGGAAGGGAATGTACATATCTGAGGCTGGCTCACAATTTGTTAACCATGATTTATGAAGAAGCAATATATTGGCCCATTAAGGGGGAAAGTACTAGTATTGATACATGTTAAAAATTAGTAATCTCTGCTGCTAGCTTGAGTGGCTTTAGTATCGATCAACAAATTAAATGAAGGGAAAGCAATGTTTCTGGGCACACCATCACCACAAGCCTGCAGGTTTTGAAATTGGTGGGATTCTTATGTGGAATCTTGAATGTGCTAGAAGTAAAAGGCACAAAAAGTGCTTGTTTTTGTAAAAGTACTCCAACCGTTAACTTTTTCTCAGTAAATACTAATTGATAAATTTCTTCAAAAATATTCTGTGCATTTCTTGCCCACGTTAAGAATATCTGGCATTTGTTATATTAATAAATAAAATGTATTTAGGTGATCTTCATTTTCAACTGGGTAAGACCTCTGCAGTGTTTGAGTACACCGCAACCAATTGCTGTGACTGGTTATGGTAAATCAGTAGTTTATCATCTTAGGCATATCTGTGTTCTTCACCTAGTGAGACTGCCAGGAAATCAGGGACTTCTTTCACTGTTAACGCCTCACCCCAACCCCAGTGCAGTATACTTGATCTCTGTCATTTGGTATTGGGAAGGGAGAAGAGTGTCCAAACATGTTTCTCATCCTGTCCTTATTGGGGTTAAGAATCTAGATATGATGCACGCCACTGTCATGTTTTCCCTTAAGAATCTGGTCATTACAGAATGTAGGAAGAAGCATAAGCTTTTCACTCTTGAGGATTATTTTAGTCCTACAGGAAAGTAAAACTATTGTATAATACTCCCTTTTTGAAGAGTTCTTCACTATCAGACATTCCTAAATTATGCTAGCAGTTTGTGCCATGAAACTCCACAATTACTAGACTTTTGGGGCTGGGGGAGGAGTTGTACTATGTCTGTTCGGTTTTGTTCAGTACTTTTGTTGTAACGTACAATTTATATAGCTTGGTAGTGCATGTCCACTAAATATAATCAGGTTTCTTTTTATGTGAAAAAATGTTTTTGTATGGGCAAACATCAGTTGCATTAAGAACAAATTTGAATTGTGACTTTTCCAAAATAATGTTTAGCCCTGTAAGCAGATAAAAGTGTCTGTAAAATTCTGAAAAGTGTATCTTCTAGGGGAAGGGAATGTTGTTCCCAACTTAGTGTGGGAGAATGTGAATTTTTACTTCTATGTTACAGTGAATTCACTAAGTATTTATATTTACTTAAATACATAAAGTAGCTGTTTTAATCAAACAACGGATTGCACTGTGACTTTTTAGTTTTATGATTAGATTTGAAAACAAGTTGCACATGCTTCTCTGTTGCTGCCATGTTTTCACAAATGGGGCATTTTGGAATCACAGCAATCCTCAAAAGTCCGGGACTTCTTGAGCACAGGATCATCAAGGGTGAGAAACTTCAAGGAGGAATCCAGTCCTGAAGCAGGTGGTTACTTCCTGACGATGTAAAATATGATTTAAATCAATGCCCTTCTGTGGTGGAACCTTGCTGATCTGCCCTAGATTTGTGCAGGTGACTGTTTCCTCATTACCCATTATTCCAGTGTAATTTGGGAAGAAGGGAATCTCGAACCACATTTATGTTTCCTTGTTTGTGGCTTTAGAGGGGGACAGAGATTCTGATTTTTCTGCTTCTACTGCCATGTGAGGTAAGTAAATTCTACAGCTTCTCACACAGCAGCAGCCAGTGAACACAGAAGTGTGCGTAATTGTCTTTGTACATTTACATGAGGAATAAAACACTGGGGACTCCGAGACGGTTTAGAAGGGCAGGGCCCTACATTCAATGTATTTGGCAAATGCTGATAAGGTACTTGAAGCGTCTCAGGAGTTGATTCCATTGAAAATAGGTAACCTTAGTGCTTTATGACTGCACCCAAATTGTTCAGAAACAACTGTGTATGTTACTAATGCTATTCCAGATGCAATCCCATTATATGATAAACACCTAATCGTTATAGGAAGCAATTAGTGAAATGCACTGGAGTGTGCCAAATATAAAAATTAGAAGGAAATCCAGATTAGCATCTGGGTATTTACACTAATCCTGATAAAAGTATGCTAATCTAGCTATGAGGTTGAGAACACCTACTTTTGTAGGAAAGCACCTGGTCCAGGCTTGCTGAGTTACATTCTTCATATTAGACTTTTCTTAAAGTAGTGCTAAATGGGAGTCCTTAGCCAGAGCTGAAATCTAATAAACTGAAATTCAGCAAAAGAGAGAACACTTTATTGGTAGGTGCTACCAGTCTTAAACACACTTGGTGTCCCCCAACCTCCCCACCGTATTATCCTCTTAAGCAATATTATACATCTGAACAAGGAATCACAAGAGTGGGGAAAGTCAGGGTAGTTGCAAAATTCAATAGCCTAAAAGGAAGCATTGGATGAAATTAACTTGCAGTTGAATTGTGATACTAACTGGAACATACGTGACTGTTCAATTTTTTTTTCTAAAAATGTCCTGAAACATTGAGCAGTCACACATAAAATTCTATATTCTGAGAGACTTGGCTCAGTTATACGTCTCAATACAGATCTTCAATAAAAAATACGTTTTGCCAGAAATGTCACTTTACATGCTTTCTTCTGCAAAGTCACCTTCAGCTCCTGTCTGCGAATCCTCAGAGGTTTGCAGAGAGCCTTCAGCTTGCCCTCCCATATATGTAGGTGTGCTGTACTTCACAAGAATAGATTTAAACTGCACCAGGGGAGCATTGGTGCGAACGCCCATGGGGTCAAAATGTGTTCGGCTTACTCGATAGCCAGCTTGAGAGAGATAGTGCAAGAACTTATTTAACCTGCAGAGAAAATGTAAAAGCATATAGTAAATGTCTTCGCCCCCATTCATGCATTCATGCATTTTAAAATAACAGGATACTTACTTTGGCATGTTCATTCCCTTAATGCTGTGTCTATGGATATTGTAATAAAAAGCAGGAAGTTCAGCATTACTCTCCAGCTTTTGGCGCTTTGCTCCATTTTGGCTAATTTCATTTCTTTTTCCTTTCCCTGGAACATGAGAGACGCTTTAAGTTCAGATAAGGTTTGTGGTTTTTTTTATCTAGCAGGCCCAACACAAAGCAAAGGAACAAAATATAAAAAATAAGCTTAAGGGTGCTATGTCAATAAATACCATAAAGGATAGTAAATCCAGATATTCTGAACTATGACCCAACTTTATGCTGTACTTTCTAGAACTAGTTTGTTGCAGTTCCTTCTAAATGAAAATCTCCTGGATAATCAGTGTTTGGTTGTGGATACAGTGCTAAATTGACAGCTACCTACCATGTACAACGTAGTAATCAGCTGCAGGATCAGGTGTCTTAATAAACACACCACACTCTTCTAAAATACAAGGAAATTGGTGTTACATTTTGATTATTATAGGAGAATAAATTTAGTTTTGAAATAATGGCTACGTTAAAAGAAAAATTCAGCTAAATTTGGCTACCTTTATAGCAATAAGATTTAGGAGTTCAGTTACATGACTAACTCACAATGACACATTTAAGTGGGATGGCATATACTGAAATCTTGGAGCTTGGGGAATATATGTGGGTTTTGTGGCCTTTACACACTTTGCTGACACCTACAAGTTGTCTGATAATGTACCATGTGTGTTAATGCATTGCATGTCACTTTCCATCCACCAAGCTGACAAAATGAGGTTGTGTCTGTTTTGCTGATACTGTTTGTCAAACTTGCATGTTGTAGTTGGGGGCACTGTTGCTATTTAAGAATCCACCAGGAAGCTACCTTTACAGGAGAAGTCATTATTGCACATACACAGGAAGTCTCTAATTCTCAAGTCTTTGACTGAAGAGGCTAACGAGAGCAAATCCACTCTTTGTCCAAGACTTGTCTCATGACATAATCATAGCTGCTACTGATGTTTATGGAGTTCTGTAACAATGCATGATGGAAAATAAGCCTGCAAAGTGAGGTAGTCATGAATTCTGAAGAGGCAAATTCTTTCTGCCATGTGCCAAAAACTGTTCAAAAAGACAAGGCTGTCAGCTAAGCATATACAATAGTTCTCTAGTATATTTAGTTTGCAGACTTGAATGACTCTGCAATAATCTGGCACTTCATGCCTATGGAACATTTCCATAGTGCTATAAAAACTGATAATACTTCTCTTACTCAAGGGGAAGATCAGGTATCAGGCAGAATAAAGGATTAGTGGAAAGGAAATATTTTACTACTTTAGGAGACTGGGGCTGTTGTCTTTCCATAATAGTTAAAGCCATCTTGACAAGATTAAAGATGTGAAGAACCACTTCAGTATTTGAAGATCATGAGTGTCCTACAATTAGCAAGATTATTCTGTAATACCATCTGTAGGTCAGCGAGTTGAATAGTAATCCCTTTTTGGGTTTACATACTAAGTCTTGCCATTACTTCTCCTGTTGCTTCTTTTTAACTAACAAGATTTTGTAAAGCTTGTGACTCTGTCTTCTCACCTTGTTTGTTCTGGCTGCTAGGGCCATGAATTGAAAACTGCTTGAGTGTTGTGCACTCTGCTTCACAGATTAGTGTTTTTAGAAGTGTCTGGATGTCTTCTAAACCATACTGAACTGCTTCAAACAACATTCTTCTGAGAAATCCAGTGTTGAAGAGGGATCCTGACCTGGAAGATAACAGAACTGCACTATCTATCTAGAGAAATTTTATTTTAAGTTTGTTTTGAGGAGATTTAAAGGGTTTTTCTGGAAAGGATCAGCCTGTTCAGCAATTATTAAGCAATTACTTAAAAAAAAAAACCAAGGAAGTTGGCAACTTCACCATGGTGATTATTGGTGAAATGAAACTAACTTAATTGGTTCTTATTATTCTTGTGTAAAAGTGACATCACACACACAACTGGTACAGATCTAACACTGGCTCACTGGAAGTCATGGCTTGCAAATCATAAGCTTGCCTCAGGAATGTCTGCTCCTTCCCCCTCTGGATGAATTTCTTTTCCTCCTTTAATTTCCAAGTATTAACCATGTTTTTGTATTATAGTTGCACTGATGCACAAACCAGGATCCCATGTATACATGGTTTCAATTTCTTGTTCAGAAGGGATCTTCACCTGTTAAACAAAATGCCTCTGTATATGAGCCTGCAGTTGTCCTTGTCAAATCTCAGACAAGAGAAATGTGACCTCCTACTTAGGGGAAGCTGCAGTATAACCATGCAATTTCTACAGGAATGTCTAAACTTTGCATGATTGTTTTAAAAAATTAAAAGGTTATGGCCAGAAAAGCTGACATCAATCATGTAAGTCTGCATATATTGCTTATTTTGTTTCTAATCCTCACATACTTTCTCCTGACACTTGGAAATAAAGTCAATGACTATCCAGTAGAGCATAAAAAAATATTTTATTGATGCTACATTCCAAAAGCATAGACACAAGAGCTATTGGGGTCTACTGGATCCAACAGAACTCAATTTTAAGTTCTCAAAGCCCTGGAGGAGAAATACCGGCCTCATAACAGAAATGACTACTTAGCTCATAGTAAATAATGAAAAGGGACATATAGCCTACTATGTTCTCTCCCTGGCCTTCCCCCCCCCCCCCCCGCCCCGAAGAATATTACAAATTAAATCAGCAGTATAACACACACACTCCTGTGCTAAGATAGCACCAATTTGGAAGAGAATTAACCCTGAGGGTAAAATTTATTGCTGGGGACCCTTTAACGCAACCGAATATAGAGGTGATTTTTTTTTTACAAAAACAGGAAAAGTGCTCCAGTGGTCTTGAAGTGCTATAACCACATACACAAAAGTGAAATTACCATACAGGTGTAGTGCTATGTTATTTACTTTATTTTGAAATAAGCTTGCCAAATACCCTCCTTAATAAGTAGGCTGTGAAGAATTTTCTAAGCAAGTTTCAAACTGGTATTGAAAAATAATAGGGAGCTTTAATATAACAGCAAATTGCTTAATGTGTCTTGATGTTTCCCCACAAGCATTGAAAGAACAAATCATTTTTCATATAAGATAAACATTCATGAAACAAATTGAATGCAACAATTGTTTGAATTTTATTACTATTTTTCATTCAATTTCTGTTATGAATATTTCCATATTATATTAATTATGGTGGGGGGTTTTAGTGCCCTTGAGGAAGGTTTCCATCAAAACCTGTTGGACAACTTACTTATTTTGTTGAAGTTTTCTATTATATTTTCAATACCATTGCCTTTTTAAAATCTCTTGTTTTAGGTACTGCCGTCTTTCTTTCAGCCTTTTCCAAGGCCTACGAGGAATGTGGTTTTTTGGTGAACAACATCTGGGAGGCCATTCCATCCACAACCCTAGCTTCTGGCTGGTGCTCTCTTGACTTTACACAATGATAGATTAGTATTAAGGGCTAAAAACACTTTCAGTATAGGGGAAACCAAGTGGAGGGGGGAATAAGAAAGTGGAATCGGGAACATATTATTTTATGCTTGGTTGCAGGCTTTCTGTGCAATCCTATACATGTCTATTCAGAAGTAACACCTGTTAGGCTTAATGGGGCTTACTGCCAGATAAGTGAGTTGGGGACTGCAGCCTTAAATGCAAGAGGGCATGGGAAATAGATGTTTCGTTAGCTTCCTAGCCCTGCTTCTCATCTGTCTTAGTAAAGCTCCCGAAAGTGAATAAAGAACAATATGATTCTCCCAGGAATGAAGCTGGGAAGAGGTCATGTGATGTTATCACTGCCTTCACAGCCACCTCTTATTTTACTGAACTGGAAAGTGCCTTCACTCCAACCTGAGGCAATGGGCTGTCAGAAAGCAGCCTTCTCAGGGATGCTCATGCCTATTCGAGAATGAAGAAATATACATACCACAGAGGACCAAGTTCAATTGCTGTCTTGCCCGTCATACGGCTATAGCAGTCACATGGGAGCTGGCGATAAGGATTCTCTGTTGGAAAAGCAGTGCCAGCATTTATTTTCCAAACTAGTGTGTCCATGAGCAGAATGGAAACTTGAAGCTTAATAAGTATTAATTGTAAAAAAAATGATTAAAAAAATAACATTATGTTATCCTCACAAGAGTCAGAGGCTGGCCCAAAGTCACCCAGGGACTAGAACCTGGGTCCCCCGAGTCCCAGTCTAACTCAAGTACTATACCACATTGGCTCTCTTTAAAGGCTTGACTATACTTCACACACTTTTTAGTACTTTCAGCACAACCCTCTACATCTACTCAGAAGTCCCACTGAGGTCAATGGAGCGTAAGTGGGTACAGGAGTGCAATCTACACTTGTAGAGTGAATGGCTGTCAGGGATCTCTTTGATATTATTATTTTTATTTTCTGGCTCTTTCATTTCTTGGTTTTATTCTATTTTAATGTTTTTTTATTGTTAGCTGCCTTAGGCTGCAGAAGGAAAGGCAGGGTATAAATCCCTTAAATAAAAGAAGAGTTATGCTGGACTATCATAACAAAAGTGCCAAAAAATTCTGTGGCACAGAGGTTAAGTAGATAAAAGGTTACTAGAACCTCACTGATAACTACATGAAGTTATAATATATGGTTACCTTCTATCATGTTGCCCTCTCTCTTGAACACCCTCTCTTCACACCACTGGCAGTGGATTAGGTATCGAATTTTCTTGACAGTATCATCTGCAAGAGAGGGTCCTCTCAATACTCTCACCTGCACTAGGACAAAATGTTCAAGAGCCACCGCGAGCAAAACTTCAATGCCTTTGTTGCATCGAGCAGCAGCTCTGCAAAAAAAGATACACTATAATTAGCAGAACTCAGCAAAGGTTAACTCTCTTCCTACATGTCCAACTTTATGCACAAGTTCTAATTTCTGAATACCTCTGATGGGCTGTGAACTCTTGCAATCCCAGCATGCTGTTTCCATCCACTTCTCGGCATGGCTTTCGCTATTGTGATGCCATTTAATTAGTTCTTGAGTATAAAAAAATGACTTAATATAATTGAATCCAAAATACTAAGAAGCATTGGTCAAGTTGCTTTGTAAACATAATGGGGTTCCATCCAACACTGTGCAAGTGGGCTTCTGCTCAAATAGAACTTTCCCTTCCTCTTCTCGCCCCTGCAGCCCCCCATCTGCTCTGGAGAGTTTCCCAGTGCTCCAGAACGGGGAGGGGGGAATCCCCCCTCTTCCTATTCCACTGACAGCCGCTTTTTGTCAATGGAGCAACACCAGTTGGATATCACTCATGAGTACCTTCTTGGAATTACAATCCCGAAATCAATGTAAAATGATACCATTTGCCTCTGAAGAATACAAATTTCCTACCTAGTTTCAAATGGAAGCCATTTCCACAACCTGTTTCAGTTCCTGCTTAGTTATGGAATAACTCCTCTAGTGGACATAGTAGTACAACGCTGTGATTTAGCTGTTCTACATTTACTGAAGCTTCTCTGTATAGACAACAGAAAGTTAGCACAGACCATCTAAATGAGGTAAAGGCAAATGCAAAGATCTCTCCAAACTTCTGCATTTTTGCACCCTAGGCCTGCACAACTTGCAGTCACGAAGATGTATGCAAGCTACCAGCCGTTTATGCTGGTCACTGCGGATGCAAGGAATTCCCGTTCTTGCTGCCTGTTAGGGGATCGCTGGGCACCTAGCAACAACCGCACGGCTGGTGCTCTGCATTCAGCTTTTGGTGGGTCACAAGTTTGAACTACTTTTTGCCCTTGCATCATTTACACGACAGGATCCGATTTCTGAAGATTATTGGAAAGCAAGATGCTGAGAATCAACTTCCCACAGCCCCTACTAGAAATTTCAATTGGCAGTTAAGGAAAAACATTGCAACTGCCTCATACTGGAATTTGAGACCATTGCCATCTGTAAACTGTAACTGTACCTTGCCACTGCAGCAACTACCATCCTAGCAGCCATTTCCTTGTAGTACTCTGTCCTGACAATATTGCAACCATAGTGACGTTGGGCTACATGTTGGGCCTTTGAATAAAGAGAACTGATATCCGTTGACGTCACTGATACAATTCCAAGGTTTCTTACATTTCTGAAAGCTGCATCTAGATAGTTCACTGATGATCCAAATGGGTCCAGATGTCTGTAAGGTTGTGTAGCAGAGAAAATGCAAGAACATGTTAAGAATCATTCAGGGGGGAAAGATTGATGACATGATCCTAACTTTGTTCACCCAGAAATATGCCTCACTGAGGTCAACAGGACTAATTCCCAAGTAAGTCTGCTTAAGATCCCAGTTTTAGCTGCTATATTGCTAACATTCCTGATGAAAAAAGTCATGTCCATACTCATGCCAGAAATAAAAGAAAATGTGGATATACTAGCCACATCTCATTAAAATAGCAGGTGAGCCCACTGAAGTTTCATTTGTGAATAGAACCGCAGCTCAAGGGTGCAAAATGTTTTGTAAAACTCAAGTCCTAGCCAGATATTCTGGGAAAGGACAGAGACCAAAATGTAGTGGTAAGAGGATGGATCCAGTTCTTGCTTTCCTGTTCTAAAATGAAAGTGGGAGAGTAAAAGAATGAGCAACTTTTTGGTTGCAGGATTTGCTTGCAGTGCCCAGTGGTGGTCAGGGACACATGCTTACACGCGCTCTTCTCCTGACCCACCCATCCATATCGCAAGGATGGGCAGGTTTAAATCTCCTCTTCCCTGCCAGTTGAGATCAGGGGATGGGGTTATTGGGGTGGGGGGATTTAAAGCCTTCTCCCCCCACCTCACGGCAATCTTGATCCTGAACGTTGGGAGCTTCTGATGACTGAGATTGTTGCACTTTTGCTGTTGCCTGAAGTGCAATGCAGTTGGGATTATGGGGAAGCTACAATACAACTGCTGTTTGTTACAAGGCAGAATGTGTTACTCTTGCTAAATGTTAAGCATAACAAGAATTCTACACAAGAATGTAAGGTTTCTTTGGTGACTTAGGTCATCTTTTGTGGGGTTTGTCTGCTAGGGCACTGAAATGGTTCTACCACCCAACAGCCGCATTGGAGAAGGGTGACGGTTCTTAAGGAAAGCATGTAAATATGAAGTACGGGGAAAAGACCCGCAATTTTTATATTGGGGAAAAAGTGTGTCTTAGAATCGAAGAAATAGGGTAGTCAGCAGGGGTTTCGGACTTGTTTAACAGTAGGAATAACAAAATGACTTTTTCTATGTAAATTAGACTGTGGAAATGAAGAAACTTGGGGTAACCAAGAATTGACTTTTGTGTGATTATGAGCTGGTACTGAAAACAAACTCCTAGTCTCAGAATGTGCTGAGAGACATTCTGTTTGTTAATTCTAGACATGTGGTTTGTTTGTTTTTTCACCTGGCTCTGCTTGGTGGATCTTGAGGTTCTGGTAAAAATGAAGTAGATTCAGCAGCGTCAAGTTTTCCCAACCCTGCAGTCAACTTAGACTTCTCCAGCCAACCACTCTTTTAAGACTGCCTCTTCTTTTGACAGCACACAGAGGTGAACAAGAAACCACGGTAGCATAAATTAAGCAATAAATGTTTCATATTTTCTCTAAGCAGAATCTTCACTTGAGTTGAGTGGGAATTCCATCAGGAATTATTCCCAGCTTTAAATGTTTCAGTAACATGAATGTTGTTTTCATTTTTTAGATATTGGGAGGGCTTATAAAGTTTTGCTCAATTAAAGTTTATAGCATTGGCAGCATGTATCTCAAAGTCCTGTTAAGGCATAGCAACATGCTGCTGAAACTTCTACAATGGAAATTGGTTTGTTAGCTTAATTCATCATATACAAACTTTCATCAGTGGGGCAAATAGGGTGTTTCATACAATTTAAGTTTTAGTTTATTTATATTGATATATACTTTATATAGTATTACCAATATAGGTGTTCCACACCTCAGCTATTTCCCAGTTAGAGTTTGGTAAGTGTTGGGGAATGGGGGTGGAGGGGGGGGGGGTGATCAAAAAGACAGGTGCCACTTACATAAAATCAAATGCTCTCAAATGCATGATGACATTGGCATCCATTTTTGTCACCTCAATAGCAGGCAAGTTTGCGTCTCCTTCTTCCATTGTTTCATCACAGTCCTCCTCCTCCTTGATGTTCATTACCACTTTCATCTTATTTAAATAACAGTTCTCCTGTATCATTGTCACAGAATTTTGATTGTAATCATTAATTGTGACTTTCACAGAATTTCCAAGATGCTTTGCCCACTGTAATCCCATTATACCTGGAGGGCAAGAAGTGTATACAGTCAGAAGCAAGCAACAAGTTAAGAACTTGCTCCAGTGGAACGTATTCCACAGAAACAGGCCCATCTTCTCAATGCACACAGCTCAAATTGAAAGATTTTAAGTCCTGCCTAAGAAATATGCAGATACTGGCTCATACTAAGGCTATCAAATGAACAGGACTATTACAAATTCTATTCCAAATATGTATGCATTTCTAAGATTAACATCTCTCCTCTCCTTTCCTGGAATACTAGGGGAACTAACTGAACAATAGTCCAATCCTAAGCATGCCTACTCAGAAAGAAATCATACTGACCTCAATGGATTGACTCCCTAGTAAATGTGCTTAGGATTGTCTAAGAAAGCAATCCTATGCTCCTTAGGTAGCATCTGGGGGACATAGAATTATTTGGTTTCCTGGCTCAGAGATCAGAAACAGGACACTGACCTCTGAACCAGGACCCTTCCCTTCTTCTTAGCTGGTGTGGAGAGAACCACGCCAGCTACATCCCTATGCTCAGAAAACAGAACACGTTGATGGGGAAATGGGGCATTCCTGGGGGCGGCGAGGGGAGGAGACCGGGGAGCCAACCATGCAACAAATTCTATATCTACCCAGACCCCTTCCCTCCCCCTCTCCAAAGCCTCTGCTGGACTGGTGAAAACACCCGTTGAGCTTATACGCAGAGCAGGAGGTGCAAAGGATGAATCACATAAGAGTGCATCCTAAATGCACGTTTCCCCTTTCCAAGTTACACAAAATGAATCGAAGCAAAGAACACCAGACTACCAGTGGCTCCAAATGCATCCAGACACTTCAAAGGTTTCCGTTCCTCAGCTAGGACAGCTAAAGCACAGACTATAAGTTGCCTAAAAGAGGAAGAAAAAGATACCTTAATTGAAATAAATGTAAATTAGGCATCCCAATTTAAGGAGAGTTTCTGGAAAAGATAAAATAAAAACTACAAATATAACATTAGTGTTTTTTCTGTAATTATCGTTTGTATTATTTAGATATATCTAGAGTATTAAGATTTTTGGTAGGACTTAAACTTCCTAGTATTATGATATCACAGTGCACAGTGTTTTCTGTTTGCTAGCATGTCCATGCCCAAGGCGTGTCCAACCACCTACTGGCTTCAGTTAATATTAAAATCTATGATAAAACTATTAGTAAAATCCTTCCCCAAACAATCCCATAAAATTATATAAATTCTTACCTGTTAAGTTTCATTTTGGGATTAAAGTACGAATCCGTTTTCTGTGGTGTTGAATAGTTAGGAAGGACTTGTACATCTGTGTCTGCTTCTTTCAGTATTTCATATGTAGATTTAGGAGCAGGGGCTAAGAATAATTTTCAGAATGAAAGAGCATGAGAGACTATAGCCCAATTCAATCAATCATTCAAAGCTTCATAAACTATAGATAAAAACTTGGCTTCTTAACTAATTATCCTGGTATGTTAACTAACCTTAAACCAGAATATCCAATTTGGACATAACAGCGAGCTCTGGCTTAATTCAAGACAGAAACAAAGCTATAAGGTGGCATGTGATGGGAGGGACTAGGGGTGAGTACTTGACCCTGGTGCTTGTTCCCGGCTTCTTAAACCTGTTTATGAAGCCCCCAAACAATTGCCTGAACTAGGGCTATGTACATTTACATGTTCTATAAAGTTCAAGAACCACCAAGATAATTAGATCTACAGTAAACACAGAATATGGTAGTCCTCAAACAAAAGATACCTTCAAAAATAAGCATGCATTCTCAGAACACTCACAAACTCTGTTCTACTATAGGGTGGGAGAAATTGCCAAATGTCATCATACTAAAGGGCTCTGAAAGTTGTGCTTGGATTCAGTCACATTCCTTGAAGCAACTCCTTCCTTATCAGAAAAAGAGAGTAGGAGATCTAATCAAATAGCAAAAAGTTGCAATGGAGCCTTCGAAGACATACTAGGTACAGTTTGATAAACCAAGTTTCTGAGTCCTTCAACAACAAAAAATTGGGGTGACAACCAAAGGACATATTCTTTGTCTTCAGGTAAGAACTTGGCTATGAAATATGATCCTTGTATGACATTTCTTTCACCAGGACTACACCTAAAGATACGTGTTCTGGTTTACATGTAGGTCTTTTGCTGGCTTTTAATATTAAAAAGAATACTGATATAGCACACTATATTATGCCCCATTTAATAATCAAATTCATCATGTTTAGACAAATGAGCTCATAACATTTTTTTTTAAAAAAAATGCCTTTAAATGAGGGACAGGGCCTTTTTGGTGGTGGCCTCCAGACTATGGAATGATCTCCCTGACGAGGCTCGCCTGGCACCAACGCTGCTATCTTTCCAGTGCCAGGTTAAGACTTTCCTCTTTGCCCAGGCATATGGCAGCACATCTTAATCACCCACATGTTTAGTTTTTAATAGTTTTTAATGCTTTATGTGTATACGTTCTGTGTTTTAGAATTTTAAAGTTTGTATACTCGTTTTTATCTTAATTTTAGAATTTTTGTAAATCGCCCAGAGAGCCCCGGCTATGGGGGTGGTATATAAGTGTAATAAATAAATAAATAAATAAATAAATAAATAAAATAATGTTACTAGAGACAAAGTGCTAAACTTTAATGCATTCCCTTAACCATTTTGTGGTTAAGCAGCATGGTTTACCATGTTGTCTGAGCCAGGTCAATGGAAACTTGGAATTTTTTGTAGATTTATGCCTTTATGGCTTGAACAAGAATATAGTTTCACACACAGAGTTTCACTTATTCTAGTATCACATATTCCACCTATCCAATTTTGATTCAATGATCAAAATACAAGTTCATCTGGTAGAAATAACAGGGATGCTTAAATACTTACCTGGAATAAACCTTGATTCAGTTTCTCCTTTATTAACATGGCGTTTAATATGCCCTATCATATCAGTCCTTCGGTTAATGGTTGCTGAACAAATAATGCAGTGATAATGGGCTCCCATCTTTAAGATCTACAATACATAACGCATGCAGATTTTATTATAAAAGCCTTTTATTAACATACCACATACAACAAAAGTAGTAAGAACCCTAATACATAAGCTATAGTTGATACTACCAAGAACACTGCATTTTGATCCTTGAATTGAGCAATAAAGCTAAATGAGATTTATCATTTGATCATTGTATCAATGCTTATGTTTTAAGTTATTGACCCCCTATGAGACCAGTAAGTCCTAAAGCTTTTATTAAAGTGGCTCACCAATTAAGTTTTGCTAGACTACTGCAATACATTCTATGTTGGGCTGCCTTTGGAAGCAGTTCAGGATGCACCTCACTTGATACCTCCCTCCAATTTGATGAGGAAATATTGATGAGCACTGGCTGAGTACAGTTCTCCAGCTAGCTGTGGATCCACCTAGTAGTAGTGCCATATAGCCACAATACTAATCAGAATATCAAGGGGCACTTTGTCAAATGTATAGTTTGCTGTAGTTTTAGATAAAGATTTTTAGATACTTCATTCAGAAGCTATATGGCAAATTCAACGAAAGAACCAAAAATGCTGTCTATCTGGTGTTCTATCCACAAGTACCTGTGAACAATAGTGGAGGTCTCAATTCATCTTTGTGGTACCAATGGTTCAGGTAAAATTCTAATAGAATCGGCGGAGGCAGAATGTGTGTCACATTGTCTCCCTATACATGCTACCTAAATGCAACACCGGTACTAGGTGAAATCAAGTACCTTAACTTCTAAACTTTTCTTCTCAGCCTGCTATGGGCTTTCTCAATCTGCTGTCCACTTACTTTCCACTTAATTCCCTATACCATAGTCAATACTATACCATATCCAAAGAGCATATTTTCAGTCAGGACAAGAGTATAATCTCTAGGCTAAGCTGTATGAAAAATGTAGGGTAAATGAGTCAATACAATATTCTATATACACTTGCTTGTTTTGAAGGACTCTCTTATAAAACTAAAACAATCTCTATCAAATGTCAAATAATAAACGGCCATGCTGTCATCCCACCAGGTCAAAAGAAATACAACATTCAGGTCTCCAGTATTTGAGGCGGTAAGCCTGTGTGCACCAGTTGCTGGGGAACATGGGTGGGAGGGTGCTGTTGCACCATGTCCTGCTTGTTCATCCCTGGCCAATGGCTGGTTGACCACTGTGTGAACAGAGTGCTGGACTAGATGGACCCTTGGTCTGATCCAGCATGGCACGTCTTATGTTCTTATCTATGGCTGTATATATTCAGTGAATCCTCCCCATTCCTACCTCAATTTGATATGGATGAGAAAATAGGTAAGGAAAATTAGGTCCACAAGAACAGCTCAGAGCCTCAGTTAACTAGTGAGCCCAAATTTTAAAACTAATGAGAAAAATGTACCACACAGAAGACTAAACTGTAACAGTTCATAATTTTTTTTCTCTTTTTGAAAAAAAGAAGAAGTACTTATATAGCTGAACATTTGTTACCTGGTCTTCAGCAACATTTGGTTTGACAGGGCGACAAGGTAAATGACATATGCACATTCTGCAGCCTGGAATGCAGAAAGGACAATAGCCGTCTTACAATTTGATGCAGATACAGAACAGACATGACAAAGTCAGTACATTCTCTTCTTTAGGGACCGTTATTTTAAACTATCCACAGTTACTTCTGAAACCAAGTATTTTAGCTATATCAACTTTATCACTTGAGTTAAAACTTTTAAAATGTCATAATTTATAATGAGGTATTCCTTGTCTTGGAACTTGAAGCACTGGGAAAGGAAAACTGAGTTGTGTTGGCATCAGCAATGGGATTGTAGCCACTTTTACCTTCAAATTCAACAGACACTTTCCAGTGGAGATTCTGAAGGTGGCGATGGAGCTTATGACCATAACAAGCTTTGAACTTCTCTTCAGGACAGAGCGGACAAGACTTCTTGGCAGCTGGTAATGCAAATTAGATCAAAAGTAGAAGAGATGCAGTAACACAGCCTCTTGCTTTCAAATCTCAATAGGAAATTATCTGAAGTTTCCTGGACGATGCTATTGACCTTTCAAACAACTGCTTCAAACAAAATGATTGTTCTAAGGAACTGATAAGGTCATTCCCATTGAGTTCAATGGGAATGACCTGCCAGGTAAATGTGCATAGGATTGCAGCCGAAGATAAGCTTTGCTAAACCTAAGGTTGACTATGGCAACAGCTACAATATCCAACCCCTATTCTATTTACCCATGCTTTTCCCCTCCTCCTCATGTTGTAAGCTGCCTGTCAGTAACTTTCCTCCCACCATCCTCTGTGGACAGGGCCTGTATCAAAGATGAGCATGATGGGGCACCTTCCAAGGGCCCATGCCCATGGAGAAGAGCCCCCTGGAGCGGCTGCTCCATCACTGCCATCTGCTTGTTCAGCTGCATCTTGCTCTGGCCTCCCCACAATGATGAGAGTGAGAAAGAGCAGCAGATGCTTGTTCACTGGCTCTCTGCCTGTCAAGCAAGCAGTAGCAATGATGAGAAAGAGGAGGAGCAAGAGCAATTGTTGACAATGGTAATGAGAAGGTAGACACAGTGAGAGAGGGGGCCCACTGAGAGTGTCTTGCCCAAGGGCCCTCAAAACCCTGGGGCTGGCGCTATCTGTGCAGCAAGGTCAAATGCATCTTCTGGCTTGGGTGTGGCAGCCAGGATAGAGCTACATGTGTAGCTCCCACAGTGTTGTTCTTGAATTACATTTACTTCTCTTGCTTTCTAATCTAATCCTTTTATTCACCAACATCTAAACCATCTGCCATAGTTCAATACATACAGCTCTAATCAGAGCTCATAACCCATTAGTGATGCACAAGTCTTATCTGGCTCCAAGAAGAAGGTCAACGATATACTTTTCACCCCAGACACGTAGGGGTTTTTTTTGCTGTAGTTGCCAGGTCAAGTATACTTCTAAGAGTCTAACACCACAAGCATTATCCTTCAGCCATATGTTGCTCAACTCTTGAGTTAGTTTAAATACCTGCCACTTGATGGTCTGCATTCTGGGGAACAGCTGAAATTAGGGAACCTTCCTTCAGGTCAGCCAGTTTCACTAAATCAGCAAGTGTCCTCTGGATTGAAATATGTTTCTCTAGAACAAAACAATTATTTTTTGTTGTATTTTTCAATTAATAAATTCAATTAACCTTTCAGTTAATTTTTTGTTGTTGTGTAGAAGTTTACAATTATCTGCTGCTTAATGTTTTTCCTCTAAACAGCCCTGTAGCAGTGTGTGCCCTGTATCACTACATCTATCCCCCCATAACCTGCATAATCACCAAAGCATAGTCCCCATAGATCTCCTACTACTATTACTGCATCCTCTTTGTAAAAACAAAGCAAAACAAATTAAAGATTAAAATATTTGAATTTCTATATTAAAAAACCCCTCAAATTAAATTTAGAACCACATAAATTGCAACAGAAATACAACATAAGCTAAATAGCACATGTGCTTTGGTTAATTGTGGTGGCAGTATATGAGTTAAAAGTGATCTCAATGCATCCTTTCTCTGCTCCCTTGCAAACCAAGGGAAAAAAGTGTTGGTGCTGTGCCTGTTCCTTTAAAATCTATTTCATCTTTTATTTTAACTCTTTGGTCTTCCTAACTAAGTGAAATGCTCCCCAGAATAAAGGGAAATTATTATAAATTGATATGGAGGTGGTATTTAACACCAGTAAGACTACACCAAATGGATAAAAAGTATTCTGTTTATTGTTGGAGAGGCTGTCAGGAAAAAGGCACTTATTTCCATATGTGGTGGACTTGTGAAGTTATTCAGAGGTTTTGGCAAATGGTATTCAAAGAGATAAATGATATAATGGGATGGAAGGTTAAGTTAGGGCCAAGGACAGCACTGTTATCAATACATGAAGGGATTAAATGTACACAAAATAGTAAAGAATTAATAAACAATTTATTAACTGCAGCTAGGTTAATAATTGCCAGGAATTGGAAGGAACAAAGGGATTATCAAATAGAAGAATGGTACAAAGAAGTCTGGGATATAGCTATTAATGACAAACTTACGTGTAGTATTAAAGTTAAGAGAGGATTATTGAAATGAAATTACTTTGATGAGGTTTGGAGTCCATTTGTTAAATTTGTACTGGAAAAAAGGAAAGGGAGTAAACTGGTGCAGGATACATTACAATTTTGGAAAGGAGAATAAGGGTCCCGGGGGTGGTGGTGCATGAGATAGTTCTATATTACTTTATCTAGTTTTTAAATTTTATTATTGTGGTATATTAAGTTGATGTAACATGATTATTGTATGTGTAATAAAATTCAAATAAAAACTATTTTTTTTAAAAGTGCATTTCAGAAGTGCTATAAATTTATTAGCCTATTTTGGCACTCAGCTTGTGATACTCCTTTGGGCATAACTTGGAATGTTTGGTGCTGACCACATTAGTTTATTGTGCAATCTTATGCATGTTCACTTGGAACTAAGAAAATCCAACAGTGTCATTTCACTGATGGACCGTCCAGAGCAGGTTTCAGGTGGCACAGATAGCTACAGAGGAGGGGAATTGCCTTCCTCCCAGTTTCAGTGATGGAAGCAGTTCTATCCGTGAAATGATACCTTTGGATCTCAACCTAAACCCCAACAGGCTTACTCCCTAATAAGTGTGTTTAGGATTGCAGTCTTAGAGGGTGATTCACTCACCACTTACACTCATTTGAGTGTGGCTACACTGGTTTTAAGTAATGCCATACCTTTTGTCTTCAAAAAGACATATAAGAATTTATGAAAGGGAAACCCTCACATTCAATTGGAAATGTAACATATTTCAACATTCCCAAGTACCTCAAGAGTCCTAGGTGAGAAGCAATAACTTGCATTCATTGATATTTGAGGAAGCACTTCCCTACTTTGGCTCAGTCTTCTCCCAAAAGCAGGTCTATGACCCCCCTGGAAAAAGTGAAGGGGCAGGATTGCTGAAGGGGCACGATTGCAGTTTGAGATTGATAAACAAATGGTCAAGGAACACCTAATTTCTTTGAACGAGTTCAAATCTCCAGGGCCCAATGAACTGCATCCTACAATAATAAAGGAGCTAGCAGAAGAACTCTCAGAACCACTGTCTATTTTCTTTGCAAAATCATGGAAGACAGGTGAAGTGCCGGACGACTGGAAGAGGGCTAACATTGTCCCTATCTTCAAAAAGGGCAAAAAGGAGGAAGCTGGGAACTACAGACCAGTCAGTCTGACATCTATCCCTGGGAATTTTTTGGAGCAGATTATAAATAAGTCAGTCTGTAAGCACCTTGAAAACAATGCGGTGATTACTAGAAGCCAGCATGGATTTGTCAGGAACAAATCCTGTCAGACTAATCTGATCTCATTTTTTGATCGGGTAACCTCCCTTGTGGACTGTGGGAATGCTGTGGACACAATATAACTTGACTTCAGCCAAGCTTTTGACAAAGTGCCCCATGATATTCTGATTAACAAACTAGCTAAAAGTGGGCTAGATGGAACAACTATTAGGTGGATTCACAGTTGGCTACAGAATTGGACTCAAAGAGTACTTATCAATGGAAACTTCTCAAACTGGGGGGAAGTAACAAGTGTTACCAGTCCTGGGCCCAGTGCTCTTCAACATTTTTATTAATGATTTGGGCGAGGAGGTGCAGAGATTGCTTATCAAATTTGCAGATTACACAAAATTGGGTGGGATAGCTAATACCCTAGAAACAAACTTCAAAGTGATCTTGATAGGCTGGAGAGCTGGGCTGAAAACAACAGAATGAAATGTAATAGGGATAAATGCCAAGTTCTACACTTAGGGAAAAAAATCAAATGCACCGTTACAAGATGGAGGATACTTAGCTCAGCAACACTACAAGTGAGGAGGATCTTGGAATTGTTGTAGATCACAAGCTAAATATCAGCCCACAGTGGCCTGGTTCAGACAACACGCTAAACCATGCTGCTTAACCACAAAATGGTTAAGGGAATTACTTAACCATTTTGTGGTTCCTTAACCATTTGGTGGTTAAGCAGCATGGTTTAGCATGTTGTCTGAACCAGGCCAATGTGTTGTGGCTGCAAAAAAAGCAAATGCTACTTTGGGCTGCATTAATAAAAGTATAGCTTCCAAATCATGTGAGGTATTGGTTCTCCTCTATTTGGCACTAGTTAGGCCTCATCTTGAGTACTGCATCCAGTTCTGGGCACCACACTTCAAGAAAGATGCAGATAAGCTGGAGCGTGTTCAGAGGAGGGAAACGAGGATGATCAGGGGTCTGGAAACAAAGCCCTACGAGGAGAGACTGAAAGAACTGAGCATGTTTAGCCCAGAGAAGAGAAGATTGAAGGGAAACATGATAACACTCTTTAAATACTTGAAAGGTTGTCACACAGAGGAGGGACAGGATCTCTTCTCGATCATCCCAGAGTGCAGGACACTGAATAATGGGCTCAAGTTACAGGAAGCCAGGAAAAACTTACTGATTGTTAGGGCAGTATGACAATGGAACCAATTACCTAGGGAGGTTGTGAACTCTCCCACACTAGAGGCATTCAAGAGGCAGCTGGACAACCATCTGTCAGGGATGCTTTAAGGTGGATTCCTGCATTGAGCAGGGGGTTGGACTTGATGGCCTTATAGGCCCCTTACAACTCTACTATTCTATGATTCTGGGATGTATCTGTAAATAAGGATTCCTGTTTTATGTTAGCAAACCTCTTGGAGATTCAGATGATGCATCCAATAGGATACTGTTAGGCTCTTTTATAGAGTCTTGCTTCATTTCTTCCTTAGTTATTTCCACATCTGGCTTGGGGATTTCCATTTTACTGGAGACATCCATGCTACCTGGAGAAAGATGAAAAAAACATATTTACAATATATATTTTATTAGCTACATTGATAGCAGTTCAAAATGTGCTGTTATTGCTTTATACAATGCAAAAGCATAATAAGAACTATGGATTGGATCCAGACTTAGTCATACTTAGAGTGTAGGCAATTTTAAAGCAATGGTCATATCAGGCATATCAAAGAGGCCAAGTTAAAAAGCTTGTCTGCACCAAAGTTTGCTTTTGACCGGTTATTGGCAGGCAGTTTGACCTGGGGAAAAAGAGGACATTACAAGAAAAAAATCTTTGTCAATAAGGTTCATGCCCCAGACAAGTCTAAACCACAGAGAACAAGTTCAGAAATGTCTATAGAACTGTGGGAATAAAACAAGATGTCCGCAAATATGAATTAATATGGAGAGGCAGGATTAAAAGAGTAAAGCAGCCAATCAGAGTACAGTAAGCAATCACATCACATATCATGTTCAAGTGTAAAACTATAAAAGTAAAGAGATACTAGGTGTGGTCACTAGCAGAAAGCTGTGTTGGTTTTGTAAGCGCTATGCATTGTCTTGTTTTCTGTTTTAAACTTTGTCAACAAGTACCATGGTATTAGTTTCCTTCTATAATTATCTTCAATACACTTGCTTTTTGTTAATACATGTTTTAAAATATAATCTATGAGTATCTATTTATAAAGTAGTTGTTACCTGTGAATGACTCAGTCCTTCTCAGCATCAGAAAAACCACATCTCTCTGAACCCAGATATAGACAGGAAGTAAGAGCCTGTCATGAGTAAGCAGAGGACTGCTAAATTAGATCTGTTATCCTTAAGTTTTAACTCTTACAGGAATAAATACATTGTAATCATGGACTTAACTTAGCCATAGATTTCAATGGATCTTCTCTAAGCATGACTAAGTCTATATCCAACTGTTTGAAAAGTCAAGTAGTATGTCCAATACCAGGCCTAACGGAAATGCCAGCTTTGTGCAGATGGAACACTTCAGGTCTTTAACCATGACTGAGCACAGGAATAGGATTACATACTTCAATCCCCTCCCTATCCCCTGAAGTTTCTCACTGCTTTAACCATGGTTACCATTTTAGCCAGGATCTGAAACTGGTTTGTAAACCCTAGTCAAGATGGAATCTGGTTAGGGTTAATGATGGTTATGATCAGTGTAGATGTGATCCTTAACTTTGACTTTGCAAGCAACAGGCAGCAGGTTTGGGAGAAGGGAAACAAATGATAACTGCTTGCTTTTAAATCTCTTAACCATGGTTAGAGATCAAGAGTCCCGTCTATGAGCGGTTATGTTCTGCGCATATTATATACATGTAAACCAAGCACAGGGATCTTTTGGCACTGAGCTCTGGACACACAGGCAAACCTGATATCCCAAAACCTCAGCGCTCATAAGCAAGGTCTTTGAAAGCAATTATTTGTTTTATTAAAGAAGAATTAAAATAAACTAAAACCATACATCATCAGAGGAATTAGAATCATACATCCAAAAGAGTTAACACTGAGAAGGTTAAAAGATAATAAGCATTTAAAGGTCAGTAAAGTTAGGTGCAATGGGATACTTATAAAACTGTATATGTGCGCCTGTGTATGTTCAAAAGGGAGGGGGGATGAAATGAATGTCAGCTGGGATCAGTGTGGTATGTTTGCAGTTCTTAATATTTTACCCAAGAGAATAGCAAGCAAAATAAAAGATTGTAGGTATGTCCCAGAAGAAGAAAGTTATGCAGAGGGATATCAGAGGTAGAGTCATAGGCCGTGTTCGGACAACACAATAATCAACCCTGTGCTAATAGTCAACTCCACAGATAACTATTATCATGTTGTCTTGGGTACCCCCCAACATAGGCATCCGTAGAGTTGACTTTAAGCACAGGGTTGACTATTGCCCAACCCCCCTGCTGTCCTCCCCACAGAATAGAGGTGCTGGTTCCATGGGAATCCCCCTTTGTGCTGGGTCCCCGAGTCAGTACCCAGCGTTGCACTTTCCTCCTTCTGTTCCGACGGTGGGGTGACCCGGCATGAAGGAGGACACCAGCGCCACATGGGACGATCACGGCACCCTCATGTTCCCAGAGATGTGCACGTCCTGCACCTTGTTGGGGCGCCACGTGCATATGCTGACCCTGCTGATAGCATCAGACAAGCATCTCCCTCTGCCCCACCAAGCAGAGGGGGGGAGGGAGACACTCGCCTGATGCTGTCCTTCAAGTTCAACCCCCTGCTCAATGCAGACATCCACATTAAAGCATATCTGACAGATGGCTATTCAGCTGCATCTTGACTACTTGTAGTATGGAAGAACCCACTACCTCCCTAGGTAACTGCTTCCATTGTTGTACTGTTCTAACAGTCAGGAAGTTTTTCCTGAAGTTCAGCTGGAAATTGGCTTTCTGTAACTTCTGTAACGAGATCCTGGCCCTCCTCTGTCTGACAACCTTTCAAGTACTTGAAGAGTGCTATCATGTCTCCCCTCAGCCTTCTCTTCTCAAGGCTAAACATGCCCAGTTCTTTTAGTCTCTCCTCATAGGGCTTTGTTTCTAGACCCCTGATCGTTGCCCTCCTCTGAATCCCCTCCAGCTTGTCTACATCCTTATTGAAGTGTGGTGCCCAGAACTGGACACAGTACTTAAGATAAGGCCTAACTAGTACTGAATAGAGGGGAACCAGTGATTTACTTTTTTTGCAGCCACATCACACTGTTGGCTCATATTCAGCTTGTAATCTACAACAATTCCAAGATCCTTTTTGCTTGTAGTATTGCTGAGCCAAGTATCCCCCATCTTGTAACTGTGCATAGGTGTAGAACTTGGCATTTATCCCTATCAAAAAAGCTTAATGCACCCAGTTTCTACTGCATATTCCACTGAAGTGCTTTATAACGAGGAAGAAGCTCTCTATTAAATTTTTTATTATTTCTTGTTGTCCCATTTTAGAAGTAGAGAGTTGTGCTAAACGATATTACATGCTATAACAAAAGATGTGCAAAGTCCTAAGCAATGCATCAAACTGAAACTAGTCTTGCACACTATGCAGCAGAAAATCTATGGTAAGGGAACCATAGCTAATTCTGCCCCCTTAATGAGTGTGTCTCTCTGTGTTGGTACTTGATATTCACACTTTTATTTTCAAGTGTACAGTTAGGGATGCAACTAAAAATGTAGAGTATGAATCGGTCCATAGCATCAAATAGATACTTCAGCAGCAGTGACGGATCAAGACACTTTTCTTATGTTGTAGAGAACTCAGTACAAACTCTACTATTAAGACCTAGTTCTTGTCCATGCAAGTGATAACGGGGTGTGTTTAATTTATGCATAAATGTACCCCCTTAATTGTCATTCCTATCTGAAATGAAGCTGAAGTATATGCCACTAGTTCCAAATCATCCCATGCTATGTTTGCCTCTCCCCTCCAAAGTTTAGGCTCTTTGGACCATTTTGCTCAGGTAACTCTGAAATGTGTCATGCACACAAATGCCAATGAGTAATAATAATAAATGATGTAATAACAATAAAATGAACACTTTGATCACAGTTATTGGCTGACAGTAACATCCATGATTGTATGGGTATTTTCAGGTAATGGAAGTTTCTATTGGTAGTGAGAAGTATATTAATCCTAATGCTAGCTATCCCCCCCTTCATCCCCCCCCTTCATCAAGTCAGCAGCACCATTAACTTAAAAAAGTTAGGCAGAGGATCCAATTCTGTCCATTTTTGCTTTTCAGAACTGGGCTAAAGAAAAAGAACAGCAAACTTTCCCCTCCAAACTGTATCCCAGGGGGAGTACATTCGTAAGACTGCTTAACATTAGTTACTTACTAGCACATCTTCGATACTATCATTGCCACTTCAATTAGCATGATTAATGAATAGAAAAAGAGGTTTTCCAGTGAAGGCAGATTCTACATCTGCTATTTCTAGTCAATGCTGCTGTTTGTGATACCTATTTTCATCTGAGAAATAATGTCAAAAGATATTTAAAAACATTTTTCTTCTAAATTATTATATTATGTGAACAACAATCCAAACTTCATGGCTTAAGCCAGAAAAATCCCAATGTCTTTTCTCTCCCTCCTCATAAATGCATTCATACATTAATTATTTACTTAAAACATTTCTTGGCTGCCTTTTAGGACAGAAGCCCTCCTAAGCAATAAAATACATAAAACTGGTTCTAATTATGCCTCTTCCTCAGTAGCATGTGATTTCTTGAGTTAAGTGATAGCTGGCATTCTTTGATAAAAAAAATCCTTTGCCAAGTTTACCTGCCAGAATGTCAGTGAATTTCATCCTCCTGGTTAGTTGCAGGGCAGGGGGAGGTATGTACATTATCAGAGGCAATTGTTTCAAACTAACAGAAGTTTTATCACAAAAAAGTTACTCTGTCTGTAAAATACACAGCTGATTGTACCACATGAAGCCACAGCTATTTGCCTGCACAGTAAAGCGGTAGGGACCACCTTGTAACATGATGAGGAAGAGAATATTTAAGAAGGCAACATGACGTACTTTTTTTTCTCAGCAGAGAAGACACGAAACAGAGGTAACTAACTTTCAAAATCTGCCTCGGGAGCATTTTTATATAATAGCCAGGGATGCCTGTTTTATCTATTACTGCAGCTTCTGTAAAGCTATTTTCCATCACTCTAGTTAGCTCCAAAGAGTCTTTAGAATGGGAAAACAAGATGGCGACGAGGGAGGTTGCTTTGCTTTGAGCTCTGCAGTTTGTTTTTAGTTTGATTTGTTTTAACCATTTTTAACTATTTTAAATGCTGCAATTCGTCTGGCAGCCCAAATGGGTATAAATAGGCAGTGAGTATTTTTGCCTTATCCTCTTTTTCTATTGACTCAAAAAGTTAATCTACAAAAAGGCTGTCTGCACTAATTGCTGTGAGTTACTGGGTTGGGAGCCCACAGCTGCGTAGTGTGATTTAGGGTCTTTGAAGTTGATGCTCCGAAGCAGATATAACTCAGAAGAGGAATTATATCTAATAACAACATACTTGTGTTAAAAAGCAGCAGAGATGGGAAGACTTAAAAGACCCAGGATTTCAGATAAGGATGATAAGGTGGTGCTCCCAAGCACTAAACAAAGTAGCCTGGACCAATATTTCTTGCCAATGAAAGCCAAGCCTGCCCCTGAGAAATTCACTATACCAGTCCGGAAGCGTTTTGACCCCCTGCGCGCAGAAGTGATTGACCAGGGACGTGAGGTGGAGGAGGGTAAGGTTGACAGTCTGCCATCTCCTTTGTTGACGAAACAGAAAATGTCAGCTGGAAAAGCAGATCTGCTGGGAGAACAGTGTTTGCTACTCAGCCGTACAGTTCAATCTACCTACACACGAATACATAACATCGTGGAGAAACTGGCACTTGTGCATTCCTGTGGCTTACAACATTGACCTCCAGGAAGTGCAGGGAGAGAGCGACAAACCACCAAAGGGTAAAGCAGTAAGAACTTTTGCTTATTCAAATAATTTGATATTGAGACCATGTGAAGTTGTAGTTCACTTATTCCTATACAGAGGGCCACTTCCTAATTGGAGCTCTGTTTTCTGGGCCAAACAACACTTGAGGCTGCTGGTGGGTTTTTCTTCAGGCAACTTAGAGTTAAAATCAATTAAGATAGGGTGGCCATATGAAAAGGAGGACATGGCTCCTCTATCTTTAACAGTTGCATAGAAAAGGGAATTTCAGCGGGTGTCATTTGTATATATGGAGAACCTGGTGAAATCCCCTCTTCATCACAGCAGTTAAAGCCGCAGGAGCTATACTAGAGTGACCAGATACAAAAGAGGGCAGGGCACCTGCAGCTTTAACTGGTGTGATGAAGAGGAAATTTCACCAGGTTCTCCTTATATACAAATGACACCTGCTGAAATTTCCTTTTCAATACAACTGTTAAAGATACAGGAGCCTTGTCCTCCATTTTATACGGTCACCCTAATTAAGAGGCTTTTTAATAACGAACAGTCTATGAGAATCCTCTTACTCTTTAACTCCTGAAGAATCCCAGCACTAATAATGGGAAAGAAAGACCAATTAGCTGAGAAAGGCATGGTCCCTTATCAAAACTTTAAAGATGCCACAGTAAGACCTTTGCTGCCTATCTAAAAAGGAGGAGATGGGAAGAAAAGCTCCTTCCTTCCCTTTAACCAGACTTACTACAAACTCAGCTGTGTGTGATGATCTATTTCAGGTGAATCAGGAAAATCTTCAGGACCCTATTTATGTGATACCACACCAGAACAAGCCACTCCCTAAACACTTAGCCTCAAACCAGCTTGATTGGACAAAGCCAACAGAAGAAGAACTGATATTCTCCTTCCACAAACTTCCTGATGAAGAACAACACAGAATTATGGACAAATTAGGCAAGCTACAACTCAAGTTAAGCCAAATATGGACATGTACTCAACAAAATATTGGGGGAATAGATGCAAACCAATTTTCTCACTCTAAAGTGATCTCACCCAAATGCATAGTTACAACAGGAAGTAGAATTGGATTAGCTAGATCTACAGATGCAGAGTTGCCCATCAAGGGCGCTCCTTTGCAAGCTCCAGCTAGGAGGAATGATCCCCAGATTACTGCTGAGGCAGAGTCTAAAGATCCCTCTGTTAGACATAGAATAAATATCAGGAGAACACTGTCTAATGAGGAATAGCTAGCTTACAGATATCTAGAACCACATGAACTGGGTAGTCTACCTGCAAATTCGCAACAAGCAGCAGATGCGACCTGCCCAAGCACATAATGGCAGTGTTTTTTTAGACACTGCAGGTCGCCTAGATCAGATAAATTAGCAGTAAAGCACCCTGAGCATTCATTACGTATTTTGTCATGGAATATGGCAGGGTGGCTGAATAAGTTTATTGATCCTGAATTTACCACCTATATGCAATTGGTTGATTTATTGTGCCTATAAGAAACCTGGCTCATAGATGTTACTGGTATCCAATTACAAGGTTTTAAAATAGTGGTTCTTCCAGCTGTAAAAACATGTAAGCATGGGCATGGAAGTGGCAGTCTGGCTGTCCTCCTTTCTACTGATACACAAATGGATATAAAGGATTTAAAATTAACAAACACTGGATATATCCAGTCAGTATTAGTAAATTTCCCTAAAATCCAGTTATCTGTTTAAATGTATATATTCCTTCTAAATCCATAAACCATGATGCAAAACAAGTCTGGCAGGATCTGGAATAAGTGTTACAATGTACTGAGGAAACATTTCCAAGAACAGAGGTTTTGTTGTGTGGGGATTTTAATGCCCAAATTAGGGTGGTGGTGGGGGGAGAATAATGAACAAATGAGTAAACTTATTGCTTTAGATGAAGACAATACTAACATTCCAGATAGATCTTCACAGGGTAGGATTATCAATAAAATGGGCAAATACTCTACTCTCTTGAACATAAGCACCATCTATGATGCTTAAATGGTAGGCCCCTAGACAAGACAAAAGGCCACTATACTTACTTATCCCAGAATGGGGGCATTGTGGTGGACTATATTTTTGTGTCATATGCTATCTATTCAAAAATTCAATCATTTCATGTAGAAGCTCAGGCAGACAGTGACCATCTCTCATTGGTGGCACAGGTAGGCCGCATAAAGAGCAACAAATGCCCACTGCCATACACTCTATGCAGGGTGTGTGTATTGGGAAAAGGCTTATCAGATGGACACTGATGGTGGCAGATGAAATAAAGCAAACTCTGGGGAATCAGACCATGATGAAGCTAAGAGATGAATTCATAAATAAGACAGGTTGCACCCTTAATTTGTACCAGGCCCTGTTAGAAAACCTAAGACCCTTTTTGGTAAAACCTGGGCACCAGAAGACAGAATCTTATACAAAATCCTGGTTTGATGCAGAGTGTAGAAAAAGAAAACAGTCCTTGGTTAAAAGCAGCTAGATCTTTAAGGAAATATAAATCTGTTGATTAAATTAGGAAGCTTTTAATACAGCAAAGTGCGTATAAGAACCTCTTAAGAGTTAAAAAGAAGAGTTATGCTAACAAATTTTGGAAAGACCTTGAGCAAGCCATTATCAGCAAGAATGAAAAATATTTCTGGGATCTTGTAGCACGTGGACATAAGCAAATAAAACCAGCAGTAGAGGGGCAAATCTCAATGGCTAAATGGGTCTTGCATTTTGGAAGTATGTATAAAGGTAGCTCTAAAGACGGTCAATTTGCAGGGTATGAAATAAAGGATCAGCCAGCTTTAGGGGTGCTACCTATTTGGCCCCCTGTTACTGAAGCAGAAATCAAAAGCCTTATTGGAAGACTCTCCTTAGGTAAAACTCCAGGATTGGATATGCTGCCCCCTGAAATCTTTCGCATGGATCCAGAGTGGTGGGCACCAATCCTGGCAACACTATAACAATTAATTCAACTGGAATACTGACAAATGGGTGGACATTGAGGCCTTAGCTAGATGGGGCTTTATCCCAGGGTAATCCCCGGGATCGTCCCTGTACATCCACATGATGCACAGGTTGTCCCAGGATAAGGGAGGGATGATCCCTCCCTTGCCCCGGGATCTCGCTCTCCACTTTAGGCCTCGTTTTTCTGCAGTCCCAGGCTGAGCGGAACGTGTGGCCAGGTATTGCGGTTTGACCCGGCTCCTCACGATTAGCCGGGCCCCATGCACAGGGAGCAGAGCTCCTCAGGAATTCTGCGCCCATCGGGGTGGGGTGGGAGGGAGCGGGGAAGAGGCGCTGCTGCCTGTCTTAAAAAAACCCAACCAAAATGGCGGGCGTGACACCTCTTCCTCCGAGGTCGTCGCGCGCTGCGTGTGAACAGAGGGAGAGATCGTGTGATAAATATATCATGGGTTATTCACCCCTCTGTCCCGATAGACTGCTAGGTCTAGCTGAGGCCCTAGTATTATAGTCCCAATCTATAAGATAAGCGATCGAGGGGACCCTCAAAATGACCACCCAATAAGTCTACTTGATGTTCTTGCTAAAATATATGCATGGTATCTCCTAGATAAATTAGAACAATGGGTCGAAGAACATCAGGCCTTGTCCCCAATGCAGGCAGGTTTTCATAAAGGGCACAGCATAACAGATCAGTGTTTTGTTCTGAACTATTTTACCAAAAAGTATGTAAACAGTCCATCAAAAGTTATATATCACATTCGTAGATCTTTCATCTGCATTTGATTCAATAGACCGATGTTTATGGAAGAAATTAAACACCATCTCAGTTGATAAACACCTGCTGTTCCTTGTGCAGCAACTTTATTCTAACACGGACATCAAAATTTGAGTTAGCATGGCAGGTTCCCTCTCTGATTCTATCCCAACAGTAAGGGAAGTCAAACAAGTCTGTATCCTGGCACCACTTCTATTTAAACTTTATATAAATGACATAACTCATGAGCTTTCTTCTTCTGCTTATTTCCCTCCTGCAGTTGGGAAACAGAAGGTCCCAGTTCTGTTTTATGCAGATGATACGGCACTTATTTCATTAACTCAAACTGGCATGAGAAGATTACTCACTAAATTCGGAAACTACTGCAAGCAGAACGGTCTATCCATTAACAACAGCAAAACAAAAATGGTCGTGTTTGCCAAAAGGTATGAGCAGCATAAATAGACCCTGGATGGACATAGTATTGAACAATGTCATTCATTCAAATATTTACAGTAGGGCTTAATTTATCTGAAAATACCTTATAGCATACCCATTTCAAGGCAATTACATCTTCAGCTGCCCATCTATTGGGGCCTATAAAGAAACTGCACTATACTGAGGGCCACTGTTTAGTAGAACCAACCCTAAAGGTTTTTGCAGCCAACATTGTGTCTTATCTTCTATATGATGCACCAATCTGGGGTAGCCACTGCAGAGATGAACTTGATGCATTTTGGATTTCGAGAATAGAGAAGGCTGGTTACAATCTTGTAGATGCTTGATGTTGAGTTATTCAATCCCCCTAACAACAATAATGCAGGATGTATCCGATCATAAGATCCGAGATATTGTGCTTGGTGAAGATGACAAAAGAGATTCTGAATACATAAAAAACTGTGAATTTGCTACTTGATACACTAAAATCAAAACAGATCATAAAAGGGCTACTTATTTGCGAGAATTAACTTTTCCCCGTTAGGCATGCTTTTACCCAGCTCAGATTTCAAATGATGCCCACCAAGTATCTGGCTAGAAGATGTTCTAATAGACCTGTAAAAGAGCGCTTTTGCATATGCAAAGCAGGACATATTGAGGATCTCATACATTATATCCTATACTCTCCATTATATAATTCGCCCAGGGATAAATTTATTTTCCCTTTCCAGACCACCTTACAAGGCCAATCAGACGATTTTAAAATTAGATGGCTGTTGGCTGATGTGGACAAATTCATCAGCTACAGGATAGCTTTATTTGCGCTAGCTGCAAGAAAAATAGGAGCAGCCTTTCTAAACCATGCCACTGTCAAATCCCAAGGGGGTTAAACAGAAGGAATGTTTCAAATCCTGATCATTTTATTATATTCTTGTATTTTATTGTATCAAATGTTTTTCTGGTTTATAGTAGTGTGCTTTGTGTTTGTATTGTGATGGCCATTGGCTATAAACAATAAGAGAGAGAGAGAGAGCTCCAAAGGAAAGTTAAAAACCAGAATATGTTGGACTTCCTTTGATTTCTGTTTTTTGTTTTTATTCTTCCAACATATCAGCATCAACTTGAGGCTTGCTTTTTATATTGTGTTTAGTTTTTGCGGAGCGCTTGATTAAATTGGTACATTTACTGCTCTACCTTCACCCTTTTCAATCACCCCCTCCACTGATGGTGTGACTGGTCCATTCAGTAACGCCACAGAGACTTGTGCAGCAGAGGAGACCTCCCTTCGAAGGCGGCTGTCCGTCCCTTGTGTCTGTCCGTCTGCAACAGTCCCTGCTATGGGCTCGCCGCCTCCCAATTGTTAGGCAGTGATTATTTTAATACTCATCAAAAGTAGTGGCACAATCCTTTACTCTTACGAAGGAACCAAAAAGTAAATAGTCGGGGGACGGGTCAGGAATGAAGGGGTGCATCCGAGTTTAATCCAGGGGACACAGAAAAAAGACGCTAGCAAAAGTTAAACGAAACCCTAACCTAGACACGTAACGTCTGAATGCGCCTTCTCATGGAAAGGCTTCTCTCGAACGGCCCTAAGAGGAGCAGAAGAAAGACCGGCCGCAAATGCAACCCCTCCCCACCGTCAAAACCTAACACCCCTGATAATTCCTTCACCTTCCTTACTGAGCTCCTCAGTTTCTACCTCCTCGCCGTCTTCCAAAGGTCCCCCCTCTTCGGGGGGCGCCGGCAACAGCAGCGGAGCCGCTTCCTCAGCCGCCATCTTCCCCACAGCAGCGAAGACGAAGGGAAACCACCACCACCACCTTCCCCTTCTCCCTTCAATCTCCCCTCCGAAAGAGAACGCGCGCAGCGCCAATGGATCGTTCCCAAACTACCAGGCTATTGTAGTAATAACACACTACAGCCGTCGTTTCGGAACGTCTCAGGTGTCGAAGAACTACGTTACCCAAGATGCAACGCGACGCCTGAAGCTACATTAGCCAATAGCCGGCGCAGGGGCAAGTCTGCTGTGACGCGGATGAGGACCGGATGGGTAAAAGGCAAAAGGTCATAGGGTTAGAAGAGTCTATTCAAAAGGCACGCCCAAGCTTTTATAAGTCTATGGGCGTCGCATTCTAAATGGAAGCCTTTTACGCATTCCTATACATTGGTGGGTAAAAGGTAGATCTCGGCGTGATTTGCGGTAGGATCGGCAAGCGTTTCTGAGTCTAAAGTGTGTAATAGCAATAACTAAAAGGCTCTTCCACCCAACCCCTAAATTAAACTGCTTGAAGGAAGAATTCTTCATGTGTCTCTATGTGTAAAAGGACTGTGAGCTCAGTTCTGGTACTGAAACAAGTTCTCGGACTCAAAGGCGCTTTGGTCCTTAATTCTGAGTCACCGTTTTGCATTTTTTCCTGCTTGGTGGACCTCGAGATTCTAGTCAAACAACAACAACAAAGTAGAACCATCGCCTGAAGTCTGCCCACCCCTGCTATACATGTTTGCTCGAAGTAAGTCCCATACAGTGTAATGGGGTACAGGACTGTAATCTAAGAATGCCTTGGAGTTAGAGCAAATTCGGGTGCATACTATGTTTTAAGGTGGATTCCTGCATTCAGCAGGGGGTTGGACTCGATGGCCTTATAGGCCCCTTCTAACTATTCTATGATTCTATAAAGATAGGAAAACCGCTGCCTTATGTCTTTGGTACCTACAGAATTGACAGTTGCTCCGTCTGGAGACAGGACGTTATCGTGGTAGCTGTAAATTGGCTATTAAATGTACGGTCATCACCTCCCAAAAAAGGTAGCCGTAAAAACGAGAATTAATTTATACTAATTGGAAGCGTTGTTATTGTGTGGAAAATGTGGTTGTTCTAAATCAAGAAAAAACGTTCTGCTAATGATCTCTGCGGTAGGAGGAAGGAAGAAATAAAACGAGCTATGTAATTTCCCCTGTATGGAGGAGTGGGGAGGGGACTGAAAGATATGCCTATACTGCTGATCAGGTATGGACCATAGGGGTCAGGTATGGACCCCTATGGTCCATAACTGATCACCCTTAATTGATCACCCCACCCCTAATTGTATGGGCCATACAATTAGGGGTGGGGTGGGGTTCCTGGGAGTTGTAGTCCATCTAGAGAGCAACCAGGCTGTGTAAAGCTGTACGTTGATTTCAATGGGACTTCTACGGAATCATGTTGATGTGTTGTAAATCTCGTACTTCGCATGCTAAGCTGGGTGTCGTTAGAAAACTACAGTACCCAACATGCAACTCGGCAAAGGTTCTCTAGTTGTTGTTTTAAAAAAACAGGCTACACTGTATTGTTGTGATGCAACAAATGGACCCGGGTTGGAGTGTAAGAAGGAGGTCAACAGGCTACAGGAGGTGGCCGCTTTTACTGGAATCGAAACCTTGAGGGAAAGAGGTCGGTGCTTGAGGGGTTTGATTGGTCTGAGGGGAGTTTCAAGGGGTGTTTTGCCGTTTCTGTTTGTCGTGGGATCTGGAGATGCTTTTACTTTACATCGAGAAACTGCTCTTTAGAGATGCGTGTCTAGATTTGTGGGAACGTGTCCCACGGTAGCTTAGAATATTCTGTCCTGAGAGTGTCTCGAGGCTGCCTTCTTCGAGCTGTGTGGGGTGGGGGATGTATGTGGAAGAGAGAAAGGGACTGATAGAGACAGCAGGTATCCATACATCCTTGGACTGGGCCAACTTCGCCTGGCATTGCTCTGTTGTCAAGTTCGTGGTGTTTGCGTGCTAAATTTGAGGAAGGAATATATTGAAGTGGATACAATGAACTGTAAAGATGTGTAGAAACGTAACATCGTCCAACTTCCCTTTTACTAGTAAACGTTGGTGACTTGGTCATTTAAATCTGATTTTACTGACGTGAGCTGTACTCATTGATCCATTTGATGGCTTGAGGTTGCTATCGGTATTTGCCTTTTGCTTTTGGGGTGCCCCTTTTTTTCAATTAAGAAGTAAAAGCTCTTCCCTTCCAGTGTGACTTTGGTCTGAGTGGCTCTGCTGCTTGACACGCATCAGCTTAACAGCGGAAGCTTTTCTTGTCAGGGAGAGGAAATGATGAAGGGGGGTGGGGGGAACCCTTCCAGGAATTTTTCTGTGTCAGACTGCAGTTAAAGTGTATAGGAGATGGGTGAGTGGTAAAACAAATGTAAACAAAGGTTGTCAACCCTTGGGATGTTGAGCAGTATTGCAGTGGAGATTTATTTTTACTCTGGGAGAAAAACTGCTGCTATCCCCAATCGGTAGTGCATATTTGTTCAATCAGCAATATATGTGTAGCTACTCTTCTCTTCTCCACATTTATCAGAGGTGGGGGTCAGGGAGTTGGGACACAGAAAAGGGGACTCATTTGCTTCTTTTGTGCAGCCCCCTTCCCCCATTGTGGGAAGGAGGCCAGCCAGGCTAAGCAGAAGGGGACTCACCACTCAAGGGGGTGTCTACCCTGGCACAGGAGAGTCCAAACACTCACCGCCTCTCATCCCCCACTCCCTGCTATCTGAAACCAGTTGACACCGCCCACATAGTTGTGAGCATTTCAAGATAGAAGAAACCTTGGAAGGCTTCTTTTCAATACATCTGAAGTAAGATATGAGGCCTCTGAGGAAGGAGAATTTTGAAACATGATGGGCAGAATTAAAAAAAATGCTTTTTTTTCAGGCACCTGGGAAATTCTCTCTCCTGTCTTGTGACACATAAGTGCCTTCCCATCTTGCTATTTCTTCTTTGTTATGGACACATTGACTTCTTTCTCTGTGTTAATCTTTCATCCCAGTTGCGCAGGGGAGTAGAGAGAATGCTATTACATCATATTTCATTAGTACTTCTTGGTTATCTATACAAAAAACGTGGCCCGTGTGACTGGCAGGAACAATGCATAGCACACCACAGTAGGAGAGAGAGAGAAAGCTTGGGAGGCATGAAGAATGATATCAGAATCTATCCTGTCTGCCTGCAATACTGAAAACTAGGCAGAGAGCTTACAGAGAACTCTCCTGACTTAAATGTGGATTGCTGGTGCAAAACAGTGGCTCAGAGAATGGAGCCAGTTGCCTCTTTCATCTGTAAGAGTTGACATAAATAGACTGTGTGGTTGAGAACAGGAATCTAGATCACAAAAGAGCCAAAGAGAACTCCGTTTTATTAATCAACTAGTGAAAAAGCCCGTCATACGACAGGTGTATTTATTTTGTTAGGACTTCTTTGAATACAATATTTTTGGTATACACTTTTCTAAGATTTTGAACCAACTTCCCCTGTTCTTTCCCATCAATAATTTTTAACTTTATGTCCTCAGACCGTCAGACTCTGGACATTTTATTTATTTATTTATTTATTTATTACATTTCTATACCGTCCAATAGCCGGAGTTCTGTGGGCAGTTCACAAAAATTAAAAACATTCAAAGTATAAAACAACAGTATAAAACCATAATATAAAATACAATATAAAAGCTCAACCAGATAAAAACAGCAGCAATGCAAAATTACAAATTTAAAACACCAAGTTAAAATTTATTTATAGACGGTTAAAATGCTGGGAGAATAAAAAGGTCTTCACCTGGCGTCTAAAAGCATATAATGTAGGTGCCAAGCGAACCTCCTTAGGGAGCTCATTCCACAGCCGGGGTGCCACAGCAGAGAAGGCCCTCCTCCTGGTAGCCACATGCCTCTCTTCCTTTGGCAGGGGCTCGCGGAGAAGGACCCCTGAGGATGACCTTAGGGTTCGGGCAGGTACATATGGGAGGAGGTGTTCCTTCAGATAGCCTGGCCCCAAGCCATTTAGGGCTTTAAATGTTAATACCAGCACTTTGCCACAATGTTAAAGTAAAAGCCATGCTAACATTTTTATAACTGGTGAGGAGGTTAGCCTTCTATCAAATTTACCCTCATGAGGCAAATTACTTACTGAGAGTGGGTTTTGGCCCGTCTGCTAGGCCGGAAGCTCCTGGCAGTTATCTTTCTTGGAAATACTCCTGAAGGTATTGTCACATCATTGTGCTCTGTAGCTAGACATACACATGCTTTATTGTGTTGGCATACAACAATGTTATGAAAAGTATTACAAATGATCGAAGGATAATTGTGTAGTATCTTGGTCCTTTGCTTGGATTGTGTCACCTTCCATCAAGTAAGCACATAATGTTATATACACTGTTATACTATTGCCCTAATATCCTTTGTGATAGATATATCAACTCAAAGACAGGGCAATTAGCTCATCACCACTCAACCAGGTTATATAATCATAGGGGATCCCAGAATGTAACACATTTCTCCTATTGGCCATATTATATTGAGTCAGGGACAGCGCAAGCTTGCTGCACCCCCCGCCATGTTGCCTGCCTCCCCCCAACCCACCTCCCGCCTGTGTTGCCCGCCACCCCCCAACCCACCTGCATCATATGTCACCTCTGCCAACTGCACATTGCCTGCCATGTGTCACTTGCCCCCACGTCAGCCCCTCTAGGTCCTGCTTGCCTTTCACTCTCAGGGCCAACAAGCGGGCAGGTGGGCTGTCTGAATTGCGGGTGGCATATCCAAAGGGCAGATGTCTGCTTCTGGGAATGGGAGAGCTGCCAGGGGGGCTTTCTGGGGCACCCAGTGCTGTCTTACTGGAACGAAGTGGTGGCTGAGGCCTTCTGGGGGCGGGGGAGCATGCAATTTGCTTCTCCTCCTGTTCTGGCACCTGAGATGGGGGATTCACTGCATCTCATGGGAAGACCAGTTTTGTACTGAATCTTTTCTTGCAAAACAGATAATGGCCTGGTTCGCGTGACCTACTTCTCCCATCACCCACAACCAACATTGGCCATGCTGGTTGGGATGGTGAAAATTGTAGTCCAAAACACCTGAAGGCCACCAGGTTGGTGAAAACATTTCCTCTCCCATTCTGCTGCATCCTCTTTGTGTCTCCTGGAAAAGATAACATAGTACTCTGAAAGACAGCATTAACTATCAGCAGAGAGTCTCCTCTTGCTCCCTGTGGAGGGGAATGTTCACCGAAAGCCTAAATGACATCAGGAAGTGTTATGACCATAACGGATTTAAAAGAAAATCCCCTAATTCCAGATCACTATTCTTCCAGTTGAGACTGTTTGTCAGTGTACCCCTCTATAAGTTAATATACTCAGATATCGTGTCTGATTATAAATACAAATTGGGCCAGTTGAAGCATTAGGAGCTTAAACTGAAAAAACACAAGGACACAAATAGTTTTCCAGCAACAATTTTTCAAAACATAAAAACATTTCGAGGGAGGGGTGGTTATATCCAGCTAGCTAAAATCTCATCCAATCCACCCTTCCATGTAAATCTTCAACTTTATTAATAACAGAACTTGAGCAGCAGACAACTAATAAATGCAAAGGATCAATGTGTAATTGTAGAAGGAGAATGAATGGAAGTTGAAACAGTTGAAATAAAATAAATGGTATGGACGAGGAGGAAAGGCAATTTAGGCTGCAGCTGAGAATGATGGAGGACTAAGCCAAAGGAAGGATTACTTCTGCTATAAGAAGAACTACCGCAAACAATATTGGACCTTCTTAGGAATAGCCAATCAATGGCCCCATTCAGATGACACCGTTAAGCAGCATGGTTAAAAGTGTCATCTGACATGCGTTTTCCCAAACCATACACACCTGTTAACCATATTGTGGTCAGCCTCACTAGCCATGTTATGCAGCATGGTTAGCAGCACTAAATTTGGTTTAAGGTGACATCTGTCATGCACCTGTGGTTAACGGGGCTAAATCATAGAGCTTTCATTATAGAGTGGGGGTATAGCATGTGGTCAAGGAAAACTTAACCAAAAAAGGGTTAACCGTGTCGTCTGCTAGCATATGTCGTTAGTGTTAACCACAGATGAACATGCTTAACCTAACCACAAAGCCCTGAGTGTTGTCTGAATGGGGCCAATAGTAGACAGTAATGCCCAATCAGTTGCTGATATATCCTTGAAGGGAAAACTAAAATGTTTCTAAATGTGCAAAGGTTAGGAGGCAACATGACACAACACAATGTCCAGTTGGGGCAGAACAGTAGTCCTACAGTTGAGGCTCTCTTCCCACCAACTGGAATGCCTTATACTGTGGTTGTACTGTGTGGTTGGATTTTGCTGTAACCCCATCCACCCTGAGAAGCCATGTCAGGCCAGGGACGAATGTGTTGTAGTTGTATCATGCAGTGCAGGTGGTCTTTGCTCAAATGTTTCCAGTATTGTGTGACACTGTGGTATACTGGACAGAGCTACAATGGAGGCTGTCGTGACTTGTACCATGTCTACTGTGATGCCTGTGGCTGTGACATTAGGGAATTCCAGACAATTGAAGGGGAGGGTTGTAGAATATTTGGAAAGAGCAGAGTGGGGGATGTCAGTTGGTGACAGTTGGCATGTAGTAGAGGTGGTGGTGGTGAAAAAGAAGGAACTCTGGAGAGAAGACACCAAAGAGAGACCTGGAGAAGAAAAGAATAGAAGAGAGCAAACAGACAAACTATCAGAAAGCACATTAAGAATTTAAAGTAGGCAAGAGAAATAATAGACTGAAAGGAACATTTTTCTGAAAGGGACTGATTGCTATCCAAATAGTGTCAGACGACTGACACCATTGCCGTGTAACCAACTACGGTTTGGGGTTGGATCATGTGTGTTAATTGTTATAATTGTAAATGGATTAAAAACAGCTAACAACACAATCAGATAAAGAAGTATTGTTCATATTGATTAGTCTTCAGTGATTCCCATTATCTGCCTCTCCTCAACCATAGATGAGGTGTGTGTGCAGTACAACACCCCCTGTGAGAGGCTCAAAAGCTCACAGTTTGATGATAGTTATGTTTTCCTCCGCTCTCCAAGTTTCAGACATGTGATTATTTTCAGAAACACCTATCTATCTGCATATTCTGATATCTACCTATTTAATCTTAACAAATATGCTGCTGTTTCTATTTTTATTCCTGGATATATCCAAACAATTGCTACATATGTTTCCCCCCTAGAACCCTGAAATGGTACCTAAGTGAGGTTCTAGTTAGACTTCTGAAAACAGTTTGGGGATGGGCTTAGAGGAATTGACAGTACTGACACAGCTTAAGTTGATTTCTGCCTGTAGAGAGCTTGGCTAAGTTAAAAGCTCGAGAATGAATCCTATATGTGTCTATTAGGGATGAAGTCTCATTGAGTTCTGTAGTACTCTGTCCCGGGTAACTCAGTATAGAATTGCAACCTTAGTATTGATTTCTGGTTGATTATTTTGTTCAATCCTATACCCACGTACCTGGGAGTAAGCTGCCCATAACTCAGTATGACTAACTTCTGAATGGACACGCATAGGATTCCTTTGTCAGTTTTTCTCCTATCTGTTCCCTTCCTCACACTTTAAATCAATCATAGGATGAGTATTATTACATTAAATTCTAACACTTCTCCCAACCCCTTTTTTTTAGGTATTGAATTTTGAACATGTCCAAAAAACATGCCAAAAAATCCAGAAAAAAGGATGAAACTTCAGATCATAAGGTAAGAAAGTGTGGATGTGAGTGTGGAACAGTATTGAAAACACGTTTGCAGTTACATAACATAAAAAAGAATGAGTAAAGTTAAATGTAAAAATAATGAGTAAAGCTAGATGAGGATATGAATGGAACATGGCCAGTCATTAACAATAGTACTCTTTATATAGTGCATTGCAAATATTCAAAACACATCTCATACATTGTCTTAGCAAATTTTGGGGTATTATGCATTCATTCCTCTGTTAACTAAAGGGGATTAAGCATCCTGGAGGGTAAACATGACATAACCAGTATGAGAATATTGGTCCATGCCTGTTAGTAGGCTTGTTGAATTCTGCACTAGCAGAAGTTTTAGAACCATCTTCAAAAGCAATCTCGTGTAAGATACAGGATTCCCCCAAAACACTAATCAAGGATGCCATTATGACTGCCCCTGCTTGCTCTGGCAGGGATCCATTCCTTTTTATTCCAGACTTAGAACAAAGGGAAGAGAAAGTGCATGTTGAACTGAGGTTGACTTCTTCTCTTTTGACTTGCAGGGTTTCTAGTTCCCACTCCTGTCTAGCTAACACTTCAGATTTCTAACTGCTTGTCTGAACATCAAGAGACTAAATACAAAAAAAAAAAAAAAGTGGAGAAAATTTTTTGTAGGGCAAGACTGATCCCCCTCTCTTTTGGGCTCCTAGTCTAAAAAAAATTGAAATACATGATGCAAGTGTTGCATTTCAGTCAATTAAGCAAAGCACATACTTATTTAGAAGTAAATCCAGCTGAGCTTTCTCCTATGGATATGTCCATAGGACTGCAGGCTTAGTTTGTTAGAACAGTTGAAAATTAGGAAGTGTTGAAGTGCCATTTGTCTAGTTCCTCTTCCTCACAGAAAAGTTAAAATTGTGATCTCTGTGACTGAGAATGAACAACTGTAAAATATGCATTTGAAGAAGAAGAAGAAGAAACTGATATAAAGCAGTTTACTAGAAATATGTCTCTGGTTTTGACCTACATTTACTTGCATTTGTTGTTTTTGGATTGTTTGTGTAAGTTATGTTTAGTTGAAGTTGTGCTTACCTTGGATATTTTAATTGTCTTTCCCATAACCTCTCTTTGTCTGTATTTACAATATTGAAATATAAGATGAACTAATTTAATTCCATTCTGATATCTTCATATTTTTCATTGCTCAAAATTTTGTAATTGTCTGAATTAATAAAATCTAACAAAAATGCTGGTCCAAACTGGAGGCAGCATTAGTGAATACTGGTGTACTGGTCCTGCTGATACAACATAGCTGCTCTGACACTGTGATGTAGTATTTTTCTTATTCTTTCAGAAGCATGAGAAGGCAGAAATTGCGAGTAAAGAGCAGCCAACTCAAAGGTAATTTGTTATTTTCCATTAAGGGGAGTCACTTGAAACTATTTATGCTTATTCTGCAAAATAACTAAATACCCAAAGTTTAAAGAATGTTTAAATAGCTACCACTCACTATTGAGAGAGAGAGATCCTCTATTTGAGTGAAACTTGTGAAGGTTTTGACTATCTTTAGCTTTTAAAGTTTGATTTCTGAAATAAATGTGAAAATGGAATTGTAGCACTTCCTAACTGCTATGACTCTTTAAATGTCTCAGACAATTAATACTGGAAGAATGAAAATATCACTGTTTGGTTCACAATTCCAGCAGTGCTTACAAAATTCCTACATGGAAAGCACTTCCAGGTAGGTATTAACATGTTTCCTGCATATAGATTGTAAGGTGTGATGGTCCTGTGTCCTTGGTGGACAAATGTTTCAGCAATGCATTGGTGGAACTAGGATAGAAAGTGATACTTCCCCTATGCCTGTAGGAGGTGCCAGGTGCAAATCCATGATGCAAGCTTATGACACGACTATAATTGATATTACTGAGCTGACATCAGAACCTTTATACCTTTAGGGTTTTAAGTGATTATACATAGAGCTGTGATGTGATTCTGAGAAGTGGAACCAATTTTGACATACTTTGGGCAGCTAGTCATCTCTTGTTGTTTTGTTTATTGCTTCAAGCCACTTTAAGGGACAATAATTGTCTGGAAAGTGGGATAAAAATACTGCAAATAAATGAATAGTATAGTTTTATTTTCTCAATTCTCTCTTTGTGTCTCTTGTCTGTAAAGACTGATTGGAGCAATTTAAGTGTTCAGTAGTGGCCACTCCAAATTCCCTTCCTCCTCCATTGTTCTTTTAGCAACTGCGATTCTCAACATCCCATAAACCTCTGAGCAGATGGGTACTTGTTACACCATTGTTGTTTTTTAAAAGTCTTTTTCTTTTAATGTACAAATATATGTATTTCGGTGTCCTTGGGGAGTCCCCCAATTATGCAGAAACCACTACCTTATTTTGGTGGCCCTGTTTGCTTCCAAGTTGATAGGCCTTGGTCACCTAGGTTTAGTATTAGGAGGAATGATGATAATATCTTCATGACTGGTGCAAGGAATACCAGCATATGTCATGTAACTGTATAGGGTTTTTAAATCAATGAGAAAATTCCAATAGTTTTTTGGGCACACAAAATTATTTTAGATTTTGAGATAACAAGCTAATATGCTCAATCGCACACACAAAAATGATTTTATGTGTGTTTTGTTTAGCAAATATCCATTGCAAAGGTATACCTCAGCCTAAAGAGGTTGTACTGTTAAAGTGTAATCCTATATACCCTATTTCTTCAATTCTAAGACATACTTTTTTCCCATATAAACATCTCTAAAAATGGGGTGCGTCTTAGAATCGCTGGTGTGTCTTAGGGTTTTTTTTTCTGTTGGTGGTACTGAAATTAGTGTGCGTCTTACAATTGATGGCGTCTTACAATTGAAGAAATACGGTATGTCTACTCAGAAGAATATCCCATTTACTCCAGAGGGACTTGCTCACAGGTAAGTGTGTCTAGGATGCTCATGCAGGATATATCATGCAGCAGATATTCCTTAGCATTTGGTTAACAGTAAAACAAGTTAATCTTCATTTCCAGGGTTTGGCCATCCCGCTGTAAGATTTTTTTTATATTTCTGGTTTTCTTACATTACTTCACTTTACTGATAATTTCACTTATACTTTTACCCTATAGATTATCGAAAGACACCTTAATTGCAAACTGTCTACATTTTTTCTTGTTTTCATTTGTAAAACTGTGACTGTTCTCCATTCATTAGATTTGTAATTGCATTTACTTTTTGCCCCGATTCAGCAAGGAAGATGATCTGAAATAGATGTGCATCTATAACTGAAATAGATGTGCATGTGACTGCACATTCCCATATACATTGTGATGCTTATCTTGATCACATTAAATTGGCTACACATGCAACTTATGGATGGGGATGTACATTCCTATCCAGAGCTACTATCTGTTGTGCTTATGTAGAGCTGGATAGGGGCCAACATCTCTACTTAAAATGAGCAAAAATCATTTAAACCATTCGAGCTGTCCGTCATGCTTTCTAGCTACACCAATGATAGGTTAATGAGAGCACTAGAACGCTTTCTTAGCTTTTTCTCCTTGAACATAACCTAGGGTTTGTTCCTTAAAAAATTGCAGTTTAGCTATAGTCTCTGCTGTCACAAATTACTTTGTAACAGTTTCTCTTTGTGATGCATCTGCAGGTTGGGTGGTAGTGCTGAAAGCATGAAAAGAAAAAGGACTCCGGATGTCAAAGATGCTTCTAAAGTCCCCCCAAAAGATTTCTTAAAAGATACACAACACATCTGTGGCACTTTAATGCCTGCTGAGGAGCGTGAAAAGATCACAATGCATTTTCAAAATCAAGTTAAACATGGTGGAAAGAGAAACCATATGGGTTTTTTAATGACCTTCCCTAACAAGGAACACTCTGGTAAAAATATGTGCAGTGAGCCTGATGTTGAAAGAAAAAAAACAGAGTCACAAGGTTTGAGGATCCTGAAGAGCAAGGAAAAGAAGAAAATAAAGACCAAAGCAGAGCACGTCAGATTAAAAGAAGTAATTGTGAAAAGTGTGCTGAATGAGTTCAAGGAAACTACAGTACCTACAGAGTGTTCTTTACACCATAAGAAAGAGACTTTGAAATTGTATGAATTCAGTAGGAAACAGAACACTTCAAAAGAGCCACATCCCACCTTTCCACCCGTTAATTTCTCAGGTCCAAAATCACACACACAGGCTTGCAGAGAAGGTACTCTTGAAAGAACCAAGCATACTTCATTAGCGCTACCTAGCAAAAATGACAAAGAGAAGAAATGCATATCCTTGTGTCACTTGACTGAACTATCCAAATGCTGGAAGTATAAACAGAAAGGACAGTCGTCTACAGATTCCATCAAGAATATTGGTAATTCCAGGACCCAGAGAAATAAATTTGAATCCATGGCATTTCATGTGAGTCAGGTAAAATAATTTAAAAAGCTTACCATGGGTGGTAGTTCTGCTTTGTGGAGCTCTAGTAATGGTGGTTTCTAATGGCTCCTTTGTGGTTATGCAGGAAGAGTAGCAAATGATGCATAGTTAAGTGGTTGCGGAGTTGTTGCTTACTCAGTGCCATCAAAGTCTGTGGTGTGCCCCCCCACCCCAGGAGCGTATACTCTAAATTTTACAGTGTAGCAACGGGGGCCTGAACAAAAGCAGTTATGTGTCCTTAGATGGGATGAGGATTAAATTAAGCCAAAGGTTTCTCAGAAGGGATGGGTTTGGGGGAAGAATTTTTAAAGAATAGAGACAGGTGACATCGCATACATGTTCAGGGAAAGAGTTCCAGCCATAAGGGGTAAAAGGAGAGAATGGACATTGTCATTCAGTTGAAAATATGGAGTAAAACCAAAGCCACAATTGTCCTGTACTAATGAAATATTGTTCTGTGTTCTCTAGAAAAGATACCCACCCACACATTTACATGCACACGTGCCAGAAGCCCCTTTAGAGGTGAATGGGCTCCTTGTACTCGTCTTCTCTCCCCTTTTGAAATTGCTTCAAGCTTCCAGTTAAATTCCAAGCTTACAATTAATAACTATTTAAACTGCTTTTCTTTAGCAGAAAACATTTGGTATGACACAGATATTGCAGTTTTTTTGTTTTGTTTTTACAGATCTCTAAAGCTTCATGTTCCTCTTCCCGTGAAGCCATTAAAGATACTCTTGTGGACCAAGAGGTTAGTGTTATATAACTTTATTGGCAGGACACATCAGCATTCCCTAACTGTAATCCTTAATTTGTACTTAGCCATATCTGTTTTTATTAGCTCTGTAAGTTGTTGGCAAGAAGCATAAGAGGTTCATCCTTTATACTAATCGCAAACTCATTATCTGGGAATAACTCCTTATGCAGGCCAAAAGGGGCACTGTCCATCCACAACAACAAGAAATCTGCAGGCTTGAGGACCCAAGGTTTGCAGAAGTACAAAAAATATTTAGGGGGGAAAAACAAGGGAGGGAAAATTAAAAAGTAGCCCAAGGACTGAGCATGTTCAATGGCCATGGAATACTTACTCAGCCTTCCCTAACCTGATGCCCTCCAAATGTTTTGTACTACAACTCCCATTAGTTGTGTTGGCTGGGGCATGATGGGAGTTGAAGTTCAAAACATCTGAAAGGCATTAGGTTGGGGAAAGGTGGCTTACTGACTGTTGGAAAACCAAGGGGATAAAAACCGGTGAGGAGGGGGAAATGGAATGGAATGTCTTTTGGAAGAGGGGCACGACTGACTGGCTAGAACCCTGAACAGGAGTGTTCTACATTGCATTGTTTTGTAGCCAGTCCCGCTTGTAAAGACACCTAATAGCAGAACCATACGTTTGTCACTACACCCATAATTTGCAGTTGTACCTATAGATCAGGGACGGGGAAGCTCTAGACTGCAGCCCAATTGCAGACCTCAACAGTGCCCCCTCTACCCAGGCTGTTCCCCCTCTACCCAGGCTGTTCCCCCAACACAGAAGTGAAGACCAGAAGGCAAACGGGGCAGTTAATCTCAGGAAAGATGACCTGCAAGTGGTATAGCTCACAACAGGAAATGCGTGCTTGTGCTCCCCAGCGACTGGCATACAAAGGCACACTTGTATTTCTTCAGCTTTGGGGGTGAAGGAGAAGTTGTATACACACATGGATCTTCGACACACTTTTGAGATTTGATGCATGTTTTATTGAGTCAATTTACAAATAGCAGTTTCAGTATAACACCAATTTACATCTGGTAGTCTTCCAGGAGGTGAATCTGATGAGTCAAGAATGATGGTCCTCTCTGAATTGATTTTCTTTTTAACCCTTGCAGCTTATGATGGCAAATTCAAGTTCTAATCTGCACAATTTTTTCAATATTCTCACCCTCCTCAGTATTGTTTAATCCTCCGCAGTTACAGCTTTAGTCAAAAGTCAGGTTTCACCATTCTCTGGTTATTGGTGGAGTAATATGTACTAACCCTTCCTTTATCAATTACCTCATATACCAAACATAAATCATATTCTGGCTTGAAACGCTGTTTCGCTCACCCATAATGGTGATGTTTTGGTCTGGTTCTTTATGGCAGTCAAGATAGCAATAGCCTGGGCTAGCACCTGGTTAGCCTTATCCGTGGTTAATGTAAATGTCGAAGTAATACTTAATTGTAGTTAAGACAGGCGAAGGCATCTGGGAATGAGGAAGGAGCATTCTTAATGCTCTTAAGGGCAGTGCAGAACGGCACCCTGATGTGGGTTATTCCTCCCACTTACATCAGAAGATAGGGCTTATGAAATTATAATCTTTGTCCCTGCCTGCTAGAGAAGAAAATGCCTTCTATTTCCAGTTGTGGCTGCTCCACTGCTATGGGACTCAGAATGAACAATGTTTTAAATGAACTTTCCTGCTTTAACGTGTGGAGATGTGCAAACAGCCAAATCTGGTTCCAGCTTCTGATGGGCTCTTAGGCAAGAGGTCTTATCTGGATCAACTTCGCCTCCCTGCTGCCTGTTTGCTTTCCCTCTTCCTCTGAGCCCACCCATGCCCCTATCCCAAGGGAAAGAGCAAGGCAAGTGGAAGCTCCTCCTCCTTTTCATTGCTCCTCTTGCTGTTCACACAGGGGAAGGGGATACAGGTAGTGATGGCAAGGAAGAGGAACAGCTGGAGTTCTGTGGATGTGGCGTAGGCCTCAGTAGGTGCCCAGTGGTGTCAACTCCTGGTGCCAACCCTGATTTCATGTTTACATTGCTATTTTCATAGATGCAGATCGTAGAAGACTTGCATGCAGCTCGTATTGACAAAAAGATGGCTTTGTCTGTAGTACAGACTTGCGGTGAGCTGACCAGAATGGAGATAGATCTTCCAGAAGATGAAACAAATATGTCTTCTAGTAAGCTGATCTGTAACCAGATGTTTTCTACTCCTTAACAGAATAATAGAAAGAATCAAATAAGTAAAGGAATAATTGAATTGCTGTCTTTCTTCTTTTGTAACAGGAATGCTTTCTGGCCTGAACACCTTGATTGTGGTTGATACTAATATAATGATCAGCCATCTAGAATACATCAAGTTTTTGAAGAATAGAGATATCCCAGGTGTGTATGGATTTAGCTGTATAGTAAGTCTTTGAAAGGTATGGATCAAATGTATCTTGCCCAAAGGCTATTCTTTCCCGACTAGCTGTTTATGTCTTAGTTCTACTTGAAGCCTGAACCCCAAATTTTCTTCTCATTCATATAGCTGATGGCTCTTGTCCTTAAACCTCTGTTTGGATTTGCTGATCGTATTTGCCTGTTGACACTTCCCAATATTTTAGTTTTTTTAGTTAGCTTTTTTAATATTAGGAATATGACCAGTGAAGGGCAACCTGACTTACCTCCTCTCATTCTATGTTTAATCTGTGCATGTTCAAACTCCTATATACTTAGAGATAGTGTGCTAGTCTGATTTCAACCAAAAGGAGTTTAATTAACCTTTGTTTTGTAGCTGTGTGCAAACAAAGTCTGTGACCTGGTTCGCACATAACAACAGTACAGGTTGAGAGCTTTAGCTTTTGGGCCTTATAGAATTGTAATGAATGAATAAGAATTGGCATTGATGCTAGCCCACCTCTATTCTGGGCTAGTGAAAGATGGATGAGTACGAAGGTCTGCAGCTCACCAGACTATGAAAACTGGCTCTGAATGTCCTTGGTGTGTTCTGCAGCCTTTTTGAGTAGTCTGCTAATGTGATGTCTAACCCCCAGACACTATAGATTAATCATGGCTTAAATAAACCACAGTTAACCTAACTAATAATTTATACACATGAGTATAAATTAAGCAATATCTTGTTTTAACTTTACTTGTTATGACAAGGTGTCTGACACAAAGATGTCTGCTATTATGCATAAAAATGCTTGTCTCTCTCTTCAGTCATGTGCATAATACTGATTTTTCCACCTATGCATAGTTGTACCTAAGGAAAAAACAGCTTTTAAAACTTTTTAGCCTAATCTCTTCCTAGCCTGTTGTTTTCCTATAGTTCCTAGAGGATACTAAACCAAGCTTGTAGTATTTAGGAAATGGCAGTTATAAAAAAAAAAAATTCTGAGGAACCTGGTTTTGAGCGGAATCGATTTGTTTAACTTTTTATTTTATAATAGGAACCAACCAAATAGCAGGAAAGGGAGGAGGGAAATACAAAGCAATGGTAACCCCCCCCCCCAAAAAGGTAGAAAAATGAAAAAAAATGGTTGAGATGTACAAAATGAATTCTACAAATAACACGATAAATCATTAAACATTGAGTGTGTTTTGGTAGTGTAAGGTCAGGTTGTGATTTGAGAATAATTGTCCAGGTAAGTCAGAACTGGTACCATCCAGTGTATAGAGTCCAAGTACATCTACGTTTTGGATTGCTGCAATTGATGGTAGTCTCTTCCATGATGGCATGTGCCGAAATCCTGGACCAAGGTGCCCATGCTGTAGACTTCCAGTGGGAAAACTCAGAGTGCTCTAGTTAAAAACCCAACTGTTCAAAATTAGCTCTCTGGCAGAAGACCCAATAATGGGTTGGATTAATTTTTCATGCAATTAAATGCAATGCAATTTTTTTGAAATATGGTGAGTTTATTACAAAATTGTAACTTTTCTCCTGTTTAGGTATTGGCAGATTTGTGCTTGTAATTCCCTGGGTGGTTTTGCAAGAATTGGACAACTTAAAGAGAGGAAAAATATTGGCAAGTGTTGGGAAAAAAGCAGTCCCTGCAGTCCACTTCATCTACATTTGCCTGAAAAACCAAGATCCAAAGTTGTGGGGACAATCCATGCAACTTGCTTCACAGAAAACACGTAAGCTGTGGCAGAACGGGGTTCTAGTAGAATTTGTTCTGTACTCAGGTTAACATAAAATTTGAGGCTTCCATTGTGGGTATAAAACCTACTTTTTTTTGGATAACAAGATATTTATATTTTCATTCCTATACAAATCTTACTCCCCTGAAACTTTTCAGCTGCAGTGCAAAGTAAATTTATTTGGAAATAAACCCCATTGAGATAAATGGAAAAAGATTCAAAGTAAAAACCTTGCTTTAGTAATTGGTATGTTGGTCATTAGAATTTTTGTGCACCCACTAGAGGTGTATGTGTGTTGTTGCTGCAGGTTTTTCAGTAGCCAAAGAAATAAGGAATTTTAAAACTGAACAGTGGTTTGCATCTTTGACAGAAGAAACAGCTGCAGTAAAAAATTCCTCTGTACATTCATGTACTCAGGTGTACATACAACTTTGGGTATCAGCCATTTTTGATAGTATTATTCACAAATGGAATTCATTTGTGGCTACTGTCAGCAAATTCCAAGAATCTATTTCTCAAAGGAAGAATGGAAGTATTCCTGGTCAGAAAACAGGAAAGATTTCTACCTCATCATGTTTCTGAATAGTAAAAAAAAAGTGACACCTGAAAGCAGTGTTAAGGCCAATTGTAATATTACATTAATTACTGTGTTGTGGAAGTGGTTTCATGCTACCAAGATAGGAAAATATCAGTGTTTTCTTGTTTAACTTTCTGACTTTGCAAATGCTGAGTGACTTTGGCTGCAATCCTTAGCTTGCTCTTTTGGGAGTAAATTCCACTGAAAACTATGATTGAGGATTGAACTGTTAGCTGGTTTACTGGGCATTTTTACACCTATTTTCTCCACATAAACCATTTTGGGCATGCAATATTGTGGAGAAAAGTACTGGATGGACCAAAAATCAACAACACCCACGCGCAACAGCCTTGAAAAATAGGTTCACAAAAGTTCCTAGCATACCAAAAAAGGTAATAAACGGTCGTAGTGTTAACAACTTTCAGGGGGGATTGATTTAAATCAAGGTAATTTAAATCAATTTAAATCTGCAAGAAAAAAGTCTGATTTAAATGTTTACGAAAAATGTAGAATTCCATTTTTTTTAAAGTAAACATCCAATTTAACTTTAAAAAATGGGTTTGATTGTTTGTTTAAAGAATCATTGATTTTTGTCCATACTGTGCAACTATCTGTTTGTTTTACATCTGTTACTGTATTTTAAATCTTTGCATTGCTGCCTGGTTTTATTTTGGGGTTTATTTATATTTTATACTGATTTTTTTAAAAACCAGTTAAATACATTGTTTTTTATCATGTTGTATTTTAGGGTTTTAATTGTTGTGAACCCCCCTTCCCCCCGAGAGCTTCAGCTATTGGGCAGTATAGAAATATGATAAATAAATAAATATTGCAGGCCCACAAATACTATTCTTACAGTTGTGGCACATCAGTGACTAGGAACAGTGCTTCCCTGCCTAGTCTCCTGGGGATGATTCTTACCATAGGATGCTGGGAAGAGTGACTGTTTTTCCCCTTCGCGCCTAGCAGATATACCTTGTAGTGATTTTTCGTTCATGCTATACTTTCAGTAAAAGCAGCCTTCTTCAACCTGGGGCGCTCCAGATGTGTTGGACTGCACCTCCTGCTGGGGCATTCTGGGAGTTGTAGTCCAACACATCTGGAGCGCCCCAGGTTGAGGAAGGCTGAGTAAAGGACTGTGCGCACATCTATGCCAGGAGATAATTCTGTGGTTTTCACCCAGGGGTTTTATCTTGGGGGAGATGAGGAGTATGATTCAGTTTTATGTGTTTCTCCTCCATTGCCCTTATTGTGGGGGAGAATAAACCAGCGAGATCCTTTTGTTTTTGTTTTGGAGCATAAGACCTGCCTAATCTTATGAGAGAGAACCCAGTATCATTTGAACATACGCTACATTTCCAGACCTACTTAAATATATTAGCTATGTTTACCAAGCAAACAAGTGACAGCCAATGAACTCCTTGTCGTCCACTTTTGCTAAATTTACAGATGGTTTCAGTGTTGAGAACAATGACGATCGTGTGTTGCAATGTTGCCTGCAGTACCAGAACCGCTTTCCTCAAGCTGAAGTAGTACTGTTGACGTAAGTTCTGTGTGTGCTGTGGAGTAACTTTCCAATTTGGGATCTAAATCTAAGTGGTAAAATAATAAGCCCACAGCCAGTTCATAGTAATTTTTTAAAGAAAGAATGCTCAATCCATCTTTCCAGATCCAAGACTTAAAAAAAAAGTTTATGACTATTTAGATCAGTGGGCTGAACTTCTTAAGGCTTCGAAACTGCTGTCTGTTCCATTGAATTCTGGATTCTAATTCTGCTTAACTGAGACGCTCCTTCTCAACACTAATTCAAGAAGTTGGCAGTCTGTTTTAGAATGGTTGGTGCAATCTTTTGTAATGTCAAAGAACAAGCAATGGCTATTTCAATGAGAAAAGCAAGTAGTCAAGCATACAAATTAAAAATGTTCAAAACAGAGTCTGGCTATGCATTATGTCTGTTCATGTAGGAAGTCTGTGGAATCTGAACTAAGTAGATGGCTTCTAACTGGATAGCCATCCATCTCTATCCCTGTAAGAGTGCAAACAAAAATGTATCCTTGGAAAATAGATTTTTGCTATTACTGCAGATGATGATGATTTACATTTATATACCGCCCCATAGCTGAAGCTCTCTGGGTGGTTTACAAAGATTAAAACATTGAACATTTAAGAAAACAGATATACAAAGTTTAAAACCTCATAAAACAGATAATATACAAAGACAATATTGATCTGGGGACAGTTAGAAAGCTCAACATATGCTGTTAAATTCCCGGGAGAAGAGAAAAGTTTTGACCTGGCACTGAAAAGATAATGTTGGCGCCAGGTGAGCCTCATCTGAGGGATTGTTCCATAATTTGGGGGCCACCGCTGAAAAGGCCCTTTCCCTTGTTGCCATCCTTTTCAAATGGCTTCAGACAAACAGAGATAAATTCATCATCTTAGATGTTGGGTAACATCCAACATAAGTCCTACTTAGAGTAAATCCATTGAAATGAATGTGACCACGTTGGATTTTTACTCATTGGCTTCCCTTTACCACAGGGGAAAGCATAATAATTCTGGTCTATTTACCTCCTCAGGAATGAAAATTAAAGTTAACTTTCTTTTCACAGGGATGATAAAAATTTATGCAACAAAGCCCTGGTGAGTGAAGTAAAGGCATTTAGTAAAGCAGACTTGGTTACTGCGGTGCAGAAGCTGACTCCAAAGACTGTAGTTATAAACCAGAACAATTCCGATGGCCGGTCACAGTCAGTAAAAGGTTAGTTTTTCTTGCGTGTTTGACTACTGTAATGGCCAGACAAGATGAATTACAAAGCAATTCTATACATATTTATTCAGAATAGTCCCCTTGAGTTTAATGGGTTCAGTGAATTAATTGAGTTCAATGTAGTTTGCTCCCAGGTCAGTAGGTATAAGATTGCTGACAAATATTAATTTGCAAATACTTTATTGACTTCTCTCTGAGAATCTTAATTACAGGAGGAAAGCTTCGAATAATCACATAATGTTAATATTCCTCTAACAAATATATTAAGCCAATTGTAACTGAAATTGGTATATGAAGAATTGAAAGCCTGGAGTTTGTTGATATACTAATGGTTTTTCCAAAATTAAAGGAGGATATTTATTTTATTTATTACATTTACATCATGCTTTATTTCCTCCAAGGAACCCAAGACAGCATACAAAATCCTCCTCTCCATTTTATCCTCACAACAACAACCCTGTGAGGTAGGTTGGGCTGAGAGTCTGTGAGTGGCCCAAAGTCACCCAGTGAGGTTCCATGGCCGAGTGGGGACCAGAACCCGGATCTCCCAGCTTCCAGTCCAGCACTCTAGCCACTACGCCACGCTGGCAGTTCTCAATTATAGAGAGCATCACTGCAAAGAATAGGAGGCAAAACTATTTACTAGGCTGGTTTAAAAGTGGAGAAAGCAGCAATGGAGTACGTGTTGGATGAAAACATGGATTTGGTTTTGATTTCAATGAAACTTTTCTTAGGGGACTTTTGCTAGGAAATAAGGTGTCAGATAGTTTAAAAAGTAGTGAATTCTGTTACTGAAGAGGTTGGATTCAGTGTGCTGTACATGCTATGGATCAGCTTACTTGGCAGTGATTTTAACTATGTGATTGCAACTGAAATAGAGCTGCTATGGTTGGGAACTGAATCAGAGCCTTCTCCCTTACTGGAGGAGGCTATCCTGAGATGGTTGATTCCTCCTATTTGCCCTACAGACAGAGCTGTTAAGCTGCTTTTGGGGGGGTCAACCCCAGCTAGTTCAGGTCCTATCACCTTCACATTAGCAGGCATTGGCAGCATGTTAGAGACTTTATAAACCCCTACATACTGAAGAAATTCCTAAAATAGGAAAGAGAGAATCTTTGAAGCAAGTAAATGGCAATGTAATTTTAAACCAAGTTTCTTAATTGTTCATTTTCTTACCTGATTTTTCTTAGCTTCAGGTAAACAAGGAGTCAATATCAATTGTGCTTGCTTAACAGAGGCAGGATCCAAGAAGAATTCCATAGACCTTCTTTCACAAATTTTTCTTGAGTCACAAAAAAGCTTGGGAGAAGTTTTATCTTCTATATTGGAAACAGAATTGAAGATGGCATATGGAGACCTGTGGACAGAGGTGATTCTAACACTGATGGAGATTCTACTTTGGTTTAAAGTTTCTAGTTCCACATGTTAAACATCCAGCCACAAGACGGCACAAGCTGTCTTGATGTCTAACTACCTGCCCACTCTCTGACTGGGTTCAGATGACACAATAGTCAACGGTTGATTAAATAGTCCACAGTAGACTAAATCGTTCACCTTTGACTATTGTGTTGTCTGTTGGAGAAACCCCCTTGCCATACTTGGTTACTTCCCCAAAATAACCTATGCAAATAATCAGCGGTGTGCAGAATTGACTATCTGCATGTTGATTATTGTGTTGTGTGGTGGGCTCTGCTGTTTATGTCCCATGTCTACAGAGTCACGAGGCAAGAGCGGCAGAAACCCTGCCTCCTCCTTGCTGCGGTGATGGCTGCAGTGAAAGATGCACTGCGGACATTACCACAGCAAAAAGTGGCGTCTCCCCCTCCCCCCCCAGAATGGTGGTCCCCCGATATGGTGAGCAGGAACCGGCGTCGGAGAGAGCAATAGCCAACCCTGGCTCTATAGCCTACTCCACAGATGACTGTTAGCATGTTGCCCAAGCATGACTTGCTAATAGTCACCCGTGGAGTGGACTATTCACACAGGGTTGGCTATTGTGTCATCCGAACACATCCTCTGGCTCACTCTGAATCAAGTGAGCCAGAAGGCAGCCTCCTCAAAGAGCTGCATCAGCTGGCGAAAGCGACTGGTGTGGCTCTTCAGAGACTGCTCAGTCTAAAATGCCTGGCTCTGAAGGAGTCCTTCTTCTGAGTCAAGCATTGACTGGAGAGGTGTCCCAGGAAATCACCTCCCCTGGGACACCTCCTAGGATACCTCTCCTTTGGAGCAGCCAGTCATCCTCGACAGAGGATGGGTGGTTGCTCTGGAGGAGGGGATCTCCTGGGACACCTCGGCAGCCAAACAATACCTGGGTCTGAGGGAGGACCTCCTCAAAGACAGGCATTTGAGTCTGAGCAGCTCTCCAGAGGCCTTACTGCTCTCTGGCTCACTCGGAGGGTATTCTTAGAGCAAGCCGGTTTTGTGAACCGCCCAGAGAGCTTCGGCTATTGGGCGGTATAAAAATGTAATAAATAAATAAATAAATAAATAAATAAATAAATAAATAAAAGCCAGATAGCTCCTCTGAAACAGCTGATAGTTATCTTCTGCCTCACTCTGAGAACATGCAATTCACTCCTCTTACTCCACCACCTCAGGTGGGGGATTAATCCCTCCTCATGAGAGGGCCAGGCCAAGAGGTTCTGCTGCCTGAGGCAAAGGACAAAACCTCACACATGGTTCATGTATAGAAACCAACTAGACATACAGTTGAAATTTACTTCAACACTGGTTATGGGACAGTGTCCTCCATTGCACCTGAGGGCAACATCTAGCTTAGGGAGTTTTGGGTAGGCTACAAAGCACACTTAGAGCTCTGTCCTCCTACGTCTGGCCAGTGAACTGCTCCACTTTGTGACTGTTTGTTGCCCCCTCAAACAAATGCTGCAGTGCAGCAGTGGTGGCACCAGGAGGTGTCATGTGGTTAGAGCAATGCATATGAGATGTCTCCTAGAATATGTCAGGTCAGGAGGAATGGCTGGGGGCGGTTGGGCATACTTGTAGCCTTAAATTGAAGCGGAGAATCTCAGGAAGCTGAATTCTGCACTCAGTGCCATATTTTGTGCTTTTTCAGTGGTCCCATGGTATGGAGGCACACAGACAGTTCTGGCTGCATGATGCTTCTGTCTTGTGTTCATAACTTCAGATCAATAGATTTCATAATGCTACATAATACAATGTCTGTGCCAATGTTGACCATTTTCTTGACTCTCTCAAGTATTCCACATAACTAGTATAGGATGTTAAAAGTAGCTACCTCCAAAAGACTCTTGAAATGGTAACATCAGGTCCTAACAATGTCATTTGTTTTAGGAGAAGAGGAAAATATGTGATCAGGCAGGAAACTGCAGAAGCATGGCAGACTCAACGATACAAAACTAGATTTGTAGCACTTGCATACATAAACCTTCTGGGGCAGGGAATGGGATAGGGAGAAGTTAATTGTTGGTACCTTAGCAAGAGGGTCTGACACATAATTCATGCTTCAGGGAATGGAAATCTGACCACTTCATTACCCAGAGGAGAGGTGAACATGTAAACTTTTTTTTCTAGGTAGTGTATCATAAACCCCCATGGACGCTAGCAAAGGTCTTGGAATGTTATAAAAAGCACTGGATGGCTGTTTTTGGGATGATTATATCAAGAAGCTTTTTCTCAACCATTGAATATCTATATGCACATCTTTGTAAAGGTCAGAAACATTCACATTCACTCTTGAAATTACTTTGTATTTAAAGTTAAAAACCTGCACCAAAATGTATGTGTTTGTTATGGTTCCTACAAAGAATGTTCAGAACTATGGTGGGGCTGTGAACCTCTAGCAAACCCAAGCACTCCCAAAATACTAAAATCCCGCAGGATTCCTTGGCAGAAGCCATATAAATTAACCCAGTTTCAAGTTTGATACTACAGTGGCGAGAAAAAGTTTGTGAGCCCCTTGAGATTATTGCAAATTTTCCAACCTAATATGTTATAACATCTTAATCTAACCCCATAATCCTAGATAACCTGATTATATTATTATTATTATTATTATTATTATTATTATTATTATTATTATTATTATTATTATTATTATTATTATATTTATATACCACCCCATAGCCAAAACTCTCTGGGCGGTTGACACAAACATGATGCTTTTTCAACATCTATTTATCCACAATTGATTCAATATTCAATACCCATATGTGAAAAAGTATGTGGATTTTTATATTCAGTGCTTGGTGGCACTCCCTTGAGCAGCAATGGCCATTTCCTGTAATTGTTGGTCAGTTTTGAGCAATTTTAGCCCATTCCTCTTTATAGAACTGCTTCAACTCAGTGACATTTGAGGTCTTCCTTGCATGAAACAGCTTGCTTCAGGTCCTGCCACATCATATTGATGGGGTTTAGGTCCAGACTTTGACTAGGCCATTCTAAAACATGGGATTTCTTCTTTTGCAGCCATTCTTTTGTAGAACTGCTTCTATGTTTAGGATCATTGTCTTGTTGCATGACCCACTTTCGCTTCAGCTCACAGACAGATGACCTGACATTCTTCTCTAGAATCTTCTGATTCACTGCAGAATTCATGGTTGTGTCAATGATGGCAAACCATCCAGATCTCGAGGCAGCAAAGCAAGCCCCAACAATCACATTCCCACCACCATGCTTGACAGTTGAGATGAGGTTCTTCTGTTTGACCTCCGTGTTAGTTTTCACCATAACATTTCTCATTTAGGCCAAAAAGTTCTACCACTGATGTGTCTGTCCAGAGAACATTATTTCAGAAGACTTGGGGGAATCATATATGTGATGGGCAGCAATGTCCTTTTTAGAGAGCAGTGGTTTCTCCCTGGCTATCCTCCCATGGACATCATTCTTGTTCAGTCTTTTTCTGATCATTGAGTCATGAACACTCATGTTAGCCAAGGCTAGAGTGGTCTGCAGATCCTTGAATATTACTAAGGGGTTCTTTTTGACTTCCTGGATGATGTGGTTTGTTCTTTGAAAGATTTTGGCAGGACAATCACTCCAGGGTAGACTGTTGTCTTACATCTTCTCCATCTATAGACTATCTATCTGTCAGTGGCTTGGTGGAACTCTAAATCCTTAGACATGGTTTTTAACACTTTCTAGACTGATGAGCCAAAATAACTGCTTTTCTGAGGTCCTCAGAGATGTCCTTTGAACGTGACATGACATGTTTCCACACAACTGTATGGTGAAGACCAAACTCACAAAGTTTCTGATCCTTTTGTAGGGTTGGGCCTCCCAAACTCACCTCTGGAGATCCATCTAATTATTTAACCTGATTCTAATTATTCCCTTACGCTGATGCAACCAGGAGTCCGCTTATGTTTGCACATACCCTGACTCTTAAGTACTCGTTGTTTGCCTAATTTAGACATAATTTAATTTCACAAGATACAGAATTGGTTAATGTAAACTCTATTGGATATTTAGAAAATGACTGGTTTTGATTCATGCTATCATGGTAAAACTATGGAATTTCTGTAATTATCATTAGGGTTCACAAACGTTTTCTCACCACTGTATAGGCATACTTGCACTTCTGGTGAGGAAAGCCTGCTGATGTCTTAACAGCCATAGTCATTCAGTTATGAAAAATCTTACATACTTTGCATGTTACTATTGGCTTATAAATATTATAATATCCAATTATAATGACTAATTTATCATGTATGTTCTTCACATTTGTGTGCTGCTCTTCCTCCCAAGTTGCTCATGTTATCAGCATATTATTATTATTATTATTATTAATATAGCACCATCAATGTACATATATATTGCTATTTTATTTTGTCCTCTCACTCAATCCCTCAGCTGAAATAATTAAACAGTCAACAATGAAGGAGGTGCTTCAGGAATCCAAAATGTTATTGGAGACATTCAGCTCAAGATCAAACTATGATGGTGTCCTTTCACAGGCCTTAGCTCAGATGAATGAACTGCTTGAGACTCTTGAGAAGGTAACAGATGCCAAGTTTTGACAAATGTAGTTCTTTTATGTGCACACATACAGATCCTGGTATTTATTTATTTGTAGCATTTATATACCACTGAATATAATAGAATCTCCCAGCAGTTCACAACATTAAAACACAGTATTAAAAACACAACATCAAAGCGTAGCGTTAAAACGCAGCATAAAAACTTCCAACTGCAATATTGCTTGTGCTAATTTATTCCAATTCAGGGTAAAAATGGAATTGTGTTTGAAACATTTTTTTTTTAAATAGCAACTAGAGTGTTGGACTTCCAATCTCATCTGTGCAATAGATGGCTAAAAGCAATTCCACATTTAACTCTTGAGCAAAATCTTCCTTGCTTTGTGGTGGCACATCCTTTACTAGCAGGAGAGGTTGCTGTAGTGTCACAGAGTGTTAGGTCAGTCCCTGCCTGGGTTTATGATCTCGGAAGTTTAAAGTCAGGGGCAGGGAGGCAGAAGAGCTGCTTCTTTTTTATTATGTCTATTATTTACTACATTGATTTTATTGTAAGACACATGTTTTTAAAGGGAAATGTGGGACAAGCCTTTTCTAAAACAAATTAAATAACTCCACGGGTCTTGGTTACAGTGAGGTCCTCTGAAACGTCATCTAAATCAGGGATGGGGGGATGTGTGGCCCTCCAGATGTTAATGGATTGTAGCTTGAATCATCCCTCATCATTGGCCATCCTGGCTAGAACGAATGGGAGTTGCATTGAGCAGGGGGTTGGACTCGATGGCCTTGTAGGCCCCTTCCAGCTCTGCTATTCTATGATTCTATGCAGTTAGGGATGGGCGAATAAGCTACTTCTGCAATTGCCCAGATTCTCTGAACACCCATTTGAAGCTCAGCTTGCCTCATTTCTGCACTTTTCTCATTTTGATGGAATAGTAAAAGTGAAAACTGTAAAAATGCATGAATGCAGGTTCCAGAATTTGCAAGCATTTTTGAAGAACTTGCTCTCCTGTTTGTGTTTGGAGTTGTGATCATGCCATGTCCTCATGATTTGCGAACATTAACAGAACTCTTGTACGTCCCCAGTTGCAATCCACCAACATTTGCAGGGCTACACATTCCATACTGATAGTCTAAATCAGTCTTCCTCAACCTGGGGCGCTCCAGATGTGTTGGACTACAACTCCCAGAATGCCTGGGAGTTGTAGTCCAACACATCTGGAGCGCCCCAGGTTGAGGAAGGCTGGTCTAAATGAATAAGAAAGTGGGTTATTCTGCTGTTTTGTCTGGTTATTTCATTTAAGTCTGGTATTGTTTTATGGTTTTCATTGTTCCACTGTACATTTTATTGTGTTTGGATTTTAAATTGCATTGTACACTGCCCTGGCTAAATATTTATGAAGGGTGCTATATAAATTAAATAAATAAATAAATTACTTTAAATAAAGCCTTAAATAAATTAGTTAAGATATTTAATTAAATAGTGTGTGTGTGTGTGTGTAGAGAACTTGACTTTGGACCCCTGCTGCTAATGTTGTTGTGGTAATCTTTTTTTTAATGTGGCAGTCCTTCAAATATCTGGTAGTTTTTGGCTTTAATACATTAGACCCAATACATTTACTGTTTGATTGTAATATTTCCCTAAAATTCAGTCAGATGCTGGACCAAATTCTTCAGAAACCTACAAATCTACTCCAAGAAGTGCTGCTTGTGAAAAAATGGAAGCTGTGACTTTGACCGAACACACCCAGGCAGGGGATAAGTTACTGTCACCAAAGCCTTTAGCCCTAGGAAACAGGCATATGGAAATCTGGTCTGTCCTTGAAAGTGTCTGGAACACAATAAACCTATTCAGGTAATCAATGCTGAAAGAAGTTTTTATTCTCCAAATCATCTTTTTCTTCCTTTTTCTAATTTTTGTTTTATAAGACATCCTTATTAGTGTTAGACACCCATCTTGTCTTTTTGCTACATCCTGCTGCTGCTGAACATTAACTAAAAGCTCTTCAGGAGTGGGGCCTGCCTTTCTTTCGCCTATTTGAGTGAGTAAAGTGCAGTGTACTTACCCATCTAATATTACCACCAACAGTCTGAGGGTCACCTTGTGTAAGGCCATTTTAATAACCCCTTCCTAACTACTGATTCAAATGTTTTGCTTCTCATCCATTTGCCCTATCTTCCCCATTCTGCAAGTTTTATGGCTGTTTCGTACATCAAGGAGTGGCAAATCTAGTATACCTTTGAGCATGCACCTGTCAGGGATTTGCTGTCAACGCTGCTTCATGCTGAATGTATCTAACATACATAGATCTGCAAACCTGAGTTCATTGTGTTCTCATGTTATGTGTTTCATCTCAATGTAAAAAAAAATGGTGTTAGTTCAGATGTGCATGTATACCACTTGGCGACTGGCAGCTGAATGTATGAATTGAATCCACTGAAAACCATTATATTTTGAGGTGATACGAGATGATTTGAAAGATCTGCCTGTAGTGATTAATCTGTGATGGCTTATTGATATATACCCGTTGCCAGTCAATGAGTGATGGCAGTTCATATGTGAACAAACCAGCCCTTAACAAAAACCTAAAAAAACCAACAACCCATAATGTGTAAAGTAGGGGGCTTCATGGGGTTTGATGGCAAAGAAAGTGGAATTGCTGTAAATTGGGAGTCAACAATGCACAAATTTCTCATTTCTGGTTTTAATCCTAAAAGCAAATTTAGAAAAAAGTAATTAAAAAAAAAACCACCCTGGAGTGGTGGCCACCTAGTGCGAAAGACTGTGTCTTGCTGAAGACTTAGCCCTATTGTGACTGCAGTAATGCACCTATTCCGTATGAACTGAAGAATGTGCTTGAGATATAGGAGCAGACAGAATGCTCATGGTCTAGCGAGCCCCTGTGAAAAAGGACTCATGTGCATGCAGCTGAACTCTTGTTTTTCTTTGTGTTCCCCCCCCCTCCCCGGTCCACCTTGATATTGTTGGAATATGGCAGATCACATTAATAGATCATTTCATGAAAGGGTTAATCTGCTCTTAGAATGTTAGAGATGTCATTATTATTTATTTATTTATCATATTTATACCCCGCTCCTCAGCCAAAAAAGGCTCTCGGAGTGGCTTATACTTCGCAAAAAAGACAGTCCCTGCCCTCAGGCTTACAGTCTAATAAAGACATGATACACAAGGAAAAGGAATCCAGGAGGGAAGAGGTAAAGAGAGAGAGAGAGAAATTAAGTGGACTGGGAACAGGGCTGATGGGAGGGGAGTCCAACTGGAGCAGGCCCCGGTGTTTCCTCCGCCTGCTCCTGCCCCCTTGCTCTTTCTTCTTCCCCACAGGACCAAGATGATAGTTTGCCCTGTGGGGGTGGGGGAAGAGTCCAACAGGAGCAGGCTGCGATGTTTCCTTTGCCTGCTCCTGTCCACAGGGATAACAGGAGAATAACCTAGGATGTCAGCTAATTAGCCCCCCTGGATACATGCAGCAAACACTGCTTACCATCATCATTTGAATTTATACCCACCCATATCGTAAGCCAGAGCCAAAGAAGTTTCATACTTTAACCAGGGGTTCTTCTTGTACAGAAAAAAAAACTTGTATCAGTGTTTGTGGCTTTTGCAACCAAGGAAGGTTTATTTTGCCAAGCTTTCACTGTTTGGACTCTGTTATTCAGCCACGTTTGCTAACATTTATGTCATTCTTTGTCTCTTTAAAACACATGTTCTTCTTTTTCATAGTCTCGAGGTTTTCCAGAAGTTGGACATCAATTCAGTAACAACCACTCAGAATATGTTTTCATTCAAAGAAGCTTTCGTAGGTCTTCAGAAGTTAATGGCAGCAGTGAATGAAATCCTTGCAGGAATCCGGCAGTAAGTATATGTGGGCTGAATGGCGTATGTGACTCAGGTTTCATCTAGAGCAGCCTTCCTCAACCTGGGGCGCTCCAGATGTGTTGGACTACAACTCCCAGAATGCCCCAGCCAGATGGCTGGGGCATTCTGGGAGATGCAGTCCAACACATCTGGAGCGCCCCAGGTTGAGGAAGGCTGATCTAGAGTCTTCTCAGCTGTTTATTGGTGCCACTGTAGTGGATCAAGGTTCATGTCATTACTAAACTGTGATGATGTGTTAATTCCCAGCATCCAATACAGTAGCTGTTGGCGTTTTATAGCTTAACTTTTCTTATAGCAACTGTTTTCACAATGCTTCTCCTTTGGGGTGTGACAAAAAATGAAACTACCCTATCATAATAGTGGCCCTAGTATTGCCCAAGGCAATACTGGTATGCATGAGGCAAGTGATGATATTTGTTTCTAATATAATGGAGTTGGTATGAATAATTGTTCCCCTTGTCAACAGTCATTGGACCTGCTTAGTTGTTACATTCCATGGAGAAGTATCATCATGGTATGTGTGTTGGGGGTGAGTGCTCCCTCCCCTTTACCCATGTGGGGACAGCATTGAGTGAAAAGGGCTATGCCAGATTTATTTGACTGCAACATTTTCTTGGGAGACCATGGATTAAATGGTCAGGGAAGAGACTACCTGCCAGCTTGCACATGAGAAAGGTTGTTATTGAGGGTATAAAAAGACTGACCAATGAACCTGGAGAAACGTTGAATGTGGAAGTGTTCAGTGAAGATGGCTTGGAGAAAACTGGTTGAGTTTAAGGCTTGATAACCCACCCAATGACAATAGTTTTAGAGTTCTAGAGGAACTTGAATCTAAAGTTGCTGAAATATTGACTCTATAAACCTGTGAAGGTTGGCAATATAACTCCAATGCTTCTTGGCATGTTAATTATTTTATTAGTTTTACTGCAAACCAAAAAACCAAAAACTATAAGGTAGTATGCATTTTTTTTAAAAAAAATCCCAGCTAATAAACTTGATTTTGGTGTTGTGAATTTATGGATAAAGAGCTGCTAAAACAACCTTTCTCAGGAATGCAGCCATTAGCCTATGATCAGCTAGGCATGTGTAAATAAATAAAAAATCCTCTCTAATGTTGTGCTTGGACCAGGGCCTACTGCCATTGCCAATCTTCAGTAATGTGGGCCTGCCTCCATAGGGCTTTGAAAAGATCCTGTGTGTTTGGACTGGATATGTGCCATGTCTGCTGGTGGGAGCCATCTAGTAAGTGAGCAAAACCAATATACCTCTCAATACCATATGCTGGGGACATAGAGAGAAATGCCACATCACTCTCATAACCTACTTGAGAGTTTCTTAGAGGCACCTGGCTGTGTTGGAAACAGAATGCTGTGCAGAATGCACCCTTGATCTGATCTGGCAGGGTTCTTCAGCTTTCTTAAACCACAGGATTTAACGTGGGGCATTCTCTCAGATGAGAGATGCAGGGAGCAGAGTTTCTGCTATCAGTATAGGTCAAGTCTGGTTATTAAAGATCTCCTATGAGAGGTAGCGATCTCTTGTTGGGAGTGTAACAGTTGTATTTGGAGAGGGTGAAGATGGGTGAAGTAGATGTGTTTTTTAGCAGATGGTCCTGTTACAGGTGATGTGTTGTTATGTAGTTTATAATTTTGCTCAATACTAAAACTATAGTGAGCGCTGAATAACTGTTTAGTTTTATATGTTTCAAAGTGCAACTCCATGCTACCAGTGTGTGGTGGAACATTAAATAAAACTGGCCAAATAATAACCGATGCTGCAAGAATTAACAAAAACATTGAAGATAAGAGTGCTTCTTTGGTAGGATGTTTTGTGCATACCTTCTGAGAGGAAACCTAAAATCCTTTGAGCAGGGATAGGGAATATGTGAATTTTGGACTGCAACTCCCATCATTCCTCACCATTGGCTAGGGCTGATGGAAGTTGTTGTCCAACATCCGGAGGGTCACATGTTTTCCATCCCTGCCTTAGAAAGTCAAAGCCATACATAAATGACAGAAAGTGGTTTACTTTAGATAAAGCATAGAGCAACTGCTTCTATCTGATTTTTAAATAATAGATTAGTATACATTTTTTATGGAGATAGGTTGCTAAAGGGTGGAGAAAATGAAAAGTCTGAAAACGAAGAGAAATACTGATTTAAATGAAATTTATTGAGTTGTTTTCATCAAATGAAGGTTCAGGAGAAAAATGGTGCATAAATATCTCCTGCCATCTACTGGCTGTTTAGGGGAGAGCAGGAAATGTATGAAGAAATATTTGCTTATTTTGTAATATCCCTTTGTGCAATCCACACCATGATCAAACCAAATTAGTATTTATATTAGGTTGTGCAGGTTAGGCAGAGAACCTCGGCTAGTCTCTAGAGCAGAGTATGCTGCAAGAAAAAACGGAATCCCTAATAGTATCATTCTACAGATGGTCTACACTAAGGGAAGACACATTTTGCCTTTAGTTCATTATACTAATCTCCAAACTGTCTGCATGCTTACGAATTGAAGTAAATTATTTTAAAATTGCATTTTAGTGTGAGCCAGGTTGAATTGTTTCTTGTAACTGTAATTTGTCTCTTCCCCCAATAAGCCAGAGTTCCTCATTCGCATGTCACTTTAAGCATCCCAAGAAGACAAATTAGGTTAGAGTGGCCCCAGACCAAGATGGGAAACCATGGTTTGAAGTAGGTTTGCAAATGGTGATTTGCATAACACATGATTTAAAACAGTTTCCCTGCCTCTCTAGCCTTCCAGTTTGCCAGGTGACAAGCAGATGCAGCTGGTGTCTCTTTGTACACATGTCATGTGGGATCAGGGTGTAGCTTAGAAGCTAAACCATAGTTTCAGTATGCACTTGGGATATTAACCACAGTTAAGTCAATGAACTGAGGTTGGTGTTAACAGCATTAAGCATGACGTTTGTACCAGGTCTTTTAAAAGTTTTTTTTTTTTGTGGAGGATTTTTTTCATCTTTGCAACCATGAGTTGCACAAAAAAAAAAAAAAAAAATCCAACTTCAAGTATAACCTAATGGGATCTGAGCTGCAAGTGACCAAGAAAGCGATCTTGGGATTGTGGTGGTCGATGAAAATGTCCACCCACTGTGCGGCCGCTGTAAAGAAGGCAAACTCCATGTTAGGCGTTATAAGAAACGGAATTGGGAATAAAACTGCCTCTATCATATTGCCTTTATACAAATCTATGGTGCGACCACACTTAGAATGCTATGTACAGTTCTGGTTTCCACACCTAAAAAAGGATATTATAGAGCTGGGAAAAGTGCAGAAAAGGGCAACTAAAATGATTAAGGGGCTGGAGCATCTCCCCTATGAGGGGAGGTTACATCAACTGGGATTGTTTAGCTTGGAAAAATGGAGGCTAAGGGGAGACATGATAGAGGTGTACAAAATTATGCATGGTATGGAGAATGTGGATAGGGAGACATTTTTCTCCCTCTCTCAAATTACTAGAACCCGGGGTCATCCCATGAAACTGGTTGGTGGGAGATCCAGGACAAATAAGAGGAAGTACTTCTTCACACAGTGCATAGTTAAATCATGGAACTCACTACCACAAGATGTAGTGATGGCCACCAATTTGGATGGCTTTAAAAGGGGATTGGATAAATTCCTGGAGGTGAAAGCTATCAATGGCTACTAGCCCTGATGGTTGTGTGCTATCTCCAGTATTCAAGTTAGTAAGTCTGTGTTTACTAGTTGTTGGGGAACATGGGTGGGAGAGTGCTGTTGCACCATATCCTGCTTTGTTGGTCCCTGGCTGATGGCTGGTTGGCCACCGTGTGAATAGAGTGCTGGACTAGATGGACCCTTGGTCTGATCCAGCATGGCCCTTCTTAAGTTCTTATGAGTCCTGTTACTTTAATGGATGCTAAGATTAACATTATTCTAACAGCCCATGGAATACTGTCCATTTACTCTCCGTAGGGGTAAGGCATCCATTCTCCAGCTCCCCCAACAACTAAACAGTCTTGTTTTAATCATGCTTTAGGAACCTCATTCCTGATTATTTAAGCAGCGATTTGAACATTTTGCTTCATCTGGACATCCATGTTAAAAATCCCTGAATGACTTTTCTGATTATATTTCTCTTTCTCTCTATTCTTCTGCAGAGTTTTAGTGACAAACAGCAGCGTTCAAGATGTTTGGACCCTCTATAGCTTCTTAACCAATAATGAGGTTGGTTAATTTATCGTTTAAAGTATTCGGTAGGCTTGTAGAAGTACCTTATGGCAAAGGAACCTGAAATTTGATATACAGGTAGTCCAAGACAGCCTGATTGCTAAGCAATTGTAAAAAAGAAGAAGAGAGGAGTGTGTTCTTCTTTGAAAAGGGATGTGAGGTTTCCCCCCAAAACGGTTAATGTGTGTTCATACTAGTTGGAAAGCTAAAAAGATATAATTTTACCTTATAACTGTAGCCTAGCACACCAGCTCATAGGTCTAAGTCAAGAGGCATATACAGGGCAGGAGGATTAGAGTGGAAGCCAAGAAAAATATCACTTTTTAACTTAGCATTGATTAACTAGTCAGTGCAAGGGTAAAGCATTTATTAAATGGTCACTGCTAGGGTAAAGATCACTACGTCAAAACAAGTTCATGAGTAAGATGAACAAAACATTTGCAGGAGACGACAACAGCAACACAGATATCTGGCAACACAGATAATACAATTAGGCTGAGAGCCTCATTGACTAATTTTGTTAGCCTTTTAACCAGGGGTGGGCAACTATGAAAAGCCTAGGGGGCATTTTTTTCCCTCATGCATCCCCCCCTGGTGGGCCCCCGCCCTGCGTCCAGAATGCAGTGGAACACCAAAAGGGCCAAAATTAGCTTGTTTGCAAGTTAATTTTTATCCTATTTGTACTCTGTAGTTGCACAGATGCCATTTTTTGTTTAAATGACCCCCCCCCCAAATTTGGTGTGTGTGTGTTGTCCACCCTTGCTTTAAGCTGTGGTTATATTTACTCAGCAGATTTAAAAGTGGTTTAGTGGTCACTCCCTCTTTCCATGGAAACTGTGAACTGTAGTTTTGTGAGGGGGCAAGTGGTAATTTTCTTGCAAAGTATGTGTACATCAGGTCCCAGAAGCCATTAGGGAAGCCATTGGTATTAAAGTATTAAAGTGGTATAAAACCAATAGAAGGCCTGTTTTGAAAGATATGCTCTGGGTGTACTGTTCCTTTCTGCCGGTTTCAGTAAACTTCCTTCATCAATGGGCTTGTTCCCCTTTCTCTAGCCAATCAAAAGTTACCCTGAATGATACAAGTCCTCTGTTGGGTTATATTGACAAGTAAGTGTGGGGTGGTGGGTCAGCATCTCAAACCCCTTCCAGTGGTCTTCAAGCAAATTCCTTGCCACTTTTTCCATATTGCTCTCTACGCTGGCAAGTGCAGGATACCAAGGGTGTAGGTTTGGCCTCTTACCTGAAGAACTGTAAAAAAAATGTATCTGAAGCAGGCCTTAGTTCTTTTACCAAGATGAATAATTTCTAGTTCATAATATCAGCAATTGAGAATTAGTGAGTCTTCCCTACATGTTTCAATATATTTATTTTCCTTCATAGATAAATAATAGTATAAAATTTACTGCTGAGGAGCTTTATAACTGTGTTTCCCAAGAGGTGTACAGGTAAGCCATTTTTTTTTTAAAAAAAGTTCTGTCATCATCGGGCATAATCCTTCCTCACCTGCCTCTTCATTATGTGGAAAAGATGTTCTGTGTAGCAACTTCCCTTATCCCTTTCAAAGCTGAATAATTTCTGCCACAAAAAAGGTGATATTTAGATCTCTTGAAAGACCTGAAAGTGGGCAGTCCTTACTTGGCCATGAAGTGCCTGTGCTCACTAGAATAAATGTACACAATTGGCACCAGTGTGTTCCTTCAAGATCTGCCGGTGTGACATAGCGCATGTTCAACCTTGCTTTTTTCTTGGCGTCAAGCAGTTAATTAGTGTTACGATATTTGAACAAGTTTATAATTAAGTAGGGAAGACATTAAATATTCATGCTCCTTATATGTTGCACATAAGTTCTCCAAGATTGTTTCAAAGAGGTAGGCTATTAAATTGTGTTGTCAAACAATCTGATTGCATTCCATGTTCAGAATTTACATTGGCATTTATCGGAAAATATGCAGAAGCTAGTTCTTTTAGTGCAGCTGCTGTGGAACAGAGTAATTTTTGGATGTTATGTACAAACATTGAAACAACATACCATTGCAGCATAAGGAAAATGTATATACTATATGAGGGCGAATACTCTTGTAAACCAAACCTTTGTGCTTCTGGTAGCTACAACTGTGTTACACATTTTGAACTTCATATATATGTGTGTGCACACGTGCGCGTGTAAAACATCGGCATAAAGTTTAGCAGAGGTGTTGGTATGCCACCCAAAACTATAAGCCTTAAAAGCTTTAAAAAACTGTCAACATTTTGACATTACAGCCTTAAGAGTTGTGGAATTTTCTTGCTTTTTAAAGAAAAGTGTGCTTCAGAGCTCTGCACTTTATTCTAAGTATCTTGGGACAGGATGGAGTTGCTCAGTGCTGAGAGACTTGCATTTTGTACATGCTTACATTTTGTACTATTCCTATATAACAGAAGTGTGGAATGATATTAGGTGGCGGGCCGATTTGCCCCCATTGGTCCTCTACAGGCCGGATGTCAATGCGTGTGGCCGTGCCTACCAGCATCATTGCCCCGCTCTTGCCCATTTCACCTTTTCTTTGAGGTGGGAGATGCATGGAGGAAGGAACTCAGCTGCTCCTCCCTGTGCCATCTTAGCTGGCACCAGGAAAAGGGCTGTCAAGGAATCCCAGGAGGCTCTGCGGGCTGGATTTGGGGGGTTCTGCACCCATCTTCTATAATTCCATGTTGAAGGGTGGTGGTGCTAAATGGGTGTGGCTAGAGGCACAGATGGAGCTGTAAGACAGAGCAACCATCCCTGCAAGCGTACAGTTGCCAACTTTATCAATGCTTTTGAAAATACACACTCTTGCTGTACATGTGAGAAGTGTCGAGGCTGGTCCGAAGCCTACTAAATGCTACCTGACGTTTTTGAATAAGCTTGTTTTCTAATAGTATGATGCTTTGAACAAAAAAGTCAAATTGGCATCAAATCATTGATTTCTTAAGAATTGCTATCTCATCTTTCCATATTCAATGCCCAAGGTGGTTGGCCACTGTAGGAGCAGAGTGCTGGACTAGATAGGACTGTAGTCTGATCCTGCGTGGCTCTTCTTATGTTCTTATGTTTTCAGTAGAAGGCTGACAGCGAGGGTGCCTTATTGGTCTCCCTCAGGGTGAAGCCTCTCAATAAACCCCCTCCTGTGTCTCCACTTGAGAATATCTCCTGTAGATCTCAATAAGGGGGCAGATTCATATTGTTGAAGGAAGCCCAAAATAAACTGGAATCCCATGTAACTGTTGCAACAAAAAACTGTGAGGTAAATCTGATAGCATTTGGACAGATTTTATTAATTTTCTTTTTTCCCCCTCCTGATCCCCCCCCTTCTTCTCTAGGGATCGGTTATCAATTGGATGTGGCCAGCTAGCTCAACTGGAACATACTGTTAAACAGTGCTATGAATCTGTCTGCTTGGAAATCAAGAACAGGGGATGGCTCTAATTCCATAGTCACCTGAATCTCCTGGAAGAATGGTTTTCTTTTCTACTGAGCACAGCAGTCCTATAGTTGAGCTCAAGATGGCTTAAACAATATCCTTTGCTCTCTCAGCAGCTGTGTTTGAAGGCCAAACTACACATTACATTAAATGTGTCATTTGGACTTGTGTGTGTGTGTGTGTGTGTAAATAGCAGCTGCCTGGCAGGTGCAGGGTGATTTAGGATTGGGAGCAAGACAAAGGTGTGTGTGTTAAAATTTCTCTTAAGCAGCTATTTGTGCCAGTGGCAGCTTTCCATTCTGATGCAAGTAGCAACTGGGATGGAACAATTTTAGTCAGAAGCTTGGTGGGGAGATATCTAATTAAACCCCTGACCCTGTTTCTCCAAAGGGAAACCTGTGGCCCTTCAGGTGTTTTGGCCTACAACTCCAATGCTCCCTCACCATTGGCTATGCTGGTTAGGGCTGATGGGATTTGTGGCCCTCCAGATATCTTGACCTACAAGTTGCCCACCCCATGCTGTAGCTGCTATTTACAGGGGGCGGGAGAAGAGAAAGAAACATGCGAGGCCAAACTATACATATAATGTAATGTGTACTTTCTCTAAAATAATAGTTACAGAAAAGAGATTTAGCCTAGCAATAATGATGGCTGCTCCCATAGAGTTCCTAGTTCCTAGAGTTGGCCACTAATCATAACATGACTTGACGATGCCCCCATATTGCTTAGGTATGTAAGGCACCAATCTGCAATAATGAGATCACCTTGATGACCTCACTTAACCCATTCCACACCCCCTCTCAAATGCAAGGCACAACCATGTTGCCACAAACAAAACAAAAAACCCAATTCTCATTGCCTCTATTTTTTAGACTGTGGGCTCACCAGGCTAGGCAGGAGAAAGGCGATGCCTGCAGGCAGGCATTTGAACCCCCTGCCAGCTCAACGGCCTTTTTGCCAGCAATGGCCACACAAGGATGAAAGGAATGTCATTTCCATCACAGCTCCAGAGTCCCATGGTGAGGAGGTATGCACAGAAAGCCCATGGGATCCCCAGCAAAAGGTCCTAATCTGGGAATGATGCATTTGGGAGGAAACAGGCTTTTTGCAAAGGAGAACAAAAGGTGCTACTTGGACAAGCAACAATGGAAGATAAAGCAATGAGGTCATGAGAATCGAAACTGTGAAGGGGAAATAGGGATTTGAGTCTCACTCCAGGAAGGTGCAAATGCAGCCTCTGTAAGCCAAAGCCTACTTGGGGAGGGCTGTGTCTGTCCGATATTGGCAGAAGCAGTAGAAATCCCCACACAGTGCTTTTAACAGTACAGCCAGAAGAGGAGTGGACAGATAACCATATGACAGAGCCTTTGAACTCCGACTCATGGCATACCCCTCTCTCCCACGCCTCCTGTTTTACCCTGACCTAGTCATAATAGCCCTTTAAGACTTGCCATAATTTTAACTCCGTGCACCGTAATTTCTCTATGTTGGTGTAACATGGAATTAACTTGGCAAATGTAACTTTGTCCTGCCAGCATAACTCAAGGATACAATTACTTTGCTTACAGTTGCAATCCTATGCACATTTGCTGGGGAGTAAGTCCAAATAAATTCAAGAATTTTGAGTAAATGTGCATAGGGTTGTGTTGTTGCATAGTGTCATGTGTACAGAAGAAGCTAGAAGTTTATATTTTTACAATCATTTCTTGTAAAACATTTCTACAAGAGCAGAGTTACTGCCTGTTTTTGAAGTCTGCTCTGTAGGCTTGCCTTGAAATTGTTCCATTAATTTATGCAAGTGTAAGAAGCTCTCTTGCTTTTGCATCTTTTTCTACTGTAAAAGGCACAATAAGGCTTCATCTTTTTGCTATTTATTGACTAATTCTATTGCTGCTATTTTACTCTTTTTAGTAAAATAAAATAAAATAAATGGAGGCTCCATACCACTGTATGGATGTTTCTTTAAATAAAAAAAAAAGACTCTTTCAAAATTAGACAATGAGATGTCTCATATAAATAAAGGGTCACAATTTCTGTTCAGACTTCCTACATCCAGCAAATGCATGGAGGAGGAAGCAGGGTCACACCACTAATCCTGACACCAATGCACCCAGATGTTCAGTGTTAGTATTGAGGGGGCCTCTGTGTGCAAATGAAGCCCAACCGATTTCCAATCGAATTAAGCATGTGCCCATTTAAAAATACTTAATCTTGGCTGGATATCTGCACTAAGGTTTCACAGTATTCGCTGCAGAGAATGTGGCTTCTCGTTTGAATATAACATAGGGCTGCAATGACCTTTCATTCCTTGAAACATCGTAATTGCATTAAACCAGAACTTTCTTATTGCGCTGTGTAAACATAAGTTTGTGAGAGATGGGTTGTTTTCTTGCTGCTCAATGACTGGAAAGAAGGAGGGGACAATTTCTCCATCAAGGCTTGCTTCTACAGGTACTTTCTCCCCTCCCCCCCCCCCCCGATTTCCTATTTTTTGTTCACTCAGTTATTCTGGAGAATTCGCATGACTTCCTTGCCAAACCATTTTATTTTAGTGTTTCCCCATTTTGTCCCCTCTGTCTTTTTTGAGACCTAATTTGTGGCATTTTTTTGTGACTGAACAGAATTTATGGATGGACCTGGAAGAATGACTGTGAGGCAATTGTGATGGGGTTGCTGATGACCCTTCTACATTTCCAGGTTCAGTGGATATTGATCTGTTCCCATTTGGTGGTACTTCCTGCCATAGCATTCGGCGTGAAAAAAACAAACCGTAATTTCATTTTTGTGATAAAAGGCGAGTACGTTTTTGATAATGGCTGCATGTGTAAACCGTAGCTGTAAGTTGGAAATGATTTAATTACAGGGCCAGTTAGGGCTGGGGTGGATTTATAGTACCGGTGATCGATAGAGGCCAGTAGCCAGAGAGAAGCAGAAGCTAGGCAGACTTTTCCTGATTGAAGGCTGCAGACCTAAACACACGTTCTGGTGAATAAGTCCCACTTTACTGAATGGGATGCCAGTCAATGTTTTGGGATCTTGCCTGTGAGGATGGTTATTACAGGATATTGTGGGGAATACTGTGCTAGATTGAATGCCATGTGGAACCATCATTTTGCATTGCGCGAAAGTGAACGTGGAGACACATTTATTTATGAAATAATGAATTCATCCTATTTTCCTGTGCTGGTCACATAGCTACACTCCCCACTTTAGCTAAATGTTGAAGAATGAAAGGGGGGAAATAACATTTAAAGAGTAAAATGGAGGTGGGGCAGTACTTGGAAAGAAATGTGATGTGACAAGATTAGTTATTTGATACATGTCTATAAAAGCCCAGCTAACAACTTTACATTTCTGCTGATTGGATGTAAATTGGCTGTGACTGACCAGGAAATAGATCTTCATGTGGTGGCTAGTTCTGCTGTGAAAAAGGCAAATTCCATGTTGGGGATCGTTAGGAATCTAAATTAAAGCTGCCAATATCAATGCCTTTATATACATTTATAGTTGAACCACACTTGGTGTACTTTATATAGTGCACCTCAAAAAAGATATTGTAGAACTGGAAAAGGTACAGAGAAGGACAATGAAAATTATTAGGGGCTGTAGCAACTCTTATACGAAAAAGCAAATGGTGTATAAAATTATGATTTGGAGAAAAGGGATACATGTTTCTCTCCCTCGTTATGTTAAAACCCAAGCTCATCCAATGAAGCTAAACAGCGGGGGGTTCAGGAGAGAGAAAAGAATGTACTCCACACAGCCCATGGTTAAGTATTCACTTCCACAAGATGTAGTGATGGTGGTACCAGCTTGGATGGCTTTAAAAGGGGGTTAAACAATTCATGGAGGATAGGGCTAACAGTGGCTGCTAGTCATTATTGCTATAGATTAGCTCCAGTATCGGGCAGTAGGACTTCACTTGCTAAGGACACAAGAGTGGGAGGGAGCTTTTGAACTTATGTCCTGCTTCTGGTTGGCAACTGTGTTTTGGTCTGATGCAGCCTGGCTCTTAAATTCTCACATACCAGAAAATTATATTTCTAGCCACTGCTTTATAACTGCTACCTGAATAGCAGTCTGGTAGCCTTGTGTTATATTCATTTGTATTGAAATAGATTTTGAAATTATTTGACATTTCTAAAATTATTTGTAAAATCTTAATTCAAGGTATTCCTTCAGTAAATTGCAGTTCTCTGCCAAACTAATTGTCTTATCTTTGTTGCCTATATAGTACATTCATCAACTATACTGTGTTGGAGTGAAACATTTAGGTTATTAAACTTGACACCTAGGCAACATGAATCTGACCCACCATGTCCATGCTGCTGGCCCTGCAGCAATTTGCCATGTAGGGGTGTATAATTTCCTTCACAATGTTGTAGCTGGAGCTCTTATTCAAATTTCTGAACCAGCGGTAGAGCACCACGCATGTGAGAAATGCCCTTAAAAGTGCTGTTAAATCTGGGCTGCCTCTAGATAGCGCCCCAAAGTGAGATTTCTATAGGCAGGACTTTTCTATACATACTGCAGATTAAAAAAAAGTTTTTATTCTATATGTTAAACCTTTGTGTAGATGCCTTTATATAGATTGGAGAATTTTGTGTTTCCCTGAGAGTCTCTTGCTGATATGTATGAAGCCACTATGTGTGGGGAGTATTCCCTATATTTATTTATTACATTTTTTATACCGCTCAATAGCCGAAGCTCTCTGGGCTGTTCACAAAAATTAAAACCATAGTAATATGGCAGATGGAGGCAGATAGTAGGAAAAACTGAAGGGTCTGTTTAGGAACCAGTCCCTCCTCTCATTGCCCAGATAGATAAGAGTTCATTATGATCAAAGATCAGCATATATAAAATGTACAATTGCAATAATTATAATTTTTTTTAAAAATGACTTAACGTGAGTGCTGTGTATTAGCTAAATGGGATATTACTGTTTTGCCAGAAGTTTACAGCAAGAAACAGCTGCTGCATAGACCCTGGCCTTCATAGCTGTAGCATGGTGGGTCCTGATCAGAAAGAAGAGCAAAAAGTTACATTCAGTTGATCTGCCTGGCATTTTTTGTAGAATGGGTGTAATAAAGACACAATGAATATCTCGCTAAAAGGGACAATATAATAGCACATGCCCAACAGTTTCCACTTGCCCTCCATCACAGGAGCATGTGCATTCATAGTACGATGGCAGCGCGTCTCACCTTGTAAACTAACGCCACATTTCTAGCTCTACTCCAGAGTTCCCAAACCTGGCACCCTAAAGAGAAGTTGGACTATAACTCCTATTAGCCCCAGTCACCATGGCCATTGTCTGGGGATGATGGAAGTTGTGATCAAACACATCTAGAGGGCACCAGGTTGGGGGAGGCTGCTCTGCTCTACTTCCCTCTTCTGCAATAGAAAACGCAAGGAAATCACATCAACATTGAATGGAGTTTCTATTTTTTAAAAAAATATTTTTTCTGAATGCTAGTCCTTTGGTAGCCAAAATGGCGCCATTCAGACGCAAAGAGGTCCTAGAGATTTGTCGTTTTTGAGCCTTGGTATCACTTGCAGGATTTCCTTCTCAGTAATGCCTTGATTTAAGCTCTTGCTGAAGCCCCATTTTGTATACGTATTTTCAATCCCACCCCGATGTGTGACATTTTCACAAATTTTTCTGCTGGAGTTTCCTATATTTTTTTCATTTTGGAGTGCTTTGTGTTCCTAGCTCCTTTCTTTAGGGCATTTGCTAGACGTTTTGAACTTTTCTCTCCAAAATTATATTTTTGTTTCAAAATGAGTCAAGTTGCAATTTTTTGTACTTCTGCCTCTAGCTTTTTGATTTCTTAGATGATCCTTGAACACACTAGTGGAGCCTCTGTATTTTATGAAGCTGTTCTAACTTGGCTACTTCTGCTCCCAACTTCTTATGCCTGGCTTCATTAGATCTAAGGGCTGCCCTCTGGCTTATATAGGAGACATAGATTACTGCCTTCATGGCATTCCAGATTGTGGTTGGTTAGGTTCCCCAGCATATTGAATTGGAATTATTGTTGTATATCTTCCCACATCTTGTCACTAGTGTCTTCCTACAATAAAATGAGTGTATATGTGTATATGGAAGGCTGTTGCACATTGATATTAAATATGGTTATAACAGGGCTGTGGTCTGAAACTCTGGAGCTCCCAGTCCCTGAGTCTGTTATGGAACCACCACTGACAATATCTTTGCATTGTCTAAATAAGCTTACCATCACAAGCATTTTAACACACATAAGCATGACTTGAGATCTTCACGTCATCAAGGTCTCTGTCTCCACTTGCAATCTCCTATTCGTTCTCTTCCACTATTTTCAGCAATGGTAGATCATTGGTGCTCTTGCATCTTGCTAGGAACAGGCACCTTTCTTTCAGGACTGTGGTAGTTGGACTACAGCTCCCACCATCAGCCTTGCTTGGTAGGGCTGATGGGTGTTGTAGTCCAACATTTGGAGAGCATCATGTTCCTCATCCCTTCACCACCAGCAGCTAAACTGCAGGCTTGCTTTAAGGAAAAGCCAAACTTCCTCCACTGAAAGCTTGGTAGAATGTTGTGTCTTAAACACACTATACAGGCACAGAACATATAGCACACTGCAAGTTACAAGAACTTAATATTGTTGGTATGTTTCTGCTAGGCTTCCTAGCATAAACAATGCAAGCCTAGATTAGTTGTGGGTGACAGTTTTTTTTAATCAAACTCAGAATGTGTAAGCGGTAATAGCATTTGCTAGTTTCATGGTATCAGACATGGTTAATGATGGGAAGAAATTGTTCATAAGGGGGAGACAGCATAAAGCCCATATATGTCCTTGGACCTGGCCATGCAGCTCAGGGAGGGTTTTAGTCTGGAAAAATATATCTCAGTCACAGCATGGATAGAACGTAAAGAAAGGTGCCATACAAGGTAAAGAATGCTGCTTAATTTAGGGCACAATACTATGCACATTTAGACAGAAAAAAGTATTTTGTCTACACATGGCTAGGATGGCATGTTTATAGTATTTAGGGCGCCTGTAAGTTTAGAAAAGGTGTGTTTAAACATCTTTCATTTTAATCTCTGCTCAGATTTTCTCAAATCATTTTGGTTATGTGCCTAATAAAAATGTTTTAAAAATCAAACCTTGGTGTGGTTTTTATCTGCAACTTAGCCATCTGTGATATGATAAAAAAGGGAAAACAAAATCTTACTTTGATGTGTTCTCTAATCGTTTTTATTTTATGGATTTATACTCTACCCTTTAGAAAGTTCTAATCAAATTGGCTTACCCCCTACCCCCCTTCCCAAAGTTTGACCCTTGGTTTGCACAGCAAGAATTCTGCTCATGTGATTTTCCACTGGAGGGAGGGGAGGCAATTCTGGCCAAACCATCTTTCCAACCCTCTGTAGGGTTGGGGGCTACCTCTGGAATAGCATGCATGTGGCACTGCTCGCTGCCAGTGGAAGGAAGAAATCAGAAAAAATCCCCTTCGTGCAGCAGGATCTATGTCCCATCAGCAAATGTAAGGAATCCTTCTGTTCATGCAATGGCAATTCTTGATCAAACTCATAATCTTTAAGTCAGTGGAACTTCCCACAGCAGTATTGGGAATGAGAGCTATCCAGGAACATTGGAAGATTCCATAAACCTTTAAAATTGAGATTAATTGTGGACAGGCACTTAAATGCAAGAACCTAATTTTTCTTCCACTAGCATTTTGCAGTTAAGTATCTTGGCTTGTTCCAGAGCTAACTATAGTTTCCTAGTATGGATAATTATGGTTAATTAGCAAGTTCCTGATTTGACTGCTCATGCTGTGAAGGAACCACATGGGCTGGCATAAAATGCATTCACATCTCAGCTTATTACAACTTGCAGTAAGAGTTGTAGAATTACAGAAATCAAATCAAGTTACCCAAACACCACTTATGAGCATTAAGTTAAAACAAGAACACTAAACAGTTATTTTTAAACAAATGAAGCACAGTTTGTATTATAGCATGTTTCCAGCTTGCAGTAGAAAGATACAAACTTATACAATAATTTTGAGATGGGTAACCTTGCTAGCTAACACACCACACATTTTTTGCAGTTTTGCATGTTTGTTACAACTGCTTGAACCATACAGAAAAGCACCTTTTATATTAGTTCAATTTCAGAGCCAGACTTTTTCCTCAGTCATGTTACAGCCATGTCCAGAAACTCCACTCGGATACAATGAAAAATCAATATTGCATACTAGAGTTCATATAACATTGTAGCAGGAAAAAAATTTAAAAGCTTTCATGGTGGAAAATGACATCTCACTCCAGTCTATGAACTTTGAGATGGTCTCTTTGCTTCAACGCGTATCTTATGTCACTTCAGGATATAACAACTCTTGACTATATATAAAAAGTTATAAAAGGCAGTCAAATTGGCAGGTGTGTCAGCTTTTTTTAAATAAAGCCATTTATCTATTTAAATAAGGCTTATTAGATTGTTCCAGTTACTTAAGATAAGAAACCCAAAGAAGGCCTAAAAAGCAATTGCTCACATTGAAGACCACTAACTTTTCCGGCACCAGAAATGAACTCTAATGTTAAAGTATTTGTGTGTGCAAATTGGCAAAACAAACATTGGGGGAAACTCTTGAAATGATATGCCATCAGCTTACATCCTTACTTTCAGGATAACTTCCAGAGTCTAAAGTAACAAATTCTAATACACAAAACACCCTTCATGTGCTCTAAATAAAAATATGTACAGCATATTAATAGTATGCAATATGCAAAAGCTTTGTGTTGCTGATGGCAACTTTTAACCCACCCCCCTCTCTATTCACATGTGTACCTCTACTAAAACAATTACATCACTAAGCCTGTTAGTTTTAAGGAGACTTATGTTAGTCAGAATTTGTAGATTTTTGTGTACGGGCTCCATTCATTTGACTCCGGATTGTAGACTTCAACTGTGTTCAGAAACTCATTGCCATCAAATCCTCCCACTGCATAGATGGTGTTGGCCACTGCTGCAAAACCAGCATTACTTCTTGGAACGGTCATACTGCCCATCATCTTCCACTCATTCTTAGCAGGGTCATACATCTCCACACAGTTGACTGCACGCGAACCATCAAAGCCACCGCCAACAAAGAGCTTTCCTGTGAAGTGAATATGAGCCAATCTTTAAAGGATTGTCACTGGGCAGTGCTAACAGCACGTACAAAGGCAAAAAATACTTTCCATCTACTAAAGCTGCTCTATAACTAAAGGTTGACTGGGCACTGAGCAAGGTAAACTATATTAAGTTCTCGTGGGCTATACCCTGCGCTTCAGAAACTGAGCAATGGCTGCTTATAGGCCTATAATCAGTAAAGCAAACTATCACCCCAACATCCCAGTTAAGTCCAATGAACATTCAAGTGAATGGGTACAATCCTGAGAGGTCGGGGCAGAGTATAGGGAACATCTAACTCAATTTAGAAGTAATCTTCATTTTGCCAATTAAACAGTTGTATTTAAAAGGGCCCCACTTTGTTCTTTAACGTTACTCTTTAAACTGTAGATACCTCTTTTAAAGAACAGACACATAGCTACAGAAATTATATTTAAGTGGAATAATCACCAAATTGATCTTAATTAAAAATATCCAAAGACTGGATCAGAGAAGAGCCACTAAAACTGCTAGACGCAGCAATTTATCTTTTGGAAACCTCATCCAATGCTGCTCATTTGCATGACACACTGGCTCAGTTTGCACGATCACAGGGATAAAAGAAGCTATCACAGGGATAAAAGAAGCTATCGTGGCTTCTCTCCCCACCCCTGCATTTGCATAATTAACCGCAATGCAGCGGGGATTGCTGTTTTATCTGAAGCTGTGGAGGTGGCTTCATGCGCACCTCAGAACCCCTACTGCACATCATGGGTTGGAGGGGGGAGTACAAAGTCACCTCCACTGCATCTTGCCTGAGTGACACGGCAACTCTAGCTGCATTGTGGGTAATTATGCAAATACAGGTGATATCTGCAGCAGGCGGAGGGGCAGAGCCATGCTGCCTTTTTACCCCCATGACAATCCAAACCCAGTCACTATGAAAGGATGGAGGAGGAATTCTAAAGTTATGGCAAACTTGAAGAATCGTGCATAGACAGCATACCATAGAATTGGCACCTTCTCTACAGTTTACTAAAAAGGTCCTAGGAATCGTACAGTAGTATAATCGCAAAAGCAGGTTCTAGTGTGGTGTAATGGCTGCAGGTAAAGAAAATGTGAAAGTGTGGTGAAATGCTCACAAGTGGAAATGGCTTTCTTATTGTAGGCAAGGACATTAACATTTCCTTGCTCCACCAAGCAGCTCACCGTCAAGCACAGCAACACCAGCTCCACGCCTCGCTACATTCATAGCTGCAATTAGTGTCCAGGTATTGTTTTCCGCATTGTAACGCTCCACACTATTAAGGCAGTTCCAAGATTCAGCTCCTCCAATGATATACAAATATCCACCAAGCTCACATACAGCAGACTGGTGTCTACCTAGAAGTCAAAAGCCAATAGAAGCTTAAAAATCAGGGACAAGAGTACTAGTGCACAAAGCTGTCCTAACAGCAACAGTGTTAACTTTTGTAACTAGCAAAAATGTTTAAAGATTGAGAACTCTGGCTTGATGAAGACAGCCAATTGGTTGAAAAGGACAGGCGGTTCCCATGTGTTGCCTCTCCATGCATCCTGCAAAACTCAAGGCCGCTTTTTTCCCTGCAGTAAGGGATGCAATTTCTCTCTTGAAATACCAAGGAATTAACTTCCACCACATTTCATTTCAGAACTGGCAATGGCAAACCTTGACCTCTTCCAGTAGCACATGATGGCATGATCTCCAGCCCAAAATATTTTCACCTCCTACAGACCTTGGATTTTTACACAATTCTTAAAGCCATCCAAACTTAACCAATGCAATATGGACTTACGAATATTAAGTGAAGCACAGCTTGTCCAAGATTTTGTTACAGGATCAAAGACGTCACAGTTTTTCAGTCCCTTCTGACCATAAGGATCTGAGCCACCAACAATATACAGCTTTCCATTCAGAGCACACACTCCTGTTTAGGCATAGAAAAAATGAACTCACTGCTTGAATGTTTAAAAAGAAAGAAATGTCATAAGGCATTATAGACTTTTACCGGCATTGCAACGGTTAGTTCTCAGTTCCGGAACAGGAGTCCAATCGTCTATCTCTGGATCATACATTTCCCCACAGCTCAAGTCATCTGAATGGCCATTTGATCCACCAACAACATAGAGTTGCCCCTAAGTTAAAGAAATGGATTATGTAGATCAAGAAAGTTATGTAGGTCACATATATACACTTAGGACTGGTGTATTAGCAGGGAGTAGTTGTAAGCAGCCACGTATAAGGAATGGTTTCTATGGGGCTGTTTATGTCTAATCTCAAAGCTCAGAGAAAATGTGACATTCTCAAACTGCTTTTAATTATCAGAGAATCACATTCTTCACTCCTGTCCCAAAATGGATCTAATATATTGTAATTGCTACAAATAGGCGTTGGCAGTAATTAGAGCCTTTAATATAGGATAGGAGCATGGCTCTTCACGCCATACATACCATGAGAACTGCCATCTGAAACCGTGCTCTTGGTGTCCTCATTGGTGCAACAAAGGTCCAGCAATCCTTTCGGGGATCATAACATTCCACAGTGCGTAAACATTCTTCTCTGTTATAACCACCTAGAAATAATACAAAGTGTGCAAGATGTATTTTGAGACAGAATCTCTCAGTAGAAACTCATTTAAGTTAATAATTAGTATGCAAAACCTTCGTTAGGATAGTTTGGCCAATTAACACACTACTGGCTCTATTACCTGCAGCCATGAGCTTGTTGTTAAGTACCGCTGTTCCCAATCCAGATCGAGCATACTGCATAGGAGACATGGGCTTTTCTACAAGGTCATCTGGTTGAATCTCAAAACTCAGGCTTTTCAGCAATCGTGGAGTACTGGTTGGAGAACTTTGGGGACTGTTACGCCCGTGAAGGAAAATCACACAAAACATGCCATCCAGAACAGCAAGACACAGGTAAGTATTATCTGGAAAAAAAGAGGAGTGCATTCAGTTCCTAATATGAACACATTTCTTTCCACTAAAGCTATACCCTTACCCTCTGGGGTGGGTTGGAATTCCAGCAACCCTTTCCCAATAATTGTAGAAAGAAGTTCAGTTTATGAACTACAAAACATCTGACAAAAACATACTGCTGTTCTCTTCCTCCCACTACTTTCATGTTTAACATGGGTGTACAATGATCTAGGAATAAGACCACATGCAAAATTCAGCTTACTTGAGGTCTTCTCTGAAGCAACAATTTTCCATTCGTGTTTAGGACTCTGCACTGCTGCATTTGGAGAAAGACTTCCAGAAGAACTGCTACTTATCTGCTTGAGATCATTCTCACGGGGTGGCTTTTTCTGCAAAATTAAAAGGCAGCTACAGAAACCTAGCCAGGGAGCAGACGTTGATCTGCCTTTGTTTCAGAACTATTTTCCCTTTTATTTTTTTAACTCTGCGCAGCCTCATTCGTAAGCACATCTATATAGGAGACTTAATGAATCAACCTTTTAGCAGCATGATGAAACATCTAAGGTACCACTTACTCACAAAACTCATTTCGTCTTCAGTTCCATCTCAACATATGACCCACTACCCCTAGCTTCTGAATTAAGAAGCTAAAATGAGCCCTCCTGGATCAGACCAAAGACCTATTAGTCCAGTATTCTGTTCCCAATGTGGCCAACATATGCCACTCATATTCTCCAGTAAATGATATTGGGAGACATACTCCCTCTTACACGGGAAGCAATACACAGCCACCATGATTAGTTAGCCATTACTGAGCTTCAAATAAGCTGTGCTTTCTAATGGAGAGGAACACAAATCTTCACATTATTGGGCCATCCTTGCTCCACAAATGTCAAGTATGCACAATGTGGCTGATTATGTCAACACACTAAATCTTTAAAAACTTCTGATATGAGTTCCAGATGTAATAAACCACTGGCTACTAAGCTGCATATTTAAAGCTTAATAATTTGTTTATATTAGGTCTTTTTATTGTTTTTTCAAATTCTAGAATCACAAGTCCTGCCCTAACACACTACCTTTGTCAATACCACTTTTGAACTGTCTTATGGTCTATAGAACATGCCATGTACTGTAAATCACTGGGGGCTATCTGTTCTTTCAGAATTAAACAGTGTTTTCCCATGTCTCCCTCCTGTTCCTCATTTCCCCTTTTTGTTCTTCTATACTTAAGCCTTCTCTTCCACCTCTTTCTATAAGTGCTTGTTTCCTCTAAAAACCTACAACTTTCTTCTCTCTCCTTTTCTCTATTGATTGCGTCAGGATGAGGAAATAAAGGTGGGTGACCTGGATCATCTCTGTTACTTGGTGGGGGTATTATATTTTATTTAAACATTCTCTTTAAAACCCCACATTTCACAAACTCGTCCAACATAACATATTTGTAGAGAATTTCTTAAACAGATAAGGATACGAATCATTTAAAGGAAGCGTGTAATTGCCCATCACTAGATTAATTTGCAACTTAATTCTACTAGTATTTGTATATAAAAAAATCAACTTTAGCTTCAACATCATTTCCAATGTTAAAGCTTACTAAATGGTAATTGAGAAACCCCTAATAATACAATGTCTACTCGGTTCTTGTATATTCAGACATCACAACCAAAATAAACTACCAGACAAAACATGGCAGCAGTAGCAGTTATGGAATCAAGATTTTCATAAAGTTAAGCAATGCACCGCGGTACACTGCATTCCAACTTTCCTGTTTCCTGGCATGAATGAAAAGTTATGAGATACATAATATCTACTCAATTCAACCTGTGCATTTCACCAGTTTTCCAAAAGGAAACTTGCTCGAGTAAATTCCTGATACCACTCTGGGTCACATATTAAAGAAACAATTTCCATTTAAAGTCTACACTATATGATGAAGCTCTGCATAGAGAAGGTTCTCCAGTACTCCTTATTTGCATCAGTTCTTTTTTAAGTTTTGTTCATGAACTGGGGGTGGACAGAGCTTGTTACTCTCTGCCTCCACAATGTAGTGCACATACACAAACCCGTCAACATTCCATAAGCTTACTCAAAACTCCAATAACTAGTCCTGCGCTTGACTTGTTTATCATGCCACGCATTTAGCATACATTAGTTTTGTTAAGTTACAACTCAAACAACTAGACGAACAAAGACCACACAAGCCAAATAAGGCAGCTATTTTCCTAGCTTCTAAACCAGAGTAGGCAACCCGCTGCCCTCCAGATGTTTCAGACTACAACTCCTATAATCCCTAACCACTGGCCATACTAGCTCAGGCTGGTCTAAATGGCAGTTGTGATCCAAAGCATCTGGAGGGTACCACACTGCCCAGCCCAGTTCTAAACAATTGAAATGGTTTCTTCCCTTCACTGTAACACACAACGTATTGGTTGTGCAGTGCTACTCTAGCTAGTTTTACCTGAGATTACCTCAGACCGTGTGCAATTTGTACCTGCACAAACTGAATGTGGTCATCATCACTGCCATACACCTCAGCCTGTCCATCTAGTAGATTTCCATCAAGCAGCTTGTGATCAGCTGAGTAGTACAACGTTTGAACCTGCAAAACAACAGAACAGCCATGTGGCTATAGTCTCCATTGCTATTTAATTATTGGTGCATTGCACATAAACTCCATAAGGTTTCCAGTAGCGTTCAGATTATCTTCTCTCCATCTAGCAGAATGGCAAAAAAACTTTTTTTAAAAGGAAGTCGCTTTCATGATGACATCTTCAAATATTGAATGATGAATCTTTGCTTTCACAGATCAAAGGGAATCTTCAGTTTCCTTGACTTCTACTTTCCCTGTGCCATAACATTAAGATGTGTGACAAGTATAATGTACATTATTTTGCAGAATTAATTGTACAGGTTAACAATCTCAAGCACGAACTTTTGCTGTTTCCTACGAACAAACTTCTTTTTTGCAAAATACAACATTTTTCCTTGTCCAATTAAAATAAGTAAATCAAGCATGTAAACCAAGCACAAATGGATTATAAATAAGATCATACTAAATATAAATTTCTGAAGGTCTGTTGCCCATTGTTAGATGGCATATGAAATGCCTCAGAACTGCAAGGAAATTTTGACCATTTGAATGGAATTCTAAAAAGGGCAAGAGAGTATAGCAAACACAACTATTTTCATTATCAACCTTGCCTGTGATGGCAAGCTAGATAAGCTTTATTAAAAACAATTTGAAAGTATACCTTCACTGCAATTGTCAAAATACTGGCATTTCAGATTTAGACCAAACTAACTCTTGGAAGTTGTGTTCATGAATACGGCTATGTAATTACACAGAACTTTTCAAACGGTAAGATATCCTGTAAAGAAGTAAACACCATTAAACATCATCATCGTTCTCTGCCCACAGCGGATTTTCTTAGGAGAACTGGGGCAGGACTGCTGCTTCTTTACGTGTCATTACACTTGAGGTTTCTTCTATGGTTCTTCAGCGTTGGGTATCCTAGTTTTGTTAATAAACCTATGGGGAGATAAATCAATGGGGAGGAACAACCATTAGAACCTTTTACCTACTTTCTCTCTTTAAGCAAAACCCTGTAAAAGGAACACATTAAGAACATATAGTGAGCTTTAAAACCACCTCCCCATTTTAAAGTTACATGCTACATATGAAGTTAAAGAGCAAGAAAAAAACAACGAAAAACAGAAGACCAGATTGAACAGTTTATGCAGCTCACCTGGAACCCCCCTAGTTTCTCAGCTTAGGGATACCTACAGTAAAATTTAAATTCTTCATAGATTTTTTTAAAGAAAAAAAGGAAAAGGGAACATCCTTAATTTCAGAAAAAATGTAGTGTTTAAAGACCAGCAAATCTCATTTCCTTGAAACTAACCTCTTCCATCAGATCGTCTAGACTGTCTCCATTCTCCCAGATACTGCGTTGCACCCAGTTGATTACCTTTGTGTATAATTTGCCATTGCTGGGCAAGCTAACATTTTCTTCAAGCATGACCTCCAGCTGGAATGAAAAACCAAGGGTATAGTAGCCACACTTAAAAATATACAGGTCATTCATAACATTACAAGTATAAACCCAGCCATCAAGCATTACTAGCATCTATATAGAACCCAGAACAGAGAGGGAATGATGTATCAAAGTTTGCTAACGTTCTGAGGTAATCACAGAACAGAAATCCCAGAATGGGGCTAAGCAGGGAGGGGAAGGCTTGATTCTCATTAAGTTCTATGGGACAAAGTAAAATGGCTGCAATTCCTGAACACTGTTGAGAGGATAGATGTGGTGAGGGACCATCCAAAATTCTTTCATACACTCAGGTGTACTTCACCCCAGATATCCTTGTAACATCCCCTGGAAATCCCTCCTACCTCATCAGGAACATTGTAGGTACTATACAATGTTAGGTACTATGTAGGTACTAAACCATGTTAATCAGCATAATTTGATTTTAAACACCACCACCCCGACAGGTTGGGTCAAAAACAAACAGACAAACCTCGGCAGCAATGGGAAAAAATCATAACTTTTGTGTCAATCTTCCACAAGTCCATGTTCTAGGTATGACCTCAACCATGAAGAGGCATTAACTACCACCTCTCCTTAAATCATTGAAAAATTGATGCTTTTACACTTACAGCTTTTGGGGTCAATTTTACGCCTACAGAATGCCTGGGACAATGAGAAAACTAGGCATTTAAGGGGCTAGTGATCAAAGTGTCCTCAACAAATGATGTTTTAAGTTATTAAGTTAGTCATTACATCTACAGATGATTCTGCATATTTCATGTGAGAAGGAGCGTGAATGGTAAAACACAAGGGGGGGGGGTTGTCTCAAGAAAACAGACAAATTACTCATTTTCCTTAACATCTCCACATGCTTTACATCCACCAGGTATTTTATTTCTATGGCTTTCTTAGGGAACATTTTATACCAGATTGGTATAATCATTTTTTTTTCTAATGACAATTAGTTAATATTTCCAGGTAGATTTTAAATGTGACTACAACTAACTTCCATTTTCATTTCAAAATTAAAAATATGAGGCAGAATCTCTTACCTTTAAACGTGGCAGTTTGAGGAATTCCTCCTGGTCTGAGATCTGTAACAAGTGCTCCTGAATGTAACCATCAATCTTGTTTAGTAAACGTGAATCACCCATGTTGCTTGCGAAGTTTCGATGCGAGATACAGCTTTCAACGTTCATTCTGGAGAGCAAATAATCTCCACAAACCTATTTAAAAAGCATACAATTAATCATGCTATTATACTAAAGGCTTAGTACACACATGGAACACTTTCTATTATTTTTATAGCTCACCAAGCTGCCAAGGCATTAAAGGCAGCAAATTAATTCAATACCACATCTTTTCTTGCTATAAACTATCTTGTTTCTGCTGATTTAAAACTAATATTACAGTTGTTCAAACGTTTGTGAGAAGTCTCTCTCAAAGCCCCAGAAACTTGTTTACACTAGGGGGATTTTAAAATGCATGTGTAACTCTGTTGAGAAACCAATTTATTCTTTGTTCACAGGGGAGAAGCATTCTTTCATACAGATTTTGTAGATACTTGAAAGTGTGTTCCCCCACCTCACATACACTGTAATGTTTTGCTGCAATCGATACAAAAAACTGAGATCCTGATCCCTCTCAGACTTTTTGCTACTAAGCGCAGTTTACACAATACATACTATCTGCTACAATTGTAAAAATTGCTGCCATCTATATTTATCCATGTCAATGTGTAGTCACAGCTGCTCAAAAAAAGAAAAAAATGTATTGTGATGAACTGGCTCCCAAAAATCTAAAGACTATAAAGTGGGGGCAACATCAACTATTCAAACAAATTGAAAGGATATATTACTGAATGTTATCTGTAAATGAAATGTTTTAAGTACTCAAAATAGAAATATATTAATGTGCCTATTCTGATACCATTCAAATATAGCTTTTTCTTAGGGTGACCATATGAAAAGGAGGACAGGGCTCCTGTATCTTTAACAGTTGTAATGAAAAGGAAATTTCAGCAGGTGTCATTTGTATATATAGAGAACCTGGGGAAATTTCCTCTTCATCATACCAGTTAAAGCTGCAGGTGCCCTCCCCTCTTTTAAATCTGGTCACTCTAGTTTAGCTCCTGCACCTTTAACTGTTGTGATGAAGAGGGAATTTCACCAGGTTCTCCATATATACAAATGACACCTGCTGAAATTCCCTTTTCTATTCAACTGTTAAAGATACAGGAGCCCTGTCCTCCTTTTCATATGGTCACCCTATTTTTCTCAAACTATATAATAAGGGTCAAGATAGTCATCACACTTTACTTTTTAATTTCCAAAAATTATACCTGTTTGACTCTCTCCATCTTCAGCTTCTTTGCTGCAGAGTATACATCTTTCACCAATTCTTTATCAGCCTTCAATCTATTAAAGTTATATAGTTATTTTTAGGATTTATTTTGGGAAGAGCATAAAATAAAATGTACATTATACGTAAAAAGAAACACTTACTGAGCAGTGTAGGCATAGTTTAACAAGACTTCAACAGCCTCTGGATTAAGATCTTCAAATTTCACATGGGAAACTCCATGAGAATCGCTGTCATTATTGAAGATTTCAAACAGGTAAGGACTGCAGCATGCTAATACCGCTCTGTGTGCCAACATCTCATGTCCACACACCTTTATTAAAACAGAACCAGACATTAGTGTTTAAACTGTTAGACCAGAAACCAAAATTATTGATTATATTACAAAACCATAAAATTAGCTACAGATTTGTCCTTTTTTACTAATCACTTTAGCTCTTGATGCGGTCAAAGCTAAGCACTTTTCAGTCTCGGTGATTTGAATAGGCGAGTTAAGCACATCTCTACCACAGATTCCAGTGCCTAACTCCGGCAAGATCATGCCCATAATTAAAACATGGCTTCCATAGAATCCCACCTAGTGGTGTGGTGAGGACTCCGAACGCACAAGGGGCACTTTAAGAACTTCATGTTATTTACTTTTTAAAATTAATTTACCAGCATTAATCAAATCTCTGCATTTTAAAGAATTATTTCTGAATATTGAAAGAGCTTCAGCTATTGGGCAGTATAGAAATGTAATAAATAAATAAATAATATTGAGAATTTCAAATTTTCCAAGCTCAGAACACACCACCAAATTATCATACTGTTACGTTACCTGCAGTCTAACATCACAAAACTGGCCACTTTTGCGCAAAGCATTTAGCTTCGCAACTGATGACTCAATGAAGTTTTCATCTTCGAACATCAAATAGCCATTAGGAATCATTTTGCTGTTTCTGTGGCTGGAAGGAGGAAGAATTTGATACAATCAGGAATAATGTTATTTTCCTACTGTTATTTTCCTTCTTAAAGCTGCAGTAGAATGCACACTACTTGGGAGTAAGCCCCAGAGAAAATAAAGGGACTTAATTTTGAATAAACATGCACAGGATTGCACAATCAATGTATTATTATTATTTTTGCTCTTGAATGTACCCAACAGGATAATTAATGCTAGACAGTGATATCAGAAAATAAAAATATAGAATATAGTTCTTAGTTCAGTACAAGACCACTAAGTACTCAAAACAATTTTATTGTAACTGCTAGTCTGTCCTAAGTAGTTCTGTGGAAACTGCATTAATGACTTAAATCATAATTGTTTTTGCTTGCCAAAAAACAGATGTTTTGTGTGAAAAACACAAGGCATGATCCTTACAGGCACGAGCACAGTGCTGGAAGAAGCACTGCCACAAAGCCCCGTTTTCAGGAACTGGGAAATCTGGGTAAATCTTTAATATCCACATCAAGCCCTTATTGTTATTCCATATTTTTAGCCCTCAAGAAAATATGGAAGGTATACACAAGATCTTCCAATTTTCTACTGGTCTACACTATATATGTGCACCTGCGTACACATGAAAAACATAGCACATGGCTATTCTGGACCTCGTTGCTTTCAAGTCTAGACAGCAAGGGAGAAACCCATGAGAGCAAATCCCCTTAGCAGGGAGGAATGAGAGATGGGTAACTGCCCTCTTATTTATTTAATCAAGTTTCTTTATATAGCATTTTACAACTGGAACTGCAATTCTGTTTTCTAATTAAACAGCTTACATCAATTGAAGATATACTTGCTTACTATGAGCTAGCCACTAATCAAATGCTGTTTGCCAGTTTACATGACAGACCATTCTTTATGTTGTATCCTGGCTTTATAGTGTTAGAATGTGGACAAAATATATCTACATAAGTACAATACAACTGACATTTATATTTTTATCTTACATCCTAAGAAATGACATTATAAACCCATATAACTGAGTAAATGCTTACCAAATAAATTTATGCTGTAATTTTATAACTTGAGAGATCTTAAATAATCCGAAGCCCTGCTGTGTTAATATAGAGCACTTCAAGTTTGTATTCCTTCTTAGGTGAACAGCAGCTTGAAGAAATGCAAGGCAGATGCGTCTTCTAAACTGATGACTCCAAAACTACCAGGCTTTAAAACGATGTAATCAAGTCCTTAAAAGCTATAGACATGAATTTCTTCTGTGGTAGTCATGCATCATACTCTGCAATAGAAAAACAATATTAAATGGGTGAATATCGGATTCGTGTATATCCATTTTGAACTTCCGTGTACTCTAATAGTGAACTTTTATGAAAATGAGACTAATGTTTTCCTTCTAGAATTAAAAGGTTCCACTGGACACACATGCCTAGTAAATTGTCATCCAAGGAAATTTTTACATAATATTTACCAAAATATATTTATCAAAACTTCAGCATATGGACTGCATATTATGTAGATTCATGTTCCAAACATTTAGTTATATCCTTCAACACTTAAATTACAGCTTATATCACACTACCTGACCCAACAAATTTGGTTAGCTTGAGCAGAGGTTGCATGGCAACCATTACTGGAATGAACCATCGCTAAAAGGAACTGCTCTAAAAAAAAAAGTGTAAAAGACCTTAAGTAAGCGATTAATGCCTGAAGGTGCAGATATGTTTAATGATTTATTCATCAGAATGTTATAAACAAAGCCACCAGAACAAATATTTGTTCTTTATTAGAACCTGAATTACAAAGATTAACTTCACTGAGATATAAAATCTCCCCTTATTCTCAGAATCTTTCCTTCAATACATTAACTAGTATTAACAGAAAACTTTATCTCCTATAATTATTTGGCAATAGTTCCCCCCTCCACTGAGATCTTTAATAATTTCAAATATATTGAACCAAATTACTTTTGAATCAATGCCAGTTTGCAATCAATCTTGTTGTTGAGAGGCATGGAATTCTGAGTCCAAGCACAGACAAAAGGAAAATGGGAGGAGGAGAAATGACATTTGATGTCATCCAGCCTATGCAGGACCCCAGTGGGGAGACAGTTCAGCCCCCCACTAAGAAATGATTCTGCAACCCAGCCCTGGCTAAAAGATCTGAACTGGGTTTCAGTGGGTTTTAAAAGGAAATTGCTTTTAAGGATGTATTGCCAGAACTTTTAGCCTTTAGAGTTTTGTTATGGTTATATTGGCCCTGTCCAGAAGACACCTTAAACCACAGCTTTAACCATGGTGAAAAATGCCTTTTGCCTTATTCACCATGGTTAAAGCCGTGGTTTAAGGTATCTTCTGAACAACATCATTGGTAAAATCCCTTGATTATATTTGAGAAAGACATTTTAAAAATTGCAGAACATAAAAAATCAATTCCAAGACCAAGCTGTAGAAAGAGCATAAATAATGGACCCCTTGTAACTGGATCACAATCTAAATGCAATTGCAATTGCACTAAGCAGCAGCATGTATAAAGGATGTAAGGAGTACATCATTCTCATGTTCTGCTCTGTTTAAACTCAGACAGGAGTTTTGGACATTTGTTTTTATGGCATGGAATCCAAAGTTCAGCAAAAATGGTAAGATTTTGAATACACAGCATGAGCTAAGCAAGTATCTAGAAAAACAATTTAAGGAGAAGACATTATAGCAGTTTCCAAAATATCACGAAACTTTTATCATGAGAAAGTCACATCAACACTTTGCCAACCTGGCACTCATCGTTGGAAATGTTTTTTCTTTAACTAGAGTCCATGCAATTTGTTGGGCCTGCATCACTAAATTTCTATTCCCAAACCTCATTGTTTAAAGCACCAAAATGAAGTGCACCAGATGAGCCAATTCTTGGAGAAGTCTGATAGTAACACATGTAGTGATGAGGGTTTTCCAGAAAATTTTGAATTGGAAAATTTCCTATACAAATTTGGGTAATTTGCATCAGAAAATTTTCTAATGCCCTAGTGCAAGCTTGTTTATTTTACCTGTATTTAGTAAACAAAGTTTAAAAGTACCCAACATTGGGTATGTGGTTTTGTCCAAACACACAAGTATTTGACCTGAAATATTTGAAGGGGGGAATTAAAGCACAAGCAATGTGACTTAAAAGTTATAATACATAAAAAAAAATTGGAATACTTGTACAAATTTAAAGACTTAAAATGTTTATACTACATAAAAAAATTATGTGGAACACCTGTACAATTTTAAAGACAACAGAATGAACTTAAACATTATATTGCTTAAATTTAAGGGGGGAAATAAAGGAACTGTTGACACTAATCCATTTTTGCAACCCAAAGAACTGTGCATAATATGCAGACAACCACTCATCTACAACATTGAAACTGCCAAGCTTGGCTAATATTGTATTTGCTTTGGCATCCTTTCATTGTTACCAATGAACTTATGAAATGAAAATGTTTCCATGGAAAAATAAAGCACTAGGAAATTTTCCATTTTGGAAAACTTCCTACCCTGCATAACCTGACATATGCTTTCATTTGGACTACTCTTGGACATCTCATTTGGACTACTCTTAACAGGCTAAGATGTGGGGCTGCCTTTGAAGAGTTTGGAAGTGTTGCAGAAAGGTACAGTTCAGAAATATCAGCTGGTCCAGAATGCTGCGGTCAGAATGATGACTAGAGCTGAAGGAGCATGTGACTACCTTGTTACAAGACTGGTTTGTTTCTGGGCACAATTCAAAATGCAATTTCTAACCTATAAAACCTAATGCAACTAGGGATCGGGTTATCTGAAAAACTACACTCTCCCATATGAACCTGCCCAGGTTTAACATCTTCCAAGGAAGCCCCTTCTCACAGTTCCACTGCCATCAGAGCCACATTTGGTGGGTATGGGAGAGAGGGCGTTCTTAGTGGCTGCTCCCAGGCACCAGAACTCCTTGCTGAGAGCAGCACACTCTGTTGTTCTTCCACCAGCAGTCAAAGATGTTTTTCTTCAGAAAGGCCTTTTGGTATATAAGCTGGTTTGCTACTGAATGGGTTTGTAATGGGTTGGGTGCTACTTATTTCTTTCATTGCTGTGCTTTAGTTTTTGTTTTATATTATGTTTTAATTTTGTCTTAATCTCTATTCAATTATAGCTAGGGTTGAGTAATTTTTTAGTGGAAAGGCAGGATACAAATTTAATTTTAAAATAAAACCTGTTATTAGAAGTTTCCACCCTTAAAGGCAACCTAGAAATAATTTTAGATAGATAACACAGTATAATACTGAAAGTTCAATGTAGTATCAGTATTATCTAAAAAGAGATGTGTAGTAAGATTTGATTACATTTCAACTTTGATTTTAATTGTTTCTATACTTAATTTGTCAAATTTGTACCAATATTCAGTTGATTTGTTATCTTTTGCCTAGAAGATCACTTGTAATATCCTCCTTGATTCTATAGAAACTTTGACCAACAACATATTTTAAGATGTCCTGCACTCCATTAAATAAACAGCTTGCTTTCACTCAGCCTTTTCAAGGCTAACTACAAAAGGCCAGGAAAAATACTGATCTTCTTCCTCCATTGTTTCCTCCGTCCACAAGCTATAGTGTTGCTATCTGATTTCCCAGGCAAATTTATCATTTTTGTCAGCCTTTATATACCTCCTTTGTTGTGCTTCTAACTTGTCTTATTATCTCATTAGTTCCTTGTTACTTTCAAATTAAATTGCTTCCAAAATACCAAACAGAAGGAACCCAAATCAAATTCCAAGTCTCTCAGTGGAAGACCAGGGAGACCAGGAAGTCCAATCTCTTGGGACCATTCACTTCCATCTCATAGCTGCTAGATTAAAGATTGTATCCCATCTTTCTAGATGTTCTGCTCATACTTTACATAAAGATCTATTTTATAAATAAAAAAGATTAAGCAAGATTCAATACTCTCAGATTATGAGTAATTTTCTCCATGGAAAGATTAAGTCAACTGAGGCAAATAAAAATCCCATGTAAGTTAAAAACACATTTTTAAACAATTGAAATATCTGTGACGTATACCTTTCGAAGAGCATGTTGGTATACATGAAAAAAGCAAGTGAACCAGATAGCCTACTAAAAGCCACAGTGAGGGCCTATTCACATGCGCTAGGAGGGGTGGTGGTTATGGGAACTACAGAGAGGGGAGGGATAATGGAACCAGGCCTGCTGCATGTTCCGCTACCCACCCTCTTTGTAGTCATCACAGATATCACTGCATGGTTTAACCATGTATCCTGGCCTCTTCCATGCTGTGAATTGGCTCCTGGCAGTCGATACATTGCAAAAAAGGGGGGAAATGACCACACGACCATAGAGAAAGTCCACGGCTTCAAGAGCGTCACCAGGAGTGGTGGTCGCTCTTGTCAGCGGACGCTATGGCCTCCACCAATTCCCACACCCCCAGCAGAACAGAGCTATCTAACCACGGAGGGACATCCTGTCAGACAACGTGGGAACCATATGGAAGGCAGCTAGCCCACTGCAGCAGGTGAGTAGCTGCGGTGGTTACTTCAACCATCATGGGGAGTGCATGCACCACATGACAGGCTAAGCTGCAGAGGATTGTGCTTTTTTTTTTTTGCTATCCAAGGTGGCTTAGTGTGATGTCTAAGTCTCAAAGTGCTATCAGTTTCGCAACATAAATATGCAAGTGAATTTAAGTGCTAGGCACAGGAGCAAAGCCAAAGCTATTGTTAAAAATGTGTCATGTAAAAATATTCCATTCAGAAGAAAAGAAAATTCAGCAGCACATAGACCACAGTATGATCAAAGCAGCAACACATGGGGAGAGAAATACAGGTAGAAAAGCTGTATCTGTATTTTTGTCCTTTCAGGGTGACAACAGCACATTGATTTAAACTGGGAAATGGTGCATGAGGATTATCTCCAAATCAATGTCAGAGCTTCTCACAGCTAAAGGGAGAAAAATCACAGAACTCCCACATCATACGCATTTTGAGCCTCAGAAAAATGTTCTGCGTCTTAACCTTGCACCTTAAACACCAACAAATTTATTCTGGCATAAACTTTCATGGACACTCACATGATGTAGTGGATCCACAAAAGTATACGCCAGATTTATTTTTTTTAAAGGTGCCACCAACCTCCAACAGTGATTGGAGGCTGGAATTTCGAGCAACAAAAAAAGAATACCATTTCCAGTTTTCCATTGCTCGCTGTTTTCCAACTCAAAATCCCTCCAAGTGGGGTTCCAGATGTATAATGAACATGTAGCCAGAATTTCACAGAGTGGAGAAGCGGGTGGGGGGTATTCTGAGTGTACGTGGGGAGAATGGCTGATGGAAGGGTTTAAAAGTTAAGCACCTTTCTGTCCCTTCTCAACATCACACCCCAGGGCTTCAGGACACAAATTTACATGTAACAAAGAGTTTCCCCCATTTTTTCCCCTTAAAAATAATTGCTACTGCTTCCAATTTGACTCCATTAGGAGTCAATGATACATGAACCAGCTACCTCCCCATCACATGATGGCTAAAACGTTGTCTTAGAAAGGCTGTAAAGATATGAAGTACTCTCAGAAAACATGATAGTCTACCATCAAATGAAAAAACACACACAGAGCAAGCAATTTAATTTGTTGCAATATCATTATGGCTTTTAAATATATGATCAATGGTGCCCATAGAAACTAAAATGAAAAACAGGATTAAAATAAATGCATAGTAGTTCTGAGAGTAATATTTTTGATATCGGGCAGAATGTGTGTAGTTAGGCAAAGAAATGGCCGGGACATTTATTCACAAAGGGGGCGATCCTATGCATGTTTAGACAGAAATATGTCATATAGATTGCTGGCTAGGAAATGCTGAGAGTTGTATGCCTTATTTCTATCTAAACATGCATAGGATTGCATCGTATGTAATGCAAATACAGCTTTCTTTTCTTGAAGCAAAAGGAAGAACTAAACTGACCTATCTAAAAACAGCTTTGGCCTTGTCTCCCTCCCTCCTTAGCTATATAAACACACACAGACACACGCACACGATCACAAACTACCTCTGGATTGGCTAAGGTACTTTCCCATCCACCCAATCATATTTTCAACTACAGCAAGCATATTGGAGCAGACACTTCTCAATCCCACTAGCTTGGCAACAGGATGTGGTAATGTGAAGAAAGAACAAAGGCAAAGCAGAAAATGAAAAACCTACTCAACTCTCATATAATGAAGAATTCACACTTAATAATTATTTCCCCTGCTTCCTAGCAATCCTGACACAATTGCCAAACAATGATGCTTCCTCACCCCAGACCCTACCCCCCAAATGAAGGAACATGCCCTGGCTTCCTGAAAGCTTTATAAAATTAACCTTTTTCAGAAATGGCCATCATGAAGAACTTAATTTATTGTGGGCCAATTGTGTTCTAGTGTTTAAAACTGTTGGGAAGGGTCAGGGCTCCTTGCCTCAATTTCAGAACAATGTTGTTTTGCCTGTTAGATAATTCAGATTATTTATTTGAAAAACACAGGGAATTCAGCAATCTTTGTTTTAAACCGATCCTCTCATTTGAAACCAGATAGCGCATGACTGCGCAGACGAAGTTATCACCCTGCTATTTGCTGGCACAGCCTACCAGATTGTATTTACATTTTAAGAGGCTTGAAGGAGTAGAAATGGAAGTCTCTTGAAGTTGGGTTTAAAATCCCAACTCCGTAACAGAACTCCACTAAGGAAGCTTTAACAAGCCTCTCAGCCTAGTCCCACAGGGCTTGGCAAGTATGTTGTGTCATGGTTTCCATCCCACCAACAAGAAGGGAACCGTGTATCTACTTCCTAGTGTAAGAATTTGTGACGCCAAAAAAAAAGTCTCCCTCTGTGTAGGGTAACGCCCACCACTGCAACAATCCATATTGAAATTGAGGGCATGCTGGCACAGCAAGGTTACTTCCTCTCTTTTCTTAAAAGCAGAACCTCAAACCAACAAACAAAAAACAAGAGATAATCCGGCCGGTGGAAGTTACCAAAACTGCCAAAATTAGGGTACAAATATTAATTAAAAAAAGAACAAAGATTCCTCACTCGTTTTCAAAGCACATGTTCTCCCACTGTTATAAAGCAGTCATCCACAACCTGGTGCCCTCCGGATGTACTAGTGCACCAATCCCATAATCTCTAGCCATCACCATGCTGGCTGAGGTGATGGAAGTTGTAGTCCAATACATCTGGAGGCGGCATTGAAGTGTGTGCTGGCTACTCCTCCCTATTTATTATTATTAATTACATTTCTATACCCACCAATAGCCGGAGCTCTCTGGGCGGTTCACAAAAATTAAACAACATTCAAAGTATAAAACAACAGTATAAAACCATAATATAAAATACAATATAAAAAAAGCTCAACCAGATAAAAACAGCAGCAATGCAAAATTACAAATTTAAAACACCAAGTTAAAAGTTTATTTATAGACTGTTAAAATGCTGGGAGAATAAAAAGGTCCCCCCACCCCACCACAGCTCTAGAGCTAATATTACCTTACCAATTCTATTGTGCATTTCAAGTAGTCCCCCAGACATAGTAAAAATCCTCTAAGCCATGCCCGTATTCGCTTTTCTCTTCCTTTCCATCCCCTACCTAAACATAATCGCAGTTTCAGCTTTCTTTTTCTCTCCACCCCCACATCTTCTCCATTACAGCCGGATCTTCTGCATATTTACCCAAAAGTAATCCCCACCGAGGTCAATAGTACCAATGCAAAAAAAGCTTGCAATTTTTTGCCATGCACTTTTTCTCGAAAGCAAGCCTAAGTGTGCGCCCTGCGGCACTCCCTCCCAAGTAAGCATGGATCGCAGCCTTCAGAGCTCCCTTGGCTTCGCTCCCCTCTCACTCTCCCCCCCCCCCAATCTCTCACCTGGTGTCTCTCAACGCAGACGATACCGCTCATATTGAGAACGTCCAGGCTGTAGAGGAGGAAAGGCGCCTTCCGCTTCAAAGGTGTGGGGGGAGCGCCGTGGAACGTTAAGGGAGGCTACAAAACCGGGAGGGTTGAAGGGGGGAGAGAGAAGAAAGGAGGAGGGGGGGGAAAGGGGCGTCAAGAGAAGGAAGCGACGGAAGTTGCGGCAAGGAGAGGGCGAGCGCAGCTCCTCACACCTTCGCTTTCCCCGACCGACTGGGCCAGACGACCCCTGGCGCGCGCGTCCAAACACAGGAGGGGGGGAAGAGAAAGGCGGGAAGGGCCGCTAGAGCGGACGTCAATCGTGACGAGACAAAAAGAAAGAGAGCGCGCGCGCGCGCACACAAGAGGGAGGGAGGGAGGAAGAGAACAGCGCACCCTTCTCGAACGCCTGCAACCCGCCTTCTGCGGTTACTGCAGCTAGCCTTGGAGAGACGGGTAAAAAAAGACGCCGTTACCACTCCCCCTCCTCCTCCTCCTCCTCCTCGCGGGGACTGCTCACACCCAATAACCCTCCGCCTCCTGAAGGATGAGGTGGATTAGAAAAGAAGAAGAAGATCCAGCGCGAGAGTGGCGAAGGATATATTCGTATTGCTCCGCTAGCCGCGGGAGAGGGAGGTAAATGAGTCCCGCCTCACGACTACTCTCTCCTCCCTCGCTTGCTGCAAAGTGGGTCAGTAGAAGGTAGGTGGGTGGGGGGAAGGGAGAGCGCAGCGCCTCTGCTGTTCCTGCTACCGAGCACTGGGTGTTCTCGTTAATTGAATTAAATTCTCCACAAATAAGTAGGGAAAACACGTTGTCCGTCCCCTTTTTCCAGGGGAAAGGTGGGAGGCGGGTTGCTTCTACCTGCTGTTGTTGTTTTTCGTTTGTAGGCAACCCTGAGGAGATATTTTATTTATTTATTTTAGCATTTTTATCCCGCCCTTTAGCCAAAAAGGCTTTCATGGTAACTATATATTAATTTCCCCGGCACCCCCGATCATAGTAATGAAAAGGAAGGGAAAGAAATAGAAGTACACCATTGCTGTTGTTTGTTACAACTCGTGAATGTTTACTCGGAAGAAAATTCCTGTTGCTTTCGGTGCGACTTCCTCACACGTTAGGCTGCAGACTCCTAGGCGGAGTTACTCGGGGGTAAGCCCCACGGAACTCAGTAGTACTACTGAATTATTATTATCTGTAGGATCGGGCTGTGAGAGCTCCGGCTATTGGGTGGTATAGAAATGTAATAAATAAAATAAAATAAATATAGGATTGCAGTTTATGTTTATAAGGGACTCGAGGTGGTTTGCGTAAACCGCACCGCGTTTAACCTTCAAAACCGCCTCATCGGGCTGGCCTGAGAGACCATCCTAGCGAATATAGCAATAGCCAAAGCAACCTGCACGATCCACGTCCAAATCCAACACTGTCCAAAGCACCACCCTAGTCCTGTGGGTATTCTGTAAACAAGATCAGACTGGTTAGGCACTGGCCATCCTATGCGCACTTGGGAATCATTGGAAGCAATTGCTCTTGCTTCAGAGTAAACACCATTAGCATCATGCTGCAAATAAATACAGTTCTGTGGCTTCCCGTCCAGGGAATAGGCAGCAACCTCTCAAATAGGTGCCACTAATTTATTTATTTATTACATTTCTATACCGCCCCAATAGCCGGAGCTCTCTAGGCGGTTCACAAAAATTAAAAACATTCAATGTATAAAACAACAATAGAAAACCACTAACTTGCTGTCCCTGATAGTTTCAATTCTTAAATCCAAGAAAATATGAGCTGTTTCATCCCCTGGACCAGGAACAACTCCCTGAGACAGATTTTTTTTTTTAGACTTCCCTGTTTATCTTGTGACAGATCCGTTTTGATAGAGATGGCTATAGCCATTTTCTTCTGTTTTATGTGTGAGCAGAGATGGCTGACAGACAAACTCAGTAAAGCTTAAAACTTGCAGAAATTATAAGGTTATTTAAAAGGCATGGGGGTTGACTACTTCAGCCTGTGTGATAGTTCTCACCTTAAAAAGAAAAAAAATGAAATGTTTTTTCTTAACCTTGCTACAAACAGTGTGCTTCTTTGGGCTTCACTGCATGAAATACACACACACACACACACACACACACACACACATCGTTAGTGATAGCAAGAGAAAAAATAGGCAAATAAAATTTTATTGCAGTTTTTTTCTCAGAGCTTAGAAGCTGTACAATAAGCAAATTGCAGGACTTTAAACAACTCACTGCTTTCAAAATAACTGCATTAGCATGCCCACAACAAAGATAAAACTTTTTAATCATTATTTTCACCCTTGTCACATATCTTACACACCCTCTTCTTCCCAACATTTAGATTATACTGTCTACATCTCTATTTGTGTATTTATCTCCCTTGCTACCACATTTCTCCCAATCTGCTGTTCTTTTGAAGATTCAAAGAGACTTCTCAGACACCTTGAAATCCAACAAGCACAGAGCAGCAGGAATAACAAGATAGCATGGGGGGGGGGGGGGCGGGGAAGCTGAGTACTAGGCATTAGTTAGCAATTTCAGGGTAATACTTGCATGAAATGCCGGACACTGAACAACTCTCTTGCTTTTGTTTCAGCATAGTTCCTTATATAAAAGGGGAAAGCTTTTTGGTTGTCCATCCAGATTCAAGAGGGGGTTCATGGAGGAAGTAATGATTTTGGCCGTTGTATGTAGCCTGGCCACTTTGGAAAGTGGTCGTGTGGCCTGGCACTCTGTCCACATCCAGTAAAAGCTAATTGATAAGGGTTATTCAAGTCACATATACAATTATTTGCTTTCATTTTTAATTGTTACCATGTGTCAGGGAACCTTTGTGTCTGCTTTTTACTCAACCAGTTTCGAGCTTTCAAAGTTCCATGTCAGTTTCTTCATTTTATTTTGGCATTTATACTTTCAAGTCTTCATTGCCTAAATATGTTGCTTGGTGATACTTCTGCAATCTTACATTTCTTTTGTTGGTGGAAGACTGCCAATTCACCAATCTTTCAATACCAGATAAGTAAAGCTCTTTCATAACAGTTATTTTACAATCGATGTTAATATCCATAAAGAGTGTTTACCTGACTAATCACTACATCAGCTTATGGCAGTAGGGAATTCATATAAGGAGAATCTCACAGGCGAAAGGTGAATGTGGCCACACGTGTTTCCATATGCTAGAGATACTGACCATTGCTATACTGGCATTAAATCTGTGACAGGAGATACTGACACTTTTGCTCAGCTGACAGGGAAAAGAAGGACACGGATACCCCTTACCCACTTTAGCAGCATCCTAGGTTGGAATGCTTTGGGATCAGGGTTATCCAGGGGTGGCTATATCAAACATTACTTACCTAGGGTGACCATGTGAAAAGGAGGACAGGGCTCCTGTATCTTTAACAGTTGAATAGAAAAGGGATTTTCAGCAGGTGTCATTTGTATATATGGGGAACCTGGTGAAATTCCCTCTTCATCACAATATTTAAAGTGCAGGAGCTATACTAGAGTGACCAGATTTAAAAGAGGGCAGGGCACCTGCAGCTTTAACTGTTGTGATGAAGAGGGAATTTCACCAGGTTCTCCATATATACAAATGACACCTGCAGAAATTCCCTTTTCAATACAACTGTTAAAGATACAGGAGCCCTGTCCTCCTTTTCATATGGTCACCCTAACTTACCCCACATGCCTTTCCTGTTTCTCCTTGCACCTTCACAATGGTGTCACGAGTATTTGGCCTATGCAGGCCTGCTTCGCCTTGCTTGCTGAAACACCAACCACAGGGTCTTCCCAGCACCACCTATCCCAAGGAGTGCTTCTCAAAATCAGAAGAAGCCCTTCTGATTTTGCTGCACCATTGGGAAACGTGGACCTGGAACTGTTGCTAGGCTCCTTTGTGCTTTAAGGCCCGATAATGCCTGACTACTGAATGCTTTACTTCTTGCCAGTTTCTCGCTTTCTTGGTGTGATCGAGTGTGGTACAGAGCAGACAAGGAATTTCTTTCACAGATAGTTGTCCAATTGAGATATGGGCAGGGTTTCCATGGATGCATGAATGGAAAAAACTTCAGTAGGTGCAATTTTTCTGGTTGAAATTAAGCTGCAGATCTGAGCTCTGATTCCATTAGTATTTTAAAATACTATAAACACATATAAGCATTACATTATAATAACATATCACAAATACTAGTACAACAAATAATTGCAACAGATTGAATATGAGTCATCTGTAGATCAATGTGCTTTGCCAATATCTAATAAAGGAACTCCAGTTTTGAGTCAATTTATCACAATGTTGTCTTCATCCCTTGATCTTTATGTAATTAATTTAGATAAAACAGTGTATTCATAAACATCTTTTCCCATTCAAAAACAGATGCTTCTGATAGTTGGCACAGCAGAACCTTACAGCTACAATACTATATATTAGCTCACTATTGAGGTGGTACATCTCTAGTATAAGTTAATGAAAAAATTAAAGGAGCTGCCATTAATTTTATATTAGATTGTAGTTTTTCTGTAGGTCTATTATCTATTTCCTTTTGAGCCTAGAATGGGAATGTCCAACAGACAGTTGAATTAGAAAAACGTTCTAACTTTCCTGCTATGTATTGCCGAATTGTAATAATGGGATTATTATATGTAGGTAAAACCTTGCAGAAAAAAGCTGGGATATAAATGCAATAAATAAATAAAATCACACTTCCAAGAATTAGATATAGACCCTGTTCAGATGACACACTATAAGCCATGGTGGTTAAGCATTTTGAGCAAAACATTATGGTTTAGCATGTAATGTAAACCATTCCTAACCATGCTGGCTAGATAACCACAGTTTAAATACTCTCACTAACCATTTATTACAAAAGGGTTATCAACCTAACCATGGCTTAGCATATTGTCTGAACAGATCCACTGGCTTATTTCCAAGCCCTCCCTTCCAGGTGCTTCCAGACAGAGAGCTCCTATCACTAACAATCAAGAGGCATTGCACAGCTTTTTCATCTTTTCTTCCTTAACAAAGTAAGGGAAAAGATGGTAGAAGCACTGGAGTGCTACAAAATTGAAAACCGTTGATATCTGGACCTACCCTCCACCATAACATTTCATGACTAAGGAGGCTATAAGATTGCATTATAAAAGAGGAAAGTCTGGAAGCAACCTCTCTCTCGGAAAGGTTGCTGAAGTAGCTGCTTTCCATTGTTTTGCACAATCTGAAGAATAATATAGAACAAATTCAAAGTGTAACTTACCATGTTCACTCACTTAAAAACAAAATTATAGAGATATGAAAATAAAAAATAGGAGACACTTTTTAGTCATGGCATATTAGTTTCTTCCCATGTTGTAAAAGTTTCTTCATGTAATATTTCAGAAGATATTACTCAGTTTTGATCTTAACAACTTCAAACCTAAGCATAGGTACTTGGAGGTAGGCCACATTGAACTCATCACTTCCAAGCAAAAACATGAAAAGGTTTAGGCTGTAAAAATATCTTTCTTTTTTCTTTTCTTTTTTAAATTAAGGTTGCATGAGATTACTTAACTGAGCCTATTCCCAGAATTCACAGGCTACAAGCTAGAGATAAAAGAGGCCTGTTATAGATTATGGCAAGTGTTTTGGTGGTAAAGGAGGCCTAGTGACCAAAGACCAAAACAAAAAGCAGTTTATGGTGCAACTCTATGTATATTTAGATAGGGAAAAAAATCGTACAACGCCAGTATTCACCAACCAGTATGGCTGAATGGGGAATTCGGGGAGTTGAAGGACTTTTCTCTGTCTAAACATGTATGGGATTGCACCTTTAATCATCATGGTAGAGAATCTACTGAGAGTCCATTGTTTACCTTAACAACATTCTCAGATCATTTGTAATCCAAGGTCTTTGTAACTTTAAACAGTCTTTTAGTCCTGACAGTTTTTACTGGACCGCATTGTTTGGGTGGCAGACTTGAGGTGGTATACAATTTGAAAGGCAATTGATCCTGTCAATAGGAGCTGTCTCAATATAAATAATAATTATAATTCAGTTATTTAGTATTTATTTTGAAGATTTATATGCCGCCTTTCAATCATATGATTCTCATGTCAGCTCCCACTACCACCATAAAACACAAATAAAATCCAGCACTCTTTTAGCTGATGGATGAGGTGAAACATGCTTCCCTTTGGCTCTGCAGTCCCAGTTAGCAACAACATGAGAAAAATTCATTCATTTCCCAGCTTTCAGATGAAATATATGTGTGTTTCAAAGGATTTCCTTTCTGTGGGCCCATTCATGTGCAGCTACATTAGCAAATTCCAATGGTGCAATTCTATGCCCTTACAAGTTATGTGTGTAAGAAGCGGAATTATGCAAGCAGAACCAATCACACAGATTCTCCCAAACTGTCCCCGTATTTGCCACATATTTCTCTTCTGCCTTTATTCTGGTATGGCAGTGGTATGGGAACTTGGCATAGCAGAACAGCTCTCAAATCACTGAGGGTGTATCTGAATAGGACCTATTGTAAACAGCATAGATTAAATGTTTATTAGGAAATCCATCTCGTGGTATACTTTTTTCAAGCCTGAATTTCTTCAGAAAAAATATAAAAGGGAGTGCTTTTAATTTTTACTATCTTTTTAAACCAAGATTTCCTCAGAGAATATTTATTTTGTGTGTCATTTGTCTATCAAAGAAATAGTTTACAACTACAAGTATTTCCAGATGTAAAGCCACAATGTAGCCTAAACAAGATTGTTGGCAGAAATCTTCCATTTTGCTGAATGTTTTTTGCTATCTTGTCTATCATATCATGAAGGTCTGATAACAAAACACAGCAACATTGTCTTCAAAGATAACATTTATTTTATTTACTATTCCTGATAAACTCAAGGCAGTAAATAAACACCATAAAACAATACAAAATGGATAATAACAGTTTATAAATCCAAGCTTTTAACTTGACTTCTATACAGACTGAGTTCGAAGTGCTTCAAGCACATTCTGATTAATTATTTCAGCAACCCTGTAAGGTAGGCCAGTATTCTTATCCCTGTATTGTAGACATGGGACCATTGCTGAGATAGTGCTTTGCCTTGCCCAAGGACACCTAGTTATTAGTTCATGGCAGAGAGATGCAATTTTTGAATCAGAGTTTTCCTGAGTCTCCACCTAGCGCAACAATACACTATTGAGATAATGGTTTGCATCCAAATTAAGTTTGAACTTCATGCCCATTGAAATCAATCTGACTAGTCTAAGTTGTCCCATTGATTTCAGTCTTCACTACTTTCTTAACTTGCTTCCATTTGTTTTAGATTTACATATGGATTTGTATCTGCTGCCTGCTCTTTTGTGGGCTCTATTAAAAACATATTCTGTATACAGCAGCTGTGCTTAGAAATACATGGGCATGATTTGAATATTGTCCTCCTCCCAGGTAACTGTAGTTTAGTTTTTGGACAGACTAAAAGGGTACTAAAAGGGTTAAATAATTTTGCTCTGAAGAGACTACTTCAAATTTAAGATGGCCAATTTCATGTGGAATGACCTGAATGAGGGTTTGGGGGAGGCCTACAAGAAGACCGCGTAAAAGTCCTCAGACTCACATTTAAGAAGACCTCATGGGCATGAAGAGTTTGAAATTTTGATTATATGCAAATTGCTGTTGTGGCATTATAGTACCTGTAACTATAATATTTCTAGCAGGACTGGCTTGAAGGAAGGAGGTGGAGGGAAGCGTCTTCACTGAAGCAAGCTCAAGGGCAGAAAGGCAGACAAGCCAATGTGAATGTATGAGTGAAATGAGAAGAATTGAGCATGCTCAGACACCCACTAGAAGGAGGAAAATTACTGTTCTACATCTTGTGATGTACATCTGTAGATAAGAAAATATTCATACTCAATGCTTGTTGGGCGGGGAAAGTTGTAGCCCTGAGCACAAGTGGCAATTGGGAGGAGGTGTTCAGGCAGATATGACCAAATACGTCTGAAGATGGCTGTGAGCTCAAGGTGGATGTATGAGAGAGACATGATTAAGACAATATGCCTCATTCATATTGTGCCTAGGTATCTAATTAACCCTTTTATACAGTGCCTAAAATATTCCCAAACCGTGTGAACATAAAATGTCCTGTTATTGGAGGAGGTAGATAAAACATCTTGTTTCTAATTGGTGAACAAGTGGTCTAACCACCTACATGCCCCATTTTGATTAGAAGATGGTTATCTCATCACTCATTGGGGGCCCCCATCTTTGGAGAGAATTGTGTATAAAAGCACAGTTAGCAACGGTTGTAGCTCACTTTGCTCCTTCACTCCTTTACATCTGATCTCTGGACTACTGGACCCAAAGATTTGGGTAACTATGGATCTCTCTAGACTCTCAGATTTTGGAACTTAGAATTCTTTCTGAAGTTAGGACTTAAGAGTATTTTAAGTCAGTATTTTAAAACAGCTGAAAGCACTAGTCTGTAGGACACACTGTTGATACCTTCTCCTTGATGGGGCCTCTTTGCCTTTCAAGTGCCTCAAATGTGCACACTATCAGTACTGTCCATGTCAACCTAAAAACTCTCAACCCAGAGTGTTTTCCCCACCCATTGTTGCTTGTTTGGCCATCTGTCATGTTTTGATAAATCCTTGTCTAGTTCATAAAATACTGATCTTTTGACTCTTTACCTTGCATTGTGCAAGGTGTTGCCTGAGATTATTAAGCAGGTTAAGCAGACTAAGTGCTGGCATAACAAAAGCGATATAGCATGGGGACTAAGAGTGTAGAACAGAAATCCTTAATTTAATCTTCCACAAATTCCTTAGCACACTGCTACTCATACCTGGCACAGGTGCATGATTCTTCTCTTTGCTGTACTTATCCTTGGATAAAGGTTATATCTGCACAGCTGCTAATGATAGTGAATGCTAAATAAGAAATTGAAACGTATTGTGAACTGCACTCCAGTGGTATCAGGCTTAAGCATTTTTGTGGCCCAGGAATATTTTCCTCAGTACAGATGGCATCCATTCCTTCACCCAATAACAGTGTTGTTATCTCAATCTCCAACTTCAACACTGACACACACATGGAATCTTCACGTCCTTCTCTCTAGCTTTTATATTCTACATATAAATAGGTCAAGTCTGTTTGCATGGTCTGAACATATATGAATGTAGAAGATAGTGAAAAACAGGTCACCACAGCTTTAACCTGCCCTGATCAGTCATGATCTATACTCCATGTGGTGTCCCTCACAACCCCCAAGTACCTTTTCAATGATCGACAAAATTGTAACAATTGGGAGCTTATGACACCTCTGGCCTTGACTCTGTCACAATTATTTTGTCGGAACAATTTTACCACCACCCCAAAAGCAAGTAAAATTGACACATCAAGCTATAGGTGCCACAAACTCTGGTAGATTCCTCTTTGGACATAAAAGTACTCACGCCATCTTGATCAGGTACGCGCAGTACTGTTGATCCAATGGAGGTAGAATATGATTTCTTTGCTGCGACCTCATATACCCTATAACTATGTCATAAACTGCCACAGGCCAGAAGAATTTGCAGATCATTGGAAGGGCTGTGGTTTAGCATTTTCACTATCAGCTCACTTTGACTAGCAAGGAAGTCAAGACGTTTATTAAGAAGTCTACAAACACATAAAATGCTCAAAACTGTACACATCAGGTTTTTTTAAAAAAGATGAAATATACTTTCAGCTCAAATATTGATAAATTCAGCATCTGTACTATGAATATACCAATCTGTACAGTTTATAATTTCCTCAGCAGCAACCCCACACCCTGAAGAGGGTATACTGCACACAGAAAATCCAACTGAAAGGAATATCCAATACTGTAGACGTCTAGAGCAAAGCCTTAGTCTTCTCTTTGGACAGTGTGGCACCTCTTGCTGGTGTAAGGAACTTGGGCATTCACTTGCAGCTTTGTCCTGTAATCAAATTAAGAACAATCCCAGTCAATAAACCCCAGGACAAAGGACTTCTCCCTTCTGTGGAATTTGCTTTGCTGCTCGCTGGCAGACAGAGGAATTTGTGCCCAGGAGGTGATGTTAAGAAACTAGCTTTGACACTGTACATGCTCTTTGGCCTCCTTAGCCTCTTATTCATATGAACAAGAACTATCTCCCACAACCTTTTTCTTAAGTGAGAAAACAACAACAACAACTGGTAGCCAGCCATCTTAAAGTAACTTGGATTACATTTGGTTGTGTGCTACTGGCTTTCCTACCTATTCCATGGCTCTGTATACCAAGGACTTAGAACTCTCTGGGATAGGAAGATGAGCTGGGGAGCAACTCTGTGAATTGTTCAGGTCAACCACCCATTTCAGACCTTTATCTGAGTACTTGTGATCTTATACTGTGGGCAGGTTCAGACTCCAGACCACATTTGGTGCTGTTTGAGTTAGCCTTTAAGGGGCCTTCAGGTTCATGAGCTTCCTTCTCCTCCCTTCCATCCTTCATGTAGGCCATGATGCCCTTCAACCATTCCAGATTTGTGGGAGGTATCAGCAGCTTCAGGGTAACCCTGAGGGTCACAGAAGTAGAAAAAAAATCTTTAAGGGGGAAACCTTGTTGGAGGGGCATCCCTAAAACAGCCCAGTTGGGACTGAATATACTCAGTGTCCACAGAATACTGACTGATGAGTGTGTTGTGTGTAGGGATGGAAAGGGATGGAAAATTGGGTGGGAGGGGCATGGAATGGAGGTAGAGAAAACATTTACAAAGTTTAGAGAGAACCATTTCATTGTCTGGATAAGTCATTTTCTGGTCCGTGCTTAAAAGCCATTTTTAATGTCCCCAGTGAGAGCTGCCCATAGAAATCAATGGAGAAATCCAGTATTTTAATGTAGCTGTGATTGGGCCCCAGTATCCCCACCCCACACTTCAACACCCCTTTTCCAAATATTACAGTGAGGACTGAACATGCTCAGGAGAGACAGAATGCTAACTGACTGGGTGGGGAGGGAATAGAAAATGGGGGTGGGGTGGGATTGAGTGGCTAGAGCCCTGAATAGAAGCACACCACACCACATAATTTTGTTGCAGGGCCCTACTCATGTAATGTAATGTTCTAGTTTGTCCAACCATTTCATGCGCAGAAGAATTTCCTATTGGATTGTGCTGCCAAGCCTTCATTTTTAATCTTTCAAAGAGAGACCCTTCAAATCTTATTGCTGATCAGTTCATTTTGCACACATTTATGAAAACTTCTGAAGGAGGATTTAGGTTATGTGATGGTGAATGCACCTGAAATGACAAGACACATTGAAGTACTACTCAGCAGCTCCTGCCTCTGTGGGTCCATGTTTGATTAGATTCAAAGCATTTTCTCTGTGTTTGAAGTGTGTTATGGGAAGTCACTGCCATTTCCACGGGAACTTCAAAGGAAAAATGCTGGCACACCTGATTTTGAAGAGGAGTTGCAAACTATGTTGCTCATTCTGGGCTGATGATGTGCACGTTGCAGCCAAAGCTTAGCACATATAACTCCCGTTACATGAGTGGGAGGCTGCTTAAGTTCCCTCCCACTGGAATCACAGGAGGAAAAATGCTTAATTTTGGTTGAACAATACACTGTCCAGGTTTGTGAGACTCAAGAAATATAATTCACAGATGTAGTTCTGTTGTAACTTGGATTACATCCTTTCCCTTCTATCCCAGGGTCATATCCTGGTGTGAAGACATGTCTAGCAACAAAATGTCCTTTCCCACTGCTGAGGTATTCCTTTTCTGCAATGACCTTCCCCATGGCCAAGAACCATCAATCATGTTTTCCCAGATTCTGATCCATTCAGCAAAGGTTCCTTCAATTATTAATTAAACGTTTCCTGGTTGCAAGTTCAGTCCACTTTATTGCTTCTGGTTTGAGCTCAACAGTGGGATTACTGATAAATAGCCTATTTGTCGACCCTTGGGTAATCTCCCTTTAATTGCCACGTAATGTCAGTCCCTGTTCCAGGGTGGTGGTGGTGGTTTAATTACTGATTCCTCTATTATTATTATTATTATTATTATTATTATTATTATTATTATTATTATTTTCTTTTTGTTTTATATATCAGAATATTGATAATTTTGCTTTATAAAAATGAAAAGAAAAATAATAGGATGAAGTCAGTAATTAGAAGTCTCTCCCTAGATACAACATAAACACTAGTGCTGGTCTCCCAAGAATCTCCTTGCTTTCCTGAAGAGGCGCTCATTTGGCTGGGGTGGGGCAAGGCCGGATACAGTGTCCTTTGCATGCAATTCGCAGTGATTGCGCAGTATAACGCTGGTGTGATAAAGCTCAAAGAAAACAAAAATCTTCCTCTTCTCTCTGCCCAGCCTCATCCCCAACCATCTTGCAAGTTCCTCAAAGGCCCCAACTTGCTGCTAATCACATTTATATCCCATCCTATCTCCAAGAAGCTAATGGATTCCCCCTGCCCATTTTATTCTCACAATATCCCTGTGAGATAGGTTAGTTTAAAAGATGGTGCTTAAAGCCACTGAGTAAGCTTCAGACATGAGGATGGGTTTTGAATTGGTTCAAGCCCAACATTGTAGCTGCTATTCTACACAGGTTCCTTGAGGTTTACCTGGCAACAGTTCGTGATACATTATGGAATTGGATTCTTGCAATATGCCCTTTTAGTGTGCAGTGTTGCTGCTTAGCAACCAACCATTCGCTGCCACCACAAAATTGTCCCTATAGCACTGGCAGCCTTGCAAATACCACGCTGAGACCCTTTGTTAACAGGGCTGGAAGGACCCAGAGGTCAGCTAACTCCCTGCCCTTAGACAGGATAGTCCTACACATTATCTTCCTACATGATCGCCTACACATGCAAACTAAATTATAGCTACAAGCAGAGAATGGAAGTAAAGTTCCCCCTTTTCCACTCTAGCATGGCTGAGTATTCTTTCAGCCAGTAAAAATTTCCATGAGAACAGTCCACAGGAAATAAATACTGACTCACAGGAACACTTAAACCACCATTGGGGGGGGGGGGGGGAGAGAAGCAAGGTCTCCAGAAGGTATGAAAATAAATCCATTCATGTTTCAGCTAGCATTTTGAAATGAAAGGGTTCCTTTTTCTTTCAGAAAGTGGTTCTGGAGTTGCATCATTCCACCTTGAAGTTCAGTTAAAGCACATTTAGATTAATCTGCTACAAGCTTTAACAAGCATTTTAAAAGTTTTTAAAATTTAGATTGTTGCTCTGTGCGATAAATGAAGTTTCAGGGCTAAATAAGAAGAAAACAACCTTGTGTAGAGCTGAAATATATGAACAAAAGCCCCATGTGATGAATGCGTTGCTGGGATGTGTAATTTCAGACAGGAAGAGAGGGATCAACTGTTTGAAAGCTTCCTCAGTGCAATACTCTGTACTCATACAAGACTAATGTGTCACACCCACAAGCTGCACACATTAAAATGAAAAGCACTAGGGATGTTCTTATTCCAGACATGTTGGGGTTGTTTGCATATTTACTGATAAAGGAAAGCCAGTTTGCATACACTCAAAGACACTATCACTCCTGATAAGTGCAAGTGTAGGTAGTGCGTGCCAATAGGACTGTAGCTGGTCCCAGCATGATCCAGGGAACAGGGAGGTTTACAAAAGTAACAAACACCTGAAAGAAACCAGAGGCTCATGGCTGAGGCAAATATTAAACTGGGGACCTCCTAGCCATTAAATTATTCTGGCTCTCACCAGCTGTATTGTTCCCCACTCTGTCCTCAACTCTTGCAGAGTTGTCTCCAAAGCATCTATTTCCCCCCACCCTACTTTGGAAGACCTTCCTTTGGATGCAACCTTGCTAACAAGACTCGCCCACTAAGAGACCTCATTAGCATGACATGTCATTTCATTTTTGTCAAGTTTATTTTTAGTGTGGGATCGTTAAGCCGCACACAGGCTTAACATTTTGGCATCAGCAGCTGTCTCTGCATAAGCTGATGTTGCCATGTTCGCTAAGCCTTGAAGAGCTCTGGGGGGAAAAACTACCCAACAGAAAAATAATGGCAGCGCTTTGTGTAGAGATGACATTTTATTCAAGTGATGCTCAGTTTTTAAATGGGTGCAATGCATATATTTCTATGAAATCTAAGGGAGATTCATTTATATTGCATGCAAGCCTGTTCACAGAATCTGATGAGAGCTCAGAGGCCCCCTCCCAAAAAAGTTCTAGGCTTGAATCCAGGTATCTGAAAGTTGTCAAGTTTCAAATTAAGGGTTTTGCATCATCTTCACCCCTATTTAGAGTGCCATCAATGTACATGTCGACAAAAGAAACACTCCAGTGGTGGTTCGAAAGAAGCTTTCCTTTAGGAATAAGTAACTTCCCATTGTAGGGTAGGATGGCTCAGTTCAGCCATGTGGTCAGCAACTCATGAGGCGGAACAACAAGAAGAAGGAAGTAGAGGGGAGGAGACAAAAAAGGGAAAAGAAACATCCCAGCAACCCCCTCCCACCTTGTTCAGGTACACATTAACTCTTTAGCTCCAGGTTTAGTGACCTGTAGCCCAAGTTCTGCTAACAGAATGGAAGCAAAGATACTTACACCCAGGGCCACACTAAATGTGACAGTGGAAGACCAGTGGGCAGGATTTGGTCTACCATCAAATCCCCATAAAATGGTGGAAGGGGGTGCCATTTAAAGAACAGCATGAGTGGGAGAAGGGACCTGAATCCTTCCACTCATGCACCCCCTCCACATTATTTTAAGCTGTTTTTAAATACTCATAGGTGGATGGGTGGGGGATTACTTTCAAAAAGCCATTTGGTGTTTTTTTTTAAAAAAAATACATGAGGCAGGGAGAGTTCCTGTCTTCCCCACCACCTCTTCTTTAAATGCACCCCATTCCACTTCTTAGGGAATTGGTAGGATTGGGGTTAGGTCCTGCATGGGGCCAGCCTAAGACATTTTCCTGCCTGAGGCAAAGAACAAGATGGCGTCCTTTCCCAGTACAAAAGCCAACTGGACTGGGAGTTTAATCTTTCTTCAACCCTGGCAATGGGACAACATCCTCCACCACTCTTGAAGGCAGCAGGCTTGCTTAGGGAGCACAGGGCAGGCTGCATGTCATGCAGCTCTTTCCTCCAAACACCTTGTGGCTGCCTTCCAGCATCTGCTGCCTGAGGCGATAGGTGCAGCACTGGTCCTGCATGCCACGCTACATTTAGTTGCACCCTTTTGTTGGGAATGGGTACTTCATGGAAAGGTGGATTTTGAGGAAGGTTCTGAAAGAAAAGGAGGAACGGTGATACCAGGGGTGCTCCCAGATAAGGCTTTTCTTATGCCATCACCCTGCCTTATTCATGGAATTTCACTGCGGGGTGGGTCCTTCCGCCATCCCTGCCCCTGGAACATGGTCCTGAAAACCTCTCCAAAATGGCATTTTACCCTCCAGCTAGAAGAGGTTCCACACCCCTGTGTTATGGAGAAAAAGATGGAATAGCTTGCTCAGTGTCTTCTAATTAGTGCGAGGAGCCATCCACATGGAGGAACCCCAAATTGATGTTCTGGGACAGCTCCAGGCAAGAAAGAAAGGGCGGAGTCTTTCAAGGCAACAGGAGACCTTTGGGCAGCTCTGTGTGGTGGTTATGATGACAACGGGTATACCTGGGCTTACAAATGTTATAGGAAGTTAAGGTTTGTATAGTTTTAGTCAGAGTTCAGCAGTCAGGTTTCTGTGCCACAGAATGTGCCGATTTTGGGCTTAGTACCAAAAGCAAAACCAGTGGGGTGTTTTCCACCCTAAAAATGGCTTTAAGGCTGTAATCCTATACTCATTACTTCAATGAACTCAGTAATGTATAGGATTGGGCTGTAATAATTTGGCTCACGACAGTAGACTATGCTGATGTCATATGTTATATCAATCCTCTGATCTCACATTTTCATAGGCAGGAATATAGCTTTGCATGACGTGTGGCTGATTCATCAGCATTTTCCATCACAATTTACTGGTAGTACAAAGCAACTGGTAAGTACATCATTGTTGTAGTAATGCCAGTAAATAACCCCGAAGCAACTCCGGGCTATTGTAAATATGTAGAGGTATGATGAACAAGTAGGACAGCACAATGTTATATTAACTATATGACTCATATGCACAAGACACTACATCAACAAACACAATAATTACATACTGTACTTTAAGGCAGTGATTGTGGACAGCCACACATAAGACCTTTCAATTTCAACAAGGGACAGAGGACCAGTTTACACAACTAGCAGCATCAAATAGCTAAAGCTTTTTCTGGGCTGCACCATTTCAGGCTACAGGCAAGAATGTGGGAGAAAGAATCACTGTTCTGTGTAGTTTGGCCTGAGTTTGCCAGCCACCATATTATGTTTACAATGGCCTTTGAATTTTCCTTACAATTTGTAGTGCTTTAGCAATATGAGCTCTCTCTTTCCTTGTTTGGGAAAAAAATCCGGCAATTGGGCTCTTCTCATTACTCACAAATAATATAACATGTCCTAGAACACAGGGGCTTACAAGCAGCATTCAGTTATTCTCAAATGTACAACTGCAAAACTCAGAATTTAAATTGGCGTTTGACAATATAAACAGCTACACTGGCTTCCATTTTGTTTCTGGGCACAATTCAAAGTGCTGGTTATGACCTATAAAGCCCTATACGGCTCTGGTCCAGGTTATCTGAAAGAACGTATTATGAGCCTGCCCATCCTCTGAGATCTTCAGGAAAGCCCTTCTCTCTGTCCCACCACCATCACAGGCACACTTGGTGGGAATGCAGGGGATGGCCTTCTCAGTGGCTGCCCCGGGGCTCTGGAACTCCCCTCCCAGGGAATCTAGACTGGCTCCCTCCTTGGTGTGCTTCCAGAGGCAGGCAAAAACTTTTTTGTTCCAGCAGGCCTTCGGGGAGTGGTTTGGACCTCTGCTTATGCGTTGTTTATGTACTGGATTTTTTTAAAAAAAATTCGTATTTGAATTTTTAAAAATGTTTTAATATTGTAGCATGTTTAATTATATTAATTTAATGTAATTAATTAATTTTTGTATATCTATATGTTTTAACTGTTCATGTTTTAATATTGGGGGAAAGGCATAACAACAACAACAACGGGGAAACACTGCAATGTAATTTGGCTAAGCCTGAAGAATAAACATACCCACACTTCTTTTAAAAGTAAACTAATGTTTTGTTTGTTTGTTTGACTTTATTTATTCAGTGTGGTGGCTAAATATAGAACAGCCGTTGCTTTTGATTCAATTTTTTTCAAGAGCTGACAAGTTTTCAGATGTTTGGTTTCCCTTTCTCAAGATTAAAGGATAGATTAAAGGATGATCACAAACCATTAGTCTAGCTTCCAACAGCTATTTAAAACTTTGCATCCATTCCATTGTCACCAGGATAATAGAAAACTGTTGTGGTCTTTAAAAGGTTTCATATCTTCACAATAATTTAAAGCCCTGCCCTGCTGCAGACCTCCCATCCTTTTTCTTTGCCACAAGTGCTTTTTAGACATTTGGCACCCCATTTGACATATAAACAAACCAAACTTGCCATCATTTGCATTTGCCCTAGTTGAAAATACTACACTAAAAAGGTCTTGTGATACATAGCCCACTATTTATATTTGGGAATGGACTATTCTCCTGGCATTCCGCAAGAGGCCAATTTGAACCATATGGATTTCGATGATTCCTGATAAGATACCTACTACAAACAAGAAATTCAGGTGAGGCCCTGTTGATGTTCTGTAACTTGACTATTTCTTTCATCTACATGTGTAAAAGGATTCTCTGTTCCATTCCCAACAATTTAGTGTTAGGTTGATTCTTGTATGGAATCAAATAATGGACACTACAATGCATTAAAACTCTGATGAAGAATTTACAGCACAATTCTCATGTCTACTTCAGAAGTAAGTCTGATTTAATCCACTGGGAATTTCTCCTGAGAAAGCATGTGCAAGATTGCCACCTTGGTTCTTCTTAACTTTGTGCTTCTAGAATTAACTATATCCAACTCTTGGGTTACAACAGAGATTTAGTAGCCTGAAGAAATAAACCTGAACTCTCCATGGGGGCTTGCTCCCAGGTAACTGTGTACAGGATCACAGCCTGAATGACCTCTGTTGAAATCCAGACTCATTAGCAGATAAAGTTTTCAGACAGGAGATTGGTATAATTCCTTTACACACAAGACTGTGAACAGAAGATAGCCAATGGGGAGCCCCTCCTGTTATGTCTGAAATGAGATAAGAGCTCCGGATCTTCAGAGCTATCTCAAACGGGTTTCAGCAGAACAAGAAAACAGAGAGAGCAATATGAAGCACTGGCACAGGCACAGGGCAGCTGCCATATGAGCATTCAGTAACACAAGAGTAGTAGATATTTTCACACAGGAAGCACAAAATCAAGATGACACACGCTGCCCATTTTCAGGGCACATGGATATGGAGGAAGAAAGCAGGAAAATAGCACCCCTTCTAGAATCTGTTGCCCCAAATGATGGCTTCATAGTAAAGCTAATCTTGTAGGGACTCAAAAGATCAGGAGAAACATTTTGGTTTAGGGTTTCTATACCACTTCCATCCCTGATGCTATCAAGGTACTTGACAGGAAACATTTCATCGAAGAGATACTACCTGTCACGGGGCTTTAGAGCTACCATGGGCCAGATCTACACCAAGCAGGATATAACACTTTGAAAGCAGTTTGAAAACGGTATATAGAACGTGTCATGGGCCCCAACAGTTGTCAATACTGTTATAACCATTATAAAGCAGTAGTGTAGATCCTGCCCAACACTGTTTAGGCATAACTGTTAGCTCTGCCAATCTATTGTCAGTTCAAGGCCAGTGGGGTGTATCTAAATTCAAACCTGGGATGGATGGGTCAGGTGGCTGTACCTAAATCTAGGATGAGTGTTTTCCAATTTAGGGTTCCCATTGTCTGTTGTTGGAACTAGAACTGGAACCTTGAGCTAGAGACTAGAGGGCAGCACGTAGAAGATACCGTTATCTTGATCAGGCAAGATCAGAAAACCAGATTCCTTATATTATGTATGCTAGGTCTGACCAATCCAGGTTCTTCATCCTTCCTGCCAATCCATGGGGTATGCATTGTTGTGTACCCCATCCTCTTCTGTGTCTGAAGAAGGCTTTAAGGTATAGGCACTCATGCTACCTAAGACTGTGACATGAAAGCACACAGTTCCAAGTATCTCACTAAACTAAGGCTGGATCCATGCATTCAGGAGTATGAGATAGAAGTGGGGATTGTAACAATTTAGACTGTAAACTCCATCCCACGAGCATTTTACTGCATGCTTGTTACTGCTCTCTCTTACCGGACTGAATGGGGCTAATTACTTCCTGTTTTCAGTAGAAGCTATGGGAGCTGCACATTTGAAATGGGCAGGATCTACACTACTGCTTTAAAGTGCTTTATAACAGTTTTGACAACTGTTGGGGCCCAGGACACACTCCATATACAGTTGTCAAAACTATTATAAAGTGCTTTAAAGCAGTAGTGTAGATCCAGCCTTGGTGTGATGAAGCTTAGGAAGTGGTTAGAGGGATACTATGTTTAATGCTGCCTGGTGCAAAACAACAAGAACAAGAACCTACCAAGTCCCTGCAAGTGGAAACCTAATACATGTGACATGTTCTAACTCAGCCCACTTTATTCTCACTATGCCAGTTTTTAAATGACTTCCTTGCAAAGGAAACCAAACCTGGGTAAATACTGCACCCCTGGAACTTCTCATCGCTTGGAAAAGTAGGGTGAATGTAATAGCTATTGGCTGTGTTTTGAGGTAAATTGCAGTTTCTTAGCAATTTTCAAAAGCAGCCCACGTACAACACATTGCAGTAGTCTAACTTTGAGGTTACCAGAGTACGGATAACTTTTGCCAGGCTACCTCTATCCAGGAGAGGTCAGGGTTGACATACCAGCCATACATGGTAAAAGGCGCTATGTATCACTGAGGTCACTTGGACCTCTAGCAACAAAGCTAGATCAATGACCATCCCTGACTATGAATCTACCCATTTAGGGGAAGTGGTACCCCTGCCAGAGCAGATTGAACACCACCTCCCCAGACAGGCAAACCACCCACCAACATTACCTCTATCTTGCTGCAATTAAGTTTCAGTTTATTTGGCTCTCGTTCAATCCATAACTGCCGCCAAGCAATGATTCAGCATTGTGCTGCCTCACCTGAATCAGATATAAAGGAGAGAAAGTGTTGTGTGTCATCTACATACTGATGACACTCAGCCCCCAAACTCAGGATGACCTCACTAAACAGATTTGTCAACAAGGATGCAACGTGTGGAAGTTTTCTTAAAAGCATATGCAGATGAAGTAATCACAAACAGCAGTGAAAAGGAAAGGGTGAGGGAGAACTGGTTTAGACATTCATAGAAACCTAAAACTGGAGGAGAGACCCAATGAAATACACAGTTGTTTGATCTCATTTTTGTGTCCTTTGTTATTTGTTGGCCAATCCCAGCTCCACCTCGTATCTAAGTAGTCTGCTGTTCCATTAGGTTCCTGGCATTTTTCTTTCCCTTGTGCAGTTGCGCACCCATGCAAATTGGCAGCATGAGTCACTGCAGTCACTTGAAAGCTGTCACAACAGTAGCGTTGCTCCAGTCTCAAGAGATAGATACAAACCCTGCTCACGCATTCCAGTGCACAATAAGACAAAATGTTTCTTAGTTACAAGGCCACGGAAGGACAGACAACTAATGGCAAGCAATGCAAACCAAAGCCAGAAAAAGTAATTGGCAAGTCTTCTGGTGCAATATTTTAGCATGTAAAGGAATGGCGTGTCTATTCAAGTATTTTATTTTGTTTTGTTTATGTCTTGCATTTTGGAAACAAATGGTTAACTGCAAGATAAACTATGGCACAAGAATAATTATTACAATGATCAGTCTTTACAAAGCCATGTGAGACTTGCAACAAAATATTGCATCTCCCGACTTGGGTGAGGGGGAATTAAAGTGGCAAATGTGTGAGTCACGTTATGAAATTGTTTTTATAGGGTATATTCCCATCAGAAATAAATAAATAAATGATGCACACTAGGGCAAAGAATCCTAACATCACATACAGACACAGGAACCCCGTGGCAAATCCAGATGCCAATTCTGTTCCCATGTGTAAGCTTGCAACACTATTACTGGATCTAATAATGCCATCCACAACATCAGAGGTTCATCTTCAATGTGATATATCCCATCATTTGTCAGCAATGCCTTACAGAATTCTAAATAGGAGAAACAGGCCAGTCTCTTCACAAAAGAATAAATGGACACAAACATGACAGAGGGAGTGGGGGAGCATTTCAGCCTCCCAGAACACTCTGCCAATAACCTTAAAGTAGCCATTTTTAAACAAAGGAATTTCAAAGACAAATATCAATGCAAGATTGCTGAAGGACAATTCATCAAGAGATGCAACTCTATTTCCTGTAGTTTGAATAAGGACAAAGATTGTATTGTTGTCATAGTCATCACACTACTTATAGTAATCAGCTCACAATGATATGTTTATTAACACCCAACAATGTTTTGTGAATTAAGGTAATTATCACTGTCTGTACTTTTTGCATTCTCCATGCTAACACAGCTCTCTCTCTCTCTCTCTCATACACACACACACACACACACACACACACACACACACACACACACACACCTTAACCAGCATGTGTATATAAACCTGCCAATTTAAGGTTATCATTTCATGCATCTGATGGACAGTGTCCGAAAAAGCTAATGCTAGAATAAATGTGACAGTCTTTAAGGTGCAACAAGGCTCGTCGTTGTTTTAACTTCACATATACATTGATGGGATCTGAGCTGGTGGCAACTGCTCAGGAAAGAGATTTTGGGGTAGCACATTGTGGGTAGCACAATGAAACCATCAAACCAAGGGCTGTCTTGATGATGACACACTGGTGCAGCAACACCCCCAAACCCCACGGTTTTGCTCCTGAGTATTCCTCATGCCAAGGAGGGAGCTCAGGGTTTACATCAATCATCAGAGCCACCGCCACTGCCTGTCCCTCCCTGGATTTCCTGCCCTTCCTTGCTGCTCAGGATCAGGACCTCTTTGCTGCCATCATCTCATCCCTGCCTGGCCGCCCAGTGCATCCCACCTTCAGAGATATGGCTGGTGGGGATCCCTCCCTCAGTGATCCTGAGCCCACGTGGCTTGCTGGGTATCTCAAAAGTGAAAGTGTACTTGAGAACCAGGGTGGGGGCAGAGACGGGGAATACTGTGCACACCAGGCAGCACAGGGGCATTCCAGCGGCCATTTGGCCCACCCACTCCCCCGTGCCCAGGCAGGTGGCAACCAATCAGCGGTCGCAATCCACACAGCCACGCCTCCGGAGCAGCAATAGATGGTGGATGCACCATCCCCACCTCGTTCTGGAGAAAAATGTTGAGGAAAGTCTCCGACTTTTTTACATCGGAGCTTCAGAGGAAAGCCCTGAAATGGCTCTGCAGTGGCTGCTGTGCAGTATAAGTGACGCAATGCCACCGAGGAGCCGCCCCGGGGTTTTCCCCATGCATAGACAGCCCCTATGAAAAGGGCAAATTCTATGATAGGGATAAGGAAAGGGTTTAAAAATAAAACTGCCAATATTATAATGCCTTTAGACAAATAAATGGTGCAGCCGCTATTGGAATACTATGCACACCAGGAGTGGGCAGATTTCAGGCTTGCAGGGTCTATTTTGTATTTTTACTAGCACCCCGAGATCACTCAAAGGACATATGCATGGTGTTTAAGAATTCTGACACCAGGCATGTATTGAAACAACCAGAAAAGAATGAAGCTCAAAGTCCTTCCAAGCATAAATCCTCTCCTGGTTTCCCCAAGCCTTGTTAATTTTAGCTGTATAATTTAGTGTGGGAGGGGAGTCTTTTTGTTGCTATTGTTAAAAATGAAAAGTCAGAAATCTTTGTTGATCTACTGCAAACCCTCCAGGTCTACCATCTGTCCACCCTTGGTGTACAGTTCTGGTCACCACATTACACAGCTGGAAAATGTGCAGAGAAGATCTATAAAGGGGGCAGAGGAAAGATTACAACGTGCGAGACTATTTAGTTTAGAAAGAATACAAATAAAACAGGGTTCTATTGAAGTTGATAAACATCTATCGAAGTTTATAAAATTATGTATGGTGTGAAAGTGTGTAGAGACAGGTTTTTCTTCCTCTTTCATAATAGTAGGACCCAGATTCATCTGATGAAATTGAATGGTGGAAGATTCAGGACAGACAAGAGGATTTTCTTCTTCTTCATACAGCACATAGTTAAGCTATGAAATTTGCCACCACAAGACATGGCCACCAACTTAGATGGATTTAGTAGAAGATCAGCCTATCAATGGCAACTAGACTTTTTTATTATTATTAGTTTTCCACATTAATTAGACATACAACATTACAATAAGAAAACATCAAACAACTACTACATACATGTTGAATAAATGTTGAATACATATGTATTGAGTAAATATTAACTATAAAATATCATACCATAACATAATCATTTTTAACATAAAAGTGCACCCCCCACCTTAGGATCTATTCCTGATTCCAAAATCTTATCGTTTCTTCTGCTGGCGGTTTCCCACTTCCCTTCGTAAACACAAATATTAGGAACTGTGGCAACTAGACTTGATGACTATATACTACTTCCAGGATCAGAGGTAGCATGCCTCTGAATATCAATCTCTGGGAAACAACAACGGAGAAGGATATTGATCTCATTCTGCTCATGGGCTTTCCATAGGTATCTGGTTGGCCACTCTGGAAAAGGGTGCTGGACTAGATAGATCTTTGGTCTGATCCAGCAGGCTCTTCTTATGTTCCAATGATCAAGGGATCCAACTAGCCAGTCATGTCCTCCTCCAGAACATGGGTGGGCAGAAAGTAGATCTCCAGATGTTTTGGACTTCCTCTTCCACCATTCCTGAGTATTGGTCATGCTGGGAGGCTTCTGGGAGTTGAAGTCCCAAACATCTGGAGATCTACCTTTTGCCCACCCCTTCTCCAGAGCATACTCCATCCCATCACTACCAACACAATTCTCTTTTCTTTCTTTTTTCAATTGGCACTCAACATTCTGTGGCTATTGAGCATATTCAGTCCTGATTGGACTCTTTCTGCCCCCCCGGCTTTCTTTTTTATTCTTTAATTTTGTACTTCTATAAACCCCAGAGTTTTCTTAGAATTCTATGCCTCCCTCTTGTTTCTCAGTGGCCCCATTTGGGCACTCACCTAAGAGGGAGTGATATTCTGAGAAAGCTGGCTACTGACAAAGGTATTAAAGAGTTTTTAAGAGGGTGAGCTCCATGGCTGAAGTTAGCTAACGTGGTGTTATTAAAATATTTTAACAAGGTTAATGGGGGAAAGGCTGACACTCTGAGTTTATTTTAGAAGGTTTGTGTTTAAGTAGATATAAATTATTGAGTGAGATTTCACAGGAGTCCACACACTTGCCAGGGATGGGGGAAGGAGGCAATATTAAGTGTTCTAGATTACTATGTTTTAGAATCTCAAATAACAGGGTGTGATTAATTCAATGATTTTGAATTTCCCTAGTAAGAAGACATGTGCTATATGGGATTTAACATACACTATGGAGACTATATAGTTAAAATTCTATACAGGAAATGACAAAGCTGAATTGAATTTGTCATAACAGCAAGATAGGCTTTGAATTTTTATGTAGTCTGTATTGTAGTCTTTGGACTCTAAATATTTACAGATGCCACAGATATCCTGTAAGAGGTAATCTAAAGTTACAGACAGAAATCAGCATGACTGCAATTTCTTTGGAGCTCCTAAAACATGGTACCTGAAGCAGATTCTTTAGGCCAAATCTACATATTACACAGCGAACATAGGATTCCCAAGTCCATGTTTGCCAGGAGGGGCCATAGTTCTGTGGTAGAGCTCATGCTTTGCATGCAGAAGTCCCAGGTTCAATTCCTGCCACCTGCAGGTAGAGCAGAAAAAATAATAAATGTGGTCATATAAGAACATAAGAAGAGCCACGCTGGATCAGACCAAGGGTCCATCTACACCAGCACTTTGTTCGCACAGTGGCCAACCAGCCATCAATCGGAGATGAACAAGCAGGACATGGTGCAACAGCACCCTCCCGCCCATGTTCCCCACCAACTGGTGCACACAGGCTTACTGCCTCGAATACTGGAGACAGCACACAACCATCAGGGCTAGTAGCCATGGATAGCCTTTGCCTCCAGGAATTTATCCAACTCCCTTTTAAAGCCATCCAAACTGGTGGCCATCACTACATCCTGTGGTAGTGAGTTCCATAATTTAACTATGCGCTGTGTGAAGAAGTACTTCCTTCTATTTGTCCTGTGACAAATAACTGTATTCACTGTATATGACTGCATTGCTTTTTGCTAAATCTCAGACAGCATGATGCGCATGTATACTTTAGAACAATTCTTGTGAACTTTACAGTTACACTTTGATTTACACAAGCACTGTTAGCCTTGTAACTGATTATATTATGCTTTTTGTGGTCCTTTCGTCATGGCTTGAGTCAAGACCTATTGGATAGTGCCATTGTGTAACATTTCTAGTGACGAACACTAACTCCTTTCTCTAAGCCCAAACCATGCTTGCAACCTTTTAAAACATTTGTATGAGTTTTGTTGTATGCAAGTATACTGTACTTCACCTTGTCCATTTTCTTTTGATATCCACTGGACTAGTTTCAGAAACAATATGGTCCCATATATCCCTGGAGAAACTTGATTTCCTGGTCTTCTTACTTTCTTGTTTTCTTATCCAGACCGCACAAAACGGATGTTCCTCTTTTCCAGACAATAAATGTTTTGATGTAACCAAGGGCGGTGATTATCCTAATCCCACTCATACTCTTGTGTCAAGCCAGTTCATGTCAATTACCTACCAGTGTCTGCAAATCTAGACAAGAGTGGAAAACCTGAGAGACTGTCGGAGAAAAAGCCCTCAGAGCCGAAACAGTTATGCCACAACTTTGTGGTACACAGAATGACTGTACCAACAAGTGTTTAAGTGACTATTTCAAGAGAAAGTATTCTGTGAGTCAGTTGGGCATCTTCCATTATGCCTGGCTCCAGCTCCAGCTGAGAGGCTCTTCTTCTTCTGGTGGCCACTACTGAAGCCACCAGAGAGAGAGAGAAAGCAGAAACGCCTCCATTAGATGTGGAAGATTTTGGAGAACAGAAAGTCCAGACAGTCTAACCATACATGAAAGGTAGTGCTATTCAAACTCCACAATCTTTCCATCATACGAACAAAGTTTCAGAGGCTGAGGCATCAACCATCCAAGAAGGGAAGGGGAGCCAGGGAGGAAGAAAGGCATAAGGGCCAGGAACATCTTTGGTGGATACGGACACTGCAGAATGGATGAGAAGTGGATGGGTCAAAGGAAGGTCAGTGGGACGTCCAACTAGAAACATTGCCAGTGGATTGTACTCTAAGAGTGCAATCCTATACATATTTAGGCAGAAAAAAATCCTACAACTCCCAGAATGCCCCAGCCAGCCATGGGAGTTGTAGGATTTTTGTCTGTCGAAATGTGCATAGGTTTTTGCCATAAATAATTTGGAAGCACAATAATCCCCATTGGGTATATGAAGTTGATTATCTTTTCTTGGCCTCTCTGGGAGGGGTTTGCCCTGAAAGTTGGAATAAAGGCATTTAAATCAAACAAATAAAACGTGGAATCAATCAAGATTCTAATCAATACAGTATGAAAGTCATTAAAATGAGACGGGCAGGAGAGGGGACCATTTGATAGGCTTTCCCATGACCACCACTGCAGTTGCCATCTTTTTTTTCCAAACTGCAATGACCCAGAAGTCCCATTTTTCCACAGCAGTGTGAGTAGAAAAAAAGTGACCACCACAATAGAAACATGGCAGTCACCACTGTGGGGCCTGATGGAAATAGGACTGGTATTGATAACCAGCAATCCCAATCCCAGAAAATATGGCTATGATGACCACCATGGCACCTGTGATTTACCACCTGTTCAAACCTGCTCAGTATACTTATGCTCAGTCAACACCACCACGCCTGTAGAAATTGTAATAAAGAGCAAGAACCAATTCCAGTAATAAAAAGCAGGAACAACAATTTGTTGTCATGTAGGAGGAAGCTGTGCTAGAAACGTTGCAAGAAGAAGAAACCCGCAGCAACCATTTTTGATATTCTTTGAGTAATGTTTAAGTGGGAGCTTCCTTGTGCATAGCTTTTCAAAGTTTTCAACATCAAACACAAAACCGGAGACAAAGTCAAAAGAAGAAAGGAGCCTGAGGAAAAATTAATGATGTAATGACGCTAAAGTGTATATTAAATACACATGGCCTCTCTCTCTGTTTTTGTATTTTGGAAGCCCAGGAATGGCACAAAATTGGCAAGGACAGCTGTTAACATTAAATGTCTGCCTTTCACTCTTTCAAACACATGATGTTCTTCTTGCTGTTGTCACCTTCATTTGTTAACTTTATTTTTAAATAAAATAAAATTTCATGATAAAGCAGGGATAGCTTTATTTTTAAAAAACAAACAAACAGACAAACTCATTTTCTTACTGGCAGCTGGGTTTACTTCTAAGAAAAGTAAGAAAGTGCCTCCAGCTGCTGCCCCCTTCTTTTCTCGTGAACGTGCCTCTGTGCCACCCGTGGGGCTCAAAAGCAGTCTTAGGAAATGAAGATGGCGGGTGCCTGCAGAACGATGCTTTCTTCTACAGCGCTGTCATGCCACCACGAAAAAGAAGGCGGGAAAGGAACAAGTGCTGAAAACTGTGGTCTCAAAGGAATTCTTTATTATTATTATTATTATTATTATTATTATTATTATTTATTTATTTATTTATTTATTTATATAGCACCATCAGTGTACATTAGTGTGTTGTGGCTCAGAACCCACCTTTGCCTTGTGCACACTTGTTGGGGCAGGATACCTGTCCTTTGTTACTAGCCATGGCTCCCATAGTAGCCATTTTGTGGTGGTGCCCAGGTCAGTTTGCCAAATTGCCCAATGTGCCCACGGGCGCAGAAAACTTGCTTACCTTTGCACTAAACAACTGAAGATAACTTCCCTTTTCTTACTAGTGAAACTATAGGTGAATGTTTTAGTTACACCTTGATTAAAATTGGGTAGGCTGTCTGGCTCTTCAGATGTCAGCTGGCTATCCCTGATGTGCCCTTTTGAAGCAGAACAATTCTTTGTGAGAAATACATGAAAGAAACCAAAAGACCTGGCAGTATCTGCTGTTGGGGGCATCTGCGAAACTTCAAAGCTCAGAACTATTACCACCAACTGCATCCTCCCACTTACTCACCCACACAACAAGATTAACCAAATATTTATCTGGCAACACTATTAAATATATTTAAGTAACATGCTGTTAAAGAGTCTGGCCAGATAAAGGGAACAGCGATCTGACAGAACCTGCTCATTTCACACCCCCTCAGTAGCTTTAAAAACAACCACACTCTTGTCTGCATAACCCACATGGTACAGTCCCAAAACAAAATAAAAATGCAGAGTATGAATGAATGCTGCCCCTTCATTTTTTATTCTGTAAACATCTTTTCAAAGAAAGGAACATCTCGCAGTTTTATGGATGGCCACACTTCAGTCTGAGACAGGTTTTGAACTGTCTTGAAGCAATCAGTTACCCAGTCAGTTTGAATATTAACTTCCAACACAAATATATAGAATTTGTGTTGTTGTTTTGTTTTAAGGGAGACTACTAATGGAGAAGTCAAGCCCAAGCTAATTCCATACATTGGAGGTTTAATAATAATTCATACAAGTTGGATCTGCAACAAAATGTTACAACATATCCTCCCTCCAGGGCTGGCATCAAGGGCAGATATGGTGGGTCACCTGCCAAGGACCCACACCCCAGTAGGGGCCCACTGACAAGAACCACCTGGACTTGCTCCTTCTCTTCACCATTGCAAGCTGCTTTTTCACCTCCATCTTGTTCTGGCCCAGACAATGGTGATAGTGGGCATGTCTACACCAGCCCTATATCTGGGATCGTTCCTGTACTTCCAAATGCCACACAGGAGATCCTGGGAGCAGGCAGGGATGATCCCTCCATTTTCCTGGGATAACCCTTAGGTGTAGAAAGGGCCAGTGAGAAGAAGGAGCGGAGGATGCCACTGCCTGCTTGCCCACTGGATCTCTGCCTATCAAGCCAGTAAGTGGTAGCAATGATGAGAAAGAGGAACAACAGCAGTTGGTGACCACCATGGTGGTGAGAAGGTCGACTCACCGAGCGAGGGGGGCTATTGAGTTTGCTTTGCCCAAGGGCCCTCAAAAGAGCACTGGGCCCAGGACTGGGCCATATTCAGTTCTTATTCGGATTTTTGGGGTGGTGTTGCCCCTTCTCTTTTTCTTTTTAAATTGAATTTTATTTCTGAGGATTCCCTTGAGCATGCTGATACCTTCTGTTTCTCAGTGGCTCCATTTTGGCTACACAGCGGCCAACCCTCACCACCTGTGTTTCCTGCTAAAGGGAGTGAGAAGGGCTTTTTGGGTGTTCATAAAGTGCTTAACAAACATTACCTTAGCAATCCCTACAACAGCCCTGTAAGGCTATATCTGCAATATATTATCCATATATTGCAGATAAGGGGCTGAGGCTACACGAGTAGGGTGACCATATGAAAAGTAGGACAGGGCTCCTGTATCTTTAATACATAGAAAAGGGAATTTCAGCAGGTGTCATTCGTATAGATGGAGAACCTGGTGAAATTCCCTCTTCATCACAGCAGTTAAAGCCGCAGGAGCTTGGGGCCAGGCTATCTGAAGGAACGCCTCCTCCTATATGTACCTGCTCGAACTCTAAGGTCATCCTTAGGGGTCCTTCTCCGTGAGCCCCTGCCGAAGGAACTCAGGCAGGTGGCTACCAGGAGCAGGGCCTTTTCTGCTGTGGCACCCGGCTGTCGGATGAGCTCCCTAAGGAGGTTCGCTTGGCACCTACATTATATTCTTTTAGATGCCAGGTGAAGATCTTTTTATTCTCCCAATATTTTAACAGTCTATGAATTAATTTTAACTTTGCTGTTTTAAATTTGTATTTTAAATTTGTATTTTTGCATTGCTGCTGTTTTTATCTTGGTTGTGCTTTTATATTGTATTTTATATTATGGTTTTATACTATTGTTTTGGTTTGAATTGTCTTAAATTTGTGAACCGCCCAGAGAGCTTCAGCAATTGGGCGTATAGAAATGCAATAAATAAATACTAGAGTTACCAGATACAAAAGAGGGCAGGGCACCTGCAGCTTTAACTGGTGTGATGAAGAGGGAATTTCACCAGGTTCCCCATATATACAAATGACACCTGCTGAACTTTACTTTTCTATGCAACTGTTAAAGATACAAGAGCCCTGTCCTCCTTTTCATATGGTCACATACATGAGGGCACCATTTTGAGGGACAAATAGGTTTCAGCAGGAGGGAGATACTCAGCAGAGTTTTAAGACCCACTTGATATATTGGGGTGGGGGAGGTTTCTTTTCGAGCATTAACTGTGTTTACTTTTTATATCATTTAACATCTATAGTCATGTTCTTAACACAGGTCAGAGTCAGGCATTTTTAAGCAAACGTATTTGCGCCTTTGATTGGCATACTTACTATGTAGGCCCATTGAAATATTTACATTGTACACCATTTGTTATTGAAGCAGCCGGGGCTCCAATAGCCTGTAGACAGGAACTGACAACTCCAAAGCAGCAATGAACTGAAGGCCAAGTGCAGAGCAATTTGCAGCAGCATCGACCTGCTGGAGTTCTACAAATCGTACATCCCAGCTGAGCAATTTCCAAACTGAGGAACTGTGCACAGAGAATGGAACCAAACTTTGGAACCACATACTGCTGACTAGTGAAGACCAAAATGAGACCCTGGAGAACCAACTTTATCAGATATTATCCCACCATCGTGAGGCTCACAAGAGAAAGACAAGCACAAGTGTCACATTGAGCTGAGATTAATACTATTTATTTCCTTTTCTAACAGGAAAGTGAATGCTTCCATTTATGTTCCATAAAATAGGGTGACCATATTTAGGAAACCAAAAAAGAGGACACCTAGTGTGTGTGTGTGTGTGGGGGGGAAGCAGCTTTCTGAGTCCTGCAGAAAGTACATTATTCCCCCGCCACCTTAAAGAACCCGATTGGAGTGGAGGAGGGGAAAGGATTTCATTCTGCACCACCACCATCCACTCCAATTGGGGCCTTTTCTATAATGTCCACGAATGAGCCACTTTCCCCTTTAAGACCTCAATTGGAGCTTGGGGTGGGGGAATGATGTGCCTCAAGAAAGCATGTCATTCTCTCCTGCCATGCTAATGGCAGCCTTAAAGGGGAAGGTGTGTCATTCCAGGACATTATTGAAAATTATAGAAAATCCCCCCTGACACCATGGAAAGAACAAAAACCAGGACAAATCCGGGGAAATCCTGACAGTTGGTCACCCTACATAAAACCTGATGAAAACCCTACTTTGGCTCTGGACACACACCCTTTTCTCGTTCTCCCATGATAGATCACTTAATATACAATGCAGCCCCCAAGTCAAAAAGGGTTGTGCACCACCTGGTTTACAACAATAGCTACTTGCTGTATATAACCAGCAAGGTGACCAGAAGTGTAAATCCTCCAGGGCAGTAGTCACATGTCTGAAATCCCATGTTTCTGCATGCATTGACACTCATGCTCTCATGCATTGGTGTCCTCGCCACCATGCCTTTGTTAAGTGGTGCCCCCCCCAATGTCAAGAGAACAGTGGCTTGCTTAAAGTAGGGTGACCATATTTGGGAAACCAAAAAAGAGGACACCTAGTGTGTGTGTGGGGAAGCAGCTTTCTGAGTCCTGCAGAAAGTACTTTATTCCCCCGCCACCTTAAAGAACCCGATTGGAGTGGAGGAGGGGAAAGGATTTCATTCTGCACCACCACCATCCACTCCAATTGGGGCCTTTTCTATAATGTCCACGAATGAGCCACTTTCCCCTTTAAGACCTCAATTGGAGCTCGGGGTGGGGGAATGATGTGCCTCAAGAATTGGAGCTCGGGGTGGGGGAATGATGTGCCCATTCACTCCTGCCATGCTAATGGCAGCCTTAAAGGGGAAGGTGTGTCATTCCAGGACATTATTGAAAATTATAGAAAATCCCCCCTGACACCATGGAAAGAACAAAAACCAGGACAAATCCGGGGAAATCCTGACAGTTGGTCACCCTACTTAAAGGCCATCTTGTGAGTTCATGTCTGAGGTGAGATTAAAAGCCCCATCACATCTAGTCAAATGCGCGGCTCCCGTCGCTTCTTGTCGCAGCTCTGACATCACTTCCTGAAAACAGGAAGTAATTATCCCTATTCAGTCTGGTGGGAGAGAGCAGCAACCGGACTGAATGAGGTTTTTTTTTGCGGCGCAATAATGGCCAGAAGTGGCGGAAGATGATGTCATGTGAGTAATTCACGAGTGCCCAGGAACGAGGGTGCAGTAAAATGCTCGTTGGATGGAGCTTTTGAACTGACGACTTCTCAGCCGACACTCTTAGCCACGGAACTCCCATGAGCACTCAAATCTATGACATTAATGACTGGTATAGAAAAGCTCCTAGGGCAGTTTTGGCAACTGTAGAGATGACAGAGAGTCCACCTCACCCAGCTCAAACATTATTTTATTCAAGCTGCAGATGGGGAGCTAAATGTTTGAATACTCACCCTTGGGGTGGGTGGGAAGAGTCCCTGCATATATACAATTAGCATGCCCAGGAAAATGCTAGGCTGAAACATCTCCCTGATATGTTAGTTTTACTACATGCAAGGATCTTTTTGCGTAGGCCGGGCGTGCCCGACCTTTAGGGAGAGAGAGGTAAGTATCATGAAAGGGCAGAACACATTGTTAGCTGTTTAACTTATAATTATCATGTTTTTATTCCCAGGGAAAAGCACTTGTGGAATTTTCTCTCTCAGAGGCCAGTATTATGCAACTTGTGCCATTTGCCAGCCTGCCTCAGGCAGCAAAATGTGGGCCCTGCCCGCATGGGAACAGTTAAACCTGCAATTTTCCATGTTCAGCCTGAATGAAATGGTACAGTCCAGGCAAAGGTCTATCGCTTGATTACTTTGCTTCTAAATTGGCCCTAGGATTCCAGTTGAAAGCATTTAAACTATGCTGAAGTTGCAGCATTTGGCTTTTCCAGATGCATACTTATTTTCCTCCTTTATTTGTTGTTGTTGTTGCTGCTGCAAGCTAAATCCTACTTAGATGATCTGAGAAATCTGTTAACATAAGTGAAGCTTTCCTTCAGCTGAACACTTTCTGAAAGTGTTTGCATCAGTCCATTTGAGCAAGACACAAGGAAAGAAAAGCAGTTCAGGAAAGCAAGCCACAACAGAGCTAAAAGATAGGCCACAGGCAAATTAAATGATCCAGCACCTCTGACCTATGTTCTAACTCCATTATTGGTTACTTTCCTAGACATGTGTCTTGCCGAAAACGATTCACCCAAGCATGTTCGAAGTGTTTAGGTGGAGGCGGGGTGGGGGAACATCAGTTGAATTAAGGGATTTATAAGAACCAGGCTTAGTTTACAGTAAATTAAAAAGAAAGATTACGTATCTAGAAAAGCCAAAGACTACAGCTTTACTGCAAGCAGAGTGATGCAAAGTACTCCACAGGTTTTTTAAATATAATGTTATCATAATAGTTTATTTGCTTAAAACCAGTGCAACACCTTTCGCATGCAGCTCAAGAATACCTTGACTTGTCCTTGTCTGTTTCTGCCTTGCTGGGCCTCTCCCTTTGTTCTACCAACCCTCTTTCATACTCCACCCTCCCCTGCAGGCTCCAGTTGCTTTCTTGGAACCGGCTTAGGCTTGGCTTCCTGGTTATGCCTCTATCTCATCCTTAAATTAGCAGCCTCGGCTTGGCTCCTTCACTTGGAAAGATTCATTCAGGCAGCACTGCCTACCTTGCTGCCCAGTTACATAGGCCAGTGTTTGTAGATTTTCTTCCTCAAACTTTCATCCACATTGTTAGAATCTCCCTTTCTCAAGCAAACGTTTCCTGCAGATTTACGACAAAAAGCCTTGCAGCACCTTAACACGTTCCATGGACTAGAGTCCACTTCATCAAGTGCAAGGAGTATGATTCCCCACTTGTCAAGTATAATTCAGACATAGATTTGAAGCCCCCCCACGAAATGGCAATGGAATGCAAAAAGTACAGTCTATGGCAATTTAATTCAAGCTTAAATTTATGCAAAATGACCTTCCGCAATCATGTTGTCGTTGCTGAGTGACTTAACACCTTGTTCAGGATGCATCACCCATCATCCCTGAGTGTTGGGGCTGATGGGATCTGTAATCCAAAACATCTGAAGGCTGCAAGGTGTGTTGGCTGGCAAATAGATCTGAGATAAATGTGATTGAGAATGGGGTAATGGTGTTATAAAGGTACTCCTTAAGCTGAGGAAAAGAGCGCTGTTCCCCTTTGAAGCTCATAGAAGCTGCTAGGGATATGGAGCATTTGGGAGGGGGGCTGCCTCACAGATAAAAGGTCACAGGTTCCCTGAATACAGCCTTTGATCTCCCTTTTAATCTCAACGTTTAGAGGGTATCTTTCCCACCCATGCTGGTCCAAGAGCAGAAGGCTGACACACAGGGGGTGTCTATATGGCCTAGAGGAACAAAAGTAAGGTCCGTTGTGATGTCTAACACATCAATTCAATGAATTATAGGCTTTCGACATTGCACAGAGTTCCCAGAAAACAAACCAACAAACCAAGGAAATGTTTTCGGTCTGCTGCCCGTTCCCATCATCTGACTACAGCACTGTGACTTTTCCTCTCCAGAAGGTCCGCACGTGCCTAGCGATGGTGCAGGGTTTCGGGGAAATCAGGTCGCAAAGAAGCGCCATATAGACAGAGCTACAGACTCACAGGTTCATGGGATATTATATAAGATTCCAGCTAGTACTGAAGATGAGGAAAATGTAGATAACTATAATAGAAAATCAATGCTCTAGAGAAAAGGGAGAGGCACTTTTGCCCAAAGCAAATTGGCACTTTGGTATAACCACGAGTTACCTAGCCTCTGAAGAAATCATCTTAGGTTACTGAGTTCTCCTTGTCATGCTTTTCCAGATAAAAGAATGTGTTTGCAATCGAACAAGTTGCTCCTACATTGACTGAGTTGAATGACTCATAAAGTTATTCAAATATATGCTTGTGAGAACAAGAACACTGCACATGGTGTTGCATAATTGCACGCATAGATAAAAATGGAGGCTGTGTGATGTGGCCACACTTCACGTTACCTAGAATTCAGGTTTACATAATACCTGCCACCACACCTAAGCAATTTTCTCATAAAGGGCTTGGCATTTTACCACATACAGATTATGTCAGGTCCATGGGGCGTGCACACTTGAACTACATTAACTGGAAAAAGATGCGACTCAGCCATAAGTAGCATTTTCCCCTTCTGGACAGAAATGGTAAAGATTAATTAAAAGAGGTCCAGTGTTTAACATAGTGATACAACTTTCTCTTGCTTTGAGTGGCAAGCAAGAATATGCTGGGTGTCACAAGTCCTGAGCCTTTTAAGGTAACCCAAACTCCTGATTGGCCAGGAGATTTAGCGGGAGGAGGTTTAGCCCTTTATTAGGAGGCTGTTCAGTTTGCTCCAGTGTCCAAGCAAGATTGTGGCATTTTGTTTCTGCCTGGGAAAATGCAGGATGTACCAACTGCTGTTTATCGACAAGTAAAACAACTCTCTCCTCATACCTGTACCACTGAAGGACACTTTTAAAAATATATACTTTGATCTTTTCATGAAGGGTTGAGGATTCCTGCTGAAGCATTCAGGTGTAGGAATGATTATTCTTTACGTGAAATGAAGAAAACAAATATTTTTACACCTGCAGCAATGTCTACCATTTAATTCACCTTTTGAATTTTGTTTGTTTCATCTCTTTTTGCTTAGGTACTTTTCAATATCTATATTAAGATTCCCTGCCCCAACGTGTGGACATCAGGGGTGGATGTGCCGGAAGGGCCACGGGCAGTGAGTATATTATTATTATTAGCCCAGGGGCCTGTCTAAATGTTGGCTTTGCCCTGTAGTGGCTGTGAATTGGTGCTGCGTCAATTATACGATGCAACCAACGATTCGTAGTCACCACGGGGCTCGTCCTCCATCTGTCCTCACTCAGGCGTCGAGGCAGGGGTGTTCCCATTCCTCATATGCTATACAACGCAGCCAATAAGTCCTGTCCACCAACTGCACCTCCCTCCACATTTAGCTTCTCTGTTTTCCTTCAATCCAACTGAGCCTTGCAAAAGCAGTCGGCAATCCTCACAAATTCCCATCTCCATTAGCACCATGATATCATCTAGGTTATACCAACCTAGTTTGACCTTACTGATTATTTAAATTAAGCTGGTGAGAGCAACAAAATCTTCAGTGACTAAATCCAGATTAATTTTTAGAGCCAAACCCATCATTTTGCTAGCAGGTCAACATTATTGTCCTTTACTGGCTTTTGAAGGGCATGGTGGGAGTGAAATGTGATGTTTGTCATAAGATTGCAGAGCCCTATATTCTATAAAGCTTCAGAGTTCCTGGTCACAGAAAATTATTTTAAAGTCAATTAACTTTCTGCAATTTAAGTCAATCATATCCCTCAACCCCAGCCTCCTATAGATGTTCCTATATCTCTCAATCATTTGTTATCCATCTCTGGGTATTTTTTAAAAATCTTATGAAGTGCAATCACTGTTAATCCACAGTACGACATAGCCCCCTACCTCCATGGTTTTATCTTGGTTTAAAGTGGAATAACTTTCTCAATTTAGCATGAATGTGCCATTGATGATACATGCAGTTTGCAATTTTTATATAGGGATGTTAATGGCTAATCTAATTTCCCAATGCGTTGTGTCACTTTTTGATGTAACTCAAGTCACTATTTTTGAAAAGTTATCCACAACAAACTAAAGGGAACCCAATAATGCAGAGGCCCCCAAACTGTGTGCTCAAAGAGGTACTGAAGTGGGCCTGGATTATTTTATTTTGGTCAGTTTTCAGGTTGAATCCAACACCGTATGTTTACAGAGCAGCAAAGCCTTGTGTTACATTGACCCGTCCCCTGCCAAAACTTTGTGTTACGTTGACCCATCCATACCTGCAAAATATGGGTAGTGACATAATTTGGAGTTAGTAAGTAAAGATCTTTAAGGACTCCCGATACAGCTTGTGTGTGGTTACAGTTGACAGGTGATAGTGGGAGTCCTGAGGAATTCTGGAAGAATCACCAAGTTATATTTCTCATCATTGCATGATAACCACTTATGCCCATTCCGTTTACCCCATCTGATAAAACCAACATGCCTAGGGAATATGAAGTGCCTAATCAGAGCACTTAAACCATATCTCTTCTTCCTAGTGATGCAGCGAGGTAGTTTTGGACCTTGAACTTAATGTTTTCTGCTGTCTCCATGCCAACCTTTAGACAGTCACAGATATTACTTCAATTGTGGAGCATACAACTAACATTTATCTTCTTTTTGCTGCCCCTCCCATTACCTTGGTCCATGTTTTACAACTGCTTCTACAGTTCTGGGCCAACTCTGCTTTGTCTCCTGATTCCCTCCCAAAGGGGAAGAGGAATTGAAGTGGAATTGAAAGAGTTGCACAGCAGGAGTGAGCATGGGCTATCCAGCTTGGGGGGAAATCACAGCGCCGTTGTTAGACGGCAGGAATTGGGAGCAAATATCGAGGGACTGGGGAAATCACAAAAACTTTTTTTTTTATGGCAAGTCTGTGCAACTTTGAAAGCCTGTAGCAGCACTGCTACAGTTCATTTAATTTATGTGTGAGATATATATATTGCCCTTACTTTCATTCCCCCAATTTTTACAAAATCATGGTGGCCATAACGAGGCGTGTTGAGCCTGCCCCGTGCTCTTTCCTGTGCCTACCCTGCACTGGGATCTGCGCCTAGGTGCGCCCACTTTCTAAACACTGGCAGACAGAGGCCTTAGCTAGACCTACCAGTAAATCCGTGATGGAGGAGGGGAGATCCCGTGATGTGAGTATCGCGGGATGTCTCCCTCATTTACACTTAAGGCACGACGACCTCAAGTAGAGAGGCATCGTGCCCGCCATTTAATTTATTTATTTAAAGGGGACGAAGTGCACAAACAATCGTGTGCAAAGGCAAGAGATTGGGTTTTTTTTTTAAAAAAATTGGGTTTTCCCGCTCCCCCCACCCTGCCCCCGATGGGCGCAGCGCTCCTGGGGAGCACTATGCCCCATGCGCGGCTTCCGGCTCTGCACGAGTAATCGCATGGAGCTGGGAAAAGCCACGAAAACGGGCTACATGCTCGCAGTCTCGGGCTTAGTCCAAGACCACAGGAAAAAGTAGGGCCAAAGGGGTAGGCTATATCCTGGGCCAGGGAGGGTTGATCCCTGCCTGAGCCCGGGATCCCCTGTGCATCATCTGGACACACAGGGACGATCCTGGGTATCACCCTGGGATATAGCCTGGTCTAGCTAAGGCTGGAGAAACAACCGCGGTGACATCGGTGCAATTGAAAAAGTCGAGGAAAATCGTCACTTAGCAAAAGCGCAGTTTCAAGGGAAAAAGCCCAATGTGGATGTGGGTTGGTGGCTGTGTCATATAAACGACAGGGCACAACTGCGCAGCCACAATGGGGTATTTAAAGTATATAGCAAGCCCCTGAAATGTTAGAGCAAACAAACAAACAAGCTTGGCAGCTCTGATAAAAGAAATACTCTTAAGCATGTACAGTTTTGCATTTTAAATTCATTTAAATCTGCACCTTCATGACTGCAAGAATAACATAGACTTTGCTTCTGCTGATCTGATGCTAAACGCATTTATTTGGGAATAAGTCTCATTTCATTGTAGAAAAGAATAATATATTTTGAAGTAAAAATAATAAATGAGCATCTAGAACAGCCTTTCTCAACCTGGGGCGCTCCAGATGTGTTGGACTACAACTCCCAGAATGCCCCAGCCAGCTGCTGGGGCATTCTGGGAGATGCAGTCCAACACATCTGGAGTGCCCCAGGTTGAGAACCACTGATCTAGAACCATCGACATGCCTGACTGACCATCCCTGACTTTAATGTTTTTTTTTTAAAAAATAAAAGCTCTGGTGACCAGTATCAGCCCCAGAGAGTCCAAGAATTCTCATGCCAGCCCAGGTGCTGATGTGAGTTCTGTTTGCCCCATCAGTTACCACTGGCCGTGGAACTCGGCCCCGAGATCCAACTCTAACTGCACCCTTGATTCTTCCCTTTCCTGTTGCTTCCACATGACAGGAAGTAGACGGAATGTTTGTGTGTTCAAATTAACCCAATGGGAACATCTGCAGTGGATTGTTATTTTGGAGGCCGACACGTGTTCTAATCTCTTCCATTCCAGTCACATGGTGCCTAGGGTTAATGTTAAGAGAGTAGAGCAAGGCCGCACAAAAAAGTGTTTCAGGGAAGACATTTTAACAAAGAGTGAGTAAATACTATAAAGGTGGGAACAGGATGAGTAGGAAAGAAAGCTACATAACATCCCAAAATAGTAAGCCTGTGAGAACGGCAAAATATTTATACAAGGCAATTACTACTGTGTACACATTTATTTGAACGTCTGCCTCATCGTTTGGTACAGGAAGCTTCCCCCTCTGTTTATTTTTATCCTCAGTGCTTCAGGACTCAGTGTCATGAGTAGCTTAGCACATAGCACAGGTCAGTCAATTGAGACCTGAAACAGATATAATGGATATCTACTTCTAACCCCACTCTGAGGTCACTTCCAGCTGTCACTTCTAGAAGCAACCCCTGAAACAGAAGACACATGAATGCTACAAGCTTATATCAATTAGGGTGACCGTATGAAAAGGAGGACAGGGCTCCTGTTTCTTTAACAGTTGTATTGAAAAGGGAATTTCAGCAGGTGTCATTTGTATATATGGGGAAGGAAAGGAAAGGAACCTCTTGTGCAAGCACTGAGCCATTACTGACTCTTGGAGGGACGCCAGCTTTCGCTGACGTTTTCTTGGCAGGCCTTATAGCGGGGTGGTTTACCGTTGCCTTCCCCAGCCGTTATTACCTTTCCCCCAGCTAACTGGGTATTCATTTTACCAACCTCAGGAGGATGGAAGGCTGAGTTGACCCGAGCCGGCTGCCTGAAACCAGCTTCCGCTGGGATCGAACTCAGGCTGTGGGGAGAGTTTCAGCTGCAGAAACTGCTGCTTTACCACTCTGCGCCACACAATTGATATTCGGGTGACCATATGAAAAGGTGGACAGGGCTCCTGTATCTTTAACAGTTGCATGGAAAAGGGAATTTCAGCAGGTGTCATTTGTATGCATGAAGCACCTGGTGAAATTTCCTCTTCGTCACAAGAGTTAAAGCTGCAGGTGCCCTGCCCTCTTTTAAATCACTAGTCACTCTAGTATAGCTCCTGCACTTTAACTGTTGTGATAAAGAGGGAATTTCACCAGGTGCTGCATGCATAAAAATGACACCTGCTGAAATTCCCTTTTCTATGCAACTGTTAAAGTTACAGGAGCCCTGTCCACCTTTTCATATGGTCACCCTAATATCAATCCTATAATAGTTTAACTGACATGACTTCCCAAAGAATCCTGGGAAAGCCCCCTGCAAAGTAGCACATCAAGGAGAAAGATTCTAAGCCAGTCCTTAACCTACATGCTACTTTTCTACTTTCAGAAAGAAGGTTTTTTAAAATAAATAAATAAATGAAAATGTGCTTTTCCACTTGTAAACTGACGTTGTTCATTTCATTCTACCGTCTTAGCATTCACCTCATTCATTCCTATGTTATTCAGCTGGATGTGTTCCAATTTGTATTCTGAGCCAGTTAGCCTTTGTTTGTTACCTTTGCCCATTCCCTGTTGCACAAAGGACAGCGTGCATATCCAGCCAAGTCCCCTTTGAAAAAACAAACAGCTGCCCTATGTATAGTTGGGCAAATTCATAGTAAAACTGGACATTGCTCAAAAGACATAAAAAGATGCAAACCAGGAAGATGGCAGCCAATAGGGTTGCGATGTCTCAGGGTTTGAGGTGACTTTTAGTGTTATAGCCTCTTTCTCAGGGTCTCCAGGGTTAGCAGTTAAAAGTGAAATCCCAGGTATGTCTATTCAGAAGTAAACTCCATTGAAGTTAATAGGATTTGCTCCCAGATAGGTGTGTACAGGTTGCAGCCTAAATCTCAGGACGAGGAGCCAGGGCTATTTTCCACAGGGCCCATTCACAGCCTTCTCGGAGCATTTAATGCTCCCTCCTGCTTTCTCCAGCATGCTCCTCCAGTCATAACATCTTTCTCTGTGGGGAAAGTGACAAAGAGGTTGAGAGAAGAGGGATGGGGAGGATGGAAGGAAAACAGTGTTTCACTCACACTTAATGTCCATGTGTCATCATCCTGTGCATTAGAGTCAAGATGCTTCTAACCCACACTCAGAGATTTAAATTCTAGAGGCCCATGATCTCCCCAGAGTCAAACCAGGGAGAAAATACAGTGTTGTACTCAGGAAAGGTACAAGAAAATAAGATGGTAAATGGCCAGTCTCCCTCTTTGCGTTGTGAGGGATAGCATTCAGCTGAAAAGGGTTGCATACAAGAAGACAAGGGTTAGGAAACAGTGGATGCAAGGGAAGGTAGTGACGTAGAGCAGGGGTATCTGAAATGGCACCAAAGATAGGCATGGTTGGGCATCTGCCGAGGGCCACATCCTAGCGGTGGTCCACAGACAAGAGCCCTCCCCCCTCCTGGAGTTATTCCTTCTCTTTACCCTTTCAACTTGCCTTCACAGCACCGCTTTGGCACCACTCTGCCACAAAACCCTGTGGTTTCTCAGCTCTGACGTAGCGGCAGGTAATCCCATGAAGGAGGCAGCATGGGCTATCTGGCAGGCATTCGGCTCACCAAGATCCCCCACTGCCTTTTGCCTGGCTTTCAGTGACCAATCAGGGGTCGCCTTCCGCCCAGGAACACCCTGGCTCAATGCTGGAGCAAAGACAGATGCCAGAAGAGCCATGCTTCAGTGGGAAATGAGGGGCAAGTCCCCAACTTTTCTAATGTGCAGCTTCGTCTGTTTCCCCTGGGGTGGCTGCGAATCAGTGGCTGTGTCATATAAATGACACAGTGCCAATTTGCAGCCACCATGATGTTTAGACAGCTCCCCTGTTTGCTCATCTATCTCTTCCTCTGGCCCAGACAACATAGTTGGTGAGAAGAAGCTATCAAACAATAAGCTGCAGTGTAGACAATTTTACACTGTCAGGTATATCAAAGAGGCATAGCTAAAATGGCTGAATTCAAATTTGCTTTTGACCTATTACTAGCAGGAAGTTTGACCTGGGGAAGTCAAAACCACGAAGGACAAGTTGGGAAATTTCTCTAGAAACGTAGCAGTAAAAACAAAACATCATTACATATGAGTCAACATGAAGAGATGGAATTAAAAGAGTGCAGTAGCCAATCACATCATAAATGTTCAAGAGTAAAACTATAAAAGTAAAGGGAAGATAATGGGTGGGGATGCTCCTGGCCAGAAATAACCTTTGCTAGCAGAAATCTGTACTGGTTATGTAGGCAAACTATTTTGTATTGCTTTCTTTGCTATCAATTTCTTTCTATAATTGTCTTACATACACTTGCTCATTTCAATAAATGTTTCAAATATAGTCTATGAACATCGATGTACAAAGTAACTGTGTTGTGTGTGAAATGCCCAAACCTATCGAGGTAACAAGAGGTCCGCTTAATTAGATATATTATCACGAAATTATTTTTCCTACAGTAGTGGTGATGAGGAAGAAGATGAGGTGGAGCAGCGTTTGTTGACAATGGCACTGAGGAACTAGACTGAGGGAGGGGGGCATTGAGGGTGTCTTGCTCAAGAGCCCTCTAAAACTTGGAGCCAGCACTGAGGGGGCGGTGTGGGGAAAAGTGTTCGATACGATTTGTTCTCTGCTTCACTTTTAAGAAATGAATAAAACTCTCTCCTGCTATTCTGAGTTGCCTCCCTCCTGTCTTCCTGGGCCGAGGTCCAGCACACTATTGGGCCAACCTCTGATGCTGGTCATTTTCACATGTGCTACCTTAGTGGAAAAATAAAACACATCCATGCAAATCTGGTTAGCAGGGAAGGATCAGGCAATGAAATGCAAGCATGCGGTGAGCATGCGGGTTGTTTTTATGGTGACAGAGGCAGTTCTGCTCTTCCTTCCTCGGCTTTTTGTGGTCTTTGGTTGGCAGGCAGGGAGGCTCACTCCTTGTCGAGCCCGTCTTCTGAAGCTCAATGATCTCTTCCCCCCATGGATTTACTCCTGGGGAAATCAGCAACCTCTGAAGTCAGCAACTGCAATCCTGGAGCCACATGGGAGGTCTGCCTTTGGGATCTCAAGTTGAACTGGAGGCAGAACAGAACAAAGGAGAGGTCTCACTCTGCTGGGTCCACCTCTTTGGCTCCACTCCATCAAAACATGGATTGACTTGGCAGTCCCTTCCTGCGGAGATGCTGCTGCTGCAGCTGTACAACTGCTTTTCACCAGCCTTTCTCCTTTCGTTGCCAGCCAGTGTGCCTCCACAGTTCATTTTTCCCCATTAAGAGGGGAACTCAGCTTGCAACGAGAGCCAGAATGGCACCAGAGTCATGCAAGGAAACACCGTACAACAAACTGTGTTTAGTGTACTTCTTGGTACCACCCTCCAGGTACACAGAGGAGCATGGTGCAATCCTTCACTATCAGATTACACACAGAGAAAGCCAATGTCACTCAGGGCAGAATGTCCTTTCTGTCCCACAGAAACCTACAGAGGGGACATGAATTGTGGAGGATTTGAGTAGTGTCAGGCTGTTAACACTTAGCTGATGACAACTGGAGGGATTTGAGTCAATCTGTTTAAGCCTTTCTTAGTTAGACTAAGCCATCTGGTAGAAAGACAAGGGGGATATCACTGAGAGGAAATTCTGACTACATTGGCAAAGTGGCAAAAATAAACTCTTAGCTTCAATTTGGATTCTTGTTTTTGCAGGCATCCAAATCAGAAACAGTAGGTTGAAATAGCCAGCAGGGCTGTGTGTGTGTGTGTGTGTGTGTGGAGGGGGGGCAGTTTGTGGACTGTTGTCTGGAGACAGAATTGCCCCCGAGACATGGATGTCCACCCCGCTACAACACATCAGTGCAATTTCCTTCTAAGTGCACTTTGTTGCTTTGCATCCCATTCCATGACATTTAGAAACCCGCCCATCAGTAGAAGATCCTGGGAACTGAACAGCACTAATGCAGAAGACTGTAATATTCAAGAAGCATAATGAATTCCAACAAAACTCTATTTAGAGTGAGGGATAAAACCACACAGAGACCTGGGAACAAGAGGGGGGGGGAAACAAATGCACAAACACAGTACAGCTGTTTTAAGACTATTGTATCTGATAATTTATAGCATCACTGCCCTTATAACTTTGACAACTTCACATGACTTGCCTGTATTGATTTCTTCATCTTGGAAACACTGGTGATGAACACTCTCCAAAGCAGTCTTCCCCAACCTAATGCCCTCTGAATCATTTGGATTACAACTCCTACTACCCCTAACCATTGGCCATGTAGTGCTGAGACTGATGGGAGCTGAAGTCCAAAACATCTTGAGGGCACCACGTTGGGGAAGGCAGCTCTAGAGAGTAGCAGTCGAGTCTGTGAGGAAAGTATTTAGCAGTGGGAGAAGAAATGGGTATGCTTGATCAGGGTTTAGGGTTCTAGGGGAGGCTGAACTACTCACATTATTTTTTTTACGTTGTTATTAGTCCCTTTTTACATCCCACAGCCCTGCCTCCTGCAATATGAGCTTTATCTACACACATTCTCAGGATATTTTTTTAAATGTTTATAAACTCAGAAAGAATTATTAACTAGTTCTGATTTAGTAAGATCACAAACTCCTCTCTTTGCTGCTATGATTTGTTTTTTTGGGTTTTTTTTTTTTTGGCAGACACACCACTGCCAAACTCAGCTGGATTTTATATTGCTTTTTATGAGGCTGTAATTACTTCCTAACTGGGAAGGCCCCCAAAAGGGTTAACGCACCCCGAAAGGTTAACACACCCTGCCGATGTCTTGATGCTGCTGCTTTAGCAACTCATAGCCAAACAGGGCATATAGACAAGTCCCCAAATAGTGATTGTGCTAACCATTGCTATGACTTCATTCATTGGCTAAAAGCACCGAAAGGTGGGAGTGAACTAGTTTCTCACAAAACGAATGGACAGAATAGCTGTAGCACATTTTGCCTTGTATCTCGGGTTCTATGCAGAGACTTGTGGGTTTTGTTTGTTTTGTTTTTGTTTTTTTGCAATGAAATCTGGGAATCTGGAGATTAGGGAACATCCGAGGGGGCAACTGCACCAGATGTCCATGCCCCAAGGATATAGAATTTAGCCATCCCAAATGAGAGATGCAAAGTTCTACTCCGTTAAAGACTTACCCTCTGTGGTTCAGTTTCACTCTTTCTTACAGCTTGGAAGGAATAGCTGGCAATTGGAAAGAAGCTTCCATTGAGACTTTTTGGCTAATAACGACTCTAAATCCCCCCTCCCCACTTTCCCTACAGCATTCTCCTTGGTATTTTGGAGAGCTGCAAGCAATGAAACAGGCTAGGTGATGGCTAGAGAGCAAATGGCAAAAGACTTGGAATGAGGATGACCAGACATGTGTGCTAGAGCACATACAGTAATTACACCTATTGCAAGGCCGCGAAGGCAGCAAAAAAGATGTACTTTGCTGCCTCCATTACATCGTCTAGTAGCTGGGCAGCTGAGCTGAGTTATTTGATATGGTTAGAAGTTTGGTAACATCTCCCTCAGCGAATGGGGTTCTGGAACCCAATTTCACTGTGATCAGTTGGGAGAGGATTTTGAAGGTAAAGCTGCTCATCTATGCAACAACGCCATTGACACCATTGTTGTTCCAGATCTGGTTGAGATTTGTGGGATCGGTTTCAGCTTCGGAAGCACGAGGACATGGGCAAGGTGCTTGTAGCAACTCGACCAGCCACATGCTCTTTCGACCTTTGCCTATGACGTGGGAACGGTGACAGAAGAAGCGATGGGAGCCGCGCATTTGACTAGATGTGATGAAGCTTTTGTATTTGGACCTCATCTGGTTCTATGAAGCCAATCAGGACCACAAAATTGACATAATCTGGGGTGGTGATGATGGGAGCCCCTGACCAATTGGGGTTTTGGGTTTATGACTGCATATGACTAGCCTGCGCAGTAAATTTCATTTTCTCGTCTCTCTCGGAAGCAGGGCTGGGCAAAGCTGGTAGTAGGCCCGGGCCAGACGGGAAACGTAGGCCCCATTTCAAACTGCTCATTAAGTATTTTTTAATCAGCTCTAAATACATATGAACTAGAACGATTTATAAAAACGGCAATGGCAAGCACTTTTATTCAAGATGTATATAAGATATCACTTCTTCACTTTCAGAAATGCTTTATGTGCTTTTCTTTGGGCAAATTCATCATCAACAACAGAAAAATCAAGCAACTTTGCCCAGGGGGACTTGGAGTAGGCCCCCTCAAAATCGTGGGCCCATGCCGACTGGCCCCACTGCCCGCCGCCTCTGCCCAGCCCTGCTCGGAAGGTCCGTTATGAGCTCAGGTTGGTTGCTTTACTGCTGCTGTTGCTGCCAGTGGTGGTGGTCGCAATTACTTCTTAATTTAAACTATTTGTGGGAAATAGCTTTCTTTTTTTCCAGAGGTGGTCTGGGTGCTTTGGAACATTTGGGGGGAGGGGTAACTCAGCAAGCTATTTGGAAAAAAAAGGTGTTGATTTTTTCTCTCTCCATTCATTTCCCACTGCAGCACTGGGATGAAAAAAGCCAGTTCGGTGGAGAGGAGCAGATTCAGAACGCCTGGAGGGCCTTGAGACGATGCTTCCCAAGACTTCCCTCATCCTTCGCTTTTCCTGCTGGGCAGGGGAAGCACAGAAGCAGACTCTGTGGGGAGCAGCTGATGGGAGTGAACCTGAAATGTTTGAGGTCACTTGTGAGGCAAGGAGAGGGGGCTAAAAACTCGTCCCTTTCCCCGCGACCCTGAAGTAGCCCCACACAGTGGCCACCAATCACTACTGGATTCGATGCCGAATGTTTCCATGCCACTGCAGGCAAGATCCAATAATGTGGACTGGATGTGGAGAGGCTCATTCTGGGCCCCAACACACCTACTCCCCACCCACCCCAGATGCAATCCGTGCTTTTCACCTCCATTTCATTAGCGCATCAAGTGCTGGTCCCTTTCACGTGCCTTCCTGGTATCGCCATTTTATTGGTGAAACCCCTTTTCACTTGTTTGCTCTTCAGCTATTGCACCCGCCCACCTCATCCCCTTCTCCTTCCCCCTCTAGTTCATTGGTTCTTGTGGTTGATGGACATTGTGATGGGCGTGAGTACCCTCCCCCTCTCTAGTTCCGTTGTCTAGCGTTTTAGCATTTCATCGGCTAGGTGACGTTTCTGCCTTTAGAAGTGCGATGATGCTCCCTTCTGTGCAGGGTCTTCGCACACCCTCTCTTCCTCCTTCCCACTTCCCGGTTCAGTGGTTCAACGGACTGGAGGAAAACTGCCCCCACCCTCATCTTCTGTCAGCAAGACAGCCCTTCAACACACACGCCCCCCAAGAAGGGATGTTCTGTGACATAAAGTGAGGACTGCAATACATGGGGACGGAATGGCGGTTTTATCCTGCATGGAGAAAAAATACTGCACTTTCCCCACCCCAGAAAAACACGGAAAATGGAGGGGAAGAGGTGAGATGACTGCAGGACAGGGACGACGTCATGTGAGGATCACGGAGCAAACCGGTAAACAAGGCAGGATGAAAGTGTGATAAAACATTGGTGTGATGGAACTCATTATTGTGATATTGCTTTGTGTGCTTCATAGTACTAGTACTTGACATTATCAGTGAACAGAGGAAGAGGAGGTGCAGGATTGCTGTTTTGGAGCCAGGTACTTCACATCTGTTTCCAGCCTAATTTATCAGTCACTCCATCTCCATATTTTGAGGCTACTGCAGTTACAAATGACCTCACTTCTAGTGGCCTCATTCTCTACCATTGCTTCCACCAAATAATGAGTGGGCTTTACGAAGATGTATGAAGCCTGTTATTCTCCTCTTTGCCCTCCTGGTGTTGAGCTTGAGAGGAGACCATGAATTGCCAGTCTGAGGACATGTCTTGCCTAACGAATTATCCCTGAAAGAACAGCTGGTGTCTAGCTGACAGGATGAGTAATGCCGGTGACTCACGAGGCTGAGACCTCCTGTAGGTTTACAACGAAAATAAAAAGCACAGGAAATTGAAATAATGAAGCAGTATTAGAAAAAGCCACAAGTAGGCATCTGGGATAATACTGCATTTCATCTATTAGCACAGTGAGCAATGGCACAGTGAGCAATGAGGAAACAAGGCAGGAAGGGCAATGTTATGATACGTTAGCCTGTAAAAAGTGCCTTTTCTGTAACATACAGTGCAATTCTATAAATGTATAATTAGAAGTAAGCCTCATTGAGTTCAGTCAGACTTACTCTCAGGTAAATGAGCATAGGATTGCAACCTTAAATACTATGTTCGCAGTTGAAAATGAAATGGAAAGGATACAGCAGGATACAGCTGGGACTGGCCTAGGCATTTTCACCATTTGAAGCAATGAGGCCAGCCACTGTTTCTGCTCCTCACAGCCTCCGCTGGCTGGAGAAGGGTGTCAAGTAGCCTGAACCTGCCAAGGTCGATGTTTTAGCTTTCCAGATAGTGGCTGGGATATCTGTCCTGACAAAACACCCTGCAGAAAGAATTCTTATTGCTTTTTTCTTCCACAGGGCAGCCCTGTGGAAAGTGAGGGAGAACCTAACCTTCACTGCAGCTCTTCATGGCATTACAGCAGGGGAGGGGTGAACCTCTATCAGCCTGGGGACAAAATTACATTTCAGAGAAGATTTTAGGGGCCACAGCTAATTGTTAGAAGACAGTTTTGTTGCAGAGATTGCTCTGGAATGTATGGAATGAGAGAGACCCCACCACCACCTCACCCCAGAGTCTGACAAAGGGAGTGTGAAGAAACTGCCATTTTTGAGACTTGTGTGTGAGAGAGAGATGGGGTGTCTGCCAGGGTGAGGGGAGAGAAAGTTAGCAAAATTTGTGTGACATAGGACATCTGCTGCTCTGTTGGAATGGATATTACTGCTTGCTTCTATCTACCCTCTACAAATAAACCAAATATTACCAAAATGCCATAGGTCTCCAGTGATCTCTCCTTCAAAGGGAGCTAAACCCAGTTAGTGCAGCCCATGGGACTTCTTATTGCTGTTATTGTTATGGGAACATAACAATACATTGCATTATGCAGAGTATAGAGGGCTGGGGTTGTCTTTCCCTCAGATACACTGAAATATCTTTGCTTCACCTCCTGAAATCGCATCCTACCCTATCTCTTCAAGCTCATATGCTAGGCTATGCACTTCCCTTCCTCCCTTGTTATTGGCATGTTTGCTTCTTCAAAGTGACACATATCAAAGCATGTGCTTTTATGCTACTTATCTAGTCTATGCCACGTGAGGAAGGAGGGAGCCTAACAACAACCCCAAGCACCTATATTCCTATTTCTGCAATGCATTCATTGGATACGGTCCTATCTTTTTTGCTTATTCTGTGAAGTGCTATTGATAGAAATGTAATAATAATAATAATAATAATAATAATAATAATAATAATGATGATGATGATGATGATAATGATGATGATGAAAAGAGAAACATTCTAGCTTCCAGCACTCCCATTTCTACTGTACCTGCCATTTTTGGTTGCAAGGGATGGGGGTGGGGGAAGTTGTAGGCCTAGTTGCCAGTGGTCTCAATTGATGCCATGGCCTGATTGGAGGAGTCCTCCTCAGTGAAGGAGTGGGAGCCCCCAAAGACCCAGGGCAGCCCAGATCAGCTTCTGTGACCAGACCAGCAAGATCCTTGGCTCTTGGTGTGTGTGTGTGTGTGATTGTTGCAGGTCTAGCCTTATCAGGAAGATGGCATTCTGTCTCTGAGGCAGGGGCTGAACAGCAGCCCCCCTAGGAATGACGTTGCCTCAAATGACAGGCTAGTGGGGCCCTGTGAGATGGAGTGCTTGCTTGCATGGAAGGACTTCTTATGAGAGTGTCTTCTCAGGAGTAGGGCTTTGAACAGGGAGTTTTGATTCCAGCAGCTGAGCTCTGGGTGGGGCTCAGCAGGCTTTGGAGTTAAAAGCCTTCACTGTAGACCTAACCATCATTGGAACAACACTGTTCATCTAATTCCTGAGCACTGTTCATCTACCGTATTTCTTCGATTGTAAGATGCACACTAATTTCAGTACCACCAACAGAAAAAAAAACATTGATTCTAAGAAATAATAAATGACCCATGATTCTAAGATGCACCCCGTTTTTAGAGATGTTTATATGGGGGGGAAAGTGTGTCTTTGAATTGAAGAAATACGGTAATTCCTGTGATTGATGCTCCATTTTATTGACCTTTTTGCTCATTATTGATTCTGCTTCTGGACTGTGACTGGTTGCTTGTCTCTTGGACTGCTCTTGTCTTAAGCTTGAGCACCATTAGATACTAGGAGGAGGGCCTTTTCTGCTGTAGCACCCCGACACTTATGTTATACTCTTTCTGAAACACCAGGTGAAGACCCTTTTATTTCCCTTTATTTTAACATGTTACCATTCTAGTCTTTATGCTTACTATTTTAAATCTGTATTTTAAATATTTGCATTGTTGCTCGGTTTTATTCTGGTTGCACTTTTATCTTGTGGTTTCATCTTGTGGTTAAAGGTTTATACTTAAGTCATATTCTATAGTTTTATTTTTGTCAACTGACCAGAGAGCTTCGGCTATTGGGTGGTATAGAAATGCATTAGATATATGAATAAAATAAAAAAGTTAAAAGCCTGTTAGTTTGAATCTTTGTTGGCTTCATTGCATTGCTTCTGTATTAGCTAGGGTGACCATATGGAAAGGAGGACAGGGCTCCTGTATCGTTAACAGTTGCAGAGAAAAGGGAATTTCAGCAAATGTCATTGGTATGCCTGTAGCACCTGGTGAAATTCCCTCTTCATCACAACAGTTAAAGCTGCAGGAGCCCTGCCTTCTTTCGTATCTGGTCAAGAGGACATGGCTCCTGCAGCTTTAACTTGTGATGAAGAGGGAATTTCACTAAGTGCTGCATGCATAAAAATGACACCTGCTGAAATTCCCTTTTTTCTCCAACTTTAAGATACAGGAGCCCTAGTATTAGGCCTGCACTCAAAGTCTGCTACAGTCAAACCAGGATGCCTAGGATGGTTCTTCATTCTCGACCTGTTACTCCTTGTGTTCCTGTAGATGTACTAGGCTTCATTTGTGAAGGCCAGTACAGGTGCTATGATTGGTCTCGGTGGATGGCTGGGTGGAACAGTGAGCAGGCAGCCAGCCAGCCAACAGCTTGCCTGCAAGAATCCACACGACCCCAAAGTTCATGACAGCACCTTCAGGCAGTTTTGCCTGGATGAATACTTGGAAAACTCTTGTGATTCCTAATGTGCCATGAGGCATTCAGACAAGAGTCTGAATCTTTGGAGGCACTGAAATTTAGGTGGGCAGGTGTCCTCTTTTGAAGGCACCCTCTATTTGAAGGGCTTCCCTGTCCAATTCCAGTTTAATGATAAAGAAGAGTAAGAACTGTTTCCCATCAATTCTGAGCACCTAGGCAACAGACTGAACAGGCAAACACACAGGCTGCATTCTAGGAGTGAGTCAAACCACTACCCTGGCAGACTGGAATTGTGAAACTGCACCTTTAAGAAAGGAGAAAACATGCTGCATTGTACAAATGGGTCAAGCCACTAATGGTAACGTGTGTGTCTAGCTGTACTGGCTCTGATTTTCTAATAGGAAAAAGATGCTATAGAGGCAGTGGGGAGGGCAGGCTTTGGCAGAATAGTAGACCCTTACAGGCCCTCTTGGTCTCCCCTTTGGCTGGCTTTCTCACCTCTGCTCCTTACATTTGAGTAGACCTAGTAGGCTTACTGAGCTGGGGCCCTATCTTGAAAAGGGGTTTGCTCCGGGGTGGATCCTCAGTGGCGGCAGGTTATAGGTAGCTTTATCACACCAGCATTATACTGTGCAATCACTGCAAATTGCGTGCAAAGGACTCTGAAGTTTTCCGGTTTATAATCTGCTTTGACTGTGAAGTACTCCCAGGCATCCTGCTTTAATTGTGCTTCTTAGCCAAAAGACCCGACCTATTTTGCTACTACTTTTGGAGCGAATCATTTATTGTTTTCTGAGCGGCCACTGGGGGTGCAGGAGCAGGATTTAATACTTTTACGCTTCAAATTAAACAAATGCTTACATCTGTGTAAGTTTTAAAGATAAAGACATCAAAATTAGCACAGTGATAGATATTAAGGAGAGCTTTAAGCATACCAAATTTGAATTGGATTGGGTCATCCGTTGATTTTTTATGATTTTTTTATATTCCCCCCCTTAAACGCTTTTCCTGGTATGCAAAGGATCTTAGGAGCGCTGCCGCCCGGGATGTGATTCAGCTAGCAACAACAACAACAGCTTTGTGCTGTAGGGGATAATTTGAGGAAAACAGGTACGTGGGATGAAGCCTTTATATGATGCAGCCGCCATCATGGAACCTGCCCCCCTGCCTGCAGCATTTGACCAAAGCTCAGTAACTTACTGCGACATCTAGCTGTGAGCAAGGCGCCAAGGCACATTTGCCATCTGTCGCCTTGCTCCAGATTTACAGGGGAGGCAGGTCCCGGCCAATGGCAACCTCTGATTGGTCGGCTAGGGGAGGGGGCAGGACAGCGATCTGAATGGCTGCTGGGCTGCCTCCAGAGAGTTTTGCATTGACAGATAAATGTAAATTTATTTATTTTTAATGGAGAAAGGAGTGGCTGTGGAGTGGACAGGGGGGAGGGGGCTGGCCAGCCAGCAAGCCCAGTGGTTACTGGGACGCCTCCGCAGAGCTTCACATTGACAGATAAAGGTAATTTTTTTAAAAAAAAATGGAGCGAGGTGTGGACTCCCCCCTCCGGGACTTTGGCAGCGGTGAGGAGGAGGGAAACAACAGGCCGGGGGAAGGAACGGGGCGCTAGGGGTGGTCGGTGACCCTGTGAGTTTTCAAATCCTACATTTGCACTCCTCACCGTGGGAATTATCTCGAGGAGCACAAGTGCAGGATGTCAGATCACGAGGCGCCAATGCGACCTCGTATAGACACGGCCACAGTCACATCCCTAGGCACGCCCGGCTTGCAGAATTTAATTCGGATGTAATGGGCACACTGCAATTGAAGCAGGAGCTATATTTAAGTTTAAAAAAGCACTAAAACAACTTTCAGAAAATGTGTTTTAAAGGGGGAAGCTGTGGGTTGGCCACAAACCCATCTGCCCCAAATGACCCTGATGAGCTTTCCCTTCGCAGTAAATCACACGTACAGATTGGGTCCTGGGCTCTTCTAAAGAATGCCACTGTTTTGTTCTCGTGTGTGCGTTTCCTGGACTAACAAAGAAAGCAATCTTTATTTTTCTTCTTTGCTGAAATTGCATAACCATCCTTGTGTGCCTCTTTATTATATGTTAGCCTAGGGCATCATGTCCTAAGCATGATTGCCTCATTTTTCTCTCTTCTCAGATAACTAAAGTATATCATGTTCACAGACAGTTATGCCACCCTCATGCCCATTCTTTTCCTCTATATATTCCTGTACAGGCCGCTGTAGATATTCATTTAACCTAGGGTGACTATATGGAAAGGAGGACAGTGCTCTGGTATCGTTAACTGTATATTATTATTATTATTATTATTATTATTATTATTATTATTATTTATATAGCACCATCAATGTACATGGTGCTGTACAGAGTAAAACAGTAAATAGCAAGACCCTGCCGCATAGGCTTACAATCTAATAAAATCATAGTAAAACAATAAGGAGGGGAAGAGAATGCAAACAGGCACAGGGTAGGGTAAGCAGGCACAGGGTAGGGTAAACTAACAGTATAAAGTCTGCACAACATCAAGTTTTAAAAGCTTTAGGAAAAAGAAAAGTTTTTAGTTGAGCTTTAAAAGCTGCGATTGAACTTGTAGTTCTCAAATGTTCTGGAAGAGCGTTCCAGGTGTAAGGGGCAGCAGAAGAAAATGGACGGAGCCGAGCAAGGGAAGTAGAGGCCCTTGGGCAGGCGAGAAACATGGCATCAGAGGAGCGAAGAGCACGAGCATTTCAGCAGGTGTCATTTATATGCATGCAGCACCTGCTGAAATTCCCTCTTCATCACAACAGTTAAAAAGCTTCAGGAGCCTGGCCCTCTTTTGTAGAGTGATCAGATACAAAAGACGATAGGGCTCCTGTAGGATATTCTGTTGTAGGACTTAACAGCTGCACTGTGCACGACTGGCTGATCAAACTCGTTGTATAGAAATGAATGTATTCCTACCAATAGAGGCACCATAGGAAGAACGACCACATACTGGGTTACATTGCAACTCATCGCCTTGCCTCTGTTGGGTTTTATTGCGGCTGTTGTTCTGTGAACCACAAAGGTGACTCCTCCTTGATTGCTTGGCTAATTATAAGCCTCATACGGCAACATAAACATGAGCTTCATATTGTTGTCATGGCTCCTTTGCCATTGGCTTTTCATTACCCTTGAGATGAAGGAATATCTAGATGAGTGGCAGTCATGAATGAAATGTATTTGTTAATCATGACACGGTCCCATGATTTATAATCTGAAATGACCAAATTGCAGGGTTGCTTTTTTGCCCTCTGTAATACTTTAACAGACGAAAAATATCCGTACTTATCAACCAGGTCAAAGCAGTCAGCTGGAATCAAATTCTAAAACACAGGGGGAGAATTGGAAGACAGCAGCCTGGTCCTATTCATGAGTAGTGAGAAGTCATAGCAAGTTTGCAACCTCAGATTGTACTCCTATACCAGCTTTCTCTAATGCTAACTGGGGGATGCTAGAAGTTGTAGTTCTGATCTGTAGGCTGCCATGGACACTAATTTATGTATTGAATTCAGTGGAACATAACTCTGAGTAAATATAGACCCTGTTCAGACGACATGCTAAGCCACGGTGATTAATCATTTTATTTATTTATTATTTATTTATTACATTTCTATACCACCCAATAGCTGGAGCTCTATTCATCTTGAGCTAAACATTATGGCTTAGCATATTGTGTGAACCATTCCTCACCATGGTGGCTACATAACCATGGTTTAAACACGTTCACTAACCATTTACTACAAAAGGTTTAGCAACCTAACAATGGCTTAGCATGTTGTCTGAACAGGCTCATATTTATGATAAAACTGTAAATGTGACTTGACTACTGGAATGCCAACCAGGGGAGAAAATCTTCTCTTGTGCCTCTAAGAACAGCTTGATGTACAGGAATCAGCAGGTGACGCTTTTCAGAGCATGCAGATGAACATGATCAGTGCTAATGCCTGTACAGATCAAGCAGCTGTTAAAGGCACAACTACAGTTGTGGCCAGTTGAAAATTTGGCCACTTGGCTTAAGAATCTTTTGAAAGCGGGCCAAGTGTAACATGTTGTGCCAAACCTAACATGTAGGGTCAGATTCTCTCTCGCTGCTTTAAAAAGCGTGCCTAATGTAACATGTAGCTTGACCCTTGGCCTCTCATTCCTTGCCCTAGGTGATTCCATTCCAGCTCTAGGCAGCTCTAGGTCCTGGCATAGCTGATTTCTGCTCTGGACACAACTTTGCTCACGTACCATGCGTTCAAGGTTTAGCAGAGGGTGCAGGAAACATTCACAGGGAGCATACCCAGGGCATCGATTGGTGCCAGTGACAAAAGCTGTGCTACTGCAATGTCGGGCTTCAAAGAGAAATGCAAGGAGGTCTTGTAGCTTCCTAAGATTCCTTCCCCCATTCAGATAAATGCTAGGGTAAATCCATGCCAATGCTCTCCCTGTCAAAATATTTTGTCTGCATTGCGAGCAGAATTGTAGCACATGTTTCCCCCTATCCTCCCCCCACTCTGGTTATCTTCCATAAAATAAGCATGCATAGCAAGAGACTAGCAGCAAGAATGACTTAAGCCTTCCCTTCTGCGCCAAGGGAATATATTCATAACACATTTCCATCTTCAGAAAGTTTCTTCTATTTTAGTAGATGGCATTTCATATGGTAAAGGAAGGCTCAAAAAGTCCACCATGATTAGCCTTGATTGACGCTTTCTATCATGTACTGAAAATGCTTTCAGCAATATATTTCTGTGGGCTGTTCCTAAATGGGATTGCTTTAAAGATGGAGGCTCACCTTTAATCTGCTGTAGTAAACTATAGCACTCTTTCCATTCCCCCCCCTCCCCGCCCCGGGTTTTGTCTGTTTTCCTAAAGTGAAACAGGCATCTTTAGTTCTGATCTGATCTTTTGTTGTTGCTGTTGCTACTCTTGCCTAAGGCCATCTAGTGAATAAATGGCTGAGGTGAGATTGGAACTGCAGTTCCATACTCATTCTCTTGACAATTACACCACACCAGAGCTCCTTGCGGAGATCTCTAATGTGTGTGTGTAGGGGGGGAGAGAGCATCTTGCCCGTCTGCTCTCTTGCTGTGAATGTGTGCAGATTTGTGATTGAATATCATGTTGTGAGCAGTGGGAATGCAGGGAAGAGCAACCCTGGGACTTTTGTCAGAGCAGGAGCAATGACATCATCTTCTGGTGTGCCGTGGTAATTGACAGACCCACCTTGTTCTACCAAATAGGAACATAGGAAGCTATTTTATGTTGAGTCAGAGCATTGGCCCATCCAGCTCAGTATTGTCGACACTGACTGGTAGCGGTTCTCCAGGGTTTCAGGCAAGATTCTTTCCTAGCCCTACCTGGAGATGCCGGGGATTGGACCTGGGACCTTCTGCATTCAAAGCAGGTGCTCTAACCACTGAGCATGGGCCCTCCCCAAATGGAAGAGGTGATGATGACTTTTAGGTTTTACTATTCTTTGTGACAGATTAGCATAGAGAAAGTCAGAGAATGAAGAAAACAATCAAGCAGAGCCTGGATGAGGCCCAGCATTGGGCAAAAGGCGGGATACAAATAAATAAATATAATAATAATAATAATAATAATAATAATAATAATAATATATTTCTTTTCATTGGTGGTGTTCCTATTTCACACTAGCAGTTAAATTGCTCTTCTTCTTCTTCTTCTTCTTCTTCTTCTTCTTCTTCTTCTTCTTCTTCTTCTTCTTCTTCTTCTTCTTCTTCTCCTCCTCCTCCTCCTCCTCCTCCTCCTCCTCCTCCTCCTCTTTATTGCTCAATACAATAGCCAAAGCTGTCTGGTTAGTTTACAAAAGATTCAAATCTTAAAAATACAATATAAAACATAATATAAAAATCATATACATACAAAAATGATTTAAAACAATCAAAAATAAAAACCTCGGGACCAGTTAAACCTTATCATATGCTGTCAAATACCTGGGAATAGAGGAAAGCCTTAACCTGGCAGAAAAAGGATAACAATGTCTGTGCCAGGTGGACCTCACTGGGGAGAGATGTCAGCAATTGAGGGGGGCCACCAAAAAGGCCATCTCCCTTGTTGCCATCCTCTGAACTTCTGGATTAAAAGGTATTGGTTGCTCTTCAGCTAGTTGAAGAGCATTAAAGCTCAGGGTTCTTCCATATCATGCTATTTCCCTGCCTCAGTCATGGAATTTTACAAGGGGTCCAAATGATGTCGTCTTCCACTAGTAACCATCCCATGTTTTCCCACCACTATTTCCATCTTTTTTCCTTTTTTCCTTTTGAGCATGGAAAATTCATTAAAGACGAAAAGACAGAATAGCTGTACAATGCCTTTGGATTGTTAGCACTAAGAGCACTCCGTCTGAAAGCACCCTATATGAGTTGAACCTATTCGGTCAGAATTAAGCATCACTGAGTTCAATGGAGCTTAGTCTCAGGCGATTGCATATGACTGCAGTCATGCCCCATAAATTTAATTGTGAGATTGTATTAGTGGTTGGTTTATTTGGTTTGGATATCTGTGTTTTTATAATGGAGAATTGAAATGGAGTGTTAGCTTCTTTGAGTATAAATAATAGAAAAGCACACACACACACACACACACACACACACACACACACACACACACACACATCCTTGAGACACTACTTGGGAGGTTCTCTTTGGAAGCTGTTATGATGAGCTGTCATGGCAGCCCCACTTCTGACCTAATCACTAGACCAGTGGTGGTGAGTTTGGCTGTCTTGATAGTGGATCTATCACTATGGGATCACCTAAGGTCACATGTCTCCTATTAGGAGCCAGGGATCTGGTAAAAAAACCCCATTCTGTTCCTTTGGGACTGAAGACCAGTGCTCTGCAGGAGGTGAGTGAGTAGGAGAAAGAGTGGCTGCAGCTAGACTGCTCTCTAGGAATCTGATGTAAGGTTCAGGATCTGTTTCCAGCAGTAGGACTTCCTATGCTCTTGTATTATTTGTAAATAAAGCAAATATTATAAAGATACTGTAAGTCTCCAGTGTTCTCTCAACCAAAAGGAACTATCCTGTACTCATTTTCCCCTGGAACTTTATACCCCTTGAATTGATGAGCATGTACCAATATTGAAACATTGGCCTGGTTTGCACATAACACCAATTTATGGATTGTTTAACCCATGATCTGGTGGAGCTATGCCAGAGCAAGCAACTGCACTACCTCCCATTCACTCTCTGATTTGATGTGCAAACCTGGAACTCTGGGTTGTTGAGGGACACACAACCCAGAGTTTTAACCCAACAACAAGCCATGGATTCAGACTCAACAATGCAAAGTTCTGGGTTCACACATTGCATTAAACAAACCAGGAACAACCATTTCTGCTGTGCATCCTTGACTAACTATGGCCGTAGCTAGACCTAAGGTTTATCCCAGGATTGTCCTGGGATCAAACCTGTTCATCTAAGTGCCACACAGGGCATCCAGCGCTCAGGCAGGGATGAACCCAGGATGATCCTGGGATAAACCTTAGGTCTAGCTACGGCCTATGACTTGTTTAACCCATAGTTAGTCATTAGGGGTCAACCATTATTTGTTGTGTGATTGATGTTGGGTGCCTGACTTGAGTCTGGGGAAATCAAATTGACCTGAAGGGCTTCACTGACACTTGTATTCCATGGAAAGATTTGAGAGAATTCCAGCATATAGGACGCAAACTAGCCATCCATTGATAGAATGCAAACTTCTCCTAAAAGGGATACAATTGAAATAGCCCATGAGACTATGAAATAGCCAACCACATTTGTGCTGCATGTTTCAAAGTACCAAAATAGGAAGAATTGGGTAGGGATTAATTTTCTTTCCTTTGTTGGGCTGTCCAAGTTGGCACTGGGTAAAAGTGATCTCTCCAATAGCAGGAGGGTGGAAAAGGAGTCAAAGTCACAGTTCACTTGGGATTGCTGGAACATTTATTTCCATAAGACAGTGCTGGCTTTTACATGTGGGATATACTTAATAGTTGGGCTCTGGTACTGATTAAAGCAAGAGCTATGTGTTCTTTTAAAAAAACATGAACCAAAATTCTTGCCAAGACTAACTCAAATTCTACGATATCTCAAAAGGAGGCAAAGCAAACATACATATTTTGCGTAATTTATCAAACAATTTATTCTGTTTCAAGTAGGCATGGGAATGGCAATAAGTTTACATTTATTTGCATCTATCTGAAAGCAAAAATGATGTAGGGGTGAGGCATGTTATTTCGTTTCAAAGGGCAAAGCAGCTACGGGGTTAATATGGCCTTTCATCCTAGGGGTGGGTGGGGAAAGCATTATCAAAAGGTTGTTTTGCAAATATCTTGCAAAAACAGGATGTGTAGATAGTTGTCAATTAGTTACCATGAATAACTGGATTGGTCTGAATGAATTCTGATCCTAAAATTACATCAATCAAAACTGTTCAGACATGTCCAGGCAAGAAAGCAGAGATTGTACTGAGATAACAATGTATCCTTATCATTAACATGGGCTTTGTAAGTTGTTTCCCCATATGGAAAAACAAGGACTGGTATCAGGGGTAGGCATGGTTGGGCACTTGGCAAGGGCACCCACCCACCAGCATGGACCCCTGACAAGAGCACCTGGAATCACTCCTCTTCTTCACCATTGCAACCTGCTTGTTCACCTGACTCTTGTTCTGGTTCAGGTAATGGTGCCGGTGAAAAGAGGAGGATCAGATGCTACTGCCTACTTCTTCACCGGCTTTCTGCCTGTCAAGCAAGCATGTGGTACCAGTAATGGAAAAGAGAAGGAGCAAGAGCAATTAGGGAGAATGGTGATGAGAAGGTAGGACACACTGAGTGGGGAGGCCCATTGTAGGTGTTTTGCCTAAAACCCATTGAAAGTGTCTTGCCCAAGGGATCTCAAATACCTAGAGCCATCAGTGGGGAAATCACATAAATTCCTGGGTAGTTTTTCATCTTCAAAAGAAAATTGTTTATAGTAACTGACTGTTCTTTGGATATTTGGCATACTGGGGTCCTACAACAACAATGTTTGTGGAATTTCTGTCTAGATCATCAAAGACCTTGTGTTAAGCAAAGATCTTTGCCGTCACCCACATTGTCTTCTACCCAGTCCAGTGGCCCTGCAGCTGTGTATCCCTTCAGTGTTGTGCCTGCCTTTTAGTATCTCCTTGTCTTTTGCCATTCATGACTGATCTAAAGGATTCTTGCCCTTTCTCAGAGTGTTATTTCAATGCCGTTGTTGTTGTTACTATTCCAATCCATAAAACTGTGTTCTGACAGGGAACTAATATTGGCTTTGAAAGGCCAGTTTCTGAGAAACTCCACCCCTTGGTCTCCCAGATTCTGCCAGGCTCTACCCATAACTTGCCATATTCTACCCTAGCTCCATGCCTGACTCACTTTATCCAGTCCCTCGATTTACCTATCATGGTCACATCACCTTGCCTTAGTCACAGGGCCAGGATATTTTTTTTAACCAAAAGTTGACAATCCTATACGAAGCACCAGCCTGATATGATCAGCCCTCTTTACTAAGCCCCACAATTCCTGCGGTATTGGTCAAATGACCATGTCTTGGGCCATCTTAAGCCAAGTCCTTATGAAGAACCACAGTAAATTGTCTTCTGGGGTCACATTATACATAAAGCTGTTAGACCTTTCAGCACATAAAAATGCAACCGGGACACCTCATTAGCAGTTCTGGGAATTGGTTTCATCCCTCCACTAGATACAAAACAAACCAGAGCAACAGGGTCTGTTGGTACACTTTAGCTGGCTTTGAAGAACCCATCCAGTTCAATAGAATGGAAACTGCATCCGATGTTGGTTGGCAACGCATGTTTTGAGGAGGCAGCAATAAGGAATGGAAATAAAGAAGGAATGGAAGCAGAAAAAGAATTGTTCCCACCTTATTTACGAGCTGCTTGGAATGCTTTGCATGTGTGATGAGATGTTTAGAAAGCCGCAATTAAGCTGGATGGACTCAGTTGGACCTTGCAGCAAGCTGAACAAAAGCCTAATTACCACATACTTGTTTTTGCACCCGGGGGAGAAATATTACAGGCTCGAGGAGTTGCTATGGGAGCAGAAGCAGTTATGTTTTAAGTGCCACAGTGAGAATGAGGCTATTTTGGCACTCCCTTTCTCGGAGCAAATTGTTGGGGTTTTTTTTTTGGGTATTTTTCCATTTGCTTGGGAAGAGGGATGGGGGAAGAGGTTTCAGGTCTGCTTTAGTGGGCCGTGTTAACTGATGTTTGCAAATTGCTTCTTAGCATGAGATCCTAAAGAATTATTCTAATCTAAGCTAGGTAAATTTAAACACGTCATAAATTTTTCCTGCAGTAGGTTTTTAGGTCAAGCTATGGCCAGTTCACATTTTGCAGTGTTCTTGGTGAAGTGTACAATTATTCACACCCCCTTATAGTTCAGGTTGAATCATTCATACTAGACCATGGCCTCAGAGGCTGGACAGTGAGAAGCTGGGTGGAAAAATAGACTTAAATCCATTTAGCATATTCAATTGTCAGTCCTCTGCATTGTTTTCCATTTGAAAAGCTTTGGCTAACTTGCTTAATGTGATTTAACTCTGAATCAGTTGTTGGCAGCGGTGTCGGAATTCACATTGACAAAGGTTAAACAGTATATTTCTGTACTTGTGCTGAAGGGGTTCTATTAATAAATAAACTGAGCTGTGACTGGACTTTAAACATGCCAGAGGAGGTCAGCAATAAAGCAGTCGATAATATGCTTTTGTCATGCTGCCCAGTATATTATACAGGTCACATGTCCCAGGCCAGATAAGACATTGGAACTAATTACACAAGGCAGGCTTGGAGACCTTATCAGAGCCTGCTGCGTTTGAGGAGAACATAGGGAAGGCCACATTGAACTGCAGTGCAAGGATGGAACATGAAACAAATTAGGTGGAGACAGCATATTTTGGTAGCACAGCCAGAGCAGAAATTAATTTGCCACCCCACATTCTCTTCAGTGAATTTTGATGATGAATATTCTACAAATGTTCTCTGGCTGTTCAAATGTTCAGCAATGATTTTACCTATCAACAGCTTTTAAGGCACAATCCAATGGGTTGTGCTTTCATGAGATGGAAGACACTGAACCTGGAAGCTTCTGTGAAGCCAGGAAAGGAGGAAAGATGGAGGTGGTTTTTGCTTCTCAGTGATCCTTCTGGTTTGATTTTCCTCTAGATGGGCCTCTGGGTGCTTTTAGAGAGGATATACTGGCAGGGGCAGAACTGGGGCTGGAGAGGTCATAGGATTCCTCATATCCTGGCCTCTCTTCTCTCCTCTCCTACAACACCACCCATCAGAACATCCCTTAAAGCCTTCTCTGAGGTCCTCCAAGGCCACTTTTGCAACCTTGGAAAGCAGCCGCTGTGGTTAGTAGCTGCAAAGGGATGGGGGCAGTGGGGGGAGAGAGGGATCGAATAATGGAGTTCCCCTTCCAAGGTTCTAGCAATGTCTATGGTTCTAGCAATGTCTATGGGGGGAGAGGGACTCTGAAGAATTGTATGGTACCTGGGATGCTCTCCTGTGGCCATAGGATTGCTCTTCCAATGTCCCCAATTTTTTGCAGTAGCAATCAGCTTTTGACAGTTCCTGACCGTCACCATACATTAATAGTCGGCATTGGACAGTATCAGTCAGGTAGCTGTCAACATTTGACAGGAGATGACAGCTGACTTGCAACAGAATTTAGTAAATCTTATATTCATACATTTGTTTCAAAATTGACAATGACAAATGCCCATAGGTTTTGAATCTGAATTTAAAATGTTGAATTATGAAGTCAAATTTTGACATCAAACCCTGAATTGTGGAACATGAACATTCAAAATGTAGATGTTTTGGGGAAATTTTTACTTTAACACTGACCATGACAAAAAGACCTTTTAATTTTAGTTCAAGGATTAATATCAGCAGGATATAAGCAGAGGTGCACAAAAATTGATGGTTTTTGGGGGTGGATGGGTAATGCCAATTATGAATCCATTCTCGTTCATTTCCACCATTTATGTGGGTCTAAATCATTATTCAATCACAACACATGTTCTACTGGCACTTCTAGTCACATAACACTCTCACACAAAATAGTTACATGATTAGTTTTGTGGATGACTTATGGATCCACATTGGGGGAATGCTACCCTATTGATTATTTCTCAGTGATGTTTGATGCCATTTTCCATGATATCCTTCTTGCTGAGAAGAGGGGCATAGTATTTTGGTAGGTCCTGTCCTGGGGAGTATATCCCGGAAGGGTTTATCTTGTCTTTTATGCACCAAAAGGATTTATCTCATCTTTCATTCTCTTTAAACTCTGCATGATTCCACTGGATGAGGTCATCCAGTGGTTTCGATTGGATTAAGTTGTTAAAGCAGGAGTGGGAAACCTCTTTCAGCCTGAGGGCTGAATTCAGTTTCTGAGATGCTCTCGGGAGCTGCATTCCAGTGGGTGGTGGATGGGGCAAAGCCAAAAGGGGCAAGCCGAAACATTGCCCATCTTATCTTAAAGCTCTTCCTGCCAGTGACTAGGCCTTAGCAGAGGCATTTCAATCTTGCAGAATGGTGGGGGATGGGGACTGCATGCAAAAGCTGGATGTGGGTGAATAAAGTGAAACAGAAAAACTGCAGCGTCGGCAGCCATTTGGTTCATCAAGCCTGCCCCCTGCCCTGCGTTCCCATGCTTACCCTGGACTGGGATCTACCCCCAGCAGCACCCACTGGCTTAACCCAAACTGAGGCCACCACTGACAGACAACATGGTGACTTTGGAGCAACTAAAACAATCATGATAAACCAACACCACGAAAAAGCGCAGTTTCAGGGGCAAAGGCCCAAAGTGGCTGCACGTTGGCGGGTGTGTCATATAAACAACGCAGCATCACTGTGCAGCCATGACAGGGTAAATGGGCGGTGTAGACACACCCTTGGACACAGCTATTTCTAGGCCAAATGAAGTCAGTAAAAGTGTATTATTTGTATCTTGAAGCCCATGGTCCAAAGCATTAACTTAGGGTGACCATATGAAAAGGAGGACAGGGCTCCTGTATCTTTAACAGTTGTATTGAAAGGAAATTTCAGCAAGTGTCATTTGTATATATGGGGAACCTGGTGAAATTTCCTCTTCATCACAACAGTTACAACTGCAGGTGCCCTGCCCTCTTTTAAATCTAGTCACTCTAGTATAGCTTCTGCACCTTTAACTGTTGTGATGAAGAGGGAGTTTCACCAGGTTCTCCATATATACAAATGACACCTGCTGAATTTCCCTTTTCTATGCAACTGTTAAAGATGCAGGAGCCCTGTCCTCCTTTTCATATGGTCAGCCTAATTAACTTTATAAAAATTGCTGACAGATGCTTTACCATCATGGAACTGAAGAACTTTCATTTCTGTTTCTTGGCTCTTCTTTGAGAACCTGTGTCTCACGTTTCTTCGTTGCTATTGTAGTACCCCTTCCTTTTCTTATTTTCTTTCTGGAAGCTCATTACACATACATATTCTCACTGTAAATGAATGGATGATGATTGTTTATTTATTTGTTTACTCCAAGCAAAGAAGGGGCATTTGCATTTGCTTCGTCTTTGCTGTGTGCTACTTTTTCTTTCTTTTTCTTTTTAAGAGGCTGGGTAAGAAATCTAGGATGTGGAACTTTATACTCAGGGCAGGGTAAGCAGAATACAAGGACTGTCTTCTGCTGGCTGTTAGAAGCCACTGCAAGAGGGGAGAAGGGACTACCTAAATTGCTCCCCCCTTTTAATAGCAACATGTTGTGATATTTGCAGTCTATTTCCTGGACTAGGTTATTATTTATTTATTTATTTTAGCTCAGAGGACTTTTTAAAGAAAGAAATAAGCTGTGAATTTGAGGGGGAGACAAAGCCAACTATGGACTTGGAATGGATTGGTTTCATTCCCATTCATAACAAAAATACGACAAACACTTGGAGAGGCGGGTAAGAAATAATAATAATAATAATAAGCATCTGCAGGAAGCTCTCAGTGTTCCATTGCTTTTTGTTTTGCGTCTTCTGTTGTCCTTGAGGAAGAAACAAATAGTCCAAGTTCACACGGATGTTAAGTTAGATGTTTTGTGATTGTAAAAAACAAAAAAGTCTAAACATCCCGCTCCAAAGCTATATTCATAACAGCAACAGCTTTTCTCAAAGTAAGTGTTTCCTTTGTTGTCTTGATGCGGATGTGTTTCCCTCCCAGAAGGGGATTTTTTTTTTTCTTGAACGCTGTCACATTCTTTTGAGAATAAAATGGAGACACAGGGCACTCAGATTTCCATTGACATGTTGTATAGTGTTTTGGAGGAATCTGACTGGAAGTTTTCTTCACATGTTTCAATACGAAAAGGGGTTAGATTTGCTGGTTATAGACTGAGGAAGTGGCAGTGGGGTAAATCTTTAATTCTCCATTCTTGGAATGCCTAATTCCTTATACCCTTGCCCTTAATGTATCTGTAGGACAGGCCTAATTTACACCTGCCATTTATCCCGGGGTGGTCACAAGGTTGTCCCTGTGAGTCCAAATGATGCACAGCTGATCCTGGGATGAACCGGGGACTAGCACTCAATTCTCCTGGGATAGCTGGGACTGCTCCCCCCCCATCTTTTTCTCCAGTATCAGGACCATCCTGAGCTCCATGGGCTCTCCCTCCCGAGGTCTTCCCTCTTCCCCATAAGTAGCGGGGCTTAGGAAATGGGAACGGAGCTGTGCGGGGAGAGTCCGTGGGCATCGGGGGAGAGCATTTTCACCACATGTCTCATGGCGCTCAGCATCTTCCGGCATCGGGCTTGGTGTGTGTGTGTTTTAATGCTCCTTTGCGCAGGATTGTGCCCGCTCAATTGTGCAAATGTCTCCTCTTTTTTAAAAAAATGGGGCCCTAGACCATCCCTCTTTAATTCTGAGAGAACTTGCTGACATGTGGCCCCTGAGGGATGATCCCAGAAGTGGAAAACTCCGTGATTGTCCCTCCCCATTCCCCAAAGGGCCTCAGGTGTAGATGAGCGCACAGTATGTGGGAAGGAGGACATATGGCAGGCTCATACACACATGTCCACTGCTTGATGTCTAAAACATCAAGTGGCAATTTGCACGTGTGAATGAGCCAAATCAGACCTTACAACTTAACCAGTGCTTTCACAGTGCCTGACTTTGACTTCAAATCCAATCATCAAGTTTGAGGGCCTGTTCAAACATTCACCCTGGAGCTGAGCTCCTAAATGAGAGGCGTGGTTTTAGATGACACCACCAGGACATTAATAACATCACTTATGAAGCCAGAGATTTGAATTCTTTAATTTATGGGATCTTTTCTTCGGCCCAACAGGGTCAAAGCATCATGGAAATAAGGTGACTCACACATACATTTGTATATGCAAATGCCTGGATTACACTGATGTATTTTTGCAGCGTCTCATCTGCAATTTCAGAGCTACCAATGAACAGGAGTGAGAAGCAGAGGAATGAATTAGGAAGGCATAGTGAGGTAGTGGAAGGACCCTGAGCTGGCTGGTGGTGGGAAGCATTTGTGGGCATCCTTAGGGACGGGGATACATTGGCCGCTGCTACTCTCTGCAACTTACCCCATGCCTCCATGATACTTTCCCTCTCATATCTCATATTGTTCGTGCTGTTGCACTTTCACACATCCCTCTCTCTTTTTCTCTTGCTCCCATGTACAAGTTCAGTGCTCTCCCTTCGGCCCAGGCCCGGCTTTGTTCATATTTCTGCTGCCTTAGTCCTTTCTGGTCTTCTTTGCTTTTGCCTGACTCCAAAGTCCAAACCAGGGGCATGTCTACACAAAGGGTTTGACCTGGGGTGGCTTTGCAGTAGCATGACGTCATCTACATGGTGCAGCCACCATTGCGAAGCCATCCAGGGGCGAACCCTAGAAACTCTGCTGAAAAAAAGTCGGGCGCTTACCCTGACATTTTCGACAGCGGAGGCTTGTCACAGCCCATGGCACGCCGATTGGTCGCCAAGGACTGGACGGGGAACGGTGCGGCCCAACGTCTCTGTAAAAGTAAAAAATAAATAAAAGGGGGGAGGAGAGGAATGGGGCTGTTCCTCCCCCCTTTTTAATTCAGCTGCGCAGATACAGATAATAAAAATAAAAAGAAATTGCGGGGTGGGGGGAGAGGAATGGGCAGCCAGAGAGAGGAGAGGTGGTTCACCCAGAGTCCCTCTCCTCACATCCTCCTCTGGCTGCCTCATTCCTTTCCCCACCTCCTGTTTTTTTAAAAAATATTATCTATATCTGCGCAGCTGCATAGATACAGACAATATTTTTTTTAAAAGAGGGAAGAACGTTCCCATTCTCCCCCCCCCCCCCCGGTTTTTTTTTTTTTTACTTTTACAGAGCGGGAAAGTTTGCACTTTCATTCCTTCCCCTGCAGATGCTGGGAAGCACTGCTGTCAAGACAGGGGCCAGTTGTGTCAGGGGCAGCCACATTTGTCTGCCCCTTTCACATACAAAGCTGATGGTCAGCTTCATTCGCAGACATAACAGGGATGTGTCTCTAATGTCAATATCAAAAGCAGTGTGGGGTGACAAAAGCTAAACCCTCCAACCTGTCCCACTGTACCTCCCCAGCCCATGATATATCACAACAGGCAATTTTCTCCTAAGTGGGTTCATTTCTCCTACGTTGGTCCATGTTGGAGCCAGGATGGTAGAAAAATGACTGGGGCAATGGGCAGCGAGGAGGCCAAGCAAGGCAGGGTGGATGGGGTTCAGCTTTTGTCAGCCCCACACTCATTTTGATATTAAAATCTGACACACAAACACACACATTAGGGTGGCCACTTGTAAATCACCAAAAAAGAGGACAAAAGAGGTTACTTGTTTGCATAGAATCTGCATATGCTGATTTGTATGTATAGATGCAAATTTAGAAATAATTATTATAATTTAAATAGATATCCAGTACATCTCACCATTGTGTGGAAGGCTGTGACCGTGTGTGCCTTGTTCACTCTGTTCTCCTGATGCTGTTGATGGGCAACTTCAAGGCCCAGCTCTTCTGTGTGATGATGCTTTATCTTTACACTGGACATGATCTGAACAGCCCTTCAAACAGGGGACTGTCTTCAAACTAGAGGATAGTGCTCTAGCAGCCCTTCAAATAGAGGACTGCTCTCTGTAAAAGAGGACACATGGCCATCTTATGCCTTGCTATATATATGAATGGAGCTGACACAAATACAATAAATGTGGTTGTTCCTGTCATATCGACTTTGGTCCTGAGCTGCTTCATCTTTTGTTAACATGTTTTACGACTTTACATCTGTACGTACAGCTGGGACAAACCTCCTAAATGAACATTCTTTGAAAAAAATATCTTATCAGTATGGGAGAATATGCTGTTGACAGTCGGAGTCAACTGCTGGCAGTCGGAATCGAAAGGTTTACATGGAGGTCACTAAACTTTCCCTCCTTTCTCTCTATGGAACATGAACCAGTATTTTCTGTTTATACAGCAAGGATTCTAACCAGTCAGTACTGAAGGTCAAATAACTACCCACAGCCCACATGGCTCAAGGAGACAGCGTAGGCCCAAAAGGGCGGCACAAAAACATTTTTATTGACAGAGAAGATGTCAACAACATTCTACATAATGTTTATCTCTGAGCACCACACAAGACTAAGCTTCAGAGCTATACCAACAAAGCTTTTTTTTCTTTTTCTTTTTAATGTTCTCTATTTAGTAGCATGAGGGGGGCGGTTAGTCACAGTTTCTTTGAAGCTGCTATCTTTCAAATATATTATGATTTTATACTACTTTCCAGACATGCTTTTCGGCTGAGCAAAGTGAGGCCTTTGGTTTAACTTGCTTGTTTGGCATTGTGACTGTTTGTAATGCATGAAGTCTGTTGAACGCTGAGATATCAGAATGAAATTTGGTACACACAGTAAATTACTTTAAATAGTTGTAGGACACCTTTCTGGACAAAATACTCTTGAGGCAGCAAACAATGGTACAAAAACACATTGAGGACACAAGTCTGTGTTTCAAGTTCAAATCCCAGCTTGACCCCACATATTTCTTTTCAAAGTGTGTGGAGGGAATGCAAAATAGATTGAATATTTTGTGCGTTTTTGCTTTAGATACCAGCACGGACACTTTGTGTGTTTCTGTGGAGGGGAGAAAAAATGTAAAATGTTCATTGTAATATCTGCCTTGAAGATTAAAATATCAAACTGATATATTTACAACATGATTCTCTGCTTTAAGTTTGAATATACCCTCAACTCATGTACATGTTTTTATGGCTCTTCAGATGTTTTGGCCTACAAAACCCATCAGCGCTAGCCAGTGTAGCCAATGGTGAGGGATTGTAGGCCGACAGATCTGAAGAGCCTCATGTTGCCCAGCTGTCTGGAACAAAAGGTGCAAACTACATAGCGCAGTATTTGGCACAATTAAAAATGAGTACCCAGCTAGCTGGGGGAAAGGTAACTGCGACTGGGGAAGGCAATGGCAAACCACCCCACTACAAAGTCTGCCAAGAAAACCTCAGCAAATGCAGGTGTCCCTCTAGGAGTCAGCAATGACTCAAGTGCTTGCACGAGAGGTTCCTTTCCTTTCTAAACATTTTAAGGTCCAATTTTCACAGCTACATTGTCTGCAGTCGTCCGCTTCCCTCTCATTGCAGTATGGATTACAGTGTTTCTATATTTTTTGTCCATAGTGATGGAGGCATCCCTGGTTCTTGCCAGCCTGCCTCAAACTCTGCATCCTTTTAAATGGAGATGCCATGGACCTGGCAACTTTTGAGTGCAAAACATGTTCTTGCACTGAGTTATGGCCCCAAACCCCACATATCCACAAGCAGGCCATTAAGACTGCATTGGGTAATTGCACCCATCATGGGTAATGACAGGTAGGAATGGTTCAGGGAACAGTTACAATAGCCAAAAATTATTTGGATAAGGAATTGCACACCTTTGTTTAAATTTGGAGCTCATTACAGTCATTTGCTTCATTGATGTAAGCGTTATCTTTGTATTTTAAGTGTCATCTTTCCCCAGTTTTGTGGTTAGTACAAATATAATTTGTTGGAATGGAGTCAAATGTTTCATATCATATTTTAACAACTTTTGCAATAATATAATTCTGTTGTCCTTCTACCTCCTATATCTTCTACTATAGGGTGACCATATTTTGGAAACCAAAAAGGAGGACAATATAGCTGCCCTCAAGGAGGCAAGCCCAACCCAACATGCCCAGTCCCCAAGGCAGGCCCATCTTGACATGACCACCCCAAGGGTGTGTGGCCTTGGTCACATGTCTAATTCTACACCTCACAATTAAGACAAAACTGTTCTACATAATATGTTGATGTTAAAATCATTGAAATAAAGAACAAGTGAAACAGTCAATGTATCAGAAATTAACATTTATTTTTACTTGCTGTACTGCATTAGTATAGGAATTTTAAGCATGATTGTTTCAGAAGCAGATTAGATTCAAGACTCAAGAACATTTTACATGACAACTGTATCACATGCAAGGGAAATGACCCAAAGTTATTCTCTTGTCTGAAAAGCTGAGTAGCTTCATGAGCTGTTTAGACTCTGCCAGCCCGTCGATGCAGACACATTGGTTAGAGCGTAATCAAATGACGAGCTGAGCAGAATGACTGAATCCACGGATGTCTTAATCCGCTTTTAAAATCCTAAAGCATTCTGGAAAGTGAGAAACAAAGTCTCCAAGGAGGAAGAATGACTCAAGAGAAGCAATTCTTAATGAATGAGTAATGCAGACGCTACAGACTAATTAGAAGAAACATGGGTGCATCTTGAAGACTTTAGCCAAATAGGTTAATCTAATCATGCAAAGACTTTTGCCACACGAATAATCCTTACTGGCGCCATTCACATCGTTGACGTCAATGGAACTGCTTTCAGGGGATGGGATTACTTGCATGATGCAAAGTTTGTGTCAGGTTGTGGCCTTTGTGACCTTAATCTGTTACATCTGTGGCATTCTCTGTATCCTCAGCCTCCCTCCCTCTCCCGTTTCTTGAACTTGCAGGTGGTGTGTTAGTTATGAGAAACTGTCAGAAGCATGCTCAACAATTCTATACAGCAGCCTTCCCTCAACCTCATGCCCTAAAGTTGTTTTGGGCTTCAACTCCCATCAGCCACAGCCAGACAGGCCAATGGCCAGACATGCTGGTAGTTGTGCACTCAAACATTATGATGGCACCAGGTTGGGAAAGGCTGCTACTAAAAACATTTTGCATATATTGGCCTGGTTCAGACAATAGTTTGAGGCTTAAGGTACAAATTAGCATTGGGCGGAGCTCTCCTCCCCGTCATTCTTCCTCTCTTTGTTTTTGTTACATGCCAGCTTCAGTGCAAAGGTCTTGGCTTGTATTTAGCCAGAGTTCCCTGTTAAGTCTGAACTGAGGACCTCTGGCTTGATCTTGTTTAACAAACCAAGAAAATAAGCCAGGATCACATCCTGGTTTATGAACCAGTATTAAGCCAAAGTTCCCTGGTTTGGATGTAAGAGGGAACTCTGGCTTAATACAAGCCAGGAACTTTGGGCTGAAACTAGGATGAGGGAAGGAATGCTTGCTCCCCACCTCAGCACTCAGTCATGGCTTCATAAACCATAGTTTACGAAGCTTTGAATATGAGTGCAGTAATAATGGGCTCAAGTTACAAGAAGCCAGATTGTGGCTGAACATTAGAAAAAAAAAACTTCCTGACTGTTAGAGCGGTACGGCAATGGAACCAGTTACCTAGGGAGATCGTGGGCTCTCCCACACTAGAGGCATTCAAGATGCAGCTGGACAACCATCTTTCAGGGGTGCTTTAAGGTGGATTCCTGCACCTTAAAGCATCTCGATGGCCTCATAGGCCCCTTCCAATTCTACTATTCTATGATAATCATCTGAACCAGACCAACATCTCAGTCTTAGAACTGCCTTATATGGTAATTAACCATTACTATCCCTATCACAGAGCGGGGGAAACAAAGAGACTAGCAGTCACCCAGTCATATTTGATGTGATTGTGAGATTTGGATAGGAGACTCCCAGTTTTACACTTCTAGCACCTATGCTATACCATGCCAGTTCAAAACAGATTTGTTTTCTGGGTTTTTAAGGTTGTAACTCTGTTATATGGGGTGTTTTTTTGTTTTTTACTGCCTTTTATTGTTTTATGACTGTAAATTATTTTATAACTTTACCTCCCTGATATCATTTGATGAAGGGTGGTTTATAAATATTCAGATAAATAAAATAAATCTGAGAATTTAAAAGAAGCAAAGTGCTGGGTATTACATACCAAGTCAGGGTGTGTGCATGCTTGTACGCATGGTTTGTTTTGTACTTTGTTCAGAGGACAGTATCACAAAATCACAATCTGCCTCTTATGTACAATTTGTTTGTACCTTAGCCCAGTGTTTTCTCAAATACAGATTTCATTTTGCTCCTCCTCCATCCCCTCCACCTTCTAAACTTGCTGCACCTTCTGGGTTTTCTCCAATGGTACGTGCTCAGTTACTCGGTTGGTAATTTGATCTGAAGAAGACCTTAGGGAGATGGTGCTTGATTTGCAATGCATGCATTAACAGCTGCAGAAACTTGCATTTCAAACCAAATGAATATGAACTTACTTGCAAATGCAAAAGAATGAGATTGAGGTTTTTGTTGACGTGTAAAAGACCAGCAGAAATTTAAGTATAAATATACCTTCTACCTAAAAGGCATTTCCATGGAAAGTTTCTCCCAGGAGGAATGTGCTGTCTGTTGTTCTAAGAATGCTCTTTGCCATTAAATTCCCTGCTGCTCTCAAGGGGGTGTCATAAAGCTCAGCAGCCAAATATAGACTATGAAAGCTCATGCATCTAAGCATAAAGGCCACAATTCAACACAGAGGGTGTAAGTGCACTTGAGATGCACACAGCCTTGTGGCTTTGTTGGATGGATCAAGGCGCTTTACTGGATAGCACCTGTAAAATTAGCATCTGGTAAAGGGGCAATGTACTGTTTTTAAAGAATAAGACACAATGGGCTCAGGACTGCACTATTCAGTGAACAATATTGAAGAGCACTGAAAAAGAACTGGCTTTGCCTTACCTTAGATACTGTTCTCCACTTCTCTCTCTCTGCAGTACCTGCTTACTCTCAACAGAGACTCTCTAGCTTTGCCTTGTGGTGGGCTAGCTGATGTGATCTTGGCTACTGGAGAAGGCTTTTAGGGTGGGGAACCAGGAGACCTTCTGCTTGTCAGCTCTAAGGTAGCTGGGAGTGAGGGGAAAAGGCCTCCAGCTCAGGAAAGGCACCCAAGTGGCCTCAGTGGTGGTGCCTGAAATTAATGTGGCTCTGGCTTTAAAAGTAGTGAGGATCACTATTAAAAATAATGAGGGTAGCTTTGTGTTGTTCTTAAATATTACCCAATCCAGGTGCTGGTGTAGTATGGATTTTTAGACTCAAATTTGTTTTATCGTTCTGCAACTCAGGGTTTGCTAGCGGAGTCCAGTACAAACACTCTGATCTCTTACTCACTCTAAGGGCATGTCTACACCAGGAGAGGGGAGGATCTCATGACATGCTGATCGTGAGTTCCTCACCCTGGGTTCACATGTGGTGTGCGATGTCCAGGGAGGGAGGAGGATGTCGCGTCTGTCATATATTTTTAAAGAAGACAGGAGCTGGAGCGCATGTGCGCTCCAGCAAAAAAGTAAATTAAAAAAGAAGCCCCGACCCCACTCCCCACCCAACCCTGATGGCCCTGGATTCCCCTGTCCCATCAGGTTCCCTCTGATGACCCCCGCTACTCATGGAGAGGAGAGAAGAAGCCTGGATGGGCGGCCACACTACCTGCAGTCCTTGGGATTGTCCCGGGACTGCAGGAAAAACTGCAAAAAAAAGGGTATGGCAATATCCCCTGGGAAATGGAGGGATTATCCCTTCCTGCTCCCAGGATCCCCTGTGCATCATGTGGACGCACAGGGACGATCCCTGGGATATTGCCTGGTGCAGACATGCCTTAGGAGCCACTTTACCAGTTACTTTCCTGATGCTTGGACATGCAGTCAGCCTCCCTCCCCTTCCCCTGTCTACGATGCTGTGCACATGTTTTGAAAGGCACAGTATCTCCTATATTAGTTTCCTTAGACCTGAAGGAGAAGCCCTTCTACTATGAAAGCATGGCTAGGTAGGACAAGAGGTGTGACCTCTCAGTGGCTATACCCAGACTGTGTTGAATACCTTTGCCCTATGAGATATGCCCCCCCACACCCATATTTATTTATTTGCTAGTTGTTGAAGACTTTTTTTTGTTTCTGCATGCTTTTATTTTTGTGAGGCACACAATAGGTTGGATCCAGACTTAGTCATACTTAGAGTAGACCCACTGAAATCAATGGGACTCCTCTAAATATGGTGAGGTCTGGATCCAACCTCATGTTTCTATAATTTGGTTTTAATTGCTGTCCCTGCCCTTTTTTAATTTCTTGTTTTTGTTGTTTTGATGGGATTGTGATTTTTTTTTTAAAAAATGTTGTAACTACTCTGGGTGGTGGTACATTTCCATTAGAAGGGCAGGAGATAAATGTATAAAAATAATACATATTCATCTTTTGAAATAAGAGTGAAATTGTTGGCTTCACACCTCTACATAGATTATTCCAATCAAAGATACTTATATCACTGAAGAAATGTATTATATTTTATTTAGTGCTGTTCCCCAGGGAGAGGTAGGTGGTATTATTATTATTATTATTATTATTATTATTATTATTATTATTATTATTATTATTATTGTGGTTTTGATAGAAGAAAGCTAAAATGTCTCTCCCCCCACCCGCCATTAATAGAATTGTATCCACTTCAAACTAATATTGGATGTTTTATAGTATTTTATACATAGAGCCCCGGTTCATGCCTATTAATAAAGCCCCAACCTTCCAGCCTTCTTAGTTGCTGTTTACTCATTGGCTTGCTTCCTCACTTTCCCTGGATCTGCACTAGTCTTCTTTTTAGACATGGCACAACAGCAACTTTCTTGTTCTTCTCTGCTGCTCTGACTCCCAAGAAAAAGCCAGGCAACACAGGAGAGAAGGTGAGTGACTGAGTTGGGACAGCAGGAGGAGAAGATTGGAAGGGGCTTGATGGTAACTTCTAAGATCACCTGGCGGTTGCATGTTTTAAAAATGGTGATGTGGATGTGTAGTCCATTTGGGGGGAAATAGATTCTGTAATTGTGTGGGTCAACATTCCCAACAAAGTGTGAATTTTACAATGAGATCATAAATAAGTAGCTGCTAAATAGGCTTGTTTAGGTTTCTTTCTTTCTTTCTTTCTTTCTTTCTTTCTTTATTTATTTTTTGGTTAAATTTATTTTACTGCAAATGTTCTTTGCTTTTCAAGTAATTACCTGCAATGAACTTACTGGCAAAGAAATTCCTGGTTTTGCTTTTCAATCCTTGTGATCATCTCAGAGAACCCGAGTTCCCAGGCAATCTCCTTTACCATCAGCAAATAGTTTCAGTCCATGTTCTTACCTGCACACCTGGAGGCTCCACTTTGTGGAGAATCTGCTTGGCCCTATAAGCCATTTGTGTGTAACTTATTCTCCTACACGCACACACACTTTCTCCTGAACATCTGTGCAGCAGTGCCTTCAAATGTGCTTTCTTTAGATGTTTTTGAGCAGTCTTTAGAGATAGAATAATAAGCAGACCCTTGCTTTTTTTGGATAAAAGGTCAATCTAGATATCCTATGGTCAGCCAGATGCATCTGGGAAACCCACAAGCAGGGGATAAGGGAACAAACCTCTCCCTTGGTTGTCTCCAGCATCTGATATTTAGAGGTATACTGACTCTGCCTATGGAAGTTCCATTTATCTGTCATAAAGCTAACCGGTATATGAACGGCCATTAATTTTTAATAATTTTAATATATATATATATATATATATATATATATATATATATATATATTAAAAAGCCACCTGAACTAGCAGCCACCACATTTTGTGATAAGCACTTCCATTTTCCTGTCCTAAAACAACAGCCCATCAATATAATTTTATGTTGTAACCCCAAGTTCTAGTATTACAAGGGGGCGGGAATCTGTCACAATCCACTCTCTCTACTTCATTCATAATTGACACAAAATTGGGTGGGAGAGCTAATACCCTGGAAGACAGAAACAAACTTCAAAGTGATCTTGATAGGCTGGAGTGCTGGGCTGAAAACAACAGGATGAAATTTAATGGGGATGAATGCCAAGTTCTACATCTAGGAAACAGAAACCAAATGCACAGTTACAAAATGGGGGATACTTGGCTCAGCAATACTACAAGTGAGAAGGATCTTGGAATTGTTGTAGATCACAAGCTGAATATGAGCCAACAGTGCGATATGGCTGCAAGAAAGGCAAATGCTATTTTGGGCTGCATTAATAGAAGTATAGCTTCCAAATCGCGTGAGGTACTGGTTCTCTCTATTCGGCCCTGGTTAGGCCTCATCTAGAGTATTGCGTCCAGTTCTGGGCTCCACAATTCAAGAAGGACGCAGACAAGCTGGAGCATGTTCAGAGGAGGGCAACCAGAGTGATCAGGGGTCTGGAAACAAAGCCCTATGAAGAGACACTGAAAGAACTGGGCATGTTTGGCCTGGAGAAGAGAAGATTGAGGGGAGACATGATAGCACTCTTCAAATACTTAAAAGTTTGTCACACAGAGGAGGGCCAGGATCTCTTCTCAATCATCCCAGAGTGCAGGACACGGAATAACAGGCTCAAGTTTTAGGAAGTCAGATTCCGGCTGGACAGCAGGAAAAACTTCCTGACTGTTAGAGCAGTACGACAATGGAATCAGTTACCTAGGGAGGTTGTGGGCTCTCCCACACTAGAGGCATTCAAGAGGCAGCTGGACAACCATTTGTCAAGTATGCTGTAGGGTGGATTCCTGCATTGAGCAGGGGGTTGGACTCGATGGCCTTTTAGGCCCCTTCCAACTCAAAGATTTTAAAAAATAAATTAAAAAAAATTGAACTTGGGGCCCGCCCCTCCCCTTTTCATCTCTCCCCTTTCCCCCACTAAGAACTCAAAATCATTCCACTGGCTTTGGTTATTTGTTTATTCATTGTTCAGGGAACATATGAGAATGTGTGTCCTTCATGCTTTTGTGATAAATGCATCGATAACATTCTCAAGTGTTCTGTGAACCTTCCCAAGGAGTACGCTCACCAACCTTTTTACTGGCCCTGCTGCTGTGCCTCTATCAGCAACTTGACCAACATAAATGTGTTACTTGATAGGGAAATAAAGGAACAAGGAAAGCACCACTTGGTTAATTTCAGTGTCTTGGGCCATTGTAAAACATACAGGATCAAGGCCAATAAAACATTGGCAACCGTACTAAGGAGGTGCACTAAGTAGGGGGGTCCTCAGTCTTCCAACTGTTTTCTGGAGTTTAGGCTTGATTGGACAAGAAGGTGATGTGTCACATCATCTATTATTTCCCAGTGGCCACATGGATGAATATGTCCTGCCCAGCATAAATCCATCTGACCAGGAAAAACATCCTATCCTATCCTATCCTATCCTATCCTATCCTATCCTATCCTATCCTTGCAACTTGAACAAAGCCTTCCCTAACCCTCCAAATCTTTTGATCTACAACTCCCATTATTCTTGACCATTGACTATGCTTGCTGGGGCTGATGAGAGTTGAAGTCCAAAACGTTTGGGGACCACCAGGTTGAGGAACGTGGCTTTAACAGCAGCTTGCAGTTCAGAAACTAGCAGGTGAAGTTTTTCATGCCATGGAGAGAAATCTAATAGCCAGCTAATAACACGTTTGTTTTTGCTTTGGAGAATGTTGAGATGCCCTCTGAGCGACTGACCTTCAATGGGAATGTAATGGTAGCTTCATTGTGAAGACAGTATCAGCTCCACAGATGATTTCTTTGCAGAGTATCGAAGCAGGGGGGAATGGGTTGATGCAAAGGGATGTGTGTGGCTGGCCTGCATACCTAGCACAAAAGCCCATTTAATTGTATGGAACCATAGCCATTTGGAATGCAGAGCCAATGAGCCAACCCTTGCAGGCTCAACCAATTCTACACCACTGGCTAGAGAAATAGAATATAATAGAATGGAATATTTATTTCTTACCTGGCTCTCCCTCTAGATCGAGGCGGGGAACAACATTAAATACAAAATCACCATAAAATGCATAAAACTGATATAAAACATATAAAACTGATACAATATTAAAATAAAAATTGGACATGTTAAAAAACAGCTGGGTAGGCTTACGGAAGAGCAGTCTTTATGGCTTTCTTAAACTCAACAAGATTATTAAGTTGACGGATGTCGCCTGGCAAGTCATTCCACAGTTTGGGGGCGGCAGAAGGGAAGGTCCTCTGGGTAACAGTTCTCAGCCTAGATTTGGCTGACTGGAGTAAATTCTTCCCAGAGGACCTGAATGTGTGGGGTGGATTGTACGGGGGAAGGCGATCCTGCAGGTAACCTGGACCCAAACCATGTAGGGCTTTAAAGGTAATAACCAACACTATACTTCACCTGGAAACTAATTGGCAGCCAGTGGAGTGATTTTAAAGTTGGTGGAGAGGCCTATAGGCAGTGCAAGTCAGGATACTAGAACCACAGCCCAGAATTCTCTTTGTCTTGGGGATCAGTTGGTCTCAGAAAGCCAATCTTGTGCTGTTGCCTGCTTAGAAAGCTCTAAGAACTCCCTCAACCCCTCAACAAATTTATTCGTTTGTTGTTGAGGGTAGCCATTAGGCATTCCTTCTGCTTTTTCAGACTATTTTCTTCCTTGCCAGTTGCTGCTTTGCTCAAGCTATGGGGAGCAGAACTGTTCTAACTACAGAGGCAAGCTCCATTAACATTCTCCAGGGATACCTATCTCAGCTCTACAAATGTTTTAGAGAGGGAAAGAGAGAGAAAGCTCCATCACACCTTGGAAGAAATGCTGGCTAACGCCGGCTACAGTCACTTCTCTGTGGACACTCAGTTACTTCCTGTTTGAAAACAGGAAGTAAACAAGGTGTACGAGGGCCATTCAGTCTCTTGTGAACTTGCTGCTTCTCCCACACACAGCAGGAGAGAGCAGCAACTTGGGTTTAAAAAAAATATTTCGGCGATTTCCTGGTTTTTCTTGCGGCGCAAGAAAGACCGGAAGGGGCGGAAGAGGCAGACAACATCATGTGAGCTACCTCCGAGGAGTCCGTGAGTGCCCAGGAATAAGCTTGCAATAAAACGCTCGTTGGATGGAGCTTAGAGAGAGAGGGGGAAAGAAAGATGCTGCTGGCCCACATTGCTGCCTGCACTTCTGAGCATGTCTACTTTTTCGATTTGTGGTTATGTTTGTAGGGACCACTGCTAATTTACAAGAGTGATGGTTACTCGGGAGTGTGTGTGTGTGTGTGTGTGTATAAAATGTAGCTAATGTGGAGCACAAATAGTGGGGTAGTTAAATTACTGAAATTAAAAAATGAAAATAGGGGAAGATTTATCGCAGTTTTTTTAACGTGCTATTGTTATGCTGCTCAACATAAGATAAAGTACAAGGTGGCAGATGGCAAGGGAAGTCTTGAAAGATGAGCTAAGGTATGCATTAAATTAATGAATTAATAAAACATTTTAATTGCCTAAAGCAACCAAAAACACACCTTCAGCTGGCTCTGGCGAGGAGCAAAATTTTGTCAGGCCTTGGGCCTAGGCATCTGACGGACACAGCCTCCCTTGCCCTCCCTAAATGACTCCCCTGAATACTATACAGAGCATTGCCACATAAAGCAAAAGGCAAGTTACTGTATGCTAGAAAGTGCTGATCATTGTGAGGGGTGGAGAGATCAGTCTATTTCCAGTCTGTGGGATGGATCAACAGCAGTGGCGAAAATGGACTATTCTGTCCCCACTTTCCCATGGCAGACCCTCCAATCTCCTGAAAATACTATATAGAAAGTGAGGAGACTCTGCTGAATCTGGTGGGGTGTGTGGAAGTGGTTTCCCCCACCAAATTGGACTAAAATTGGACCATCTGTTTGCTGAGCCCTTCCTTTTGAGGAAGGAAGTTCACAGGATCTATCCCTGTGTCAATTTTGCATTGTGTTCACTTGTAATTCTGTTCTGTCCAGTGGAGGCTACTGGGGCCTCCACTGGACAGATTTTGGTGGAGCTGTAAATCCATTATGGGTTTCAGTCAAAACAAGCCAGAACTCTAAAGGAGCTATCCAAGGTCCTAAACCTATTTTGGAGCTAGGGTTCAGCACCTTAAGAGTTCTGGGTATACCCCAGAATGGATTCACAATCCCACCGATATCGGAGCACCAGGCTCCACTGGTTCCATCATGTTTCTGCATTAATATGTAATGAAACACGCACACACACACATGCACACACACACTTGCATGTAAATATTTAAATACGTTGAGCAGATTTTCTCATAAAATATGCATTTATCTAAATGTATACATTTTTAAATGTATTTTATTCTAAAATATGTCTTTTTGACATATTTTGGTATGTTTTTTGAGCTGAGAACTGAATTGAAAATTTCAAGGAACTGTGAAATTTGAAGAATAGTTACACTCTGATCTGCACATTAGTCCGGGAGGTGTGGCTCAGGTCAGTCTGCATTAGAATTAGGAAAGATTTAATTTCTCAAGCATCACTGAACATAGATGTGTATGTTGTGATTAGAAAAGAGAAGCTGCCTTTTGGGATGCTGACCTGAGTGTACTTTCAGCTGCAGCTCGCAAGGTTTAGAACAACTTTCCAGATTTATTGGACTACAACTCCCATTTCATTCCCAGTCATGGGGTAGGGGATGATAGGATTTGTACCCCAACTCTGAAGAGCACCAGGTTGGGGAAGGATGGTAGAGGAGGATCAAGTAAAGGCTTTGCTTGAGGCTTTTTCAAAACCCCGAATGATGCCTGCGCATCCATTATACATGATAGAATAATTACACTGCCAACAAAATACATGAGAGGCTTTTGTAACTTGGCTGCAGGGACTCTGGCTGTGTCTGGTCCAGTGTGCACATTTATGTGTTCTTCTGACGCACAAACAAATCTAAGTTAATTGCAACAGGAGGGAGCCTGGAGCCTGAAATTACATTGGTTTGTCTTCTCATTGTGTTCATACAATGTGCTGAATTACAAAGGATTTGGGCCAATTACCAGGTACTCTAAACACAACGGAGGAGAATATATGCAGCTTCTTCAGCTCAAATTCATCCTTCAGTTGTTAAACTTGGTAACAGAAAGTCCCCAAGTTTAAACAGCAAAATAGGTGTGGGATGCCATCCATTGTGAGAAGCGCAATGCACATTTAAAAGGCCAGGTTTCTTTGCTGTAAAGGAGGACGGATAGACTGCACTGGGCAGAGGACAAATGAGTGATGTAGTTGGCTTGATATAAGTATGTACAAATTCTAAATGACAAAGAACCTTGGCCGAGTCACCTGGAGGCCAAAGGAGGGGTGAAATGGAGGTCAGAAGAGTGGTTCTATTTGAGTATTGTTGTACACCAAATCTGAATGACAAAAAGCCCTGGTAGAACCACCTGGAGGGGGAAGGAAGGTCAGACAGTGGTCAGTCACCTCAGAAGACAAAGGAAGTGTGAAACAAAGGTGATAAGCCTTGGTGCCAAGAAGGAGGGAGGAGGCTGAAAGGAAACACGGAGGAAAGTATATAATTGAGAATCCACCCCAAAACTCCTGTTCTGGTCTTGCCTTACCAAAGGATGTGGAGAGAACCATGATGAGAGGGGCAAGGCCCTACCTGCAAGTAGGTATCAACAGTTAAGGTTTTATTGTTTCATACATTGCTGGGTTTTTATGCTATGGATGTTTTCAAATTACTCTTAATTAGTCTCCCCATGTATTTACCCTACCCTTAGTCTCAACAAAGTTTTCTACTCTACTTCACAACCTGTGAGCCCTCTTTGTCTTGACTTGGGTCCGTGCTAAATCTGATGTTAACAGGTCATGGAGAACCGTGCTCAGTCTTTACAACTGCAACCAGCAGGGAAACAAACGTTTCCTGATTGCTGCTTCCGCACATTTCTACATGATGCTTTTCTTCCTGGAACTGCACCGTTGTTTCTGTTCCCTCTTCCGTCACTGGTCCTTTACACTGGTTAGTTTTATCCCAGAACTTTCCTTTCCTTTTCTTTTCTGTACTTGGAGAGGCAGCACCTCTCCTGAGCAGTGGCACTATTGCGAGTTAAGCTTTTATACAAAGGTTTGACTCTCTTATCTACCTCTGTGGTTCACACCCATTTCCCTCGCCCTAGCCAGTTATTGGTCACTACAGGCAGAAGGGAAATCTCATGCGCCTAGAGGTAAAGCAAGTGGAAGGAAAGTGGCAAATATCTATTCAAGATGTAAGCAGTGTGTTTGTGGGGGTGTCCACATGTGGACATCTCATGTGCTATATACCCAGAGAAACCCATGTTCCGATGACTGCTGTGGAGATTTTCCTGTATTTTAGTCTCCCCACAAATATCCAGGAGGTCAAGGGCTGCCAAGAAACTCCACAACCCTGGCAGGCATGTGGAGCAGCAGCAGCAGGAGAAACAATGCACTTTACATTCTCAGCCATGTCATTTTATCATTGTTCAGCAATGGCTGGCCTGCTGACCTGCCAATGCAACTGCAAATGGCGGAGGCGGAAGTGCCGGGAATGGGGAGGTGACACACCGCCCTATTATTGCCACAGCCTGATAACCACACCTCTCAGTTCTACCCACATAAACCAATATGGCAATAATACAGTACATGGGCAGGTAACGGCGGTCTCATGGCATGAATAGAAAAATACTGCATTTCCCCCAGCTTAAAATAAAATGAGTTAGGGGAGGGGAAATCTCAGGAAACAAACGGTAGAATGTAAAGCTCCCTGTACATTCTTTGCCTGAGGAATTTCAATTGCACCACAAAGTCATCATCTAGAGAAGCCCTCTGTGTCTAATGCAGGGAGCCTCAACCTTTCAAAGTGTGTGAACACCATGTACAATGGGTGGGGTTCATTGTAAAACACAATTTCTTCATGGAAAAGCATGAAGAGGTTCTAAGGCCAGAGCTAGGTGTCATGGAGGCTGCTTAGAACAACACCCCTATGTCTCCTCCTCTTTCTCAGCAACAACTAGTAATTCAGAACACATGATGTGACATTGAGTATTTTCAGATGGGCAGGAAATAGCATTTCCTTACCATCGCTCCACTTCCTGGTTCTCTTCCGCAATAGGGACAAGCAGAATCACATGGGGAAGAAAGCAGCAGCCATGTGGCCCATTCAGGTGCCCTCTAGTGGGCATTTTATAGCGCAACTTCTCCTGCACACAGCAGGAAATAGTGACAAATATCGCTAAAGCTCAGAAAAGTCAGGTTTTCGGAGTCTTATTTCGTGATGAAAAAAAGAGCAGAAGGAACGGGAGATGTGCAGGAGGATCACTGCATTGTCAAAATAACCTGTGAACATCCATGAGCAGCCAGCCGCAAGCGTCCTATAAAACACTCATCTGAAGAAGCTCAGTATAAGTCCCCTTCACACGAGGACCACCAGGGAGCAGCACTATGTCACCCCAGCATTGAGCATGCTGCTAGCCCTGGATAGGAGTGGATGTGTCTGTAAGTTTTGCACTCTCCACATTTTTAAAATCTCAAGTACTTTCCACCCCATTTATGAAAAAAAGAAAAGAAATGGACCACATGGTATTTTCTTCCCTTGCTACCCCTGGATGTCCATGCATAGTTGTGGGTGTCTGTAGGGAGGAAACCTATGTATGAGCAGCTGCTTGTACATAAGTGCCCCCCCACAGATGTTTCAGCCAATGTGTGGACCCACAAGGTGCCAGCTATTTGGTCAAGGGCCAGTTCTGCTCTGACTTTCTAGAATCCACCATTCATGTCCAGGGTCATGACATACCCTTTTCAGTATTGCAGAGCCTGCTGTTTCCCCAAATCTGGGGATAGGGTGAGAGAAAGAGGGGAAGGGTTTCCATCAAGACATGCCCCTGACACTGTAGAAACGATCCTGCCCTCTTGCCCTTGGAAGTGGAAGGGTTATGCATTTTGGGAACGTTTCAACCTCATATTATCAACCCAAATGGCATATGGCTCAGGGCACATCTGAATGGCCTTTGGATCACATGGTTGATGGAATGGCATTATGTGGGAATGTGGGATGTCCCTTCCCTTTGCGGAATCTGCAAGCTGGATTCCAGCAGAGTTCAGCTCATAAAATCTGGTATGTGCTGGTCTAAGCAGCTTTCCAGGCAAGATGCATCCCTCAATATTTCAACAGTTCAGCAAAATGAGAGAGGGGGAGAATTGGATACTGAAATCCTACAAATCCAAAATCTTGCATTTATTCCTTTTTTTGCTAAATGCTTCAATTGTCTTCCTTCTGTCGATGGATGATGATGATGATGATGATTCTGTTAAAATACTATTGTGAGCCCAACTTTGTTGTCATTTCCCCCCTTTTCCTATCTATCATCCCATCCTTATTTGGTCAAAAGATGTTTCTTTAGGAATCATTATCTGAGCCCTTAAATATCACTACTATTGTCCTGGAGCAGTTTCTGCACGCATAATCTGAGGTTTGACTAGATGTGTAAATAATGTGGAAAATAATCATGACAGTTGATACAGAGAAAGCACGCTCATAAAATCCACCCATAATATTTTCACTGAGTGAAGTAAAAAAGGGTAAGTTTCTCTCCTCTGCCCCTATGTCTGTTCACAATTTATTGATAGCCTTTTTAACTCATAAGAAACCATCTAAATTTAGGATAGTTGCAGGCATATGCAATCAATGCATACTGAAATAGTTCCTCTAAGACAGGGGTGGGCAACTTGTGGCCCTTCAGATGTTTTGGCCTACAACCCCCATCTCATTCGACCAAGGGCAGTATAAAAATGTTTAAAACAAATAAATACAAAATATTTAACAAGGTGTCCCCAAAGAAGCAAAAATTGAGACAAAATATGGATAGTGATTTCCGACGGATTGGTCCCAGAAAATAGAAATTGGCCATGGTAAATAGGGATAGTTGGAATATATGAGATGACATTTTTTTCAATTTAAGGCAGAGTTTTCAGACTTCTTTGGGGGATCGCGGCAAGGTGAGTTAGTTGCCTGTTGTAGCTCCTCCCTCTCGGCCTCTGCTGTATGTTCTTAACGAAGTGTCCTAGGAGTTCAATGCATTTACTTTGAAAAAAAATTAGTTTTCAGAGCAGGCCTGATGCAGGAACACTCCAGCTAGGAATAATGGAATAGGACTCCAGTTCTATTTTGTTGTTTCTGGAACTGGGAGCATAATTTAGAAGGGCAGCTGGGGGCATTCGTATTGTGCTGCCAGAGGTGAAATTCGTAGACTGGTGCAAGATGAACCAGAGTGATAATATTCCCAAGAATGTTTTCACTAATCAAGAATGAAATTTGGAGGTTCAAAGACGATCAGATGCCATCATAGTTTCTACTGTAAACAATGCCAAGTACCTATCTGGCAGCATTATCCTCATGACCTGCTGGACAGCTTCTAGGAAATCAAAGTTTATGGGTTCTAGGAGGAGTATAATTGCAAAGCTGATATGGAAAGGAATTGATGGAAGGGCATCACCAGGAGTGTTGCTTCCAGCTTAATTTGACTCAACATGGGAAACCTTGTTCAGACACGGAAAGGATTGATAGGCTGAAATAACTTGTGTTTTGGTGCTGAGCCAGAAGCCTGAATTAGATCTTCTAAAAACAGATGCCATTATTTATTGCCTGTTTCTCTAAAAAGGTGCTTATCTTTAGTCTTTCACTTAGTGTCTTGGTAAATTTAATTTACCCACATGAGTCTTTGTAAAAAAAAAAAAAAAAACCCAGGAGAACATAATAATATGACAAGCTGAAGAGCCTGATCTGTATGTGAAGTTTTTCAAACTTCTCTTCTTAGATTTATCAGCTGAACTTAGGTGCCAAGTTACAAACACCCAAACATAACACACACCAACGACAGTCCGCTAAGGCTGCAGTTTTAATCCAATTGAAACACTGTTGAATGTCTTTGCAAGTGATGGTAAGAAAGTTTGTCAGTTGTGATGATTAATGTGGGCTAAAAAGTAGAGAGAATTGTTGTATGTTCTTCTCAATTTATATTTACATTTGAATTACAAAAAAAACCATTGACGTCACTTCAGAAAATCTCTCTCTCTCTCTCTCTCTCTCTCTCTCTCTCTCTCTCTCTCTCTCACACACACACACACACACACACACACACACACACGGGTTCACAAAGTTTTGAAAATAATACTGAAATGAACACTTACTCTTCTTGCTCATTAAATGACCAAAACAATGTCCCCAAGCACAGAATGTACTACTTCCCTTAGGGCTGTTCAGGAACCATAAGGGTGTGAACTCAAGGACAGTACTGAGGTGAGGACTCTTCCTTTACACATTGTGCCCCCAGTTTCTTTGGCTGAGCAGGTTTTGCTTCTTGCAGCCTGTTGTCTGCTATGTCCTGTAGAACTCAATGGGTGGGAGCTATTGACCACCAACATGGTTCTAGTTTCCTAGCCCCACTTTGGGTCCAGTATCCTGGGCGTCCTAGATTGTGAATGTCAGGATATGATGAATCCGGGAACTAACTTTAGAAAGAACCCCTCTCCAAAAAAAAAACCCCTTTTTTAAAAAAAAGTTACACACATTCTGGAAAATCTGACAAATGCCTTTGATGTGTGTGTGTGTGTGTGTGTGTGTGTGTGTGTGTGTGTGTGTATAAGATTGAAGAATCTTCAAATGTTCATTATGAAATTATTGAAGGAGTGCTTGTAGGGAAAACCATGTTCTCCCAGTGTTGACTCTCTTCCTTTTTAAAGCACTAGTATGAAGAGATTTATAGCATTTGAATTTGTCTCTCATGAGTCATGCTCTGCTTCTTGCATTTTCATTTCTCATCACTTCCTAAATACAATGTAAGATGAATCCCTCTCTAGGCAACTGATGTAACATGGCACTGAATTCTGAAAAGGTGGTACCCCCATACTGCAGGTTCTGGTTGCAGTTGAGCTCCATTAAAAGCAATGGGAATGGTCCTAACAGTATCAGGGATGCACCCTTGTTCAACAGAATCCAGCCACCCTGAGGTTCATTCATTAATACTGAGAAGAACTTGAACATGTCAACAAAGGGCTCTGCCAGCTCTCTTCCCAACCATTCTTTAATTGCCTTGCCAACTGTGCTCCATGGATACCGGTTACCATCCTCAAAGATTTCCTTACAATATGATCAGAGACCTCCCTCCGGCAGGGGAAAGAACAGAACTAACTAACAAGGGGTCTGGAACTTGAATTCTGGTTTTTGGACGTCATGGTCTGTGTCATGGACCTCATCTAGTGAGCTACCTCAGACTTTCTCTGCTCAAATCTTGGAACCTTCAGCCATAGAAAGGAACAGGTGGGAAAAACAAGAGGCCAAGTCACAAAAGTGCCTGTTTATTCTGTGCTTGCCTGATGTTTTGGAGAACAAGTCTCCTTCTTCAGGGGCTGCCTGGAACATAACAAAATATAGAAATTTAAGAACACTCTTGCATAAAAGTTTATTTTATTTTATTTATTTATTTATTTATTACATTTTTATACCGCCCAATAGCCGAAGCTCTCTGGGCGGTTCACAAAAATTAAAATCATCATAAAACAACCAACAAGTTAAAAATACAAATACAAAATACAATATAAAAAGCACAACCAGGATAAAACCACGCAGCAAAATTGATATAAGGTTAGAATACAGAGTTAAAACAGTATAATTTAAATTTAAGTTAAAATTAAGTGTTAAAATACTGAGTGAATAAAAAGGTCTTCAGCTGGCGACGAAAGGAGTACAGTGTAGGCGCCAGGCGGACCTCTCTGGGGAGCTCATTCCACAACCGGGGTGCCACAGCGGAGAAAGCCCTCCTCCTAGTAGCCACCTGCCTCACTTCCTTTGGCAGGGGCTCACGGAGAAGGGCCCCTGTAGATGATCTTAAGGTCCGGGTAGGTACATATGGGAGGAGGCGTTCCTTCAAATAACCTGGCCCCAAACCGTTTAGGGCTTTAAATGTCAATACCAGCACTTTGAATCGGGCCCGGACCTGGACTGGCAGCCAATGAAGTTGTAAAAGGACTGGCGTAATGTGATCTCAGATGGCATACAGAACAACACACGGTCAAAATACATTTTTGTGTATAACTTAAGTTCTAGAGTTTCTGTACAATAGTCTTCTCCACCCTGTTGTTCTCTCTGGGGCCTTAGCTAGACCTAAGGTTTATCCCAGGATTGTCCCGGGGTCATCTCTGTTCATGTAAACGAGACACAGGTTATCCCGGGAGCAGGCAGGGACGACCCCGAGATGATCCCAGGATAAACCTTAGGTCTAGCTAAGGCCTAGATATGTTTAGCCTCCAACTCCCAACATTCCTAAGCCAGCTATATTGGGAGCTGCAGAAATGGCTTTGCAGTCTAGGCCAGTCTTCATCTCTACTTCTGGGGCTGGGTAAAAGGTCCCCTTCTCCCTCTTCTCAGCTGTTCAACATTTATTTATTTATTTTCCAGCCTTCCTTCCCTCATGGAATACAAGGCAGTATACATGGCAGTATATATGGAGTTCCCAGGCGATCTCTTATCGAGGCACTGGGGAAGCACCTGCTTAGCTTCAGCAGGTGGTTGCATCCTAGGGGCTGTCTTGACGATGACGCATTGGTGTCGCAAGGCCCCAAACCCCCACGCTTGTCCCCATGCCAAGGCGCGAGTGCAGGGTTTGCATCCTTCAGTTAAAGGAGCTGCTGTGGCTGCTCTGTGCTTTACTACTCCACGCACCACTGCGTGAATGCCGCTACACGTCCACGTGTCCATCCCCGTTTCCCCACTTATCTTGTGGCGCTTTCCCCACCAAGTGTTTCATTCTCCCCACGCCGGAGGAAGTGCAGAGGCATTCCAACAGCCATTTGGCTCGCTGGCCCACCCCCTCCCCGCTCCGGGCAGATGGCAACCAATCAGGAGTCACCATCTGCCCAGCCATGCCTCCGCTGTGTCTCCGGAGCAATGACATATGGCAGATGTGCTGTCATGGCCTCGCCCCAGAGAAAAAAAATCATAGTAAGTCCCAGACTTTTTTATGTCGGAGCTGTTAGCAAAAGCCCTGGGATAGCTCTGCGGTGGCTTCTGCATCGTATAAACAACACAGTGCCACTGTGGAGCCAATCTGGGGCTTTCCCAACATATAGACAGCCCTCTGTTCTCTCAGACCATGCCTGTTCTTCTTCCTCTACCCTGTCTTTTTACTCACCCCTTGACTTCTTCTGTTCCTTTTCTCAGACATTTTTGCCTTCCTCTTTCTGTTTCCCTGTTAAGTTTCCCTGTATTCATATCATGACTCTTTGCAAGTGAAACACAGAAAGAAAGAAAAATACCCAGGGCTTTTGTGCAAGCTCAGCCTCTGTGTCACACTGTGAAGAGCCAGTTCTCATATTCAAAAGCCAGCAAGTGACAATTCAGCAGGGAGTTTTCCTCCTCACAAATTCTAAGAAAATGGAATAAAGTTAACTACTGAAACAAAGTAGAAAGTGATGGACTTTGGAAACACAAGAAATACATCTATAGAGTATGAAATAAACTGCAACATTATTTTGGCATGCAATAATTTCTTAACATATACACATACCCAACTTTGTCCATGAAGCTAGCAAATTAAATTTGTCCTAATGATTCCTCCTTGTGACAGCCCTGGCTGTGTTTTTTCTGTTGAAGCTGCTTCTGGAAGAATGTGTATCTCTTGCATCCTCTGCAAAGTAAACAACATGGCAGTCCAAGGATAGCTGGCTGTTCTCCAGTGGAAGAATACCAGTTATCCATGAGGAACTGTAGCCTTGTTTTTGTCTTAACATGGTCTGCTTTCATTTGTGATTTAATAAAAATATAGAACCCTGAAATATTTTGTATTATTTATTCTAGCATTGTCAATGAACTTGGCACTTTCAGGCCTTAGCTAGACCTAAGGTTTATCCCGGGATCATCCTGGGGTTGTCCCTGCCTGCTCCCGGGATCCCCTGTGTGTCATTTACATGAACAGGAATGACCCTGGGATGATCCCGGGATAAACCTTAGGTCTAGCTAAGGCCTCAGTGTAATATAAGACAACCTCCTACCCCCGAAAGGGCAGATCACTGCTGTGAGGAGTTTACAGTCTCCATTATATTTCAATAATGGAGAAGGCAACATAGAGAAGGGTGAGGCAATGGATAACAAAGGATACACGTATACAAATGAAACATGGCTCTTTTACCACTGAACCCACCAGCACCTTTTCTTCAAAGCCCAGGTGAACCTCCAATTGCATTCCCTGCTTGGTTTCAGATGGTTGAAAACTACTTGTTCACAGTCAGTGATAAGGAGCTTTCTCAAGCAAGAAAATCTGCTTGCTTACTCATTGCTTGGGAGTTGAAGGACAATGTATATTCTACAACCTTCCACTTGTTGATGATAAATATGAAACTGCAGGCATTGCTTTAAAGAACTTTTTTGTGTGCCAAAAGTGAATGTGGTAGCTAATCACTTCAAATTCTGTCAGCTTGAGCAGAAACCGGAGAAGTTGGTACTATACTGTGGTAGACTTTCATGTGTTTTGTAATCTTGCAAATCTTGTGAGGGCCGTGGATCTTGAAAGGTAGGTTAAAAAATCTTTAAAATAAATAGTTGAACACCCTGTCCCTTGCAGCTCCTCCCACTCTCAATTCTCACGCCCTCAAGCTGCTTTTAACTTCTTTGGTGGTGGTGGTGGTGGGGAGGTGCCCGGAGCTCTTTTACATGGATTTGGTTGTGATGTAATTTGTCCCCCAGCCAAACAATTTACTTCAAGCAGAGGCCTTCCTATATGTCTTCCAGAGAACAAGGCAGCAGCCTCCTTCCCCTTGTTTCCCCCCACAAAGCCCAACTTCTACTAAGTGTAGTCTGTGGGTGAGGAAGATCTGGGAAGTATTTATTTATTTATTTATTGCAAGCTCCCTGGGAGGTTCACAAAAACTAAAACCATTCAAAGTATAAAACAAACGGTATAAAAACATGATAGAAAATACAATATAAAAGCACAACCAGGATAAAATCATCAGCAGTGCAGAAATACAAATTTAAAATACAAATTTAAAACAGCAAAGTTCAAATTGAATTTATAGACTGTTAAAATGCTGGTGTCTGAAAGAATATAGTGTAGATGCCAATTGAACCTCCTTGGGGAGCTCATTCCACAGCCGGGGTGCCACAGCAGAGAAGGCCCTCCTCCTGGTAGCCACCTGCCTTACTTCCTTTGGCAGGGGCTCACGGAGAAAACCCCCTGAGGATGACCTTAGGGTACATATGGGAGGAGGCGTTCCTTCAGATAGCCTGGTCCCAAGTCATTTAGGTAGTAATCCACCAAAACATCCTACATGAGATGCAGAGTGGAGAGCAGTGTGCGGCTCTGTGAATAAAAAACTGCCTATCTACACTGGAGTGCACTAGCATTGCACTTGCTCACCCACTGCAACTGGGACATGAAGGGGTCTTCTATGGCTTCTATGACTAATATAGCTTCACAGCCTGCTCTTTATATGTGCATGCAGAGGAATGGAATTGTGATGGGCCAGATTGGACAATGTATTTCCCAATTGTGCCCCCCCCAATGCATAATAAAAGGAAGTAAAAGGCAGTGAGAGCATCCCATCCTTGCCTGTTCACCAGGTATACCTGCATTGCCTTTGATACCTCCCTACCTCCATGTGAGTGTGTAACATTCAAACAGAGTGTAAGCACATACATTCCAGCATACACCATCCCAGGCTACGGGGTCTATTTCTCAGGGCCATGCAGGAAATCACCTACACAATTGGGGTTTGCCCATGTTGGATTTTATATGTGTATGCACTATTAGGAAATGATGCCCCTAAGTGGTCATTTGGGGGGTGTTGGTCAGCTTGGGGGGCAGATAACACCTTCCCACAAAATCTCTCGCTCCTCACCATGTGTAGAATTATCTGTCCAGTCTGTTATCTGACCCAGTCCAGAGTTTGTGCACAGCAGTAATCATTTCTGCTTTCTCGTCGTCTAGGCACATAGGATTTCCTTCAGACTTCCAGACTTCCTGTCCCCATATTGGAAACTCTACCTGCGTTGAAGGCCACCCTACTCAGACTGAGCCAATCATGCATCAGCCACAAGGCTTGGCAGCACACATGGCATCATCAAGTCTTGCACATTCCTGTTCATCTCTTCACACATTTCATAGTCACGGGTACTGAATGCCTGAATAGGGCTTAGGGGTGAGCTGTTCGCAAATATAAAGTATTTGAAGAGGTGGGTTTGCTTATTATTTCCTTAACAGTTAGGTGCACACAAACAACTGCCTGAATCCAGATTCTGTGTGTCTCATATTTCAATAAGACTTATTGCTTGAAGACAAATGTAATATGAAAAGAGGACTCACTGCACATCCCTCAGCTACAGGATGAGCCCTGTGGGTTTCCTCCTGCCATCACATTGGAAATTACAGTCATTCATACCATACAATAGAACTGTGGCTCAGCCATCAGTCTTCGCCTCGCCCCATATTTCATGCAGGCTGTTAGCGATTACGGTTTTAAACCCATTCTTTAAAGTACCAAATGAACACTCATGCCTTCCATACATCCACACATTCATCACCGGAGTGTTCAAACATCCCCCGTGTGTTGAAAGAACGTGTATAGGGGTGCATGGGGGCTACCTGCTGCTGCATGACATCCCTGGGAGCCACATCCCCTGTATACCTGAAGCACATTGAAAAGCCCCCTGTTTGTTTCTAAAATTAATTTTATTTCCAAAATTTATAAACTGCCCTTCATCTATATGGGAATCCAGGTTATGCCTATTGGTCTGAGCCTACCAATGTATGTGTCTAGAGTTCCTCTGCATGGGGGAACCTTGAATTCATTTGGAATTCCCCCACCCCCGTTACATGGAGGACCTCTACTTGTATACATCAATACATGCATAGAGCCCCTTCCAACATCATTCTAGTAAGCGGAGGGCATGGTTGCTGGGCACAGCAGTGGCCCCAGCCCAAACCCCTCCAGAAGCATTCTCCCAACAAATGGAGGTGGCATCTGCGATTCCCCTCAAGCAAATTTTTGACAAATGTGTGTGTTTAGGTGGTGGTGGTGGTGGTCACCTGACCTGAAATTTAATTGTAAAAAGATATTTTTTAAAAAATAAAGTAACAAACGTCTTTAGGAATTTAAGGGAGGTTTCTTGGTGACATCACAGGAAGTTGACCAAACTGTAGTCTATATAGCCATGTTCTGCTACAAATCTGCAGAACCAAGTCCAGCCCTGGAGAGGAATAGGTATATTTGGGCTGAATTGACTGAAGGTAGTAAATGCTTCTCTTTCCCCTTAAGAATGCCTAGCGGGTTCGCTGGAATTCAGCCGAAGTTATGTAAATGATGGATCATCATGTGCCTTTTTTCACATGTAGGGGGGAAAAACACCTCCTACCAGACCATTGTTTTCTTCAAAGCAGGAAATAATTTACTAGGGAATGTTTACTCACTGTTATTTGCAGTGAGTGAGGAACCGGAAGTTACTTCTTTGCTTCCTTTTGGTTGAGTCGTGGGAATGACTAGAAAGCTGATATCAAGACAGCCAGACTTACCCCAAGGAAAAATGACAGCGGGTCATCACAAGTTCAAAATGACATGCAACAAGTTGTCCTTCTCCAGCAGCTGTTTTCTCATCAGATTTCTACCTGGATCATCTGCATTTGATTCCCAGGAAGTCCCTGTAGATCATAAAATGGGTTCAGAAGATCTCCCACCTCGAGCTGAACTGACCGCCATGAATGTTGTTCGGCAAACTCAAGGACAATCTACGTCATAACTAGTGATACTGACCAAACTTGAAATTAATCAAAGCTGCCATGTTCGCAATTCTTGAATGTATAACAAGCCCAGATTTCAGTCCAACAAAGTTTTTAAATGTTTCTAATGCAAGCCAAATACATCTCTATTTTTTAGCATCTGCACTGTCAGTATTTGGTGGTGGGAGCACTTCATTGTAAACTTACACTACTTGGATGTGATCTGAGGTCTAAGGGTTCTGTGGCTCAGTGGCAGAGCATCTGCTTTTCATGTGGAAGGTCCCAAGTTCAATTCCTGGTGTTGCCAGTCAGTGGCCCTGTTCAGATGACACTTTAGGCTCTGTGGTTAGCGAAACTGTGGTTCTCTGGGATTAGCACTAAGCACAAGCCATGCTGTTGCACACAACACTTTAAGCCATGGTTAGAGCTACTAACCCTGCTGCAGATGGTCCGACTATGGTTAGTGAGTTAGCAGGGTTTAGTAAAACGCATCGCACAAGACACCTTAAACCCTGCTGCTTAACCAAAAGTCTTAACCAGCAGGCTTTAAGGTGTCTTCTGAACAGGCCCAGTGTCAACAGTACTGGGCTAGAAAGAGATGGACCAAGGGTCTGATTTGGTATAAAGCTGCTATGTTCCTATGACAGTTTTAAAACATTGTTTTCCTTTATTTTATTTTATTCTTTAAAGATAAAAGACTCTCCAAGAGGCTAAGGAGTGAAGCTCCAGAAATGGTGTATTGTGATCGCATAACATTGTTTCCAGGGCCTGTACAGAAGGAAAAAAAGATAGGCCGGGTTGGGGGGGGGGGGCGGGTGGCCAGCAATGTGGTCACATAACAATTTTTTCCTGTACAGCACCTGTAAACAAATTACATGATTATGTAGCTCCATTTCCAGAGACTATTTCGGCCCCATTTTGAAAGTACCCGGCAGGAACCATACTTAGACTTTTGGAAAGGCTTTTAACTTTAAAGGTTCTTTAAACTTCTATTGAAAAAGTTAAAGAAAATAAAAAGGGAAATTATTTCAAAATGCTTTTCCATCTCGCATTACTGTAAGTTTAAATTTATGATTACTTTGAAATCTCATAACAACAGAGAACTTATATCTGAACTTAAAATACTGGATTTGTGACTCGGTGAGGAAATTATAAATTATGACAGGGTCACTTTGCCCATAACTAGTTATGGCACTGTCAGAGATTCTCTGCAGAGACAATCCTTCCTCCCTCACACCAGTTTTTTTTTAAAAAAATTGTTTTTCTCAAACTGAATAAGAGGGACTGAATAAAAATAAAGTTTGAATCAGGGGAATGACTTGATAAATAGATCAGTCAAGCAGAACTGTGGTTCTGATGCAAGCAGCAGAAACCTCAGTGGGGAATGATAAATACATTTGTTGCAGACCATGAATATTACAAAGGAAATACCACTTGTGAATAGGAAGACGCTTATATGAATTTCTTGACATTGCACAAGACTAGGACAAAAATTGTCCCCATTCCTTGGAGAACACTGAGCTATGCACTGCCAAAGAAAGACTTCCCACCCTCATTATGGTCAATCTTTCAGTAGTCAATTGTAACAGACTATAGAGGTGTACAAAATTATGCATGGTGTGGAGAATGTGGATAGGGAGATATTTTTCTCCCTCTCCCATAATAGTAGAACCTGGGGCCATCCCATTCAGCTGATTGGTGGGAAATTCCAGACAGATAAAAGGAAGTACTTCTTCACACAATGCATAGTTAAACTATGGAATTCGCTACCAAAAGATGTAGTAATGACCACCAATTTGAATGCCTTTATAAGGAGGTTGAATAAATTCCAGGAGGAGAAGGCCATCAATGGCTACTAGCCATGACTCTTATGTGCTACCTCCAGTATCCGAGGCAGTAAGCCTGTGTGCACCAGTTGCTGGGGAACATCAATGGAAGGGTGCTGTTGCACGATGTCCTGCTTTGTTGGTCCCTGGTTGACAGCTGGTTGGCAACTGTGTGAACAGAGTGCTGGAGCAGATGGACCCTTGGTCTGATCCAACATAGCAGTTCTTATGTTCTTTGCAACCAGACATCATCAGATGGTGCTGGGCTGAACCAACGGAATACAAGGTTTCTATCAGTAGGTCAAATCCAACATATGCCTAACAGAGTAGACCCATTGAAATGAATGGGACTTAAGTTAGTCATGACTAACTGTCCATTCATTTCAATGGGTCTGCTCTAAGTAGGATTTATGTTGGATTTTACCCAGTGACAGCAGTAACTGTCATTGATGGAAACAGAATGCTAGGATAAATGGATATTGGTTTAATTATAGGAATGTACAAGAATTTTATTTCATTTTGCAAATCGTCAGAACTTTCCCTGTTTACAACCCCAAACATGAATTGGAGTGCATTTTTCAGAAAAAGTTCATGCGTTCCCAAACTTGCGATCGCATCAGAAAAATGCGTACTTTGGGGAAACTGCGCTTTAAAATGTGGGGTTCCCCAAAAGTAGGCATTTTAATGTGGAGGGGGAGAGGCACACTTTTGAAATATACACACGGAAATGCAGGCTTTTCCCATTTAAAATGTGCACTTTTCCCATTTGAATGAAAATAAAAATAGGTCGTGAACAAAAATGGGAGTGAGGCAAACCGAGCTTCATGCGCAGATCCTCAATTGTGTTGGACTACAATTCCCAGTAATCTCCAGGCAGTATGGCTGGCTGGAGGATGCTGGGACTTGTAGTCCAACACATCTGGAGGCCACTAGGTGACATAAGGCACCATAGGTCTCCAGTACTCTTCTCTTGCAAGGAAACTGACTGTGTAAATGACTGCCCATAGCATTTTTTTTTAATGCTCTGAGAACTAAGGATCACAAAATAATGTTTCTTCACGACTGCCAGTCCGGGGATGGGTCAAACTGGTTTGTGTGCACAAGAAAGCATCTTGTAAATGGACTTTTGTTTTTAATCCTCAGTTTGCACGCACACACACATTTGCTGACTCTAGGCGAAATATTTGTCTGTGGGTCTATGTGGAAGATCCAGCCATGCGAAGTAAATTCTCCTCCCAGACCTGTTTGGTTGCGTTTTTCCTTGGCTTGTTTTTAAGGCACCGGATGCCAACAGGACGAAATAAATACGTCAATTGGTGTGAGGTTCATGCAAGCCAGAACTGTAACCTTCCTCTTCCCCACCCCACCCCCTTTCCCAAGCCCATGAGGTGATGACGTGCTGAAAAATCTCTCTCAGCTCATGAACAAAGGGACCTTATGGCATATCTGTTATAAGAATTAATGATAGCCTTGGTTTTCTATAATAAGCTACTCTACAATAATAAATGGGTATATAGACGCCTCTCCTTCTCTCCTCTCCATCCCACTGATTTGTGACAGAACATCCAGGTGCTGCCTTCCACGAGAGGAAGGGCCCTGCTAGCAGAAAGTTCTTCTGTCTGATTTTTCAGGATCTCTCCTTCCTCCCACACTACAGCTCAACCCATTCAGCACGGTCTTGTGACTCTCTCTGTATCATTTTCAGGGGGCTGGAGGGGCTGCCACAGGAAGGAGGGGGTGGGAAAGTCCACTTCCACCAGCGCAGTTGATCCAGCCTAAATCTGGATCCAATCCAGAGTAAGCAACTCTTTCACCCAAAGGACGGCCACCCTTTAACCTCTCAGTTTATGGCCAGTGCAGACATTCACCAAGAAAACTAAAAGAACTTATTAAAAATTGGCAAATCTCATTGATAACTCCTGTGGAAATCTCTGCAGATGCAACTTTTCTCAGCTTCCCCAAATGTGCGTTAATACTTAAGGGCTTTCTCCTTTCTTAGGATGTGATAGAAATACATGATACCCATTGGCTACTTCAGTAGTTCTCAAACTGTGTGCTGATCGAGCCCGTGTCTGTGCTGTGAAAGAATTGCTAATCTGCAGCAAGAAATAAATTAAAGTCTCTTGTGAGCCTGGGGCACTGATCCACAAAGGACTTTGCTTGTTGTATCTCTGCCTGCAGTGCTGACTCAAGGCGTTTCGCTACCTGAGGTGAAGGACAAGACGGTGCTCCCTTCTCTACAAACAGAAGCCAATTGGATTGGCAATTTAATCCTCTTTCAGTACTGGTGAGGGGACAGTGTCCTCCATCAGGTTAGCTTAATTCTGTCCTCTTTGCCAGCATCCCAGCACCTGAGGCAATTGCCTCACTCTGGTAGGGCCAGACTGAGTGATTCATTTTCTGTCCCTGCCTTCTTTCAAAATGGCCTCTGCTGGGGGCAAGTAACTCATTCCTGCTTCATCTCTGCATTAGGTATGATTTGATAATTCGCTCACCCCCATTGCAGAGGCACTTCAGAAATACCGACTCTCAGGGAGGTGACTATTGTATCTCTGCATTAGTCACTGTTCTAGGCTTGCCTCCTTCCAATCAGAAATCACCAGAAGTGTGAAATGTGGTCTAATTTAACATACTTGATTGATTTAAATCTATGGCCTACCATAGTCCTTCACCCTCAGGAAAGTCTACAAAACTGACATTTACTCCTTAGGTTACCACATCCATTTTCCTCCCAGTGCCTAGCCGGTATTTCCCAACTGTGTGCCATGAAAAAAACCTGCTAGAATGCTGCAACCAACAGACTAACGAAATATTCAAGGGCTCATGGAAGAGCCCCACTGAATCAGACCAAAGGCCTATCTAGTCCAACAGTGGCCAACCAGATGCCTATGAGAAGCCCACAAGCAGGACATCAGAGACAATAGCCCTCCCCCACTATCGTTCCTGAGGGACTAGTACTCAGAGGCCTCTGATCCTGGAGATAGCTTAATTGCTATTGATAGCTTTATCTTCCATGAAACTGGCTAATCTCTCTTCAAACAATCTGAATTGGGGGCCATCACCACATCTTGTGGAAGTGAGTTCCATAGTTTAACTAGACACCATGAGAAGTACTCCTGTTAGCCCAAAGTGGCCCATGCACTGAAGAGGCTTTTCCTGCTTCTCTGCATGGTTTGCCCTTGCCCCCCCTTCCAATTAGTTTCTTCTGTGTCTCTGCATTGAGTGTGATCAAATCATTCAGTCATGCACAATGCAAAGAATCATCAGAATTACTCATTCCCAGAAGAGGCTGCCTATTGAGTCTCTGCATGAGTGCCTGTTCTGGGTTCGCCTCCCTGCATTCAGGAGTCACATCCAGAGAAGTGACTCATGCAGAAATGCAAGCAATGGGCGTCTCTCAGAGGAGAGATGATTCTTCTTCTAACACATTCTAAAATCGGAGTATGTGTTCGCGTCGTGTCAGAATAGTGTGGCTGCAGCTTTCCTGGTTGTGTGTGTGTGAGATAATATGAGCATCGTCTATCAGAAGTGAGGGAATCTCTGAGCTAGCTGAACTGACAAGTGGCACTAATTAGTGGATGACTTGTTAACTCTGGCATTGAGGTTGGTCAGTCTTGTTTGAAAGGGGAGCAAGGATGTATCCATCCCCAATCAATGCACGGAATGCAAAGAATTGCAATGTTGCGTAATCAGCTTTTTGTAGTGAGTAAGATCGGTTCTGTGTGGAATCCAGGAGCTTTATAGATTTAGTAGCCTCTGTGTGCAGTGATCTGGGTCGAATGACAAAGCAGAGAGCACAAAGGGGAGATTGGGAATTATTAAAGTTTGAACAATGGAGTTGCAGATCACTGATTCAGCTCCATGGCAGATTTCATATGGCTATGTGCTCAAGCATTTGCAGGCTTTGTGTTACATAAGGGGATGCATTCTGGTAATGTGCACAGGGACTCCATTGCACACTAATTATTCATAGATATTATGTGGTCCCGCAAATAACCTAGAGCAAAAATCAAAATGATTTGTAGGAATGCTGAGCTCTCTGTTGCTTGCAGGGCAAATAAATATGTCCACAGGGCAGCAACAATGTTTTAAAAACCAGATTTAGAGCGTCATCACATGGGTGAAAATCGCATTTCCTTACCGTCACTTCTCCATATTTGTCCTCCAGTGTTTGTCCCATGATTGTCCCTCTTCTGCCCATAGGGGAAAGAGGAAGTAAACAAAGACCACATGGCCCATTCAGGAGCCATTTTAATCACACCACTTTCCCTGCACACAGCAGGAGATCGCAGCACATTCTGGTGGTGTTGTTTTTCTAAAAAGCCAGATTAAAAGGGGTCTATTTTGTGACGGGAAAACGAGCGGAAGGAGTGGGAGGCATGCGGGAGGCAGATGTCGTTCATCTAAAGCACATCCATAAGTGGGTAGTAGTGAGCGTGCAATAAAACACTCATCTGATGGACCTCTTAAAATTACGCCATGCATGCTTTTATAAAGGTGGCTAATGTAAGTTGAATGGAAACATTGGCCGTTGCACACACTCAACAGACATTGTTAAGAATGTGATTGGCATAAGTAGGAGGGTTCGTATACTGTCTGCCCAGTGTGCATAGCCTCCAGACAATGTTGGGGAATGTGGAGCATAAACAGAGGACCGTATACCTTGCTTGTTCACTCTACATCTAGTCTTCACTTGGCCACTACATGTATTCACCGTTCAATTTGTGAAATATGTAGCATTGTGAGTTTGGCGTGATCACTTGGTCAGGATCTTTGACAAAAGATCTTTGACTGTTAATGTTTCCTGACTGGGCAATTCACCTGCAGGGGTGGGGCAGAGGCCAGATGAGAGAGCTGTTGGCAGAGAGAGGCTTCATCTTGATGAACCTGGGAAGAACCTGCTCTTATTCTCTGCTGTATGATGAAATCGGCTCTGCTCCGTCAGTGTTATATGGCCGAGCTAAACTGTCCCTAAAACCCTGATTTTCAGTGCCAGGAAAAACATACTTTTGGGTGGGGGATGCACAGGTGTAATAGCTACCACCCTCTTACCCCATTATGCCCACTGTTCTGAGAAGATTCAAAAATCCCAAATTATCCAGGGCAGGCTCTGCACATTTGTGGAGGGAGCTTTTATCCTTTACTTTGCTGATGCACAGCAAATAGGGATCTGCTGCTTCCTTGACAGTTTGCTGGAATGGGGTGAAATGGGTGTGTGTGTGCTTTCCCTGCGAGAGCAGCCCTTCCCAATTTTTCCCCATTAGAGTAAACTGTCAGGGAACACAGCAGATCTCTATTTTTATAAACTAGAGATGCACAGCTGTGCATCAGCAAAGTAAAGGATAAAAGCTCCCTCCACAAATGCGCAGTGTCGGATATAAATTTGGGTCAATTAATGCAGCATCAGAGAAAATTAACACAACCCTGTCCTCTGCCCAGCTTCTGGCAACCAATTGGGTTTGCCATCAACCCCCCAGCTCGACCCTGCAGCAAGGTTACATGGCAGAAGGGATGTGGTGACCTCATTTTGAAGAAAAAAGTTGGGGTAAGTTCCCAACTTTTTTAATGTGCAGCTTTGGCTAAAAGCCCCGCAGTGGCTGTGGGTTGGCAGCTGCATCATATAACTGACCCAACACCACTGTGGGGCTTAGAAGACATATAGACAGCCCCAGAGAGAGGAGGGGGGAGTTTCTAGCTGGAGGTAGCTGAAACTTGGCGATGCTATTTTGAGGAGCACATTCTGAAAAACCTCCTGCCCTCTCTGGTTTATCTCTACTTAACCTCTGGAATGCTTGTTAACAAAGCAAATATTTCAAAGAAGTCATAAATCTCCAGTGCAATCTCAGTGAAAGAAAACTAAGCCACCCACATGCACACACACACACACACACACACACACACACACACACACACACACAGGTCCAGACTGTGTGAGAGGATTGGTATTACAAGGTCAGATGCCACTGTGATCCAATCACTTGAAATCAATGAGCAGAGCAGGTGTCAGAAATAGATCGACCGCTGGAGCTGATGTGAGCTGTAGTCCAAAACCTCTGGAGTGTACCACATTGAGGGATTCTGCCCTAAGGTGTATTTGGGTGAATTGGTCAGTCTTCTGCAATTTGGTGAGATATACTGTAGTATTTGTGGCACCCTGGTTGTGGAATGAACTCTCCAGAGAGGCTCATCTGGTACCTGCATTGCATTCTTTTTGGCATCAGGTGAAGGCCTTGGCCAGATCTACACTGTGTGTCAAATCATTATGATCCCATCATGGTAATGCTATATTCCTCTTGCATGTTTATACCTCGTAGGACAGTTGTTGTGGTATTTTGGATATTGTGAAATAAAAAGCAGGAAATAACATTATGAAAGCGGTATGTGGAATGTGCCCCAACAGTTATTGGTGCCCTTCAATACCACAGTAAAGCAGTAGTGTAGATCTAGCCCAGATTGTCACAGATCAAACATCACAGAGACAGACACACACACACAGAGAAAGAGCTTTATCACACCAGCGTTATACTGTGCTATCACTGTGAATTGCATGCAAAGGACTCAGAAGTTTTCCATCTTATAATCTGCTTTTGTTGTGAAGTACTCCCATGCATCCTGCCTTAATTGTGCAATAAAGCAAAAAGATTCGCCGTATTAAGTTTCATCCCGCGTACCTGCTTCCCTCGGATTATCCCCGTAGCACTAAGCTTTTGCGGTTGTTGTTGTTTTTGCTACCAGGTGACAGCGGTCCTTTGCATACCAGGAAGTAAGTTTAAGGGGGGAAGTAAAAAATCATAAAAAATCAATGGATGACCCAATTCAATTCAAATTTGGTATGCTTAAAGCTCTTCCTAATATCTATTACTGTGCCAATTTCGGTGTCTTTATCTTTAAAGCTTACGCAGATGTAAGCATTTCTTTAAATTCCTGCTCCTGCGCCCCAGCGGCGGCTCGGAAGATACGGCTAAATACGGCGAATCTTTTGGCTTTATTGCACAATTAAGGCAGGATGCAGGGGAGTACTTCACAATTAAAGCAGATTATAAGATGGAAAACTTCTGAGTCCTTTGCAGGCAATTCGCAGTGATTGCACAGTATAACGCTGGTGTGATAAAGCTCTTAGCCCGTACATTTTGAGCGTACCTTCCAAGCTGCCGCTGGGGCGCAGGAGCAGGATTTTAAAGAAATGCTTACATCTGCGTAAGCTTTAAAGATAAAGACACCAAAATTGGCACAGTAATAGATATTTGGGAGAGCTTTAAGCATACCAAATTTGAATTGAATTGAGTCATCCATTGATTTTTTTTAATGATTTTTTTTTTACATTTCCCCCCTTAAACTCACTTCCTGGTATACAAAGGCTTGCTGTCGCCCGGTAGCAAAAACAACAACCGCGAAAGCTTAGCGCTATGGGGATAATCCGAGGGAAGCAGGTACGTGGGATGAAGCGTAAAAGAGCGAGTGAGTGAGAGCGCTTTCACATCATCTGAAATGCAATAATTTCCAGTGGAGGCAGCTGATCCCTTCAGCTGAGAGCAATCACATGTTAAGTTAGTAAGCCCCAAGCAATTAACTGATATGCCTAGAAAGGCAGAACCCTGTACTCAGAACAAATGAAGAACAGTGTATCCTTTCTCTATCTTTTTGTGATGGTATCCGGCGTTGTAGTTGTGTGGTGTGCATTTTTGGCCGTACTGGTTACAGTTGCCTCAGGGCAGGCTTACAGGACACACCCATCTTCTCGTGTTGTCAAGTAGCGAGTACGTGATAAAAAAACCCAGTGAACAGCTAGCCCAGAGCACCACGTGAAAGTTATTTCCTGTTGTTTGTTTCTGTTATGATTCCAGTTCTAAGAATCAAAGTAGAAAAAGAGGAAGATGTGCTTGGGAATTAATGAAGAGAAGGCAAGGTGGGGGGGGGGGAGATAAAAAGATTTTAGCAAAGGGTATCGATTCTTTGTAGGGTGTGGAACAGCATTCCTTTACCTGGTACCCTGTAGATGTGTTGTACTACAACTCCTGTTATCAGAGAGCAGAGTTGTAGTTCAACACAACTGTAGAACTTTAGAATTAACTTCCCTAATGTAAATTGGGTTTGTTCTGCTCTTGGGCGAGCTATTAAACATGGGATGATGAGAGAGAGCTTCCTGTGGTAACTCAGCCTCTTGCAACAACACTATGAGGCTATCTCTGTGTTCCTGAATACACATAAAGCCCATTCTTGTCAAAAAACACAGGAAATTGTGCAAATGGACAGCAGTGGTCTGTCAGAAACCCAATTTGGTAGTCCCCTTGGCTTACATGCATGGGTCTGGTCTTACTTATGCAGAAGAATGAAGTGGCAGCATGCAAGTGGCAGCATTCAGTGGTGGCCCCCCGACTGTGGAATGATCTCCCCGATGAGGCTCGCCTGGTGCCAACATTGTTATCTTTTCGGCGCCAGGTCAAGACTTTTCTCTTCTCCCAGGCATTTTTAACAGCATTTTAACAGCATTTAACAACGTTAAGTTTGTTTTTAATGGACCCCACAATTGTTGTTTTTAAATGGATACTGTTGTTTTTATACTGTTTTTATGTGTGTGTGTGTGTGTGTGTGTGTTTTTAAATTGTATACTTTTAATGTTTACTATTTTTAAATGTTGTAAACCGCCCAGAGAGCTTCGGCTGTGGGGCGGTATATAAATGTAATTAAATAAATAAAATAAATAAAATAAATAAGTAGACAAACTAGCACTTCAGGGAGAAAAGTTCTAATCTAGGTGTCTCCCTGCTTTGTTGGTTATTTGCTTGCAGGGACTTTTATGTAGCTTTTTTTTTTTTTTTAAAGGAATCATCCATCCGCTTTCTGAAGTGATATACAGCCCATTCTACCATGTGATTTGGTTGCAGGGCTAGACAAGGCCATAGAAAACCTACCTGAAGATTCCAAACCTCCAACAATTCTGTATATTATGTTAATGTTCACATTGCATACATACACTCAGCCTGTTTAGTCTAAAGATTAACATCAGTAGTAAACTACAAGTTTGTTTCTTCAAGATTCAGAATAATTATGGTTAGGGTGACCATATGAAAAGGAGGACAGGGCACCTGTATCTTTAACAGTTGCATTGAAAAGGGAATTTCAGCAGGTGTCGTTTGTATATATGAAGAACCTGGTGAAATCTCCTCTTCATCAACACAGTTAAAGCTGTAAGTGCCCTGCCATCTTAAATCTGGTCACTCTAGTATAGCTCCTGCAGCTTTAACTGTGGTGATGAAGAGGGAATTTCACCAGGTGCTGCATGCATTCAAATGACACCTGCTGAAATTCCCTTTTCTATGCAACTGTTAAAGATAAAGGAGCCCTATCCTCCTTTTCATATGGTCACCCTAATTATGGTGTCATTCCACTGATTCCCCCCTTTTATATAGATGGATTAAAATGTTTAGTCATTGCCTAAATTTATATTCAGCCATTTAATAATAATAATAACAACTTTAAAACCTTTGTTTGTTTTACAGGGAAACCTTTTTTTTTTTAAAGGAAGCCTATTCCAGATATGTTCCCAAGGATGAGCAAAATGACAACATGTGACAAAACTACTGATTGTGATTATTTTCATAACAGAGACAGTCACTTATGATGATTTCAAAGGGCCAAATGACAGGTTATTATGGTCACACTTTAAAAAAGGAAGAAGGATGCTTAAACTACTGACGTTTATTTTGGAGGCAAAGCAGCCATGGTCCCTGATCTAGAACATGCACTGATACGGATTGGAGCCTTGTGCCAGTTTTCATTCGTGGGGCAAGAGCAGCTCTGGGTGGTGGGTGGGAATTTTCAGCATGAAACCAGTGAGTGGCCTTGAGGTCTTCTAGCGGCCTGTTCTTCAAAATAAAACTGATCAATTTGACAGGGGCTCACGAAGAAGGACCCCTGTAGATGATCTTAAGGTCCGGGCAGGCACATATGGGAGGAGGCGGTCCTTCAAATAACCTGGCCCCAAGCTGTTTAGGGCTTTGAATGTTAGTACCAGCACTTTGAATCGGGCCCAGACCTGGACTGGCAGCCAATGAAGTTGTAGAAGGACTGGCGTGATGTGGTCTCGCTGGCCACTTGAGGGCTGCAACATCCAAGTTGTGACTTGCATGTGTATTTGAGCAAAGTGTCATGCAATGTGTAAAAGCTTTCAAATCATATCAACTGCGATACTTACCAATTTATTATATGTCAGGGATTGAACAATCAAATGAGATTATAAAAGTGATGTCGTTCCATATGTAAAGCAGCCCCAAACAAATACTGTTGATTGTATATGTTCATTGCTGTTTTTGTGAGCATTTTTGCCTTGTGTACATTTATGGAAACACATTAAACAGCAAAAACAATAATGAACAATCAGTAAGTGCAAAGAAATCCACTTGATCCTCTCCTCCTCTAATGTTATGCTGTTCTGATACATGGAACAAGGAATAGATTAAAAGATACTGGGCTGCAAACACATAACATAAATCACACCCAGAATTCTGAGTGCAATCTCAGTTCTGCAGAATGTGATCTCAAGGTCTCACTGTTGTGCAAGCACCTTTGTGTGTGGGGGGGATGGAGTCATGTCCAGAAGGTATGCTGCCAAGCACAGTTTAAGCAGGCTAGACTGGTTGGTGTTTCTTTCCCCTTTCAACCTTGCCCTCAAAGCTAGCCAGGGGGCCTGTATTAAATGTGTGTTATATTTACACACATTAGAAAGTATGTGAGCAATGGCTGGTTTTACCATCCTCTTGGTGATACAGCAACTCCAGGCCAAGGATATGTCAAAGGCCTGCTCTGGACATACACTTCTCCCAGGGAAATACATGTTCCTGGATCATAATACCTCTCTCTCTCTCTCTCTCACACACACAGCATCTATATTCATTTGCAACTAGTAAGGCAGTTCACTGGGCCAAACTGCCAATGGCCATGGCACACAAAAGAGGGAGAAGAGGCCTTCCTAGCCTTGCCTTTCATTGCTATGCTATGAAATTGTGTGATGCTGGTGCTTCAGCCAGCATCACACAAGCACATGGTTGACTAGAGGATCACCCATATGATGACAGCAGCTTGTGGAGATGATGTCAGCAGCTGGGACAACCCTCCAATCAGCAACTGTACATTTGCTCTGTGTTGACTAGCACCACCACTGCCACCTCTTGGTTACAAAAGGTAAGGCAGGAAGGCCCCGTCCCTTCTGTTGCTTCACCGTAACTGTTGATGGTTTCACCTAGTGAATTGCCTCACTGGCCACTATTGCCTATGTTTAGTTTTGGAAATATGCAATTTTATCTAAAAGCAAATGATTAATCAACTTAAATGAGTTGCCAGGCCAAATATGTCCAGGCAAAGCAAAACATGGAAATTGAAAAGGCCAGCTCCTGCATGCATGCCATTGCCAAGAACTACCTCAGATTTATATCCCTTAACTTGCATCCGTTTGACAAAACAAGGAAAGAATGAACGTTAAGTGCTAATCAATGGTGTATTTATTGAGCTATAAAATGTACGGCTACAAGTCTGCAAAGACTGATGCCATTCTGCTCAGGAATATCCAAGTGAGCAAACTGTGAAGCCTGTGGAAAAACCCAGATTGCAAGCATAGACATTGACTGATCATGAAGATGTTTTTACTATTTAGAAAATATCTCTGAGACAGTACCCTCTAGTGAAGTCCTAGTTGAAGATGGCGATGTTTAGCTATACAGTTAGACATAGTGGAGAGGAAAGTGTATGAAGATGACTATGTACTAGGCTGGCCATGTGTCCTCTTCTATGGAGGACTATCCTTTATTTGAAGGGCTGCCAGGGGACAGCCCTTTATTTTGAAGGCATCCTTTATTTGAAGGTCTGTTCAGTTTAAAGACAAAGATTAAGTTTAAAGAACCATCAGAAGGAATTGCTGAGCCTTGAAGTTGCCCGTCAACAGCACAAGTGCGGCAGAGTGAACAAGACATACAAGAACCAATTTACATGGTAGGTTTAATGTGGAAGGGGAGCATGCTGGGGTTGTTCATGACAGATGCTGCTGTTGCCAATCCACAGCAACTCCGCAGTTTCCCTCTGGAAAAGGTGCATTTTGGGAAAGTCATTTTAGTGCATTGTCTTTCATTAAATGAGCAGTTCTGCTACAGTGTGCCCCGTCCCCCCACATTAAATCCTACGCATGCCTATTTCTGTGACCTGGGTCAAAGGATGGGGCCACACTTCCCCCACTTCCCTATTTTCCCCATGCGCAGAAGGACCACTTGCACAACAAATGGGGTCCTTTTCTCCATTCACAGTAGCACTGTTTCATTCACAATTGTGGAGTAGCCAGTTTACATGTAGTGCACAAAAAAGAGTACACAGAGGGAAAGGAAGGGGCAGCCAGTAGCAGGAGCCTGTAGCAGCGGCATTTTGCCATATCGTTCCTGCGATACACTGAAAACTAAAGGCTACACAGAGGGGAAGGAGAAAGGGTGCCCAGTTGTGGGAGCATGGACAGGACAGGGAACAAGTCTCTCTCTTTCGCTGAGCGGCATCTCTGCAGCTGATGACATTCACTTCAACTGGTGGGACTCGGCATATCCAACCTCAAAGTAAGGCAATTTAAAGTGCTATGTGACTTGTGAATGCGGGTTTTTAGGTGATGTACTGTATACTCCACTTCGCTTGCTTCATGCGCTGCTGATGAACCAAAGCTGATTGCTTCATAATCTGGATAAAAGCTAAAAACACTTCTGCGTGTGTTTCCTTGTTGATTGAGCCCAGGTCACCTGGTCACAGGACCTTTGTACACCTACAGGGGCAAGAGGGACGCAGGGGAGATGATCCTGGGATTTCCGGCTCCCGGGATCATCATCCTGCGTTCAGACAGCTGCGTGATCTCCCAGAAGTGAAGAGGGACGTTGTGCCCGTCATTTTGTTTTAAAGGAATAGGAGCCAGAGTGCACTTGCGCTCCAGCAAAAGTAAGTTAAAAAAAAAAAGCCCTCACCCTGCTCCCCACCCTGCCCCAGATGTCCCTGGCCTGCCCCTGGCCTGGCTCCTTCCCTCTGCTGACCCCTGTTACTTGCAGGGAGGAGGGAAGAAGCCGGGATGATCCAGAGACCGCAGGAACAATTGGGTTTTCCCAGGGTTTTTTTATCCCTGGGAAAACCCGTGTCCATCCCCCCTGCCCCCAGGAGTCCCTGTGCATCATTTGGATGCACAGGGACCCAGTTGTGACCAGCACGGACTATCAGGCTGGTGTAGAAACGGTCACACTCTTCTACACTATAGTGAGATGTGATCTATTTCTATTTAAATTATAATAATTAATTCTAAATTTACATCGATATATACAAATTAGCATATTCACATTTTATGCAAATCTGCATCTTCTTCTTAGGTAATGCATTTCCTCTTTTTTTTTTTTGTTAATTCATAAGTGGGCCCCCCTATTTGCTAGACATATAAGAATTCCTTTTGTATTCTCTTGTACACAACAATTCAGGATGGCTCAGTGCAGCACGAATTGGGAAAGCATGTAGTCAGTTGCTACTTTGGCCAGCAAGAGTTGAAGAATGTGGTAGGCGGCTGGAGAGAAGGAACCCCCCCCCCTTTTTTTTTTGGTTGGCTGCTGTTTCTGCCTAATGGGAGGGGAAAGATTGTGTGAGATCATTTTTTTAAAGTGAAGGGAGTGGGAACCCTGCACTTCTTTAAAGTAGGTTAGATATGAGGAAAAGCAGATATGGTTGTCATCACTCAAAGATGCTGGAGTTGAAAAGAGGAAAAGGCTGAGGAAAGTGGCAGTCATGTGCCCCAGGAGGCCACTTCCCTGAGAAAGGGTAGTGAGAGAAAGAGGAGGGGTCTAGGATGAAGCTATGGTTGGCGTTTCTCCCCTCAGCCCACCCCATAGTCAGTATTCTGGACTAAAAAGGAGAATTTGGGAACTCTTGAGATGATGATTCCACCAAATGGATAATCTGGCCAAATCTACACCAAGCAGGATATAGCACTATGAAAGCAGTATGAAAGTAGTATATAAGGGGCCCGAGTCACACTACTGCTTTATAGCAGTATTGAGGTGCACTGGCAACTGTTGGGGCCCATGACACATACCATGTACCGTTTTCATACCATTTTCATAGCGCTATATCCTGCCTGGTGTGGTTTCTGCTAGGGGTGTGCATGGACCCCCCCGATCCTCTTCGCGGCCAATCCGCAAATTGCGGATCAGGCCCGCTCCGCACGGCCTCGATCTGCCTGGGGGCCACTCCGCTCCGCTGCGGAGCTCTGGCTCCGAATCGGAGCTCCGCAGTGGTGGGGAGTGGTGTCAGGTAAAGCCCCCCTCCCTCCTCCCCCTTACCTGAGTCCATCGCGGCCCATCCCAGCTTCACTAGAACCTGTGGTTCAACCAGGAACTGTAGGCCCCGATTGTGGCCTACACTTCCTGGTTGAGCCGCGGGCTCTAGTGAAGCTGGGATGGGCCGCGATGGACTCAGGTAAGACCCCCCTCCCCCTTGGTCCCTTACCTGGCTCTGCCACCATCTCCACACAGGCGGCGGCAGTGGCAGGGCCAAACCCCCCCTCCTCTCCCTTACCTGTGTCCGTTCGTGGTCCCGCGGCTGCTTCAACTGAGCCCGAGGACTCAACCAGGAAGACTAGGCCGCAACTGCAGGTAAGGGAGAGGAGGGGGAGTTTACCTGGCCCTGTCGCTGCCGCTGCCTGTGCGGAGACGGCGGCAGAGCCAGGTAAGGGACCAAGGGGGAGGGGGGTCTTACCTGAGTCCATCCGCGGTCCCGCGGCTGCTTCAATTGAGCTCGAGGACTCAACCAGGAAGACCCCCCTCCCCCTTGGTCCCTTACCTGGCTCTGCCGCCGTCGCCGCACAGGCGGCGGCGGCAGCAGGGCCAGGTAAACCCCCCCTCCCTCCTCTCCCTTACCTGCGTCCGTCTGCGGTCCCGCAGCTGCGGACGGATGCAGGTAAGGGAGAGGAGGGGGGGGGTTTACCTGGTCCTGCCGCCGTCACGGCAGGGCCAAGTAAACCCCACTTACCTTTTTGGCGGAGCTCCGGATCGAGGCGAAGGATTCGCCTTCACCTCGATCCGCTCCGCAACGCTCCGCGGGTCCCCCAATCATCTTCGCCTCCGCCTTAAGGGTAGGCGAAGCCCCCCGCTCCGCTCCTGCTTCTCCGGTTCATGGAGAAGCGGAGCACATCCCTAGTTTCTGCCTCTTATGTTGACTTGGATATGGATACTGCCCTCTGTCCCAGGCCCTGCATGAAGATCCTGGGAGCCCTTCCAGGCATAAGAACAGTGTGCAGCTGTATCCCTTTAGGTTAAATGTTGTCTGTGAAGCATGCAACGGAACAGAAACAGTATGGAAGGAAGATCCATGACCTGCACTGACCTTTCAAAAACACCAGTGGCCAAGATCAAACACCAAGAAGAAAAGGAACACTTTCCTATATTTGGAAGAGGTACATTCAGTTTTGTTTCAGACAGCTCTCAGCCAGAAGATGAAATAACGGGATCATCTTGTAGGCTGCTCACATTTAATAAATAGATCTACATTTTGGAACCAGAAAATTATGTGCAGAAACAGAAAGCTTTCTTATGGAGAAACTGTAGAACATTTTGCTCAGCTGCATGCATAAAACAAGACTTCCACGTGATACTGTGCCCCTAACTTGCACAGTGGCTGATTGCTGGATCAGGAACAGAGGGCACGTGCTCTCCAAAACAAAGTTGCACTTCAACATGTGCAGCGTTGGCCAGCTATGCAACTTTATCAGCTGAACTAAAAATAATCCACCACGTTTGAGCCAAGTGGTAGGTCTATGCTGTAGGGCAGAAGTTCAACTGAGTGAATATTTGTACTTTGTCAATATAATACTCAGTTCTAGTGGTACAATGTGACCTCTTTCATTTAAATCTGACATTGGGGCTGAGAGAGATTTCGTGTGCCATTCTAAGGCGTTGAAACTATGAGCCACTTGCTTAATTTAGAGGAAAAGCTGCTAGAGATACCTATATTTACAGTATATGCTGCTCTTCTTCCAGGGGGTTCTGGAGGGTATATATCATTTTATTTATTTATTTATTTTATTACATTTCTATACTGTCCAATAGTTGAAGTTCTCTGGGCAGTTCACAACAATAAAAAACATAAAATGCAACACCAGAAAGGATGATATAAAAATTTAAAACTGTGGTATCAAATTAGAATAAAACTAAAACTTAGCAGCTTTGCAATTATTTAAAATACTATAACAGATTTACAAACAACAGAAACTGAAGGGCTAGAATGCTTGGGAAAATAAAAAGGTCTTCAGCTGGCAAGGTGTTACATAAAGGACAGGGATGGAGAGACGGGGGGAAGGTTGTTGAAGTCATGCAGTCAGTGTGTTCAGAGTTTTGGAGTTTATTTTTTAAACAACAACAACACCACAACAATGCAAGGTAGGAGGCGAATTTAAAGGGGGGGGGAAAGCAGCTGAGTGGGAAGGTTTAAATCTCCCTTACCTGTGTGGTGGTACCAGTTCAGAACAAGGGCCCAAGCACTTACACAGAAATAATTAAGACTGAGGATCAGCTGTAAGCTGCATATGTAAAATATCAGTAGTTTTGTCCTTAAGACGGAGTGGAGGAGGCGAAGACTTAAATGGATTAGGCCACAGTGGGCAACTTGCGCCCCTCTGGATGTTTGGGACTTCAACTCCCATCAACCCTAGCCAGCGGTGAGGGATCCTGGGAGTTGTAGGCCAAAACATCTGGAGAGCCACAAGTTTCTCACCCTTGAATTCCAGTCTAGTATGCCTAGATCTGTTGGGACAAACAAACATATAACAGCTGATTTCTCCGCTTTTGAAAATATAGAATCCTGTTATGACTCAGATTTCCCTCTAACACACAGGTTCCGTGATAGACAGTTGTTTGATCTCTGGAGAGGAAGGCTCTAAATTCCAGGAGCACTTCACACAGCGATTGTGGTGCTGCTAAGATTGTTAGGTGCTGCAGGTCTTAAACTACAAGCCCTGTAGTTTTTTTGATAACACTCACAGTTCCAGGTTTTCAAAGAAAATAAATCTATGTATATGGCACCACCTCGTGGTTGAAGTGTATGCAGCACTGTTTGTTTGTTTTTAAAACATTTATTGATCCCTAATTTAGATCACAATCGTTATACACTTCAATTGGGAAGCAGATCCTCTAACAACTCTTGCAAATTAGACCCCATTTTTCATGCCCCATGTATGTCAATTGAGCCATCTACGGGAGAAAGGAAGTGGGCTATTATAAAAACCACCATACAGGGCACCTGTTTCTTTTGTTTTATGGGCTAATTAACCCTGTGTGTTATACTGTAGCAATCTAAGAGCTCCATCACACTGGGGGGAAACATGCTTCCTACCGTCGCTTCTCTGCCCGTGTTTTCGTTCCTCAATTACTTCCTCTTTCAAAAGAGGAAGTACACAATGAGCACGAGGCCCATTCAGTCCGCTGCTCTAATGGCACTGCTTCTCTTGCACACAGCAGGAGAAGGCAGCAATTCCATGCTTAAGAATACATTGGACTTAACCAGAGCTTTTTTGTTGCGAAAGGAAGGTCAGAAGGTGCAGAAGGTGCACAGGAGGCAGACGACGTCATGTGACAGACCTGAACAAACTCCGTGAGTGCCCAGTAACGAGCATGCAATAAAACGCTTGTTGGATAGAGCTCTAAGTCTTATGATGTGCTTTAGAAAATAAAACTACTTTCTCGGTAGCACTGTAGAACCTGAGTATATTCATATTTACTTGTAAATCAATCCCAGTTGAGTTCAATAGGATTTGCAAGTAAATTTATTTTGGATTACTAAATCCTACATGTTTATGCAGAAATAAGGCCCTCTGTGTTCAAAGAAAAGACCATTTGACAAATCCAGTCCTCAAAGGACTGTATATGCTACTTAGATATTCATTTTTATCCCACTTTTTCGGTCATAAAATATGAGCTCCTGAAACGTCTAACAATCATTAAAATGCATTACAATATAGTTAGTTTGCCATTTAAAATAATTCAAAACAATCAAACAAAACATAATCATTATTATGCTGCTGCTGACGGTGTTGCTAATAGCACTAACCCAAGTAAATTAAACATCTTCTCAAATGAGAAGGCCCTCACATAGTTTTCCTAAAAGTACAAACCAAACAGATGTCTTCTGGGAATATATCCCACAAGGAAGTTGCTATGGCAGTCAAAAACCCCATGGTATCACTGCTGCGGGGTGGGGCGGGAAATCCCCATGCCAGGAGGGAGTGCGGGTTTTTCTGGAAGTCATCTGGCCATTGTAGCCCACCCCCGCCCTCTTCCTGGCTTCCAGAAACCAATCATAGGTCACTATCTGCCCTGGAACGTGCCCCGGATTAGCGATGGAGTGAGGTCACATGGCAGAAGGTCCATGGTGTCCTTGCTTTGAAGAAAAAAGTTGGGCTAAGTCCCTGAGTGTCATCAGATGAGCGTTTTATCTCACACTCGTTACTCCCCACTTATGGATGTTTGCAGGTCCGCCTCCCATGTGTCCGCCTCCCATATGTCTCCTGCTCCTTCTTGCCTTCTTTCTGTCACAAAATAGACCCATTTAAATCTGATTTTTTTAAAAATGGAATGTGCTGTTTCCTGCTGGGTGCAGGAAAAGTGGCATGATAAAAACAGCCTCTGAGAGGGCCAGGTGGGCTCCTGAAATGTCATTGTTTACTTCCTCTTTCTTCCCTGTGTGAAGAAAGAGGAAGTATTGTGGGACAGAAGTTGGGGTGGGGAGGAAGCAACGGTAAGGAAATGTGATTTCTCCCTGGGGGAATCTACAAGTAGTACTGAAGGCGCATGCATGCGCCCCCAGTATGCCCCCAAAACGATGGTGTAGACTGCAGCCCAGAAGAGACGGAGGAGGCAGCGGCTGGGGAATCCGGCTGCGTCCTTGCCGCCGCCGCCTCCCCGCCGGCCTCCTGCTGTTGGAGTAAGAGCGACCCGGGTCGGAGAGCTCAGCGGAAGTGGAAGCCGAGCTCTCCGACCTGGGTTGCTCTTACCCCGGCAGCAGGAGGCCGGCGGGGAGGCGGAGGCGGCAAGGACGCGGCTGGATTCCCCAGCCGCCTCCTCCTCCGTCTCTTCTGGGCTGCAGTCTACACCATCGTTTTGGGGGCGTACTGGGGGCGCATGCATGCGCCTTCAGTACTACGTGTAGATTCCCCCCCTCTGTCTGATGATGCGGCCTGACTTTTTTTAAAGTGTAACTTTGGGGAAAAGCCCCATGGTGGTTGCAAATTGATGCAGCACCAATTTGCAGCCACCAAGGGGCTGAAGACCTAGAGACAGCCTGTTGGAATCACTTCGCATGTTGCCGTACTAAAGTGTACCAATATATTGATCCAAGAATATGGTCCTCCAACAGGAACCTACAACAGAAGCCTTATATGTTTTTATTTTTCCTCTAACTTTGTCTCTTCTGTTGTAGAAAAGAAAGAGAAACTCATCCGGTAGCTGTATAGAGAAAGGGTCTGTATTTGACGAAAAGGGTTTTTGACTTCAAACAGAAATGCAATTCCGGAAATATTACAAGATCACATAGCTTGCCTGTTCATGTATACTTATATTAAGCATTCACTGACAGTCAGACAGAAGAAGAAACTGCCTCCAGTATACAAAAGTTTTCTTGCTTGATCACTTGGACACGGTCCTTATTTGCCACAGTTGAACCTGGTGAATGGCCATGTACAAACCTGCCTGTGAAAGCTTATACTATATTGTTGGTTTTTCAGGTGTGTGTGGGGTGGGGGCTTGCCATTTCCCCTGTTAGATTTAATGAAACAAAAAAGAAGCATTTCATAAAATAATAGTGTGTGGAATTACGCATTTCAAGCCAGCAGAAGGACTAGGAGCTGTCTGCCTAGAAGCACCCTGTTCATCAATTCTCAGTCTCATAATCTCTGGTGGTCTAGTGGTTAGTATTCGGCACTCTCGCCATTAACTCAATGGTCTCACCTTATATGCAGAAAACCTGCAATAAGAAAGGATTACTTTTGGTCTCTTACCTGGCAGATTTACTTTAAGATTGCATCTTAAAGGGAGTAGGAAGGAAATCTTATATGTAAATGTAATGTATAGCTAAACAAACTGTACAGTTCATTCTTAACATTGAGGTCACAGTAAACTGACTTCTGGATCCGAAAAGGAAAGACCAAATCTAAAGGACAACACAAAAAGGAAATGGGATTGTACCTGTAACTAACTATGAATCTAACTCATTCAAAATATAGGATCAGACTAAATGAATGTAGTAGGTAAATATTTCAAAACTAATCATAATAAGCCAACAGTTGGAAATTGCTAACTGTTAACGCAGGGTAGTATAATGCTGACATACTTCACCGGCGCGCTGTAAGGATCAAGGCGATCCATGTCCATGAAGTGCTCCGCAAACTCCTTTGCACTGTGATTCCTTCTTGTATTCCTGCACCATTGGCCATGAAGAGGCCTTGAGCTTTTAGCAAAACCTGTTTTCTAAATGACTTTGCCAAGTAACTCGCTGATCCCTGCAAGTCATTTCATGCAGGATAGAAATCAGATTGGTCTTAAGGTTCTTCTCCATAAAACAGTTGGTAATTTGGACTGGACCACCCTCCCGAGGCTCTGAGGAGGAAAGACAGAGAAAGGAAGGGGGGAACAGTTGACTGATAACTCTGAGCTATTGCCATTGAAAGGGACTAGGCCTCTGGCACATATTACAAATGTTTATTTTATTTATTTATTATTACATTTATATCCCGCCATAAGGATCTGTGCCTAGGATCCATGTTTTTATACCGTGGAGGTGCCTTTGAGTACCAGATCTGTGACTTTTACGCCTTGGATCCATGTTTTTGTGCCATGGGAGCACCAATGGGTGCTGGATCCATGATTTTTATGGTTCTCCTTCCACTCATGCTCCCCGCAGCTTCTCATAGTAGCTTACAAAAATAATAAAATACAGAACAGCAAATGAAAATCACATAAAATCACCAAATTAAAACAACAAGCAAGGAAGTACTAAAATCCAAACTGTTAGAAGCATTACACACAATCAGTTCAGCAGCCAGATTTCTGCTAGTCTTAGAACTTGATTGGGAAATGGGGGTGGTAAATACACATTGCAGTGGAGAATGACATAGCACATGAAGGGCTAAGCACCTCTGACCTGCCAGTTCTCTCCTCCTTTAGGATTAAAGAAGAAATGGGTGGTCGGAAACCATATGTTCCCTTTGTAATGTGTAGCTGTGCCTGGAGATACCTAAAGCTTGTTGCTAAAGTCTTTGGAATGGGATACCTGGTGTCTTAGGCCATAGCTAGACCTAAGGTTTATCCCTGGATTATCCAGGGGTCAAACCTGTTCATCTAGGTGACACACAGGGGATCCAGTGCTCAGGCAGGGGCGAACCCTGGATGATCCCAGGATAAACCTTAGGTCTAGCTGTGGCCTTAGTGTGAGCTGCATTTGGTGTGGTGCATGACAAATTGTACAGATCTGCTTTGCTTCTGTTGACTCTGAAGCTACAGTAGCTTTGCACAGAAGATTGAATACCATAGATTTGCATGAACTCTGTGTATGGGAAGATACTGAAGTCTGTTTCTGATTGAGGATTAATGAAATCGCCTGTCACATTCATGTTCTAGCGGTGTTTCTACGTGCTTGATTTCTCTAGTCTCAAAAAGCAGAACAGTAATTTGCAGTAACATTTCCCAGCCCCTTGCTGTGCTTATATTACGTAGCATCACCATTTGGTTTTGTCAGCTGGATTGCTTCAAAGTTGAACTGATTTTATTAAACTGGCTGAAAATGTGGGTTGAGCAGAAAACATATACCTTTAATAAAGCACCCGTTTTCATGTAATTCTGTGGTGTAGACAATTCCCTTGTGATAATGGAAGGGATTGGGGGCGTCTCATCACACCAGCTCCTGTACAGCTGAGGGTAGGACGAAGAGCAGGGCTAGATCTTCAGCACTGCTTTTATAGGTATTGAAGTGCACTGATAACCACTGGGCACATTACACATTCTGTATACCACTTTTCTAGCATTATTTCCCACTTTTTGTTCCGTATTATCCAAAATACTTCAACAGATGTCATTGTGTGTGCTAAATGTGCAAAAGGGATCTAACGTCACCATGGTGGGATCATATCAATATGACACAAAGAGATTTTTTACATGTGCTCTTGATGGTTCACTCATGGAAGTTCATGGGTCCTTTTCACAATGTTGTCAATTTCTGATGCCTCTCCTGTCATATTTTAGGTTTATTCCATGATTTTATAAATCAACAAAATGCAGTAATAAAGAAAAGTTGAGAAGGTTGAGAACTTCATCTTTTGTCACTAGTATCATGATCCACGGAAAGTGCAAAAACCATCATGATCCACGGATCCAAGAAAAACCTCAAAAAATCCCGTGATATTATAGAAATTTAGAAGCTATTGTGGAAGAGAGGGCTTCCTTCAAAAAATGGAAGTCTTGCCCAAGTGAGGAAAATAAAAGGGACCATAAGCTCACACAAAGGTGATGCAAGCAAACAATAAGAGATGCAAAAAAAAAAAGAAAAAAAAAAGCAAGCATTTTGAAGGGCACATCGCTAATAATATCAAGTCCAACAATAAAGAATTCTTTAAATATATCAGAAGCAGGAAAACAGCTAGGGAAGCAGTTGGACTGTTGGATGACAATGGAGTTACGGGAGTACTAAAGGAGGACAGGGAAATTGCAGAGAAGCTGAATTATTATTTTTTTTGCATCAGTGTTCATTGCAGAGGATACAGGACAGATGCCCATGTCTGAACTGATGTTTTCAGGAAGGGAGTCTGAGGAACTGAGGCAAATACAAAAGATGAAGTTCTCAACCTTTTTGACAAATTGAAAGCAAATAAATCACCAGGACCAGATGGTATCCATCTCAAAGAACTCAAATATGAAATTGTGGACCTCCTCACAAAAATATGCAAAATGACCCTAAGCTCAGCTTCTGTACCAGAAGACTGGAAGATGGCCAATGGAACACCAATTTTCAAAAAGGGATCCGGGGGGGATCCGGGAAATTACTGGCCGGTTAGCTTGACATCTGTTCCAGGTAAATTGGTTGAAAGCATTATTAAAGACAAAATTAGTAAGCATATAGAAGGGCAAGTCCTGCTGAAGAAGAATCAACATGGCTTCCGCAAAGGCAAGTCCTGTCTCACTAATCTACTAGAATTCTTTTTTTGTTTTTTTCTGTTTTTTTTATATTCTTTAAAAATTAAACATACAGGCATTACAATTAAAGAAAACAACATACTACATAAATGTTGAATAAATGTTGAATAAACTAGAATTCTTTGAGAGTGTCAACAAACATGCAGACAGGGGTGATCTGGTGGACATTGTTTCCTTGGACTTCCAAAAATCTTTTGATAAAGTTCCCCACCAAAGACTCCTGAACAAACTTAGTAGTCATGGAATAAGAAGAGAGGTCCTCTTATGGATCAGTAACTGGTTCGAGAACAGAAAACAGAGAGTAGGAATAAATGGTCAATTCTCCCAATGGAGGGAAGTAAATAGTAGGGTCGCGCACAGGGATCGGTATTGGGACCATTTCCCCCCCAACTTATTCATAAATGATCTGGAATTAGGAGTGAGCAGTGAATTGGCCAAGTTTGCTGATGACACCAAATTATTTAAGGCTGTTAAAACACAAAGGGATTGTGAAGAGCTCCAAAGGGTTCTCTCCAAGCTTGGAGAATGGGCATCCAAATGGCAGATGTGGTTCAATGTAAGCAAGTGTAAGGTGATGCACGTTGAGGCAAAAGTCCCCAACTTCAAGTAAAAGCTAATGGGATCTGAACTGGCAGTGATTGAACAAGAAAGAGGTCTTGGGATTGCGGTGGACAGTTCGATGGAAATGTCCACCCACTGTGCGGCCGCTGTAAAGAAGGCAAACTCCATGTTAGGCATTATAAGAAAAAGAATTGAGAATAAAACTGCCAGTAACATACTGCCTTTATACAAATCTATGGTGTGACCACACTTAGAATACTGCGTACGGTTCTGGTCACCACACCTAAAAAAGGATATTATAGAGCTGAAAAAAGTGCAGAAAAGGGCAACTAAAATGATTAAGGGGCTGGAGCATCTCCCCTATGAGGGAATGCTACATCAACTGGGATTGTTTATCTTGGAAAAATGGAGGCTAAGGGGAGACATGATAGAGGTGTACAAAATTATGCATGGTATGGAGAATGTGGATAGGGAGACATTTTTCCCCTCTCTCAAAATACTAGAACCAGAGGACATCCCATGAAGCTGATTGGTGGGAGATTCAGGACAAATAAAAGGAAGTACTTCTTCACACAGTGCATAGTTAAATTATTGAACTTACTACCACAAGATGTAGTGACGGCCACCAATTTGGATGGCTTTAAAAGGGGGTTGGTTCAATTCCTGGAGGAGAATGGCTACTAGTCCTGAGAGTTGTGTGCTGTATCCAGTATTTGAGGCAGTAAGCCTGTGTGCACCAGTTGCTGGGGAACATGGGTGGGAGGGTGCGGTTGCACCATGTCCTGCTTGCTCATCCCTGGCCGATGGCTGCTTGGCCACTGTGCGAACAGAGGGTTGGACTAGATAGACCCTTGGTCTGATCCAGCAGGGCGCTTCTTATGTTTATGTTCTTAAATCCTGCAGTGCCATCTACTGGCTGTATCAATGAAACATATGGAACATGCCTACAATGGAACTGGCAAAAACAAAGGGTGGGGGGAAGCACGTGTATTATCCCCAGAAAGATGAAGTCCTGGGAAGGAAGAGGGCTTTCCCCTTAATGTAGAGAAGCTGTGGATTTGGCCCAGGTATCTTAATTGTTCAGACAAGCAAGCCAGTCAGCCTGATCTGCTCTCACTTTATTTGTGCATGGAGGCTTCCTTTAAGCTTCATCCCACATACCTGCTTCCCTTCGATTATCCCCGTAGCGCTAAGCTTTTGCGGTTGTTGTTGTTTTTGCTACTGGGCGACAGCGATCCTTTGCATACCAGGAAGTGAGTTTAAAGGGGGAAATGTTAAAAATCAACGGATGACCCAATTCAATTCAAATTTGGTATGCTTAAAGCTCTCCCTAGTATCTATTACTGTGCCAATTTTGGTGTCTTTATCTTTAAAGCTTATGCAGATGTAAGCATTTCTTTAAAATCCTGCTCCTGCGCCCCAGCGGCGGCTTGGAAGATACGCTCAAAAAGTAGGGGCTAAATACGGCAAATCTTTTTGCTTTATTGCACAGTTAAGGCAGGATGCCTGGGAGTACTTCACAACAAAAGCAGATTATAAGGTGGAAAACTTCTGAGTCCTTTGCATGCAATTCGCAGTGATTCCACAGTATAACGCTGGTCTGATAAAGCTCTTTGTTGATATGGCTGGCCTTCTCTCCTTTGACCAGAGCTGGGTTTTGATTCTTGGTCTGGGTTCTGATCTGGCATTACTCAGGTCACCAGTTCAAGACCTATGGTGTGTTTCAGTCCTGGCACCTATGCCATAAGCATAAGCTGTGGGAGTGCAAAACAACATGTATAATGAACTCAGTACTGAGTACAGATTTCAGCTTCCATCCTACATTCTTTTGCTTTAAAAAGAAGAAGAAAATGCTCTGGCAAGTGTTTGAGCAACGGTGGCTGACATCTCAAGAGCTAAAGGGGCATCTGAATAAGACTAGGACATACGGTGAATGAGATGACATAAATTGGATGAGGCCACCTGAATCACAAAAATGCACAAGTTCTCTGCTGATCACAAACCTTGGTGGAGAAGCTATTAAGGAGAGCTTAATAGCTGCGGCTATGGGGCGGTATATAAATTTAATAAATAAAGAGGACAAAATTGGTTTCATCAAATCATCACAACATGGTAGGAGAGAAGCATGAATTGTTAGTAAAATGACTAGAAAAGGGGTGAAAAATAAAACTTCCAAGAGTAATGCCTTTATACAAGAAACTACAGTGCAACCACATTTGCAATACTGTGTGAAACCTTGGTGGCCACACCTAAAAAAAGTATATTGTAGAACTGGAAAAGGTGCAAAAAAAAAGCAACCAAGATAATCAAGGGCACTTAAAGGGGAAAATTATTATGGTGGCCACTTACGCGTTGCCAGCAAAGAGGAAAGGCATCACCCAAAAAACAAAAAAAAAGGAAGAAAAAAAAAGAAAGAAAAAAAAGAAAGAAAAGAGGACACAAATTTGCGTAACTTTTACACATTTAAAATTATTACTATATTTAAAATAGAAATTCATCATCTTTGAGCTGTTTTTCCACCCACAGTAGGTTATTTCCCCCAATTAAACCATCCTGGGAACCCACAGTCGGTAGTAAGGGTTATTTTACCTATGTTGGGTTAGCGTGTTGTCTGTCACACCAGCGTGGGTTATGGAGACCACTTTCGGAGCTGCCATGCTTGAGCGATCTCTCAGCAAACTAATTTCCCTGCCCATTTAGCTGGGACTCTGAATGGTTTCATGTGTGGATAATTCCTCACTTTCCAGGATTTATCCAGTGCGGTGTGTGGTGGCTCCCCTTAACGGGAACCTGTATATTAAATTTTGTTCAATTTCTGCAAATTTCCATGGAGTTAGAGACCCCTTTTTGTTGCACAGAAAAGGGATCTTGAAAATTTGCAAAGGAAGCTGGGATACTTGCCCAGCTGGGCAGGAGAACTATGAGGGAGGAGGAGCAAGGGGGAAAAACTATGCTGCATAGCTTATTTGTCTGGTTGTGTCAGAGGGCAGAGTAGGCTATTTGCAAAATAAACGTAGTTTATAAGCCACTATGGCTTAACATGGCATCTGAACACACGTGTCTGCATGTCCGCTCAGTCTGCTATCCAGGTACTAAGTGCTGATGAGCAACTTCAAGGCCCCTCCTCGCTCTCCTTTCTTCGGGTTCTTAATTTTTAAACTGGACAACCTTTTTAAAAAAAGACAACATAGAAGATTGTTCTCTGGCTACTTTTCAAACAGAGACTGAGGCCGTAGCTAGACCTAAGGTTTATCCCAGGATTGTCCTGGGGTCAAACCTGTTCATCTAAGTGCCACACAGGGCATCCAGTGCTCAGGCAGGGACGAACCCGGGACGATCCTGGGATAAATCTTAGGTCTAGCTACGGCCTGAGCTATGCAAAGTAGGAAGCATAGCCACTCTAGAAATATATATGTATGCTTGGTATGAAGGAAATAGATAATGAAAAGCTTTTTACAGGGCTGTTTTAAGTTTTGCTGCTTGGAAAAAAAAAGCACACATTGAATTTTAATCCTGGCTAAAAATCTGTTTTCTTAGTCTACATTGATCTATAAGTATCCCAGTCCAGAAATAAATTAAAGATCAGAGAGTTAGTCAAAAGATATGCAGAGGAACAGAGTACTATTTTTTAGCACATTTTCATTATATTAAAGAGTGTGTGTAGGGGTCCTGTGCTGGTAATATAATTGTTTCCCTCCTACCTGTGGCTGTGCCCTCCTTGGAAAATTATACCTGGGCATAAAGTGCTAACTTACAGCTTTGCAGAACTTCAAAGCTGACAAGGAGGCTTGATGGAAAATGCATACTTTTAAAAGTCCCCTTTCCAAGAAATCAGTAATATAAGCTCTGAACCTGGTTTCTTTTAAAACAAGTGAGATATATTTTACTGTTGGTTATTCAGCACTGCACAGGTGAGCTGGTCTAAATCATGTATAAAATAGAAGTGCAAAAGTTAAAATAGTAAAGCCAGCCCATTCCATAAAAACTCTTAGAAGGCTGGCTGACTGCTGTGTTCTATTTGAGAGCAGGGCTACAGGCCAAATATTTAAGAGAGAGATTCTAGAATTTCAGCGGAGGGTGCAGGAAATGGCTCCATATGACTAGGATTTGGGGAGTACTATGTTTTTGTATGCTTTGGTATAGAATTTGCTGGATCATTTTACAAGAGAAATATCTGGCTTATTATCCATTTGAAAATTACGGGTAGCATATTTTGATGTGAGGGAGGGGAAATGAACACGTTAAGGGTTGAATCCAATGTTAGTCCTACTTGGAGTAGACCCATTGAAAAGAATGGAACTTATTTCAATGAGTATACACTAAGTAGGATTAACATTGGGTACAACACTAGGGGTTATTTTTCTTGCGAAATGTCTGGAATAAATGTGCACAAATATGAAAGAGAATTTGCCTGTGTGAATTATGCTTTCATTTCAAATGTACTTTTATGTGATGTTCTCTGCCGTTGTTTGTTATTATTTATATAGCACTGTCATTGTCCATGGTGCTGCACAGAAAAAAGACCAATCCCTGTCTGTTAGCAGTTAATAATTTTAAGAAAGGCGTACCTAAACCAGGGCTGGCAACCCCACACCGGCAGCCTATAATGCATCCCCTGCTGGCAAAAGAATGGTCAGTTTGCCACTGAATTTTGGCGGGAAACCACACTGGAAGCTTAAACGTTTTTTGGGTGTTTTTTTTTAAAGCACCAATTATTTTTTGTCACCACCATACCACAGAATTTCAGCAGCATGGCAGGACTGTGTCCCATAGGGGTGTTTCAGACCCTCACCCCTCATAACCCCCCCCCAACCTTCACGATGACTGCGACATCCCCAAGAATTAGGATTGGCTGCAGGTTTTGTGGACCCTCAGGCAAAAGTAAACCAGTTGACCCTTGAAATGCCCACACCATCCAAAAGATGGTTATAGATGTCCCTACCTGCTCCTCTGCTTCCCTGGTTGTCATACTTGGCTGCTGCTGGTTGCTGGGGTGTATTGAGGGGGAAGGGAGACTGTTGACTTCAAAAAGCTGCCTCAGGTGGAATTAGGAGCTTCCTCCCAGCAGACTCCACCGTTTGTAAAGCCTCACACATATCCCGCCCTCTCCTGCCCATCTGCTCCGAAGCTCGGTCCTGTATCATCCTTAGTACATGTGCAAAAAAGAGTAACAAAAACCATCAAGGGGCTGCAGCATCACATCTATGAGGTTACAACGTTTGGGGCTGCTCAGCTTAGAAAAAAGGCAAATAAAGGTGCAATCTTATTTATTTATTTTATTACATTTATATACTGCCCCATAGCTGAAGCTCTCTGGGCGGTTTATGCATGTTTAGACAGAGAAAAGTCCTAGAACTCCCAGCATCCCCCAACCTTTAGTGTGGGACATAATAGAGAATGTGCACTATTATGCACAGGGTGGATAGGGAGATGTTTTTCTCCCTCATATTAGGAGCCGGGGTCATCCCATGAAGCTGAACGGTGGGAGAATCAGGACGGATAAAAAGATGTACTTCTTGACACAGTACTAGTTACATTACGGGATTCACTAGCACATGATGTAGTGATGGCCACATTGGGTCTTCTCATGCTTAAAAGTCAGGCAGTTATTTTTGGAGAGAGACTGTGCTCAGTAGTGGCTTGAGGGATGGGGAAGAGAACAGCTGGGATGGCGTGGGATTTGCTACAGAGAATTTGAGTTCGTGGGCAGGGTTAAATACTCCCTTGAGTCTTCCCTGAAAATTCTCCTTGCTCCTGTAGTAGGATTAGGAGGCAAATAGGGGGTAGGGAACCTTTGTTCGTAACAGTGTACCCAAACTTTCACATTGAATTGAATGGATTGTGCCTGTTGTTTCAAGAGATTTGGTCTAATCTACCAGTAGAGGGTGTCGGTGGCTTTTATATTCCTTATTAAAAACTATAGGGATTTAAATATACGTATGTAGCCAAAGATTTAGAGAAACATTAACAACACTAATCCTCTTCCGCTTTAATAATTCTGTAACAACAAGTCAAGAAGTAATGGTTCAGATTAATATTGTTCTTTAGCTTCTTTTGCATTGTCAGAAAAAAGTGTTGGAGATGGCTTGAATGGATCAAAATGAGAGCTACTCTCTGGGTCATCACCCCACCCCACCCCCTTGCTAAGACAGTGTGTTTATGGATACCATGACAATAAGCTCTTATATATTTGAAGTCTTGAAACAATTCTATACCATACGCTGAGCAGATGTACATTCTTCAGTGGCACAAATAATAATTTTAGCATCTGCAGCGTAATGCCGATATTTCAAGACGCAGAAAGTGCTTGCACTGTGGGTTTTCTGAAATTAGCATTTAACAGGGAAACTTTGCTATACAGAGAAACACAGATAATCCCTCTCATCAGTAACAATGCAAAACAGTGACGTTTTAAATCCTTGCTATGAAGTATTCAGCAGTATTAAGAATGAAAAATAATTTTAGGGGTTTGGGAAAGAGAACAAATGCTTGCTTATATGGATTCTATATACAGTGAAAAACCCCGTGTAGAATGGAGGCTGCAATTGCTCAAGTGTTAAGCAGGAAGCCAGACTGCTCACTTGAGGGAATGGTATTAAAGGCAAAACTGAAGTACTTTGGCCACATAATGAGAAGACAGGATACCCTGGAGAAGAGGCTGATGCTAGGGAAAGTGGAAGGCAAAAGGAAGAGGGGCCGACCAAGGGCAAGGTGGAGGGATGATATTCTGGAGGTGACAGACTTGACCTTGGGGGAGCTAGGGGTGGCGACAGCCGACAGAAAGCTCTGGTGTGGGCTGGTCCATGAAGTCACGAAGAGTCGGAAGCGACTGAACGAATAAAGAACAAAACTCAAACATCACCTCGAGAAGTAAGTTAGGCTGAAGTGAAAACTGCTTGAAGCAACAGAGCACGGTAAGGTCAGGTGGGGAAGGGTTCAGCTCCCCTTCTCCTACATCCACCCTTTGTTGTAAAAAGTAGACCCCACCTCCATTTTAGAAGTGAGTGGTATGGATTCATGAACAAACTAATATACCCCTGTTACATCTAGGGATACTTCTTAGACAATCAACTCCTAACTCTTCTCAATCAAAAGATGTTGTGCCGCAATTCCATCTTTCTCCTAAACAGATTTTCTATGGTAAGAAAAAAAACTAAAGAAGCAGTGGAAAAATATGGGAGTGTTATGGGTGGAAGAGAACATCTGGAACCCCCATAAAATTCTGTGAATGAGGCAAGGTGATGACATGATAAAAGCTTCACCTGGAAGCACCCTGGTTTAGTCTTAAGGCTATCTCTTATTCTGTCAGCCTGATACTATGCTGACCTACTGTAGAGGGCTGTTGTAAAGATTGAGATAGTATCTGTGAAGTCCTACGAACTATCTAAAGCACAGCCTTGCAAATATTTAAACATTTGTAGCCCATCTAATAGCCGCAAATGGACTCTCACAGAATTTAAGATACTTCTCAGGGCAATATTCAAATGCAAACCAAATTAAAACACTTTTATAAACAGGACAGCAGTCAAAAGATCAAAATCAGAAAGAGCAATAATTGATGAAGGGTGCAATCCTATGCATGCTTAGACAAAAATAACTCCTACAACTCTTTGTAGGATTGTTGGAGGACTTTTTGTAGGATTTTGTTCTGTCTAAATGTGCACAGGATTGTGCCCTAAAGGTCTGTCTAAAAAACAGAAGCTCTAAGACTTGATAATGCAGATTGGCAAGTGGATATGCTTGGAAGTTCTCCAAAGGTAAGAAATTCTACAAAGATGGTCCCATCAGTGCAAAGGTTGTCATTCATCTAAGCTAGGAAGGTTGAGGCATTCTAGCCAGAAGCAAACATTTCAGCAGAAGCCAGGGGGCTGCCTATATGCTCCAAAAGCCCTCAGTGTGTGTGTGGTGGTGCTGCATCAGTTATATGATACAGCAGCCACCTTCAACCCACCATGGGGCTTTCCTCCACATTTAAAAGGGACTTAACCTAGGGTGACCATATGGAAAGGAGGACAGGGCTCCTGTATCTTTAACAGTTGTACAGAAAAGGGAATTTCTGCAGGTGTCATTTGTATGCATTCCGCACCTGATGAAATTCTCTCTTCATCACAACAGTTAAAGCTGCAGGAGCCCTGCCCTCTTTTGTATCTGGTCACTCTACAATAGCTCCTGATGTGATAAATTGGGAATTTCACCATGTGCTGTATGTAAATAAGTGTCACTTGCTGAAATTCCCTTTTCTATACAACATACAGGAGCCCTCTCCTCCTTTTCGTATGGTTACCTTGCTTAACAGACTTTTTAGGCTGGAGCAAGGTGAACACAGCTCTTCTGCCATCTAACCTTGCTCCAGCATCAATGCAGAGGTGTTCCTGGATGGAGGGCAACCCAATTGGTTGCTGGAAGCTCGGGCAGAAGGCTGGGCCAGTTCAAGACAGTGAACCCCATGGCCGCCGGAAAGCCTGTGCTCTCCCTCTGCGTTGGGATTAGCAGAGAAAACATGGGGTTTTGCTTAAGGTGCTGTATATGCACTCAGCACCTGGTGAAATTCCCTCTTCAGCACAACAGTTAAAGCTACAGGAGCTATAACAGAGTGACAAGATACAAAAGAGGGCAGGCCCCCTGCAGCTTTAACTGTGGTGATGAAGAGGGAATTTCACCAGGTGCTGCATGCATACAAAGGACACCTGCTGAATTTCCCCTTTCTGTACAACTGTTAAAGATACAGGAGCCCTGTCCTCCTTTTCATATGGTCACCCTAATGTTGTTACTCTTCTGAGGGAGTGATAGTCTCTCTCACACTGCTCTAATCTTGCCAGAAACCCAGAGAAAAGTGAAAATCCCTCCCAAGCTACCTGGACATCACTGAAGACTTGGGAAAGTGATATTTGTGTGGGGCTTCTGAGAAATTTCAAAGTAGTATGAGGTGTTCCCCACCCCAGAGCTGATACCCAGCAAAGATCTGGGAGGAGACTGAGGGCTTAAATAGTGTAATAGTAGTTTCATTATTTATGATCTACTGACCGCAGACACACTGTGTGTATAAAGCACACAATAAGATAAAGTACATAGAAATTTAAGAGCAGAATTAAGAGCAGGAGACTGAGGGCTTATGTACATGCTGCCAGCTACCTCTCTTCCTAGTCCAGCAGTAGTAGCTGGGTCTGCTTCTTCATTGTCTGAAGCTGGGACTTTTCCCTTCTCTTGAGCAGATCCTTGCTCCTGAGTAAACCTGGAGTGAAAGAATCTTCTGGTGGCCAGGAAGGTGCTCTGATGATGACTCTGAGGCCATAGCTAGACCTAAGGTTTATCCCTGGATCGTCCAGGGGTCAAACTTGTTCATCTAGTTGACACACAAGGGATCCAGTGCTCAGACAGGGGCGAACCCTGGATGATCCCAGGATAAACCTTAGGTCTAGCTGTGGCCTGAGTTTTCCACTGGTCTAACACCACCTAGGCTCTGGATAAGCACGGGACAGCCTGAAACCAAGACAGATTGAAAGGTTTCTTTTGGACTTCAGCCAAGGCATCCCTGTGACAGGGCAGGGAGAAAGTCTGTCATACTGCTTTGAGTTTTGTTGCTGCCCAAAATACAGTGAACACATCCTACCCATGTTTTCAAATTTTACAATTTGGTTGTCAAGAACTTTATCCCAGCACTTTAAGCATCCATGTTATAAATATAAAATAACTCTGGTGTTCTGAAACCCATTGATGATCAATGTTCTTTTAGGTGTAAAGAATCTGTTTCACATTGGAAACAGTAACACACTGGAAATCAGTACCACAATCAATCAAAGCTGGAAAATGAAGTGTCTATAAAAGGTGGATTGACATTCGGGATAATACATTTTGAACTATGCGCTGCCTTTCTTTTACACCACATGCAGTAATATTTTCCCAAGCTTTTCAGCTGTGAATCACAATGACACTTATATGAAACTTCTGTGGTGCAAAGAAGAGAGGAAGTGGGAAACAGTAAAAATAAATCCATGTGATTTTTGGGCCACTGCAGGATGGAATATTTTTGCCACCAGAAATGTCTAATTTTTCTTTTAACAACATACATAATAGAATACAGTAATGGTTTTTCAAGATGGTCTTTTAGCAAGCTATTCTGATGGAGGTTCAGCAATTCCAGCCTTCCTAGCATACTAATGTTGCAATCTCCTGACTGCCAAAACTTATGAAGTAGTGAAAAGCCTTCGGCCTTTCGGAGCTCATAGTTCACGCAAGCTCTAGGAGGCAATCACTGTTGTTCCAAACTGCAGGAAGGAGTGATTCAAAGCCCAGAACCACAGAATTGAAAAGAACCCCCAAGAGCGTAATAGTTCAACTTCCTTGTATTGAGGCAAATGCATTACACCTAAACCACCCCAACAGATGTTTATCAAGTCTCTGAAAAACGCAGGAATTTCCTTGATTTTCCTGCACTTCTCTTACCCTCCCCTCCCCCACACTCCAATTTATTCACCATTCTTATATTTAATGTGTTTGGTCTAAACGTACATCATATAGTTAACGAGACAACTTGACTGCGTGTTAAGGGATCAAGTTGTTAAAAAGAATTTGCTGCAGTAAGTCAGGACATTCACTAAATGTCAGACATTCATTGTCACGTACATACGTTGGTAATACTTATTTAGCAAGAGATGTTGCATGACGTGTTAGTAATTTTTATTTCTTTCTGCGTTGATGTTATTTCACAGAAGATAAGATTTTTAAAGAGATTTGTGTGTGTGTGTGTGTGTATGTGTGTGTGTGTATTATGTCCCTTTTAATATTCAATATTAATGAAATGTGTTTGGAATTTTTTTTTGGTCAATTCATTCTCTATTTGGCATCAGTTTGAAGTTCACCTCCCTTTTAACCCTTTTGCCATTTTTAGTATTGCTCTATTTTGCCATTTTATGGACTGTGACAATGGCAGTGCTGGCCCTACCACTAGGCAGAGTGAGGTGGCCTCCTCAGGCAGCAGAAGCTGGTGGCTGGTGAGTGGCAGTAAAGCGGAGGAGGGAGGAACTGTGCGTTGAACTAATACAAGATTCTTTGATGGCAGCAAAGGTATTAGTAGCATGATATTGTTCAGGCATTCTTCAAGTGTATCTGTGAAGGAACCATGGTCCTCCTGCCTCCTGTACCCCTGACCTGCTTGCATTGAGTGGGAAGGTCTGAAGGGAAATCATAAGCATGTCTGACTGAATGAGGATTCTCCCCACAATCAGGAACACTGCATGATCAGGGTTCGTCATCACGGGGAGGACTGTAACTGTGCTTACTGTTTTTCTTCAGATCTTTTAGGGTGACCATATGAAAAGGAGGACAGGTCTCCTATATCTTTAACAGTTGTATTGAAAAGGAAATTTCAGCAGGTGTCATTTGTATATATGGGGAATAAGGGGAAATTTCCTCTTCATCACCACAGTTAAAGCTGCAGGTGCCCTGCCCTCTGTTAAATCTGGTCACTCTAGTATAGCTTCTGCTTTAACTGTGGTGATGAAGAGGAAATTTCACCAGGTTTTCCATATATACAAATGACACCTGCTGAAATTCCCTTTTCTATGCAACTTTTAAAGATACAGGAGCCCTGTCCTCCTTTTCATATGGTCACCCTAAACATGGGCATGTCGAAGGTGGAGCCCTACAGCTCCTTCATGGATACGATTAAAGAATGCCTGAACAATGCCAGTGAGGGAGGAAGCAGCAGCCAGGCACCTCCCCACCGTGCCTGGGTCCAGCTCCAGCTGAGAGCCCCCTCCCTCCTGCTACCAACTGTCACTGCAGAGGCCACCAGTGAGGGAGGAAGCAGCAGCCAGGCACCTCTCCATCGGGCCTGGGTCCAGCTTCAGCTGAGAGCCCCCTCCCTCCTGCTACCAACTGTCACTGCAGAGGCCACCAGTGAGGGAGGAAGCAGCAGCCAGGCACCTCTCCACCGTGCCTGGGTCCAGCTCCAGCTCAGAGCCCCCTCCCTCCTGCTACCAACTGTCCCTGGAGAGGCCACCAGTGAGGGAGGAAGCAGAGGCCTGGCACCTCTCCATCGGGCCTGGGTCCAGCTTCAGCTGAGAGCCCCCTCCCTCCTGCTACCAACTGTCACTGCAGAGGCCACCAGTGAGGGAGGAAGCAGCAGCCAGGCACCTCTCCACCATGCCTGGGTCCAGCTCCAGCTGAGAGCCCCCTCCCTCCTGCTACCAACTGTCTCTGGAGAGGCCACCAGTGAGGGAGGAAGCAGCAGCCAGGCACCTCTCCACTGTGCCTGGGTCCAGCTCCAGCTGAGAGCCCCCCCTCCTGCTACCAACTGTCTCTGGAGAGGCCACCAGTGGGCGAGGAAGCAGCAGCCAGGCACCTCTCCACCGTGCCTGGGTCCAGCTCCAGCTGAGAGCCCCCTCCCTCCTGCTGTCAACTGTCTCTGGAGAGGCCACCAGTGAGGGAGGAAGCAGCAGCCAGGCACCTCTCCACCGTGCCTGGGTCCAGTTCCAGCTGAGAGCCCCCTCCCTCCTGCTACCAACTGTAACTGCTGAACTTTCCAACTAAGATTGTAGTGCCTGAATTTGCTTTCCTTTCCCCCCCCTCCTCCTCCCTCCCAATTCCCTTTCCTTTTGTGTCATGTCTTTTAGATTGTAAGCCTGTGGGCAGGGACTGTCAAGAAATACTTTTGTAAGCCGCCATGAGAGCCTTTTTTGGCTGAATGGCGGCATAAAAATCCTTAAATAAATAAAATAAAATAAACAAGGCAATAGGAATGCAGGAAAATGACACAGAGAAGTGACATTATGCTGAATTATTGGTCTGTCTAGCTCAATACTGATGACTAGCCAGGGAAGGCAAGCAAGACCATGCTTCAAAGTAGGCCTCCTGAGCATGCTCCAACACCTTCCCCAAGTACCCCAAGATGGCCTCAAACCCATGGCCACAGATCATCCCCCTTCTAATGCATTGAAACGATGCACTTGCCAAATAGCTCCATCTCCCCCAAGCAGACACAGGGTAAGCATGTGGTGCAAGGGCCGGCCCTATCATTAGGCAAAGTGAGGCAGCCACCTCAGGCAGCAGATTTTGGGTGTCGTGAAAAGGCAACAAGTTGTTAATTATTAATGTAGTCTTAATTGTATTTTTACTGCCAGGGTTGGAGGAGAGATGCTTGTAGGGTTTTCTGCCTCAGATGCCAAACTAATTTGTTTAGCCTTGAGTGCTACGTACCTTGATTTTTGGGGTGGGGTGGGGCACTTGCTGTACTGCCTCAGGCAGAAAAATGTCTTGGGCTAGGCCTGCAGTTTGCATTCTGTGCTCACCCACCCAACTGTCAAAGACAACAGAGCTGTCAGGAGTGTTGTGGATGTCCCCTCATTATCAGGAGCATTGTCAAGACTGCTGCAGCTGTCAGTGTTGTTACGACAGTTCATGTTTTTAAGGCAGGTATTTTGCTTTGGATTTTACTGCCACAGAGAACGTAGGATTGTGAGACAATGTTAAGGTGGCAGGAGAATTGGCATAGCAACTACCAGTGTAGCAGGACCATAGGATCATCCGCCCCATCTTCTTTCTTTGCTTATTGGAGACTTTGGAAATATCAACATGGAAATGATACTATATAATGAACACAGTGATCAATATCAGTGCAAAGAGACAAGGGATAATTGAGAAGGTGTGAGGGAAAAGCTCAGTGTTTATGAAAAGGGAAATTGTTTGAATATCTGTGGTTCCAAGTATGTGGGATACGTGCAGAGATTTCGTTACCACAACAGAGGCTTTGTGAGAAAGGAGCATTTGTGGATACGTCCTGCTGTGTAGTTCATGTAATCTGGAGGAAAGTTAACATCATTATACTGCACTTGTGGGATTGTGTAAAGAAGCATTTCTTTCTGTATATCTTCATGCATTTTATTCTTTGAAGCAAACTCCAACTTCTGCCTCACTCTGGCTTTTGGATCTGTGTTTGCTCCATTGGTTACACATTTTGGACTGATCTAATCTCTTGGATGATGAGAGAGTTCAAGCCAGGCTTCTGGTTCATCTGATGGGCTGGATCCGGTGAAGGAGCAGCAGAATTGCCAGACTAGGTTCAGACATACTGTTCTCCCAGGACAGGAAGCAAAGCTGACTCCCAGCACTGGAGCAAGACCACTGGAAGCTCTATGGCCTCCTCCTGTGTTCTGTTACCACAGAGCAATTGATCATAGGATTTTATTTATTTATTTATTATTTTATTTATTACATTTGTATCCTGCCTTTTTTTCCTTCTTAAGGAACTCAAGGCAGCATACATAATTGTTTTATCCTCACAACAACACCCCTGTGAGGTAGGTTGGGTTGAGAGTCTGAGACTGGCCCTAAGTCACCCAGTGTGCTTCCATGGCCCAATGGGGATTAGAACCCAGATCTCCTGACTCCCAAGTCCAACACTCTAGCCACTATACCACACTGGCTTTCCTATATGTGGCTCTTACCCATTTCTACAATTGGTTTCAAGAAACAAAACATGTGGACACTCTTAACCAGCATTCAAAGGGAATCGCTGACATTTGTGTATGGTGCTGAACAGAACACCCTTGCAAAAGGATGGACTAAAATCCAGAGTACAAAGCATCCACCTTGTTTAACAAATCCAGAACACACAGCATTGAGGCCTCTCTCCAAAATTGTGTGAACGTTTCGGCGAATCTCAGCTGAATTTTCTAACTAAGAAGATTTGCAGAATGGGGGGTTAATTATTATTAAAAAAAAATTTTTTTTTTGCAGTTTGGGGTTTTACTGCATACACTTTGCACAGCTCTGGTTAAATACTTGCTTCTCATGATGTCATTGGCAAAAGGGGAGGAAAACAGAATGTAAACATCTGTTTTTTATAAACCAATCCCAGGCTTTATAACTTGATCAGAAAAAATAAGGTTTCTACATGATTAATTTTCCAGTCACAACATGATGAGGGCTTGGAAGTGCTGGAGCTAATTACTTCTCTTAAGCCATGTAAAGCAAAGGATTGAAAAATCAATATTACAAACTCAATTAAAAAAAACAAAAATCCTCATGACATTATCTGATTGAAGTAGTGCTGCAACCCTCCTGCCACATCCATAATTTGAATGGGAAACAATAAGGCTTTGTCTAACTTCTGGGTTCAGCTTTGGAACACGAAGGAAAGTTGCTTTCAAAACAAATGGGTTTAAAGCAGCCTTCGTTCATCATCCCAGAGCCCTCCAGCTATTTTGGACTTCACCACCCATCATCCTTCACCATTTGCCATGCTGGCTGGGGTTAATGGGAGCTGAAATCCAAGATATCTGTAGGTCACCAGCTTGGGGAAGGTTGGTTTAACATGAGCCATGGACCACTGTAATCTGTCTGTTGCATAGCTCCATAATTTGCTTCAAAAAATGCTAAGGAAAGCACTTCAGGGCAGTCGTAGTGAATGGTTTGGGCAAAAGTGCCACATATCAAATCCAAAATATGAGGCCAGTTCCAGGGTTCACTACAACAGGGGTGGGCAGAAAGTTGATCTCCAGATGTTTAGGACCAACTTCCAGAATTCCTGACCATGTTGGCAGGGGGTTCTGTGAGTTAAAGTCAAAACATCTTGACATCTACCTTCTGCCCACTCCTGTTCTAAGGACATATGCAACTATTGAGCTGTAGAGTGGGCACCATCCAACGCTGAAAAGGAAGTCAGGAAGTCAGTAAAAGCCATGTAAAGGAAGTCAGGGTCCACCTGACAACCCTGCAAGGTAGGCTCCTGGACCAAATGTCCTAAACTCCCAGGTAATCCACCTCCCTGCCTTGTCCACAACCGGGATGAGCCAGATGTTCATGGGAATAAACCACAGGGACACATTTAGGGACCAAAGCAACTTTATTGCAATCACTAAAACTACCACGCAGGGCCTTGGTAGTAAAACATCCCCTTTTAAGATAGGAAGGGGGAGAATAAAGGGGGAGGAAGAGGGAATGTGGAAAAAGAGGAGTGAGGAAAGAAGGTGAGGGAAAGCTCTAATACTTAGCCATTACCCCAAGAAGCATTCATACAACCCCACACCCAGCCAAAATCCGGCTGGCCTTCTCCAGAATACCCACACACGTTAAAACATAAAAAACCTTTCTAACTCCGGGCAACCTCCGTGGTTGCCACAGACCTGACCTTCCCCCTTGACTCTCAGAATACCTGACTCTATAGAAACAATGCTATAGGTCTCTATTGATGTCCGTACATGTTACAACCCGCCACTGTCACTTCTGGGTGACCATATGAAAAGGAGGGCAGGGCTTCTGTATGTTTAGCAGTTGTACTGAAAAGGGAATTTCAGCAGGTGTCATTTGTACGGATGCAGCACCTGGTGAAATTCCCTTTTCATCACAACAGTTAAAGCTGCCCTTTTTTGTATCTTGTCACTTTATAAAAGAGGGCAGGGTTGCTGCAGCTTTAACTGTTGTGATGAAGTGGGAATTTCACCAGGTGCTGCATGCATTGTATACAAATGACACCTGCTGAAATTCCCTTTTCTATACAACTGCTAAACATACAGGAGCCCTGTCCTCCTTTTCATATAGTCACCCTAGACTTGTTCTCAAGCTACAATTGGATCTTTTAGTGCTTCATAGTGCTAAAAGCACCATTTTAATGATTATATATTTGCTGCTGCTGCTGAATTTGGTGGTGCAGCACGAGGTGGCGGGGGCCTCATGCAGCTTGTGGGTAACATGTTGCCCACCCCTGCATTAGTGTTAGATTTTTGCTGAATCCTGCTCCGTGGGTCTACATGGAGTCCATACAGGTGACTCTTTTTTTGGCAGCACGATGACCAAGCTACCTGAGAGTGAATGAGCTTGCCCAGGCTCATTTTATCATCTATATGACCAGTGTCAGTGCCTCCTTCCCATCCTATGTGGCAGTTCTAGGCCTTGATCTGTGGGGTTGTAGTTATTATTTGGTGAGTGAGGATGATCCTTTGGGCAGGATGATGCATTAGGCAGCCTTTGGAGTATTGCCAACTCTATTAATTGATGTGGATTGGAAAGAGCCGGCATCCACTGCATCCTAGGATGGCAGGAGGTAATATTATAGCTCATGTACAATTTGGTTATTTTTACAATTTGGCTCAACCTTTAATTTTGTTTTTAAAGTAGCTGGATTTCTGCCAATGCCTCCCCCATCATTCTAAGAGCTGAGGGTCGGTATCAACATTAATACCCAAATGTGATAAAAAAAAACACCCCACAAATAAAATACAGATTAATGCAATACAATGCCAGAATTGTATTATCTCAAAGCAATGAAAAGGCAATCCAAATAAAGATGTTTTCTGTAATATGTTCAGCTTTGAAATTTGGCGGGCCTCCAGGGACATTCTTTATCAGATGCTAGATACCTTCAACAAACCAAGGTGTGTTATAGATCACAGCCGCTCTGCCACCTCCATCAGCCCTTGGATGATGCTATAGTGTGTACCTGGCCAGAATCAACTGGGCACACATGGGATGTCTCCTCTAGCCAGCTCTTGGCCGTGCTAACAATAAGATGTTCCATCGTTAATAAAATCATGACTCTGTGATGTTTCATTGACCGCACTCCTAAGCCTGATGCATGGGAAAATGCTCCTCACCACTTGGCAGACGATAGAGGTGAGTGGCTAACCAGATGGAACATGCACACCGTGGCAAGCGACTACATTGTAGCTTCTGCACTGAACTCCTAAATATCCATAGATGGAGAGACAACGAGACCTAGGCCAGATCTACACCAAGCAGATACAACACTTTGAAAACATTTTGAAAACGGTATATGGAATGTGTCCTGGGCCTGAACAATTGTCGAAACCATTATAAACTGTTATAAAAGTTTAGTGTAGATCCTGCCCAATATTACTTGCCTGTCTTTACATGGAAGTATTGGGAGTGAGATCTCCAGGTTGCAATAACTTGTCATTGTGGTTAGGAGGATAGAAGACAAAGCATGTGAACCCGGGTACTATTTCTCCCTTGGTACAACTTGGACCACTGGAGAGAAATAATTACAATTGAACAAAGCCAGCCATGACAAAATCACCTGCTTCTTAGGTTAACGTATTTTATTCTAGTAATATGAATGTATTTCCCCCCAGGGACTGTATATACAGGTAAGAAAAGGTTAACTGTCAGCAGGAGGGGGGTTGTGTGTGATTGGCTGCTTTGATTCTACCTGGGGGGAAGGGGAAGTGAGTGATGTCAGATGTGCTTTTTTCTGTTTTTGACAGTTAGTTTTTGAGGGTCAATATGCCTCGTGTAGTGCAGAGTGGAAAGCGGCAGTTACTGCAGCCGAAACTCTCCCCACGGCCTGAGTTCGATCCCAGTGGAAGGTGGTTCTCAGGCAGCCGGCTCAGGTCGACTCAGCCTTCCATCCTTCCAAGCTCGGTAAAATGAGTATCCAGCTAGCTGGGGGAAAGGTAACCGCGACTGGGGAAGGCAATGGCAAACCACCCCACTACAAAGTCCGCCAAGAAAACGTCAGCGAAAGCAGGCGTCCCTCTAGGAGTCAGCAATGACTCAAGTGCTTGCACGAGAGGTTCCTTTCCTTTCTTTCCCTTTGAGGGTAAATAGGCTTTGGAATCTGGCAGCAAGCCTATATACAAGGCAGCAAGCCTTTATACACCAGTTGGGGGGACCATGGGTGGGAGGGTGCTGTTGCACCATGTCCTACTTGCAGGTCCCTGGTGAACAGCTTATTGGCCACTGTGTGAACATAGTGCTGAACTAGATGGACCCTTGGTCTGATCCAGCAGGGCTCTTCTTATGTTCTTATGAAGCACCATTTTAGTTCTGAGGGAAGATTTAGAGGGGTAGTGAGGCAGGCTTAGGCTAATTATTAAACATTTATGTAAATAATAATAACATCTGTAGCACTGAAACAACTTCTTGTAAATAATATACTTTCATTTTGTGTTACTGAATTAAATTTATTTTGTATGCCAGGATACACTTTGCCAAACTTGAAGTTTGCACTGAACAGTGATCAATTTGGCACACGGCGTTAATTGTGGCAGGATATAAGGTTAACTACATCAGTGTCTACAGCTGATTTGGCAGTGACGTCCCACTCCTTGAGCTTATTATCCTAAGCGTGAAGGGATAATAGGGGAAGTAGAGGTGTCCAAGCAATTGTCTGGCCTCAGCTGGGGCTGGTTCCACTGTGCCCCATAGGTTGGTTCCCCCATTGTTTCACTTCTTTGTTAATTGGAAGAAGAACATTGATAGCAACAGTCTCAGAGAGGCGTGTTGGCAGTTGGAGCACACACCAGCAAGATTTCAGACATAAGGCTCCATCACACCGGGGGATGGGGGAGAGAAACACGTTCCCTACCGTCGCTTCTCTGCCCATGTTTTTGTTCCTCAGTTACTTCCTCTTTCAAAAGAGGAAGTACACAACGAGCACGAGACCCATTGAGTCTGCTGTTCAATGGCACTGCTTCTCCTGTACACAGCAGGAGAGAGCAGCAATTCTGAGTTTAAAAGTACATCGGACTTTGTGGAGAGTTTTTTTTTGTCGCGCAAGGAAGGCCAGAAGGCGCACGGGAGGCAGACAACGTCATGTGAGGGACCTGAGCAAACTCTGTGAGTGCCCAGCAGTGAGCGTGCGAAAAAATGCTGGTCAGATGGAGCTCATAGTCTTATTTGTGAGTGAAATGTTTTGTGATAGAAATTCCATGCTAAACAATACCGAGGTTCCCTCCATGGGTTATATCCATTTGGAGGCATTTGCTTAACTCTTCTGCTTTAGAAATTGAGTTGATCTGTCTTACCTCTAACTTTCCTGATGGAGCAGGCTTTCTGGTACTAAATATCTCCATTTTTCTGTAGGCTCCATAGGAATCTAGTCCAACCTGGTTCCTCCAGATGTGCTGAACTATGCGCTTCCATAATGCCCAATGCTTATGCTGGCTAGGAATTCTGTGAGTTGCCATCTAACACATCTGGAGGACACCAGGATGGGGAGAGGCTTTCCTTGTCCACTGTCCTTTAGATCACATAAAAGCACTCTAGCTTTACTCAAGTGTGTGTCTGTGTGCGAATGCATTGTGCAAATGTAAAAATGAGTACCACTCTTGTAGCTTTTGGAAACAGTATGTGTTCCTTTTATTTTCAGCTGTATAATAATTCTTGTGAAGTGATGGAGGGGAAATCCAAAGTGAATCATGTTATGCTAACCACTGCTTAAGCTTTTAAAATGAGAGGTCTTTTAGAACTAATTGAAAGTTCTCTGTAATAACAGATGTGTGAGACTTTATTGTGGTTATTCAGGCCCAATTTATATGCTCACACAACTCGTGATCCTGTATCTGCACACACACATGTAACGTGTGAGGTGGGCGCTCTCTTCAGAAGCCTATTTCATGTGCAACGTCAGTTTATTCAGTTCTTTCTCTTTAAAAAAGGGTGGTGGGAATTGTGTGAAATGAACTTACACATACATGGGCTACCATGTGAATGCCCTCTCTTCATATGGGATGTTGGTATGTACATAGAGAAAGGGATGGGTGCACATAGGTTGCTCCACCACCATGTATTTGCTGGTGGATGGATTTCTGGCCCAGTAAGTGTATGAAAAGGATACAAAGAGGGAATGGAATGGGATGGGGAAAGGGTGGGGAAAATATACTGTTTGTATTGTATTGAAAAATGAAAAAAACAACCAACAAGTGAATAAACTCTTAACAACAGCAAATGTATGGAAAGAGGCCAAGTAGTGTGGGAGAGGGACTCTGCACATGTTCAGAGGCAGGTTTTCTTTTATTATTCCATAGCCGAAAACAGACTCCAAAGCTATGCCCCAGAGAAGCCCCACACATATTAACTCATGTATGGTATGTTTTTAATCAGTTTTTAATGTGTATTTTATATCATGTTTTTATACTGTTTGTTTTATACTTTGAACGGTTTTAGTTTTTGTGAACCGCCCAGGGAGCTTCGGCTATTGGGCAGTATAAAAATGCAATAAATAAAAAAATAAAAAAATATTAAGCACTGAAATTGGTCCTAGAAGCTCCACTGCACAGACCCTCTATCTCGGCACATTGAGTGAGTGGATGCCCCATGCTGCTGATGTATGAGCATCCTTAGGTTCGGAAACTGGGGACCAGTCAAGACTCGGGAATAGTTGTGTTGAGAGGTGGAAAGGTGGCTCCTATACAAAAAAGTTTCCTTTCCTGGTCTTGTGTGGAGGAAGTAGTAATAATGTGGGTAAAGCCGCACACTACATCACAGCTTTTGCCCTAATGATTTCCCCTGCCTCCAGTGGTTTGCTACCTAAGGCACAAACCTCTAAACCAAGAAGAGGGAGCCATATCTCACAGCAGCCTTCCCTAACCTGGAGTCCGCCAGACCTTTTGGACTACAACTCCCAGAATTCTTGACCATTAGCCATGCTTCCTGGGGCTGATGGGAGTTAAAGTTCAAACCTTCCAGAGGGCACCAGGTTGGGGAGAGCCTGACTTTACAAAGTCCTACTTTACAAAGGACAGTTCTCCGTTTGAAGGACTATCCTGTTACAGTCCCATTTGAAGATAAAGAACCTGAAGAAGGAAAAACAGGAATGAGCCTTGAATTAACACTAACAATTAGCATCTGGTGAGCTGATTGACCAGGCAACACAGGTCACCCGTTCAGAGTCTTCCCCATTAAGGTGGAATGTAGTCAATTTCTATTTAAATTATAGTATTTATTTATAAATTTGCATATGCAGATTTGATGCCAAACCGTGCTCTCTTTTTCTGGTGTTCCATTTCCTCTTTGGGGGGCAATGAGTAAGCAGGGACCCCAATCAAAGGCAGAGCAGACACTTTGCAGGTAGAAGGTTCCAGGTTCAAACTCCTTGGCATCTTCAATTGAAAAAGGATCTTAGGCAACACACTTGGGAAAGATTTCAGTCTGAGATCTGGGAAAGAGCTCCTGTGCATCCTGTTTTCTCACAAAGCCAGTGCTATACTTGCCACAGCCACCATGGCAAATTTAGCAGCAACAGCATGGGACATGGTGGGGCCCACAAAACAGAGGAATGGAACCACATGAATTGCCCACCCTATGGACTAGACACTACCAGTCTAGATGAATCATTGGTTTGCTAAGGCAGCTGAATATGTTCTGCCAAGGGGAAATCCTTTAATCTGGTCACCAATTTGGGTGGCTTTAAAAGAGAATTGGACAAATTCATGGAGGATAAGTCTGTCAGTGACTTCTTCTCCTTATGGAAGAGGCAGTGTAGCTTTGTGCACCACATACACTACTTGCACCAGTTGCTGGGGAACATGGGTGAGAGGGTGCTATTGCAGTCATGTCCTGCTTGCCTGTTTCCCATGGACTAGATTAAAAATACATTAAAGCAGCACATTATTAAAACGCATGGACCCTTGGTCTGATCTAGCACAGCTCTTATATTCTTCATCTGGTTGCAGAGAGTAAGGAGGGGACACTGCACCAATTATCAGAAAATTAATCTGCAATAAACCCTGATTTTAAGATGTCAAATGCACGGCACTTGCAAACTGAAAGCAGGTCTAAGCCGATATATTTTTAAAAACGGTTCATGCAACTTTGCATTCAGTGGGTGCAAATGCAATAAATGTCCCCTCCCTGTTTCCAATTTTGCCTGAATGATCCAATCTGATGGCGGGCAGCTGTGGCCTCTGATTTCAGCTGAAATTACTCTTGCTGCGGAATATCACAATATAGGCAGCAGGGGAAACCTTCATGTGCCTTTCGGAGTGTGATTTCCCTACCAAACTGTGGATGCCTCCTAGTACTCAAGTTACTTTTTATTGCTAAAAGGAGATGGCGTTAGCCATTGAATAAAAACAATTCAAAACCCAGGGGTTGGTTGGGGAAGAACAAAATCTATAGTCAAGCAATACTCTGGTCCTAATAAAGCTATTGCCCGATTGTGGATTTCTCCCCTCCCCGCCCCCCATACCAATTGCTTAAAGTGGATTTAAACATTCTTGATAAAAGGAACCAGAACAAGGTCCCCCCCCCATTTCCCCCACAACCGAATCACAACGGTGCCTGTGTTTTTATGACTGCATATGAAAGAGATTTGCCTGGAGTGGTTTTGTGGCACTCCAGTGACCCTAAATACCTTTTTTAACAAGTCACCCAAAAAAGGGGCCTCGAAGGCAAAGGTGGGGAAGTGGGGTGGACCAATGAGAGGGCGAGCTGAGCTGAGCACCCACTCCTTGTCGCCTATGCAGCAGCAGCAGCAAGGAGAAGCCTCAGTCCGTAGCCACAGCAGCCGAACTTTGGAGATCCTCTCTGACTTCTGCCAAAGAATTCAGAGGCGGCGGCAGAAGTAGCAGCAGCTGCGCTGGGGACATGAATGGGACTCTCTCTCCCTTCCCTTGGTGAGAGGCTGCCAAACTCTTGCAGACAAGTAGGCTGGGGAAGGAGAGGAGAGCCAACAACTTGCAAAGAAAAAGGAGCTACATTCCCCTTGCCTTTCTACCTCCCTTGAGCCCGTGAAAAGTACTTTGGGCAAAAAAAGAAAAAAAGGAAAGGGAAAAAAAAGAGGATTTTTATTGTTGCTTTGAAAAAAAAAAGGGAAATATGAAATGTTTTTTCTTTTTCTTTTTGTAAAACGGACTGGCTCCTTTGTGATGCTTAGTGTGGGGAACTGAGAGCATCGCTTAGGTAGCAAAGAGGAAAGGTGGGTGGGGGGACATGAATTCCCACAGCAATGTTCCCCTGCGGGCCGTGGGATTCTTTGCATCATTACTTTTGGCTCTTTCTTTTTCACCTTGCTGTGCGCAAGATGCTGATGCAGAACTGGGGACTCAAGCCACGCTTGAAGAAATGCCAGAAGGCGCATCTACCTTGGCTTTTGTGTTTGATGTGACTGGCTCAATGTACGATGACTTAGTTCAGGTGATCGAGGGAGCATCCAAAATTTTGGAGACTTCTTTGAAGAGACCCAAGAGACCGCTTTACAACTTTGCACTGGTTCCTTTCCACGATCCAGGTAAGGCAATGCTTTCCAGCTCTTTTAGAATGGGTATTGCATGCAAAATGCCCACACCCACGTACAGAGATGTATATTGATGTACATTGTACATGTACATTGATGGTGCTATATAAATAAATAATAATAATAATAATAATAATAATAATAACAGTTGGACATTTTCCAGGATCATCTGTTGACTCTGACTTAAAGTATAACAAGTTTCTTTTTCTGAATTAAAATTGGAGGGACATTCGACTCCTTATATTAAAAAAAAAAAAATCGAAAGGAGAGAGATGTGATGGGCAAACTCATCCGAGGACAGGTAATTTTGGAACGTGCCTGCATTAAATGGGATTGTATCACTCCGAAAGTAGAGACCTTGCAGAATTACCTCCCCTGATTGGAAAAAAAGGCACACCCAGTGCTTTACATGAGCCTTCACGTATTTAATTAATTACTTTCCTGCAGCAAACTTGGGTGCTTAAGCAGACACATGGCTTAAAAACAGTTGCTGTCAAAGGCTGGCACATAACATCTTCTGTTAAATATAAGCAACTCCATTTACACAGAATTTTCTAATGGAGTGAATTGTGACTCACAAGTGGTGCCTTGCTGGATACCCATCCGTCACATGGAGATGTTAACTGCAAGGTCTTCCTATGGAGATACACAGACACAACGGAGGGCACATAATATTCCCAACCATCGGATGTGCACATAGATTATATGCAATATGTACAATCATATGGCACGTTTTCAATCAACATTTCCAGAGTTTTATTCTAAATGCAATTTGTCTCCACAGAAGCTAATATGAACACTGGATGCTGAAGGGCAACAATTTAGGCATCCTCCAAAATCATGACCTTTGACCCGCCACCCAAAACTGCTTGCTGCTTTGTTGCATTTCCCATTAAGGTTTCCTGGGATACAATACAGGTTTTATTGTAGTCCGCTTCAGTGCTGGTTCTCCTCCTCATTTGCCTCCCTGCATTCCTCATTCCTTCTGCTGTTTATATACATACTCTTCCTGCTTCCTCTCCCACTCCCCAGCATCTGTTTTCTATCCCCTTTCCTAGAACTTTCTCCTCTTCCATTGTCAAATGTCTCCTGGTGACCCCCAAAAGGAAATAGAAACACTGGATGCCCTGGGCTGGGGCATGCGGCAATAGAAGTCCAGAGATAACTTCAAACTAAACACTGAATGGTCTGTTTAAAAATCTGACATTCCTGCTGTTCATTTCACCTGAGACGCACCAGAACGCAAACATCTGGAATTCAGTTGTGTTGGGGGGGGGGACTGACAAATCCAGTTGTTTCCAGTTATTGCTGTGCTTGTTTGCCTTTAAGAAAAAGTCAGAATACTTATCATGACTGGTACGATAACACCAGTGATTGTTAACAGTGACATACTGCAAATATTTTCCATTCTGTCAATTAAATAAAAAAGAAGAAGCCTTCATTGGCCAAGAGTGTTTGCAAAGCCATTCCTTGCTGTAAGGAGCATGCCACAAAAGGGGGTGGGAAATACATGTTCTCCCTGCTGTTCTCTTGAAAGGCACCAACATATTTAAAAGGGAGAAATTACCATTGCAGCGCAGCAAATGCCAGTAGAGGGCCTGAAGGACAGAAGACTGAAACTCCATTGTGCTTCTTTAAACTAGTAGGCTATTTCAATGCCATTGTATTTTCCTATATTTTGGTTTGCCAACCAAATAGAAACATTTAGTTGATTAATCATCAGCTTTTTTTATTGAGTAGCCGATAATATTTAGATACATTTGCATATTGCCCCAAACCTTCAACATATGTGCCTTTTTGAGGCACTGATGTGAGATAAAGTACAATTTAATAAACAAAAGGTACCACTTATTGTCACGAGGAAAGGCCATCAGTAATACTTCTCCTCTCCCCCCCAAAAATAAACAAGTGTGCCCTTCACTCTCAGTTGTCTCTAGTTGGCGAACTCTGCCAAATGCTCTGAACTAGCAAAGATGTTTTGTGTGATCAGGGCTTTAATAACTGTGTTGAGAATAACTACTGTCCTGCAATACCATTAACTGATTTTCAGTTCTACATGAATGGTTCTTATGGTATTTAGGCTTTATAAGTAATTTTCCAATCTCATATATTGGCTATTATCGTCAGCAACTGTTGCTCAAAATGAGCTCCGCCCCCATGGCACAGGGGTGAGTTCTGCTTATACTGGGGTCCCTTCATTCTGTAGCGCCTGCTCTTTTGCTGCATTTCAGAGCTTGAATCAGGAACTAGAGTGGCCATGTGTTCTACTTTACTGAGGACAATCCTCTATCTGAAGGGTTGTCAGAGAGGACAGTCCTCTCTTTGAAGGCCTGCTCTATTTGAAGGGCTGTCCAACCAGTTTTGAAACTCAAGAATGCAAAGAAGGGAGATCAAAATGGGGCCTTGAAGACTGATTGGGAATACTGGTTACCTGGGCCAGATCTACACTGTGTGTCAAATCATTACGATCCCATCATGGTAACGCTATATCCCTCTTGCACATTTATACCTCATAGGACACACAATGACACTTGTTGCAGTATTTTGGATAATGTAGGATAAAAAGCAGGAAACAACACTATGAAAGTAGTAAATGGAATGTCTAATGTGCCCCAACAGTTATCTGTGCATTTCAATACTGCTATAAAGTACTAGCGTAGATCTAGTCCTGGTCATAGTCTTCCCCCTATGGTGAGATGTACTGAATTTCTATTTAAATTATAATAATGATTTCTAAATTTGCATCTGTGCATACAAATTGCTGTACACAAATGTGATGCCAATCTGTGCCCTCTTTTTTGGGTGACACGTTTCCTCTTTTTTGGGTGTGTGTGTGATGTGTATGCGGCCACCCTACATGACCCTCAGGCCCTTAGACTGGAATCTAGCCTAGTGGATCCTGGGACTAAAACCCTGCAAGCTTCAGTTCTGTCTTGCAGGGGGGGAATGGCTTGACTGTTTTGTTTGTCTTTGGCCATTTCTCTTTCTTTAGCTGCACACCTGTGAATACATACCTCCCTCCCCCAAGACTAGGTCTGCCCAGCTTCCAGAATTTTATTTCTCCAGTTCAAGAGTTGGCAGCCTAGTGTACAAATATCAACTTCTGTGATTGGCAGGGAATGTGAAGTTTTGGTTCAAAGAGACATAGGCCTTAGCTAGACCAGGCTTTATCCCGGGACAAACCCCAGGATCGTCCCTGTGCGTCCAGATGACGCACAGGGGATCCCAGGATCAGGGAGGGATCATCTCTCCCTTGCCCCGGGATGGAGCCCTCCTCTTTGGGCCCGCTTTTTCCACCGCAGAACATGTGACCCGTTTCCGTGGTTTGACCCGGCTCCGCGCACGGGGCACAGTGTTCCTCAGGAGCGTTGCGCCCATCAGGGTTAGGGTGGGGGGAGTGGGGAAACTAAATTAAATTTTAAAAAACCCTTACCTTCAGCACACAAGCATTGGTGTGCTCCGTCTTCTTTAAAAATAAAAATGGCAGGCACGACACCTCTCTTCCTGAGGTCATCATGCCTCACGTGTAAATGGAGGAGGGATCTCGTGTTAATCACAATGCGAGATCTTCCCTCCTCCATCGCGGAACAAAAGGTAGGTCTAGTTAAGGACATATATTCCACGAGACCGGGGATTCTTGATTGGAGACTGCATACTAGTGGCTAGATTGTTGGACTGGGAGTCGGGAGATGCGGGTTCTAGTCCCCCCTCAGCCATGGAAACCCACTGGGTGACCTTGGGCCAGTCACAGACTCTCAGCCCAACCCACCTCACAGGGTTGTTGTTGTGAGGATAAAGTGAAGAGGAGGAGGAGGATTATGTACGCTGCCTTGGGTTCCTTGCAGGAAAAAAGGCGGGATATAAATGCAATAATAAATAATAAATAAAATAAATTCAGATACGCCTGCCCATGGCTCTGGAGGGGCTCATACCCTGTGTGCATGCGCATATAAACAAACCATCTAATAAAAATCAAAGAGTTTGAAAGAACCTCAAAAGGGGATTTAGTCTAACCCCTGCCAGTGCAGGAAATCTGCTGCAGCGTTCCCTATAGGCGGCCATCCAACCATTGCTTTCTTTTAACCTGCAAGCTAGTGTGGTGTTGTAATGAATAAACCAGAGAAGTATGATGCTCAGAGGTTCATATATTTGTTACCTGAATCTCTTTTTCCCCTTCCCCCCTCTCCACCCCCCTCCTTTATCTTCCCCATTGAGAGCAGGGACTTGTCTGTTTTCGCTTATGTTACTCTGCAAAGCAGCCACAAATGTTAACATATCACCCTGATAATCACTGCAAAGGGGGAGGAGTTCTTAATGTCATTCCTGCTAAGGGACTGGTGGGCCGGTGGGTGTTACTTAAGGCCAAAGGCATTCCTTGCAAGAGGTTCGTGTCCTACTGCAAATTAAAGAGTACTGGCAAAGGGAAACTTTGCATCACTGCAAAAGCTTTGAGATCAAAGATTGCTGTTTGCTTCTGCATTGCTTACTGACTTCTCATTAATTAGCTCACATGTATATCAGTGGGAGGAAGAATTAATGCAGCAGACATGAAAGAACAGGCAGCTCACTCTGGAACATACTAGTGGGTGCTGGTGACGGTGTGGTCAGAGGTTTGCAGTCAATGCGCAACTTGTTGTCACGACCGTCTCTTGATGGTGGAAACATCCTGGAAACAAATCGCAGCTGAGAACCCGGGACTGGAGAGTGAAGGAAAAGTGATAAGTTGTCTGTCCTTGATGAGATGCAAGAAAATGGCTCGGATCAGTGTCACTGTTTGCTGAGAGGGCACTGGCCATTTTGGTATCAAAGGAAGACTCAAAAATGGTTCAAACAATTTGGAAAAAATTATCACTGCATGTCAAAAGCATGTCAGGGAGAATCTGGAGATGTGTACCAGATATTATTGTGGTTGCAAATGCAAATTACAAGTGCACCATCAGAAGTGTCATGGAACCAAAAGTTATTAGAAGTGTTCTGGAAGTTGTTTACTATGTTTAATGAGAAACAGAACAAATCACCCTGGGGCCACAATCCTGCTTCCTTCCCATTGATGGCAGGATGTGTGGGTTCTGTGCCTAACAGGAAGTGACGGGAGCAGACCGGGGGTGGGGGGGTTAGACTAGCCTGGTCGATTGTTCCCTCTTCCCTTTGATGGTGTAATTTGCATCTGCAGATACCTACAAGCCACCATTTAAATTTACCCACAATGCCCCAGAGCAGTCAGTAGGTGAAGAGCATTGTGGGGAATTTCAAATGGTGGATTGCAGATATGACTGCCAGGCGCAGGAGCTCAGGCTTCCATGCTGGTGGACTTCACCAGGACACTGAGGTCCCACAAACTATCCAAGGAAGTTACACGTTTGGTCCAGGTCTGCCACCTCCTCTCCATTATGTGGTTGCCATTCTTGAGTGGAAACTAAGGGAAAGGAACAAACCAGCTCATCCATTTCTTCCTGCTACAGTTCTCTCTTGTGCGCAGGTTACTCCAGGCAGCTGTAGCATTGCTAGGCCGGCCACTTAAGCATCTCCCCCCCCCCCCCCAAAAAAAAAGAGGACAGAAGAGGACACTGGTTTGTATAAAATCTGCATGTGCTAAATTGTACGTAGAGATGCAAAGTTAAAAAGAATCATTATGATTTAAATAGAAACACAGTACATCTCACCATAGTGTGAAAGACTGTGACCAGGTGACCTTTGTGCCTTCCTCAGCCTGCTGTCCCGGTGCTTTTGACGGGCAACTGCAAGGCCCCACGCTTCCATCTGTTGGTGCTTTATCTGTTAACTGGACTTGAACTGGGCAGCTCTTCACATAGAGGCTACCTTCAAATAGAGGACAGTCCCCTGGCAACCCTTCAGATTCAGAAAGGCCTCTCTAAAAGACCCTGTCCTCTCATTGGACTTCCTATGACAACAGGGATGAAAGCATCTTTAAGGGAGAGCCAGCGTTTTAGCTTTTGAGTTGAGTCAAGTCACCTGGCCCTTTCTTTGTTGTTTGTTTGACTCTACCTGCACAGCCACCTAGTAAAGGATCTTCTCTGAGTGGCTACAGAAAATTAACAGAATGAAATACAATATCAAGAATGTTGGGTTAGACTGCAGCCTTCCTGAACCTGGGGCGCTGCCCCAGGTTGAGGAAGGCTGGGTTAGAGGGAAACTTGCAGCTGGAGGTAGGGCAGGGGAAGAGCCCAGAGGTCAACTGGTATGTACTTTCTAATCAAGGTTTGAGTATTGGCAAGCTTGCAGTGTTTTGGTTTTGAAGGAGACGTATTCATGAGAGAAAATATTGGGAACACATGTTTATTAGAGCCCAAATTGCAAAGGCTGAAGTTGTTGAAAGAGGGTTTTGGTGTTACTTGAGCCTCCTCAGCATGCTCTGGTAATTGGCAATATTTATTACGAGACTCAGCGTAGACTGAAGCTCTGTACTTTCTCCTTTTAATTTGGTCTGACTCCTCTGCAGATTTGCTTGCAGAAGAGGGTGCATCTTTTCTCCGTGTTTACAATCTAGTGTAAGGTTAATTGACAGCTGGTGGCAGTGGCAGGAATTTCCTGTTTAGATTTATTGTTGTTTAATCCAGTTGGTAATATAGTCCCACCCCACCCCTTTTAACAGATTGGACACTGGCGCTCTGCAGGTTTAGTTATTTGATAAACTCCCCTGTTGTCAGTTGTTTGCCCAAGCTCTGGATTTTGTAACTGGAGAAGACCTTTATTGCTGTATCTCTTTGTAAAAGGGGCCAGAATGTTTTGAAGGCTGTTCTATTAAATTACTTCAGACCTTTAACACATAATGCAGTGGCAAGCCTGGGTTGAAGAAACACTTGACTGGGAGCCACTGCTGATCCTGGTTCCCAAATGTATGTAACAACCCCACCCCATTTTTTTTAAATGAAAAGCAGCCTTTAGAGCCTGCCATTTTGAGCAGAATGGCAGGGGGAAAGGAGAGGAGGGATTGCTTAACCCTTTCCCCACCATGTATGTTTCCATCCATCAGTCTCTGCCCCACCAAGTCACTATGGCAGATATTGCTGGTAACTATAAACGCCTACAGATTTTGCCTCTTTCTCCACTTGCAATGATGCATGAATCAGAAGGCTGTATTTTTAAAATGATTGTCCTCCCCCCCTTTTTTTTAATAGAAGAGTGCAACCCCCTTTTTTTGCTCCAAATGGGAAGGAAAAATGGGACAATGCATTCAGGGAGGCGGTGCTGACTCAGGAAGGTGTAGACTACAAGAAGGCCTCTCGCCCTGAGTCGGGTCCATCCTTTAAATCCTGGACGACCCCTTGTGAAGTTGGGAATGTGAGGTACGCTTCTCTTTGTTTAAAAAGAAAATTCTTCATGATGCTATTGCACTATTCTGATGGAGTGATTGACAGCTGCTGGGGACATTACATTCCCCTGTTCAATTCTCCCCACATTGTACTGCTCCTGCGTGATGTTTTCACCACTTCCCCTATTCTGTCAATAATAATAATAATAATAATAATAATAATAATAATAATAATATTTCTTACCCGCCTCTCCATCCTGATCAAGGCGGGGAACAACAGTAAGTATAAAATACATAAAATACGGATTAAAAACACAGTATACATTGTTAAAACTTCCTAAAAAAACATCCTAAAAGCATCCTAAAATTCCACTGGATAGGCCTGCCGGAAGAAATCAGTCTTTATAGCTTTCTTAAATTTTAAAAGACTGTTAAGTTGAAGAATCTCCTCAGGCAGGCCATTCCACAGTTTGGGAGCAGCAGAAGAGAAGGTCCTCTGGGTAATACTTGTCAGCCTAGTTTTGGTTGACTGAAGGAAATTCTTCCCAGACGACCTGAGTGTGCGGGCTGGATTGTATGGGAGAAGGCGATCCTGCAGGTAACCTGGACCCAAACCATGTAGGGCTTTAAAGGTGATAATCAACACTTTATACTTCACCCAGAAACTAATTGGCAGCCAGTGAAGAGATTTTAAAAGTGGCATAATGTGGTCATCCCTAGGTGTACCGGTCACAAGCCTGTCTTGGTCAGTTTCATCTTTGCTCTAGTCACCTGCTTTTTGCCTTTAAAAAATAAAAATAAAATCTTCATGGTGCTATATCAATATTCAAGGATACTGGGTGGAGGACCAGGATGGAACAAGAGGGGAAACTAGCTGCCACAAGCCCAATTGTCTGTTGGACACACAGACCACATACTGTGGGATGTTTGTGGAACAACCCACAGTGTGTAGCTTGCACCCATGATGGGCTTACATATTGGGTGAACGTGACCACTCACTTTAGACTATTCCAATGCATTGCACGTGGGGCCTATTTTTAGTCTGGAAACTTCAGTTGGTCCAAAATGGATTTCTACCTGTGACTGGGTGTTTCAACCATACTATACTGGTGCTTTGTCACCAACATTGGTTCTTTTTCCATTTTTTGGCCCAATTTAATGTGCTAGTTTTAACTTTTAAAGCCTTTTACAGCTTGAGGCCAGGTTACCTGAAAGATTGCCACACAAGAGAGATCTGTTGAAGAGTGGCCATACAGATTTAGCAGATAAATAAATAATACATTTTTTATGAGTAGGTTTCTGACATCTGCTGCAGGTAAAGAACCCACTGACGAAAATGCTATACTTGTATATACACCAGGGGTAGGCAACCTGGTGCCCTCTACTTGTTTTGGACTACAACTCCCATAATCCCTGACAATTGGCCATACTTACTGGGGCTGATGGGAGTTGTCCCAAACCTTTGGAAGGGCACCAAGTTGGCTTCGTCCCTTATAGAGGTAGGCAACCACCTGCCTCTCTAAGGCTGTATACCGGAAGTGTGTGCCCTCCAGGTTGTCAATTGACCATTATTTTTAGTGCTCCAACTATAAAATCACATTCTGAGGAGAGACAGCTCAACAAAGGTGGTTTGTTATTTTCTGCAGTGCCAGCATTACTAACATCTGCCAATCTCCACCACCCATGTCATAAGAACATAAGAAGAGCCATGCTGGATCATACTAAGGGACCATCCAGTCCAGCATTCTGTCTTACCAGATTATAGCCAGTTATGGATGCTACCAGGCCTCAGAGTTCGATGTGAAGTCTCAGGGTTTTAGACTCTTGCTCATGTCATGACTTGCTAGAAAGGAGCCCATGCATCACCAAAAAGAGGACCGAAGGGAATGATTTGCATAACATTTGCATATGCTAATATATAGCAGAGACTGTCCTTCAAATAGAGAACTATCCTCTCTATAAGAGGATACATGTCCACCTTAGGTAACTTTTCTGCCTGAGTACTTTTGATATGTCCATCAGTTTGCGTCTGTGGGCCAGGCTTTGTTTCTGACTCAGAAAGTTACATCCCCTATGACTACCAGTAGTAGAAAGAACCAGCTCCTGTTATGGATTTATTCTAGGCCAAGGCCAAATCTCCCCTTACTTCCTGTTTCCTGTGCTGATAACATCTCCCAGCAAGCAGTGTTCAAACTCTGTTGTATACCGGCAGTGCTATACTGAGAAAGACAACAGTTCTCCCCACCCGCTCCCGAGGATTTATCCTACTAAAACCCAGGCTATGCTCCTCAATTTCAGATTTCCAAGCCTGATCCTTGTCCCAAACCTTTGGCTTCACCCTGACTCCTTCCTCAGACCTATTTTATGGAACAATTTTAAAAAAAATTTAAAAAATTGCAGCCCTGGAAATCCTTAATATAGTATGGTATGCATTTGCCATTTGATCCTTCCATTAATGACTTAAGTGTTGAAGTTCCTTTGATGGCTGCTGCTTTAAACTGTGTGGCTCTTTAAGAGTGCCTCTCTGTTCGTGTGATCCTATCTGTTTAAACTGGTGCTGGCAGATTCCAGGAAGTCGTTTGAAACTTGAGCTGGAGTGAAGCAATATGGTCAGGATGCCCACTTAGAGCTAAACTACACATACTGCTAATCTTGTTAGGTGTAGCAGGACTTGATAGCCTTTTTTTACTCCAATGTAACTGCATGTGGTCCTGATTTACTTGGGGATCGAAGGATAAAACATTTCTCCCCCCCCCCCCCGCACTCCATGCCTCCCCATCCCACCCTGAAATTCCTCACCATGGAGATTTAAACAAAAACAAAAAACCAAACTACCCCCTCCCTGCTTTGGGGGATGTGGGGTGGAATCTCAGGAAAAATGGGTTGGGGGAAAGTTTAATTTTTCTATAATTTGCTGGTCCTGATCTGAATCAGGGCCACACGCAGTTTCCCTGTAGTAAGGAAAAATAGGCTCAATCTACAACTATACAATCAGCAGAAAGTATAATTTGGCCTTGCACATCCCTCTAAAAGAGGAAGTGCATCAGCAAAAAAGAGGACCAAAGAGGACAAAAACTGGTGTCACAACTGAATATGATAATTTCTATGTATATGCAGCTTTAGAAATAATTACTAAAATTGAAATGGAAATACCATACATTTCACCATAGTGGGGAAGACTGACCAGATATTTAACATATACATGAAACCGTTGGGAGAGGTTATCCGGAGTTGTGGGGTGCGGTGCCACCAGTACGCTGATGACACCCATCTCTACTAGTCCTTTCCACCCAATTCCAAGGAAGCAGTTTCTGTGCTAAACCGGTGTTTATTGGCAGTAATGGATTGGATGAGGGCGAACAAATTGAAGCTTAATCCAGATAAGACAGAGGTGCTCCTGGTCAGTCGAAAGGCAGATCAGGGAATAGGGATTCAGCTTGTGTTGGATGGGGTTACACTCCCCCTGAAGACACAGGTCCACAGCTTGGGTGTACTTCTGGATTCAGCCCTGAGCCTGGATGCCCAGGTTTTGGCGGTGGCCAGGAGTGCATTTGCACAGTTAAAGCTAGTGCACCAGCTGTGCCCGTTCTTAGAGATGTCAGACCTGGCCACGGTGACACATGCCTTCGTTACATCCCGATTGGATTACTGTAACACGCTCTACGTGGGGCTGCCTTTGAAGAGTGTTTGGAAACTCCAGCTGGTTCAAAGAGCTGCAGCCAGATTGTTGACTGGGGCTGGTTACAGGGAGCACACAACTCCCCTGTTAAAACAGCTCCACTGGCTTCCAGTCTGTTTCCGGGCACAATTCAAAGTGCTGGTTATGACCTATAAAGCCCTATATGGCTCAGGTCCAGGTTATTTGAAAGAATGTATTCTCCTTTATGAGCCTGCCTGTGCTTTAAGATCTTCTGGAGAAGCCTTTCTTTCAGTCCCACCATCTTCACAGGCGCGCTTGGTGGGAACATGGGAGAGGGCCTTCTCCGTGGCTGCTCCAGTGCTTTGGAACTCTCTTCCCAGTGAAGCTAGGCTGGCTCCCTCCTTGGTGGGCTTTCGGAAGCAGGCTAAAACTTGTTTGTTCCAGCAGGCCTTTGGAGAATAATCTGGCCTTCCATTTATTTATTTATTTATTTATTTTATTACATTTATATACCGCCCCACAGCCGAAGCTCTCTGGGTGGTTTGTTAATATCTATGTTAATATCTTATAATTTTGTTGTGTATTTAAAACGTTTATGGTTTTGTCCCCCCACCCCCCCAATGTATGTTTTAAACTTTGTAAGGCCGCCTTGAGGCCCAGCATTGGGCAAAAGGCGGGATACAGATAATATTATTAATAATAATAATAATAACAACAACAATAATAACAATAACTAGTGTGCCCTGTTTATGCTCAGTCTGCTGACCAGGTGATAAGTACTGATAATGGGCAACTTCAAGGCCTCTGATGCTTCTCCCTTCTTATGGGTCTTTATCTTCAAATCGGACTTGGACTGGACAGGCCTTCAAATAGAGGTCTTAACATGAGCTGGAGTGATTGAGGCTCTGGGTATGTGCTTTGCTCATTCATGTAATCCTGCCTTTGTGTGTGAAAGCCTGGCTGAAAGGAAAGGAAAGCTTATGGGGCAGAGAAATGTAGAGTCCCTAGAAAGCGGCTGAACTCAACCCTCCCCCCCTCCTTTCAATTTGGTCTTGCCTAGGGGAGACGCTTTGCAACTGGAATGCTGCCATACTGTTTAAATTAGACGCTTGGTGGGGGTAGGGGTAGGGTTAAATGTAAGCAGGAAGCCCATTGTAATTTTCATGCCTCGGACACTAGTCCATTTTCATGAGCTGCAGTTTTAAAGCATCTCTGGGGAAGCTGAATATCACTGAAACATTTCCTGAGTTCGCTTAAGCTGCACAATGGTATGCCGAATATTGTTTTTGCAAAAGAGCTCTGCTATTTTGTATGGTCAACTAGGTTGTAATGTAGCTCATTGAACTGGCCCATTTGCTGCACTATGAATTGTTTTTGGAAAAGAAGTCATTTGGGGAGAATAAACCATTCTCTTGTTTTGCAACACCCCATAGAGTTTAGAAGCTGCTTGATTCACTGCCTTAACCGGCACATTTTAAAATGGATCACAGACTTTTAAGGGACAGTTCACACATGCATGTTTCTCATCACTTGATTACTTGACCCTTGATTATGCAGGTTGGTGGGACTCCACTGAAAAGCTTTGGCCCAGTTTGGATCATGTAACAATCCAGGGTATTGTTGAGTGGGTTGTTGAGAAGGCAAGCGGCAGTGAGCGTGCATGCTGGTTCTCATGTCCCCACCCACTCCTGCTGTGATCAACAGCCCAGGAATGAAGCACCCCTGTGTTAGGAATGCCCATCCCTGGGAAATCCACTTCTTATTTTGGCTTGATGGAGTTTCATGGCATGTATGACTTGCTTTGTGTCTACGAGCTGAGCTGCGGGCCGTTCCCCAAACTCTGGGAACTTTCCCCCCCACTTTTTTTGGAAGATTCTGCAATTTGCACAAATTTCTGAGCAATTTATGCAAATTACAGAGAGCCAGTGTGATGTAGTGCTTGGAGTATTGGATTGGGAGTTGGGAGATCCAGGTTCTAGTCCCCACTGGGCCATGGAAGCTTACTGGGTGACTTTGGGCCAGCCCAACTTACCTCACAGGGTTGTTGTTGTGAGGATAAAATGGAGAGGAGGAGGATTACATACACCACCTTGAATTCCTCAGAGGGAAAAAGGCAGGATATAAATGTAATAAACAAACAAACAAACAAACAAATATGCCCGTAATTTGTGCAAAATGCCAAACTTTCCTCCCCCACCCCAAAATGTGCCAAATTTCTGGAAAATCCGTGAACTGGCCCGATTTGCTGCAGTTTGAGTTGGGCACTGCCTCAGGAACCAAAATGAAGTCCAGGGGTGGGGAGCTGAACCTGGGAAAGCCCCTCAAACGCAACCCTCTAAACAGATGTCTCCAACATCCCTATCCTGGGTTCCCCCCCACCCCAGCTGTTACAAAAAACTTAGTTAATTCAACTTTAAGGGGGAAAAGAGAAAAGAAAGGGGGGAAAGGGAAAAAGAAATAAACAAATAAACAAATTAATAAGTGTGCTGTGTAATCTTCATTTATTTTTATATTGTCCAAATGCTCAGAGCGGAAGTGGGCATATATCATTGTAAGTCTGGTTGTGACGTCTGTTGAATGAATCTCCACTATATAGCATAAAATGCTAATAGTTCTGTTTTTCCTTGGTTCAAAAGCAAATTTCCTTGGATCAAAAGCAAATCCTGGGTGGCTTATCTTGACATCCAAACCGAGAACTCTGGGTTGCTTGGGTCTGAACAACCCAGAGTTCGAACCATTCAAACCGGTCCAGGTTAGACATCGTGATAAATGGGGTGTCTTGGTATCCACCCTGTCCTGCTCTCTAAATAGTTTGGAAAACTGAGGACCCATAGAGAGGGGGGGGAAGTCTTTCCTTAAAACCAGTCCTCACTGCCGTATAGTCAAATGGGTTATGGTTAGTGTACCAGTGTAGATCTGAGGTTCTCCACGGGTCAAGAAAGATGCCATGTCTTGTAGAGGGGCAGGTAGGGTGGTTCCTCCCACGCCATACTTTCCCTGTTTAGATTGAAAATGATAGAGCTGGGAATGCATCACAAATTATTTGTCTTTCATCTAGCACAGTAGACTCGCCATTGTCCAATTGCTCTTGCACACACTTGCCAATTCCTGTGGCTTTGGATGGCCAGTCACAACATTTAATTTCCTCTCCTCCTGCCTGTCTATTCCCAGTCTCTCAGCATCACTGCAAGCAGTGCCATAGTTATTCTTTCCCTTTGCTGTCTCTCTCCTCCAGTGCTGGATCCTGTTTTCTAAATGTAAAAAAGTTATCAGCTTTGAGTCTGAGGAGCACATATTCAAAGAAATCTTAAGGAGGCATAGGAAGCAGTATACTCTCTCCAGCCAAATGAGCAGCTGCTACTCCCTGGTTTTTATCCCTTACTCTGTTTTCTCCCCTCCCCCTCACAATCCCCTGCTTCCAGATCCTGAGCCAATCAACATTACACAAAATTAGGGGATAGTTTCTGGATGGGACGATTTCAGACAGTAGGGGAGTGTTCTGCTTAGAACATTAAAAAACAGACTCCCCCTTCCTTGCATGCATTAAATGAACACACGAGAGGAAAGGGCTCCACGGAACCCTTCACTGCAAATTGAAGTGCTAATATTTTACACCCAGGGGAAATTTTGATCAGGGGGAGCATTCAAAATATCACCTCCATTTTTTTAAGCAGGAGCTTCAAAGCGGCCTGATTGCAAACATGTGGTGGTGGCAGCAGACAGGGCTGGTCCTGCCTTTCCCTCCAAAACTGGGCCAGAGTTACGTGTTCTAGGCCAGATCTACACCAAGCAGGATATGATTAGGGTGACCATATTTTGGAAACCAAAAAGGAGAATAACATGGTCGCCCCCCAAGGGTGTGTGCCCACCAACATGTCTGGCCCTAGGGTGTGTGTCCAGCATGAAGGGGGAGGAGTGCCCTCCCGAATATAGCCTTGGTCACATATCTGATTTTACAGCACACAATTAAGACAAATCTGTTCTACATAACGTCTTAAAGTTAAAATCACTGAAATAAAGAACAAGTGAGACATTCAATGTATCTGAAATTAACTTCACTTACTCCTACTTTTGTAGCTTTTGCTGTACTTTGAAGCTTTTACTATACTCTGTGTGATACAGTCTCCCCTTCCCTCAAATATCTTTTTTGACTGTATCCTCACTCCACTGCAACCCTCATTAGCAGCATTATCAATATCACCATCAACCATTATCATTATCAGCATCACCATCATTATCAGCATCAGCATCATTATCAATATCAGCATCAGCATCCATTATCATTATTAGCATCCATTATCAGCATCAGCATCATTATCAATATCAGGGTCAGCATTCATTATCATTATCAGCATCAATATCAGCGTCAACATTAATTATCATGATCAGCATCCATTATTATCAGCATCATTATCAATATCACCATCATTAGCAGCAGTATCATCATCAATATCAGCATCAGCATCCATTATCATTATCATCATCACCATTATTAGCAGCAGCAGCAGCATTATCAATATCATCATCAACATCCATTATCATTATCACCATCCATTATAAGCATCACCATCATTAGCTGTCCTCCCGGTACCTCCACCGCTGCCACTGTCCTCTTTAACTGGGTGGTCTGGTCCGCTACCTCCGTTGCTGTGTTCGCTCTCCGTCCCATTTCGCTCTCCGCCGACAAGCATGAGGGCAACACGAGGCAATGGGCGGGCCAGGCCCAGCCACCCACAGCAGGGAGCGAAAACTGAGCCGCCTAGATTGGCGATGGGGGGCAGGAGCTGGGAGACGCATTCCCAGAAGTCCAGAATGTGTCTTTCAGCTCCTCCCCCCCAGCGCCAACCTAGGTTTCTCCTGCACACTGGCACCATTGCGCCAAAGAAGGCCTGCATCAGCGTTGGGGGAGGAGCTGAAGACGCATTCTGGACTTCTGGAAACACATCTCCCAGCCCCCAGCCCCCAGCGCTGATCTAGGACAGCTGTGGGAGGGCTGCCGCACATGTTCCCGGAAACCCAGGAACGCGTACTACAGCAGCCCCAGTCCCTGCATTTTGCCTGGACATAACAGGGAAAATGGGGATTTCCCCCCCCGGATAGGGTTTGGCCCCCCGATTCCGGACATATCTGGGCAAAACCGGACATATGGTCAGCCTAAGTGTGCCTAAATGTTACAGGGGGAAGGAGGAGCACGTGACACAGGACAGCCATAGGAGAGGAATACACATCCTTCTTTGGCTGGTAAAAATGCAGTCCGTTAAACTCTACATGAAATTTATTAACATGCTTTTCTTTTGCAAATAAATAAATAAATAAATAAATGCAAACATTTAATTGTTACCGTATGCTCCATAAAACTGTTCTGCAGTGAGCAGTATTTAAATAATTGCATCACAGAATGAAGAAATCCACATCAGGCCTTAGAATAAAATAAAACAATTACAATGAATTGGAGCAAATCCCAGTTAAACCTTGGGGGAAAGCAGTGTTTTGATTCAAAGGGGTGGATATACTGGCCTGTGTACACCTTTTCATAGCAATTCATTCAGAAACCCAAGGGCCATATAAACTCACGTAAAGGTTGCTACCTGGCCCATTAAGTTGTTAACCTTCAAATGAGGTGCAGTTATGGAAGGTAGAGGTGGTTGTTATGGCAAAAGGATGTGGTTGTTCTTCCTTGCCCAGCACCTCACCCAACCTCGTCAGGGTAATCCTCTGGCACAATCACTTGGTGATTAGGGTTATGGTTTTTTCCATTAACATAATGAAATAATTGACATAACAAGAATGCATTACTAACATTGCTGACATCTGAATGGCATTATGGGGGCAACCTGTTGTATTTTTTTAAATTTTATTTGTTCCATTTATATCCTGCCTTTCCCCCAAGGAGCTGAAGGTGACCTTCCTCCTGTCTATTTTATCTTCAGAACAACCCTGTGAAGTAGGCTAGGCTGAGAGTCGGAGACTGGCCCAAAGTTACCTAGTGAGCCTTATGGTCAAGTGGGAACTAGAACTCAGGTCTCCCGAGTTCCAGTCCAATCCTCTAACCACTACACCACACTGGTTCACTGTTGCCATAAGTGTGGGCACCCTTACAAATCAAAGAGCAGTAACAGCACAATAAGTCTGTTTTTTCAGTCTTCTCTTCTGTAGCACTTTATTTAAGAAACCTCTGACTTTGCAGTTGTAACTCCCTATAGCGCCTAGAGAACAAAGTTACACCCCAGCCCAGCTGCATAATTTCCCATACACTTTGAAAATTTAGCTGTAGTTACGAGGTTGACTAGAACTACATTTCTTTGAGCCTTTCTTATGTGTGTCAATTTTTCTCTATTAAAAATGTGTGCATTTAAAATATGGAGTGTTTATAGTCCAGTTTTATTGGCCAAATATAATTTACATTAGTCATGTTTCAACGTAACTTTCTAGCTGTAGCTGGGAAGAAAAATAGCAAAGGGAATCACACCTTTGAGGCATCAAAGTGAAATATTTCCTTGAGGCCATTGCCTTAAGGAAAGGGCTATATAACTGCCACTCCCCAATAGCTGTGAGGACCCAAGAGGTTAATGTATTTCCCTGATATTATCTTAGTTATGCAGAACTAGCCTCTGTAGCAGGATGTGTTCACTTAACATGTGTGAGGAACATCTGGAGTCTCACCCATACATGTTTTCTTAGCCATAGTGGGTTTATTAGTAATATTAGTATTGGCATTAATCTAGTGCCTGGAGGCTCCATCCACAATTAAAGTCTTGTCTTTTCATTTTGGTACTGTACATACACAGTGATGAGGCAATTGGTTGTCCTCTGTGGAACTTACAGGGCAAATGTACACGATTGGAAAAATCTCTTAAAAGCCCAGAGATAAGATATACTACAAATAATCTCATCCATAATGCCTTTTCAGATTTTTTTTTTAAAAAAGCTTTTGCTTCATATCTGAAAGATGTTCGGGCTAACCAGGATGGAGGAGAAATTGTGCCAGATATGTTGGTAAGAGATGGTAGGGAGGAAGAGAGAAAGGAGAGCACATGTGCATGAGTAAACTGACAATATGGCTGCTAGAACCAGTACAATTCTCTGCTTGTGGTGTATACAGATGGATGTTCCCCCCTAAATATGGAAATAGAATTTAAGAGTTCATCATGTAATAGTGGATTTCACTCAGAGTTAAAATGTGCCTATGCTGAGGGCCTTATTGGTTGTGGCACCCAGTTTATGGAATGGCCTTCCTGCAGAGGTTTGCCTAATGCCTATATTGTTATCATTTTGACACCAGGCAATGACCTTTCTTTTCTCCCAGGCATTTTAGAGACTTGGGCCTTAGCCAGACCTAAGGTTTATCCCGGGATCGTCCCGGGGTCGTCCCTGCCTGCTCCCGGGATCCCCTGTGTGTTGGAGTGTGGCAACGAGGGACAGGGCCTTTTCAGTAGTGGCCCCCAGACTATGGAACGAGCTCCCTGACGAGGCTCGCCTGGCACCAACGCTGCTATCTTTCTGGTGCCAGGTTAAGACTTTCCTCTTTGCCCAGGCATATGGTGGCACATCTTAATTACCCACATGTTTAGTTTTTTTAATGGTTTTTAATGCTTTATGTGTGTATGATCTGTGTTTTAGAATTTTAAATTTTGTATACTCGTTTTTATCTTAATTTTAAAATTTCTGTAAACCGCCCAGAGAGCCCTGGCTATGGGGGCGGTATATAACTGTAATAAATAAATAAATAAATAAATAAATAAATAAATAAATAAATTTACATGAACAGGGATAACCCCGGGACAAACCTTAGGTCTAGCTAAGGCCATTGTCTTTAGATTTTATGGTTGTTCTTATATATCCTGTGCTATTTATTTTGTTGTCTTTTCTTTTCTTGTATTCTTTCAATCATTTGTAATCTGCCCAGAGAACATTAGGTATTCAGTGGAAGAATACAATTAATAAATAAAGGTTTTATTTAATTCTGTGGGACTTATATATCTCACTGTGTACTGAAGTGTCCCTTAGCCCTGAGCGCATGTTCAGCTCAGTGGATAATGGCAATGTCTAATGGAGCTGTGGTGTCATGCACACCTACTCCTGGGCAGGATCTACACTACTGCTTTATAACAATTTATAATGGTATTGACAACTGCTGGGGCCCATGACACATTCCATATACCATTTTCGAACTGCTTTCAAAGTGTTATATTCTGCTTGGTATAGATCTGAACTCCATGCAATTGTCTACATGGTATGTGCTTTCCAGCACCCCCCCCCCCAAAAAAGCTGGCATTACAATTGATTGCAATAATATTATTTTGTGAAATGTAGGGATTTTTCACTTTCTAATTTCCAGCAAGCAACAGCTCTATTCAACCAACTTTTAGTTCAACAGCTGCTGAAGCTGTTCTTTTGTCAGGCAGAGCCTGTTCCTAAGGCAGAAGTCTAATCTTTTACCATCATTCAGTTTGTAAAGTGTCATATAGCGCTTGTGGGATATAGCGTCAGAGTTATTCGAGAGCATAATCTGAGGGCTCACTGTTGTAGCCAAAGCTGTAGTTTTGCCTACGGTGCCATGCAGTCTGATTTCTTCTTATCACATGGGCAGAGTTTGCTAATGAAAATGGAAGGTTGTGTGCTACTAGGCCATGCTGTTTACATATAGCAGAAGAATAGATGCATGGACTTACCTTGGTCCAATGGGGTAGTGTGTTGAAGTTTAGCATCAATTGGAACTGATCAGAATTTCTCTCCTTTTAAGGAGGACAGGTGTATGAGTGTGTATGGGTGTGTGTGTGTAATGATCTAGAACGAGTTCTTTTCCCCACACCTCTCCCTTCCTGTGAGGGAAGAAGTGGAGTGTGCAGCAGCTGCACCTTTTTGGACTTGGTGAAGGGAAGCATGATGTCATATAACCTCAAATGCACACCAGTGCGTTTGCTACTCCAGCATTAGGTTCCACACCCAGTGCCTCATGTGTTATACAATGTTATGGCCAGCCCCTATAGAGATATGAATGTTAACTATGCAAGGTTGGGAAGAATAAAGGACATCTTCCCACACACTATAAGTTAGGAGTGCAAAGATGCTCTGGTTGAAAGAGTAATGTTGATATTGTACATTCCATTTACCCCCCTCATTAGAAAGGATTTAATCTAGTGATATTCCAGGTCACTTACATTAAACATTCCATTTATAATGTTTTAATGGTTCGAGCATTGCAAATGGAATGTTTTATTGAAACTCTTCTGAACTAACACTAAATGAAATCCTTTCCAAATTGGAATGCACCAGTACTGTAGAGAGTTAGAAATGAAAGTCTGGATGTGAATGAGCCAGACTTCGTCCATTTTTTTTTCCAGAGGAAAGGTTGCATGTATCTACTCCCTGTTGACCTTTGTTTCACCTTAGGCACTAAGGCCATAGCTAGACCTAAGGTTTATCCCTGGATCGTCCAGGGGTCAAACCTGTTCATCTAGGTGACACACAGGGAATCCAGTGCTCAGGCAGGGGCGAACCCTGAATGATCCCAGGATAAGCCTTAGGTCTAGCTGTGGCCTAAATATGTCTTGGCTAGGGCAAGCCCAGTCTTGAGCTATCTTGCGTTTTGTATTGGGGAACTATTCCTAAATCAAGTTATATCCTTGCGTCCATTTCACAGTTTTCTATAGATATACAGCTCATTCTTTTGTTAGGAATCTTCAGACTGGTTTTAGCTGAAGCTACTCTGCTTCAATTCTACATTGCCTCTTCTGCAAGATGGCAGAGCGGGACTTTGATGCAGGCTCAGAATTGCTATAGATCTTGTAACCGCGTAGGATACATCTTTTCTGCCTATTATATCAGCTGTGTCAAGTATATATGAAGCTAGAATCATTTCGGTCTTTTTATTTCCTTGATTGCAATTCTGTATTAGTTCAACTAAGCCATCATCAGTGTTCTGACCACAAGGCATTCAAACTAATTTTATTTCACTCCACACTATTCCCTTTGTTTTTTTAGCCATGGTAATGAGAAAGCATATTGTAACCCACTAAAGGAGCTGGATGGTCAGACATTGGAAACATTTCTCAGATCTTTCAAATAATGCAGTTGCGCCTCCCTCTACTATGCACAAGAGTCTTAGGCCATGGCTAGACCTGCCGATATCCTGGAGATCGCCCTGGGATCATTCCTGTGCGTCCACATGACGCACAGGGGATCCCGGGAGGAAGGAGAGATGATCCCTCCCTTGCCCCGGGATATCGGCATAGCATTTAATCCTGCTGTTTGATCCCGAGACTGTGGAATGAGTGGGCGGGTGTCGCAGATTATCCTGGCTCCTCACGAGTAACCGCAAGGAGCTGGGAGCCAGGCACAGGGCACAGAGCTCCTCAGGAGCTCTGTGCCCATCAGGGATGGGGTAGGGGGAGCGGGATTTTTTTAAAACAACAACTCACATTTGGCGCTCGTGCTCTCCATCTCCTTTAAGAAAAACAAAATGGCGGGCGCAACATCCTCTGCCTCCTAGGACGTCATGCACCGCGTGTAGACAGAGGGGGAGATCTCACGATAACCAGATTGCAAGATCCTCCCTCTTCCGTCGCTCTAGACCTGTAGCCATGGCCTTACTGTTCTTGAACACAGGAGGTGACTGATGATTTCTGTGTGTTTGAGACTCATCAGTAAATAAGTACACGCTCATCTAACCCTGTTTCAGAAGTGACCCCTATGATGGCAGGTTAAAGAGAAGAGTAAGGACTCTCCAAACGACCCCAGGATATAACAATCACTTTAATATCACTCTGGTTTTCTATACTAGTGCAAATCCCATGTCGCCACAGGGATTAGTAGTTTGATTGGATAAAATTGTGGTTGCCCATTTTCCTTGCAACCTGAACAACTTCATACTTCCAAAATAAATATACTACAAATTAACCAGCAAATGTGAACGCAAAAACAAAAAATGTTCTTTTTAAAATGCTCGTTTACCATTTCATGAAGCTTTGAGTTCGAAAACGGGTGATGTAAGATTGTTCTCTCTCTTTTCCCTCTGGTGCCCTTTCAGCTGTTTCTACTCAGCTTCTCCTCTTCCTCCTCCTCTAACTATCACCAATTGACTTTTCTTCAGCCCCTTTCCCAACATTCTGTGCCTGTCCTTTCCCAGCATACTAGTTTGCATTCCAGTTCAGCTGCATATTCTTTGGGTGGGCTTAGCTAAGACCATCTCGGTCCAGTCCTATGCATCTTTACTCAAAAGCAAATCTTGCTGATTTCAGTGGGATTTAGATCTGAATACATGTGCATAGTGCACTCTGCTCTTTCCTGATTAAACACTAGACTAGTGGTGCAAGAATATGGATGAGTGTTTGAATGTTTTTCTGCCCTGAGTTCTTTTTAGCAAGTCATGCTGGGGCTGAAACCTGAGGTCTTTTGGAAGCAAAGCACATGCTTTGCACTGAGCTATTGGCTCACCCACTCTTTTTTGTTTTGAATCTTTTACACAAAATTATAATCTTCTGTATGTACATACGTATCTATGTCTGCATACATGTGGTAGATCTTGAGTAATAAACCTTACACATCCATCCATCCATCCATCCATCCATCCATCCATCTTTCTATCTATCTCAGTGATTGTCTGAAATTTGATGAATATCAACATTCACACATGAATGCTAACAATCTAGGCAAATGATGTGAATACCCCCAAACCAGGGCATGTTTATTGTGCCCTAATTGTGATTGTTGGTGTTCACCAGTGTAGGTCCCAAAAGTGGGAAGATTGACATGTATTTTCAGACATTGGCACAACTTATCTAGGATTCTCAGTTGACAACAATCACTCACCAAATTTCAGAATTTACTATATATATACATGATTGAGATAGGTGGAAATTGATTTTTTAAATTAGATTTTCCAGTTGTGTGCCCACCTTTGTGTAAAGAAGGCTAGAATCTGTGGAGTCTCACTGCACATATCATTCTTGGTCTGCTCACTCAGTTCATTTTAAATTCTTCTTTCCCCAAGACTACCTATCAGCTTCTCAACATCCCTCGAATTTTTGTCCAGCACTGATATGTTCCAGTATGCACTACTCATTTCTGGTGAATGCTGAAGAGATGTATAATAAATATGCAAAGGGGTGACGTAATCTTGCATTTAAGCAGTTCTGTTTAACTTTTGTCTCATACTGCCACTGCTGATGAGCAGAACCAATTAACTGTGGTTTCTAAACAGATCCTAAACAGATTAGAAGGTACTTAAATGGTGATTCAAATATTCCACAGATCCATGCATCTCCTATGCATTTAGGACACAGCTGAAGAGAAAGGAGCAAGCAGAGGGAACATCAGGGCTTGCTCCATTTGGATTCCCTCCACGGGGCTAACTGACATCATGTCAAGGACCCACCAAGAGGGGATCTACACTAGTCAAGTTAGAACACGTCTTACCGTTTTTAAGTGTACCGTTTTTAAGTGTGGTAGTATTTTGCCACGTGACGTATAGTTTGTGACGTTTTCTGGTTTTTATTTTGAACTTCTCTGAAATAAGTCGTTTTATTTGTTATGATGTGGCCAATTTCATCATATTAAATGGGTTTCCTAATTAGCCAATCACATTCCTGGTGCTTTGCGGGGGGGGGGGGCACCTTGGCACCGAAGCTGAGGCGAAATTTGCCCTCGCCTGACAGAAACAGGCAAAGGGGACATCAGGGCCTTCTCCTTTGGGAGATGAATGGAGGGAGCAGGACCACCCCACCAGCCCTGCTAAAACTCTACTTAATTCTCTCTCCCCCTTTCCTCTTTCCTCCCCACCTCCTTTACCTTGTGTGTCATGTCTTTTTTAGATTGTAACCCTGAGGGTAGGGACTGTCTTCTTTGCTGATTGATTGTAAACTGCTCCGGGCACCTTTTTTGGCTAAGGAATGGGATAAAAATATTTATTTATTTATTTATTTATTTGTATCCCGCCTTTTGCCCAATACTGGGCCTCAAGGCGGTCTTACAAAGTTTAAAACATACATTGTAAAACCTAAGAAAAGAAATGTAACCCCCCCCCACACACACGTTAAAATACACAACAAAATTATAAGTCATTAGCATAAATGGAGGACCAAATTACTCTCCAAAGGCCTGCTAGTACAAACAAGTTTTAGCCTGCTTCCGAAAGCCCATCAAGGAGGGAGCCAGTCTAGCTTCCCCAGGAAGAGAGTTCCAAAGCACTGGAGCAGCCACCGAGAAGGCCCTCTCCCATGTTCCCACCAAGCGTGCCTGTGATAAATATTTATCATATTTATAAATATGATAAATTTGATAAAAAAGTCCTACAACTCCCACATTTCTCAGCCAGCATGGTTAGTTAGGGAACGCTGTGAGTTGAAGGCTTTTTTCCTGTTGAAACATGCATAGGATTGCTCTGCTACCTCCCCTTTTATACATTCCTGCAGAAAAACTGAGGACAATTCACACAGTATCCTGTCTTGTTCTGGTTATCATGACAAAGTGTGAAAAGCCCATTTTGGCTGTGATCAGCTTGCATGATTACCATTGCTTGAAGGGGAAAGCGGGGCAATGCTCACTAGCCCTGACCCCTTTGTCACATCCTCATTTACCTGGCCCTGCCACAGTTCACACATTGGTCAGAAAGGTCTGCATGCATGGGCTCCATGCATGATTTAGAACTCTGAAACCCCCCTGCTTCAGACCTGTAGCCTCAAAGAGTGGGTGGACAACAAGGAGGGCAGCAGGGAATGCGACAGCAGGGGGACATTCGCTCTCCTCTCATAATGGTAATTGTATGATGGAAGAACGACTGATGGGGATTAAGAAGCGTTATGTAAATAGGATCAACATGGATAGAATTGTATGCCACCACATGTTCCCAATTCTAACAAATTTTCTCCCTTTTATGGTAGTGGAAGGGAGCAACGAACAGAGGTCTCCACCAATTCCACCCAACCTACTCTCAGCACAGTGCCTCCGGCAGCCCCACCTTAAAAGCCTAAGGGAAGAGTAGAAGTTGGTTTGCAGTTGCTTGATAGGGGAAGGCAACAACAAACACAGGTCTTCACCAATTTCAACCAACCCACTCTCAGCCCCTTTATGCTTTCCAGTGCCCACTGTGAGTCTACACACAGTAGGCTTGGGGATTTGCCAGTGAACCTGTTCTCTGCCTCTGTTGCTCCTCCTTCCTTCATAGCATTTGGCCTCACTTGTTTACTGTGCCCGTCAGAAGTGGAGTTGATTTCAGTCGCTGTCTGTGTTCTAATGGCCATTATTTTATTTTCCCAGATGCCTGGGATGGTGCATTGTTGTGGGGATAAAATGGGAGCCATCATAAAAATGGAGGCTGCCAGTGGTGACCTCCAATTTCTTTCCCCAGAATGTTCCAGAATGACAGAAAGCATCTGTATATTAAAGAAACAATCTGCACTGTTACCATTTCTTCTTCTTCTAGGGTCTTTCCATATTGTCTATGGTTCCTTTGAAGGGCGACCAACAGCGACCATGTGATTTGTAATTCAAAAATTCCCCTCTCAGGAATGCTCCATAAAGTTAAACGAAACAGCGCCATCTTGTGGCCCAGGATATCCCATGCTAAGTTTAAATAGTGCATTGAAAGTGAAGTTACCAGGGAGGTTGACGGCATGATGTAAAGGATCCATAAACTTGTGTGAGTGGCCAGTCGTGAGTGAGCAATAAATCACAAATGTAGAAGAACTAGTGTACAGGAGCTGGGAAATTAAATTGCTAGAGGCACCTTTTAAATCAACATAATAATTACAAAATGATTAAAAAAAATCTTGCACACAACTAAAAATAAATTTGCTTACTAAAATGACTATTTTATATAATCATGTAATATGGATGTATTGTTGTAAATATATGAATTGGGCCAAAAGGATCTGTAGTAAATAACTTTTTCTAGAAATTGTTTCCAAGAAAATTTGTACAATTTATAAAGTCGTTAATTAATTAGACCATGAAAGTTGACGAAAACATTCCTTTTGAAATTAAAAATAAACTCTGAATGTGTGCCAATGGGCTGTTGCATTTCCCTTGACTCTAGAAACCTCACAGATTTGAGGCACTCCAAAGAACTCTGGCCAGTAAAGTATCTTCCCAGATTTCCACACTGTCAGAACAGTTTTATAATGTATTTAAAAAAACCCTTCTCTCTGTGTGTTTTAAAATAAGATGAAGAATGGTGAAACATTAATATAAAAAAGAAAAGAAAGGTTGGCATGGTACGTAAACCTTTTATTATTATTATTATTATTATTATTATTATTATTATTTATTTATTTATATAGCACCATCAATGTACATGGTGCTGTACAGAGTAAAACAGTAAATAGCAAGACTCTGCCGCATAGGCTTACAATCTAATAAAATCCTAGTAAAACAATAAGGAGGGGAAGAGAATGCAAACAGGCACAGGGTAGGGTAAGCAGGCACAGGGTAGGGTAAAACTAACAGTATAAAGTCTGCACAACATCAAGTTTTAAAAGCTTTAGGAAAAAGAAAAGTTTTTAGTTGAGCTTTAAAAGCTGCGATTGAACTTGTAGTTCTCAAATGTTCTGGAAGAGCGTTCCAGGCATAAGGGGCAGCAGAAGAAAATGGACGGAGCCGAGCAAGGGAAGTAGAGGCCCTTGGGCAGGCGAGAAACATGGCATCAGAGGAGCGAAGAGCACGAGCGGGGCAATAGTGTGAGATGAGAGAGGAGAGATAGGAAGGAGCTAGACCGTGAAAAGCTTTGAAGGTTAACAGGAGAAGTTTATAGTGGATTCTGAAGTGAATTGGAAGCCAATGAAGAGATTTCAGAAGCGGAGTAACATGGTCAGAGCGGCGAGCCAAGAAGATGATCTTTGCGGCGGAGTGGTGAACAGAAACCAACACACTGATGTGAGAAGAAGGAAGGCCAGAGAGAAGAAGGTTGCAGTAGTCCAACCGTGAAATAACCAGTGCATGAACAAGCGTCTTGGCGGAAGAGACAGACAAAAATGATCGAATCCTGGCAATATTATACAGGAAAAATCGACAAGATTTAGCTACTGCCTCAATATGAGGAATAAAGGAGAGCGAGGAGTCAAATATAAAGCCAAGGCTACGAGCTTCCTTGACCGGAGTAAGCGTAACATCATTGACAGTAAGAGAGAGTCAAGACTGATGACTTTTAGCACCACGATGTATTGGCATGTACTTTTTATCGTGAAAATTGTGACATTGGGCTTTCTACTATGGCTGAAAATTTCAGTGTGGAACATCTTTGAATATTACAGGTTCTTCCAGACAAGGCATATATAGTACCATTGCCCTGCCTTATTCACTGAGTTTTACGGGAAGTTCAGATAGCTTCTTCTTTCACTCATAACCCTCCCGTGTTTTCCTACCACTACTTGCATCTTTTTTCTTACAGCAGAACATCTGTTAAGGGAAAAAGAATTTCTGCAGAGGGCATTCTGATTCGGAGTTCCAGGAGCCCTCTGTCTGGAAGCCCTGTATTTCTGACTCAGCCTAATTTGAAGAGGGTAGTGCTTGGAATATTGTCTATTAGTTTTGTGTTTTGATTTTCAAAGGGTCCATTATGCTGAGAGTGTTATGGAAAAGAGGGGCCATAAGAAGACAAAATGTGGGTTTCTTGAACAGACGTCCCCGGGAATATTGAGGTCTGTTTGACCTGAACATATGACATTAATAAAACAAAACTGATAGAGACTCTTCCCAAACCCAATCTCAAAGTCAAATCATGGGTTGCATCCTGATTAAGTTAGCCACATTTTAGTCCCATCAAAATCAATGTCCCATTTTGATAGGACTGAAAAGTATGTGACTTGGTCTGAATCTAAACCTATGTCTATTGGACAATGGAGTGATGATTCCTGCATTGAGCAGGGGGTTGGACTTGATGGCCTTGTAAGCCCCTTCAAACTCCATGATTCTAGTACTCTAGAGTTTTATAACTGACTTTATAGAGGGCTGCTAAAGACGCTGATTTCATCAACAGATTATTTGAGCTAACATAGAGATTTCCATGCTGGAAAATGTAAGGTGTTTTTTTCCCCGTTCATGGTTTTTTCTTTTCATTTTCTGGCAACCTTTTAATGTTTTGCATGGTTTTATAATATTTACATGGCTTTATAATATAATAAGCTTCTGTATTCTGAATCAGTTTTGGTCTATTTATCCCTGAACTCTTTACACTGATAGGCTGAAGGCCTTCAGTGACTTACAGTGTCAGTTTTGGGCCTTAGGCATAGGCAGCTTACTACATGGGGAGCTGAAATATAAATCCTGGCAGGGTTGGTTCTGGAGCTGAACCACTCATAAATGGTTACTCCAAAAGCAGAGTCATGTCCAAGCCAGATCTGAGCCAAGAGGTCTGTTGGAAGGGTGGACAGCCAGATCAGGATGCAGCTGGAATCAAGCACATAGGGAAGCCGGCAGACAGGGAACAGAGCAAGTAAGCTGTGAAGTAGAGGAGGAACAGGCAGGTAGAAATACCTAGAGCAAACTAGGGAGCTATACAATCTAGACCAGAGTCTAGTTGTTGCTCAGATGAAGAAGCGGTATAGTAAAGGTCAGGTCAAAGGTGCCTGAGGGATGGAGCTATTCCGTCCACAACTTTGCAACCTTGAGCAAGTCACCACAAGGGACACCAGTGCACAGTGGGGAGTCTCCTGGCTCAATAACTGTGTTATTCTTTAAGGTACCACACTACTACAAGGTTCTTTGTTGTCTTAGGTAGGTTGTAACCACAGGTATATTATAATTTTTGCTAAGCAGAATTTAATTAGGAACATGTATTGTAACAGCTTTCATATTCCCTCTGTTATGCTTGGGGATAGCTGCTCCTCAAAGAAGGAGCTGTTGTGTGGTGTACCACAAGGTGCCATTCTATCCCCAATGCTGTTTAACATCTACATGAAACTACTGGGAGAGATCAACCAGAGGCATGTGTTCTGGATGGAGTTACACTCTCCCTGAAAGACTGCATTCACAGTTTGGGGGTGCTCCTGGATCCATCGCTCCAAATGACAGCCCAGATAGATGCGACAGCCAGGATTGCCTACTATCAGCTTCGGCTGATACACCAGCTGTGCCCCTTCCTAGAGTTGGAAGACCTAAAGACGGTAGTGCACGCACTGGTAACTTCGAGGCTAGACTTCTGCAATGCGCTGAACATAGGGCTACCTTTGTGCCTAGTCTGGAAACTCTAATTAGTTCAAAATATAGCAGCCAGGTTGGTACACCTAGGGGTGAACATATTACACCAATTTTAAAATCACTTCACTGCCTGCCAATTAGTTTCCACGCGAAGTATAAAGTGTTGGTTATTACCTTTAAAGCCCTACATGGTTTGGGTCCAGGTTACCTGCGGCATCGCCTTCTCCCATACAGTCTGCCCCACGCACTTAGGTCCTTTGGGAAGAATTTACTTCCGTCAGTGAAAACTAGGCTGACCACCATTACCCAGAGGACTTTCTCTTCTGCCACTCCCAGACTGTGGAATGGCCTGCCGGGAGAGATCTGCCAACTCAACAATCTTTCTGAATTTAAAAAAGCTATAAAGACCGATCTCTTCCAGCAGGCCTACCCAGTCGAATTTTAAAACGTCTGGCTGTTATTTTAATAATGTAGTAGTTTTTATATGTTTTTAATCAGTTTTATATATTTTATAGTATTTTTATATTTGATGATGTACACCTCCTTGATCCAGAGGGAGAGGCAGGTAATAAATAAATAAATTATTATTATTATTATTATTATTATTATTATTATTATTATTATTCATATTTAATCATAAGTAAGCCTCACTGAGTTCAGTGGGGCTTGCTTCCAAGTAAGTGTGCATGGGGTTTCAGTTTTAATATATTCCATCGGTCACTCCAGAGCATCGGATAGCTAACTATGACGTTATGAGTTAATGCACTTCTCTATGATAAGCCCATCACTAGGGCTACTACTGTTAGAGCTCAGAGATGAACTGACCAACAAACTGTTCTAAATATTCATTTAGTCAGCAGTGGTTTTCAAACTTTCCTCTTTGAGGGATTCCCCCCCCCATGTCAACATGTCTGCTAAGGAACTCCTTCACATCTGCCACAGAACCCCAATTCTATTCTATGATTCTATGTTCTGGGGCATCCAGTGTGTCTTCGTGTAGTGCTGGCCAGACCTATTGGGCTCCATAATTAACCATGCTTGAACTGAGAATGTGAGCTATAACAAACTCAACCCATTGCTGGGAATTAGAACAGACACAACCCATTGGTAGTGGTGAAGCAGCTGTCTTTCAGGGATATTTCTCTACCATTTGCTGACTAATATTGCCATTCTCTGGAACAAAGTTTGGAAACCACTGAGCATTGATTGCTGAATGAGGGAATCGGAAAATAAATATTCAAGACAGTTGGGATCTTTAGTCAAGAACTGATACCTTTATATAGTAGAGGTTGTTATTCCCAAAAAGCACTGAGAGGATTGTAACCGAGCTTTAATTTTCAGAATGAAGCAAACATGTTTAGGATCTGGGATATATTTTGGTTCAACTTGCTTTTTCTGATGGAAGCTGATTGATTTCCTTCCTTTCTTTAAAAAAATAATAATGATATAATTAAACCCAGCTTCAAATTTGGAGCTAAAAACATCTGAATAATCATAATGTTATGTAGGAAGAAATTTAATAGCTCATGACAGATTTCTAACTATGAACCACTTGGCACCAAGGACCTGATCCAGGTCAATTGATGCTATTTAACCTTTAATGAGCTTTGAGCAGACTTCTGAGAGAACTCTTAGCAAGAAGAATATATATATTTACTGCAGAAAGTCTGCAGCACTTATAATCTTATTTGTCCTTAAAACTCTGTGTGATATGTTGCTATGGGTAAAGTTGGAAGGAAAGCCAAGGAAACAGTGCCAGGGCTGTGGGTATTTGCAACAGAGCTTCATTTGTTTTTAGTGCAAGGTTATCCCACATATTTGTGCCAAGAAAACAGAATCAATTATATTTGCATATATTTACTTGATTTGCAGAATTTTGTCTGCATTTGGGGCGGAGGTGGGGAACACTTTAAAGTGCTTTTAAAGTGGGACTAAGATTGGGCATTTGACTTGGTCAATTTACTGTTCAGATATTGTCAAATAATAGCTGAATGTATTTTTAAGGCATTCCATTTATTAGAACAAAAATAATAATCAACACTTTGACATTTATGCTAATTACAAAAACAGATTAGTTAACTGTTTTTATGAAAAAATAAAAATTATTTCTACTATTAGTTATTTTATTTTAAAACAATGTTACGTAAGGTTTCTATAAATATGAATGATTTACTGAGTAGCTCTTCACTGTGTCTTTTATCCTGGAACACAAAGGCAGCCTTTAATTACAAAAGTAAAAAATAAAAATAAAATAGAAATTAAACAAACAAAAAAAATACCAGCACCAATTGAAACAAAAAATAGATTTTTTAAAGACAGCTGTAGAGGTAAGCTGCCAACTGCATAGTGCCATGGCCCAGTTCATATGCTTAATTCCTGGCTTGCTAAACTAGAGTTTAGCAGCCAGGAGCAAGCAATGGACAGCACACACGCTTCCCCCCCCTCCTGGCCTTCTCCCTTCATTGGTGCTGACATCATTGTCTAATTAAACCTCAGCAATTACAGAAAAAACAGGGAACCACAGTTTAATGTCAGTTTACTTATCAGAGACCCAAAGTGCAGGGCTGGCTCAAGGCATTTTGCTGCCTGAGGTGGAATAGTAAATGCCCTAACTTCCTCCAAAGTCAAGATATTTAGTAACTGAGGCTGCCCAACTTATTTTGGCATTTGAGACAGAAAATCCCGCAAGCAAGTCTCCTTGAGAGTAATAAATAAATAAGTACAAACATAAAATAACTAGCAACTTAACACCCCAGCTGCTTGAGACCACTGTCTCACTCTGCCTGATTGTAGGCCCAGCCCTGCTTAAATGAAAGATACATACAACATATCTTTCCTGTCTCCCCTTTCACTCTGCCGTTGCTGCAGATCCCCACAAATCTGCTCCTAAGGGTTGGAAATCGTGTGGGATATGGAGAGAGATATTAGCGGAAATCCTCCCTTATGTGAATAATAGAGGAGCAACTTAGGATCCAAGATTTAGCATCTTAGCAACTCATCTCCCTACAGGAATCAATGCAACAAATCTGGCAAATTTCCTCAGTTGCAAGAACCTGAGAGTTGTGGATTTGGAATTGGAGAGGGAGGTGGCTCTGAAACCTATAGGATACCCTCAGTGACAGAAGGTCAAAAGGAAAGATATTGAAAGAAACGGAATGGCAAGGACCTTCGGGAGCAAGAGTGGAGGAGACAAGGAGCACTCTGGTGTGTGGGAAATGGGGATATTTTGGTATTTTGTCACCAGTGTCATTGTTATCGTTATCATCATCATCATCATCATCATCATCATCATCGGTCAGCCAGCTGAAGACCTTTTTATTCTCTCAGTATTTCAACACTTAATTTTAACTTAAATTTAAACTTTACTGTTCTAACTCTGTATTTTAGTCTTATATCAGTTTTGCTCCATGGTCTTATCCTGGTTGTGCTTTTTATTTTGTATTTGTGTTTTTAACCTGTTGGTTGTTTTATTATGGTTTTAATTTTTGTGAACTGCCCAGAGAGCTTCGGCTATTGGGCGGTATTAAAATAAATAAATAAATAAATAAATAAATAAGCCACATGTCTGACAGGTGAAGAATCAGCTAACACAGGGGTCCCCCAATCTTTTTGGACCCATGGGCACATTTGGGAATTTGAGAAACTGCTGTGGGCGCAAAATGACCCCCACAGAGAATGTGGCTAGTCACAAAATGGCTACAAAAAATAGCTAAAGTGGGGCGGGGAAAATAAATAGTGGCGGCACCAGAAAAAAACAGGGGGGCACAGAAGGGACAAAGCATATTTCTAGGTGGGAAGGCTCATGTTAAGGTCTCTGAAAGAAAAATAACAGTATATCTCACACTAAAACTGCCATCCTAACCATATATTCTGAAATAAATCATATATTAATAAATTTGGTTAGTTTTTTAAAAAAATATATAGCTTGTATTAGCTATATAAGCCTCAAGAGGTGTGCCGGGGTAATAGAGAGGCTAAAGGCTGGGGGGGGGACAGAGGGGGAAATAGTAAGGCAAAGAAGGAGAGGGGCAAGAAAGAGCAAAGCTAGAGGCTAGAACAGGAGAGAAAGAAGAGTCTTCTAACATTTTCCAAGGTTTTTATTTTAAAAAAAGTTTTTTGAAGGCTCCTTGGAAGGCAGAGCTTCATGGGTGCCGTTCAAGGTATTCACAGGCTCCATAGTACCCACATGTGCCTTGTTGAGCATCCTCAAGATGAGACCTAGGAAATTTATGAAGGGAACACTGTAAAGGTGATTATGTGGCATTATCAGTATCACAAACTGATAGTGGCCCACTGGGTTTGGGGCTGGGGGTTCTGTGGGTCAGCAGTGGGCCTGGTGAGTCCAGTTTGTTAAGTCAGGGCTTAAGTTTATTAGTTTTTCAGATCCCAATGCTTGTTATCTGCCAGAACGAAGATCACCAGTATTTCCCTGGCAGTTGTCATGGATAATGGTGAAGCTCTTAGGAATGCACAGGAAATTGCAACAGGCAGCATGGATCCGCTGAGATGTGCATCCTTTGGGGAGTAGTAAACTGTGAGGGGCAAAGGAGAACTTTCAGAGCTTGGGCTGTGGGATTTCTCCCACTGAATCAGAGAAGTTGTTACGCCTCCGCATCTTCGACACAGTCACTTGGGATGTTGGTGGCTTTTCATGGCAATTGCTGCTACATAGCATGATGTTGATGATGTTGATGTCATCAGCTAAAAATGTGAAGCGGAGTTTTTCCCAAAGTGGGCTGTTAAAGTCCTTGCTGTGGAACTTTTAGATGTATGCAATAAAATGTGAGGAACTGGTATATGCTTAGTTTACTATGGCCACAGCTAGACCTAAGGTTTATCCTGGGATCATCCAGGGTTCGCCCCTACCTGAGCACTGGATCCCCTGTGTGTCACCTAGATGAACAGGTTTGACCCCTGGACGATCCAGGGATAAACCTTAGGTCTAGCTATGGCTTATGTGTTTATACGAGGAAGAAGTGAGGCCTCTAACAAAATTTTACACTGTATCCTTGCCTCCTAACCTGTGTGTTCCTCTTTAGCATTCTAGCCAACCAGCCGGCCAAGCTATCTTCATGGATACTATAATAAGCTGGAAGGAGTTTGAACAGGCCATCCTACACCCCCAGCTCACAGCTTCCCATTTTCTTTTCCTGACACATAATGTTCAGTGGTTCCTGGAAGCCCCTGAGCATGTTTAAGGTTCATTTAGATGAATTGGTCTTCATAATTCTGTAAACCTTGGGAGTTCCCTGAACATATGGATACTGGATACTACCTTCTTGTTTCTCAGAGCCCCTGTTTTAGTTCTAATCTTCTCAGTGCAGGAACTCTACATTAAGTATCAGAGGAGTGTTGTGGTCTCCATAATTAATGGGGCAGGTTACTAAAAGGAAATTACTCAATATATATCCCCATTTTGAAGTAAAATATGCAGGGCTGACATCAAAGATAGGCATGGTCAGGGTCTTGCTACTGAGAACAGCGAAACAAAGCATACATTATTTTTTCCTTAGTATTCCATCTGAAACTAGGATCCTGCCTTGTTGCTCCTGAGCAAGCCAGGATGCATAAGCCAAGATCAAACCCTGGTTTAAATTACTGGCTTGTAAAGGGAGCAACTAGGCAGAATTCTGGTATTGGGGAGCCACTATGCCACAATTTCTGGTTTGTTTAGCCACTTGTGCTAGTGGGTGGAGTCAAGCAGGAGTGAACAAACTGTACACTAAAGTGTGACTTCTTCACAGTAGATCAGGATTTGCCAGTTACTGTTCTGTCACAAAAGTGATCAAGAATTACCTCCTCTACTATCATTTCCTACCATTTAATAATTGTTTTGAAAGTTTGTTTTTCTTCCCATTCCACTCTGCCTTCCTTGCCATTTAACTTGAAGAATTTCTATAAATCCTGCAACTGGAACATGTGCAGTTTCCTGCAACTTTCAGTACTTTTTGTTCAAATGAGTCAAGTCTCTTTATTTTTGAGCCTCATTTGATTGATGGCTACTATAAGGTCCAGTGTTACATTACTTTAAATCTGTATCTAGCAGCTACATCTTCCCTCTCTCTCTCTCTCTTTATCTTTACTCTAGAGTAGGTGTAGGGGGGTAATCCACATCTTGAAAGCCCCCTGCTCCCCCACACTAGTGTCCTGATCCAGATTAGGCCTCCTGGACCTATTCTAGAGTAAAAATGAAAATAAAGATATAGCTGCTAAATACACATTTGAAATAATGTCTGTTTTGGCCCTATGTTCTTCAAAGATCATCCCCTTCATGTGGAATTAATTTTGCTGATACCTTACATTGTTATGGTTCTTAGCAAAGGGTCATTTGCAAACACTACAAACGCCACAGCAAGATGTGTGAATCACATATGCACTTAAACTGGATAATTGCTCTCAAACTCATCCAAATGAGACACAAAGTTCTCAGAATGTACTGAGATGCTCCAGAGTGTTTTAGTGTTGTCAATTTACTGAGATAGTTATTTATTTATTGAGAGGGTTTTCTGTTTGTTTATTTCTAAAGGGTGTTGGTTTCCAATTTATTTTTTTGGGGTGGGAGGTATCAACATTCTTATGGCTTGTCAAATCTATTGGCAGACAGTTTTATGTAGTACTGTTTGGTCAGTTGCTTAGGGACCGGCCTAAACACCATCTTGGTTGTGTTAACTTCAGTTTTGTGGTTTTTGAGTTTAGGAAGAGAAGGCCTTGTTCAGTAACATGCAAGTTTGGCGTAGGAAAAAAATTCTTTGCATATGCGAGCAATTCAGTGTCTTTTCAAAAATGTTTTAAAATTCCCTGAGCTAATGTTGACACTTGATATTTATACTTTTTGTTTTGCAACCAAAGAATAAAGTTGCAGACTCAAGCAGCATGAAGTGCCTCATTTATAATTTCACCAGGTTTCAGGATATATTGAAATCTGGGAAGAGCAAATTGGGCCTAAGGGAGTTAGGGTGCTTCCAGACGGACATCTTCCGGCACTATCTATCAAAAGGTATTGTGCAGGTATTGTGTTTTTCCTTCCCAAAGACAAAAGAAGGGGTGGCGTAATGTGGGAGGGTTACAAAAAGATGACATTGTATGGACCTCCCTCTACTCCATCTGGTAAAATTCCATGTTTGAGGCAGGGTGATTGCCCTTGCCTGGAAGCATCAGTAAAAGAGCTGGCGACTACAGACTAACTTTTCATTTATATGTGTATATCTGCAGTTCTCCATAACTGTTTACTACATATGCTGGATCTATATGAGCGTTCTCCAACATTAAAAAAACACAACCTCGTGCAAACAGAAAACTACAATAGCAGTGATAGCTCCCAGAACGGTGGAGCTGAGTAGGTCCCCTCCCTCGGCGTGTACTTTGCCAATGAATGCACCAGGTTGGAGAAGGCAAGTTAAAATTTATTGATGAATTAATGTTGCAACATGGAACTCCAGTGCAAAATGCAAATTAAGAGTTCCCCGAACAAAGGGATCCTCTTGAATATATAGACTCTGATTACATCACTTTGTTTGTAACATTATTGGTTAGTGTGCTTATCTCTAATGGACTTAACGAACTCTATAACAGCCCTGAGGAAGAGCACAGTTTGCGTTCAAAACGCGTAGGCGGCACCTTGGCACTGTAAATAAACTTTTGTAAATATTCCGTTTTGAAGATTGCCTGGTTCTACCTTTGCCTTTGCCTTCTTTTTACTCCCCCATGCTCTGTTAGGCCATAGCTAGGCCAGCTAGGTGTGTAGCCAGGTCTGCCGCTTTTCCCGGCTACCGGATTTACTCCCGAGTAGCCGGGAAAAGCGGCAGACGGGCCACAGGAGTGCTGTGGCCATCAGGGCTATGGTGGGGATGGCAAATGGAGGCTGGGGAGATTGGAGGGGGAATCGTGGCCCAGGGGACATTGGGGGGTGAATTGCAGGTGGGGGGGCGGGCGGGGGAAGGAGAACGGGGCTGGGGGGGGAGATTGTGGATGGGGGAAGGAGAAAGGGGCCACGGGGGGTGGCGATCACGGATGGGGGGGGGGAAAGGAGAATTAAAAAACAACAACTCTACTTACCTTTCCTGGCTCCTGCCGCTTTAAAAATAAAAAAATGGCGGCCGCGATGGCTCGTCACAGCTCCCGTGTGAATAAGGGCAAGATCTTGCGTTATTCATAATGCGAGGTCTCCCCTCCTCTCCCCCGGATTTTCCACCAGGTCTAGCAAGGCCCTAAGTGCCACACAGGGCATCCAGCGCTCAGGCAGGGACGAACCCGGGATGATCCTGGGATAAACCTTAGGTCTAGCTACGGCCTTAGTCAAACTAGGTTACATTGCCAATACAAGATAAGGTGAATACAATTCATACGTCACAGCTTACATTCGACGCTGATTGGTTGAAAGTTTTTCCTTTGTCTAAGATGCACATAGAATCCGCCATGCAGGAATGTTGGGGGGGGGGTTCTTAACCTTTCACCTGGAGCATAGACTCCCCTTTTACACACACCAGTAGAGGAAGGCTAGGAGATGTCTGTTTGTAGAAAGTTTTATGTATGGAGAGACATTCAAAACCAGTATTCCCTTCTGAAAAGATACAGGCAATTCTACTGCATGTGTAGCTCTTGGCTGTTGCTTAACTGAACAGCAATTTGGCAGTGCTGCCCTAGAGAAATGTTACCACATGGTAAAGAAAGTCCAGCCCAGCCACCCCCACTAATTCCTTCTACTCCTGGGTTGGGTATAAGGGAGACACCTGGGCCAGATCTACACTAAGCAGGATATAACAACATGAAAGAAGTTTGAAAACAGTATATGGAATGTGTCCTGGGCCCCAACAGTTGTCATTGCACTTCAATATCGTTATAAAGCAGTAGTGTTGATCCTGCCATGGATGATATTTATTTTAAAAGGAAGAGCTGGTGTTTTTAATTTCATGTATTTTTCTATGACTAAATTTATGTAAAATTCCAGAAAGTTTTAAAAAAATGGCCCTCAAGTCCACAGAATGCCCATTCTGCCATGCCCGGCATAGCCTGGGCGTGGGGAGGGATTTGCAGGTGGGGCAAGGGGGAGACGTGCCCATCTTGCATTGTGCAGGATTTCGCGCCACTGGGCTGGGAGGAGTTTTAGTCTGGCTAAAAGCAGCCACTTACCCCTTGCAGACCATCTTGCTTTCATGGCTCCCTCCCTCCCTCCCTCCCTCCCTCCGTGTAGGCAGTGTGAGCTTGCTGGTTGCCATTAGGGGGTCGAGTAGGATTTTTTTGCTCACGTTCTGAACTGGACGTGAGTTGTTTCGCCTGCTCCACACTGGGAGCATAACTAGGTTGATCTGGCTGCGAGCTAATTTGGTCACATCTAATTCATGGGCAGGTAGGAATGGGCATCCAGAGGGATTTGAATGGCGAGCATTCATAGGCACTGTTCCAGTGATAGGTGATTCCCAAGGGCTCCCAGTGTTGAGCCTTGTGGCCGGGCTGGGGGATAAGGACCACCTCTGAGGCCGACGTCTCTCACCCACCTTGAGTCTGGGGGCATGGGTTGGGGGTGACAAGGGAAGGTCTCCCTACCCCATAAGGGGACGAGCAGGAGGGGGGCGAAAAGCACAGCACCACCCACTGGGCCAAGAAAGATTGCCCTTTACATAGAAAGGTCTGTAAGCAGGCTAGACTGGATGCCCGATAGGTTACCCCTTTGCAGATCTTGAATAAATGTGGCCCAGTTTAAATCCAACAGTTTGTGTCGTCTCTTATTTCTTGCGTCCGTCCCGCAATCTGTGAGGCTTGGGCAAAGCCACTCTGGTGTGGAATCTCAGAGTCTGATTCGTAGCAATCCAAACTTATTTGATACTGTTGAGGATTTCTCTGACATTCCTACTTTCCTCATATGACATTCCTTGGGTGGTGGTGGGGAATGGCAAGGGAAGGAGAGGAATGGAATGGAATATTCTGGAAAAGTCTGGCTGGCTGGAACCCAGCAAGTTTTGTAGCACTAGACGTTTTGAATATCCATTCAGGCAAGATTTTATGTTAAACAAAACTTGCAAAAAAGACAGTGCTGTTTTCAGGGGGTGGGGAGTGGGACATGATGCAATTTCAGAAATGTTTTTTTAAAAAAGTAATTCTAGCAATTAAACAAAAAGTTTTCTTTCATGCCTAATGAGATTATATGGGATGGGATTGTGGTATGTATATGGGAGGGGGCTTGTGTTACAGAGCTCTTCTGCCCCAATCCCCAAATGATGCTTGGGCCGGATCTACACTACTGCTTTAAAGAACTTTATAACAGTTTTATAGCGCTTTAAAGCAGTAGTGTAGATCCGGCCTTGGACTCTGTTCCACACTGCAACCTTTTGTTGCAGTCCCACTTGTAAGTAATTAAATGCTCAAGAAAAAAAAATCTATCCATGTTCCATCAGGTATGAAGGACACATGTGTAAAATGAAGAGCACATGCAAGCAGTTGCCCAGTTGTCTCTCATTCAGAATGTACATGCTTTTCAAAGGGAGGAAAGATGATCTAAATGTGTGCGCCTTTCTTATTTGACAAATTTATGTTTCATACATGTGTAACAACTTGGCACCTAAATCCCAAAGGTCACATAAGAAGCAGCTCATTGTAGCCATCTTTGTTTGAATGTTTTAATAATGGAACCAGCCCTTTTCTTTAGTATATTCATAATTTATTTTCCCCCGTTTTCCAATAAATATACCTGGAGAAAAGTGGTAAAAACAGGCAATTACCAATGCCCTGTCTGAAGTAGTTTCCCTGAGAAATTGTTAAACGAGCTGAAGGTAGAAACCTGAAAGCTGCTGCTTTAAAAATGAGGTCAACCAATACTTGTACCTCCTTTTGAATAGATGGGATCAGGATCCTGCTTGAACAAACCCAAACAATATCAATATCAGTTTGTCAGAGTTGGAATTCAATCATTGCTTGAATTCCCACTTTTAAATGTCTGTTTCCCGCAACGCTCTGTCCAAAGAGAGAATTCTTGACCTTGTGGGATCTTTGCCAGTTATTTGATAGTGGGTCATGGTGTAACTTGAGGTATCTGATGTTGCTTGTAAATAAAATACGTGTTTTTAGGGAATGATGTTTTGCTTTTCAGGGATTTGGCTGGGCATAAGTGAAGGAATGTGGAAAAAATAAAATGCAGTACTGTTCATACATACTTTCTCACAGTTGGGCAATTGTTCTTGTAGAGCTGCCCAAATGGGACAGTATTTCACAAAGAGCCAATCTGACATTCCTTCATTAAAAAATAATAATCCACGTATTACCTTGTTTCTCATGTCAGATTCCATGATCTTGAAGCTATTAACGCTGTGGATTTCTCCTGGGAATTGAATTGTTTTGTTTTCCTTTCAGAAATTGGTCCTGTAACAATTACCACAGATCCTAAGAAATTTCAGTATGAACTCAGGGAGCTCTATGTTCAGGTGAGTGGACTACTTCCTTCATAAACTGATTTTTTAAAATAATAATTATTATTATTATTATTATTTATTTATATAGCACCATCAGTGTACATGGTGCTGTACAGAGTAGTTTTTATACTAAACTAATTAGTTTAGTATAAAAATAGTTTAATAGTTTAGTATTTAATAGTTTAGTATTTAGTTTAGTATTTAATAGTTTAGTATTTAATAGTTTAGTATAAAAAATTAGTTTAGTATAAATTAGTTTTTATACTAAACTAATTTATTTCCTCAGTGTTCTAGTTTAGTATATGAAGGGAGTGTTTTATTTGGGGGAGCATTCAAAAATATGACTCACCACCTCTCCACCTAGGCCGGATCTACACTACTGCTTTAAAGCACAGTAGTGTAGATCCGGCCCTATAGTCTGAAGAGATAAAGTTGATTCTACCATGTCAATTTACCAGATTGTTCTCTTTTTGTTTCTTTTTCTGGCATTTTAAAACTGCCTTAAGAAATGATCTAATCAAAAGAGTCAATTTTAAAAGGACAGCTGGGATCCAAAGAACAATGAAAGTAGTTCTGTGCACCTCAGGAGGCTTTGGGTATGAGCACACTGGCCAAAGAGATTTTGCTGACTGAGGCAAAAGATTATTACCTCACACCCATTCCACGTACAGATGCTGACTGCACTGGGACTTGACTACCAGTGATGGAATAGCATCCACTTTCATGCTTAATGGCAGCCGGTGTCATGTCTAGCCCTGCTCCTCTTGGGTTGGGGGAAGGTGTTTCAAGTGATCAATCAGAATCAGACTCTGAAGTAGAGGAGACAGCGCCAGAAACATGCCAGATTATACCAGTGGAGGAGGCAGCTCTCACAAGCTCTTCACTAGCTGGGAATGAACCTCCTCCAGAGCTTATCTCCTCAAGGGTAAACACCACACAGCCAGTGGGAAGCCAGTATTCTTCCAAAGGAGAGGGCACAGAGAGATTAGCCAATCTTAGAGTACGCTGCAGACTAAAACGGGCGGAGCTAAAGGAAGGTGAGAGGAAGTTGGCCTGGCTGGCATCTCGTCAGAAGTTGCATCACAACCAGTCTCTCTGAAGTTAACACATTTTGGGAAAGGGCTTTCTGTTTTAATTGTCTCGCTTAATCTCCATAGTTTTGCCTGGAGGAAAGTTACTAGAGATTAGACTCCCTTCAGGTGGGAAGGGATGTTTATTACTTGAATAAAGCTTTGTAGATTACTTAGCAGACCTCGTTATTGTCTCCCAAGAAGGAGGGAGGTCTTGGGAAACACGACAGCAGGCTACTTTAGGAGGCATATGACAGGATGCAAGGTACCCACAATTCTGTTCTCAAACAGAAGGGAGCAGTTGCAAAGCCCCCCCACCCCAAGAGCAATAACCAGGGTCTACTCACACTATTCCCCAGTACCTGCCACTAGAGGCACTATCCTCACTCTTCCCTATGGTAGAGCCAGCCACAGGCATGAGTTTCTAAAACAGCATCCCTTCCACCACCAACCCCCTTTACTTCTTTGCAAACAAGCTGCACTGTATAGAGATGTGTATAGTAATGGTTAAGAGAATGAGTGGATAAATTCCTATTTTTAAACATCCCTAGTTTTAAACTTTACTTCAATACTCACTAAAGCTTGTTTCCTCAGCAGTGTGACAGCCGTGTACATGCTCACTATGATGTTGGGGGTTGGAGAAGGAGGGGATTGTTTTACATGTAGTTGCTGAAGGTGAAACCTAGAAGGTCAGTTGGTACAGTTTTCTGTCTGCTCTCTAGATAACCAAATTATCATTGTTGACATTACATTTAGACCTAGTTAGACCTGACAACCTAGAGCAGGGTTGAGTATGGTTTGAATATGGGCTGTAATTGAATTGTAGGTTGTTGTTGAATCATGGATTTATGTATGAATCTTGCACTTATGGTTTTATTATGGGTTATTAACCATGAGCAACACAGTTCATAAGACAACAACAAACCCTGGGTTTTCTTCCTGTGAGTTGCCTTTGGTTAACAAGCCACAGTTAAACCATAGTGCAGGGTTTACACTTAATGACAACTCACAATTCAACAACAACCCATGATTCAAAACAACCCATACATAACCCATACTCAATCCTGGCTTGTTGTTAATTGCAAACTGGGGCAATAAACACGGTACAATACATTCCGAAATCCCAACATTAAATAGAGTGATACACAAAGTTGCGACAGGAAGATGCGAGAATCTTTTGCTGGAGCGATGTTGTTTCCGGCTTTGATCCAGAGGGAGAGGCGGGTAAGAAATAAAATAATAATAATAATAATAATTTGTGTGGTTCTGGAAAGAAGGTTCCCTTTCTACTCAACCTGCCCCAATGACGTATACACACAGAACCAGAGATATGGAAAACTGAAGTAGAAGAAAGAATGAAAGGGAGACATGTCTCAATGGAACAGACCATAGTACATAGGAAAATAACTTTCATGGCAAAAAACAAACAAAGACTCAGATTCATGCTGCAGGGAAGGAGAAAACAATCTGTTTTTCATTAGTTAAAGGGAAGACAAATTAATGTTATAATTTAATATCTTAAGAACACTAAGGCAGTGGAACAATTTTCCAAAGGAAGTTTTTGAGCAGTCTTCGCTGAAGTCATGACGATCAAATTTGAAAGACCTGTTGATGAGGGTCGTTTAGGGATAATGCACATCAGAAAAGCATGTGCTCTATGTGTCTGGGGAAAAAGTGTACAATACCATGGGAGAAATCTGGTATTCCAAACCCCTGGTTAAAGAAAAGAAGAAATACACAAACCAGTTCAGAATTGCAGGTGAATGTATGCACAATGGGAACACCTATACTACAGATGTAAATTGATTTAGAGCATCCTTCCTTACTTGGTGCCTTCCAGATCATCCCAAGCCAGCAAAACCAATGATGGTGCTATCTAGGGATGATGGAGTGTGTAGTCCAGCACATCTGGAGGTCACAGGTTGGAGAACGCTAGTTCTGAACCTGTTTTATAGTGTATGTATGTATGTATGTATTTCATATTTATACTGCCCAACAGCCAAGGCTCTCTGGTGTAATGGTATCCAAGGTAGGACTCCTGGGCATTGCGGTCCTACCTAGAACTGCAATGCCAAGGATTCATCATTCGAATACCGTGACACCTTAAAACAGGTTCTAAAAGAGCTTTCCGCAACCCGATGCCCTCTTTTGATTGTATAGAGGAGTCATGGTGTGAACAGAAAGAGGGCTTTGCAAAATGAGCATTTTCAGAAATGCAATATGACATTGCATACAACAGCCAAAGTCAAGGCAGTATAGTAATTTATCAAAGGGAATGTTTGCTTACGCAAGCAGACAAAAACTAGTAATACGGGCTATATTGATTCATTGCTAAAGGCAGAAAAAGCATTGCCAGTTCACATCAATAAAAGAAGTGTTTCTTTTTAAAATGCTCATTTCCCATTTGCTTTCTGGCTGATGGACCTTTTCTGCTTGGCTATCCATTCTAAAGTCGGAAGCTACATTTTGAAGAACCTTCCAAGCAGATTAATGGTTTGAGAACAGATATATTACATTTAGCTAACAAATAGCTTGTATTTGTTTCTCAATTTGTTTCCCTGCCTTTTCACCAATTGATCATCAAGGCACCTTACAATACTATTTAAAGCCAATAACCAACACCAACCAGAAAACAGGACACAGTAGTGAGCAATGAAAAGTACTTCTGTATTATATCCAGCCCAAGGCTTAGGAGAAGAGAATGATTTTGACCTGGGACCTTAAACATAATGCAGTAAAGTCCCTGAAAACCACATTTAGAGGACATCCACTGTTGGACTATCACCAGAGCCTGTCCCTGGTAAGCCACCCATCTGACTTCCAGAGAGCCAGTGTGGCGTAGTGGATAAAGTGTTGGACTGGGACTTGGGAGATCCAGGTTCTAGTCCCCACTCAGCCATGGAAACCCACTGGGTGACTTTGGGCCACTCACAGACTCTCAGCGCAACCCACCTCACAGGGTTGTTGTTTTGAGGATAAAATGGAGAGGAGGAGGATTATGTATACCACCTTGGATTCCTTGTTGGAAAAAAGCTAGGATACAAATGCAAAAACAAATAAACAAATAAATAAATTAAGCAGGACCTCAGCTGAAGACTGTAACAAATGTCATGATTTGTACACATCCAATACAGATAATAGGGATTAATGATGAATTTAATTTTAACCAGGACTTTTAAAAATACAGAAAATATATTCAAATTTGCACACAGAAATTGTGGCTTGGATCCTGAGAAAATTTAATTTAAGGATTGGCCAAGCATGGTATAGAAGAAGCCACCCTTCTGCTCTTGCCTCATCAATAGCTAGGGCTCTTCTGGTTCTACTACAAGGCTTTCCCCTCACCCCAACTGCATCACAAGCCTCCAACCAGCAATTGACCTTGGGAACTCCCTGGGTTAGAGAACACATGTACACTCCAAGTCTGGATTTGGGTAAGAACATAAGAAGGGCCATGCTGGATTAGACCAAGGGCCAGTCTAGTCCAGAATTCTGTTCACAGTCTGGCCAACCAGCTGCCAATGGGAGACCCACAAGCAGGAATTGGTATACATAGGCATACTGCCTCTGATCCTGGAGGTAGAATATTACCATGAGGACTAGTAGCCCTTAGTTATCTGCTATGGCTATCTACGGCCATTGCTTCACCCTGCTACTATGAAACTAGATTTTCGCTGAAGAATTTGAGTCTCCTCAGATGGTTGTCTATGTAAGGAGGAACCTTCACCAAACAATTCAATTGTTCATGCTTAAATCAAATGCAGGAAGCAGAATGAGAAATGTTTGTTTGTTTTCTCATTTGCCAATTATGAACAGGGAGGTGGTGACTGTCCAGAGATGAGCATTGGAGCAATCAAAATTGCTCTAGAGATTTCTCTTCCTGGCTCATTCATCTATGTGTTTACTGATGCACGATCCAAAGACTACAAGCTGACGCATGAAGTCTTGCAGCTGATTCAGCAGAAGCAGTCACAGGTAAGGAAACATCTTCTAATCCTGGCTATTTCGAGCCTCTGAATTTTGCATTTCCACCCAATGATTTTTATGCAATGTATCACAATATGGCTAAAATAGGGTGCTAACTGTGCAATCCTATGCATGTGAAACTCATCAAGTGTAAGTGTATATAGGATTCCAGCCTGAATTATACAGTTATGCAAGTTCAATGATGCCCCCGGGAGGATAAGATTGACTGGAATCGCCTCTCCAAATTCTTAGATCAGAGGTGTGCAGCCATAATTCAGTGGGGGAAGGGGACAAGATGACACCCCCACCGAGCTCTCCATAGGCTGTATGATGTCAGGGGGGCTGGTCCTACCGCTTGATGGCAGGCATTTAGCCATGCCCCCTGACATCAGAAGTGGCAGGGCCATGCCCCCAACATCATTTGGTTCCTGGTTCATTGAGGAGAGGATGTGGGATAGTGATGCTACTGTTTCGCAATCCCTTTGTTAAGCTTCATCCCACATACCTGCTTCCCTCGGATTATCCCCGTAGCGCTAAGCTTTCGCGGTTGTTGTTGTTTTTGCTACCGGGCGACAGTGAGCCTTTGCATACCAGGAAGTGAGTTTAAGGGAGGAAATGTAAAAAATCATAAAAAATCAACGGATGACCCAATTCAATTTAAATTTGGTATGCTTAAAGCTCTCCCTGATATATATTGCTGTGCCAATTTTGGTGTCTTTATCTTTAAAGCTTGCGCAGATGTAAGCATGTCTTTAAAATCCTGCTCCTGTGCCCCAGCGGCGGCTCGGATGATATGCTCAAAATGTAGGGGTGAACCTTTTTGCTTTATTGCACAATTAAGGCAGGATGCATGCATGGGAGTACTTCACAATCCAAGCAGATTATAAGGCGGAAAACTCCTGCGTCCTTTGCATGCAATTCACAGTGATTGCACAGTATAACACTGGTGTGATAAATCTCGTTATTTCCAAGCAATGCAAGCAATGGGAGGGGAAATGTATTTCCCCTAGGCATGGAGAGAGAGAAAAATACAGGAAGCCCCACCTCTCTCTGCACTTTGGGCCTATTGACTCTTGCCAGCAGGACATAGGAAAGAATTTATGGGTGTCTGTCGCTATGAAATCTGGCCCTTTGGTGGCCCGATGGACTCCTGGCAAGTAGCTGACTCAGCTTGCATTTGCTGGCCAAGTCAAGGTTTTTTTACCCCCTAAATTTGGGAGCTTTTGCTGGTTGTTTTTTAAAATTTAAGTAAATAGAAGTCAGCAAGCAAATCACGCAAATTACAACCAAATTTTGCATAAATAAGCAAATTGCACCCGGCAATTTGCGCCCATTTCTATTCATGTAATTTTTTTTTAAAGCTTGGGAGAATCCCTGAGCTGGCCTGACTCAATGCAGATCAAGTCAGGACAGCTCGCTGGGAAATGAGCCAAAGTTCTTGGAACGACTCCCCAGATGGACTCCTCCACCCCCTTCCCCCACAGATGGATTCCTTTGCCATCCCTAGAAAAGATTGGAACCTCTTGTGCTGGAAGCTCTGCTGAGAGAACCTTATAGGACTGTTCTCCAAGCCACAAATCAGGGTTTGTCCAACCCCAGCTACAATTTCCTCTATTTCTGATGTTCAAGCATGGCTGGTCCTATGATAATGCCACTGCCCATGCGCAAGAGTCCTGAGGGTTTGCAGAAGCACAAACAGACTAGTGAACCACCCCCTGCAAAATAGCCCAGTGAGTAGTGAGCATGCTCAGGGGACATGCTCACTACTGCCTGTTGTTAGGGGATGCGTGGAAGCAGACGACTGGGTGGGAGAGGGAAGGGAATGGACTATCACAGAGGAATCCAGCATGGCTGACTGCCTGGAACTCCAAACAAGAGCATTTCACACTGCAATAGTTCATTGCAGCCCACATGTGGAATTACTAATATTTTCCACTGATAATGTCCGGTCCTTGCTGCACCAAAGGGCTAAACCCCTTGCCTGGCATCCTTCAGCATATGTCCAGAAGTTCCTGCTGTTATTGATTAGAGCTGGAAGTCCCATTGGCAGGTCTGTACAGGAAATATGACCTGGAGCCTGCAGCTGGATAGGCGGGAAAGAAAATAAAGCATCTTGAAAGCTGGGGGTAATCGTTTCCATTTTTTTAAACCTCGATTTGATTGGGATCTTCGTTTGGCAATTCCAGCAGCTTTTTTGCTTAAAAACCAAACATATTATGACTAATGAAAACTTGTAATTACACAAGGCCCTAATGAATGTTATGAAATAATGCAGCCTATCATCCTACTTGCCAATATGATACTGTTCTTCTGACACTTATTACGCAAATTACTTGAGACTGAAAATGTTAAATATAGCTTATTCCTTTAATGACATAATGTAAATTTCCTTCACCTAATTGCTTTCTGACGCTTTGCTTTTTCCATTTTATTTTATTTTATTGCATGTGAGGGCTATTTAAATCTCTCTCTCTTTTTTAAACCGTATAGGTGGTATTTGTTCTAACAGGAGACTGTGATGATAGATCACATATTGGTTATAAAGTCTATGAAGAAATTGCATCAACAAGTTCTGGTCAAGTTTTTCACTTGGATAAAAAGCAAGTCAATGAGGTATGATGAGAGAAATTTCATTTTGATCTCTGTGGGATATTTCTGTTTCATAGAATCATCAAATCAGAGTTGGAAGGAGCCATTTAGGCCACCAAGTCCAGGAATCTAGTTTAAAATATCACTGACAGATGGCTGTCCAAGGCCATAGCTAGACCTAAGGTTTATCCCTGGATCGTCCAGGGGTCAAACCTGTTCATCTAGGTGACACACAGGGGATCCAGTGCTCAGGCAGGGGCGAACCCTGGATGGTCCCAGGATAAACCTTAGGTCTAGCTGTGGCCCAAGTCTCTGCTTGAATACTTCCAGCAATGGAGAACCTACCATCTCCCTAGGCACTTGTTTCCATTATCAGACTGTTCTGACCTTTAGATTTTTTTTCTGATGTTCAACCAAAATCTGCCTTCCTGCAACTTAAGCCCATTATTTTGTGTTCTACAGTTTGTGTGATGGAGAACAGGTTGCAATTATCTTCTGTGTGACAGCCCTTTTGGTACTCCAAAAGTGCTGTCATATCTCCCTTCAGTCTTATCTTCTCAAGACTTAGCATACCACGTTCCTTCAATCTTTTCTCCTAGGGCTTAGTTTCTAGTCCCCTCATCATCTTTGTTGCCCTTCTCTGAACCAATTTATCTGACTTAGAAGTGTTTATTTATTAGCTTTGTATCTTGTCCTCAGGATGGCATACATGAAGCAGTTCCATTTTATCCTTATGCCTGATTGTTCCTCAGTTTGGATAGAATCTGTCCTTCATTTTAAACTCCACAGAACATATTATTGTGTGGCAATGCAGAGTTTACCACGCATGGGAATGGTAGGATCAAAGCTGTGAGCTAGATCAGCATTTCCTGAACTTTTGATAGTCCACCCCTTATATTTCTGTATGAGTCCCTGACCTGGACTTATTTCATGTTTGGAAGGAAGGCAAGGCTAGAGCTAAAACAACAAAGACTCTTGTGGCACCCTGCATTTATTACAGAGGCCACTTCATCAAATGCATCACCTGTTATCGTCATTGCAGGGATAGAGAGATAGAGATGTAGAAACACAGAAGTATGGAAATATAGATAGTATGGGTGTACAGATAAAGAGAAAGAATGTGAATAGTGAGATCAAATGGCGATAATTGCAGAAAGTGCATCACATTTATTTTTATTTTTTTAATGGCAAATGAATAGTTCTTTCATGGCACAGTGTAACAATCATTGAGTTAGGCCTAACAATTTGCTTACATTGAGCAGCAGTTCATCACTTGGGTGAAATATACTATTTTCAATAATAACAATAACAATAACAATAACAATAACAATAATGACTTCCTATATTAAAGCTATTCACAATAAAAGCATTTTAAAGGTGAGCTATAAAGACACTATAATCTTGTAACTCTTCCAAGAAATTTCAGGTTCCACATTGTTGTTATGGACAATAGCCATTTCGCAAGCTTCTCTTGATTGAATTTGCCGAATCAAGAAGTCACATGTTGTTAATTTGGGTAATCTGAATCATCTGCCATTGTCGTAAACATTCCCTTCGACTTCCCAATATACACAATATTCCATCAGCTGTCTCGTGGTCTCTTTCAGGAAAATATAAATATCTTAAACAACAGCAACAACAAAAGACGCTGGAGTGTTGGTTTATGTAGTTAGAATTTTGACTGCTTTCTTGTTCCGTGCATGAGCTTCAGGACATTGTGATCATGAACTTTTGGATGATTGTTTGCTTTTTTGGTGGCAGATCTGTGTATGTTGTACTTGGAAGTGTTGTGTCTGTTATAACAGGGTTTTATTAAATAAATTGAAACTGGGAATTCGTGTAGCTTGCTCTTCCACACGTGACAGGTGGGGATCGGGCCCGGCTTTCTTACAATATATTTCAGGGGTCCAGAATCTCTTTCAGCCTGAGGGCCAAATTTCATTTCAGAGTAGCTCTCAGGGGCTATATTCTAGTGGTGGGTGGGGCCCAAGGCTAAAATCAAAAGACACCAACCTATTTTACCTTCAAGCTCTTACTGCCAGTAACTGGGCCATAGAAGAGACATTTTGACATTTTAGAAAGGGGAAAAATTAAACAAAAGCCGGGAAACCACCAATTGATAGGTGGTTGGGGAAAAGGCGTGGTCTTCTAGGGAACACTGGAGGTCTGGATTTGCACCCCTACTATAGTATAGAGCAGTAGTCTTCAAACGTTGTGTTATGACCCCAAAGCGGCAAAGCTGTTGCTGCCATGTTAGGCATGGAGAAAATTGTGAAAGTGGGTCCCATATTGCAGGTTGGGAGTCTGAGGTGAGTCTTGGGTTTGGACCAGTTGAAGATCACTGGTATAGAGAACATGGAAATTAAGATACTACTAAGTATATATTCTAACAGCTTTTCTCTCTTTCACTGTGAAGAGATTTTCTCACCTTATTTAAAGAATGATTGTATGCAAATGTATAGGGTTCAATGACAGGTTTGGTACATCTTGGGTCTGGGGGTCAAGTGTTTGCTAACAACATAAAACAGATTCATAAACTCATGGTTCTCCAACAGGAGTAAAACTGGTCATACAACTCATCTTTACATGGAATTCACCATAGCAAGATGAAATCAACATAGCAGAGAGAACAATGGCAAATGAGTTCATCCTGTTTATTTTATAGCAGGGTTGGGGAACAGTTTTCAGCCCTATTTGCTTTTGCCTAGGATATTGGGGGCAGGACCACTATCTAATGTGGGTGTGTCCAGAGCCCAATATGGGGCCTCCATTTTCACACACAAATAGACCCACACCCCATTCATGCACTATAGTTATTGAATTCAATATGTTCTTTAAGAGCAACTAATTTGTTTTAGGATTCCCACTGGACATATCCATACTACACACTTAAAACAGCCATTCCCTCTTCCCAGGATTTCCTTGGAATTATAGTTTGGCATGGTATGGTGAGAAGGCTAGCTGTCCCCTGTAGCATCCACAATTATCTATTTAGGAGTTCTAGTAACATATCCATAATTATACAGATGGCTACAACACATTAAATTGGAACAATCACATGTACATGAAAAACAGGTTGATGGAATCTGTTAGCTACTTAGAACAAACTTTACAGTTCCTTGTTTATAAAACTTGGAGGAAACTATTTTGGTCTGCTATTATATTTTCTTTTTTAAAAAATATTAAGTTTTCCATTTGGAAACACTAATAAAACAAAATTAACAAAATCTGTCTTATGAAAAAGAATGTTTATAAAGGAGAACTTGCTATTTTTTTAAATTTCCAGCTGACACGGGAGCCTGGAGCAAATTATTAGTGGAAAATGTTCACTTGGGGCCTTGCTAGACGAGGCCTTAGCGCGCCTTGAGAGCCGGTTTCCCTGCTGTGCGTCCACATGACGCACAGGGGAATCCGGCCCCAGGCTGCACTGAAGCCTCCTCTAACGCGCCATAAGCGAAGTCGCTTATGGTGCGCCTTTTCCGTAGCTCCGGCCTGAGGCCGGGGCTGCAGAACGTCTAGAGACTTCCGTGGCTTCCGTGGTCTGTGCCAAGCCACGGACTTGGCACAGCGCTCATACGAGCGCTGTGCCCATCGGCCCGGGGGGGGGGAAGAGAGGGGCAGGGGGAAGGCCGGACCTGGCAGGAGGGGGGGGAGAGCAGGCATCGGGGATGGCAAGGGGGGAGGGCGGGTGAGAGAGAGAGCGCCTGGCGCCGCTGCCCGAGCGAGCAGGCAAGCGGCGCTGCCAGGGCAAGGCCTGGCATGGGGGGGGGGCGGCATCGCCCGGACAAGCACCTGGCGGCGCCGCCCAAGGGAGCAGGCAAGCAGTACTGCCAGGGCAAGGCCTGGCATGGGGGGCGGCATCGCCCGGACAAGCACCTGGCACCGCCGCCCAAGCGAGCAGGCAAGTGGCGCTGCCAGGGCAAGGCCAGGGACAGGGAGGGGGGGCTTCATTTTTTTTAAAAAATGGACTTACCTGGTCCGTAGTCTTTGGGCCGCACGTGGCCCCTTTAAACTTTTTAAAAAATGGCGGACGCTGCAGGGATCCCGACATCCCTGCGCGTCATGCGTGTGGAAGCTGGGGCGGGGCACGCTAACGTCAGCGTGCCGCCGCCCCGCCTTCAGGCCGGCTTATCCGGCTGGGTCTAGCAAGGCCCTTGGAATCTTCGTCCTTTGTATACATGGATAGTTTAGATTTGTCTTTTGCATAAACAGAAATTATAGATTAATAATCTCAATTCTGTATGTGCAACATGTGTTCATTTACGATGAGTAAAGTGTAGATAGGAGATTGGCTTTGTTAAGGCTTCTCAAAGAGTTCTTCTAAGCAGTGATTTGAATACATGACAGACGATTCTATTGAACATGTACACTTTGAGCTGGATCAGACCAAAATCCAATCCCTCTTCATGCATTGCTTGTGCAAAGCGACAACATGGTTACAAACCGACTGTCAGTCTTAGCATATAGCTCCACCCCCAAAATTGTGGGTTTCCTCTCTGCCTCTCATTTGTTGAGGGAAAACTTCTGCAACAGGAAGCTTTTTCTCTCTATGTAGGCGCCCTGTGCATGTGATTTAGCAGCCTGGAAGATCAGAGTTTCAAATCATGAGGGCATCTTCTATGAGTAGAAAACGTTGCTCACAGTAGCAGTTGCCCCTCAATTGAGGAGCAACTGCTACTGTGGGCAACGTTTAGGGGCAACTCACCCAAACAAGAGGCCCCACAGCTCTCTGTATGCATGTTGCCCTTTTGCATGAGTAGGGGAGCTTCATGTTTATATGCTTCATATGGCTCCTCAAACTCAATTTATTTCATTCTAGGTTTTGTTTCTTAATGCAACATATTTCAGTCAGTAATGACTAATCTTAACCATACCAGCAGATTGATCTCGGCTGACAGGGTTCTGTTTATTTTGACACGGAGACGTATTTTATCCTGCCAAAAATGCACAAGGCCTTTTAAGAGGAGAGAGTGCAAGTTAAAAATGGATCCATATCTAGACGCGGTATTAAATCTCCGGCTTTATTACATTTTTTAAAATGTACTTTTTTTAAAAAAGGGAACAAAATGCAATTTTGAAAATCTATATAAGTGAAGAAACTAACAGTTCAATCCTAGTCATAGATACTCAGAAGTTATATCCCACTGAGTTCAATGGGCCTTACTCCCAGGTAACTGGTACAGGATTACATCTTAAGGTTATAATCCTATATACACTTGTTTAGAAATAAGCCTCATTGAACTCACTGGGATTTACGTTCTGAGTAATCAGCAAGCATTTTTGAAATTATTTTAATTTCAATGGGAGAACCAAGCATGTGCCTCCTCCTCTCACTGCCTTCTCTGGACTCTTTTATCATGCTGGTAAGTTGTGAAATATGTGTAGTTCTTACTTACATTGTTAGATTTGGTATGGTATTTAACTGAAGTCTCCCCTCCTCCAATGAAAGTATTTGTTTACTCGTAAAATGCCCACTGTTGTTCTGACTGGTTTGAAATGCTCCTCCCCCAACTTCACCATGCTGTTGTATGATGCAGAGTGAGGGGGTGGCCTTTGGCAATTGGGGTAGGATGCGAGGCTACAAACAGGGGGCGTGTATTTATCAGTTGAGCTTACCACCTGGGGCAACGGCACTCCTGGTTTGTGCCATTGATGCCCTGCAAGGCTTCAGAGTGAGGGCAAGGATGTGGCCCTCACTCTGACTTCGACATAATGGATGCCACCATGTGGCACCATCATAAAGCAATTGGAGTGAGGGCAATGCTCCCTGCCTTTACTGTGGAGCCTCGTGGGAGGAAAATGGTACCTGCCAGCAATTGGGAGCATGGTCACTGCCGCTATTGCTGCCTGAAGCATGGAACAGCTGCTGGTGACAGTGAAAGAGATGAGCGGTGGGTGGTTTTGTTAAAGCTTTCTCATTCTCTCTCTCTCTCACACACAGATGTACAGGGAGCTCCCACTTTCTATTGAAAAATGCCTGAGAAAAAGCTTTTGGATCAACCCTAATCCAATATGACAGGCAGGATATGCATCAAGGAAGGGCTTATAGTTAGTTAGTGAACAAATGCATCTACAGCCCAACTGTCCGATGCCCTTGGGGCAGTTTACAGATGTAAGAACAGCAACAGCACTACAATAACAACCAAAACAACACATGCAACAGTAAAAATATATATAAAATTTAAACACGAAGATATTAAAACTATTATTTATTTATTTACAATATTTTTATACCCCTACACATCCAAAGATTTTGGAGCAGTGAACAACAGATAGGATCAAAGAAAAGAAAAGAAAAAACCCACCACATTAAAAACAAAAAACAAATGCTATTTTAAAAAAGAAACAGAGGTCTGATAAAACTGACATGTCCGGACATGTCTGGGCAAAACTGGGCAGTTGGTCACCCTATGATAATATCTAAACCTGCTGTATTAATATATTAATATTAATGATTTTCCAGGTAGCCATTTTCCCAAAGGACTTGGATTGTGCATATATTCACCCTTTTCGAAGTCTGTTCAGCACCCTTGTTTCCATTAGCTGTGTCTTCTTTCTGAATTAGTCACGTGGGTGTTCTGAACTGAACCAATTGTTTAGTAGTTTTCTGGCTTTTGTGTAGTTTTTCTCCATTCTGAAAGTCTGAAATGCCTGTCCTGTGTAGTTCTCAGGCTGAAACACACCCCTGTTTTATTCAATGTGTGGGGATGGAGAAAGCGCATTAGACTACAAAAGTGGAAGGAGTCATGCATCACAATTGCAAACACCGAAAGCATTTCCATTATGTGACTGCAAGGAGACAGGTAATGAGGTAACAGCAAGTTGGAGAAGGGGATTTTATTAAGAAGTGAGAGAGAAGTCCTGAAAATCTAAGCGGTCTGCGGCCAATTATTTCTTAGACAAATATGCAATGCTGAACTATGGAATTTAAATGCGCTTGACATATGTTTTCAGTTTAAAAGCCTGTGACAAATTTTGCTCATTCCTCCCCCCCCCCCGTAATAAATGGACTACATTTACATTTAATTTGCAAAGTTAAAAAAAGGACAGGGGAGAAAGAAGGATTTATTATGTTACCTACATAAGAGAACAAATTTCATCCAACAACTTTGAGTCCTTATATACAGCACAACTGGTGAATCAGTTAGCACCAGCATCAAATAAATAAAAAGTTCAGAGTTTTTAACATAGCAGCAGATCATAATTTTTTATTAAAAAAGGGAAAGGTTTAAACATTTATTACAAGATACAAAGGAACTGCTGAGCACATGTGCAACTAGTTCCTTGTGCTCAACAAGATTTGTGTTTCTTAACCAGCGGCCCCTGTTTTGTTACATGGAAAACTGCTTCTGTATCCTTGCATGGCATAAAAACTTCCTACAGAAGACCAGAGATTACACATATGCTTTTTAGAAATAAATAAGAAAGATGAGATAAGATACTGAACATTCTGTGGTCTCCACTTAGATAAAAAAAAATACTGCCTGGGTTGACTACATCCATAACTTGGGGGATAGGGTTCAGCACCTTGGATAGCTTCTTTCAAGTTCTGTCTGGTTCTGACTGAAACCTTGAATAGGTTCACAGCCCCATCGAAATTGAAGCCACCAGCCTTCACTGGGGAGCCACAGTAGGAGAGGGCTGCTGACCTCATGTCTTGTTTGCAGGCTTCCCATAGGCTTCTTGTTGGCCGCTGTAGGAAGCAGGATGTTGGAATAGATAGATCTTTGTTCTGATCCAACTGGGATTTTATTATGTTCTTCAAGGATTCTCCAGGGGCAGCAGAGCTTCAATGTTCTGCATCACTGCTTTTCCTTTGGTATAGCTAGGAGAATCAGAATAAACGTTGCAAAATAAACAAGAGTGGTTCAAATTGCATAATTGATATACAACATTCTCTTGCACTGAACTGTGGTGCATCATCGTCATCATCGTCGGCGTATAGCTATAGGGCCTGCCATACCTTGGAGATCAAAGAGCTCATTGACTGGAACTTTGTACCCTATAGGTGCCCAGCATGGCCAATGGTCAGGATGTTGTAGGACTTTTTTTCTATCTAAACATGCATAGGATTGTGCCCATAGCACCCAGTTGCATATGACACTTAATTTTGGATTCTTTACCCCAATAGTTCATTTGGTTTTAAATGAAAAGCAGCCTCAGATACAGCAATCAGGACTGGCATGGTGAACCGGTTAGCCCTTTCCCATCTTGCCAAAGGTGCTTTGCATTGCTAGTATCTACTTATTTGTTTATTTACCACTTTTCTGTGCTGCCCTTCTGTTTAAAAACTCAAAGGGAAGCTCACAACCATTGTAAAGCAGTAAAATAGAAGCACAGAAATAAATGCAGTAATTAAAACCAACAACAACCCATAAAAAACAGCAGATTTAAAACCAGCTATGCCACATGCACGAGGTGAGCCTCCTTGGGAAGGGCCTTCTAGATGGGGGGAGGGAACCAGAACTGAAAAGGCCCTCTCTCCAGTCACAGCCACCTGTCTCATCTCAGAAGGTGGGGGGGGGGCTCAAAGGAGGGTCTCTGATGAAGATCTTAATGTGGCTCTTGTGAGAAAAGGTGGACCTTTTAGGCATGCAAGACCCAAGAGGGTGTGAGAGAGTGGGTGGGGTGGGCACGGCTCTCTGTATTGTAATAATAGTAATAATAATAAATTTATTTTCTACCCACCTCTCCCTCTGGATTGAGGCGGGGAACAACATTAAATACAATATAGTACATACAGCTGGTTAAAAGAGCATATAAAACAACACAATATTAAAATAACAATCACAACACCTTAAACTTCTTAGGTTTAAAATTCATCTGGGCAGGCCTGCCGGAAGAGACTATTCTTTATGGCTGCCTTAAACTGATCTCTGCAAATGCACATCTCTGCCACCAATGCACATCTGCAGCTGAACTCTGCAAGCAGAAAGGCAGCTATGCAGAAATCTTTCCCTTGCTAAATCAGGGGGAAGATCCAGTGACAGCATCATTTGAAACTAAAGGTTAGAATATGATGTCATGTTGATATCAAAAGGTGTCAGCCAGCTGTAAATGTGATTAAAAAATGCAATCCAATTGACAAAAACCTCTTTATATTGCCTGCTGAGAGGTTTTTAGGCAATTCAAACACATGTTTTTAGAATTTAATTTTAAAGCAAACACTCAGTCTCGGGCTGACACATTTCATCATCAAGTCAAAGCCAGCTGCATTAGTATGTGGTCTACTTAGAACCCAAGTTTATAAAGGCAGAGGGCAAATTAGCAAGTTTGCAGTCCTGCCTAGAGACAAACAATGCAGAGGCAAAAGAAGGAAGTCTGGCATGAACATAACATTTTCAAAAGATTCACTTCAAGTTTGCATACATAAGTGTGTGTGTGTGTGTGTGTGTGTGTGTGTGAGAGAGAGAGAGAGAGAGAGAGAGAGAGAGAGAGAGGGAGAGACAAAGAAAGTTACTCATCACCATCTTGATTTTAATTTTGCCAAAGTCAGTCTGCTCACAGACTGTGTGAAAAGTGGCTTAATTTAATGCATTTGGATGACTGAAATGTGTAACCCACTCTAACCCTTCCCCTCTCAGGAAACACTACAAGATTTTAACATTTCCTTCTTGTCACATCCATTCCTTATCTTCCCAATGCCTAGCCCAGTATTTTCCAAAGTATGTACCATGAGAAAAGTGCTAGAATACTGCAAGAAATAAATGAAAAAAAAATAACTAAAGGCTCATAAGAATATAAGAAGAGCCCTGTTCAGCATCCATTTCCTTATCTAGTTCAGCATCCATTTCCTACAGTGGCCAAACAGATGCTACAGAAAGCCTGCAAGTGGAACACGAGGGCACATGCCCTCTGTGTTATTATTCCCCAATGACTGGTATTCAGAGGGATACTGCCTGTATCCTGGAGGTAAGCAAATCAGTGGTAAGGAACTTGATTCCTAGTATCAGGACCTCTTGCTGGGAAAGATTGTGCTTGACCACATATTTTCATTCTTCATAAGGTACATGCCATTGCCTCAGGTTCTTGTCAGCCAGGAATCAAGCTCATAACCCAATTGATGTAAACCTAGCAAGAGAAGCACTTCTCAAATTTGAGTTAGAAGAACTTATTTGACCGTTTCTCCCCAAAGCTTTACCAAGCTCTTACAATTGCACCTCACAGAACTGGCACCTGGGCTCTTCAAGTAGCGAGACAAGAAGCATTAATTATTTGGTCATCATGAAACATTTGGAGAGAGAGAGAGAGAGAGAGAGAGGTGAATTTGTGTGTTGTATTGACTGGGCAACACCTTCCTTAGATTAAAGTCTCCAGATTAAACTTCCATTGCATTTTCATGTGGAATTCTGATCTCCCAATGTTCCATTTTATCATTTCTCGGAAAGGTACATCTGAAGAGGATAACTTCAGCAAATCTGAAAGAAACAGTGCCTTCACAAGGAGGCAGCAATTTGTCCAAGAACACCCAGCAGTTACTTGTATCGAATTTGTATTTTGAAATGAGCTCTTAAATCCTCTTATGCATTGGATCACGGGAGAAAAGGAAATAACTGAAGGGAGAATGGCAGAAATATACAAGAACATTACTGGCATGCAGGGGGTGGGCATTTTGTTTTAACAAAAAACATCTTTGCATGAAGAAAATATTTACGTAGTCTTGAGCAATGGTGTGCCATTTCATCAGTTCCACAGAAACGTGCATGCTATGTGCTATCGCTCACATCTGTGAATAGCTGAGAGAATGTACAATGCAATTGGGTCTGAGCCTGTAAAAGCCTGAGCAGTACTACGAAAAACATCTTCAGCTCCCACTAATAAGAGTGTGGAAAAGGGCAACTAAAATGATCAAGGAGCTGGAGCAAATCCACTATGAGGGGAAGTTACAACAGCTGGGATTGTTTAGCTTGGAAAAAAAGGAGGCTAAGGGGAGACATGATAGAGGTGCACAAAATTCTGCATGGTGTGGAGAAAGTGAATAGGGAGACATTTTTCTCCCTCTCCCATAATACTGGAGCCAGTGGTCATCCCATGAAGATGATTGGTGGGAGATTCAGGACAAATAAAAGGAAGTACTTCTTCACACAGCACATAGTTTCAAGTATGGAATTCACTAGCACAAAATGTACTGATGGCCATCAATTTGGATGGCTTTAAAAGGGCATTGGATAAATTCCTGGAGGAGAAGGCTATCAATGGCTACTAGCCCTGATGGTTATGTGCTACCTCTAGTATCAGAGCCAGTAAGCCTATGTACACTAGTTGCTGGGGAACATGGGCAGGAGGGTGCTGTTGCACTCATGTTCTCTTTGTAGGGTTCCATTGCAGCTGGTTGGTTGTTGTGTGAACAGAATGATGGACTTGATGGACCCTTGGTCTGATCCAACACAGCTCTTCTAATGTTTATATGTTCTTAGAAGTGAAAGGTACAGTGCCTCATTTTAGCTAGTAACGTTAAGAACTATCCGTATATGCATGGTGGTTAGCCAAAATTATCCAGAATTTTAGATGGAAAGGTCTGGGATCAGTTAGCATTAATGGGATTGTTTGTTATTCCAAAACACAAACACACTTGTGCCCTGAATAAATTTAACTTCAGATTGTATGAAACAAATGCTTAGATGGAATTTTCCAATGGTCTTAATGATTCCACTGGTCTACCAATCTTGACGCTTTCACAAACTGAAGGGAGCAGAGTAGAAGAATTAGACCTTTGTAGCTTTAAAGCACAGAGGTGTTACATTAATCCCTTGGCAGGCTCAATGTGATGACAAAATGACTGCTATACATACTGATTTGTGCAGGGTAGTGAAACTAAGACAGGCACATTTTAAAATCACCTTAAAATATGGCTGGAATCCAGAGCGGTATCCAGATTGAGCACATGCAACATCCCTCCCCCCCCCGACCCTGTGATTACTCTTTCGAAAGATGCTTTCCCCCATTCCTACCCAAGAACCTTAAAATTCCTGCATAGTTCCTTAAATTTCAAAAACGTTTTGGGAATTACACAGAAGAGCTGGCTCAAGGGGGAAATACTACTACAGCAGCCTTCCCAAACCTGGTGCCCTTCAAATGTGTCGGACTACAATTTCCATTATCCCCAGCTGGCACACCCTCATGGTTGGGTGTGCTAGCTGGGTTGTGGTCCAATACATCTGGAAGGCATCAGGTTGGGAATACTGGTACTAGAATGTGCTAGAATGTGGTACTAGAATCGGTGCTATCTTTTCCTGATTTTGCTTTTTTATAGGTCTCATTCCTAAGCCCCAAATTGCTTTTTGGATTTGGGAAAATTGAAAGAACTCTTTAAGAGTAGTGATGCACAGATTTTGTGAAATCTATTCCATCTGCACTTTGTGGCTTGTCAGGTTCCTTTCATTCCGTCATCCACTCTTTGACAGAATCAGATGCTTTCCAATTCCCCAAGTTTGCGTAAATTCGCATGATTTAAAATACATTGCACTGTGCACTTAATTTCTTAGACCTCCCATCTAGACCTCCAGCATAGCTCTTCTTATGTTCTTATGAGGGAGGGAGAGGAATGCTAGGAAGCTCAAAGAGCTGGGATCTAAAGAGTCAGTAACCTGAAGAGCAGGAACTTGAGAAGACAATGGGCATTGGAAAGGTTGAACTGATAAAAGGAGGGCCAAGGAAGAAACGAGGATTAAGGCAAAACTACACACAGAGCTTAATGGCAGGAAGGAAGAGGACAGGCAACTGAGGGAGTTGATGGAGGCAAAAAGTTAAGTCTAAAGGAGCCTTCCTCCAATTCCCATCCAGCATGATCAATGGTCACAGATGTTGGGAGTGGTGGCCCAAAACATCTGGAGGGCACCGGGTTGGAGAAGGCTGCTATAGTGTCTAGACCCTGACAGGAATTCTGCTAGTTATGGCTTCTTGTGTCACAGCAGCACTGTGACCTGGCCAAGAATTTCACACATTGCTTTAAACTAATCATTGCTTTGAACTAATCAGCCAATTCTTTAGCTGCTGGATTAAAAAAAAAAAGGTAGTTATAATAATCTGCTTTAATTGGAGTGTATAACCTTGATGATTAAAATTGGCATTAACTACCTTCTTTGTGGACCTCTGGACTTATTTCATTTATAAAGTGCAAGGAAATAGCCATATATTTTGCATTTTATAGCATGACATAAGGTGTATGAAATGATTGGACTGATAAGGGAGAACACACTAGACCCCTATAGTCTCATGTTGGTCTTGGACAATCCATTTTCCAACAGTCCAGGTTCCATGTGTGTAAAATGGTAATAATTGACTACATATACAAGATTAGTGTGTGTGTAATGGAAATCCAGACTGGAAAGAGCTTGCAATTCTAAATGATCAATATAAATTGATAGAAATGATCAGTGTAGATTCCTTTTTAAAAAGGAAGCTATATATTGCTCATATGACTCATTCTCTTAGTTTTCTGAAAGTGTATTGGAGAAAGAACAGTTTGAGGTGGTGATTCTGATGGTGATTTTAAAAATCTGAATAAATTACGGGTTAATGGGGACAATTCCTACCTGTTGAACTATGCATCTGTGGATGCTCTCCTTGGCCAAGAGAAATTCATTGCTTCACAATATGAGTTCAGTGGAAGTTCTCATATCCGTAACATGGAAGGGCTTTCTGATTCAAATGTTAATGCAGGCTCCTGGGCAAAGGGAGATATTCATGGCATGGTCCTTTACCTCCCTTGAGCAGCTTTATAGGTCCAGTGACTTGCTTTATATGTTAGGCTTTTGCTTCATTACGTTTATCCCCTGCTACCCCCACCCCACCCCAAAACTGAGATAATGTTAATTGCATTTAAAGGAGTATAAGGAATTGCTTTCTATTACATGTGGAAAACCTGTCCAAAAACAAAGAAACCTAAAGCCGCATGTAACATGCCAAGGTTTATGAACTTAAATTCCAGTCTATTTTTAAAGGTTTGGGGCAAGTGTGGTTTTTAACTTCACATCTAGTGTGTTTGATGGAGTTTTTAGCCTTTAAGCCTTGGCCTCACTTGAATTGCAAACCCAGGGGATGTGAACCCAAACTGAAAAAACAGTTTGTACGAACCTCTGTGCGCTGGGACCTGCCAACTTTTGCAGACTTTTTAGCAATGAGAGCATTGGCAGCTGCAGGGAAAATATGAAACCTTGAGTGGTGACTATAAAAACACTGGCAGCACCAAGGCATAACCTGGGAAGTCAGAGGTGAAACTCAGAGGAACCTGGTAGATTGGATGGGGTTGGGACAGAACTGACGCACTTTAGAGAAGTATATTGAGAGCAATCCAGTAGGCAATCTGGTGTCTTCCCGATGTTTTGGACTACAACGCCCATAAGCCTCAGCCGGTATGGCCCATGGTCAGGGATTATGGATGTTGTAGTCCAAAACTCTGGAGAGCACCAGGTTGCTCTTAGAAGAATCTGAACTTTACTGTCTTTTGAGACCCCAAGGCTGCATTGATATATACCCATACTGACTGGGACATAGGGAAGGAGGTGCTCCCTGAGGTACCTAGGACCTAGACTATGTAAGGCTTTAAAGCAGGGCTGTGCAACCCCCCCGATCCACCTCGGAGGCCAATCTGAAGCCCCGAAGTAGCCCTGAACTGCTTCTGGGCTGCCTCTCCGGGCTGAGCAGCTAGCACCCAGAAAAGTCTCCCCTTCTCCACTAACCTGGTGCCTTCGCCGCCTGCCGCTACTGCTATCCTTGCAAGGATGGCGGTGGCAGACAGCAGTGGCAGGTAAACCCCCCTCCCCACTTACCTGCTGCCTCTGCCATCCACCGCCACCATCCTTGCATCCGGCGACTTCCACTGCAGCTGACACATAAGCTCGGAAGTAGGCCACGCGGCCTACTTCCGGGCTTATGCGTCGGTGGCAGTGGAAGCTGCCAGACGCAAGGACAGCAGCGACGGCAGTGGCAGGTAAGCCTCCCCTCCCCCACTTACCTGAGGCTGCAGGTAAGGGATCCACTGAGGTCCAGCTCCAAAGCGCCAAGGTGGCCTGAAGCTTTGGAGCCAATTGGCTGTGGCTTTGGGCCGCCTCGGCCTTCACCCAAACCGCCTCAGATCTGTGATTCAGAGGTCCAAATCACCCCGATCCGCTTCAGATTCGGGGTTCAGATCCGAGGCGGTACACAGCCCTGCTTTAAAGGTAATAACCAGCACCTTATATTTTGCCCAGAAGCAAACTGGTAGCCATTGTAAAGATTTTTAAACTGGTGTAATATGGTCTCCACGGGATGTACAAATACGTAGGATTGCACTGTAGCAGTACTTATCTGATAGAACTTGACTTTGCTAGTTGGACCAGAAAATGACTGGTGAGCAACTCTTGTGGCAGCTGATTGAGCAGGTCACCACTTCTTGGCCAATTTATGTGGAGAAAGAGTTTGCTTAGAACATTCACAGACCTTCAACCAAGGACCCCTGCCCCTGAAAACTCCCTCTTGCATTTAAATTAATTGTTTTCTTTCTCGTATCCCAGTTCATTTTTAAAGAGATTTATGAGACACAGTTAACTTGTCTCTTCCTAAAACCTTAATAGTTTCAAAAGTGGCCTCTCTCAAGGCTAAGCCTATTGAAGTGGATTTATGGATTGCGTTCTATATCAAGATGGATTCCAGGCACTTGTGGGGGAATTAAATTGTTCAAGTAGCATCTTTCAAAAAATAAATCATGGTGGGTGGAGACAGTTTTGTTTGGGATCTAGTGGTTGCCACAGTTACTGTCTGACTGGCCCAGAAATCCCCCAGTCTGTATGGTGATGGTTTGTGGACCAAGTAGACTTGGTTTTAGCTAGGAGGGGGTGCAGATGTTTGGAGTAGGAAATGGGTGGCACTAGTCATCACTTTGGGACTACAGGTCTTTGGAGAAATGTGTTGAGAACTAGCTGTTTGATGATTGCTAAAGAATTTGATTATGGTGTCCTAGGGGTATTGTTCCGCAAAGCAAAGGATACATCCAAACCGACCAGAGAGCTTCAGCTATTGGGCGGTATAGAAATGCAATAAATAAATAAATAAAATCCAGTGAACTACAAAATGGGCACTGTCATCAATATCCTCTTCTCTTGCAGGTACTGAAGTGGGTAGAAGAAGCAGTGCAAGCTTCCAAAGTTCACCTCTTGTCCACAGACCACCTGACTTCAGCAGTAAATGCTTGGCAAATCCCCTTTGATCCCAGCTTGAAAGAGGTTACAGTGTCATTGAGTGGTCCTTCTCCAGCAATTGAAGTCCATGATCCTTTAGGTGAGTTGTTAATGCACTACTTCCTGCAAGGATGGGTGGTGATGGGTTAATATTCTCAGCACCTCAACAAACTGAACTTCCCAGGATTCTTCAGGGAAAGCCATGACAATGTAAGTGATATAAAAGCTGCAATGCAAGCTTGAAGAATAGACAGGGCTGGCCCAAGACATTTTACTGCCTGAGATGATGGATAAGTTGGCACCCCTTCCCATTCCATGTACAAAAGATGACCAGACTAGCAGTAAGACACTGGTGATGGGGTAGCATCCTCCACCAGCAGTTAGCTTAGGGGCAGACGGCATGTCATACAGAGATCTGCCCTGTCAACAACTTGCTGGAACTCTCTGCCTCCCGGGATCTGCTTCCTAAGGCAGCCGCTTCACTCTGCCTAATGGTAGTGCCATCCTGGAGAGCAGATATACCAATAATAATGTAAAAAAGTTTGGGCTTAGAGACCCACTTGATAGCCCTTTGGAGAACTGGCCTTATCACTGGGTGACTGTAGATGAATTTCTAGAGAAAGTTTCATGAGTACCCCAGTTGATGAGTACTCTTCCTTGGTAAAAGTGCTTCTGTTCTGACATGGAGAAAAAGAAGAATAAAATGAGAGCTAAGAAAATGAGGAGGGCTCAGGCATATTAAGGGATACTAGGAAGGTAGACAAGGAGACAAGGGATTCAAGAGAAGAGTACTAGCACCTCTCAGATGTGGAGGTTTGCTAACTCCAGCATGGACTGCAATGAGACAGCAATAGCAGCATTCTCCACCTATTATTTTCCCCAGCCACTCTCTCCATGAAGCTAAAACATTTAATAAAGATTCTGCCAGAGCCGCTGTTTACACTGGAGAGTAGGGTTTTGAAGAGTCCTTTACCTGTTAATTTGCATTTGGGTCTCTCATCCCTTGTTTACTTCCAAATGTAGCCTCTGTTAAAAATGGCCATCCAGAGATCTCTGGCATTTGCTGCTCCAAACATCCATCTCTAGGTACCAAGCATACTTGGCACTTAACATGTGATTGTATGTTCTTCCACTATGGAATTCCTGAGGTAATTTTGAAAAGCTGTTTTCATACACACAGAAGCACAGGCCTTCCTTTCCCCCCCTGATGCCACTAGATTTTCTTCTGAGTCAGTCCAAACAAAAAGAGAAGGAGAGAGAGAGAGAACCTGAAGCCGATATCCACGTTCAAAATAAGCAAGGCACGTCTGGCAGAGCCTGGGCTTGATGACGGCAAGCAAATACCATATTAAACTGGTCTCCAGAGTCACCCTCTGAGGAAAATTCTCCTTACCATTAAAAAGAGAAACGTTTGTTTTTTTTTGTTTTTTTGACATTATTATTATTATTATTATTATTATTATTATTATTATTATTATTTATTTATATAGCACCATCAATGTACATGGAAGTCTTGACTGTGCTGCCTCATAGAGACATCATGCCTGTCAGAAGAACATTTTATTGAGACTTTTAAAAGAGATGTTTAAAAAAATCCATAGCCCTTCACAAAGAGTCTTTAAATTTAAATCCAAGTACCTTATCTAAGCAGTCTGTTCTACAATTATTGTCCATATGTAAGGTGGTTGTCCCAAGATAAAACCTGGGTAGCCCAGATGGCGTATATGTCTCTGTTAACATCTTAATACTCCTGGAATCAATAATCAATAATCACAGAACTACATGCTGGGAACATGAGTGCTGCTATCATGCTGTGATAAATAAATTAGCTAAGGCCATGGCTAGACCGGGCGATATCCCGGTGATCGCCCTGAGATCATCCCTGTGCGTCCACAAGACGCACAGGGCATCCCAGGAGCAAGGAGGGATGATCCCTCCCTTGGCCCGGAATATTGCCCTACCCATTTTTCCTGCTTTTTCTGCGGAACGGGTGGCCTGGCGTTGCGGGTTGTCCTGGCTCCCCGCAAGTAACCATAAGGAGCCGGGACCCATGTGCGGGGCACAGAGGTCCTCAGGAGTCCCTCAGGAGCTCTGTGGAAGTTCCTCAGGAGCTTTATGCCCATTGGGGGTGGGGTGGGGTGAGCAGGTTTTTTGTTTTTTTTTAAAAAGTAACCTTTTGCGCATGAGAGCTCTTGCGTTGTTCTCCAATTGAAAACAAAAAAAATGGTGGGCGTGATCTCCTCTTCCTCCTGGGACGTCACGCACTGCGTATAGATGAAGGCAACAATCTCGCAATCATAAAATCACGAGATAGTCGCCCTCAAACCCCCTCGTCTAGCCATGGCCTAAAGCCCAAAGTACCAATCCACAGATGAGGTTGCCCACTGTGTCTTTGCACAATTCATTGCTCTGGCCTTGACTCCTTTCACTGAGTCTGAATTGTAACTCAGGAAAAAAAAATGTTCTTCAGCTATCAGAAGTCTGGGAAACAGTATTGTATGGTTTATACTTTTCCAGCGTTAATTCCCTTTATAGAACTCGGCTGGTTTTTCAGGACACTCACTCTTTTAAATAATTGTCTGTGTGAGTGATTTGCTCACAGGATCAATGTAATGTTAAAAGAGGGGACTTCTTTGGGCGCATAGCTACTTTTCTATGAACTATTCATAGGTTTTAAGATAATTACATGGAAATACGTTTGGTGCATAATTAACAGAAGAAACGAAGGACCAAATATTATACACAGCATTTCGTCTTCTCTTTGTGTGTTTATTTTATTTTACAAATAGCCATCAGGGGATGGGGAGAGGAGAGGCCCAGATTGAGACCGCAGACCATGTGCTTGAGGTGGAGTCTAATTGGGTCTGTGGAAGGGTGGAGGCTTATGGCTTCCCTACCTCATGGCTATGGTCCCAGTCCAGCTCAACCCCCAATGCCAGTTACTTGTAAAGAGAGAGAAAAATCAACCAAATAAGGCCAACTGAGATGGGCCTAATGCAATACGGCTGAATATGAAATATGTATGAATTGACAGAATCAAGTGTCATTCCAGTTTTTGCCAGAATCTTGCAAAACTGGGAGCCAGAATAGGCGCATCAGGTTTAGGGTGACCATATGAAAAGGAGGACAGGGCTCTTGTATCTTTAACTGTAATGGAGAAAAGGGAATTTCAGCAGGTGTCAATTGAAGAGGGTGAAATTCTCTCTACATCAACACAGTTAAAGCTGCAGAAGCCCTGCCATCTTTTGTATCTGGCCACTCTACTATAGCTAGTGTAGCTTTAACTGCTGTGATGAAGAGGGAATTTCACCCACTTCAATTGACACCTGCTGCAATTCCCTTTTCTACATTGCTGTTAAAGATACAGGAGCCCTGTCCTTCTTTTCATATGGTCACCCTAATCAGGTTGGCTTGTTGTTTCTTGGATCTCTGCACCTCTCTCTGTCAGAACTCTCACACTGTTGCTCTGTACAGCGATAGACCATGCTCCAGATTTTCAAGTTGTGTGTTGTTGTCAAGGGTACAAGGGCAAAAGGTTTGAGCATCACTGTGGTAATTGGTAAAAATGCAACACTTATTTCTTCTTCTCATGCTATAGGCAAGCTTTTAAAGAAAGGAACTGGTTTGATCGAGTTGCTGAATATTGAAAACTCTGCAAAGGTAGTGAACATAAAAGACCCAGAGCCTGGAATGTGGACAATTAAGGTAACGTAACTGTACTAATGATGTAATCAGTTTTCTAGACGTATGGTACAATTTTATATTAAAGATACGTAGCATTATATTAAAGATACATAACAGGATCCATAAAGTGACGTTGATGATGCATAATCCTTTTTATCATTTTGCTGGGGTGGGCAGAAGGTAGATCTCCAGGTGTTTGAGACTTCAACTCCCAGAAGGCCCTGCCAGCATGGCCAATGGTCAGGAATGCTAGGAGTTGGAAGTCCAAAACATCTGGAGAACTACTTTTTGCCCACCCTGATTTAGGGTGAAGTCTTTTTTTAAACTCACTTTCAGTTGGTTAGGGGCCCTATGATAAAGTTGGCTCTTTATAGTGATTGGATGTTTAAACCCAATCATTTTATTTACTTGTTTGGGGGAAGATGTGGGCCTCTTGACAAGGCACTCCAGAAGGTAGGCTTGGGTTTCTCCCTGGTTTTCAAGTCCTTACAGGGCTAAATCCAATGTGGCCTGGCTCTGAAGAGTGGTAGCTACTCCACTGTTAGCGGCTCACTTTCTGGAAAAGGATTAAACCAAAGCTGTTGCAACATTTGTGTGCCTGGCGAGGAGAACAGGAGATTAAATTTAGGCAAATGAAGCCCTAGGACAGGAATGTTGATCCCACGCCTCTTTAGCTTCTTTGGACAAACAAAAACCTAAGTGTGGTCTGTCACCACCCCAATGAAGCAGAAGACATGTCTGTGATGTGCATGTTAAGCAAATCACAGTGTACTTAAATGGGATATCTTCTGCTGAGCGCTACTGAACAGCATGGATTCCTCTCTAGATGATATTTGTGGCTAGTGCTGAGGTTCCAAAAGCATGGTACAAGCATGACAAAATTATTCCACACTCTGCTGCTGCTTTGAGCTCTTCTGAAGCCAACCCTTGCAAGTTATAATTGCTTAAAGGCTCTTGATGCTGAGCTGTGTCTCCTGACTTCCTCCTCTCCACATACATCACTCTCACTACAGAAAGCACTCCTTTTAAAAACCACAGCCAGCTTTGCAATATAATGAAGTATAGAAGATTGCAAATGTGTCTGAGATTCAGAAGCTCACAAGAGAGGACAAAGTTAAGTTTCCCTAAAGTAAATGAAAGTACTCATGGTACTTGCTCTGCTCACCCATCTGGAGGACAGCTAGACTTGGTAGTAGGCCATATGATTGCATGCTCTGCCCCCCATCCCTGTCTTCCCACCTTTAACTGTGGCTACAGGATATGTCAGCACCAACATTAACCCCTGTTGAGTTTAACCTGGTTCCTCTGTTGAAGCTGTTTAAGGATCCTGGTTAAATGAGGGAAATGGCACATGAATTTAACCACAATTTAAGTGGGTGCAGCTGTAGCTTTTAACCATAGTTAAGGTCAGCAAGTGCTGGTAAGACAGTATGATGGATAGTAACTAGCTGTCCCCCACTGAGAGGCAAGAGAAAAGGGTCCACATTCTTATCAGAGAGGGTTACATCATGGTGGCAGAGGCGGGGGGCACACAGTAGCCTTAGCTAGACCTAAGGTTTTATCCTGGGATCGTCCCAGGGTCGTCCTTGCCTGCTCCCGGGATATCCTGTGTGTCATTTACATGAACAGGGATGACCCTGGGATGATCCCGGGATAAACCTTAGGTCTAGCTAAGGCCAGTGTTTAAGAAAGAAGAAGAAATTTGTTCCAGGGGAGAGGGTGGTATGTGATCCTGTACAGCACTGCCAATCTGTTAACCATGGTTAGGAAAAGCCCAATGTTACATCTGCACGAGCTCTAAAAGGAGGAGGGAAGGATAAATTAGGCTTGTAATGGGCATAACCAAAAGGAGTTGGGAGGCGGGAGGGAGTAAAGCATTAAGGTTTAATCATTGAAAGATTGTGCTGGTGGGTGTTTTACCTGATGGGATTCTTTATTCATTGAAATCTCTATTCTGCCCATAAGGCAGCCAGTATATACTTCAAATACTATTCAAAAATCCTATAAAATGTGAAATGCATCTTTATGTTAGAGTGTTTTCTTATTTGGGTTCTAGTATGCTGCTGTAACAAAGAATGGAAAAGAATATATGAAGAATGCCCTTTCTTTCTAACAAAGTGTGCTAATATGTGTTAATATGCATCGGGTTAGAAGGGGGTTCCATGGATTGGGATCCGGGGAGCTGAGCAGGTGGAAACCTGGCAAGCTTAAGCTCCCAACTGGACTCTTGTGACATCCCTATACTCACTTTCGGGGTTATGAACAGGGCATCCTTGACTGTTTTGGAGAACGCAAATGAAATCCTCGTACATCTCTAGATTGTAGTTTCTCCATGAATGGACTGAACAGGTTTGTGATGTAAATTGTGTGCTTCTAGAAGTCTGCACTTAAATAAAACCTTAGTTATGATTAAAAAGAGTCACATTTTGCAACAAGGATGAATTATGCAACTTTTATTTGAAGTGGGATCATGCCGCCATAGTAGATTTACTAAAGGAATTGCATCGAATAACTCATCAGTTTCACCCTTGTTATAAAGAACATTGAAACTGCAGAGCTGGGGAGAGAAAATAAGTTTGTCACCCTGTTAGAGAAGGATGCAATTCCATATCAAGAATTTCATGTCTACACCAGCCCTATATCCAGGGATCGTCTCGAGATCGTTCCTGTGCATCCAAATGCCGCACAGGGGATCCCAGTAGCAGGCAGGCACAATCCCTCCATTCTCCTGGGATAACCCTTAGATGTAGAAAGGGCCTCAGTCTCCAAAAGGCAAATATAGTGCATCAGAAAGGTTTCTCTTTTTTTCCCCTGCTGGAAGATGGAGCAGAAACCTTCCAGCCAGTTAGGTAAATGGAGCATTTGTTTATGGAGAGAAAGAAAGTGTGTTTGGGGGCGGGGGAAGGATAACTGAATCAGAAATCAACAGGAAGTATTTACAGTTACTGGCTATAGTCCCACACATAGTAATGTGGCTATTTCCCACTGATTTCAGGGAGAGCTATGCAATTGTAACTGTGTGCAGAATTGGAACTGTTGTGAATAAAAGAGTTCTCTGTTGGATGTTATTTATTCAGAAGGTGATTGTGATGGTTGTAGTGGTGTGGTTGCTATTCACACGCAGCCTCCAAACCAATTCCAGTTGATTAGGTGAAGAAGGGTAACAATAAAGAAAGACAGAATCAACCCAGTTTAATGAGTTACACCCTTTGACGTATCCTTGTAACATAAAATGACCTGTTGCTATAGTAACATATAAACAAAATGTACATACTTTCTTAAAACTAAACACCACCCTAAGCCAGACTGCAGTTGTGCATATAACAAAAATGCATGAAATCCAGTGGATCTGAGACCTTTAATTTAATTTTCTAAAAAGAATCAAATCCCTATGAATTTAATTACTTAAATGTAATTGCTTACATTTAAATATTTTCAATTTCATTATGAGGAGGTAGGTTGCTTGTTTGTAATAATGTTTATACATGTTTTTAGGCGTTGTTAGTATTTTGTTTGGAGAGACATCTGAATGGATTTAGTTTTAAACCAAGCATATTTCTCTCTGTCTGTTGCAATCAGGTTTAAGCTAACCCAAAATTAGCCTGACGTAAGCTTAAATAACACAGTTCACATGGGATCTAAATAACTCAAATATGTATCCAATGTTCAAAATTGGTACCATTCAGACATCATGGCAAGCCTTGGTTAAGCACGCTTAACTATTTTTTAAAAATTATTTATTTATTTATTTATTTATTTTATATACCACCCCATAGCCAAAGCTTTCTGGGCAGTTTACCGCTATGGTTTGGTGTGACATTGACAAAGCTATAGTTAGGGCTGCTTTTCTATCTCCAGAGGCTGCTATACCATGGAGGCGGAAGTGAGCTTATGATGGTGTGATGAAAGGATTGAAAACAAAAGCGGACAGTCAGATATTAAACCCAAGTTTGCCTGTTGTATGTTTGGAAGCTCAAGCTGTGGTTTGGCATCTAAATCATGGTTTGCCATGACATCTGAATTGAGACTTTGTTTTATAAGCTTCATAAGTAAAGATAATGGGTTGGAAGGAGGTTCATGGAAGGGGACTGTATGCCTCCCCGTACACCCTTTCCAAAGAGCAGAACACTTTCCTGTTTTGGTGCAGGCTATCTCATTAGGGACTACACTGGGAAGGGAGAATCACCCCAAGTTAGGCGTTGGTATCTTGCACAAGCAGAGCTGTGCTTACGCGAAGCACTTCTGCCCAATTGTTGATAATTCTACCCTGCCTCAGCAGTTCACCATGCCCCATTTCACACATGAAAGAGGGTCATCATGGAATCAGGGGCTGCTGTGTGCATAGGGAAACACCCTTTCCACAAATTTCCTTCTGCTTGCAGGACTCAAGATCAAACTCAGTTTGAGCACCACTTTGATAAAATGAAGAAAACCTAATGGTACACACATCTACCATATACAATACATATACCGTATATTTGTATGTAAGCATAATATGCTTGATCATTTTCCTGGGCTACGGCAAGGTGTTGCCCTGAAATTCCTGCCTGTCGCTGAACAATGCACGTACATGCTAAGAATGTGTTGTTCATAAAAGAGTAATCTACAGAACATAGGCAGCCAATCCATGGCACAGGTTGTCGGAGTTTGGAGTGAATAGTAACAGAATAGCCCATGGTCCTGGCTATGTCACGGCATCATACCTGCTAAACTGAAAGTTGGTTGGCTGAGAGCTGTTCACTCCCGTGTGAATCAGCTGTCTTAGGTGTTTCAAGGTTCACTACCATAGACCTAGGACTGCAGCAGAATGAGGTGGTTGAGTGGACTGTACCACTTCAGACGATGGGCATGTGCAGTGCTGGCGCCAGGGACCTTGGGCAAGACACCCTTAATGGGCTCCCTCTTTCACCGAGTCTGCCTTCTCGCCACCATTGCCACCAGCTGCTTTTGCTCCTCCTCTTTCTCATCATTGCTACCATTTGCTTGCTTGACAAGCAGAGAGACAGTGAGCAAGTAGACAGTGGCATCCACTGCTCTTCCTCCTGCCCACCATCCCATTGTCTTGGCCAGAGCAAGAGGCAGATGAACAAGGAGGCTGCAATGGGAAGAGGAGGAACAACTCCAGGGGTCTCTTGCAGGGGGCCCCTGCTGGGGTGTGAGCCCTTGCCAGATGCCTGACCACCATTGACACTGGCATATCTTGTGCGTCACATGTTGTGTGTCACATTTTTAAGAAGATCCACCACAAAACAAGCCCTTTGTAAGCAGCAGTCCAAAGACTTTGGCTGGCCTTGGTGAACTAGAAACGTGGGGTTGTCAGGACCATATCACTCCCTCAAGCGACAGGGTCTTGTCTCTGACCTTGCAAGACCAAGATCAGTTCCCCTGTTCCCCTCTCCAGGTCAGTCCAATGAGGAATTCTTCCTAAAAATAAGCTGCTTTCCAGCTCAGATGTGGAAGGTAGGGCTTGGAGACTTGGGTTGATTCTGTGCCTGCTGGGTGCTCAGCTAGACACAGAGCTGGAGACAAGCTGACAAGCCTCTACCTCCCTGCACCAGCTCGAAGTGGAACGGTGGAGGTTTTTCTTGTCTCTGGGCTTTCTGTGGTGACAAGCCGACATGTATGTGAGCACACGGCCAGGGCAGCGCAAAGGGAATCCCAGGTTTGCTCTCAACTTTGGGTCTGGAACATGGGCAGAGATCCTTCCTTTTCCTCTGCAGTTCCAGGGTTGGGATGAAGCCTGGGGTTTGTCATGAATATTAGAGGCTGGACCCCTGTCTTCAAGTCAAGAAAATTAGCACCCCAGGGAGAAAAAAAAATAGAATAGGCTATTTGCAATGTGTTAGTTTTCTACTTGCAAGGAGGTTTGTTTTTCCCCAAAAAAGTGAGGTATAAAAGTTGTGATTTCCCATCTTACTGCCTCAAGATTCTATGCATTCCCACCTCATTTTGCTGCTTAAGTTTGTAACATTAGCAGTATTGTCTGGAATCCCAACAACTATCTCAGATATGTCCAAGGGCTTGGACATGTCTTGTGAGTGTGTTACATGTTTGTAATTTGGACAGCAGACCATGCTTCCCCACAACACAGACACAGGCCTTAGCTAGACCTACCTAAAAGTCCGGGGGAGAGGAGGGGAGACCTCGCATTGCAATTAACACGAGATCTCGCCCCCGTTTACATGTAATGCGCGACGACCTCAGGAAGAGAGGTGTCGTGCCCACCTTTTTTATATTTTTAAAGGAGACGGAGCGCACAAACGCTCGTGTGCAAAGGTAAGGTGTTTTTTTAAAAAATAACTACTTTCCCTGCTCCCCCCACCCTACCCTACCCCCGATGGGTGCAGAAACGGGCCACACACTCTGCGGTCTCTGTCTCAGCCCGAGACCACGGAAAAAGTGGGCCCAAAGTGTAGGGCTGTATCCCGGGGCAAGGGAGGGATGATCCCTCCCTGATCCTGGGATCCTCCGTGCATCATGTGGACACACAGGGATGATCCCGGGGTTCGCCCTTGGGATATAGCCTGGTGAGGACACACACACACACAATGCCACACCACACACTGCCTTCGGGGGGGTCCCCTTCCTTTCACAAGCAACTTGCATGGGATTCTAAAATGTCCTTGGGTGTGGACATCGTTGTGTTGTTTTTGGAGCCCTAATAATTATATATGGCATTATTTCCCCATTTAGATGGTTTGTAATAAAACTGTACATCCACTGATAAAAAAAGGAAAGTTCCTTAAAATGTATAATCCCATTATGAATGTCTTATACAGATGTTGTGTAAAACTATAAAAGAGATCTGTTGTCACTGTGTTTGCCTAAGTAACACTTAACAGCCAATTACCACTTGATAACGGGAGTCTTTTTGGCACTCTGTTAACAAAAAAAGAAAGAAAGAAAGAGTTTTCTTTACTCCACTGATCTTGACAGCAGCTGGGCTGTGCCAGAAAACCCTGGGGGTGGTGATTTTACTGAGGTGAAAGGCTAAGCCACATAAATAAATAGTGGCCTTCCCAATAAAGGCACACAGTGATTCGTCAGGGTGCCTAGAGGGAGTGGATTGTCTAAGTAGTGATTTTATGGAAAACAACAGTTTCTTTTAGGCTGCAGTCTATACACACTTACCTGGGAGTAAACCCCATTGAAATAAGTGGGACTTACGTCTGAGTAGACAAGTAGGTTTGTGCTGTTAACATATTTGCTGGCATTGTTTTTGCTACACAAAACAACTTGTGTTCTTTTTAACTTGGTGCGGTTTAATAAAAGAGCCATCAGTTATTCGTCCCTGTACATGGACAAAATAGGGATTTATGGATTCAGAACTAATCTCACTATCTCTTATTCTATGTTATCTCTGCCTTTCCTGAATCCTTTACTTGCATTTAGTGGATATGCGTTGACCATTCTGCTACTGTGCTGTGTGCATGTGTGTTTAAACTGTCCAGCACAAACTCTTGATAGTAATTTAGGATATGTAGTAATGTCAGAGAAATCTGCAACAGAATCAAATGAGTTCAGATTTCTATGATTCTGCAGTGGATCAGTTTTTCCCTAATCACATGGATACCAAGGACTTGTGGACTGGGTTTTTTTTTGGTAACTTTCTGGAATTTTATGCAAATTTAGTCGTAGAAACATGTGTAAAATTTAAAAAAATTCAATGGCTAAAAATGCACATTAAATGTTCATTCTGTGGTGGATTTGCATATTTTGGGGGGGATTTGTAATTTCTCTGAGTGCAAATTTGTGCAAATGTGAATTTGCCACATTTGGGAAATTGGGAACCCCCCAATTCTGTCAAAGCGTGGACAACGAAATGAAAGACACCATACAATCTGTGAAGCACAGATGGAACAGATTTTTACAAAATCTGTGCATCTCTCAGGGGATGTATGTGGATTTCTTCTGAATTGCCCTAGTGTTTGCAGTAATCAAGATGGACATAATATTTGGGATTCTGCAAGTCTGAGATGAGTGAAAAAAATTGTGCATTATACGGAAACTTCCCCAAGCTGCTTTTTCAACTGTTTAGCATCTTTGGAGACTGTCATGCCTTTACTGTATAGTATTTTTTGTCTATTTGTGTTTTTTTATTTTAACTTGTTTTGTTTTTCTTCTGTAAATGAATTCAATCAAGGCCAGATTTCTCTTATCGTGCTTAAGATACTGGGAATTAGGCAAGTCTCTTTGCATTGGTCATGTTTTTTGAAGAACTGTATCTCAAAAGCCAACTAAACAATGAAGTATTTCCTTTATAAAATGCCTGCCTATTTCTTGGTAAACCTTTGGTCTTATTATTTTTAATATGTGTTGCTTAATGCCTGATCTTGGCCATGTTTACATGGAAATAAGCTCCATTATTTCATTGAGACTTGCTTATATACCAGGATTGCAGTCTTAATGTCTAGTGGGGTCAATAAGCTTTCAATAAATTTCACATGCTGATTGCCAAAACGTATTCTCCTGCAATACTTTTTAGACATCAAGTAGTGGGCGACACTCTGTTCGAATCACCGGTCTCAGTACTATTGACTTCAGAGCTGGTTTTTCTCGAAAGCCGACACTAGACTTCAAAATGACTTCCAGCAGACCAGTACAAGGTTAGTAGCTACTGTAGTTCACATTTCAATCATCTTTACCTTCAGGGAGATGTCTCTAATTTAAGTGGTTATTGAATGCCCACAACCTGGGATGTATGAATCAGTCTATATCTGTGTTACTTTCACATATATTCAACATGTCTGCCCTGGCCAATTTCTGCATCATTCTGTGATATATATATATATATATATATATATATATATATATATATATATTAATGAATGAAAGTCCACATTAATTTTCACATGCAACTTTCCTTAGCATATGCATTATTGTACACAACTTCCCTGATGATTTTTTCAGTGATACTCAGCTGTCAGAGATGAACATATAGAATGTAGGGAAGGATGTGTCCCAAAAACATGCATAGCCATATCCCCAATGACAGCATGTTGGTCTGTTCCCCAGCAGCAAAGCTTTTCCTTTCATAAAATAGTAGCATTCGTATGCCAGAGTTTCTGAATTATGGTTGCAGCCTCTTGCTGGGAGTGCTGGGAGTGATATGATGGGAAGCTACATTACCACTTCCCGATCAATCCAAATATATTATGGTCTAAGAGAGACAATGGGGGACCTTGTGCTGCCTAAGACAATTGGAAAGGCCCAGCTTTGCGTGTTTGTAACTCTTCCTTTGTATTTTGTAAATAGGGATACCTACCTACATCCTGCTAAATACTACAGGGATCCATCTTCCTGCCAGAGTGGACCGTCTAGAACTGCTCAGCATCACTGGAGACCTTCTGAAGACACTGCCTGTGAAATATTTCCCTGATAGAAAACCTTATGGAATCTGGAATATTACCGAATTTATTCCACCAAATGATGCCTTCTTTCTGAAAATAACTGGCTATGACAAAAATGATTACCTCTTCCAGAGAGTTTCAAGTGTTTCATTTTCTAATATTATTCCTGGTAATTTTTTTAAGTGTTTTTCTTTACTTGCATGGTCTTCATATATTTAGTAACAAACATTTGGAGAGAGGATTTTCCTGTCTCTCCCTAACTCCTGTGGCTGATATAATACAATTCTTAGTACCATGCAGAAACATGATTGTACTACTCCATTATACTTACATTATACTTACATGACTTGGTTTTTATTGTAGAGGCTCCAAAAGTAAGCATGCCCAAGAAAACCCCAGGATATTATCTACAGCCAGGTCACATTCCTTGCAACATAGCCAGCCTTATACCTTTTACTATGCATTTTAGCAGAAATGGAATTAAACTGGGAATGGATCAGTTGTTCAAGTAAGTAACCATTTTTCAAGTTTATTGTTTGACTTTTAAATGAATAACACACACACACACACACACACACACACACACACAGAGAGAGCATACATTCAACTTCATTATTCAATTGTAAAATTCAGTGATAAAAATTCAGTGATAAAAATTCAGTAAAATATCCAGGGTACCTGTAATCCATAGACTCCCTTTAGGGTGCTTTGCATGTTGCAAGACAGGCCAATAGGCATTTGCACAAGAGATCTGAGACTAAATTGTAGTGTCTATGGGAAGAAGATGTATTTTCGGGTCCTCTTTAAAGTAATAACATTGCTGTAATTGTATGAATGTAGCCAGTAATATATGTGAAAACACTGGGTTGTATTTTAATTCACCAGCACATCCACATCACTGTGCACATGGCCCCTTTAAGTTTTTTTAAAAATCTGTGGTTCTTTTGAAACCCATTTGATCCAGCACAATTAATCTCTTAGTTATATTATTTGGCATGGGAGTGCTGATGGCAATGGTCTGATACTATGTGCTGGGGAACTCAAGTTCCTCAGAAATTTTGTTAGTGGATACTTTAAAGAGAAGGTCAGTTATAGTTGATAAGTTTTGCCAGAAGACAGCTTATTATCAATACTTTCCCCTGCAACACTCAGGGAAAGAGCGGGTGAGCGGTGTGAGCGAGCGAGGGGGCAAGTGAGGGGGCGAGTGAGGGGGGCAAGCGGATGGACGGGTGAGCGAGGAGGCGAGCAGGCAAGTGAGCGAGGGGGGCGGGTGAGGGGGTGAGCGAGCAAGGGGGTGAGCGGGGGGCATCATACATTGTGGGGGGTAATTGGGGGCAGGGGGAGCGTGGAACCCTTTTTTTTAAAAAAAGACTTACCTTATCGTTGGTGCGCTCCTGCGCACATGGCCCCTTTAAGTTTTTTTTAAATGGAGGATGCGATGGGGCTTTCCCTTACCCCGTCGCATCTCACGTGTAGAAAAGGGCGACGGCCCGCACTAGCTGCAGCGTGGCCTTGCTCCTTCTCCTCTGCGGATTAACAGGTAGGTCTAGCAAGGCCCCCTGTATACATGCTAGGATCTTGGCCACCTTCTGCCCATGTCTGGTCTAAAAAGCATTAGTACATTTTGCTTGCTGCACTGCAGGCTTTGGCTTTAGTCTCTAGTTCCATTGCCTTCTGGTCTACCTTTGAGCATGGATGCCCACAGCCCCACCTGACTTTGTGAAGATGGCGAGGAGCAGATGGCTGTTGAACAGTGCAATGTACCTACAGCTGAGCTTCTCCTTTATCCTATTCTACAAATCCTTTTTAGGATGTTTAATTTAATTTATTTATTTTTAAATTGCAGAGAATCTGCTAATGTGAACTGGGAGATTCCCAAGGTGTCTCTGTCGGATGAGGATTACTATGAATGTATTGCCAGCAGCAGTGCAGGAACTGGGCAGGCACAGACATTTTTGGATGTGTCAGGTTAGTACCATTTACTCTTTCCTCTCCAAAGGGGTTTATTTTATTCAAATTGGACTCTGTAAAACCAATCTGATAACAAATCATCAAGATGTCCCAAATTGTGCAGTGATCATGTAGCACAATCAAAAACAAAAGGGAACACCTACTTCATGCAGTGCCTAATTAACTTCTAAAATCCATGATCACAAGATGTCATGGCCACTGCCTTAGATGGCCTTATAAAAAGAGGAGAGATCAGATCCATGGAGAATATCAATAGCCCTGAAGAACAGAACAGATATTACTTTAAGGGCACAATCCTATGCATGTTTAGACAGAAAAAAGTCCTGTAACTCCCATAATTCCTCAGCCAGCATGGATGTTCAGGGAATGGTGAAAGTTCTAGGATTTTTTCTGTCTAAAGAAACATAGAATTGCACCCTAAATGTGGGACTATCAGCCTTGTCTTTTTTCTCATTTTCACTCTAGAGTAAGCACAGAGACCCCAATCCAGATAGGGATACTAGCATGGGGTGTAGGGGTGTTTTTTATGATCAGGATCAGGCAACCTGCACCCACTCTTGGGTAAAAATGCAAAGAAGGGATAGCTGTTAGACATACATCTAAAATAATGTCTGTTTGGGCCCTAAACCATATCTAAATGGAACCTCCATGTTCAGAGGGATGCTTGATGCATCTGAATATCAGTTGCTAGAGTCAAATGGGATGGCTGTCTTTGACTACTACTTCTGACAATGTGCTAACTCCTCCAGAACTGCCATATTTTGGCCATCTCACTGGAATCTTCCTCTAGAGCAAAGTAGAAGTGCTTATATGAGGAAGTGGCATCGTCATTAGCCACCAGTACCACCATATGCATTATGCTTATTGGCAGGGGACAGGTTGACAAACCATTTCTTAACCTAACCAGAATCTGCTTCTCTGTGTGTGGACAGTGAGGAGAGGCTATTGGATAGGGATGTACAGATCACTCTGTTACTCATCTGTGTAACTTTTGCATGTGTTCACCCATAAATTTGTTCTACCCATTTTCAGATGAATCTGCAAATAAGAGACAAAAATGTTCATTTAAATGTTAAAACAGATTTAAATGTGCATTTCTAAATGTATTTTCCCTCTACACATTTGAAAATGTATTTTTGATACTTGTATATCACAACAGTAGGTGAAGTGCAAAATCCCATTGGTAGCTACTTCTGTACATTATTTATTTATTTTATTACATTTATATACCGCCCCACAGCCGAAGCTCTCTGGGTGGTTTACAACAGTTAAAAATGGTAAACATTAAAAAGTATACAAAATTTAAAAACCATCAAAAACATAAAAACAGTATAAAAACAACGGTATCCATTTAAAAAATATAATTCTGGGGTCCATTAAAAACAAACTTAACGTTGTTAAATGCTGTTAAAATGCCTGGGAGAAGAGACATTACTACATAAGGTGTGGGCCAGGTCAGTTTGTATCAGGAATATGGTTGAATTCCTCAAGCTGCTTTCCCTGGACATCTTTGATGAAATAGTTGTTTTGCTTGAGAATCAATGAGTCATTGTGCTTGCTTGAAGATGCAGTCATTATTTGAAGCGAAATGTCTTCAGTCAATTTTCAGTAGCATCATCTCAGGTAAGGAAATTGCTAACTTCATCTCGATGCAGGCTATTTCCTTATCTTGCACATAATAGCAAATAAATTTAGTGAACGTAATTAAGAAAGTCTCCCTCTAAACAGATGGGAAGAATCTGAAAGCAACTATAGGATCGAGATTTTTCATGACATGTGATATGATATAATGACTTAGCAGATAAGGAAAATAGATTTAAAAGACTTTAAAAATACGCATGCATTTATTCCAAATAGTCCAACCAAGAAACGGGGTTAGCTGAACAGCAGGAGTTTTCACATATGGTCAAACTGTCTACAAACATCCTGAAAGAATTTTGAAGTAAAAGAAACTCCCTTATGCAAAGATAAATGTGGACTTGTAAATCAATGTTGTCATGAAAATTTAGTGCGGTTGTGGGGTTTGTTTAGCTTAGTTTTACAAACTGTAAATCTTTCTAAAGGCAACTCCTAAGGAAGAACAAATGTGAATGTTCGAGCATTCTGAAATTCTCCAAACGTCACTTTGAACCTTGGTTTGGCTTGCTCACATTTTTATTCACGACTTGTTTTTCAGTGTGTTCAAATGGGAAAAGTGCACATTTAGAACAGGTAAAGTGTGTATTTCCCCATTGACTAAAGCATGGAAATATGATTTTTTAAAAATAATGCATATTGCAAAGTGCACATCCCCCCCCCCAAATATATGTATTCCGAATGCAATTGCAACTTTGCAAACATTATTCAAAAAGTGTGTTCGTGTTCAGGGTTCTGGTGATTTGCAAACTGAAATGAAATTCTTGTACATTCTTATGTGAAATAATAGAATTTTTATTTAAAAATATATGTTTTGCTCTTATATGTATAATTAAAGCTGGATGCTCCTGTCTGGAATTTGGATAAATGACTGAGAATGGGTGCAGGAGAAATTGCCCTATTCAGGCAGAATCTATTCCTGGCTCTACTTAGTGAGAGCATGCGAGAGTGACCCGCTTTTTCTTAGTAGCCCCATTAGGCGAGTGAGAAATGGGTACTTTGATCCCACTGAAGATCTTCTTGGAACAGGCTTTCCTTCCTATACGAATATTTACATGCCTGCTTTCCTACCCAAGAAATGTATGACGTGTAACCTCCCAATTACACTTGGGAGGTTACACTGGCGCCAACGCTGATTTTATTCCGGCGCCAAGTGAAAACATGGCTTTTTAACAAAGCTTTTAATGGTTGAATTCACTAGGCACATTGTTTTAATTGTTTTAATAGTTTTACTGCTTTTAAATTATATATTGTTTTAACTTGGTTTATGGTTTAATTTGTTTTTAGCTGTGTGTATTTACTGTTTTTATACAGTATGCTTTTATCTGAACGCCGCCCTGAGATCTTATTGATAGGGCGAGATATAAATGTTTTAAATAAATAAATAAATTATAATTCTGAATCCAAACAAATGTGATGAGGGCAAGCTTTGGTGTTAAAGAGCAGTATCCCACAGGCCCATTGTGCAAGTGGCCGTTCCCAATTATTCTAGTGCACAGCTGAGATTTAATGCTTCCTGTAGGAGCCCTGAAATGAGTGACATTATGAATCAGGACAATTCTGCAAAACTCCATTGTGCAAGCATCACTGATATGCCCCGATCCAAAAATGAGCATTTCCACTCATTTCCGGTTGCTCCTGTAGTACACAGGCCGTTGCTAGAAGAGGGTTTAGCCCAGGCTGATACCTAGACTCACCCCTGTGCGTCCAGATGACGCACAGGGGATCCTGGGATCAGCCTGGGCTAAATCCTCCCTTGGCCCAGGATAACTGGCATCGGTTGTGGCCCAGTATTTCTGCAGCCCTGGGCTGATCCCGGGGCTGCGGAAAGTCTAGCTGGTTCCGTGGCTTTTCCCAGCTACATGGCTTACTCGTAAGTAGCCGGGAGAAGCTGAGCACTGCGCCCATCAGATGGGGGGGAATCATGGGGGGAGGGAGATCGGGGCCAGGGGGGAAATCACGGTGGGGGGGGGGGAGAGATTGGGGCCAGGGCAGAAATCGCAGCCCAGGGACAATGGCGGGGATCAGAGATCGCGGGCGGGCGGGCATCGGACATTGTTGGGGGGGAATCGGACATTGTTGGGGGGGAATCGGGGGCAACATTAAATGTATTTTAATGTTGTGCATCAATATTGTGTTTTTAATATTGTATTTTAATATTGTAAACTGCTGAAAGATTTCATTATATTCAGTGGTATATAAATGTCACAAATACATTAAAAAAATACCACTCAGGACCTGACACTGTAAATATTGCTGATTGATTCGAATCAGTCTTTGCTTCAAGGTCCCCATCCTCACATCCTCTTGGGCTTCCTGGGACCATGTTCCCCTAGCGGTGTCTACTCCCATTCTGCGAATACCATGGCCAATAGGTCATGGATAAGGTTTCCCCTTAACTCTCTCTTCTGCTGTGATTGACTTCTTTAGTGTAGGTGCTTTGATGTAGGGACACTAGCGAAGTACTTGCCATTGCGGGACAGACGCAAGAATAAACACACAGAACTTTGGGTTTAAACAGGGGCCACATTTATTCAAGATCTGCAAAAGGGGTGTAATCCTATCGGGCATCCAGCCTGGCCTGCACACAGGCCTTGCTACGTAAGGGCGAGCACTCTTGTCCAGGGGGTTGGCGCTGCATCTTTCACCGTCCCCTTACAGGATAGGGAGACCTTCCCTCGTCACCCCAACCCAACCCAGGCCACTAGGCTCAAGGTGGGGTGAGAAAGGTCGGCCTCAGAGGTAATCCTTATCTCCTAGCCTGACCACAAGGCTCAACACTGGGAGCCCTTGGGAATTACCTGTCACCACAACAGTGCCTCTGAATGCTCACCATTGCAATCCCTCTGGATGCCCGTTCCTACCTGCCGGTAATGAAATGTGGCCAAATTAGCTATCCGCCGAATCAACCTATTTACTCTCCCTGGCTGTTTTACAGTGTGGAGTAGGCGAACAAACTCATGGCTAATTCAGAACATGAGTAAAAAAATCCTACTCAGTCCCCTAACGGCAACCAGCAAGCTCACACTGCCTACAGGGAGGGAGGGAGGGAGCCGTGCAAAGCAAAGAGGGCTGGGAAGGGTAAGTGCCCAGTTTTTATCCCTTGGGTCACTCCTTCCAGCCCAGTGGCGCCAAGCCCAAATGCCCAATCACCATTGGGCAAGCCCCTTCCCTCGCCCTGCCCGCAATCCTCTCCCCATGCTCAGGCTGTGCCAGGCATGGCAGAATGATCATTGCACATGCATGAGAAACATAGAGAAGCATTCAACGTTGCAATCTGTTGTGGCTACGAACTGTGATGCATGGGGAGGTACTCTTGTTTCTCTCATTCTCTGCTCCCCAAAGACCACCGTGCTGCTGCTTTATTACCCTGTTTTCCCCAGAAAGATGTACAGAGCACCCCCATTTCCCTGCACAGTCACATAAAGGGAGTAAAGGGAGTAAGTTCGTCAGCTCGTGATTTTGCTCTATTGATGGCATTAACAAAAACAAGGGTCACATAAAACCTCCAACATCACATAACACACTATGGAAGGGATGCATGAAATGATATTGCAAATGATTGTCCAAACGTGTTCATTGTGGGCTCTATCCGATGCTGCCTGTATGCTAGCGGGACCCACTGCTAGCGCAATGAGAAACTAGTGTTTTTAAATTAACTGGAAACTAGGGGAGATTTATTTATTTATTTATTACATTTTTATACCGCCCAATAGCCGAAGCTCTCTGGGCGGTTCACAAAAATTAAAACCATCATAAAACAACCAACAGGTTAAAAACACAAATACAAAATACAGTATAAAAAGCACAACCAGGATAAAACCACACAGCAAAATTGATATAAGGTTAAAATACAGAGTTAAAACAGTATAATTTAAATTTAAGTTAAAATTAAGTGTTAAAATACTGAGTGAATAAAAAGGTCTTCAGCTGGCGATGAAAGTACAGTGTAGGCGCCAGGCGGACCTCTCTGGGGAGCTCATTCCACAACCGGGGTGCCACAGCGGAGAAAGCCCTCCTCCTAGTAGCCACCTGCCTCACTTCCTTTGGCAGGGGCTCACGGAGAAGGGCCCCTGTAGATGATCTTAAGGTCTGGGTAGGTACATATGGGAGGAGGCATTCCTTCAAATAACCTGGCCCCAAACCGTTTAGGGCTTTAAATGTCAATACCAGCACTTTGAATCGGGCCCGGACCTGGACTGGCAGCCAATGAAGTTGTAAAAGGACTGGCGTAACGTGATCCCGCCAGCCAGTCCCTGTTAGTAAACGGACTGCCCTGTTTTGTACCAGCTGAAGCTTCCGGACCGTTTTCAAAGGCAGCCCCACGTATAACGCATTGCAGTAATCCAAACGAGAGGTTATCAGAGCATGGATAACTGTAGCTAGGCTATCACTGTCCAGATAAGGGCGCAGTTGGTATATCAGCCTAAGCTGATAAAAGGTGCTCTTTGCCACTGAGTTCACCTGTGCCTCAAGTGACAGTTCTGGATCGAAGAGCACCCCCAAACTATGGACCTGATCCTTTAGGGAGAGTGCAACCCCGTCCAGGACAGGGCAAACATCACCTCGCTGGAGGTGATACTTGTTTCTGAAACTTGTTTCTGAAACAGGGCAGGGCATCAGACCTTGCAGAAGGGAGCCACGTTGACCTGGCCCATTCCAGAAATGGCTGGAACACTCATTTCCCAATTTGCTTTAGGAAGTACTAACTCCCTCGTTGTGCTAGGGGTGACTTCTGCAGGAGCAAGAGAACAAACTCTTGGATACTGGCCTGTGAGTGCATATGTTAATGTTTTCTGATCCTATCCCCGTCTGGTCTTCTAGTTGTGTCTGTTGTGAATTTAAAATAATAATAACAACAACATTAAAGATTTGCAAGTACAAAAACACTCTCCTTCCCCATCTCAGACAATCTTTCTCACCCAAATTACAATTGAACTGCCCAGAGAGCTCCGGCTATTGGGCGGTATAGAAATGTAATAAATAAATATCATCTCACTTATTTGTACTTTAGTTGGCTGTGGTACAGTGGATCAAGGATTATTCTTGTCCTCTGTTGCTGGAATCAGATCAGCCTTCCTCCAATGGAGAAACACCAAACACTTGAAGCCTTTATTCTCTGCCCCCCACACCCGCCCCACCAGCTTTGCCATATTAAATCTGAAAATGTTGAATGGCTTGTTAGCCTGGGTACTTACTACCTATGACAGTGGGGAAGTTTTGCCTGGAAGTGATATTCATAAAACAAATGTGCTATTCATAAAACATATAAAAGGCTGTTGAAAACTATTTCCAAGTTTGGCTCCAGAAAAGCTCACTCTGATCTCAAAATAATGTATGCAAATTTATAACGTGCTTATTTGGAGGGGGAAATGCTCTTTTATTTGCATGGTTTGTTCTGAGATTGAATTTATAATAATAATAATAATAATAATAATAATAATGATAATAATAATTTGAGGGCTTGACGTTGGATAGGAAAAGGATAGCTGTTGGAATACGGAGGGTACTAGTAGAGAACTAAGTCAGGAAAATTAGGACATAGTGGCTTCAGCCGTAATCAAATCCAGGATACAGGATATGAAGCCTATTTTCTGACACTGCCTGGGCATTTTCAAACACATTTCTGCACTGATAAGGGCCAGAAACATGTTTTCCTTTAAAGGATGGGAGGATATAAAGGAGTCTTTTTTAAGAATCCTTTTTTTTTTTTTTTGGCACAAGATATTGGGTTTGTGGATGTGTAATACCAGGAAATGAACAACAATGTGTCTTAGATAATTACACTGAAGCTGGGCCCATTTGCCTAGGACCCTACTTATGACACACTTAGAGATAAAGGATAACCCTGGGGCTGTCTATATGCCCTGGAAGCCCCAAGGTGGCTCAACTGGAGGCTCAGCATCAATTATACGATGCAGCAGCCACCTCAAAGCCATCACGGGGCTTTCCAGAGAAGTACCACATTTTAAAAGTCAGGAATTTATCCCGACTTTTCAGGATGGAGTGAGGTAAACAAGGCCCTTTGGCTGTCTAACCTCGCTCTGTCCTAGATGCGGAGGCATGGCCAGGCAGATGGCAACCCCTGATTGGTCGCTGTCCGCCTGGACAGAGTGCAGGGCCCTGGCTGGTGAGGTGACATTGGAATGCCCTGCACTGCCTTCAGCATGGGGAGAAGAGTTTCCCTTTTGCTGAGGAGCCTTTTGCGTCTAACATTTTAAAAGTAAGTGGGGGAAAGCCAGGGATGGACAGGGGCAGCTGCTGTAAACCCCATGCTTGCTCTTTGCCATGGGGATTACATGGTGCAACCCTGGAGGAGCAAAACCACAGGGGTTTGGGGGGATGCGACGCCAATGTTGCTCCATCAAGACAGCCCCCCCTGTTTCTTCATGAGCAAATAGTTAATTAAGGTTTCCCTTTCTCTTTTCTTGTGCGTTGTTCTTGTGGATAATTTTCCTGCTTGTTCTTGTGTTGTTCCCCACAGAACCTCCACCTGTCATACGGGTCGCTAATAATGTGACTGTCACTCCTGGTGATCGAGCCATATTGACATGCTTAACAGTGAGCACGGTGCGTTACAATCTCACTTGGCACAGAAACCACAGGGATCTGAAACTTGTGGACCCCCCTAGGATACGGATGATGAGCAATCTCTCGCTTGAAATCAAAGTAGTAAAACTCTCGGATGCTGGCGAGTACAGCTGTGTGGCTTCTAATGAAGGTGGATCCACTGTGGCATCTGTATTCCTTACAGTGCAAGGTAGCATGGAAAAGGAATTTCTCATATCTTAAAAGACAACACACCCTTTCTTTTCCCTTTCTTTTCATGTCTTCTTTTCTCCCAGATGACAATTTGGCTCTTAGCACACAGATAAATTAGAATACTGTTTTTCTGCATGGCTCCAATTTATTTGTGTGTTCTATTTCATCCATCCATCCATCCATCCATCTATCTATCTATCTAATCTATCATTTCCCCTTTCCCAAGTGCTCAAGGTGATGTTCAAAGTATAAAAACTCTAAAGGCATAAACCAATGGTTTGTGCCTTGTGTACTCAGAAGCCCCCAAACACCAGGATTTATGAGTATCCAATGCAAGGCACATGGAGGATGGAAAGGATCCTCTCTTCTATGCTCTGTCCGCCCTGCAGTTGTTGCTAGACGATTTTGAGTATCTACCTGGGGAACTTTGGGGCGGGAGGGGGGAGGCTGTGCATCGCATAGGGAGCTGTCTAAAGCAACCTCCGTGGTCTCCTCCCCTCCCCGCCCCCGGGAATGCCCCCCTTTTGCCCTCTCCACACTCAGTTTTACAAGCACAGAGAGGCACCCACTGCAGTTCTCTCTGTGCTTGCTGCAAGGGGGAGGGGGCGGGAGCACAGTTTCCTGGCTTCGAGCTTCGAGCGGTGTCTCTGAGGTCAGAGCCAGGAAACCCAAAAATCCTATGTCCCTCCAGACTCTGTCTAGGGGACATGGGATTGCTCCCTTACCCAATTAGGTGAAATCTGGAGTAGCTGTTGCCCTCTTCAGGGGTTGAGTTCAGAATGGGTGAAGGGGGGGATGTGTATAATGTTCCATCATGGGGATGGGAATTCTGATTGGCTAGAGTACCTGTCTCCATATTTGAAAACCTTCGTGCAATGACCTACCCCTTCAAACTCATTCTTCCGGTCAGGAGTGTTGCTGGCGTGTGCAGCATCATTGAGGAGGCTAGGCTCTGTAGCGCTACCCATTTGGCAAGGTCTTTAAATGTGCTCAGAAGCGAATGCCTAAAGAGGTCTAAGGTAACAAAGGAAGCAAGAAAAGGGGGTTGAAAGAAGGAAACATCTATGTCTTTTAAAAATATAATGGCTTGTAAGACAATCTTAGTAATTCAGAACTATTTCTTCATTGATCACATACTGTATGTATCCTAATCTTACTTCAAGGAGCTCAGGATGGTGTAAATGAAATCATTTGCTTTTATTCACTTTATTTTAACTGAATAAAGGGCCCAGAAATCAAAATAGAATACAGCTGCCTTTTGGGGCTGGGAGCTGAGAAAGAATTTAAAAAGAAGAATGTTTGGCTGCGAAAACAAAAGAAACAATCTTGATAACAAAGCCCTTCTTTACTTTCATGGAAGAAGGACACATTTTAAAACCCTTTGTTTAAAATATGTCTCTTTCTCTTTTTGCATCCTCCCCCGCCCCAGGAAATACTCTCAAAGCAATCCTTTCTCTTCCTTTAAAAGCCAATGTCCTTGAACGCACACCTAAATTAGTAGGTATACAAAGATGCCTGGATGCCCTGCGGTTGCTAATTATCGTTCACAGCAGGTTTCAATGGTAGTCATTAGGTGACTTTTTGAAGTTTGCCTCTTGCATGGAAAATATAGAATTGTGAAGGAAGAGTTAGAGGTAGCGCAAAGACTCCCATAGGGCAAAGACTCCCATAGGACCGAGGGAAATTTGTAATCAAGTGTAGTAATCCCTCTTTTCTGGGGTCAGTCAATCACCTACTTGCAGTGAAAGGAAAGTAACAGGGAACAAACATAAAGAGAACCTATGTGCATTGTCAGAAGAGTTTGTTTGGGGTGTCATTTAGAGACTGGGACCTGATTTCTAACACCTTGAAAGTGGTTTGAAAATGGTATATGGAATGTGTCATGGGCCCCCAACAGTTGTCAATACCATTATAAACTGTTATAAAGCAGTAGTGTGGATTCTGTCTGGGTTAGAGGGACACAGTTAACTCCCTTTGTATTTCAGGCCATGCATAATTATGTTCTCAGGAGTCACCTACATCTTTGCAGGTTCTACTGAGGAGGGGTGTCAATATGGCCTATCTACCCCGTCGTAGCTGCGTAGCGGCGCCACGTTGTTTTTATATGATGCAACTGTCAACTCGCAGCGACATCTGGCTTTTACCCCTGAAAGTGCACCTTTTCTCTGTGTGGTTTTACTACAATTTTTAAGTTGCTCTAGGGTCATCACGTTGCTTCTCCATCTGTCAGTAGTGGCCTCAGTTTGGGTTAAGCTGGTGGGCACAGCTGGGGGTGGATCCAAGTCCAGGGTAAGTGTGGGAATCTAGGGCAGAGGGCAGGCCACTGAATGGCCACTGGTACTGAGGTTTTTCTGGCTGGATAACACACACACACACTCCTGCCATCTATATTTATCATTTCTGCCTTGCAGCAGGGGTTTTGAGGAAATCGGCTACAAAGTGGCCTCGTATAGACATCCCCTGAGTGTTGTCATGCAGTACCCCAACCCATGCAGTACCCCAGTACCCATACAGTGCCTTCTCTGTGGTGGTGCCCACCCTTTGGAAAACCTTCCCTTGTGCACTTCAGCAGGCAGAAAATGTGGTATCTTTTAAAGGCCTCCTGAAAATGCATTTGTTCAACAAGGCTTTCCTGGGGCAGTAATTAAATTAACTGTGCCATTCCATTTTGCTGCTCCTTGAATTGTTTGTAGTGTAGTTGGAATTTTTTTTAACATTGCATTTTTATTGTATTTTAAATGTGAGTTTAATATGTATTGTGAACTGCTGAGAGATTTTATTATATTCAGCAGCATATAAGTGTCACAAATAAATAAATAAATAAATAAAGGGTTTTCTTTTAGGTCGTGATACACTGAGAAGGTTGTTGTAGCTGTTATGAAATAGGAAATTACAACAAATGCTCTTAAAATGCACTCTCTTTCACAATTTAATCTTGAATGTATCAAAGTACGGGCCTTTGTCCTACACTTAATCTGGCAACATTTTCAGTTGTGCCAGCCCCTGTCTCCAGTATGCTGAACGCCATCCTTTTCTGCAGTGCATTTAGTGTGGTTAAGCATAATTGAAATGAATAGAGTTGAAGCAAACAGTTAAATGTTTAAACCTCATTGGAATTTAAGCAAGGCTCTTAAGTTGGGCTCTACCTACCGCCTTTTCTGAAGCTGCTTTGCCTTCCTTCAGCTAACAAATAAAAGTTAAACATTGCAACAAAAATACTGAATGCTGAGCTACAGAAAATCCAGTACACATTGATGAAGTATAATCAAAGTTAACACAAGCCAGCCAACATTTTCTTATTAGAAAATATACTGCGATTGTTTGTGTCAATAAATATGCACTTTCCCGGAAATGGGTTCAGTTGAGTTCCATTCCAGGAAAAAAAAACCTAACACAAGGAGAGAATGTATTTTATCTGCCTAATTCTGCTCTTTCCGCAATCTGTGGAATTTAAAAACAATTTAAAATCAGAATGATTATGTGTTGATCTTGTAATTATTATTTTTTTGCATGTGCAGTCCTAGTGCTAAGGTATCACAGCTCTTAATATCAAAGGGAAGTATCTGTTTTCAGGGAGTCAGAAATGGATGATAAATTAAGAACTTTTAATGATCTCATGGCATCACAATTCTATGCCAAAATTCCTCTTGAAAACCACTTTACTTTTAACAGGATAATCCCTTATGGTCCAAATGTGTAGGTTCCACTCTGTACTAGAGCATGGGTGCAGGTAGGGCATATTCAGCCCTGTAGTAAAGCCATTGTGGTGTAGTGGCTAAGGTGTTGAACTTGGATTCGGGAGATCCAGGTTCTAGTCCCCACTCAGCCATGGAAGCTCCCTGGGTGACTTTGGGCAAGTCACAGACTCTCAGCCCAACCTGCCTCACAGGGTTGTTGTTATTGTTGTTGTGAGAATAACATGGAAAGGAGGAGGATTGTGTACACAGCCTTGGGTTCCTTGAAGGAAAAATGTAATAAAATAAATAAAGAAAGAAAGTGGCAAAGTAATGCAAGTGCTTCAAAAGAATAATAATGTTAGGAACCAAGGTATTCTGTTTGGTAAAGTTATTTGTGATTGTGACCTTAGTCACCAATGGCCAGTTGGGCTAGTATTTAAATAAGGAGGGGAGGCAAACTAGCAGGGTGGGAGAGAGCGATCCAGAGGATCTCCTGCAGTCTTAAAAAGCATTCTTAGAAAGCCCACAGGGGCTGGTGGTGTTTTTTTTAAAGAAAAAACCTTCCCCCCATGCCATTTCCCCAATAAATCCCCCACCACCATCCCAGAATTGCAATTTGCTCAATAGGATAAAATTTACAGATCTCGTAATATGGGTATCTGCATGTTTTGCCCTGAGAGGGCTGGTGATTTTCATCAGGAAAACAGTGTAGGAAGGCAATGGTGAAAAACAGCAACTCCAATAGCGCTGTGGTTCTGATCCAAATCCTATCTGCAGCTCCTATTAGCACTTTAGAAGTTATGAGATTATGATCATCCAGTGAAGGATTTGCAGACAGAAAAGATATTTGATTTGAGGGAAGGGGAGACTGTATCACACAGAGTATAGCAAAAGTTTCAAAGTACAGCAAAAGCTACAGAACTAGGAATGAGTGAAGTTAATTTCAGATTCACTGAATGTCTCACTCGTTCTTTATTCCAGTGATTTTAGCATTAAGATGGTATGTAGAACAGGTTTGTCTTAATTGTTTGTTGTGAAATCAGACATGGGAGCAAGGACAGGTGTGGGTGGGTACACACACCCCCGCCTTGGGACTGGACATGTTGGTGGGCACCCCCACCCCCACGTTGTCCTCCTTTTTGGTCACCCTAAGCAAAAGCCATTCTGTCTTGTTTCTGCATCAGTTAGAATTTAGGAACATAGAAAGCTGCCTTATATTGAGTCAGACCCTTGGTCCATCCAGCCCAATTTTGTCGACACTGGCTGGCAGTGCTCTCTGGGGTTTGAGCCACAGCCCTTTCCTGGTGGATGGTTTTTTTAAAAGCTGACATGGAAACCCTTACACATTTTTGTATGCATTTCCCCTAATGTATGCATTTTAAAAAACAACAACAGAGAACTGCATGACAAAATTCAGAGTTGTGCGCAAACTGCAAAATAACTGCACTCCAGTTCATGTATTAGTTCAGAAGTTTTTTAGGTCAGTTTGCATTAAAATATGAACCAAATGGATTTTGTCTCATCCTGAATGCCGAGGTCTATTTGCTTCAAGAGCAAACCCCATAGGACAATTATACGTTTGGATCCTCCATCTTTCTGTCCATTCCAAAATTTTGGATCTAGGGAGATCATTGCTGAGATTATGAGAACATAAGGATGAGCAAGCTCTGTGTATGGAGGACCACCACCCCTGCCAAACTCAATCTTTTAAAATAAATAAATAAATACTATCCCAAAGATGTTAAAAATTTGGGGAGGGGGCAGTGTTGCACCATGGAATGCAAGAGGTTTCCCCACCCCCCAATTAAAAAGCAAACTTGACATGGGAGAAATCACCCCCATTGATTATCCTTGTGTCGCTGGCTACCGCTGGGACAGAAAACAAAGCCAGTAATTGCAGCCAGATGTTGCTATGCTGGATCTTGCAGCATGTTTTGTTGACTTTCCACAGGGCAAATCACTATAATGTGCAAAATGTGTCTCTTAATCAAAGACCATTGTTTCTGAGTACCTCATTCGCTGTGTAACAGAATAACACTGTATTGTCAAAAGAGGTGCTGTTCAAGCACAGTGTGTACTCCCATTTGAGCCAATCTAATGTCAATAGAAAAGTAGATCTTCCTCAAACCCACAAAGCATTTAAAGCATCCCCCAGTCTGTGTTGGCAATGTTTAAAAGGAATAAAAATAGCCCAGGCAGCTGTCCACATGGCAAATCACTTCAGAGCAATTCTGTCATATACATTGAAAAAAGGTGTTTTTTTTTAAAAAAAACCCACTATCTGGATTTGATTCTGATCTTCCTTAACAGAACTGTTTAGCCTGTCCATTGGGTCTTTCCTCCCACAGTTTTGTAAAGCTACTTCATGCTGTTCAGAGCAATGATCTTTACCACAGCTATACTGGTGTTACACTAGTCTTTCCTACAGTACACTAATAAAGTGTGGAGAGCCAGGGTGGTGTAGTGGCTAGAGTGTTGGACTGGGACTCAGAAGACCTGGGTTCTAGTCCCCACTCGAACATGGAAGGTCACTGGGTGAATTTCGGTTGGTCACAGAGTCTCAGCCCAACCTGCCTCACAGAGTGGTTGTTGTGAGGATAAAATGGTTATGTACTCTGCCTTGAGTTCCTTAAGGATGAATAAAGACAGGATATAAATGTAATCTCTATAAAGCTGAAGGTATCTGTGTGGGATGTATGTCCGGAAATGTTTACCCACTTCCAAATGAGTTAGAAACTTGAAATTTGGCAAGCTGATACATCTGGCTGTACAATGTACCAGAAAACATGAAATTTTGGATTTTAAGTGTAATAAAAAAACTAGGCTTATGCCTACAAATCTCAGCATGCCTTGGGTGGAACTCCCAGCATGCCATTGTTAAGAGGCCAGACTTACCAGCCTTTGGCAGCCATTGTGAGAGCACACACAGGTAGCCAGTCCATACCTTTCACAACCAAGACCCCTAATATCGGTCTCGAGCAGTCAACCCAATTCCACATACAAGGAAACAACCCACATAAATGAGCTGCATTCATTTGCGGTGCCTCCTCCTGCCCACTGTGCATGCTTTTAAAATCATAACTAGATATGATAGCATGACTTTGAGAGGCCGAACTCTTAACTTGCTGAAAGGTCCCTCATCCTGATATTGCTGTTTTCTCAGAATCTGGGGTAGGGAGGGAGGACGGGGAGGCATTTTGTGCATGCCCAGAAACAGGCTCAATGGAGGGAGGGCAAGTGCCCAGCCTAGCCCTTCCTGATGGAGCACTTGGTGGACAAGAAGCATGGTCCCAGGACTCGGCCAGAGCTGGGCATGTTCACTGACAGCTGCCTATCTTCCCTCCTTGTGGTGCTACTCCTTGATGCTTTATCAAGGAGCAGCATCGGAAACGAGAGCAGGGAAATGCCTCTCACAGGATGTGGGCACCTGTGGGCTGCCAAAGGCATGTAGAGTGGATGATTTTAAATAAAGCATGGGTTAGCAAACCAGGTCACTATGTGCAAACCAGGTCACTACCTCTCAATCCTAACTCAGCTTGCATTTTCCTGACCTTTCACTAACTTTGTTCTCCTTCTACCTGACTTTCTCCAACTGCCACTCACCCTGCCCACCATTCCATTCTAGCCTCAGCTATCAGTCATTCCTCCATTCATTCTTCTGTTTCAATGGTATAGTCAGGCTTTTGCATAAAAATCATAAACTTTATTCAGTAATTCCTGCATCTGTCTTCGAACATTGTGGTTTAGTTATAACAGGGAAAAAAATGCAGCATAACAATTCTCATCAAGTTAAAAGGCCCGTGGGAAAAATTATTCACTTGGCACTGGAACGCCATTAATGCAGTCAGTATGCAAGCTCGCCTGGGACAAAGAAATCTATAAGCAGGGTGCCACAACTAAGAAGGCCCTCTCTCCAGTTGTTTCCCACCACACCTCAGATGGTGTTCAAAGATTAATACATTATTCAGTGACCTAGGCTTATGCCTACAACTCCCAGCATGCCTTGGGTAGGAGGAAAGACATATCGGGCCTTGGCAGCGATCACCTGGAAATGGCTCGCCATCGTAGGCCTGAAGAAAGAGCCCCTGGGGCTTGCTGCCTCAGTTGCTAGGCACCATCTGGAGTGGAAGGAAAGGAGGGTAGAGCTTGGGGCCCATCGCCAATGGCAACGGCTGAGCTAACCATCAGTCAGTCAGCTCCCTCATGGCCTACCTACGGGCACCGATTGTGCAGTGCAGCATGGACCAGTTCAGCCAGACTTCAGTTCCTATGAGCCTCAGTGGCAGGACTCTCATTGGGCAAGTTGGGCATGAAAGTAGAAGGCATGCCAGGAGTTTTAGATTTCGTTTTCTGTGGGGACAAGGAAAATCAAAATGGCAGCTTCAAGGCAGCCCTGGCCATGTGTCAGGGGTGAGAGAGAGAGGGAGAGAAAAAGAAGAAACAAATTTAATTCGATATAAAGTTACCTCATATGCTTAGCACTAGCCTACCTTGCAGGGTTGTCATGAGGGTGAAGGAGGGAAAAAGAAATGAATTTAATTTGTTAAAAAGTTAACTCACAGGCCTATCACTGGCCTACTACTTTAAGATGATTATCTCACAGACATATATCTCGGGGGGGGGGGGGGGCAAGCAATGCCAGCTATATCAGCTAGTAAATAAATAAACAAACAAATAAATAAAGTGTAAAGGGCTGTGGATATGAAACCCCCTGAAATTTGAAGTGGCACAGCCCAGGTACATGCTGTACCTTCCTAAATACTTTAGTCCACGGACAGGGGATCCATTTCTGGCACAGATTCACTTTATATATAGAAACCCATGTTTGCCCTTTATGGTGTTTTACTGCAAGAAACACGCAAAACAAAATGAGTTTAAGAGCACCAGTACAATACAAAGTTCAAATGGAGCTACCACTATACAAACTAAGATTAAATTTAATGAAATAACTAATCCAAGCTACTAAGCATAAAAAGTCGTAGTAAAAATTTAATAATTTTAAAATTTAATGATTTAATACATAACATAAAATTATATCAAAATAGAAGCTAAGTAAACAGTCCACAAGCACTAAATGGAAACTACAAATTTCACTTGTTTCTACTGGTCATATGAAAGGCTATACACATCCATCTGCCCTATATGTGTTTCAACCACAAGGGTCTTCGTCAGTGGAATGAGAAACTGGTCAAAATTATAGCCCCCAAACAGGTGCCTAGGTTCTTTGCATGCAGAGTTTTACTGAAAGCCTGTTCTGAAGATTTGGTTTATGGGTGCTTCAGCCATATAATAACAGCTATGAAATAGGAGGGAACACTACGTCCCCCTTCCTCCCTGATGCATCCATAAACTGACTGACATAGGCCAGATCTACGAGAGCGGTATATAAGAGGCAGGAGCCACACCAAGCAGGATATAGCACTATGAAAGCGGTATATGACATGTGTCAATGGGCCCCAACAGTTGTCAGTTCACTTCAATACCGCTATAAAGCAGTAGTGTGGCTCCTGCCTCTTATATACTACTTTCATGCCGCTTTCATAGTGCTATATCCTACTTGGTGTAGATCTGACTTAAGCTTCATATAATTATTCGTGGGCTCCTTAGATAAATCTAGTCTTATTTCTCAGCTTCCATTCCCTCTCTGTGAAATGGGAATACTGGTGATCTGTTTCATAGGAGATCAGATTATTGTTAGCCAAATTGGTTGCACAGAACGAGAAACACAGAGAAAGGGAGGACATACCTTTTATTGGACCAACTAGTTTATAAAAACACTGAGAGCTAGTGTTGCATTTATACACCAATAGTTTTGCAATTTCGTCATGCCAATGCCCCATTAGCAAGAAGAACTATATTTTCCTGAAATGAGAGGATAAATGATGGGAAGTTGATACTCCCAGGATCCTTAGTGTAAGCTCTCAAAGGAAAAGCCATTTGAAATGTAGGAAAAAAAGTTCTATGACTTGTTTCCTTTGGCATTAGCACCAACTAATTGCCGAGGGACTCTCAAGTAAATCTCAAGACAGAGCGAATAGTTAAAGATAAATTATAATAATCCTCTTGTGTTGCATTAGCGTGTGAGAGTTTTTAAAAGATATATGTCTTATACATAGCAGTCCTGCCACAGATAGAGGCCATGGCTCAGGAACAGAACACAACTTTTGAATGTGTATAATCCAAAGTTCAACCCCTACAGATCTTGGGTAGTAAATCATGTGATATTGGTTCTTGTGGATAGGGATAGGCAATAGTGGCAGTTCTCTGGGATTGTGGATTCTGGCTTCACTGGCAGGGCCAGCCCAAGACATTTTGCTGCCTCAGGAAAGGACAAGATGGTGCCCCTCCCATTCCATGTACAAAATCTGACTGGACTGACAGATTATTGTTATGGGAAGATGTACTTCACTGAACTTGAAGGTAGCAGGCTAACCTAGGAGACTCAGGCCTTAGCTAGACCTAAGGTTTATCCTGGGATCGTCCCGGGGTCATCCCTGTTCATGTAAATGACACACAGGATATCCCGGGAGCAGGCAGGGACGACCCCAGGATGAACCTGGGATAAACCTTAGGTCTAGCTAAGGCCAAAGTAGACTGGAAGTTAATCAGTTCTTTCCTTGAACACCTTGCTGCTGCCTCCCAGCATCTGCAGCTTGAGGTGACTACCTCACCCTGCCTAATGGTAGGGCCGGCCATGTTCATTGCCCAGAGAACCAAAGGCTAGTGGGAGGCTGTGCTCCCTGCCTCCCAGAAAGAACGTCATGACAAGGGGGAGACCAAGCTGGCCCACAATTATTGGCCAGAGAAGGAACAGCTGCAGGGAGCTTGTTTGGCCCTCCCCTTCCTTACAGAACACCTATAAGAACTTTGGAATTAAGTATTGGTGCTTGAGTTTCTTTTTTCCTTCCCCCTCCTAATCCCCTTTTCTTTTGTGTCATGTGTAAGCTGCCCTGGGAGACTTTTTTTTTTTTTAACTGAAGAATGGAGTAGAAACGCAGCAAGTGAAATAAATAAATAAATAAATAATGAGTTGGTACTGGTGTGAAGCAGAGCTCCTCACAGGCTAAAACCATTCCTTGTAGGTGGAGGAGTCCCATAAAGAATCCCTGCACATCGAAAAACAGATGTTGGGCAGTAAGGTGATGCTTTGGAAAACCATAATAACTAATATGTGTTCTATTTTATTTAACAGAACCACCCAAAGTTATTGCCTCACCCAAGAATCAGACATTTACTGAAGGTTCTGAGGTGTCCATTAGTTGCTCTGCAACTGGCCATCCAAAGCCGACAATAGTGTGGACGCACAATGATATGTTTCTCATGAGTTCCCAAAGGTACATTTTGCACTCCCCCCCCCCCCCCACTATCCTTGTCTTCTGTCTTGAGGGGGGAAATTAGTAAATGTCCTTGATTGAACAAGTTGTGTCTACCCAGGTCCATTTTTTGACTAAGGGTGCAATCCAATCCATGTTTAAACAACCTAAAACCCCTATGCTGGCTGGAGCATGCTGGGAGTTGTAGGCTGGTTGGGACATGCCGGGAGTTGTAGGATGTTTTTCTCTTTAATCATGCATAGAATTGTACCCTTAACTAAAGTCCTCAAGTCACCAACAACTTCAAACAGTGCCGGCCTAGCAAGGATCAATGCCACTGCATACAGAATCACCACAGAATTATGTCCCTGTGGATCATGAAGGATGCTACTAACACAGGCCTGCCCAAAGAAAGAGCAAAGAGGACTGGGGAGATTGTCCAGAAGCAGGGAAGGAGTGCAAATAGTGTTCATGTTAATTACGTGGTGTTTTGTGGTTTTTGTTTTGCTAGTGCACCAGGCTGTAAATTGATAGAGTTATTAGAACAGGTCCTGTTCTGGTGCTTTCCAAGGATTGGTCTAATCCATCCTTCCTCAACCTGTCACCATCCAAGTGTTTTGGACTATAATTCCTATAAACCCTGGCCATTGGTCATGCTGGTGGGGCTGATGGGAGTTATAGTCTCCTTGTGATTTTCTTCTTCTTTTGCTATGCATAAAATGATCATGGTATAGCAGGTAGATAGTCAATGATAGGTAGTAAATAAGCTGCCCTTTTTTAAAAAAATGCTGAGATGTTCTCTGAAAGCTGTCATATAATTAATTATATATGAAATGAAAGTAAGGGCAAACATGTTCCTTACACATAGAAACTGTGTGCATAGATGAAATTTATTATCTGCATTTTCTTGTCATGTTGCTGTGATCGTTGACTTTTTCAAGAATCACATTATGGTTGTTACATCAACTTCCAGTTTTTGTGGATTCTTTTTCCTCCCGCAGGTACAGGTTAACTCCTGAAGGCACCTTAATTATTAAAAATGCTGTCCCCAAAGATGCAGGACTCTATGGCTGCTTGGCTAGTAATGCAGCTGGAACAGCCAAGGAGACAACTATCCTCACATATGTCGGCAAGTATCATAAGAAACTGAATGTATTAATAAAGTCATCAACCATCAACCTATCAATAAGAGACTGAATTTAATCAACTTCTTCCTTTAATAGTGTTTAATCATAATTAATCAGAAAGTCAAAGATCAATGTGTGAATGTTGAAGATCAGTGTGTGATAATTTGAACATACAAGTCTTGCCTTATATTGATTCAGGCTATTGGTGTGATTAGGCCTGTCTGCTTTGACTGCCAATAGTGCTCCAAGCCAGAGAGGTTTTTCACTGCCCTGCTGCCTGAGACATTTTTTTAAATTGGAGATGTGAGGGATCAAACCCAGGATCTTCAACATGCAGTCTATTGATTCTATCACTGAGTTTTTGCTCATCATTATTAATCCCAATGTGAAAACACAGCTATAAATATCCATTGCAAGTTTCTGATTCAGATTAGATTTCTCTGCCGAATAGTAAGAAATGTCCAGAAGATGATTGGCTCAAGTGTTAGGATATTGAGTGCTAAGTTTGCAAAGAAATTTGTCATATGGCCCAGACTGACATAGGCCCTTCTGTTGTTCCTTTGCAGAGGTCCCTAAGTTGACTGTAGTCCAAAGTGAACTTTTGATTGCTCTTGGAGACACCACTATGATGGAATGCAAAACCACTGGAGTCCCACCTCCATGGATTAAATGGTTTAAAGGTATCTTCACCAAAACTGCATTCTGTTTGTTTTAGCTTCTTTTAAAATAACAAATAGTATTTTCTACAGCTCCATCATCAGTATGATATTCTTATATCTTATTTTATTAACAGGTAGCAGGCCTAAATCAACTCATACATCCATTTCCCGATGAGAAAAAATAGCAGCTCGAAATGGATATCACAGACTAGATAACATGGATAGGGCATTTTACAGTGAATAAAGTATCTCATGAAAAGGAGGGGCTTTGCTAGACCTAACGTAAAATCCGGTGGTGAGGAGGGGCCAGGCCGCGCTAGAAGTAGCATGGCCTGTCAGCCCCGTCTACACGTGAGACGCGACGGGGTCTAGGAAAGCCCCGTTGTGTCCGCCATTTTTATTTTTACTTAAAGGGGCCGCGTGCACAGGAGCGCACCACCGGAAAAGGTAGGGTTGGTTTTTTAAAAAAACAGGTCCCCTGCTCCCCCCTTTCCCCAATTTCCTCTTCCACAAACTCCCCTGGCCTCTGATCCCTCCACCCCGATGTCCCCAGCCACCATTACCTGCCGTCGCCAATGTCCCCAGCTGCCATTTCCTGCCATCACCGATGTCCCCAGCCACCCAGCCACTGTTATCCGCTGTCGCCAATGTCCCCAGCCTCCATTGCCCGGCACTGCCATGTTCCCAGCCTGTGATGCCCGGTGCTGCCATATCCCCCGGCGCCATGTCACAGGCCGGGGACATGGCAGCGCCGGGCATCGGAGGCGGGGGACATTGGCAGTGGCGAGAGCGCTGCGGCCCATCCGTCGCTTTTCCTGGCTACTTGCGTGTAAATGTGGTAGCTGGGAAAAGCGACGGACCCGTCTACATGCCCACAGTCTCGGGCTGAGCCATGGGAAAAACCAGGCCAAAAGTGGTGCCGGTTTGCCCAGGGCCAGGGCAGTTTGAGCCCTGCCTGAGCCCAGGATCCTCTGTGCGTCATTTGGACGCACGGGGACTAGCCCAGGCCTCGCACCGGGTTAACCTGCTGTCTAGCAAGGCCCTTAGTGAGAAGCAAATCTATTTAAACTTCCTCTTCTATCGACTGTGTAGTTTGGCCCAAATTCAAATGTTGTAATTGCTGAGGTAAATCCTGTAGTAAACACTACAGAGGTAGTATTGTTGCAAATATCTCATGGAACAGCATCCACTGTTTGCACCACTCCTTGTTCTCAACAAATTGGCAGCCCTTAGAATCATCTGGAAGTTTATAATGAAATAGTACCATTGTGTTGTCTCAAAAAGAAATGAAAAAGCTAGTCAATTCACTGAAATGGGTTTGAGGTTTTTTTTTTTTTAAAAATTAACTACTCATTGTCATTACTTTTTGCCTGGTTCTAGGTGACTTAGAGTTGAGGGCTTCAGAATTTCTTATTATTGACTTTCATCGTGGCCTTCTGAAGATTGAGGAAACGCAAGATTTGGATGCTGGTGACTATATGTGCATTGCAACCAATATTGCAGGAAGCGCATCTGGCAAAATCACTCTGGATGTTGGCTGTAAGCATAATGGCTTCAGAATGAAGCATGCAAATTGCGCAAGCTTGTATAAGATAAACACATGCATTTTGTTGATTACTATAATAACCCATTGTCTGGAATCTAAAGAGATTTGTGTGCACAGGGAAAGCGGTTCCCCGTAATTGGGTAAGTGGTGGTTCCTGATTTTCTTTTCCAGCTGCATCCCCTGTGCCGTATTGAATTCTGTTCCAGGGGGTCCTCTGACCTCTTTTGCGAGATGCAATGAATAGCAGAGGGATGCCTGAAAACCCCCAATGTATACATGGCCTTTGGTTCCTTGCCATTCTCAGTATGGAATTTGTATCGGGGAAGGAGGGAACAGGCTATGTACAGCCATACCTGAAAGCAGCTTGGTTAAATCTAATTTCTTAATACGTCCTGGAATCAAATGAAGTGAGGCGCTTTACATGAAAGTTTATGGGCCAGGTTTACTCCTTTATGTCTCTTTTATATAGTAATTTCAATGTTAGAAGAACTCTAAATCAATTGTTTATCCTTCAGTTCCCCCTCACCCCCACCCCTTGGAGGTAGGTAACTATTGTTCCTGTTTTACAGATACAGGTATGAGGCTGAGAGCTAGTGTCTTGCTTATCAAAAACCATCCAACAAGTTTATGGCTGAGCAATGTTTTGAACCCAGGCCTTTCCTGTCCATCACCGTTCCATTAACAGCATCACACTGAATCAAGAACCCAGCACTTGGCTGTTACAAGATATAAAACTGAGAGCCAGTGTGGTGTAGTGGTTAGAATATTGCGCTAGGACTCGGGAGATTCAGATTCTAGTCTCCACTGGGTCGTGAAACTCACTCATTGATTCTCAGCCTAACCTACCTCACAGGGTTGTTGATAGGATAAAATGGAGACGGGGAGGTCCATGTAAACCATCTTGGGCAAAATGAAACAGCACAGGATACAAACATAATAAATAAATAAATTATCTTGAGTCCCTCTTCTGGCATTGCAAAAGAAATACTAAATGTCGTATTACTCTTACTGATTCCCTGATTTTGTCCTTCTCTCTACATCTTTCACAGCTCCTCCAGTTTTCACACAAGAGCCTAGTGATGAATCTATGGATATTGGCTCAAACGTGACAATGCCATGCTATGTTCAGGGTTACCCAGAACCAAAGGTGAAGTGGCAACGGCTGGATGGCGCCCCACTTTTTTCAAGACATTTTGCAATTAGTTCCATCAGTCAACTCAGAACAGGCGCCCTTTCTATTAACAGTAGGTAGACAAAGCCTTGTAAATATAGAATGCAAGAGAGAAAATATAATGCACAATACCATATTATTGGATGTAGGCCAACTTTGCATGCTGCAGTTTAAAGACAAAGGAGTGCTCCTGCAATCATATTTATGTCGAAGACCATAAAATAGGAAATGTTTCTACACATCTGTTCAAGAGAACATGTGCTGGTATATTCAGAAGCCAGGAAGTGTTTGGCATAGCTTGCAACATCCTTGGAAAACAGATGTAGAAAACCTTCCCACATTACAACTTCAGCTATAGGAAGGAGTGATTTTTAGCAAAATGCTTGTGACTTAAAATCATGAACATGGGAAGCTGTCTTGATACTATGCTAACGAAGTGCCCATCAGAATGATGGATTCTATTTTTACTTTCTCCTTTAGAAGTCATGGGAAACATTGGCTCAGTTCAGACAACATGTTAGTCAACACAGCGTGAAAACTCTACTCAACGGTAGAGTTGAGTAGAACACAACGTGTTCTAATTCCACCATTGTGCAGCTGTGGGCTACCGTGGAGTTGAGTAAAATCCATTGTGACATTTGTTTGACAGTTTCTTCGCCCTCTCTCCTCCCCGCTCCTCCTGATGGTATCCCATCAGCCATTGCTGCAAAACAGCAATCCTGGTGGCTCTCCTAGAGCGGCACTCGCTCCCTTTGCTGCTCTTGCCAGGGAACTCTGTAGCCAGTGGGAAAAGTCAACTCAGCATAATGGGAAACTCCACGGAGCCCTCCACACAACAGTAGTGCAGGAACTCTCCTCTGTATAGTGTGGATATTCAGCAGGGTGTGTTTCCCCCCCCCCCCCCAAAAAAAAAACCACTGTGAGGTGGAGTTTTCCTGCCAGACAACATATTTCTCAATGGTGGTGTAAAAACTCCACCGTGGAGTTCTAAAACCACTGTTGAAAAACATGGAACTGAGCCATTGACTTGCTTCTGAGAAAAGAAATGGCCTTCAGTTGAAAGTCATAGGTTGAGTGGTCTGTACAAAACATGCCCCATCCTGTCCCTGGTGTTACCGTGGCGGGGGGGGGGAGTTTTGCTCCACCTCAAAGGTCCTCTGTTGCATTCCCTTTGCCTGTTGTTGTCAGTGGGAACTAAAATGTTTTATTGCTAGCTTGGTTTTTTTGGTCATACATTGCTTACAGTGTATGCTTGGATGTGCACACTCACACACAACACATACGTTTATAAGTTGGATCAAACCACCAAGTGTCTCTGTTCTGCAACCTCAATTAATTTCAAAATGTTAAGTAAGTCTCATTGACCTGAATGGAAGGTGCTCAGATGTAGTGTCTGATGGAATGTGCCTGCTTTTAATGGCAAGTCATTAAAAGGATGTGATTTATATTTAGAATTAGTTGGATTTTACATGGTAAAATGATAGTCAAGGGGAATTACATATTTGCACTGATCATTTTTGTTTATGGGAATTTTTAGGGTTTTTCTTTTTAGTGATAATCTTGTTTCTTTTGGTTAAAAAAATGTTAGTCAGGGGGAATATATATATATATATTTGCACTGCTCACATTTGTATATGAGAATCTTTGGGGCTTTTTAAAGTGCTAACCCTGTTTCATTTTGTTTGTTTTTTAAAAACTTTATCTAATTTTAGATTTATGGGTTACTGATGAGGGGACCTATATCTGTGAAGCTGAAAACCAGTTTGGGAAGATTGTCTCACGGCCAGCTACGCTTACAGTGACAGGACTTGGTAATTAACTGATATTGTGGGATTTGTAATGGTTGGCTTGCTTGACTTCACTCTAGCCCCAATATTGCATCCAGAACACAAGCAGAGTTTTCCCATGAGCCTTCTGCATATACTGGGTTGAAGAACAATACACGATAATAATCCTGAGTTCAGAATCCTCATTTGTGTTAAATCCATATCGGATTTTACTTCTTAGTTGATAAGTCATTGGGAAAGCAGAACAAAAAATTGTGTCACACTTAGTTAGTTAATTAGATTTCTCTCCTGCCTAGTGTTAAAACACATTTGTTTGAAACTAAAAACATAAAAAAACCTTTCAATTCAAATATAACCTATATAAAACATTTTAAAAGTACAAATATTATAAATATTATAAATATGGTATAAAGATTAAAAATATTAAATTATGTCATGCTAAGTAATTGTATATATTGTTGAGCATTCTTTTTGTTAATAATCTTTAAAACAAAAATGGCAGAAATCAAAACACAGTGCAATGAATATATTATCCTGCAATTCATTATTTAAGTAAGTTACGTACATAAAATTTGTGTATAATCCAGAATGATTTCTCATAAAATGAACTAATTCTCAGATAAGTGCTGTGTACCAGATTGTTTTAAACTGTTGGTAGAAACTCTGCCTTTATTATAGCAGTATGCCTCTCAGTATGCCTTTGTGGGTTTAGTGCCACCAGTATGCTGATGACACCCAACTCTATCTTCCCTTTCCATCTAAGTCTGAGGAAGCTGTTCTGGTTCTAAATCAGTGCCTGATGTCAGTTATGGACTGGATAAGGGCAAACAAAGTGTTGCATATCAGGGAATAGGGATTCAACCTGTGCAGGATGGGGTTACACACCTCATGAAGACTCAGGTTCCCAATTTGGGTGTACTCTTGGACTTGGCTCTGAATATAGATGCCCAGGACTCACTGGTGGCCAGGAATTTGCTCTATGTGGGGCTACCTTTGAAAACGGTTCAGAAACGGTTCAGCTGGTCGAGAACACTGCAGCCAGGCTGTTGTCCAGGGCCCACAACTCCCTCGGCTACTCATCTGTTTGGCTCTTTGGCTACTCATCTGTTTCCGGGCAAAATTCAAAGTGTAGGTTATGACCTATAAAGCTCTATATGACTTGGGACCAGGTTACCCAAAAGATCGCCTTCTCTCATATGGTCCTTAAAATCTTTTGTAGAGGCTTTTCTTTTGAGACCACCACTAGCAGAGGCATGTTTGGTGGTGATGCGAGATGGAGCTTTTTTGGTGGCTGCTCCCAGGCTGTGGAACTCGCTCCCAAGGGAGGCTAGGTTTGCCTCCTCTCTGCTGTCCTTCAAGAAGGACTTTGGCCTGTAAGAGGAACTATGGGTTGGGTGCTGTTTTTATTCTGCAAATCTTATGCTTTTATTGCAATTTAACATGTTTCATTTTTTAAATCTATTTTAAATTGTTGTTGTTTTTGTAAGCTGCTTTGAGTACTATTTGGGGGGGGGAGTGAGGTAGAAAGGCAGTGAATAAATCAAATCAAATAAATAAATAAATAAACAACCAGTTGCTGGAAAACACAAGAGGGTTGTGTGATATTGCTCTTGGCTTCATGTCCTGCTTGTGGGTTCCTCACAGGCAGCTGCCACTGTGGGAACAGAATGTTGGACTGGACAGCCTTTGGTCTGATCCAGCACCGCTCTTACGTTCCTATAGTTGAGCATTCTCTTTGCAGTTTCATGGGAACATGAACAATTATGTTTTATGGTTTCCTTTCCTTTCCTTTCTTTCTCTTTGATACAGTTTCACCTCTAATTGGAATGAGCCCAGCAGCAGCGAATGTAATTGAAGGTCAGCAGCTTACTTTGTCATGTGTGTTGCTGGCAGGGAACCCTATCCCAGAGCGAAAGTGGATTAAAAATAGTATGGTGGTAAGAGAATGTTTGATTTTCTTATATAGTTTTCTGCTTACTTCAGTGGAGAAGCAACCTTGAAAGGCATAACATTGTAATAACTGCATATATATGTGATATAACCTATAGGGTTGCGCTTGAACTATGGGGCCTCAGTTCACTTTCCCACTCAGTGAAGGAAACTGCTAGGTGACCCTGGGCAAGATACTGACCTGGCTTGGATGCAACACCCACCCAGGATTTTAAAAACCCAGCGTTGTCATGAATAACTGGGAATGAGCAAACATACTGAGTCCCACCACCAATTGCTCCTACTGGAAGAGCAAGTGGTTAAACAACTCAGGGATGTGCTGTCCCTGGGTTGTTTGGCATTGTGTGTGAATTGGGAATTCTGGGTTGTTAGTGGTTTGCTTATTCCCAACCCAAGAGTTCTTTTGAGGATAAAATGGGAGAACTCCATAAATGCCACTCTGAGCTCTCAGAGGGGGAAGGCAGGATACAAATCACACTTTTACAAATGTCAAGTAAGAGATCATGTTGAATAACAAAGGCTTAGGGTGTCTTTGCAGTGGGAGTTTTCCCTTGAACTAATGACATCCATTCTGCCCCTGCCTGAAATTACTTGGCGCCAATTCACACATACATTTATATCACTTGATGACTTAACATTTTACAATTTGCTGCTGAATGTATGCTTTTATCTGATTTTGTACCTTAGTTCTATCTCTGGGTGATTTGTGATCTGAGTGATTTGTGATCACTCACCCATACACGCACATTTCTATTTGATGTTGCAGACACCAAGTGATATGCATAATGTGCATGTGTGAACTAGGCCTCAGGTTCAACTTTATGTGCATGAATCCACTGTTCCACATTTGCACCAGTTTGAACTATAGATGAGCAGATTTCTTCATTAGTCTGTTTCATTAGCCTTTTGTGGGTTCACTCTGCTTTCCTTCTGCCCAAACCCAATGTTATAGGGATAATTTCTAATTAATTTCAGATTAGGCAAACCAGCAATTTGCCTCCATTGGATTCCCCCCCTTCCAAGTAAACCATTGTGTAAAGCTTCGGCTATTGGGCGGTATAGAAATGCAATCAATCAATCAATCAATCAATAATTGTGCATGTAGAAACAGCATGTTTTAAATTGTTTTTCCCCTGTGATGGCATGTTAATGCACTCATGCACTTCTTCAGTGGTAAAGTAAACATACACTCTTGTATAATATATATATTTACAATACATTTATTTATTTATTTATTTATTTATTACATTTCTATACCGCCCAATAGCTGAAGCTCTCTGGGAGGTTCACAAAAACACAAATATCAGTAAAGCACTATTGAAGTGTTAAAACCAACTTAAGACTCTTGACAATCCTTCCTCTAGTATATGTGGACTTATAGAACTATACATGTTCTAAAATAGATAATTGTAGAGAGGGCCAAAGGCTCCACCAAGGAGGACTGGTTTTTTTTAGTTTGACAAGGAACTGCTATAGTATGAAGTGATCATATGTGATCATATTTGATCATATATGAAGATCAAATAATAATATCACAATAGCTCAAGGTGGTGCCCAAACAACTTTCCAGCAACTGGTGCAACAGGCTTACTGCCTCGGATACTGGAGGTAGCACATAACCCTCAGGGCTAGTAGCCATTGATAGACTTCTCCTCCAGGAATTTATCCAACCCCTTTTAAAGCCATCCAAGTTGGTGGCCATCACAACATCTCGTGGTAGTGAATTCCATAGTTTAACTATGCACTGTGTAAAGAAGTGCTTCCTTTTATGAATGCATGATTTTTAACCCCCTGAAATTCAGTGACATCACTACTTGTAAGCTGACACATGAAGAAAAGAAAAGAGGAAGCAGGATAAAAAAGGACAACAGAAGCAGAAAGGGCAAAATTTAAATGCTTCATTAACTGCAGAAAGCAGATGAAAATGAACTTATCTTGAAGCTCTCCTTAAAGAATAGGAAGTCTGGATTGTATGAATATCTGGAGACAATGAGTGGGGACATAAGATAATAGATGTAATCTTAGCCGAACTAAAAAGAAAAGGACTTAGAAGAACAGGGATCAGAAAGCAATATGGTGAAGAGAAAATAGGCCTAGAAGGCCTAAAATAAGTTTTGGTATCCAACTGCAGCTATTGCTGGAGTTTCCCGCTAAACTGTATCTGTCACATTCTCAAAAGCTTATTTAAAACTGTGCCCTGGGATGGAATGAGAGGAAAGTTGCCAGGTTTTCTTGAGAATTAAGTACTGCCTATTTGTTTCTCCTCAGGGGTTACGAAGAACATTGGCTCTACCTCCACAGGTGTACAGAATTTGGGAGCATTGGCTTTTTTGTTAGCTTATCTAGCTGCTTTTCTTTTCTTGCCTATGCGTAACATTAGTGTAACATTAGTTGCATAATTCTTTCCACCTCCTCTCCATTTTTTCTCAGAGAGAGGTGTTAATCCCATTGGAAAGCATGACTTAGCCTCCTCTAGTTACTAAGTAGGTGACAAATTCTGCACTCCAAGGAAAAGCTCACAGGGGATTCCATTGCAAAATACAGGAGAAGGAAAAGGTGTTTGGAACAGCTTAGATCTTTCATTTTCATCCCACGTTGAGGTTCCATGCTGTGCCTTGATATTATAGAATGTTGCTGTTGTCTCTGTCCCTGAGAATAAAAGTTAGAGAGTCAATGAGATGATTCCTTTTACCAGACCACACTCAGGGATACTGTTTAGAGAAGGCAAAAGGGCTGTGCCTGCATAACATTTCATTCCACATGCAATTCTTCTTCTGGAGAACTTGTATCTCTGACCAGCTCACTGTTTCTACATACTGACTGACTTGTTATAAACCCCCTTTGCCTAAGAAATAGGGTTAGTGTTCAGTCTGAGTTGTTAACATGGCAAAAGCATTATTGTGAAGCAATAAAGGTAAACACAAAGATAAATGGAACATCACATCTAGTTTGGCTTTATGGTTGCAAGGATGTGGCGTGCTTGAAAGTGTGGGAGCAATGCTTGGTTAAAAAGGCAGAAGGCAGTTGATGGTCAAAGGGTTCTACACCTTACAAGGCCTTTTGCCTCTCCCCATCACTAGCAAAAACAAAAGCATGCAATAGAGATGTTTCTGGTATAGAAATTGGGTTAGCTTGGTGCAAAACTGGTGTTATTTGTGTAAACGCCACAGTATACACAATCCTGGCTGTTGATTCCCATGCTAAATGTAGACAAGAAATAAGGCCACAGCTAGACCTAAGGTTTATTTATTTATTTATTTATTTATCATACTTATACGCCGCTCCTCAGCCAAAAAAGGCTCTCGGAGCGGCTTACACTTAGGAAAAAAGACAGTCCCTGCCCTCAGGCTTACAATCTAATAAAGACATGACACACAAGGAAAAGGAGTCAAGGAGGGAGGGAGGGAGGAGAGAGAAAGAAAGAGAGAGAGAGAGAGAGTCCAGCAGGAGCAGGCCCCGATGTTACTTCTGTCTGCTCCTGTCCCCTCGGTCCTTCTTCTTCCCCACAGGGCCAAGATGGCAGTTTGCCCTGTGGGGGGGGGGGAAGAGTCCAGCAGGAGCAGGCCCCGATGTTCAATGTTACTTCTGCCTGCTCCTGTCCCCTCGGTCCTTCTTCTTCCTCACAGGGCCAAGATGGCAGTTTGCCCTGTGGGGGGGGGGGGGAAGAGTCCAGCAGGAGCAGGCCCCGATGTTCGATGTTTATCCTGGGATCATCCAGGGTTCGCCCCTGCCTGAGCACTGGATCCCCTGTGTGTCACCTAGATGAATAGGTTTGACCCCTGGACGATCCAGGGATAAACCTTAGGTCTAGCTATGGCCTGAGTCTTATCTGCTTTTCCCACCCTTACTCTGCCTCAGGTGGTCCAAACTCCCTATATCAGCGTTCGTAGTGATGGGAGTCTTCATCTTGAAAGGGTTCGGCTACAGGATGCTGGAGACTACACCTGCATGGCGAACAATGTGGCAGGGACAAACAACAAAACAACTGCCGTCAGTGTCTTCGGTGAGAGAAAGATTCAGTGTTTTCCTAGGTTTTCAATGTAAAGAATGCACAAGAACTCTGGGAGAAAACATTGTGTACAAAAAGATATCTGCGGGTCATAATCCACATAGTCATTTTTTTGTTTAGGACCCATTCATTTCAATGAGGCTTGTACATTCTCAAGTAAAGAATGTGAGAAGAGCCATGCTGGATCAGACTAAGGGTCCATCTGTTCACCCAGGGCCAAACCAGCTGTTGACCAGGGACCCACAAGCAGGACATGGGTGCAACAACACCCTCCCGCCCATGTTCATCAGCCACTGGTGTCTATAGACTTACTGCCTCTAATACTGAGATAGCACATAGACATCAGGACTAGTAGCCATAGATAGCCTCCTCCTCCAGGAATTTATCCAACCCCTTTTTCAAGCCATCCAAATTGGTGGCCATCACATCTTGTGGTTGAATTCCATAGTTTAACTATGTGCTGTGTGAAGAAGGCCTTCCTTTTATCTGTCCTGAATCTCCCACCGTTCAGCTTCCTGGGATGACCCGGGTTCTAGTATTTTGGAAGAGGGAGAAAAATGTCCCCTTATACGCATTCGCTACACCATGCATAATTTTGTACAACTCTATCATGTGTAAGGAATGTGGCTTGTGCAGGAGACGTTCCAAGTGCAGGGACGGGCAACCTGTGTCCCTCAGCCTAATTTCACGTGGGTCTCGGCCTACTGCAAGCAATCAGGTCCTTGCAGAGGGCCTACTTCAAGGCCCTCTGCAAGCAATCAGTTTGGTGATCTGTTCCTCCCCCAGCAGGCCACCAGGTGGGGAGGAAGAAGAAGAAGAGGAAAGGGAGAGGCCCTGCCCGTTTTTAGTTCTGGCTATGCCCGCCTCCAGCATGTCACCACTGACAGATTACCCCTGAGGGAATATGGCTCTTGACAGAAAAGACCATAGCCAGGTTACAGAGCCTTATGGTGGTTAAGCCAGAAAGTCAGGCCCTGTTCAGAAGACACCTTAAACCATGGCTTTAACCATGACGAATAAGGCCTTTTTGCTTTATTCACTATGGTTAAAGCCGTGGTTTAAGGTGTCTTCTGAACACGGCCTGGCTTTCTGGCTTAACCACTGTGGCTAATGGTTTAAGGTGTCTTCTGAATGGGGCCATTGTGTGAACCACTTGTTCAAGAAAAGCAGCTGTTTCACATGAATAAGATGGCCTGGATACTGGAGCATGTGAAAAAAAATCTGACATGGCTTTTTTAAAGACTGAGTAAAATATTTTTTAAAATATTTTTGTACATGGTATCCAAAAATATTTTTCCCTGTGGAAAGGTCTCCAAGTGATGATAGTTTTTGCAGACTCACTTGCTTTATTAACAAAACAGAGATATAAGTGGGAATTCTCCAAAGGCTATCTGAGCTATTTGATAATGGATAAAAACAAGCTGCTACCGAAGAGAGTTTGGAGTTTAAAAGAAATAACTTGGGTATCTTGTTTTTAATACCACCAAGAGTGGAATGCCTTTTCAGAGAAAGCAAAGAAAGCATTTGTTTTGTAATGTTTTATGTGTGTTTCAGCAGCCTCACCTTTGTGTGAGGTCATTGTTGCTCTGTTCTTTATAAGCAGAAAATTCTTTTCTATGTCAAATTAATGAAGAGGTACATACGGGAGCTTCCCCACAAAACTGCTGAAACATCCCTTTTCTGCATTACAAAAGAGGCCTTGTGTAAGTGTTTTTGCAAGTGAAGGTTCTCCTATACGTAGTACTTTGGGTTTATATTGCATCATGAAAAAGGGATTCTGCGGCGCTCCGAAAGGATCTCTCTAAGCTGGGAGAGTGGGTATCCATGGCAGATGCGGTTTAATGTAAGCAAGTGTAAGGTGATGCACATTGGGGCAAAAAACCCCAATTTCAAGTATAACCTGATGGGATCTGAGCTAACAGTGACTGACGAAGAAAGAGATCTTGGGGTTGTTGTGGACAGCTTGATGAAAATGTCAACCCAGTGTGCAGCAGCTGTAACAAAGGCAAATTCCATGTTAGGCATTATTAGAAAAGAAATTGAGAATAAGACTGCCAATATCATACTGCCTTTATACAAATCTATGGTGCAGCCACACTTAGAATATGTGTACAGTTCTAGTCACCACACCTAAAAAAAGATATTACAGAGCTAGATAAAGTGCAGAACAGGGCAACTAAAATGATCAAGGGGTTCGAGCATCTCCCCTGTGAGGTAGGTTATAATAGCTGGGATGTAGCTTTCAGAAAAAGGAGGCTAAGGGTAGACCTGATAGAGGTGTACAAAATTATGCATGGTTTGGAGAATGTGTTTAGGGAGATAATTTTCTCCCTCTCCCACAATACTAGAATCCAGGGTCTACGTAACTTCATTCCAGGATATTCAGAGAAAATTCTGCCAAATAGGGCTTCTTTTTCTATGATGGGGGATGAGAAAAAGAAAAAAATGTCTTCTGGGAAAATCCAGCTTAACTCTATTGGCAGGGCACAAGGCAGCTGCAGCTATTCCTGCCAATTCCATGCTTGGTCTAACCTCCTGCCTGAACTGCTGGGCTAGTCAGGCGTTCAGATGTGCCATGCAGCAGTGATATAGATCAATGCAGATTTTACAGACCCGGGGAATGAATAGATGGGAGGTGGCTTGACTCCCTTGTCTTTTGCTATATTGGGGTATTACAAAGTGTGTATTGAGTGCCACATTGCAAGGTAGCAATGGGAAGGGACAATGGTTCAGTGGTAAAGCACATGCTTCGTATGCAGAAGGTCCCAGGTTTAATCCTGGCACCTCCAGGTAGGGCTGGAAAAACTCATGCCTGAAACTCGAAGAGCTGCTGCCAGTCAGTGTCAACAATACTGGATTAGAAGGACCGATGGTGTGATTCAGTAGAAGGCAGCTCCCTATATTGCTAGTGACTCTGGTACTGAATACACCAGGGCAAGTGCTCTGGTGGGTAAATCAGGGGAACCAGAGGTCTATTTCCCTGTGGTATTCCTTAATAACCAGCCACCTTGTATTGCTAGTTTGACAAGACATAAAATGATCCCAGTGTATCAAATGAATTTCGAATCTGCCTTTTTATTAGTCAGACCATTGGTGCATCTAGTTCACCACTGCCTGCATTGAATGGCAGTGGATTTCCAGGTTCCACCCCCCACCCCCAGACAGGAGTCTTTCCTAGCCCTACTTGGAGATTCCAGGGACTGAACATGGGATTAAACATGTATGCAAAGCATGTCATCTACCACTAAGCAATGACCCCAGTTCCTGAGCACACATTGGCCCCGTTCAGGCAACACGCTAAACCATGCTGCTTATCCACAAAATGATTAACGGAATTAATGCATTCCATTAACCATTTTGTGGTTAAGCAAGTGGTCCCCAATCTTTTTGGCACCAGGAACCGGTTTCGTGGAAGACAATGTTTTCACGGACCGGGGGTGGTGGTGGTTGAGGGGATAGTTTTGGGCGCCCAGCCGAAGCGAAGCCAGGATGCTGGGGCGGGCGGGCGGCTTTGGAACGGCGCGCCCAGAAGTCACTCTCCCAGAACGACTTCCGGCCAGGCGCGCCATTCCAAAGCTGCCTCCCCCACCCCAGCGTCCTGGCTTCGCTTCGGCTGGGCAGGCGAGATGGCTCCCCGCGCCCAGATATGCTGGGGTGGGGGGTGGAGTGAGGGTGAAAGCAGCTCACCTGCACGGCCCAGTTCCTAACAGGCCATGGACCAGTACTGGCCCGGGGGTTGGGGACCCCTGGTTTAGCGTGTTGTCTGAATGGGGCCATTCTGTTTCTAGCTTGTAGAATGTTCATTTCAGTTGCCTTGCTACACTATTTTGAATCCTCCTTTTCTTTCCTGCTACTACATTCTCCCTTTATCAGATTGTTTTGTCTTTCTTAACGAGTATGGTGAATAACATACCCTATTTCTTCAATTCTAAGATGCACTTTTTTCCCATATAAACATCTCTAAAAATGGGGTGCGTCTTAGAATCGCGGGTATGTCTTAGGTTTTTTTTTTCTGTTGTTGGTACTGAAATTAGTGTGCGTCTTACAATCGATGGCGTCTTACAATCGAAGAAATACGGTATTTTATGTATTTGCCTCCTACCAATGGTATACTTAATGCAGTGTAGATAAAAAGAAATAATGTATTCGTTTATGAATGCAATGTGCCACACAAACTTTTTTTTTATGATGTAAGGCAAAAAAAAAAAGCCTCTAGCAGCTCCAAATAATGGTTTTGGATGCTTATTTCTTGATAGGACTCTAAATGAATAGGTAGAAATTACAGGCGTACATTGTACTGCAAGGTTTCACATTTTGTTTTGAAAATTGAATTAAATGACCAGAATGAAAGAACTTTGTTAACTATGCAACACAAAAAACTGATGGAAATGGTTTGCAACTCTTACATCCAGAGGGTCACAGGCAATAAAACACAATAAAACACTTATTAGATTGTAAGCCTATGCGGCAGAGTCTTGCTATTTACTGTTTTACTCTGTACAGCACCATGTACATTGATGGTGCTATGTAAATAAATATTATAATAATAATAATAATAATAATAATAATAATAATAATAATAATAATAATTCAATTTTTAGCATTTGGACTTCCAAGCAAACAGCAGTGTGTGAAACTTTTTGCATGAGACAGTGGGTCGGAGCACAAGGGAGATGCATCAGTCCATGGCTTGCAGGAGAGGTGGGGAAGCCGGCTTCCCCACCTCTCCCGGAAGTCTCATGAGAAGGGCGACTTCTGTGAGAAGGGGGACTTCCGAGAGCGACATATCTTGTGCTGTGTCCTGCTGTCTCCTGAGACGGCTGAAGAAGCAGCAGGTTGGAGCACAAGGAAGATGTGTCGGTCCGTGGCTTTACACTGGAGATTTATTCCATTGAGTAAATTTCTGTCTGGAGCCAGAGATTTACCAGAATCCGGGGATTTCCAGTGATACATTTTAAAGCATTTACGTTATAAAAGGCCTCATTGAACTTTTTTTTTAAAAAAACATTTTTTAAAATAAATTTCACTATGTTTTTCTTTTGGGGAACCTAATTTAAAACTTCTCTGAAGGACATCCGAAGAGTTTTTGCTTTACCTAAAGCTTCTCCTCATGTTAGGATTTTCCGACTGATGTGCTTCACAAATCCAATGCCTGAGGCTGGAATATGTTATGGCTCTCGCTGTTGCTAAAATAGGTGATCTTACATCTCTCTCCTCCCTCTCCTGCCGCTGCCCTGCAATGTTTAGGAATGCAAAATGTGTAATATGATGTCATCACATTCAGAATTTCCCACCCATTGCTCCCCTTCATAGGTGGCTACTTTTGTGAGCAGTAAACTCTCCACAATACAATGTCATATCATGTTACAGAGAGAGAGAGAGAGAGAGGAGATGTTATTATTAATGGCAGTCAGACACATCTTGTAATGTTTAGTTCCAGTCCGAGATTAAAACTGTCATACAAGAGGGATTAATGTATGTACTTCCTTATGAGACAATAGCATTATGCAATGTGTAATAATATGTAAAGTGCCTGTGTATTTTTTTCCAGTCCTACCCATAATTCAGCATGGACAGCAGATATTCAGTACTATAGAAGGCATCCCAGTTACGCTACCCTGCAAAGCCAGTGGAGTTCCTAAGCCATCTATAGTCTGGTCTAAGGTAACAACAATGCGTTAAGTCATCTATAGCGAAAGATCAACTGAACTCATAGCTGAGGAATTAATGAACCTATTAAATTTCAATAAATATAATGTTACCAAAATGCCACCTTTTAATATCTCTATATATAAAACGCTTAGGTATGTTTCTGTACAGGCTTCAGCTGATAGGCTTCAGCTGATACAGGTTGCTAGGCAACAGTAACAACGTGTAACATCAGCTGATACAGATTGATAAGCCCCTCACCCAACTCTTCCGGGCTTTCCAAGGTAATCCTGCCCCCTTTCTGCCTCTTTGCTCCCCCCCATGAAGGGGGCAGCACCACGGTCCGGAGCATGAGCGAGCCATGGCCAGGGCCCTTGGTGGCCAGGTGGGAGGCCGCTCGCCTGCTGCGAGCCGAGGCCCCGGCCTAATCTCATGCGAGCTGGGTGGGCGGCCCAAGGCTGACAGGAACCCCGGGCAGAGGGGGACACTTGCTCCCCAACCACTCTGCCCCCCCAGATCTGCCAGACGGCGCTGTATCGGTGGCCTCCAAGCAGCCCGCACCCCTGCGATGATATTTAATTAATAAACTTTAAGATATGCTACAACGGCATATGTTACGCTGGGTACAGCTAGTTTGTTTTTAAATTTCTTAGGACAGTAACAAGCCAAAAACCAAAGCATCATAAAAAGATTTGCCTTCCCTCTCAGCCTTACTCATTAAAATTGGCTCCTGCCATTTCATCTGGTAACACTTTTGTAAATTAATCTGCCCCCAAAAAAACTTTGCAATCCTACTGCCTTTTGAAAGGGGTTAAATAAATACATAGATTTATTTATTTAAAATATTTATACCTTGCCTCTCAGTTTTCATTAGCAAGGTGACTTACAACATTTGAAACTCTATACAATAAATAAAACCAATGTAGTGAAACATCAGTAAAATCAATAAAAACAGAAAAAAGCAGCAGTACAAATAGCAGCTCAGCTGATGGATTTGTTTTGGTTTTACATGGTATTTTAAAACTTTTAAAGCTTTACATTATGTTTTGATCTGTTGCATTTCATGGTTTTAATTGTGAACTGCCCAGAGAGCCTCAGCTGTTGGGCAGTATAAAAATGTAATAAAATAAATAAATAAATAAAATTATAAATATTTATGTCTTGCCTTTCTGTGAAATTCCCAAGGTGGTTAACAATAAAAAGAATGGCAAAAATCTTTAAAACAATTAAAAGACAACAGAAAAATACGGATTTCAAAAATACATACCAGTAGACAAGTGGCAAAGGTAAATTTATTTATTTATTTATTACATTTATATACCGCCCCATAGCCGAAGCTCTCTGGGTGGTTTACAAAAGTTAAAAACAGTAAACATTAAAAATATACAAAATTTAAAACCATCAAAAACATAAAAACAACAGTATAAAAACAACAGTATCCATTTAAAAACAACAGTTCTGGGGCCCATTAAAGAACAAACTTAGTGTTATTAAATGCTGTTAAATGCCTGGGAGGAGAGAAAAGTCTTGACCTGGTGCCTGAAAGATAACAGTGTTGGCGCCAGGCGAGCCTCATCAGAGAGATCATTCCACAGTTGGGGGGCCACCACCGAGAAGGCCCTCTCCCTTGTTGCTATCCTCTGACCTTCCCTCGGAGTAGGCACTCGGAGGAGGACCTTAGATGTTGAGCGCAGTGTACGGGTAGGTTCATGTCAGGAGAGGCATTCCATCAGGTATTGTGGTCCCAAGCCGTGAGGGGCTTTATAGGTTAAAACCAGCAGATCATTTGTTCTGACATAGCATAACCATTCTTACGTCATCGTTTCATCTGAGCGGGTTCATCCCATTGGTATTCTCCTGTCTTTCACAGAAAGGAGAGGTGATTTCTCCCAGCAATCCAAAATTTTCTGCAGGATCTGATGGGAGTCTGCATTTAGTTTCTCCAGGAGGGGAGGAGTCTGGGGAATATAGCTGCACTGCAACAAATGCAGGAGGCTATGCAACTCGGAAAGTACAACTGACTGTCTACGGTAAGTAAAAAATTAAAGCCCAAAATGGGCAAAACTCTCTAAGGGTGCTTCTACACAGTGCTTCCCATGGCAGAGTAACATAGGGTGTGTGTGTGGATTAAGATCCTGCTGCTGTTCTGGCATGACGGTAGCTCTGCCTCTAGCTGCAATGGGCTTGGGGACTGCCCTCCCCCCACTTAACATGTGGATTGCATTATTCGAATTCAGAGCACCAATCCCGCACAAAGAGCAACATGGAGAAGTACCTTTACAAGTTATCCTCTTGTTTTAGCATAGGGTCCCCCACATGGCCTTAACGCCAGATAGCGGTATGGTTCAAATTAAATATGCTGAAGTACTCATTGACTTAGTTTGCATGACATGACAACCCACTATGGCTGATCAGCTGCTCACAGCTGCAGGATAAAAGGTTCTTTTGGGTCAGGTGTTCTTACTCCAGTGTAACATGAAGCAGACTTAAAAACCAAAAGTGTTCGGTAGCATGGGAAGTGCGGGATGAAATTGGCCAGAACATTAACAAGGGGGGCATCGGTTTGCTGGGCTAAATATTGGTCAGGTGGTCTTGCACTGTTTTTGTTCCCTCAAAAGCTGGCAACCCCAATGGATCAATTGAAGAAAGGGCGCTGGTATAGGGACCAAGGAAATAAGACGTTCTACCACAAAGGCACCTGGGATACATGCCAGAGCCAGCAGGAGGACTAAGGTGGACTGAGGAGGGAAATAAGCCACTGGAAGCCACAGAGCGGCCAATTGTCTTTCGGGTTAGCTACTAAAAACAACAACCCATGGTGGCTTATTCTCAGGGTGGCTTGGCGTGACATGAGAATCCACCCACACCTGAATATTCTTTCCTGGTGTGCTAGACCATGATGACAACTAGAGGTGTCCAGTGGCTAGACTGTTGGGTGACCTGAACTGAAATCAAAGCTTTGGGGTTGTGGTGGTCTTGGGAAAGATACTAGCTCTTAGCCTCTAGCCAATTTCATTGTTTGACCATAGGTATTTTTAGCAGTTGTGTCTGTAGTATTCAGCTAGCCCAGAAGGCTACACTGGAACAAAATCCCTGCACCTGATTTGGGGCCATTTCTCCCCCTGCACCGCACCCTCTACAACAGAGGCCCCTCTGTTCAGGAGAGCCCCTCAACACTTTGGCGAAGAGTTTTAGAGGACACAGGATGCTAGAGGGGAGAGGAGGGGAAAAGAGCCTTCTGCTCACACAACTACTGGATACAACCCATTCTTCTGAAATTAAATATCTTTGTATGTATTCCATTTTGATACCTGGGTGTGCTTTGATGATAACATGTGTGTTCTATTTTAGTAAAACCAAGGGTGTCCAGACCTGGAGATCAACAAGGAATTTCACTGGAGAACCCAGTAGTGATGTCAGTGATAGCCGGGGAAGATGTCACACTTCCCTGTGAAGTCAGAAGTTTGCCACCGCCTATAGTAACCTGGGCTAAAGAAACGCAGCTTATCTCTCCCTTTTCTCCAAGGTAACACTTGTTACATTTGTTTTTGGTTTGTAACTTAAATTCATCCCACTGATGTGGATTAGGACTACTAGATCATTCTCTGCACCATTAAATTATATTTCTCTGGGAGGAAATGTCTTAATTGTTGTTCCCCGTTTAGGTCTGGCAGATTTTGTTAACCCAACAGGTTTCACTCTAATTGTTGGAGTGCTCCTATTGATATCAATCAATTCCCTTTATTTATTTAGTTACCCCAGTCCCACTTTTTTGTGGTTTTCCATATTGGGTATGTGCATTGTATTGCAAAATACACTTTGTACAAACTACTAGACTGTCTAATAGAATTGAATAATGCTGTTTTCATCCTGGCTGCTTTTATTAGTAATATTTATGTGTTAGTAATACTGTGTGCACCCTATTCTATTATTATTATTATTATTATTTATTTATATAGCACCATCAATGTACATGGTGCTGTACAGAGTAAAACAGTAAATAGCAAGACCCTGCCGCATAGGCTTACAATCTAATAAAATCATAGTAAAACAATAAGGAGGGGAAGAGAATGCAAACAGGTACAGGGTAGGGTAAGCAGGCACAGGGTAGGGAAAAACTAACAGTAGAAAGGAACAGTAGAAGTCTGCACAACATCAAGTTTTAAAAGCTTTAGGAAAAAGAAAAGTTTTTAGTTGAGCTTTAAAAGCTGTGGTTGAACTTGTAGTTCTCAAATGTTCTGGAAGAGCGTTCCAGGCGTAAGGGGCAGCAGACGAAAATGGACGAAGCCAAGCAAGGGAAGTAGAGGCCCTTGGGCAGGCGAGAAACATGGCATCAGAGGAGCGAAGAGCACGAGCGGGGCAATAGTGTGAGATGAGAGAGGAGAGATAGGAAGGAGCTAGACCGTGAAAAGCTTTGAAGGTTAACAGGAGAAGTTTATATTGGATTCTGAAGTGAATTGGAAGCCAATGAAGAGATTTCAGAAGCGGAGTAACATGGTCGGAGCGGCGTGCTAAGAAGATGATCTTTGCGGCAGAGTGGTGAACAGAAACCAACGGGCTGATGTGAGAAGAAGGAAGGCCAGAGAGAAGAAGGTTGCAGTAGTCCAACCGTGAAATAACCAGTGCATGAACAAGCGTCTTGGCAGAAGAGACAGACAAAAATGATCGAATCCTGGCAATATTATACAGGAAAAATCGACAAGATTTAGCTACTGCCTCAATATGAGGAATAAAGGAGAGCGAGGAGTCGAAGATAAAGCCAAGGCTACGAGCTTCCTTGACCGGAGTAAGCGTAACATCATTGACAGTAAGAGAGAATGAGAGATGAGGAGAAGGTTTAGGAGGAAAAACAAGCAATTCAGTCTTTGCCATGTTAAGCTTCAAGCGACGATGAAGCAGCCAAGCTGAGATATCTGAAAGACATGCCGAGAGACGATCGTGAACATCAGGAGAAAGTTCCGGAGATGACAGATATAGTTGTGTATCATCGGCGTACAGATGATATTGGAGACCATGAGATTGAATAAGCTTGCCCAAGGGCAACATGTATAAGGAAAACAACAACGGGCCAAGCACTGAGCCTTGCGGAACTCCTACTGAAAGGGGAAAGGAGGAAGACGAGCTGCCATTAGTCAACACGCTGAAAGAGCGACCCGCTAGATAGGAGGCAAACCAGTTATAGACAGAGCCACAAAATCCAAGGTCATGAAGGGAATCTAAGAGAAGATCATGATCAACCGTGTCAAAGGCTGCAGTTAGATCAAGGAGAATAAGAACGGAATAATGGCCTTTAGACTTGGCAGTAAGGAGATCATTGGTGATCTTAGTAAGGGCTGTTTCGGTGGAATGCAGAGGACGGAATCCAGATTGAAATGGATCCAAAGCAGAGTTACTAGAAAGAAAGTCAAGACAGCGAGAGTAGACCGCCCGCTCCAGGATCTTTGAAACAAACGGCAACAAAGAGACAGGTCGGTAGTTAGACAGAGATAGCCTATCAAGAGTAGGTTTCTTGAGAATGGGAGAGACTGTAGCATGTTTAAAAGCAGAAGGAAATGAACCAGAGGACAGAGAAAGATTAATAATATGTAGCAAGGAAGGGAGGATAGCAGGAATAAGATTAATAAAGACGCGAGAAGGAATCGGATCACGAGAACAAGTGGAAGGCTTCGAAGAGCGCAGTATTGTAGACAGTTCATCCGCAGAGACCGAAGGAAACACAGAGAAATTTGCAGGAGGAGCTGACAGATGAGGAACAGGAACTGGAAGAGGAGCAGAGCTGGCCAGATCAGAGCGGATAGTTTGGATTTTAGCATTGAAAAAAGAGGCAAAGTTATTAGCAGACAGAGAGGCGGGGAGAGATGGCGGATTAGGCTTCAGAAGAGAATTGAAGGACGCAAAGAGCCGCTGAGGATGCCTAGCATTTGACTGGATCAGCGTTGAGTAGTACTGCTGTTTGGCCAGTGAGATGGCAGAAGAGAAAGAGGAGAGTACAAATTTGTAATGGACAAAGTCTGCCCGGTCCCTGGTCTTACGCCAAAGGCGTTCAGCTGCCCGGGAACAAGATCGAAGGTAGCGGAGGGAAGAGGTGAGCCACGGTTGGGGTTGAGAAGGGCGAACTATCCGAGTTGTAGATGGAGCAAGATTATCAAGAGTTGAAGATAAGGAGGAATTAAAGAAGGAGACAGCTGAGTCCAAGGAGACAGCCGAACAGACAGAAGGAAGGGAGGAGGCTAGAGACTGGGAAAAAGCCTCGTAATTGATAGATTGCAAGTCACGACAAGAGCGAGAAGTGGGACGTGAAGGAGGAGGATTATGAGTAATATTGAAAGAAACTAGGTGATGATCTGACAGCGGAAAGTGAGCAGTAGAAAAGTCCAACACAGAGCAATTCCGAGTGAGAACAAGATCCAGACAGTGTCCAAGGGAATGTGTGGGTGCATCAGACCAAAGCTTAAGATCATAAGAGGAAGATAATGAGCGAAATCGTAGAGCTGCAGCATCTTGAGGGTCATCCACATGAATGTTGAAATCACCCAGGATAAGAGTAGGACAGTTGTCAGAGAGGAAAAAGGACAGCCACGAATCAAAATCAGAGATAAATTTTGAGGATGAGCCTGGGGGGCGGTACAGAACTGCAACCCGCAGTCGCAGTGGAGCGAAGAGCCTCACCACATGTACCTCAAAGGAGGAGAAGCAATGTGAAGGTGGAATGGAAAGAGGCTGGAACTGGCACAAACTAGATAATAAAAGACCCACACCACCACCCCGACCCTCTGGGCGACTAGTGTGAGAGAAAGAGAGTCCTCCAAGAGAGAGGGCAGCAGAGATGGCAGTATCATGGGCAGGAAGCCAGGTTTCAGTAAGAGCAAGGAGGTGGAGAGACCTAGAGATAAACAAGTCCTGGATGACAGGGGACTTAGAAGCAAGAGAGCGACAGTTCCATAAGGAACACGAAAAAGGCAGCTGAGAAGAGGGGAGACAGCGGATAGGAACTAAGTTAGGAGAGACGAGATTGGAACGAGCCATAAGGAACAGATATGAAAGTATGTGGTGACAAATAAAAAGCATTCAAACTTCCTGAAAAGGTCGTGGCAAGATTTGCAGAACATTGTTTAATTTAAGGATAGCAAGAAGAAAGTCCCCAAGTTATTTATACTAATAATTATATAATATTTATTAGTATAAATAATTAGTATTATTAATAAATATTTTTCCTCAGAATTTCCCCATCATTCTCCAAAAAGGTCTAGGGATAAATCCTAAAGTTAATACTTTCTCTTTGGCATGATAATATTGGGCCTTTTTAAACATGGGGCAGCATTCAGTGTTTCAGACCTCACAAACTGACAGTACATACAAAACCCAACAACAGATGCATGGCGTTTGCCTCTTAGTCTTGTTTCATGCCCAACTCCTGTCTCCTAGCCTTTCCCCATTTCCCGCTCTTATTCCCATCTCGGCTTTGTCTATCTGCTGTTTAGCTTGGCTTCAACTTTTGCCCCTTTCTGTGGCTTTGATCATCTTGTTCCTCACCTGACAAGGATTATATGGCTCAGACATAGTGTCAGAATACACCATCGGGAGTGGAGTCTGTTGTGCAGAGAGATCTAGTCCTGTTTTAGCCATGCTTTTAATCCTATCTTTTCGGGACAGCAGCCAGTAGTGCTGCTGGCCAAGCCGTCTGTCTTTATTTTGGCATGATCACCATAAGCCTAAGGAGACTCATTCTGACATAGAGAATTCCTCCTTTTGAAACATCATATTGACTATGTATCAACCATGGACAGCCTATTTCAGTGTTCCCACACCTGGTGCCGTGCAGATGTTCTGGACAACAGCTTCCAGGATTCCTGGCCATTGGCTTTGGGTGGGGCTGATGGAAGTTGAAGTCAAAAACATTTAGAGGGCACCAGGTTTGGGAATCCTGGTCTGCTGATAATATAGTATTTTTGAGACTTCTGACTTGGACCTTGAACCTCTATGGCTGTTGGTTCATACAATTCTTTTTGTCTCAGCATTTGTGTTTTTTAGTCAGCCAATATTGACTTTTAGCCATATTGGCATGCACGGTGCTCTCTTGCGAATGTTGTTGCCATGCTCAGAAGTCAACATGCATCAGGTTTTTTGTTTTGTTTTGCATGCCATTCTAACTGTTTGAAAAGCAGCAGCATTGATGCTATGGTTTGCAAACCTGTGGAATCGCATGTGTCATCCTTCTCTCTTGCAAGAATTGCCATGTCGCGCCTTTCATGGCTTGCTTCATGTTGGCATTATACTGTTAGCATTGAAGCAAGCAAGGAAGGTTACAGTTAATCAGGATTCCCTTGTAATATGGTTTGTTTGAACTAAAGTGAATTTAGAATTTATAGTTAAGAGGCAATATATTTAGCTTTAAGCTGGTGTGTGGTGTTGCCTAAATCAGGGTTAAAGCAAACAATGAAAGAGAGGGGAGGAACCCTAACTCAGGGGGACTGGCAGGCCTCCTCTTCACTTGACAGTGTATCCATAAGCAGAGGGATGGGTGTCACACAGCCAGTGGGCCACATTCAGCCCCCATGGCATCTGGCACCCCCTGAATTAAACATTTTTAAAAGAACAAAATGGCACCCTGGATGGAGCACTAAAATGGAAATAGCTTGCTTGCAAACAAGTTTAATTTAACCATTTTAGTGCTACTGAGCAGTTTCCTGCTGATTTCTCCTCCTCCCTACCCAGTGGCAGCCCCTGGGGGCAGATCAGGGGGCAAAAAATGCCCCCCCAGACCTCCCAGAATTATCCACACCTGCATTAGTACAAATGTTTAGTAAGTCCAGTGTTAAGAACTTCATTAGATGATACACAACTTATCTGAATTGTCTAAATTACACTCAAGTTTAGTGGAAGGGCTGCAGGCAAACTGGGAACATTTAAAAAATCTTTAGTGGGAGAGTTCTTTTGCACCTTTCTATGGCTTTTTAGAGATTAGTGGTTGATTCTTGTGATTAACGTGTTCATCCCTGGAACGAACATTAACCATCAGCCAACAAGGTTGCTGTGGCTTCCCTCATAAAGTCTTTGACAAAACTTTCCATTGCTAAAATCTGGATGTCTTCCATCCAATCAACTAAGCAACATGAGTTTTGGGAAGTGATGATTATGTACATACAAAATCAATCAGCAGGTACAGCTAGCTAGAAATCCAACCATAGGCCCAGCTTCCTTTCACTACATATGTAGCCAGCAAGTATATCTCTGCCAAGTACAGGCATGTGTATTTAATCTGTTGACATTGAACATTATTTCCTAGCTCCTCTCAGTTCATCTCTCAGTTTCCCTCTTCATATTGATTTAGCCTTGCCAAATCCCTGGTCTTGGTCAATAGAGGAGCAGACAGTAAAGGGTTAACTCTACTTCTGGTAAAGGGCAGGGGCAAATTTTGGGGGGTGGACTTTCCAGAGAGGAGATATAGTTATGGGATGTGACATAAGCATGTAATTTGCTCTGGAAAAAACTGCTTGTATATTACCTTTTCCAATATTAGAACAGTAGTAGAGAGAGAAACAATATGGAGGGACAGGAAGGAGGATTCTGTTGTCCTTAAGGAAGTACGAGAAATTTGTTTCAGTTCATTTTTTATCACGATTTACTCAGTTTGTACCTCTCAAGCTGAACATGGATTGGAACACAATGTGTGGTCGAAGTCCACAAATTTCCAAGCTTGCAATGTAACCCCAAAAATGCTTTCAATGTGATGCTTACATCTGAAAATGCACATGAAAAAAAAGTATATGTTCCAAAAACGTGCGAAAATTTTAATCAATGGAAGAAGTATGGCTATATTTTAAAATGTGCACAATTTATGTATACATTTGGAAAAACATGCACGAAAATACACAAACAAATGCATGCATCAAAAAACAAAAACAAAAAACTCTGAGAAAATTATGATCTGACATGAGATTGAACAAACTTTGAAGTGGAATTTGGAAAAGTTCAACAAGCTTGAGTTTTCCTTGTACGCACATCCCCTGATGTTCCTAACTTGGAACTATCGGGAGAATTGCGTGCATGATATACTCAAACTACTCTCACAAACTGATTTTTTCATATTAATGTGGGCAGGCCTGTCTGCTCTACTCCCTGCTTCCCAGACGAATACAGTAAGTCCAACGTTCCACTGTCAGTCTGTGTAAACATACAGTTATAGGACCACCTGTAGCTCTCCAGATGTTTTGGACTACAACTCCCATCATTCTCAGCTGTGGGAATGGGCAAGGCTAACCTTGAGTTACAATACAGTCAAAGCTGTTACAAGTCTCTTATTATAAACATGTGTGTGTGTGTGTGTGTGTGTGAGGGAGAGGGAGAGGGAGAGAGAGAGAGAGAGAGAGAGAGAGAGAGAGAGAGAGAGAGAGAGAGAAAGTTTGCAATATGGATAATTGTCAGGATTTTTAATTATAGGCCACTGATTCTTGACAACAGTTTTAAAATGTTTTATTTCCTTCTTATATTTGTTTGTCTGACTGCTGTGGCTATACTCAAACATCACTTTGTTTTTCTTGTTCTGACTGGAGGAATTACTCTGGGACAAGTTTCCAGCTCCAAATTATCACAAACGTTTCTTAGCCCCTTTGAGACATTGTTGTCTGGATGAAGGTTTTTTATGGGTTTGGGGCATTCTTGTTTTGGGCACCCAATCTTCAGAAGCCATATGATGGTACACATAGACAACCCATGATCTATCCACAAGCAGGTGTGGGGAGTCTTCACTTGGGTTGAGAGGTCCATACAGTGAGGAAGAGTGGATTTAGCCCAAATGTTCCTATTTGAGAGCACCGGGGAACCCCTATTCAGACTATTTATATCTTGCTTTGCCAGTAAGTGGCTAATGTACATAAAATATGATAAATAGTTTGAGTACAGCCACAGCAGTCAAACAAATACAATAAATAAATGAATCATCTTAAAACTCTTGTCAAAAATCAGTGGCCTATAATTAAAAATCCTGACAGAAAAGAAATGTTTTCGCTGTCTCCTTAGGAGCCAATAGAATGGATCTGGAGGATCTCCTTCGGGAGTGAATTCTGTGGGCCAACATCAAAAATGTCCTGTTCCTAGGCCAAGTCAGTCTTATTTTTGATGTTGGGGCCACCCAAAAGAGCTGCTCAGGTCCTGATCTCATTACATATATCAGGAAAAACACTTCCTCAAAAGTGAAAGCATGATAGGAAACTCCTCCAGTTTCTCTGTAGATTGGATCTCCAGGATGACATGTTAAAAGGAATTCTTTGGTCATTCTGAATCTTACTTCATTCATGAGCTATGTAGAATGAAGGAGTTAGACAGATTGCAAACACAGTTAAGTAAAAACAGCTCAACCTGAGCAAAAATAACACCAAACAGATGTTGTTTAGTGTGTGGTATTCGTTACTAATGTCTAAGTAATGCTTATTCTCCTCGTGGTAAATATTTATCCAGCCGTATCTGTTTCCTATTTTTCCAGACACACCTTCCTCTCTTCAGGTTCAATGAAGATCTCTGAGACCCGGGTTTCAGACAGTGGCATGTATATTTGTGTAGCCACAAACATTGCTGGGAATGTGACTCAGTCAGTGAAACTTAATGTATATGGTAAGCCGTTTAAATTTCCGCAAGAGTCTTCTCAGAATTGGCAAAGAACAGTGCATTACATAAATGCACTACTATGGTCCCTGGCACCAAACTCAAATGGGCTGAGGAGTCAAACTCTCTGTTCAGCAGATACTGAGGGGGTCCCAGCAATAATGTTTCCTTCCCAATCTTTATTTTAGTGTGTGTGTGTGTGAGAGCGAGAGCGAGCGAGAGAGCAGTAGTGAGGCCAACTGGTTTATTTATAAAGGCATGTCTACCCTGCTTTTTGGCTCTGAAAAGAGTCCCTGAAGCAGCTTGCAATAAAATACACTCATTTACACAATTGGCAATTTATTTTTAAAAATGCTCCTTTCCATTCAATCCAATATTGCACCCTTCATTACCTCCTGACTGTTCCCAGCTCTTTATCTATGCTACTGTTGGCCTTCCAGAATCCTCTCAGATATCATAATAGCTTCCTCTGGATCCTGATAGCCTTATTAAGACCGGAGGTTCTTCTGCATAAGCCCCGTACAACGATAGGGGCCTGCTCAGGAGCATGTATCTTTAGTGCCTTTCCAGACACAGCAAACAAATTGACAAACTCATATCTTCAGCTAACGCAAAAGCACTAAAGATAATACGGTTTAGCACTGAAGTTTCTGTCAGCAGTCCACATTTCCTCTCAGCTATTCCCTTCTCCTTCTGACTCTCGAACGGAATCTTCTAGAAGAGTTATATTTGTTATGTACTTCCTGTCTCACATAGCAAATGCAATTCTTTTAAGAACAAGTTAAGCTAAGAAAAGCTTAATTCCATCAATAGACTTACCTGTTCACTTGCATGTGTGAAGGACAGCATTGAGTGTGTGAAGGCAGCATTGAGTGTGTGATATATATATATATAATTAATTTTAAAGTTCCTGTGCCATTAATAGCTGCCTGATAAAAAGCAGTTTAGCAGGTGAAGTTTCTCCCAAGCTTCACTTGCTAAATATCCCATTTCTGTTCAAGGCACAGGAGCCATGACAGAAGAAAACTTTGGAAGCCACAATAACTGCAGGTCAAAACTCCACAGAGCATTCAAATTGCTGTGAGTAAATGAAGTCAAGTTAGGGAAGATGTCGTGCACGTGTGACCCAGCTCATAAAGTGTTTGGATTTGCTTTTATTCCATAATAACAAAATGAAACGTTTGTTGTTATTATTTTCATACTTACAGCCACCCTCTCTGGGTTTTTTTCTTTTTCTTTAATGTTTTCCGTCCCTTTAAAAAAAAGGAATGTTTTAAATCAGTGGTTGGACATCCACTGAGATGCTCCTGCATGCCCTCCTCCGCATTGCAGAAGATTTTGAGGCATGCTCTAAGGGTGCACAGTCATTCCATGTGGATCATGGCCAGACCCATTGCGCCTCATTCACCATTGCCTTGGATGAACATAGTGGGTGTCCTAGAACCTTCCCTGTGGCAATGAATAGGAAGACTGGTAGTGTTGATCAAGCTGCCTTACAGGTCAGCTTCTCTGCTACTGCTGTATTTATACCACCACCCCTCTAGTGGGGAACCCCAGGGCTGCCTGGAAGAACACTGTTCAAAACGTACTGATTTGGACAATGCCTTCAGCAGTTACAGGGATAGTTATCTATCATTTTTTCCTCTGTGGGACCTGCAGTATGTAACCCATCCCTGTGTTATCTTCCTGGCTGAACTTGTGTTGGCTGCAGGGGATTTAACAGAGAGGAAGTTAGACCGTCAAAGAGGATATGTAATGAACTGTCGTCACAAGACATTCAGATTGCTTCGCCTTGCGGAGAGCAAGTAACCGGAGTGTGCTTGAGGGAGGGAGGATGGAAAATAAAACACAAACATTTCCAGTCTAGACTTGTGGTATTTAATCAGCAAAGTCTTCATTGTTGGAAGCATTCAAGTCCAAATCTCCAGAGCAATCCTTTGGCCCCTAGATAGCGACTGGGGGTGCCATAGGATGCTGCAGATCTCTGCCCCTGTAGACAGAGCTTCTAGCACAGAGAAGGACACCTGCTGCAGAAAGCTTCTCTTACGAGGTTGCAACTGCAACCTGGTAAAAGACATGTGGGTGGGGGGAGGGGAGAAAATGAGCTGTGCTGGTGGGTGGGAGGGGAGAGGCCAGGCTGCACAGTATCCTATGGCCTCTTTGGTCTCCTCCCTGCTGAAAGGTAAGTCAGCTACATGGGCTCAGAGGCCTGTCTAGAAACTTTTTGTATCGACACACACACCCTCCTCTGACTCTACGTGGCTTTTCCCAGAAGAGCATAGGATAGGTGGAGGGCTACAAGCTCAAAGCCTTCTATCTATTGAGAGCACAGCCCATGCAGCTGAGCCCTTACAGTGCAATCCTATGCATTTTTATATGTAAGTAACTCCTACTTGTGTTCAGGATTGCAGCCGCAGAGAAATTAAATTGCAGTTTTATAAGTTGATATGCTCGCTGGGGAATAGTAAGACATTTTTTTCTGTCTAAACATGCATAGGGTTGTGTCTTTAGTTGCAGAAACAGGCTCTAGGTTGTTTTTCATGATTTCATTGCCAAATGTTATGCTATGTTGATCATATTGGATTGAGTTGCCTTCTAAAAACTTCCTATATCAGCACTAATTGATTTGCTTTGCCTAGTTCCTCCAAAGATCCAACGTGGGCCTCGAGTGATGAAAGCAAAAGTTGGTTACAGAATTGATATACCTTGCAATGCCCAAGGAATTCCACCTCCAATGATCACCTGGCTTAAAGAGCAGAATCACATTTTGATAGATGACAGGCAATATGCCATCTCTCCAGATGGGGCGCTGAGCATCAGCAAAGTCCTACTTTCAGACGCTGGAAGTTACAAATGTGTGGCAAATAACATTGCTGGCCGTGATGAAGCTGAGATAATGATCCATGTTCAAGGTAACTATAACACTACCATGAGAAAGATTAATTGCCCCTTACTTCTAAATTGGGGGATATAGTTTTAACTTGCAGTGAAGAGCTATTTGATGTTGTATTATTATTATTATTATTATTATTATTATTATTATTATTATTATTATTATTAAAATTTTCATACAAGTGCACATAGGTATACTGGTGAAGGGATCCTATTATATATCTATACATATGGAGAAAGACAATATACACAAATAAAATATAAACATAAGGTCAGATATAACAAAATTCAATGTTCATTTGCAATCCAGAAAAAAAAAGACTGTGGGGTGGAGGGAGAGGGGAGCCCAAATTCATGAGTAAATTCAACTAACTGTTATGAACTGTAATAAATAAATAAATAAATAAATACACAAAAAAACAATAGATCATATATAGCAAAATTAAGGGCCAGACTATATTAAAGATGTAGCATGCATCTGCCCCTCTACTTTTTATGCACGCACAAGAGGGTGTGCAGGGTCCGATCTGGATTGGGACCACTGCACAGAAGGAGGGGGGGATTTAAACTTTCAGTCCCCTCTCCCCTGCTGGTAGTCAACCCGCACCTCCATGCATGGAGTGTTTAAAAGGAAAGAAAATCTTCCTTCAGTGCCAATAGAGATTTCATTTTTTAAAATCCATGCATGGGGGGTATATTGTGTGTGTGTGGGGGAGAGATTTAAACATCCCCTCCTCTTAACTATACGCGCCTTGCACCCGGTGTTCCTAAACCAGATCGAGGACCTGCATGCTTAACTATGGGTAATTCATAAGCAGTGGAGGAGGTGCAGGCTATATCTTTAGCATAACAGTTAGTTTGGCCCTGAGAAGCATGTGGGAGAAATGTGTATTAAATTTCAGTGAAAATACATCCATTTCATATTTGAGTAGACACCTTTATATCTTGCTCAGCCCTTTCTGTTTGATAGGGTCATTTTTTCCCCATTAATGCGGTGGCTGAGAGCATATTCAGCCAGTTTATATATCATGGAGTGGTTGCAGCCTTCTCAGGATAATTCCTTTAGCAACTAGAAAACACACTGCAATCCGCTGAGTTGCAGTAGTATAGAATGTGTGAGAGATTGACCTGACATCTCCAGTACATATGATATGTTACCAACCTAGCCTTGGACAAGCATTCAATAAACTGCTGGCTGGGAATGATGGGAGTTGCAGTCCAACATATCTGGGGGACACCAAGCTGAGAAGGGTGCTGTCTATATGCACTCAAAACCTCACAGTGGCTGCGAATCTGCGCTGCGTCAGCTATAAGACACAGCCACCGATTCGCAGCCACTGCTGGGCTTTTCTGTGAAGCTGTGCTGTGAGAAAGTCATGGACTTACCCTAATTTTTTGGGTGGGAGTGAGGCCACCCCGGCTCTTCTGCTGTTTGACCTCACTCTGTGGCCAATCCAGGGGCGAGGGGGGGGGGTTCCTGGTAGATGGCGACTGGCAATTAGTCACCGGAAGCCGGGAAGAGGGCAGATGGGCGGCTTCAGGGCCAAAATCTACACCAAGCAGGATATGACACTTCGAAAACGTTTTGAAAACTGTGTATATGGAGTGTGTCCTAGGCCCCAACAGTTGTCACTACTATTATAAGCCATTCTAAAGCACCAGTGTCTATAGATCCTGCCCAGTACACAGACGACCACCAGAAACCCTGCGCTCCCTCCTTGGTGTAAGCAAAACGGTGGCGTTTAGAGGGAACGCGGTGCTGCAAAGACCGCCCCAAGATTGCAATAACACATTTTAACATTCTCTGGTCTATAAGTCAAGTAAGTAAGACATATCTTTGCTAGCATAATGATCTCTCTCAAGTTAGACAAGGACAAGTTCACCCCATTTTTTTGATGCACTGACCATTTCCAATGTATTTTTTTTAAAAAAAATAGATTTCTACCCCACCTTTTTAATTTAATCACTAGGTGCATAAAAATCTGAAAACAACATAAGACATAATAGTAAAAGTAAATTAATACCTCTAGAATCAATTCACAGACGTCTGGGGGGTCAAACACAATCTGTAGTCTTTTCAAGAATATGAGATTGCCAGGCATTATTTTTTGCAGTGAAGAAACTGCGCCCAAATGGTAAGTAATGGGTACATTTGGGGGAAAGACAATACTTGGTATTAGGTGTATTCTGCTGAGAAAGGTTACCTTGCTTTTAATGCCGATATTTGTGGGCATTATCCCGAAGTTGACACAGCCCAGCAGATGGCACCATCGCTTCTCTGGTGGACCATCTGGTAGATGCTAGCTACACAAAGGAGTATTTCAGGTTTCAGCAGTAAAAAGCCAAGTTGTTTATTATTATTATTATTATTATTATTATTATTATTATTATTATTATTTATTTATATAGCACCATCAATGTACATGGTGCTGTACAGAGTAAAACAGTAAATAGCAAGACCCTGCCGCATAGGCTTACATTCTAATAATTTTGTTAGTAATAAGTAATAATAATAATAATAAGTAATATAATAATAATAATAATAAATAATAAGTAATAATAAGTAATATAAGTAATAATAATATTATTAGTAATAATAATAAGTTTGTATGCTGATGTTTCCTCTACTAAATATGGTAAAATGTTAAGGGCAGCGCACATTTCTAAATACGTTGGAGACACATGTCAGGGCCTTGTGATTGACCTGGATTGAACTGATTCATGTCTAATCTAGCATGTGGTCATTCTTGTGGTATGTATTCAGAGAATGTATGCTTTCCTCAGAAAGTGCTAGAATTTTTGGCAAATTTTAGCACTCCATATTCATTGTATGAAACTTTTCAATGGAGGGAACAACTGTATAACCCAGGATATGTAATCAAATCCTCACATTTGAAAATTATGTATTAAAAATGACAGCGAAACAACATCAACAGTTCAATGTCAGATTTTGAGAATTTCAAAGGGTGGATTAAAATATTTCAATTTAAAAATGAAATTCTGGGAAACTTGTGAAATTATACATTTAGGCAAAATTCCATTTTTGTTCTGTGATTTGTTTTAGAACCTCCTACTGTAGGTGCACTTGACCCACCATACAACACTCCATTTCAAGAAAGAGTAGCAAATCAGCGAATTGCCTTTCCATGTCCTGCCAAAGGTATGAATACCATATTATTTTGTGCTGCTTGCTTCATCTTTTGGAAGCACCTTGTTGATTTTTATATCTTGTTGGCCTGTATTATAGTGAAACCATACTGGATGTGGGGGGAAAACACCCTTGGATAAAACTTAAAATGATTGGAGATTTTTTCCAGTTTTCCAATTGAGATAACATTAATTTTTATGGGCAATCACTTTGAATAGTGTAAGTTTATGATAGTGACCATGAGTCATTGCAGAGGTAGAAAAAAGATTTCTCCCTACCTTGTCTTACCTGTGAGAGGGCTGTGGCTCAGTGGTAGTGCACATCCGTTGTATGCAGAGGAACCCAAGTTAACTTCCTGGCATCACCAGGTAGAGCTGGAAAAAAAATTCTGCCTGAAATCTTAGTTTAGAGGTTAATCTGGCCCTGTACTTGGAGTCCTGAAGTATCTTCTCTGCCTCGTTGCCAGTTACCAGTTGGATTGGAAGCAAACACAACAAAACTAATCCGTTTATGAGCTAGGAGTGCATTGTTTGAGTCCTCTAGCACTTTGCTGCTGCTGCTGCTGCTGTTTTGGACCTTGTGTCAGTTCAAGTTCTTTGGAACTTGGTCTATATTTCATTAGAAGACTCCCAAATAACTTATTCATAGATGCTGTTTCCTTTTGAATTTAAAATCCAGAAGGCATATACAGGGCTCTCTATTCTCCCCTATAGGTACCCCCAAACCTATTATAAAATGGCTACATAACAACAGGGAGCTAACTGGCAACGAACCTGGTATTTCAATCTTGGAAGATGGCACACTGTTGGTTATTGCTTCAGTCACGCCATACAACAACGGAGAATATGTCTGCATTGCAGCCAATGAAGCTGGAAGCACAGAAAGAACATATAAGCTGAAGGTTCATGGTAAAAGCACACACCTATCATTATTTACAAAAGGGCATCTTTTATGTTATAGTAGCAATTAGATGATATTTCATGGTCCATTGTGATTTATTTATTTTTAAACCGAGACCCTGATCCTTAACTAGAGTTTAGGCGTTAGTTGTATAAACGTAAAAAAGAAAACAAAGCCAAAGCCATTTTATTGTGTGTGAAAGCCAAAACCCCAGAGGACTGAGAAACACCCAGATACGTGTGTTTACATGCATATTTATTCGTATTATTTTATGGCAGTTCCACCTGAAATCAGAGATCAGGACAAGGTGACAAATGCATCTGTTACGGTTAATCAGCCTGTAAGTCTGTTTTGTGAGGTATCTGGCAACCCATTTCCCATCATCACCTGGTATAAAGATGATGTCCAGGTATGTATAGGCGTGACTAATTGTTTCATCAAGTCCAAAATAAAATCAGTCTTAAACCTTGAAGTAATAACTGTGAATGTTTTTGCTAGCTTCTCTTTGGTGAGTGTTTGATGATGGTGGTTGGATTCAGTTAGATTTAAAGTGGGCATTGCAAAAGTTTAAGCAGTGCTTATACAGAGAAGGGCAGGCTGCCATGTGGCTTAGTGGTTACAGTTACGTTTCTTCCATGCAACCTTATGCAACCTTCTATAGTTGTTTGCGTAAGGTGGATCCTGATTCCAGTCGCATCTATCTATAGGATTTCTTCTTAAGTGTAGAATCACATATCCATAATACAATGTTGACATCCTGAGAATGGACTATGAGAAGTGGAGGGGCTACTACAGCTTTGAATTGTAGTATTTTTTTCTGCATCCTTTCCCTTGTAGAGAATTAGTCCAAAGGCCGGAATTAGTGCCTCTTTTCCACTCAGAGGTGCTTCAGGAAGCATCTGCCCTATCAAATTTGAAGAATCATGATAATTTCATATATGGTAATAAAGTTATCTAGCTTCTGCCATTACTCTTCATTGCTGGACATTCCTTAACTTGCAGTAATCCTTCGAAATTATGACTAATTTGGCACAGGAAATTGTCCGTGTGAGTTGCACAATTCAGATGCCGTATTTGGTGGCTGTTGGCTCAGTTGTTCTTGGATCTCTTTCAGATTGTGGAGAGCAGCACTCTGCAGATTTTGAACAATGGAAAACTGTTGACGCTTCTTAAAGCAGCTACTGATAATGCTGGCCAGTATTCGTGTAAAGCCACCAATATAGCAGGGAGCTCTGAGAAATTCTTCACTGTAGATGTGCGAGGTTGGTACTGTTGTAGTCTGAACAAGTAGTCTTTGGTATTTCAAATAAATCTGACTAAGCCAATCATGCAAGTATGAAAGAACAAAAGTAGGAAAGCTATGTCAAGCCAATCTTTCTCACAGTCTTTTGCAATATCTTGAAAGTGTCCTGTGACGCTTATTAGTTTTTGCTGCCCCACTCTTTTGATGTGATCCAGCCCCGCTTATGAGGGAAAGGGAGCAGGGAGGTTGCTCTTTTGAAAAGTACACTCTGTTCGACAATTTCAGTCCAGAAGAACAGAAGTAATTACTCTGAACTCCAGAACTGATTGCACTTTATAGTGGTTGACCCAGGTATAATAAAGACTGGGAGATAGTGGTTTACCTAAAGCCACTCAGGGTACAATCCTTAGGAAGAAACAAGTCCATAACTCCTGTCTATCTACACATGCATATGATTGTGCTCTTAGGTAGTATAGGATTGCACTGTTAGTGAGTTCATGCCCGAGGTGAAATTTGAACCTGGGTCTTCCTAAATTCACAGCTCAGGCTCTTAACCACTATACTAGATTTCACTGTTGAAACTACTGCCAGAACCTCCCATTGCCGTTAATTACAAACTACCATTGTTCAAGTGTCAACCCTATATTGGAAATGAACACATGTAGCAGGAATCTACAATAAATTCCTAATCTAAGAACAAAGCTATGATGGAGGCATATTCCGATGTATATATTTACAAGTGAAAAGAAAGTGAAATTTCAGGATTAGATTTCACTCATCCTCAATCATCCTGCTGAAAGAATTGCATTCCGCTCCACAATGCATTCTATTTAAGCATGCTCCTCCTCTTTGACGATTGATTGTTGATGCTTTCTTTTTCCCCTAGTCCCACCTACTATAAAAGGTTCCGATTCATCCAGCGAACTTTCATTCATCCTCAACCAAGAAGCCACTTTAGAATGTAGAGTCAGTGGCTCTCCTTTCCCCATCATCCAATGGTTTAAAGATGGCAAGTAAGTGAAAGTCCATAGATTGTTGGAAGTATTCTCTATGGATAGAAAAGAGAAGTGAAAAAATATATGGAATTCCTCTCTCACTTCCTGTTCATCTAATAAAATGGGTGCATAGCCACACTTTGATTGCACATTATGTACTAACAATAGATTTAAGTGAAAAACGTTTGTATAAAATCAAGTCCTTCACCCATGTCAGCTGCCATGTTTGTGGTATCTTTTACATCAGTGCAGGGGAATCAGAGATCTCAACCCAGACCCTTCTCCTTCGCTGTTGGCTGCCTCAGAAAAGTGACCTCAGAGGAGGAAAAAGAGACATTCTGGTGGGCATGGTGGGGAGGAGACCCGAGAGGGCTGAGCCACCTCCAACCTCCTTCTTTCCCTCTCTGAAGTGCGCTCACTAGCTGGGCTAAAAATCCCATCTAGCAAAAATCAGGAAAGACAGAGGACGAGGAGGCAAAGATCATCTCTATCTCTCTTCCCACCCTGGTGGCTTCAGCCTGGCAGCTCATAGGCAACTCAGCAGCCTCTGGGTTTAGGGGCTTCTGAGTTGTGAGGGTGCAATAGCCCCCTAAGGCTTTTAAGAATGTAAAATTCTTTTGAAGTAATCAAGCACTTCTGTGACGTTTGTAGTGCATTACCAATTGGTTAGTGCCAAATTCAGCTCAGGGTAAAACTAGGCCTTGTGCAAACCAAATCTGCATACTCCTATGGCTTTGCGGTCAAGCTTTGCATGTCATTTTTATATTTTTTCGAAGAGAAAATGGTGTCAGTCACGTGAACAAGGGTGGACAAAAAACTGCTGCAAAATTAACTCCCAGTTAAATGAATGGGGCTTACAACAAAACATGTGATTTTATTGGGGCTTGCACAAGAGAAATTAAGTGTATTATCAAGTGTATTATTTCATTTATTAGACAGAATACATGAGTACATAAAACATTTTAGCAGATGTAAAGAGTTACATTCCAGCACTATGTCCTGCAAGACTGAGCTGTTGTGGCTCTGAACTACTCATTTTTCAGGAAATTTCATCCATTAAGGGGATGAAATTTGGCAGTACAAATGTTAGTTGGATAACAAAAATGACTATATAACTATTCTTGGACAACAGTTAACATTTAGTAATGCAGATTGGTGGCCAACCGGAAATCAGGGCAGTGCAGAAATTTGCCAGTAACTGTTAGTTGATGTTTTATCTTTATCGGATGTTTCAGCACTACTTTGGGCCGATTTGCACACAGGCTTACGTTGTAAAGCCTTTTAGTAATTGAATAAATGCTGTAAAGCTGCTGTTTCTAATAGTCTGGATAGATCTACATAACAAATGTAAGGCTTTGTAGATCAAAGGGAAATCATGTTATCTTACTTGCACTTGCTTCCTGCTTCTCCTGCACAACTGTAATGTGCTCTGCATTCCACGGGAGGAGACGAACAACCACACGCTCTGTAATTGAAAATTTCCCCTCCTCATGGTGCTCATAGTAATGAATGGGAAATATGCCCTCTTATTGGTGTTTTTTAGTGCAATTTTGTCTGCACACAATAGGAAATCCCGAGGTATTTCAGAAGAATCTGGATATCCAAGTGTTTTTTTTTCACGGAATAACCAGGGGAAGGAGCAAGAGATGTGCAGGAGGCTCACGAAATGACCCACAAACTTCCATGAGTGGCCAGTCACGAGCTTGCCATAAACCGTTCCTTTAAAGAAGCCCGTAAAATGTTCTGAAACTAATTTAAGTGTTGAATGAGGTGGATTTGCTCAAAGGAACCTGGGGACAAGACCTTTGTGAAGGTGCAATGAATTTTTTTAGTAGTCCCTAACTCACTACCGGAACCACAGCTTGTTTGGTTTGTTGGAGCCATGGCAATTCAGTAGGTTTGGCATTGATTTAAATTTATAATGCAGATAACCGACACATTGGTGTTACCGTTAGGCGTGCTTAAAGAATTTGATCTTGGTAATTCCGATACAAATGGACCTGATCTGCACCTCCCAGACTAGCATGCAGTTCGGAACTTTGTTATCCACCAACTTTCACACTTCCAGAATGTTCCAGTGCAGTTCTTGGCTCCAAAAACGTATCAAAATATGTTTAGAAATGCATATTTAGAGAGAGAACGCGCTTAAAGATACGTATTTAAATCTGAAGTTTCATGTGGATTTTTAAAGAAAACATGGCAAATGAATGGTGAAATGAAACAGGACAGGCTTATGAGTGAACACTTGCATAAGTGACATGGTGCAGAAATGAGCTGATTTACCCATGCCTAACTATAATAGATGTAAGGGAATCATCTGTAAAGCAGGGGCGAGGAACCTCTTTCAGCCTGAGGACCAAATTCAATTTTGGAGATGCTGTTGGGGGCCACATTCCAGTGGTGAGTAGGGCTGAAGGCAAAATGGATGGGGCCAAAATACCCAAAGATACCCAGCATATTGTAGCCTAAAGCTGCCAGTAACTGAGGAGAGGCATCTCAAGCTTTTCGAAGGGAGAGAAAACCACACAAAACTGGGAAACCACCAAACAACCAGTGGCTGGGGGAAAGAGGTTGGGATCATGAGATGGGGTGTGTGACCACCTAGGGAGTGCCAAAGGGCAAGATTTGGCCCCTGGGCTTGAGGTTGCCCATCCCTGACATTTAGCTCCATCTGACAAGTGTTTTACTGCACGTTCGTTACTGGGCACTTGTGAATTACTCACATGACGTCGTCTGCCTCTCGCCCATCTGCCACCCTTCTGCCCATTATTGTGCTGCAAAAAAACCCCTCATGAAGTCCGGTTGCTGCTCTCTCCTACCGGACAGAATAAGGCTAATTACTTCCTGTTTTCAGGAAGTGACATGGGCGCGGTGACAGAAGAAGCAACGGGAGCCGCGCATTTGACTAGATGTGATGGGGCTTATAAGGGGATGAAACATAATCTAACGACTGTATCCAGGGTTCAAGGAACGGGAGTTAATTTGGTGTCCTTCAGTATGGTCTTGGTACACCCACATCTGCTTCATATGCACTAGCTTTCTATTCTGTAAAAATAAATGAGCAGAAACCAGAAACAAATACTCGCACCAAAACCAAACCATGAATTCTATGCCATTTAGAGGCATGAATTACAACTGGAAGATTCATCCCAGTAGGTTGGTTTGAATTTGATTTTTTCTAATGCTGGAAGTCCTATTTTAGTTCAGAATCAAGTAATTTTGTCAAAAGGAAGATACTAACGCAAACAGCACTTTGTCTTGCGCTATATGTTAATAGGTCATTTAAATTCAAATTGTCGAGAATGGGGGAGATATATATTTATGCAGGAATAAGTTTGTTGCATTCGGTGGGGCTTTTCCCAGTTAAGCATGCATAGGTGATCAAACACGCTATCATAATTGTAGCATTTTTTCCCCACAGGCCCCTCTTCTTAGGTGATCCTAATATTGAGGTTTGGGACGAAGGACAAATCCTGCACATTAAGAGTGCTCGGAGAATTGACAAAGGGCACTATCAGTGCAGTGCCACCAATTCTGCTGGTAAACAGCTCAAGGAGCTCAAAGTCAGCATCCATGGTATGTAACTACAAGTAGATACATGAACTTCTGCAGAAGGGTGGTCATAAAAATGGCGGAAGCCCTTGAATCATGGTGTGTTGTGCTTCAACCAAAAAAAAATGTTCTCTTCGCTTAAAATGCATTTTTAAAATATTAATTGACAATATTTGTAGTTACCTATATGAGAAAATTTTCAGGGTGGCTAACACCAAGGCATTTACATAACAATAAAAGAAACAACAAAAGTAAAAATACAGCATTAAAACAGTCACAGAGAGTAAAAATTGCTTAAAACTAAATCAGATTAAAAGGCCTAGGGTGGTGGGGAATGGTCTCTACCTGGCATTAGAATGGCACCAAATTCTGAAGAACATCTCCACAACTGGGTGGGTAATGAGTGAGGGAGGAAGCAGCAGCCAAGCACCTCTCCACCGTGCCTGGGTCCAGCTCCAGCTGAGAGCCCCCTCCCTCCTGCTGTCTCCTGTAACTGCTGAACTTTACAACTAAGATTGTAGTGCCTGAGTTTGCTTTCCTTTTCCCCCTCCTCCTCCTCCCTCCCAATCCCCTTTCCTTTTGTGTCATGTCTTTTAGATTGTAAGCCTGTGGGCAGGGACTGTCAAGAAATACTTTTGTAAGCCGCCGTGAGAGCCTTTTTTGGCTGAATGGCGGCATAAAAATCCTTAAATAAAATAAAATAATGTGGAATGAGGCAGTCCTTCAGGCCTTTCATTGTTCCAAGCCATGAAGGGCCTTAAAGGTCAAAAGCAGCATCTTGAATTGGTTCTGGAAACTGATTGGGAGCCAGTGAAGGTGGTGAAGCACTGGTCTGGTGTCCTCATATCATCCAGCCCCAGTTAGCAGTCTCACAGCCATATGAACTGACTAAAGATTTTGACTGTTTTCAAAGGCATTGCAGCAGTCCAATTAGAAGGTTTGTGATAAGGTGAGCCAGATATAAATAATGGTTTGAATTAACTTTTTCACAAGTTGAAGTTATGTGTGGTAGGGAAGCAAGGTCATGCCTTTCCATCCTGCCCACCTCTCTAGCCTCTAGGCTAACTGGCTACCCACATAGGAGCATTATATTTGCACATTCATTCATCCATTCATTCATTCTGCAGTACTTTTGTTTCCTGCCTTCTTCCACTTTTGGAGCCCAGGGCAACTATCAACCCAAGATAATACAACAATATAAAATAAAGATGGACATCACTAAAAAATAGCTTAAAACAGTAGTGATAGATCTTTGTAGGGATGAACCTAACACAGTATATAAGTACATCCAGTTCCAAGTACTTGAACAAAGAGAAATGTCTTCAACCTTTGTTTAAACAGATGCAAACAGTGTGGAGGAAGGCCTATTGTCACTTGGGTGGGAGCTCCATACATGGGGTGCCATCACAAAAAATGCCTTGTCTCTCGCCACCACATTTCCTAGCCTCTGCTATTGGTGGGACGATGGCCTAATCTACACCAAGCAGGATATTGCACTATGAAAGTGGTGTGAAAGCGGTATATAAAAGGCAGGAGCCACATCAAGCAGGATATAGTAGTATGAAAGCATTGTATGTTGGGTCCCAACAGTTGTCAGTGCACTTCAATGCCACTGTAAAGCAGTAGTGTGACTCCTGCCTTTTATATACCACTTTCATAGTGCAATATCCTGCTTGGTGTAGATTAGGCCAAGGAGCAAGACCTGCTGATTGTGGGTCTTAGGTCATTTGGTAACTGGGAAGACGTTCCTCCTATACTTGAGTCCCAAGTCAACTGCATAAGGCTAATGCATGTCCATTCCAACATAGGTAGACCCAAATCACTTGTGGGCTATTATTGATCATACAGTTCAGACCTACACATGTTGGATTTGACATACAAATGTTATGTACAGATATCTGGTGGGCAGAGTGAGAAGACAAGACTTTGACCATGCTTCCTCTCCATGTGATATTTCTACATGCAGAAACATTTCTCTGAACTGACCCAAAGGCACACAGGACAAGCTTGTGCGAAAGGGAATTTTTGGTAGTGCTGGGAAACAGCTTTTGAAGAAGTTGTTAAAAGTGCCTGAAGACTATGGCCATAGCTAGACCTAAGGTTTATCCCTGGATCGTCCAGGGGTCAAACCTGTTCATCTAGGTGACACACAGGGGATCCAGTGCTCAGGCAGGGGCAAACCCTGGATGATCCCAGGATAAACCTTAGGTCTAGCTGTGGCCTATATTGTTATGGTGATTATATATATATATATATTCCATTGATCTCTGAAGGAGTTCAAGCACCATGGGGCTTTTTGTCAGAGAGGATTTTGCTGAAAGCAAAGTTTCACCTTACTCCTAGAGTTAACAACAGCATCAAGAGGATTTGCAGACGTTCTCCAGGGCACAGATTGTGAGCATAACCCGAGGAAGGGAAGCTGGCCGGAAAGAGTAGCAGAGATTTATGTAGGGGTTGTAATTATTGTCTAGCCTTGAAAGAAGCCAGGCAGAACAAGTCAAATCTCATATAGTAATTGAGACAGGAGGCTTGTGATGGACTGCCAGAATACTTAAGAGGAGGTTATTAGCGAACTTGCATATCACGGCTTCATTGGAGTGGGGAGAGAACAAAGACAGACAGGAGGTGAAAAAGGAAATAATCTGTAGGGATTAATCTGTAGCCTATGCAATGCAAACTGACCACATGTTCTAGGGCTTCAAAATAAAACAGAATGGAGAATGAAGGCTTGGACGGGGGCGGCAGTATATCCAATTACTTTTTTCCAGCCTCTATGACCCCAAATGCAGACACTTGTTCAAAGCGTGGGTGTGAGACACAGACAAAAGAGTAGCTTAATTTAATCTGTTATTTAGTTGTCTGCTTTCTGAAAGAAAGGTAAAAGAAAAAAGGGAGATAATATGCTTTGGGGCATAATGATATCCTGTTTGTATGGATCTTACAGTCATCGCTGCTGTTACATTTGCACATTGCCTTTTAATGAAATTGAACTGTTATGTGTGGACCAATAAGACCAGCTTTACACAAATTTGTGCTGACATGGCTGCCTCTGCCCCTGTGCTTGTTCCCACGCACCTTTCTGGCTACATATAAACATGTCTGCCCTCATATTTCATTGTGAGCATCATGGGTTTACCATGCATGTCATGAGCTTCCCATGGGACTGGGCATATTGGGAAGTAACCTATACTGCTGCTGCACTTCCGCTCATTCTGTTGGGTCAGCGGGGCCCACAATTTGTGCAATGACGAGTTAGCGCTTCCTAAAGCAACCCCAGAAATGAGCAGAAAATCTAATTTCTGAATTGGCACACATCAATGAAGCTCCCTTCTGTGAACTCCACTGACCTGCCTCATTCCAGAAATTAGCTTTTCTGCTCATTTCCATGCTTTGAAAAGCATGGTTTAAAAAGTTTACTTTAAAAACTGCTAGCTCCCTGTTGTGCAAGTGGTGGCTTCCATTGGTGCACTAGAAGCACTAGATACTGCAAACACAATGTAATAGGCAAACACAATGATGGCCAGCATGTGCTGCAACCCACCACTGATTGTGTGAACTGTTGGTTGGTTGAGGCATGTGCTGACTATCACTGTGAATATTCAAGCTGCTATGGGCAGTTTCCACAGCTTATCATAACATATGGTCCTGGCCAGAGTGGCTTGTTGCCATGGGCAACAAGGCACCCAAACCCATGGGCAATCCTGCAGATTGGCCCACAGGTACTTAGATGTTCCCATATCAGTGTGGTAGCAATTACAGAAGCCATGCTAGTACAAGTGAATATGAGTGGTAGTGGTCGAAATCATCTAAATTGACTTTAGTCTTTTTAATGACTCCGTTTTATATATCACTGGCTATACCTAAAAAAAATATGGCCCCAAAGCTATGTAAAGGCTGTGGTCAGAAAGAAGAAGAAAGAGTAAACTTGTAGCATAGAAACATAATCCTAGCCAAAGTGTTTTTGTAGCATCTGCTAAAGTAAAACCGTATGTCTACCTCCTTACAGAATTTTGAAATGTTGGTGCTCTATATTTCAAGAGCTTGAGGCTGAACAGTAGATTTAAATATATTTTTCTTGTTGTAATATTTGTGTTCTTATCTTGCAAAATATTTATCCCCATTTTGCTTTTTGATGAGTTGAATTTGAATAAGCAGCTATAGCAATTTAGTAGCACATACTCCTTCTAAAAGTCATTAATATTGTCATGAAACCTTAGTTAAGATTAGTGGGATGGAATTGACCAGAAAGGAAGCAAAGTCATAATATTCAATGAACAGCAGGAACCTCAAATTAATTGTGATAGTTGTCAATAGAGCCAGCCCAAGAAATTTTGCTGCCTGAGACAAAGCGCAAGATGGTACCCTCCTGATCCATGTGCAGAAGCTGCTCAGACTGGCAGTTGTCTTATTTTGACACTGGCAATAGTATAGCGTCCCACCAAGGGCAGCAGGCTAGCTCAGAGCATGCAGGGTAGGCCACATGGCCCCCATAGCTCTTTTATTCAACACCTCATTGCCACTTCCTGCTCCCTCCTCAGCATCTGCCATCTGAGGAAGCTGCATCATTCTGTCTAATGGTAGGGCTGGTCATGCACAGAGAAGTAAAACTAGCTGATCCAACTCTTGACTGAAGGGGCTCACTTGAACCCAAATTTTTAAATGCTGCATTTTATAAAAGGTTTTAGCCATTTCTGATGGCTTTACTTAATTTATATAGAAATTACTTAGGCCTTGTTCAGACCAACATTTTTCTATCTAGCGTGAGAAGGGAGAGATCTTTGAGCTCGTATGCAATCTCTCTTTGCCCCGTTCTCCCTGGGTACGAAGTAATGGATGAATTGGCCTAACGCCAGATTCTTCTTTACCTAGGATCTTCCTCAGTCCTCTGTCTATAAGGATAGCAGGGTCAAAGAGATCTCTAGATCTTGCTCAGGCCAAAGAGGTCTCAGGATCATGTTCAGATCAGATATGGATTGTGATGTCAAGGTGATCGCTGGTTCAGTTGAATCCATTTTATAATCAGTAGAAAAATTGAAGAGATCTTAGACAGGATAATAGGCAAAAATAACCAGGAGGTATATCGATCATTCATTTAAACCCCTCTAAGCAGTGGTTTCTTTGTTCTTTTATAGCTCTGAAGCACAATGTTAACATGATGATATCTTGGAAACTTTTGGCAGGTTGGCATCTGCTGCCTTTGTTGGCAGCCCGCTGGCGTGCTCTCATGACCTCCATCAGCAGCCAGGCTACACATGTAGCGCTTGTTTGAGACAGCATAGGAGTATGCAGTGAATGTCTATTGCAGTGTCTTCTATAAGCATCTGCAAATGATTAGTTTACATACATTATTGTTGGCTAGAAATCTGTATAAGCTTTTGCCTCGAGAGTAAAGGGAATTAGTTTGGGTTTCAAGGCATGTTGAAACCAGCAGGGTGTTGAAGTGATACTTGTGGACAGGCCTCCTGAGGAAGACGCGGTGGGTTTGGAGGGTGAATTTTAAGGCCCTCCCTTGCCAATGTGAATCCAATGTTGGGGTGTGTGTGCATGTTTGTTTGTTTGTTTGTATTGTGCTGAGCTGTCCGGCAGTGCTGAGGGTCTGGCCAGTGAAGCAACCTCTTCTTTATCCATATGCTTTTCTTCTTCTTCTTCCCTGGAAGCCCTTCCTTTGGGGTTTTGACTGAACTGCAGGATCCATGTGGCTCAGCTAACTCTCTTTTCGTTTCTTTTACCCAACATAAAATAAAATGCACTATATCAGTTTGGTTCTTCTTACACTTGGGAAGGCATCACGTATATATGGGAAAGTGGGCTCACCTACATGTTCACACCTGGGACGGTACAGATGCTTGTGAATGTATGAATTGGGATTCTCTCTCTCTCTCTCTCTCTCTCTCTCTCTCTCTCTCTCTCTCTCTCACACACACACACACACACACACACACACACACACACACACACACGTATGGATTAAGGGGCCTTTGGAAGTGGTTTTTTTTATATGGAAGCCTATACTACTATGCTGTTCAGAGAAAAATTGAACATGGGTTGAAACCAAATTCAAATCTCTTCTCCGCTATGACGTCAGGGACAAATTTCTATCTCTTGTCCATAAATCCTGTTTCTATAAATGAAATTGACTCTCAGAGGTGTTGTAAAACACGGCAGAAAGACTATGTGGGACTTGATATAACTACTACTGTTTTGAAGTGCAGTTGCTTTGTATATTACATCATTGAATGTTTTTCCATATACAAACATACAAAATTATCAATTCAGGGAAATGGACTTCTGCCTAGCTTTTTTTCCTGACATGCTAGCCTTCTATGTGTGGAGGTACCCCCTCCCCCTTAGGGGAGTATATTTGAATATGCAGCATTGCCCCCGCCCCATATGCAATGGGCTAGGAGTAGTTTTTCCACATTACTTGTTTTTGTGTAGGCCAGCCTTTCGCAACCTGGTGCCCCCATATGTGTTGGACTACAACTCCCATCACCCCAGCCAGAAGGGTCATGCTGGCCAATACTTCTGGGGGACATCAGCTTGGAGAAGGCTGGTACAGGCTGGCGCTACGTGATGAGGTATGTTACATTCTTCACGTAGAGGCTACTATAAATAATTTAAGGTGCAATCCTATGCATGTTTAGACAGGGAAAAAAGGCTTACAACTCCCAGCATGCCCCAGCTAGCATGGCTGGCTGCAGCATGCTGGGAATTGTAGGCCTTTTTTCTGTCTAAATATGCATGAGATTGTGCCCTTAGAAACTATGTTCCCACATTACTGCACACCATGGCTTTGTTGGATTTTGTTTTGCTATTGTGGAGAAAATGACCTGTCAATGGGGAGCATTTTATACTCCAAGTTATCATTAAGCAGTGGCTTAATATTAGTTCATCTTTTAAAGACTTAAGATTTACTCTTTTTTGCATCTTGGTTTTAGTGTTTGTTTTCCCTTTGCTTCCCTGGAAACAGTCCCACCTGCCATCAAAGGAGGAAACGTTACCACTGAGGTGTCGACATTGCTAAACAGCATAGTCAAGCTGGAGTGTGAGACGAGGGGGATCCCAGCTCCTACAATAATGTGGTATAAAAATGGCCGCCCCATCATTTCTAGCCCACAAGCCCTTTATTTGGAAAGGGGGCAATTCCTTCAGATTCCTGATGCCCAAGTCTCCGATTCTGCTAAGTACATCTGCCAGGCAACTAATGTAGCTGGAACAGCTGAAAAAATATTCCAAGTGGATGTCTATGGTAAGAATAGCTGAGGTATCATTGTGCACTCTTTGTTCTGTGGTTACCAGTTTTAAAACCATGTACAGCGACAAAGCTGGAAACTGATCTGTGCAACGTGACAGCTTCTGGGCCTGATGAAAATGACCCTGTCTTGTGTTGCCTCGAGTCTGTCCCTCAGCATCTTATCAGCTGCTTTTGCCTCAGGCTTTCAGGTGGTTCAGGGTTGAGCCAAATTCATATAAAGCAGAGGGGGAAGGAGGAAATTATTTGAAATATAACAGGGGTGTGAGAGAGGGGAAAGTTAAGCCTCCCCCTTCTCTTCCCCCACACACTGCACTTTCCCTGTGAAACCACTTCTCTTCAGGGCCGGTGCCAGACTATTTTGCGCCCTAGGCAAGGTGAGCTACCTTCATCCCATCCCACCCCCCCCAAATGCCAACTTTGATTTTTAAGAACAGATGTTTCCTGGAGAAAATAAGAAGCACAAAACTTGAAACTGCTAAATTTATTTTAAAGTGCAAGAAATACGTCATGCCAATTATAGCAAACAAATTGGAAAGGAACGTCTATGAGTCTAAAATGCATTATTTAATAGGAATATCACCTCCAAATCATCCCCCACAACTCACACGCATGTACACACACACACTCAGCATCACTCACTCCAAACAAACACACGCATGAACACATGCATTCACTCAAAGACTCCATGCACCCCATTCACCCATACATTCTCTCTTTCTCTCTCTCTTCTGGGCATGTTCCAGAAGTTCGAACGTTTTGCTGCCCCACCTCCACCCCAGCGTCCCTGGCTTTGCTTAGGCTGGGCGGGCGCAGGGCGCCATCTTGCCTGCCCAGGCCCAGCTGAATCCTCGGGTCGGGCTGGCTCACAGCCAACGCGCGTGAGTGCTGCGCTGTGCCCGGTGCCCCTCTTAGCTTGGCGCTCTAAGCGGCCGCCTGAGTGGCCTCTATGGTAGCACCGGCCCTGCTTCTCTTCAACCATTTTCCTCCCAGGGAGATTACTTCCAGTCTTGGGGAACATCACTGGGAGAAAGTATAGGTGGGGATTCAAGTCTGTCTCCCCCTCCCACTCACCCACCTTGAGCTTTAAACACCCCCTCCACAATTATATGTGTGCTTCCAGACAAACCTTTTAATGTGCAATCATCCAGTCTCGTTCAAAGAATTCTGGGGGTTACGATACAAATAGTAGCCAGATCTACACCAAGCAGGATATGACACTTAACCTGTAAATAAAATGATTTATTACAGGTACTCTAAGCCAAAAGTGATTTCTTATCCAAGGAAGGTTTATAATACTCAAGAAAGGGAGGAGCTCAGGACTGAGTTAAAAGTTCCAAATAATAAAAGAATAAACAAAATCAGATGTTACTTTCCACTGTCTAATTCCTGCATAATATTAGAAAAATAAAGAGCTTTCTAAGATTGTTTCTCTTTATAGTTTTTTTTACATAAAAAAAAAGAGGAGGAAAAGTCACGGAATAATTACCAAATATTCAAAAGATTTATTTAAATAAATATTCAATTATTTATTCTTGTATTATTTGGAACTTTTAAGTCAGTCCCGAGAAAAAATAGCCCTTGGTACCAGTCAGCTTGGGTAGGTCTAATTAACTTTATCTTCAACAATAGTTTCCTAAAAAAATACAGCAACAGGTGCTTGCCTTTACCCTGGCCCTTAGAAGTGTTTGTTTTTGTTCCTTAGCACACTGGCCACTGAAGAAGACCTTGAGTTAAAATGTGTCTGGCCAAAGGGAAAAACTCCACTGAGCATTTTCTGTCTAGTAGTTTGATTGTATTACTGTACATGTGATAGAATGCTCTGTATATGTTTTTTAATATTATATTTTAACTTATAACACTGTATTTTTAACCTCTTTCCTTAACTTCCTTGTTTGCATTTATATTGAGTTAGGTTAAAGCCATCACCTTTTTGTTGCATTTATAAACCATTTTAAAGCAGTAATATAGATCCTGCCTGTGTCATCACTCCTGTATTTTCCCACATTTTGTTCCATCGTTTTTCTCCCCAGGAAAAAAATATGTTAAGAAAGAAAAGACCGAATAAATGCACAGTGCCCTTTTGATTGTTAGCTCTAGGCCCTCTGCCTAGAACTACCTTATATGAATTTGATCAGGGAAAAGCCACAAGTGAGGAACCAGCTCTAAGTGTTGCACATGTTCAGCATTCTCACTTGGAAAAAAATATTTTGCTGGGGCTGGGGGAACTCGATGACATCTGCCAGTAGGGTTTTTAAGGCACAATCCCATGCATGTTTTGATAGAAAAAAGGTGTACAACTCCCAGCATGCCCCTGTCAGCATGCTGGGGCATGCTGGGAGTTGCATGCCTTTTTTCTCTTCCATAAGCAAGTTTAATCAGTAAGTGTCATTGCATTGCAGTGTTGGCCAGCCAGAATATATATGTTGTCTTGTGGATGGGGGGGAAAAGCTCCACATTGGACATTGTTGTTTATTCGTTCAGTTGCTTCCGACTCTTTGTGACTTCATGGACCAGCCCACGCCAGAGCTTTCTGTCGGCTGTCACCACCCCCAGCTTCCCCAAGGTCAAGTCTGTCACCTCCAGAATATCATCCATCCATCTTGCCCTTGGTCGGCCCCTCTTCCTTTTGCCTTCCACTTTCCCTAGCATCAGCCTCTTCTCCAGGGTATCCTGTCTTCTCATTATGTGGCCAAAGTACTTCAGTATTGCCTTTAATGTCATTCCCTCAAGTGAGCAGTCTGGCTTTATTTCCTAGAGTATGGACTGGTTTGATCTTCTTGCAGTCCAAGGCACTCTCAGAATTTTCCTCCAACACCACAGTTCAAAAGCATCTCTCTTCCTTCGCTCAGCCTTCCTTATGGTCCAGCTCTCGCAGCCATAGGTTACTACGGGGAATACCATTGCTTTAACTATGCGGACCTTTGTTGTCAGTGTGGTGTCTCTGCTCTTAACTATTTTATCAAGATTTGTCATTGGACATGGTTAGCCATAAAAGACGATTTCCGGAAAGCAGAAAATTCCCATAAGCAACAAAACCCCCATAAGTTGGAGCATTCTCTGAACGTCAAGTTAGGTTGGATGGAACCAATCTGATTAATTTTAATAATACCTTTTCTGGATTGAAAACTATGTCTTTCTACTTCTGCCTTTTGTCCCAGTTCCTCCGATTATTGAGGGTGACTCTGAAACAATACAGAACAAGCAAGTGGTTGCTGGCAGTTCACTAGTGCTGGAGTGTAATGCAGCAGGCAACCCACCTCCCCTGCTGACCTGGCTAAAGGACGGAGTTCCTGTGAAAGCAAGTGACAACCTCCACATTGTGTCTGGTGGGAGGAAGCTGGAGATCTTGAATTCTGGAGAGGCTGACCATGGCCAGTATGTATGCGTGGCTACCAGCATAGCAGGAGAAAAAGAAATCAAATATGATGTGGAAATCCTAGGTGCGTTAAAAACAAAGAATTGAAGCTTCTTCTTTTTCGCTTATTTTTCCAGTATTACCAAATTTATATTTCCACAAAGAAAAACATGTGATTTATACACTGCATAATTTCTTTGGCTCCAATCTATGTTAAATTTGCAATAAATTGTTCTTGGCGTTCTGTGTTCAAAGCTCCCTTGGATACATATCACCATGGTCAAATCCATCTGTCCGGTTGTAGGGATGCTATGATTGGTTTGTCCAGTCAAAGTGTAGAGTCATTGTGGTGGAAAAGCTGAAAAGTAACAGGTTTGGGATTCAGTTGGGGAGTTAATTTAGGATTTAGGGGTGGTGGATTAATGCTGCTTTGAAACGAATCCTGTTTAACCTGTAAATAAATTGATTTATTACAGGTACTCTAAGCCAAAAGTGATTTCTCGTCCATGGAAGCTTTGTAACACTAAAGAAAGGGAGGAGCTCGAAGTAGTATTTTAGGCTCCAATCTTAAGCATGTTTAGACAAAAAAAATGTCCCACAACTCCCAGCATTCCCTAGCCAGCCATACATAAATGAATGAATAAATCTGACCATATTTCTGTCTGTGCTCCTTGTTTTGCTTTCTTTTGTTCCAGTACCACCAAGTGTAGAAGGTGGAAATGAATCTTCAGACTATATTGTGATTCTCCACAGTCCCCTGGAGTTGGACTGCCCAGCAAAAGGAACTCCTCTGCCAACAATCACGTAAGAGGCTGCAGTCCAATTATTTTTTAAAAAATAACCATCAGTTACTCTGATATGACATTTGGCTGGAAGTAAAAGTTAAATATAGAAATATGTGATCATAGGCAAAAAAGAAAGGAAGTGGTAGAACTGATGATGTTGTTTATTTTCTTTAGTGGATACTGGTGGAATAGCAATGGCAGGGGATCACATCAAGGAAAGTCATAAGTTAAGGGTTAATTTGTTTCTGGGTGGGGTGTTTTTTTTAAGCAATTAGTAGGTACAGTGGCAGGGGTCACTAAGTGATAGCTCTGGATGCAAACAGAGGCCACAAAGGGAGAGGGGGAATGTTGCATAGCAGCCAGGTGGAGCCAAATATGTTTCCTTTTAGTCTGGGTTTCTTGTGTATAAAAAGACTAACATGTTTACTTAGTTCTGTAGTAGTAGTGGTTTTATTCTGTTAGAAGCCTGGCCTGATTTCCTCTGCTGTTTTATACTTTTGGCTTCTTAGCCTGGAGACTTTGCTGATAAACTGCCATTTACAGCAGTCCTATCAACAGTTTTGTTCAGTAAAAATTGCCAAACGCTTCACTTTCTGGATTAAGGTCATCATCAGATGAGCATTTTATTGCACGCTTATTGCTGGGCACTCATGGATTTTTGCAGGGGGAATAGCTATTGCATCAAAGATGCATTCCTGTGCATTAATATGTTTGTGTTTTAAAAAAATACACACAGTCAGGGCCAAAACACGCCGATAGCCAATCAAAAAATGTGCCGAAAAGGGCGGCCACCCACTCCTGTACATGTCTGAAACTGCTGGACATGCCTCTGCCAAGCCAGGAGCTTACGCCAAACAGCAACAGCTTCGGGAAGGTGGGGCACACCAACTATGGACTTCGGGATCTTAGCGAGAGAGCTGGAAAAACCAAGGCAAAAACAGTCAGTGCTATTCCCGAATAACTGAGGGGTCATCCCTAGATCACTGCGGGAGTAGGTGAATGTCATGTGGCATGGTAGGGACAACCTTGATATTCTAGAATAAACAGCTGCTGTAGATTAGGCCTTAGACTCAAACTGGGGCAGCATTTGGAGAGTGTTCTCTCCAGCTCAAGGGACTTGAGGCATGAGATGGAAAGATGGAAAACCTGGGGCATCTGGAGCCTATGGCTTAAAGAACAACATGGAGAATGCATTGCTCTGTTTACCAGGCAAAGGCAGAAGAACTGGCTCCTTCCAGCTATACAGGCCTGGCCAATCCAGAGACTTCATACTGCTTGTATCTACAGTACCTCACTCGGCTACACTTGAGACTCTGAAGCTCAGCCTCTGGAGCCTCTCAGTTATTGTTATGTGTTGAATTTCTGTACCACCCCAGAGCTGAAGCTCTCTGGGCATTTTACAAAGATTTAAACTATTAAAAATACAGCATACGATTTTTTTTTAAAAAAATACCATTTACACAAACCGACAATACACACAGAGACAACATATATCTAAAAACAGGTTTAAGCAATCAACCATAACCATAAGACAAGTCCAGGACCTCAATAAAACTCATTGTATGCTGCCAAATGCCTGAGAAAAGAGAAAGGTCTTGACCTGGAACCAAAAAGAGACCATTCCATAGTTTTTTGGGGGGTGGGCACTCTAAGAAGGCCCTCTCCCTTATTGCCATCTTCTGAGCCTCCCTCAGAAGAGGCACCTGGAGGAGGATCTTAGTTGTTGAGCGTAGGTTCACATTAGGAGAGGCACTCCATCAGGTATTGTGGTCCAAAGTCATGTAAGGCTCTATAGGTTAAAACTTGCACCTTGAATCAGGCTCGAACGTATACAGGCTGCAAGTGCAAGCGGATTACAGTCAGTTTTAATATGTAAATATATTGACGTGCGCTTTTCTGTTGTGAATGTGACATTTTAAAGAACTGCTTTCCGTTCACTAGATGGTTGAAAAATGGCCAGCCTGTTGAGGAGGGAGCTGGATATAAGATCTTGCTGGATGGACGCAAGCTTCTCATCTCACGGGCTGACGTGTCAGATACCGGCCATTATCAGTGCATAGCGACAAACAAGGCAGGCGACAACAAAAGGGAATTCGATGTGACTGTGCACGGTGCGTTATTTCTCCAGGAAGGGACAGGGGCAGCAGGGGTGGGGGAGGGGAGTTGATTATCGCACAGCCTTTATTAAGCAGCCTTAAATCTTTATCAGTTCGCTCAATACATAGGAACAGAATTAGGTTATTCATGGCATTGAGAAGCTTTATGCTATTTCCCAGAGAAATACAATGCAAGTCTTTGAAAGGTGTACTACTGTATTTGTCTACTAAACCTTTTCTTATCTGGTTCTGAGTCTTTTCAGACAATCTTCATTTAGTGCAACTTGGATGTTGAGCAAAACTCAGACATCTTTCTAGAGTGTTCCCCCTTCCCCCTCCCTACAATTCCTCCTATAGCTCCACAATATATGGGGCAACTGATTGGTGTCCTACTGCCATGGCATTGTGAGTTTCCCCATCAGCAGCAGCCAATGCCATGGAGCAGGAACAGGAGTAAACATGCAATATTTTGACATTAGGACATGAATAGTATCCTAGTATATATCAAGGAGGGAATTAAACTCACTAGTTTTTGCAGGGGAATTAGCTATTTCCCATTTTCAGTTGCAGCTGCATGTTTACTGTATATTTTATTTGGCCCATTCTGACCTTGTTCAGATGACATGCTAAGCCACAGTGGTTAAGCATCTTGAGCTAAATATTATGGCTTAGTGTCTAGTGTGAACCATTCCTAACCATGGTGGCTACAGTTTAAGCACGCTCACTAACCATTTGCTGCAAAAGGGTTAGTGGCCTAATTATGGCTTAGGGTGTTGTCTTAACAGGCCCAATGGAACCATTAAAATATTCTTTTCACTGGTTCCTACAATTAGGTAACTATATGCAGGTCTATATTAGCTAGGGTGACCCTATGAAAAGGAGATCAGGGCTCCTGTATTTTTAACAGTTGCATAGAAAAAGGAATTTCAGCAGGTGTCATTTGCATATAGGGAGAACCTGGTGAAATTCCCTCTTCATCACAACAGTTAAAGTGCAGGAGCTATACTAGAGTGACCAGATTTAAAAGAGGGCAGGGCTCCTGCAGCTTTAACTGCTGTGATGAAGAGGGAATTTCCCCAGATTCCGCATATATACAAATGACACCTGCTGAAATTTCCTTTTCAATACAACTGTTAAAGATACAGGAGCCCGGTCCTCCTTTCCATAGGGTCACCCTAATATTAGCTAGATAACTCCCGAGAAATAATCTGAACCATTTGAAACAGTTCGGCGGAGTTAACGGATCTTGTACAATATTATGTTTGTGCAGCTCCTGCATAAAGTTATCTGTTGGTTTCTTTGTAGTCCCTCCAACGATCAAAGCAACTGGCCCTCCTGAGAGATCAGTGGTGATACACAAACCGGTAACACTACAGTGCATAGCCAATGGCACACCCATCCCTTCCATCACGTGGTTAAAAGACAGCCGGCCTGTAAACACTGCTAGAGCAAATATTAGAGTAAGTATCAATACTTAGATCATCTATAGCTTTAAATATCGATACCTATTGCCATGTTCGCAGTAAGGAATCAGAGATGCAAAATAAGTAAGGTGATTGGACAGAATTATCTTTGTGTGGGCCCTCGCCTCTACGACATTGATAATGCTGGGCCCGGCTGCTTGAGCCACAGTGCAGCTGCACTGACACTCCTTCTGAACGTCTACATGGGAATGAGCATAGCTGAGGGGTTTCCAGGTGCTGCCGCCTCCATGCTCACCCACCCGAGCACTCACAAGGCTGGTCCAGGGGCGCCTGGGAGCATCCGCGCCTCCTCTTCTATGGTTAGTGGGGGGTTTAAGGGGAAAATGGGGCTGACGTGTTTTGTTTTGTTTTGTTTAGCTGTAAATGCAAAGGATCACCTATTATTATTATTATTATTATTATTATTATTATTATTATTATTATTTCTTCTTACCCGCCTCTCCCTTTGGATCGAGGCGGGGAACAATATTAGTACAGGAATCAACAAATCTTAAAAAACTCTTGATTTTACATTGTCTGGGTAGGCCTGCCAGGAAAGGCTAGTCTTCAAAGCTGCCTTAAAATCACATAGAGAGTTAATTTTACAAATCTCATCCGGCAGGCCGTTCCACAATCCAGGGGCGACAGAAGAAAAGGTCCTCTGTCCTTTACAGCTAACTGTGAGGGGGAGAACAAGGGGGCAAGAATGGGGTACTCCCTCCCTGGCGGGACTTCCAACTTCCCTTTTAAATTTTATTTATTTTTTCTAAAGGCTCCGCAGAGGCCTTGCTCCAATCTAAAAAAGTTGGGTTAAGTCCCCGACTTCTTTAGTGCGGAGCTTCAGGGCTTTGCCCCTGGATTGATCTGGAGTGGCGGCTGTGCGTCATATAGATCACCTGCCGCCACTCTGAAGCAATCCAGGGGCAAAGCGCCCGTGAGGACGAGCCCTAGGACTAGACAAGTTTTTGTGTCTTATGCAGAATGAGATTGGGGGGGGGGACATTGTTTTCATATAAAGAGAACCAAGATGGTTGACAGTGCAAATATTTTAGACACTTCAGAGATCTGTATTTTCCCATTTATGTTTGTTTTCTTTTCCAAGTATATATAATAGACTTTGTAGTCAGTCTTAAAAATTAATTCAATTTGGGATAAAGGGTAGGAAGCAAAGATCTATAGTCAGTAATGGACACATAAGGCTGACCCAGGAATTGGAATCGAGACTCATCAATCTCTATATCCTCATAACAAGTCAAGAACAAAAACAGTGCCCTAAACTATCCAGCTAGAACAAAGCATGCATTGTGCACAATTTATCCTAACTGACAAACAGGAATTTTGTAATAGGGTTTTGGATTTTTGAGCCATGGTTATTGCTGTAGCTTGGGAGGAAAACGTGTCTTTTTATCAAGTCGTGCATATATTCTGCTGGAAATCCCAGTGGCTGCATTCATCATCCCAAAGATAGCTTGTCTTCTTGTTTGTTTGTTCTCGAGCAGCTGGAATCCTCAGGACGCATTCTGCAGATTTCTAAGACTCTTATGGAAGCTGCTGGCAGATACACCTGTGTAGCAACAAACGCGGCCGGGGAAGCTCAGCAGCACATCCGGCTGCATGTATATGGTAATGGCTTTCCTAATTCTGACTGGCAGCTCAGTGTAGTCTGTTGATTGATTGACTAATTGATTACAGCTACTTCTACAAGTACATAAGAACATAAAAAGAGCCACGCTGGATCAGACCAAGGGTCCATCCAGTCCTACATTCTGTTCACATGGTGGCCAACCAGCTGTTGACCACAAGCAGGACACGAGTGCAACAGCATTGTCACACCCATGTTCCCCAGCAAATGGTGTACATAGGTAACTATCTGGATGTGAAGCCATTGATAGTGTTCTCCTCCAGGAATTTATCTAACTGCATGTCCAACACTACATCATGTGGCAGCAAATTCCACACAGTTTAACTATGTGCTGTGTGAAGAATTATGGTACTTTCTTTTATCTGTCCTGGATCTCTCAGCAATCAGCTTCATGGGATGACACCCCCCACCCCAGTTCTAGTATTGTAGGAGAGGGAGAAAAATGTATTTCTATCCACATTCTCCACACCACGCATAACTGTGTACACCACTAACATGTTTACTGCTTGACATCCTAAGATTTCAAAGTGGTTTACATAAAAACACGTATGATACAAAATAAAAACCATTGAGAACTACAAGTTCAACCGCAGCTTTTAAAGCTCATCTAAAAACTTTTCTTTTTCCTAAAGCTTTTAAAACTTGATTTTGTTCTGACTTTATACTGTTAGTTTTACCCTACCCAGTGCCTGTTTACTCTACCCTGTGCCTGTTTGCTTTCTCTTCCCCTCCTTATTGTTTTATTATGGTTTTATTAGAATGTAAGCCTATGCGGCAGGGTCTTGCTATTTACTGTTTTACTCTGTACAGCATCATGTACATTGATGGTGCTATATAAATAAATAATAATAATAATAATAATAATAATAATAATAATAATAATAATACAATAAATACCTTTAAAACATTACAACAAAACACGTAAAAGAGAGCAGTGTCATAACTGATTACAAGTCAGGGAAAGCTTGAGTGAACAAATGCATTTTCAAGAGGCATCTGAAATTCACCAGAGTTTCCACCTCTTGAACTACGCATGGGAGAGTGTTCCAGAAAGTGGGTACCACTACTGAGAAGTTCTGCTTACATGCTATTGCCTGGTGAGACTCTGTTGGTCATCATTGCACACATGTCCATTTTGCTGCTCAGTTTTTCTTATTTGGCAAAAGTTTTAGATGCTTGTGTTCACTTCCAACACCGCCAATATGTTGCCCCTACAAGCATTAGTTTTGTAACTGAGCCCCAGTATTGTGAAGAAGATAATTGTGAGTCTGGAGATTCAGGACAAGTTTTGATGTGACCTGTTCTAGATAAAGGATGTGATAAGGGAGGCTGACTGGGAACAATGACTTCCACAGACAAATGGATGCAAATGTGCTACTATCTAATAAAGATAGCTGATCAGAGAGACCTCCTGCAAGATGGAGAGGGGCCATATTTTATCTTAGTCCCCATACAATTTAGGCTGAGATTACCAGCTGAGTTTAATTCCCCCACACAGTATGACACAAAGTGTTTCCTGTGACTGAACACTGTGACGTAAATTCTGCCCTCTCAAATACTTTTGGAATTGATACAACCATGGTTGAATCCTGGGTGTGAGACAGAAAGCACTTCTCATAGAATCATAGAATCATAGAATAGCAGAGTTGGAAGGGGCCTACAAGGCCATCGAGTCCAACCCCCTGCTCAATGCAGGAATCCACCCTAAAGCATCCCTGACAGATGGTTGTCCAGCTGCCTCTTGAATGCCTCTAGTGTGGGAGAGCCCACAACCTCCCTAGGTAGCTGATTCCATTGTCGCACTGCTCTAACAGTCAGGAAGTTTTTCCTGATGTCCAGCTGGAATCTGGCTTCCTTTAACTTGAGCCCGTTATTCCGTGTCCTGCACTCTGGGAGGATCGAGAAGAGATCCTGGCCCTCCTCTGTGTGACAACCTTTTAAGTATTTGAAGAGTGCTCTCATGTCTCCCCTCAATCTTCTCTTCTCCAGGCTAAACATGCCCAGTTCTTTCAGTCTCTCTTCATAGGGCTTTGTTTCTAGACCTCTGATCATCCTGGTTGCCCTCTTCTGAACACGCTCCAGCTTGTCTGCGTCCTTCTTGAATCGTGGAGTCCAGAACTGGACGCAATACTCTAGATGAGGCCTAACCAGGGCCGAATAGAGAGGAACCAGTACCTCACGTGATTTGGAAGCTATACTTCTATTAATGCAGCCCAAAATAGCATTTGCCTTTCTTGCAGCCATATCGCACTGTTGGCTCATATTCAGCTTGTGATCTACAATTATATTCAGACTATGTGACCCAAGATATTGTTTGTTACAGAAGAATTACTGTGTTCTCTGCTCTTTTTCCCAGAAAAGAGAAAGGAAGGTTCTATTGGAGAATCTGCCATCTTTCAAATATTTTGGAAGGTAGCCTTTAATACCTCAGAAATACCTCAGTTGCTTCTGTGGATCAACCTGCTGAATTTGACAGATATAAAAATGTTTTGATACAAGCCCAGAAAGGCCCTGAGAAGTGCTACACCTGTCCAGAGGTCCTTTGACAATGTGTAGCTCCCCCAAATGCAGCTTTCTGTGTACAAGAAGTGAATGTAAAAAATTCTAGTAACTTGATTCACTCACCATTGTCTCCATTTTCATGTCTACCATTTGCCCTTTTATGGCTTTACGTAATTTGCATGGTGTGGGGCACCACAACTTTGAAAACATCCCAAGGAAAAAAATCTCCACTGCTGGGGAAAACATCCCCACTGCTGTTTTCTGAGTGCCCTGCACTTATTTATTTTATTTTATTTTAAATTCTTTTTAGGATGCGTTTAAGGGTAAACCCATCTCAAGGCAGCATACAGGATTTTTTTAAAAAAACGTACAAAAATATAGAAATAGGCTCAAAAATACTATAAACACTACAAAACAATATAAGAGCAAAGTAGAAATATTTTGCTTAGAAATATGTTTGTAGGTCATATCTCTGCATTTCTTTGAGTCAGATCAATCTGTGTTGGTAATGTCACAAAACCTATGTACTGCCTAAGGACAGAGAAAGACGGGATGTTGTGTGGCCATAATTTTCTACTTCTTTCCAGAGCCACCCAGTCTGAAGGATCCAGGGAAAATGATAAATGAGACTGTGGTTTTGAACAATCCAATACAGCTGGAGTGCAAAGCATCTGGAAATCCTTTGCCAGGTATATATATCTGCAGAATTATTTCTCATAAATTATAATTTTCAAATTGGCTGGGTGGAAGGGGTTCTACCAGCCACCTTACCCTTGAGGAATGACATAGCTCATCTGCTGCAAAGCATCAATGCTGTCTTGTATTTGTTGCAATGAAGCCTCTGACACTGGCTAGGTGAGCTACTGTGAATACATGGAATGTTCACAAACATTCCAACTGCATTCCAAGGTAGAAAGTTGAGCATTTGGCTGGGATTCAAACCTCACAGATCCTAGGGGCAGAAGTAGCTTTATGATGCAATCTGAGGTTTGGGGTAACATGACGTGGCTAAAAGAAGGATGCAGAATAGAGCTGTACAGCAATTAAGACTGGGATATTTCCACCATGTATGTTTAGAAATACATAGAACTGCAGAGTAGTGCTGTGCCGAATCCTGCCCCCCCCTCTCTCTCTCACTCACACACACAAACACACCCATGAGCATTTCCATGTGGTTTTAACTGGTATCTGGAAACAAACCCAAGTAATATAGGGATCAACAGTGTCATATATTCCACAGCATCTGTCTGAGGGCTTATGGAAATTGCCCGAGAAGAGCAAGAATAGGAGGACCACAACAAATGCTTGAATAGGCAGCCTGATGAGAAATTTGTTATTGCTGAACTTGTTTGTGACTCAGAAGTGAGGATGAATCCCTTTTTACCTTTGTCCACCTTCCCCCCTCCCCATTTTGTACGGGAGTAAGGGGGGAAAACCCTTTCATCCCTCACTTTTCCTCATGTGCTATTGGCTACATGATACAGAATTCTGCAAAGTGTTTTACATCCAATCTTGACATAAACGTGAGTGATATTTGAATAAAAAGTTAGTAAAAAAGTCCCCTCAGAACAACCTCTTGTGTAGATTAATGCAGAGTGAGTAGCTTTATATTCCTGTCCCTCACATTCTCTAATTTCACTTGCAGTTATCACATGGTACAAAGATAACCAACCTCTCACCAATACTGCCGGCATCACTTTCTTGAACAGAGGGCAAGTTGTACAGATTGATGGCGCCCAGATCTCTGACACCGGCATTTATAAATGCGTTGTGGCGAATGCAGCGGGAATAGCTGAGCTGTTCTACAGTCTTCAAGTTCATGGTAAATATCTCTTCTCATTTTTTTTTTAAAAAAGGACAGCTCGGAGGGGGAAACACCTCTCTGCATTTCATCCACACTTTTCAAATTTTATTGCATGCACTTAATACCTTCCAGGTCCTCGTTAAAATCATTTTCCATGGTGGTTTGAGAAAAAGCAGAAAGCTTGGTTTTTGTAGCACTGACATAACTTTAAATGGGAAAATACTCAATTCCGAAGCGTTTTGCTTGTCAGAATTGTGCAGTATAGCCAAGCCTGGAAGATAGATCTCAGTGGCAAACTGAGCCATTCATTTCATTGCTGCTATTTTTTAAAGACAAGTAATATTCAATTTTTTCTGGCCCAAGGCCCACCTTTAATCCCAATGAACAACATTAGTTTTAAATGTTCATTGTTTTCCACACTCTGACCCAATTCAGAAACCATTGTTTGTCATTAGATGCTAATTACCCACATGTTTAGTTTTTAATCGGTTTTTAATGCTTTATGTGTGTATGTTCTGTGTTTTAGAGTTTTAAATTTTGTATACTTGTTTTTACCTCAATTTTAGAATTTCTGTAAACCGCCCAGAGAGCCCTGGCTATGGGAGCAGTATATAAGTTTAATAAATAAATAAATAAATAAATAAATTTAATAAATAAATAAATTAGATGCACAAGTCGCAGCAAGCCCCAGGTTTGTGTGGCTCCCCAATCCCTTCTTCTTTTAGGTGCAGAAGAGGACATTTATATTTATACTCTGCTTCTTGGATTTGTTGCCCAGAGCTTGTTTCTCTTTGTGTGAAGACATTAACCTCACAGACTGAGGCCTAATCTACACCAAGCCGGATATTGCACTATGAAAGTGGTGTGAAAGCAGTATATGAAAGGCAGGAGCCACGCCAATTAGGATATAGCGGCGTGAAAGCGGTATATGGTATGTGTCAATGGGTCCCAACAGTTGTCAGTGGACTTCAATGCCGCTGTAAAGCAGTGGTGTAGATCCTGCCTTTTATATACCGCTTTCATAGTGCAATATCCTGCTTGGTGTAGATTAGACCTGACTCTTCCTAGTCATTGTTCAGCTCGTTACCCTTATGATCCAGGTTCTTTCTTTCATAAATGTTCTGCATGAATTTATGATAATTTCCGCATTTGTTACCTTATAGCAGAGCTTTCCAAACTGTGTGTTGCGACACGTTAGTGTGTCAGCTGCAGTGTGTAGGTGTGTCACGCGAACGTAACGAGAAACCTCTGAGTCTATGTGAAATAAGCAATACCAACTTGCATGCATTTTTACACAGCAAAGGCGCCGATTAGTATGGTGCGCTAGTATATTCCCCTTCCGTCGTATCCGTGTATGCACACCACGGTCGAGGGATCATACAGGTACTGCGCATTCGCAGTATGCATAATTGGGTCGAAACAGCTGATTCCGCGTCACTTCGGGTGACACAGCTGCACCTGAAGTGATGCATTCGAGAAATTCCACGGATCCAGCTTTTTGATAGAACACCGTCTCAACCCCCGCTCGATCGCAGCTCGACAAAATTGGTTCAATGTGAAAAGTCTTGGAAATGTATGTTATTATCTTGCAAATCATATATTTTTAAAAATATAAATGAAAGGTTTATGTCCCCATACATTTCGTTATTACAATTTATGTATGTGTCCATATCTGTTATAAGGGGTTAGTTTAACCTCCGGTTTGCTAGTAAAACTGAATTACTGTGTCGCGAAATGATGCATGTCTAAAAAGTGTGTCACCGACGTGAAAAGTTTGGAAAGCTCTGCCTTATAGTATAAAGTATTTAATGTATACATTTTATGAGAAACTGATTGGCTGTTGCCAGCCACCTATGTAATCTTTGTACAGTTATAATGCTGCTTTTGTGGAATCGATACTAGCCCAAGAATAGCATGAATATGGAAAGCCCCCTCTCCCCACCCCTGCCAAATGGTTATTTGTTCAACACTGAAGAAGCACCATCCGCTTAGATATCTTTCCACTTATTCTATTGGCTTTTTGAAAGACAGGGCTGCAAGTCCACTTTGGAAAAATCTACTTTAACAAGTCCACTGCTGAATATTGGCACCCTGATTTGTAAGGACTACATTACTCCACTGAACTAAACAGAAACTGGGTGCAGTTGCTTTTAATATTAATTGACTAATAATGACCTTGACCAGGACATTTTCTTGGGAGTCGCAGATAACTCAAGACATAGCCAAAAGCAGTTAACTCCACCCAGTCATTAATGGTTAGGAAATGTTTGGTGACAAGGATATTAACTGCTGTTCTAAGCCAGAAACAGAAAAAAAAGCAAAAGCAAAAATCATAGTGAAGTCCCCAAATAAAATGTACCATTAAAAAGAAAGATGCCAAGTGAATTTTTAATAAGAAATGCATAAAGTTAGCAAACGTCTATGTATCATTATGACTGGCAGTGTGACTGTAGAAATGGAGCCTATATATCGCAAGGACACCCCCTACTCCATTGGGGGCAGACACTTCTTCCTCTCAAAATGGCCCTAGAATTGTTCTGATGCAATACGCTTCTGCAGAGGTAATGTGGGTTGACATTCGCCAGCCTGCCCCTGAAACATCTTGGAAGTGCATCCTAAATTTTGCCACTAGAGACTGAGACTGTAAAAGTCAAGAGGCACTTTTGACCCAGCATTTTACAAAAATCCATTTCAAAAAACACATATGCACACAATTCAAGGGTATATACATATGAAAGAAACATACAGATCACAGTTGTATTGAACACTTGATTTTTCTCCCACTTTCCAGTTCCACCCTCTATTTCTGGCAACAATGACATGGTAACTGTTGTGGTGAATAATCCAGTAAGGTTGGAATGTGAAGCCCGTGGGATCCCGGTTCCCATTCTGACCTGGCTGAAAGATGGCAGCCCTGTTTCTAGCTTTTCAAATGGACTCCAGGTACTTTGATGCTAATGTTGATACTTTAGATCTCTTATAACTATTTAAACCACTTTGTTTAATGGAATCAGTGAACTGGGCTCTTGGGTAGCCAAGGTGCTTGCCTAGATCCACCCTGGAAGTGGCTGTACATAGTTTCTTTGCAAATGCTGCTTGGTATGGTCTATTTGTAGTATTATGTATCTACCTGCACCTTCATTTGATGCACCAAAATTTGTGCTCTTTGAAAGTCACAGTAAAAACACTGTTTTTACAGTGAATTTGTTCCAAGCTACCATTATAGGTTTAGGTTATGGTATGGCAACTTAGCTATTGTCAGCCACTCTGGAAATTTTGAATCAAAGGGCAGCATAGAAATATTCAAACAAACAATTAATACAGTCCTTCCCTACATGGAAGTGTGTTTGGAGAAATGTTAGTGATGCTGCCAAAGTCCGTAGTTCCCTAGTTTGGAATATGAACCTTAGTCCTTGGTGCCTTGAGGTGCTTGCCTCCAATCTGAAGTGAGCAATGTGACCTCCAGAGTTCTTCATCTCAGATTCAGATATGAGCCAGAGAAGAAATCCTCCCTTTCCCATACCTCTTAATTGCCAATGGTAGTGGAGGCCAAAAGGAATGTGTCTCCCTCATTCCTTTCCTCCTTGGTGCCTGGGTCACTGCCATAGCATTGATCCAGGGAGGAAAGGAGATGCATCACATTGTCTCTGTCACCATGGCTGCTGCAGCCAGGTAAAGGGAGGGATCAGCTCTTGCGAGATGAGACAGGTAAGGAGGTTGAGGGGGGAGGATGGGGGCTCACAGGTATGGCTATGGAAGGGATTCTGACCCTCTAACACTCTGAATTATGTCGTCATGGACATGATGTGAGCCAATTTTAGACTGTAATTGGAGTTGTAACAAGCTATTTTAAGACATTTCAGGAAAATAGCTCATTTAACTTAATTTCAAACTGAGCCTAGTGAGCTTCGTCTATCACTGAAAATGTCTAGTTGTTCAAATTTTAGAGTAACAAATAATTAATAATTTTAGATTTATCTGTGGAAGATTGTAAAGCAATGAAGGAATTTTTCAAAATATGCAGGATTATTCTGTATGTAAAATCATATAGCAGCAGAAAAGTTACACTAGCTGATTAATGCAACTTAATATATGATTATGCTTATCAATGATGCCATCATGTCCTGAATAACCGAACTCATGACACTTATTGACAACTCTGCCCCCTTTCTAGATTCTTTCTGGAGGTCGCATCCTGGCATTGACAAGTGCACAGATCAGCGATACGGGAAGGTACACGTGTGTTGCAGTAAATGCAGCAGGGGAGAAACAAAGGGATATTGATCTTAGAGTTCATGGTGAGGACCCCTGACAACTTTCTTAAACACAAACATTGAAAAATGCCAGTGACTGAAATAATACATTTCTTGATGGATTAGAAAATTCCAGTGTGGCAAATAACACCTTTACCAAACCTCATAAATTACTGAAAGCTCTTCAGGAGTACTGTGTTTCTGTGGTTAATGCTCTTATACCTGTTTTGATGGTTGATTTTGTGGCAACAAGAATGCATTCTCCTGGGACTCAGAAGTCCGAGAGGCAAATTTGTGTACGCATCTCTTTCTGAGATGTTCAAGCTATGCATTTTTATAACATACAACTTAACCAAGCTGGAGGGCACTTTAAATTTGTGAGTTCCCCTCCCACCCCAGATTTTGGTGTCTGCCTTGGATGGCACTGATATGTTCAAGGGGAAATTTATGAGTGTGCCTCTTGGACATCTACTGGAAGGGAAGTTGGTTCTCCAGTTTAATAACTCAAAGGGAATAATAATCTATTGGGTCTTATGGAATGTTCCACCATTGTGGAACACAATGGAATGTTCACACACCAATATCACCTGCCACTAAAGCTATGTACATTAGATGTGCAGATGTTTTGTTCACATTTACTGATGCACAGGGAAGAGAACACATTGCTCTGCTGTTTTGGTGGAGGACATCTTGGTGCCAACCACAGGAGGTTAGTTTAGATGTTACACAATGGTCTCTGGTTTCTACAGATGGCCATTTAGAACTAAGAAGAGAGAATGTCTATCATTATTATTATTATTATTATTATTATTATTATTTATTGCATTTTTATACCGCCCAATAGCCGAAGCTCCCTGGGCGGTTCACAAAATGCTGAGATAGAGATACTTAGTAAATTACATTTTAGGTGAGGCTACTTGAGATAATTTTTTAGGTGTTCACCTAAGTTTTTTGTTTGTTTCTTGCTCAAAATGTAATGTGTGAAGGTTAAAGGTGCATGTTTGCAAATATATGAATGGTACAGGTACACTTATCAGAGACCTGGATTACCTGCAGCTCCCTGCCCAAGTGGCACGGTGTGGCAAACTAGGATTCACTGCTGTATAATGACCTTTCATTCATTCTAATCTATTCAGGTTTTGCTTCTTATTTTGAAATTCAGTGTTCTTCAGTTCATTTGACAGGGAGGAAAAGGAATTGGAAGAAAAATATTTGCAAATAAATAATCGCTTAAAAATACTGAGTCCAATTTTCTGTTCCTCATCTGCCGGAAAGAAAAATTGCCTCTGTGAATTCTACAAAGGGAGTGAGATAAGCAGGGATGTTTTTTACAGTTAATATATTGCTTATACACAGAGACCAGACTTTTCTCTAAATTATTTCCATACTCTGCAATCAGCTGTTCCGTTTAATGGTCCCTGTGCAAAGGAAAACAGAACAGTGATATATTTTTTTTAAAGAATGGCATCATTGATATACACAATATTGCAAGATGGAGCCATTTTAATCTTCTGTTTCTTAATTAACAAAATATTTTTCTCTGAGAAATGCTGCATACTATGGATATAGTTTGTTTCCAGTGTTTTCTGTTTCCACCTTTTGTGTTTTGTGTAAATCTGACCAATCATTTGCCCAAGGATATTTCACAGCTAATTTTAAAAAAAACTGGTGTTACTAGATGAACAGTTCAAGGTTACAGGAAACTTAAAAGTGGTGTAGGAAATTTTAGAAACAACTTTAAACTAATCAGGGTTTTGTTTTTAAGTTAAGCTTTACCTGCATTATAAAAACAGTATTTGGGTGGGGAAATGAGATAAAACCAATTGTACAGTCAAACAAGTAGTGTAGAAAAAGTTGTAAAACTGCTGTCATTTGTAAGTTTTAATGGGATACTATTTATTTATTTATTTATTTATTTATTACATTTATATCCCACCTTTCTTCCATTGTGGAACTCAAGGTGGCTACATGTGATTCCCAGGTGGTCTCCCCTCCAAGCACTGACCATACCCAGACCTGATTAGCTTCAGCAAGGTGGCTGCCTTCAGACCATGTCTAACAAGTCAGGCTTTCAGGGCTAGTAATGTAGTGGAGCCACGGCTCTCAGGGGCAGCACGTTTTGATTTGCTGAGCAGAACTGCAACTCTTGCAGCTGATGGGGGGGGGGGAAATGAACGCTTGCAGCAACAATATATTGTTCCCAGTTGTAATGCAAAGTGTTCTGGAACCTGCCTTCACGGTGCCACTCTGCCACCAAACCCCATGGTATCACTGCTGCAGGGTGGTGGTGAGTAATCCGTACCGGAGGAGGCAGTGTGGGCTTTCTGGAGACCATTTGGCTCGCCAGGCCCACCTCCTGCCCCTTACCTGATTTCTAGCAACCAATTGGAGGTTGCCTTCTGCCCAGGAATGCCCCCGGCACAACACTGGAGCAAAGACAGATGGCGGAAGAGCCATAGTGACTTCACTCTGGCAGGAAAAGTCAGGATAAATTCCTGACTTTTCCAGTGTGCAGTTTCGTGGAAAAGCCCCGCGGTGGCTGCTGTGTTGTATAACTGTGGGGCTTTGATACCATATATTATTTATTTATTTATTTATTTATTTATTTAGAATATTTATATACTGCTCCCCATTGAAAAATTTCGGAGCGGTGTACAAGGTAAAATGAAAATAAAAACAGAATAAAAACAGTTAGAACAAAATGTAAAAGAAGCAATAACAGTAATCCAAGGCTGCATGTTAAAGAAAGGCTTCTTGGAATAAAGATGTTTTCAGGAGGCGCTGAAAGGAGTACAAGGTTGGCGCCTGCCTGACCTCCAGAGGCAGGGAATTCCACAGGAGCGGTGCCACCACGCTGAAGGCTCTTCCTCTGGTGGATTCCAATCGGAGGATGGATCTATGTGGAACCACCAGGAGCAGGCCCTCAGATGACCTCAGTGACCGGGCAGGTCGGTAAGGGAGAAGGCGCTCTCTCAGGTATCCTGGTCCCAAGTTGTTTAGGGCTTTGTACACAAGTACAAGAACCTTAAACCTGGCCCGGTAGTGAATAGGCAGCCAGTGCAGTTCCCTCAGCAGAGGAGTTACATGCTGGAAAGAGGCAGCTCCAGACAACAGCCGAGCTGCAGCATTCTGCACTAGCTCCAGCTTCCGGAGCAGCTTCAAGGGCAGCCCCACATAGAGCGCGTTGCAGTAATCTAACCTTGAGGTTACTTATGCTTGTACCACCGTGGTCAAGCTATCCCTGTCCAGGACAGGCCGTAGTTGGCGAACCAACCGAAGATGGTAAAAGGCACTCCGAGCCGTGGCGGCTACTATATAGAAAACTGTCTGGCCTTGAATGGGCAATTAAGAACTACTAGCTTTACAAAAGATGAAAACTGGTGGAGATGAAAACTGCTAGAACTGTTTTGTTGGTATGAATCAACAGAGCCGCCAGCAATTTTTGGACTCTTCCTGGGGGCGTGACTATGGGGACATGGGGACCCATGATGAGGGCCCGCGCTTCAAAATTTACCAGTACGCCACTGTTCGGTGCTCTTTCGTAGCCTTTGGTTCTGTGATAACAGATGCATCTCATGCAGGCACCCAACTTTATTTGCCACAGCAAAAAGAGATGAAAGTAAATGTTGAAATGTTTGTTCCTTCAGTTCCACCCAACATCATGGGAGAGGAGCAGAATGCCTCTGTGGTCATGGGAGAAGATTTAGAACTCGGCTGCCAGAGCAAAGCCATTCCCCCGCCCAGCCTGCAGTGGCTGAAAGATGGTCGGCCGCTGCTGAGGAAGCTGGGCCTCAGCATTACAGAAGAGGGAAGTGTATTGAAGGTAAGGGTTAAAACGCCCAAGCTTTCCTCTTCTAAGGCTTTTTCACTCTTGTGATGATGTATGGAGTGGCGATCTGGGGTGAGAGAAGAGAAAAGATGGGAGGCAGGCATTGGCTCTCAGAGAGGGAGGGGGGAGAGAAAAAGAGTTTGCCTTTTGTGAAATAGGTTTCTGTTAACCCAGACAACTGTAGTTTCAAAGGATTTGTGTTTTGTGTTTTTTGGGGGGGCTCAGAAGCCACCTCTGGCTTGTACTCATCTTTGGGCCAGGTTACATGTCCTTGGTGTCTACCCATGCCTCCCATATCAGCCATTTTGGGATGCCTGGGGCAGTTTCTCAAATCGCCACATGTACCCATGGGCCCCAAAAGTTTGCCTATCCTTGCACTAGACTGTACCACCTCCCAGTTTTGCTTTAGGGAAGACACGGCATCAAATGTAAATCAGAAGAATTTCTGTCTAGCTATTGAACTATCACCAGCCCTTGCAAAAGCAGTGGAGACTGGTAGCTTCGATTGCCATTCTGGATTTTCAGTCAAAACCAGCCAGAGCTCTAAAGGAGCTATCCATGGTGCTGCACCTGTTTGAATGATAGCTGCTTTAGACTTCTGTCTGGTTCTGATGAAAACCCACAATGGATTCACACACACCCTGAAATTGGATAGCCACCAGCCTACACTGTGCAAAAGTATTGGGTGGGAGAGAGAATAACTTGTACCTACTGAGGTAGGAAAGCAATGCTTGAAATAGGTCTCCCTGTTCAGTAACTGCCTACTCATGGCCTTTGCAGATTCTTGAAGCTGCAGGGAGGTCTTGGGCAGTGAGGTCATGCTATACTGCGATGCATACATAAACAAGAGACCAAAGGTTTGTTTGTTATTTATTTATTGCTAGATTGAAGGAGCGCAGGCTCAAGACACGGGACGCTACACTTGTGAAGCGACAAATGTGGCTGGAAAAACAGAAAAGAACTACAATGTCAATGTGTGGGGTAAGGTTTGCAGCCAGGCATGGATGAAATGGGTGCTTCTGGAACATCTGCCGTCCTTCACAGGATCTTATGCACATAAATGCCTACATGAATAGCTCTGGCTCACATTATCCATCCATTGCTTTCTTGTATGGCTAATGGGTTTGATATGAGAGGGGCTACAGAGTTAGGAATTTACTGGAAGAAACATCTGTGGTGGGAACCAGTCTGAGGCTAGTGCCCGTAATCGACCACAAGTACAACCTGCCATGTTGGGGCCAGATGTGAACTAAGTTTAGTATTTCTGTGGAATGTCACACAATGCATTTTCTATGAATTGCAGCCCTTGAAGATCTATGATTTTGCGATAAGCCAAGATAAAGGTCTTCTTCGTATACGATCTTGCCTGTTACCTGTGTCCTGGTGCCCCCACCCCAGCAGGGCTAGTGGTCAGGAATGCTGGGAGTTGTAGTCCAAAACATTTGGGAAAGCTGGGTACCAATTTGGGGAAGTCTGTTATAGCCCAACAGTATGCTGAACAATAAGGCTATGCGTTCTTATTCTGCATATTGTTTCTTGTTGTCATATGAATACCCAGTATTAGAATAACCTCTGTGATCCTTGTAGATGGTGTTTTGGTTGATCACTTAAGCATCACACTAGATCTTCATATATATATATATATATATATATATATATATATATATATATATATGGCTCGTTCTTCCCAATTTTCATGGAAACCATGGGTTTGCCTGTGAAAATAATCTGTGAACAACTGTTTAGAATTATATTATTTGTTTGCACACTGGGGCTAGAAGCAATGTTGGACTGCCTTTTTGTGTTGCAAATCCAGTAAAGCTGTCTCTGTGATTTAGTATCAGCCTGTTCCCCAGAGCTAGCTCCAGCTCCAGAAGCTGGCAGCATTCAACAATATGTGTCAAAGGCTTTGCTTCTTGGAGACTTTAGTGATCTTACTGGATCAAAGCAGAAAGGACTAAAATAAAAGACTGAAGTTGGTGTGATGCAGCATAAAGCCTTACTGCTGCCTACATTAGAGCTTATGTATTTCTTTGATGTTTAAAACACAGAAAGTGTCAAAGAGGGTCAAATGGAAATGTTTTGTTCATGCTTTGCATATCGTTGAAATATTTCGAAGAAACTGAGATCCCTGCCTGTGTTTCTTATTTATCACGTTTAACCTGTGAGGAATTCAATTCTTGAAATAAACACCTGTGTAGGAATGGGCTTATATATGCAGTGGAAGCAGGCCTATCCAGTGGAATTTTAAGATGTTTTTAAAATGTTTTTAGGATGTTTTTAGGATGTTTTTAACAATGTATATTATGTTTTAATTGAGTATTATGTATTTTATTATTTATTGTTGTTCCCCGCATCGATCAAACTGGAGAGGCGGGCAAGAAATAAATTTGTTATTATTATTATTATTATTATTATTATTATTATTATTATTATGGATTCTTTGTGGGCTAGTGGTAATATATGTTATCAGAATATCAGGTTTTTTTTAATATATATATATATATATATATTTACCCATTGTAGTGCCACCAAGTATTTACAGTTCAGATATAATTACTCAGCTGACTGTAATTGAAGGAAACCTCATCAGCATGATATGCGAGTCCAGTGGAATTCCACCACCAGCCCTCAGCTGGAAAAAGAATGGTAAGTGACCACTCTTTGTGAGGCCTTTCCCGGGGCCTAGGTATTGCCTTCAACTCTTTTGAGCGTTGGTGCTTACCCACCACATTAGTTTACAAAAAGCAGCCAAACCAACCCCTCTTCTGTCCTCTTAAACAGGAATATGGCTGGTACCACCTCCAGTAGTTAATACAGATTGGACATATGAGTTTAAAAATGCTTTTGCTTTAATAGAAGGTGCTTTCAAAAGGTGCTTGCTCCTCCTTGGTTTAAGCTTACCCAGCCTGCAACTTGAAGTGACTGGAGTCAAGGCACCATTAATGTGTGGTGTAGTGGCTAAAAGGGTTGGACTGGGAGTCAGGAGATCTAGTCTGCACTTGGTCATGGAAGCTCACTGGGTCACAGCCTCTCAGCCCATCCTACTCACAGGGTTGTTGTTGTGAGGCTAACATGGAGAGGACGAGGACTATGTACGCCATCCTGGTTTCCTTGGAGGAAAAACAGTGGGATATAAATGTAATAAATAAATAATAAATCAGTACATTATGTGATGTTTGTGTCTACCTTCGACAATTGCAAAAGCCAACTTCCTTCCCCCACTAATCTCTCTCTTGCTTCTTCAGCCTTCCTTTCCAGTCAGCCAAGATACAGGCTAGATGCTTTCTTGTGGCAAACGAGGCCTTCAGTCTTTCTGTCTTACTTCTGATCATGGGGACCGTTAAACCTTTTGCATTGTGGAGCAGTATATAAATATTGTAAATAAAATCAATCAATAAAAATAAATTGCAAATATGTATGCCATCTAAACCCACCATAAAATGGGTTATTAAATGCCATAATTTAGACAAAACTTACAAAGTTTGTCATGATTTCTATTACTGCAACAATACCTGTGTCCTCCCTTCACCGACCATAGTTGTTGTTTGTGGGACCTTGATGCATTTTAGCTGATCTAGACTGACAGGAAACAGAAATGAAACAGAGTGTCTGCATTTTGGACAATCAAATCTCTTAATAAGCTGAGATATGAGCAAGCGTCATGCATCTGTATCATTCTTATCTTTGCGTGAGCAAGTAAACGAGCCAGAAAGCCACAGTTAACCATAGCTTCCTATTGTGCCCAAACCGTGAAACTATGGTTAAGCCATGGTTTCAAGTTGGCTTCTTTGGAAGTCCAGATGTAATGGGAAGCTATGATTAACAGCTGCTTCCTGGCATATTTCCATGTTTGTGCAAAGAGAGGCTGTAGTAAGGGAGGCAGTGGTGGTGAAAATGTGAACAAAAGGAACCCAAAAGGCGACCACCGTAGAAACAAAATATACCAAATGAATTAAATCGTCATTCAAAAATTATACACACTTGTTTTTACTAGAATAACTATTTACAATCCAATACTAGTACAAGTCTACAACAATCAACTATCACATCAGTGTAGCATATCAGTACATATCAATAGCATATCAACAATCATTTCAAACCAAATTTAAACAATCATTGCAAAAAATCCGACCCATAGACATCAAACACTTCATCTAATCACATCAACAGTATATTAAGACCAAATTCAGTCAACAAGGTTCATGTTATTGCTTGTTTCGAAGTATCTTCTTCAAAAACGTTGGTCTTAGTACTCTGTAAAAAATAACAATTCCAAAGTAAACAGGTGCATGAAGCTCATTCATATACTGGCTTATTAAGCTGAAATTTGATCTTCCAAACTCAGCCTGAAATACATGTAATATTTTGTCCTATGTTCTGTATTTTATATCTGAGAGAGTATTTCTCTTGCAGGTTCTCCATTACTGGCTGACCCTACAGGTAGGGTCAGGGTGTTATCTGGAGGAAGGCAGCTGCAAGTTTCTATTGCTGAAAAATCAGATTCAGCTGCCTATATGTGTATGGCTTCAAATGTAGCTGGATTAGCAAAGAAGGAATATAATTTGCTGGTATATGGTAGGTCACCAAAGAAAATTACCTGTGGTGTTAATTGGTTTGGAAACTATTGCTGTGTGAGATCATGTTAAAAAAAAAGCAGTGTTTACAATCAAAGAATGAGAATGGGCCAGAAGAATATTACATTCAGCCATCTATTTTGAAATAAGACCAAAAGAAGTTAGCTTGTAGTTCCCAGTCGGAAATACCAGTTTAGATTATCTGTAGTATAAGAAGCATTGATACCTTTGCTAAAGCTTTGGGACAAATGGAACATGCCATGTGAGATCCGTGATTGAATCTTGACCCAACGTTTTCATCCTCCTGCATGATTTCTGGATGGATCCCTCCACCCAGCTGATATTAACCATGGGATTAAGGATATACAGGCATTACTTTCCCCTCTGCAGTATTAGGGAAGGATTTGTATCAAGGGAACTTACACAGAGGTAAGGGTTGAACTCTTCTCTCCCCCCATGCCGTGGCCTTGATACAAATCTCCCCCACTCCACCCACAAATGCATTTTGCAAAAGGAAAAGATGTCAGAGCTTGTCCCCAATTTCTCACAGCAGATTTAATTTTGCTCTCAGAAGCTACACTCTTGATGCTAAAGTTTGGAACATTGTTTTGTTTTTCTGAATAGTTCGTCCAACTATATTGGACAGTGGGAGCCAACAATCGGATGTAACTGTGACCCGAGGAAATAATATTTCATTAGAATGCAAGGCAGACGGTGTTCCACAGCCAGCTGTCACCTGGATGAAGGATGGTCGGCCATTAGTCAAGGGGAGAAGAGTTGAAATACTGAATGAAGGACATCATCTTCGACTGAAAAACACTCAGGTGTCGGACACTGGCCGTTATGTGTGCGTTGCTGTGAATGTGGCGGGACTGTCGGACAGGAAATATGACTTAAGCGTTCATGGTGAGCAAAGGAAATGTTTGCAACAGAAGAGATATACGAAGATGCATGTTTTGGAGCCAAATGAGCTACTCTGCTCTGTAGTAGCTCTAAGTGGGAGTAAAGTACTTGACTTGAGTGAATGTGTGTGGATTTGCGCTGGCAAAAGAAAAAGCATGTCACTATAAGGAAGAGATGTATAGCAGCTAAAGGTAGTTAAGGCAAGATACAAAACTTACCATGGAATCCTTATAATAGTTCCTGTATCAAAAGCTTACTATCTCATTTGATTTTATGTTCCCTTCTATCCTACCATTAGGAAAATCCTACCATCAAGGAAAATGCCTTCATCTGTTCAGAATGAAAACTTCCTTTACAAATGTATGATATGTGGGATTTCTTCTGAAATTGTTTTAAGCAGAAGCAGGAATATGACTGAATAATGTTTTCTCATGTGTCTTGCTTCTCTTTGTTCGGGGCTTTTGTAGTCCCTCCAAGTATTGTGGGTGACCTGGCTGTGCCTGAAAATATCAGCGTAGTGGAGAAAAATCCTGCCACCCTGATTTGCGAAGCTTCAGGAATTCCTCATCCATCAATAACATGGCTGAAGTATGGGCAGCCTGTTTCTTTGAGTAGCACTATCAGAATCCTGTCAGGTAAGCAGGAAGACGTTGCTTTTCATATGAAAGTTCCAATGAAGAATATTGTTTGCAGTTGACTGAAGGTAGCACAAAGCAGAAGCATGGGGAAAAGCATCTGTAAACCAAATGCATGGTCAGCAAATAGTATACAATATCACGGGGAAATTATCTAGAAGGAGGAGACCCCGACATGCCAAGCTCACATAATCATGTTCCAACCAAACAAAATAAGAGGCAGTGCACAATCACAAAACAAGGCTGGACTATACCACTTCTGATTACAGGTGGGCAAGGTTCAGTGCCCTTACTCAAGAGGGTAATTCTCCTGCATACAGAACATTAGCAAGTCAGGGAGAAGCATTCAGGGAGAAGCCTTCCACTGATGAACTAATTTTCTGTCTGCAGGGATTTATTATCTTGCGGGAGAGCATTCGAATATGGTTTTGATCCATGTTCAAATCCCAACTCAGCCATAGACTTATCCGAGAGGATAGGTTAGAGGCCTCCATCTATCTTATGCCCTGCCAGCAAGAGCCAGGCAGGCTAGGAGAAGAATGCTTCCTTTTTCTCCTCCTCCTCCTCCTCCTCCTCCTCCTCCTCAAAAAAGCAAAGAAAAGATGCCCCCTTGAACTCACTTACCAACAGTGGATGGAGACAGGTGATCCATAGAATACTGTGGATCCTGGCCTCTATCCTTTCCTCACCCTTTCTTCCTTCCCCACCCACCAGAGCGCCCCCCTTTTGACCTTTCTGAGGTTCTCCAAAGTTGCTGTTGCCATTGCGACATTGGAAAACAGCCTCCACGGTGCTTTCCGTAGTGGCTGTGAGGGAGAGGGAAGGATCTGATGTCAGATTCCCTTTCCTTTGGTCATAGAGGTATTTTTCGCCTCAAGACGGGGAATCTGAAATATCCTAAGTTTCCTGGTATGCTCCCTGACCATAAGATTGCTCCGTTAGTAACCATTGCATAAGTATCTCTCAGTCACATTTCCTCATCACAGTTCCGCAGAGCTGATGAGAGGCTGAAAGAGATAAGTTCTGAATCTTAGGGGCTTTCCTGCTGCCTCATGACAAACCTTACTCATTTTTGAGTGACCCACTGAGGAAAGCTGCGTTGAAGGTTCTGGAATTTAGCTCTAAAAAGCAGTACACCTTGTGATTGGAATACATGTGAATATTGTGGAGGGGAAACATAAATTCATATATTTTATTCTGGCTCCCATTTTTAAAAACAGTGGAGGAGAAGGAGGGATATAATTTAAGGGACCTTAATGGGACATCCATAATTAGGAACATACTAGGGTGGATCTCATTGGGGAATAACACAAAGACATCTAATTGAACCACACAGAGAGCTGTGGCTATTGGGAAGTATAAATAAATACTAAATAAATAAATAAATAAAATAAAATAACCTTGTGTTTTGCAGCACGAATCTGATTAAGTGCATCATTAAGTGCATTACTGCTGTTTTTATCTGGTTGAGCTTTTATATTGTATTTTATATTATGGTTTTATATACTGTGGTTTTATACTTTGAATGGTTTTAATTTTTGTGAACCACCCAGAGAGCTCCGGCTATTGGGCGGTATAGAAATGTAATAAATAAATAAATAAAATAATTAAGAACCACTTTTTAAAAGGCTTTTCATTGCAAAAATGAAGACTTGCCACTGTATTTTGAAAACATTGCTTTTTTATATTTCTAAGCAAGTCTGCAATATATTTTTTAAATAAAGGCATACTTGGTTGCCAGCATGCAGAAAGATTAAATGTTAGAGTCAGCCTTTATTATAATGTTCGGAGTTACGGCTTTTTCTCTTCAGGTGGCAGGATGTTGCGCTTAATGCAGGTGAATGTAGAAGATGCGGGTCGTTACACCTGTGTGGTGACTAACATTGCAGGAGAGGAAAGGAAGAGCTTTGACCTTTCAGTTTTAGGTGAGTGCAGCAACTGTCAGAAGGGCTAAACCACCCAGACAGCTTCAAACTATTGGGTGGTATAGAAATGTAATAAATAAATAAAGCATTTTTCCTCCTAACATTCCTGAGTAGTTGTCCTGTTTTAAACTCCACTGAAAACTGGTGTAGCCAATAAATTGATGGCCCGAAGACAGGAAAATTTAGCTTGTAAAAATGGTTCCTCTTCAAAAAAATTCAGGATCTCAACAAAAGTTTGATCAGATAGTTTAGTTGAAACAGAAATCAACATCCCATTGAAACTAACATTATCTGGGCACCTTGTGCTATATTTGAGCAAACTGTAATATATAATACTTTTGTAGGCCTTTTTTTAAAGCAATGATAGTACACTGGGCTTATTTGCATTTAATGTTAAACTGTGGTTTAGTACTACATGCACAAGCAGAAAGAAGTGCAAACAAAGCCTTCCCTTTTGATCCCGTGTGGCTAGAAGTACTTTGCCAGCATTTAGTTTCAGTTTCCCCTTAATGCTGACCCTGCCTTCACAACACCACTTTGGCATAGCTCTGCTGCTAAAGACCGTGGTTTTGCTGATGTGGGGTGGCGGTGCGTAATGCAGATTGCTGGAGAGTGTGCGGGTTTTTCCAGCGGTCATCCAGGTACCATAACACATACACACGCCCTCTTCTGCTTCCGGCGACCAATCAGATGTCGACATTCACCCCGGACTGCCCCCAGCTCTATGCCAGAGCGAGGTCATACAGTGGAAGGGCCATGATGACCTTGGTCTGAAAAAAAATGTCGGGGTATGTCCCCAACTTTTCTACTGCGCATTTTAGTCTGTTTGCCCATAGTGGCTGTGAATCGGCAACTGCATCATATAACCAAAGCAACGTCAATTCACAGCCACTGTGAGGCAAAGAGGACATTTAGACAGCCCACCTGGCTTGCCATTATATTCAAATTCTGGTTAGGTAAGCCAACCAGCTTTATAACCCATGATTTGAAGTTGGCTTATTTTGAAACTTACTTTGAAACTGTTTTAAACCACTATCCTTGGTTGACAAGCCAGAATTAAGAAGAAACTGAAAGTAAGGCCGTTGCTAGACGAGGCGTTAGCGCGGTGTGACGTCCGGTTTCCCTCCTGTGCATCCAGATGATGCACAGGGGAATCCGGTGTCAGGCCGCGCTAAAACCTCCCTTAAACCAGCATAAGCGAATTCGCTTATGGCCCGGTTTTTCCACAGCCCTGGCCTGAGGCCGGGGCTGCAGAACGTCTAGCAGGGTCCATGGCTTTTTGCAGCTGCTCGCTTACCTGCTCATACGAACGCTGTGCCCATTGGGCTGGGGGCGGATCCCGGGGGGGGATCCCGGGGGGGAGATAGGGGCCGCAGGGGAAGGCCGGACCCGGCAGGAGGGGGGGGGGAGAACAGCAGGCATCGGGGATGGCAAGGGGGCGGGAGAAGAAGAGTGGGGGACAGGGCATTGGGCATGGGGGGAGGACGGCCGAGCGAGTGGGCAGGGGGGGCATCAGGAATTGGGGGGATTGGGCAGGGGGAGCGGGGGGGGTTATTTATTTATTTTTTTAAAAAACCACTTACCTTCTCCGGCGGCTCTCCAGCGCACATGGCCCCTTTAACTAAAAAATAAATAAAATGGCCGACGCCACGGGGCTTCCCGTTGCCCCTTCGCGTCTTACGTGTAGAAGCCGGCGACGGCCCGCACTAGCTCTAGTGCGCCATCGCCCCTCCTCCCTGCCGGCTTATCCGGCAGGTCTAGCAAGGCCCTAAGTGCCTGTAAAGTTTTTCTCCCAACCATACAGGTGGAGAAGGTGGTGGGTAACATGCAAGTCCCAGAGTTTGCTGGGGCTCATTCCATGTCATGTATGTAGTACTAAACTATAAATTAGCATTATGTGTGAACCAGGCCAATGATTTTATCCACCCAAGGAACTGAGGTGATAGTGGAATGGATATGCATACCATGAATAATGTTGCTTTCTTATTTCACTTGGAAGTCCCTGGGGTGGAAAAAAAGTCTAAATTAATGTATTTAATATTTCATCATACATTTAGAAAAGGCATGGCATTTTTCACATGTCCATCATGACTCAGCATGTAACCAGCTTTTGTGAGTGTAGAGAATATGGCTGCTGACAGTGACATAGCATTTCCTAATGCTGACTCATTGCCATCTTCTTGTGCTTCTGTGTTCTCATGCTGATCTTTTTTCTGTATCTTGTTTTTGTCTTAATCATGTAAAAGTTCCACCAGGCATTGTGGGAGGAAGTGAACAGGAAGATGTGAAAGTAAAAGAAAAGCAGAGTGTGATGCTAACATGTGAAGTGACAGGTAAGCCAAAGTTTGTCCTAAGCATACTTGGTTACAGTTTGCATTGTCACAAGACTGTGTTAGTACTTACTAAAGCCAAATTAGATGTGCTGTAGACATGGGCCTGCCCCGTTTACAACCAAATTGGTGGGCAAGAGAGGGGAGCTGAAACTTCTCCCTCTGTAGCCTTACCTCTTTGTCTCCATAACTTCAGGCTATGGATGCTTGAGCATTTTGTTTGGTCTGCAAGCAACCTGATCTGCACCTCCTGAACTACAGTGGGGATCCTCCAGATGTTGCACTCCTCTTGTTGATGGAAGAAAACCTTGTATTCAAGATGCAGTCATTAATATCTACAAATATCTGTTGTTCTTTTGTCAATTAAGGGAACCCCACTCCAGAAATTACATGGTTAAAAGACGGGCAACCTTTCCTACAGGATGATGGCCATCAGTTAACATCCAATGGGCGCTTTCTGCAAATGATAAATGCACAAGTAGCAGACACAGGGAGATATACATGCATTGCATCCAATACAGCTGGAGACAAGAGCAAAAGCTTTAGTGTTAATGTACTTGGTAAGTTTTCTGGGCTGGTAGAGGGAAGTGCTTCCTTCCAAAGCCGAAGATGAATCTATCTGGATTAAATTTATCAATAGATAAATGTATTTACATTTGTATCATTTCTTGCAATGCTGCTGACCAGACTTTCGGGGCTTGGTGCCTGGCACCTGGGGGAGGTTAAAGGGAACGGGGTGAGCATGTGGTATCAAGATATGAGCAGTGTGCTCTGGGTGAGTTGCAAGCAGTGCCCACATTCTCCTTGAAGTGCTTCTAGTCCACCTAGTTGACATGGGTCCACCTAACAGCTCCAGGCCCCATCACTAGCCAAGATAATTTGTAATGTTAATTGCTGGCACATAAGGGCTACTTCCCAGGTGATGTTTCTGAGTCATGGCGATGTGGCACTTGACATTTCTGCATCTATAAACAGCACAGGGACAACTTAGGTATACACATGTATATGACTACTTCAAATAAAGACTGCAGTATTGTTTTTCCTAGAGACCAAAAAGGCTTTTGACAACTGGAATGGCACTATCACTTTTGTTTCTTATAAATGCAATCAATCTTGGACATTTCTCTCTCTTTTTGTCCTTAATTTGACTTGAGTTAATAAAAACTCAATGGCCGTGGAAATACTCATACATAAGGACTGTTTCCATGTGACATTTGAGAGAGAACCTTAGGACTAGAATAGGACTTAGAAAATAAACCACAGGTGTGGGGGGGTGCGCGTGCGTGTGTGCATGGTGTTTACTACTGAGAAGGGTCATGTTGTCTTCTGGCTAAGATGAGAAACACTAGAGGCATGTATGATCCTATGTGAGTGCTAAAGAGTCCATATAGCACCAGTTGTTAGCAATGTCAGTCTGAGCTGAATTGCCATGTTTTTTGTTGAGTTGATTTTTTGTTAAGCTTGTTTTTCTTGTTTCTGATCTTACTCAGTGTTTCCATCCATTGTGGGGGCAGATAATGATGGGGGTACAGAAGAAGTCACAGTTATCTTGAATAACCCCACATCGCTGATTTGTGAGGCTTATTCATACCCCCCAGCTACTATCACCTGGCTGAAAGATGGCGTAGCTATAGAATCAAATAGGAATATCAGGATTTTGCCAGGTAATTATTTGTATTCCTTCTATAATTTGAAATAAAAATGCATCCTTGCTGATACTTACCTTCATAAATCAGTTTTGCAATATCACTTGGGGAAGTCTAGGTGGAACAGAGAATGATGCACAATAAGTTTTAGTTGACTGTTACTCTCTCCATGTGATCAATGCGTAACATATCCTTGTGCAAGGAACTGCAGGCAAGACAAACACACATTTTACATGTTGTATGATCTCACTGATATAGGTTTAGAAACCATCAAAATGTTTGTGTTATTGGAAATTTAGACCTAGCTCTCACTAAGGTGGTATGCCTAAGTCTAGGTATTTACCACCGTATAGAGCAGTTGGGTGGGAGGCTCACATGGCTGAATGTTCCTCTAAAAAAGAACATATCCTCTACATAAAAAAAACCCTAACATATGAGGGAAATGCTAGGTTAGAACCCTTCTCCCATGCATTTTGTTTTCAATTTGAAGGGAATGCTTTTTGTTTAGTTTAGTTTTGTTTGGAGGAACATTCAGTTATGTGAGACCTATCCCCACCTAACTCTGAAGTGCTAAACTCAGGCTTAGCTAGACCTCTTCAGTGAGGACTAGGCCTTGGGTACATAGGAGTTCTGTGTCTTTAGGATTTATTTGCACATGGGGGGCATCCAATGCATTTAGGATCCACTGTGGGGTGTGATCATGGGCTAGTGAGCTCAAGTTAGGTTTAAAATGATTGATCAGTGTAGGTTTAAGCAAACACGAGGACTTAGTAAAACCGTCTCCTTAGTCCCCACAACTAGCTTCTAAATCAAATTGCTTTTTGAAAATGGGCCTCTTCACCTTGTCTTGTGATGTGAGAACAGTTCAGGGATGTGGACAGGCACTCTTTCAAAACCATTAGAGAATTCTGTCATAAGGGAGTGTTCTAATTTGGCTAGGACTTGGGACCAATTCACATGACCATTGGGTATGTGGTGGATTATTATCGGGATTATTATTGCCTATTTTATTTTCTTGCTTGTGGTGAGCTTTGTGTGGCTGTCAACACATTTACTTCTCACTTCAGAGGAAGATACTCAAGCATTAACTTGGGGAAAAACACACTTTTTCAGGTGGTCGAACTCTACAGATTCTGAATGCTCAGGAGGATAACACTGGTAGATATACTTGCATAGCTACAAATGAAGCAGGGGAAACATTAAAACACTATGAAGTGAAAGTCTACAGTAAGTGTGCTAACATATCTTCCTTCTGTCACCTGTTTGATTCTTGTTTTGTTTCTTCCCACTTCCTTCTGCTTCTTGAGATTTCTGATGCAACCTCTCCTCATTTTATTCAACCACTACGTTATTCCCTTATTAAGCAAAGCAAAGCCATGTGTCTACTGGCGTGATTAAGCATGTATCCACATTTGTGTTGCATTTTGTGGCATTCATGCCAGTATATGTTAGGGCTAAACTAGACGTTGCACGGTCTCTTGAGTAGCTGCAGGAGATGATGGGTTTGAGCAGGGATGGGGAACCTTTTTTGGGTGAAGGACCATCAGCATCATCACACAGGGAGAAATCGCGTTTGCTTACTGTCGATTCTCCGCCTGTGCATTTGCCCCTCATTGCTTCCTCTTTTGAAAGAGGAAGTAAACAACTTGCATGTGGCCCATTCAGTGGGCCATTTTGATGGCGCTGCTTCTCCTGCACACAGGAGAATAAGTCGGACTTACAGGGGTGGTTTTCTTGTGGCGTGAAAAAGGCTAGAAGGGGCAGGAGGCAGCTGACATCGTGAGAGGGATCAACAAAAATCTGTGAGTCATTCTTTTTAAAGTCATTCTTTAAAAAATGACTAATAAACACCCCAGTTAAAACACCAAAGCAGCATAGATCTAAGATTAAACCACAGTTGCCACCCATCCATAAGAACTAGCACATGATATTGAGAATGGTTTTTAATTGTTGACACTCGCTGTATGAGAAGAGGGCCAACTTTCCAAAGGTTGGGTTCCACAGCTGAGAAGCCCCTTCTCCACACTCTCACCATAGTAAAAGAAGACGCCTCAGGTGCAACAATCCTGATGTAGAACAAGTCTTGCAACTCTGGCTTGGTCTTCCCCATCCAGTGGATATCCAAGGCTAGATCTACACTGCTGCATTATAGTGGTATTGAAGTGCACTGATAACTGTTGGGGCACAATCCGCATTCCATCATTTCCTGCTTTTTAGTTCACATTATCCAAAATACTGGAACAAATGTAATTGTGTGTCTTACGGGGTAAAAATGCGCAAGAGAGATATAGCATTACCATGATGGGATGGTAATGATTTGATACAAAGTGTAGATCTAGCCCAACTGAGAAACTGACGTTTCAGTTCTTGGACTCTTTCTTTCTGTGCAGTCCCTCCTACCATCAACAGAGGGGATCTGGCAGGAGTGGGCTTGTCCCCTAAGGAGGTGAAAATCAGAGTGAACAACAGCCTGACACTGGAATGTGAAGCTCACGCGATCCCTGCTGCTGGCATCAGCTGGTACAAGGATGGACAGGCCAGTCACAAAGTTACTTCCTTTCGATAAGCGATCTTAAAGAGACCAATAAGCTTCTTTGCAGCACTGTCTTCCTTGCCTCCCTTCCGTATCACAAAAATATGGTAATCTAGCACCATAGGAAGTCGTGCCTTCTTTCAATGGAAGGAGTAAAGCTGACAAAATTCCTGAGCCCCAGAGCTTCAGGATGGTATAGGAGGAACAACCCATGGAACTCTGCCGTTCTGCTTACGTTTTGCAATTCTGTATTGCTCCTCCTTGCACTTCCATTTTAGCACTCTGTACTTACAATGTATTCCATATTTTTGCTCCTCTTGTATCCACTGGCATGTGGAATATTACTCTTGGCTCATAAATTTTTATAGGTACTGAGAGCAAATCCCATCAATGGAGAATTGGATGCTCTAAGTTTTTCCAGAACTTGTCTTTTGGCAAGAGTTAAGAGCCCTAGTATTAGCAAGCACATTAATAGAAACATTATTCTTGTTTCAGTTGGCAAAGAAGAGGAGAGCATAATGAAAATCCCTACAAAAATCATTTTCTTTTTAATATTTCTTCTCTTAATGATTTGTAAATAAACAATCAGAAATAACAATACCCTCAACTTTGGGATGGAAATTATAGCAAAAGTGGAGTGTTAAAACATGACGCGCTTCAAATGCAGCCACCAGTCATATGTGGTATTCGGTTAACCTCCTCTCTTTCCTGCCGTCCTGAACTGCAGTTATGGAAAAGGGGTATCAAACACCTGACTGAGAAAAATGCGGAGGAAATTTCCAGGTGCACAGAAACATACTTATTGAGCAAAAACGTATTTATTGATTCTAGCATCTTTCAAATATTTTCTTTAGTGGCATACTTAGGCTCAAGTAACTCGAGTCTTTGGCCTCCAACTCTGCTGCTAAACCTGGCAGGCGACACTGGAAGTCTGGATGTGGCCTTGTCAGCCGCAAGTTGTGTGGGCATATTTTTCATGTGTAACACTTTCCTTGCATCTTTTATGAAATGCTCATGTCTTCTCTTGGATAATTCAATCACAGCCTATTACATCAGACGATCACATAACAATCCAAGCCAGTGGACGCATCCTACAAATCAAGGCAGCTCAGATATCTGACACTGGCCGTTATAGCTGTGTTGCCACAAATATAGCTGGAGAGGATGAGCTGGAGTTTGATGTCAACATCCAAGGTAATTCTCTCTCTCTCTCTCTCTCTCTCTCTCTCTCTCTCTCTCTCTCTCTCTCTCTCTCTCTCTGTGTGTGTGTCTTTCTGTCTGTTTTTTAGGTTTAGGGCCCATGGGCACATTTGGCTCTTTGAGAAACTGTCCTGGGCACCAACACAAAATGGACGTCATGGGAGGCATGGCAAAGGACAGGTAACCTGCCCCAAAGACTTGAGTACAGGGCAGAGGTGGTGTCTGAGCCCTAACACCCTAAACAACTCCTTTAAACCCATAGTGTTCAGCACCAACAAAACCTATTTCATAGCAAATCCAGCTACCAGTTAGAAAATGTCTTTTGGTGTTGTTTTTTTAAAGTAGGAGAGGTTGGCACTTTGGTGGGCAACAAGAAAAGTGTCTGGGGTCTAGGTGATAAAAAAAACAAAGTGTAGCATACCTCTGTGTACTTAGTATAAATGTAATAATAATCACTCCTACAAGTAATTAGTAATCCGCTTAGCTGGCATGCAGAGCAAAAATGGCAGAAGGGCAAGGACATGGCTGGGGAGGACTCCCAGGGTATGCAGGAATGTATCGGCATTTTGTTTTTTTTTGTTTTTTATAATAATTTTTATTCATTTTCAACACTATATAAACATAGATAAACATTTCCAAAATATAACTGAAACTAACACAATAAGAAAAAAAATACATCAAATATCTGCTGCATACATATTGAATAATTGTTGAGTACAAATATCAAAAACTATTACATATGCCTTATCACACTACAACATCTTCATTCTTAACATAAATGTGCACCCCCCACCTCGGGATCATTCTTGAGTCCAAAATCTAATCATTTCTTCTGCTGGTGGTTTCCCACTTCCCTTAGTAAACACAAACACTAGGAACTGTTTCCAGATTCCTTCGAACTCATTTATTTTAGTTACGCCTTTTCTCCACTTAATATTGCATGTCAGTTTATCATTAATGGCTATGTCCCATACTACTTTATACCATTCCTCAATAGAATATTCCCCTTGGATCTTCCAGTTCCTAGCTATCATCAATCGTGCTGCAACCAACAAACTCGATATCAGCTCTATAGTTCCTTTTCCACACTTTATATCTTCAAATAGTGACAGCAATGCTATTTTTGGTGTTTGTTCTATTTTCATTCCCACTATTTCTTCAATTTCTGAAAACACCATCTTCCATAATCTTTGTACATATTTGCATTGCCACCACATATGTAAATACGTTCCTTTTTCCCCACATCCTCTCCAACAATTTGCTGAATGTTGATCACTTATCTTATTCAATCTAACCGGGGTTAGGTACCACCTCCATAAAATTTTAAAATAATTCTCCTTTATTCTTACTGATAAACTTCTCAACACTCTTTGTTTCCATAGTCCCTCCCAGCTCTGTCGCCCTATTTGTATCTTCAAATCTGATTCCCAAATCATTTTCTCTGTATTCTCTCTAAACTCCTTCTCTAACAATATTTTATATATTTCACTCATTAATCCTTTTGAAACTATACTACTTCCTTTTCCTTTCTCCTTACTTACTACTAATTCTTCAAACCTCGTCATCTTTCTGCACATTCTATTATCTTTAATCCACTTTTTATTCCATTGTTCTAATTGACCATATTCTAGCCAAGATAGCTTCTTCTCCTTTAACAAATTTTCCATATCTCCTCTTGTTTTAATATCTCTTACCCAGTCCTTTAATTTTATTTTATTTTTCTCTTTTAATATTTTACATAATCTACCCTTTAGATCCTCTGGGAAATTCTTTAACATTATTATCGGTGTATCGGCATTTTGTATGGACCTGCTGCCTCCCCTCCCCACAAGCCCCTGAAGCTAGTGGGGCTGAGGGCCTCACATTGCATACTGCCTTTGTGCCACCTTGTTATATTGGCAGCAGAGAACAGCATCTGTGTATGAGCTCCCAAGACAACTGGAACTAGCAACTGGAACTGGGGATTAGGCAGAATGGTAGCCAGTAGCCTGCTCCTGTGTATCTCGATACTATCTACGAAAAGGTGTTCAGCCGTGTGCACTTGCAGGTGGGGAAAGGGACAATCAAATAAGCGCAACATTGAGTGTTTGCCTGTGACGATGCTCAACACGTTGAATCAGTTATTCCAAAGGTGTATGAAGTGTTCCTTGTGCATTGCTTAGAGATGAGCAGATTCATCAGAATATGGTGAAACTCAAGCATGTGTTTATAAAGTTCTCCCTGTTAAAGATGTGTGTGTGTGTGTGTGTGTGTGTGTGTGTGTGTGTGTGTGTGTGTGTTTCTATGGACTGTGCCCAAGAAAAGTATTGCACTTGTACAGGGCAATTCTTGCACATGCAACATCTTGTTTCCCAAATCTTTTTATTTTATCGTTAAGATAGAATGCTGTGGTTACACTCTCTCTTTTTTCTTTTTTGAAGTTCAGAATTAAAATGTCCCATTCTTTTTGTCCAGTCTTTTACCTGTGTCATCTGTCACAGTTCCTCCTAGTTTCCGAAAACCACCTGGAGGCTGGGAAGATGGCAACGTGCTGGGTACAGGACTAGGAGGAGAGCCCAAAACTGTGATCATGAACAATCCTCTCTCTTTATATTGTGAGACTAATGCTGTGCCCCCTCCAGTTCTTACCTGGTATAAGGACGGTTATTCCCTGAGTTCCAGTGATAAAGTATTGATATTACCAGGTTGGTATTAATCAGATTAGCATTTATTTATTCAGACAACCAATAATAAAAACATTTCCCTCTTTCTTCAAAGCGGTTTTATGCAGGTTACTGTCGCTCCAATTCCTGTTGGTGCAGCTTTGTATGCTGCAGCCTGCCAAATATGGCGACTACAAGCAAAGAAACTCTGCTCCATGACTGTCGCTGTGCATGGTTACTTTCATTTCAAGAATGAGAATAGAGTCCCCACTTTGCTCAGTTTTCCCTGAAATGACTGCTGTTGGAAACTCCTGGCACAAGGAGTGCAATATCTGTATTTCTTGGGGCTGGTACATGGATGCCACTGATTTTCATATGCACAAATGTCCTTGGGCTCATGTGCATCACAGTTTGAGGTAGAGGGATTTGAATGTGAGCCAATTTATACGTGACTGCCACTATCATGGCAGCTCCAGAAAGAGCTGTCAGAACATGGCAATCACAGTGATTGCCTGCAACTAGGTGCTCCTATACTCCCAATACATCTACTGGGGGAATTTACACCAGCCATTTATTGCAGGATTGTATCGTAGTTGTCAATAATGGGGCACATGATGTTCACCTGCTCCGGCAGTGCTCGCAGCTCCACCTCTCAGTTTAACCAGAAGATCTCTGACTGCTTCTGTCATGTTTGTTTTTTGGCTCTCTCACTTCCATTGCAAAGAATGTGTGCGGTGCTCCCCCTTTGTGAGGTCGCTGCTGTTCGCCACGAGTTCCGGGTTCAGCGAACATCCAATCAGCTGTGAGGGGCGTGTGCATGGGTGTTTCACCACTGACTTGGTTTTTTAAAAACATATCTCTGCACAGGAGCGCATATTTGCCATAATTCCTAACCCCTGCATGTGTTGCTGTGTATCTGCGCTGGGGCATGTCCCTCAAAAAAACCCTGTGCCCTAGCCCCACCCACTTCTACCAATACACAAGCAGAAATGCCATAACGGGGCACATGGGCTCCCGCAATAGCACTCCTGTCATTGCAGGAAACTTCGCTCAGGTGTGCCCCGTGAGTGCCAATCACGGAAGCAGGAAAACTGGCAGTCACCCCTCTTCCATTGCGAAAGTGCTGTAGGTCTAGATTAGGCCGCTATCTGCTTCATGCAAATATTGACAAGTATAGCCACACCTATGAAAACTTGTTATTAAGGCATTTCTTTCAGGGATGTTCAAGATATGGCAACCTATCTACTAAGGGGCTGGATAATCAGGAATCCTCTTAGATCTTTGCTTCCTTGGGTTTCTTTCAAGGCAAAATCCAAGCTGATGGTTTAGAATTAAAAAGCTTTAACCATTTTGGAGCCCAGTTCCTCCCTTACTTTTAGTTCTTTTAGTTATTTACTTATGAAATGTATTACCCACTTTTCGTTATAAAATAATCCCAACAACCAACAAAACACACTAAAATCATACAACATCAACTCAAAACAATCAGACAGTGGAGAACAGTAATGCAGATATATAACAGTTTACATGATGCAGGGGTGATGTTGGGATCCAGCCCAAAGCCTGGGTGAATGGAAAGAACATTCCCATTTTAGACTCTCGTTTTCTTTACAATAGATAGGAGTTTCCTATTTTGATGGCTACCAAGACATATCCTCTGGGCTATACCACCTGTATACTCTGAGCCCAAAGAATGGTGTCATATAGACATGTGTGTTCAGTTGTTGCCACAAACCTTCCTGGCCTTAACCACATGGCAGCATTTGAGCCAGAGGATTTCCAGGTAGCTACTGTAAGATGTTGTGAGCAGTTTTACTGTTGTTGTTGTTGTTGTTGTTATTATTATTATTATTATTGTTGTTGTTGTTGTTGTTGTTGTTGTTTACATTTGCATACCACCCCATAGCTGAGGCTCTCTGGGCAGTTTACATAGGATAAAAACACTTAAAAACAATATACAAAAATTTTAAATCACAAAAACATACAATTTAAAACCACAGGCTAATTACATATTGCTAAATGCCTGGGAGAAGAGAAAAGTCTTGACCTGGCACTGAAAAGATAACAATGTTGGCGCCAGGCGGGCCTCGTCAGGGAGATTGTTCCACAATTGGGGGGGCCACCACAGAAAAAGCCCTCTCTTGTTGCTGTCCTCTGAGCTTCCCTTGGAGCAGGCACCCAGAGGAGGACCTTGGATGATGAGCGCAGTATACGGGTAGGTTCATGTCGGGAGAGGCGTTCTGTCAGGTATTGTCCCAAGACGTGTAAGGCTTTATGTATGATAATATGCATATTTTTATATTTTAATGTGTAGTGCATTATATACTATTTTCAGATTTTCCTTTAGTGTTTAAGCATTGTTACCTTCCCTAAAACCGTAGAAGGAATAAATAACGTTTTAAGGCTAGAAGGAGAAATGCTGGAAGTTGAGCCTTAGCGAGGCCTTGCTTCTGCATTCCAGTCTTCCGGAATTTAAGAAAGCCACAAAGACTGATCTCTTCTGGCAGGCCTACCCAGTTGAATTTTAAGATGCCTTTTTAAATAATTTGCTGCTTTTAATAATGTATTCATTTTAAATGTTTTAATTAGTTATATGTATTTTATTGTGTTTGTATTTGTTCGATCCAGAGGAAGAGGCGGGTAACAAATAAACATATTATTATTATTATTATTATTATTAATTGGATGCATATAATCATGGAGATATATAATATAATCATGGAGAAAAAAGTGCAACAATATATTTCATTCATTTCATTTATTAAATTTATTTAATTCATTCATATGATGTATTCAGTTATTTGGATCTCAAAGGAGGGATCTGTGTTTAATATGATGAGAAGCTCCATTTTTCTTTCCTTTTAGGAGGTCGGGTGTTGCAAATTCCACGGGCTCAGAGTGAAGATGCTGGGAGGTACACGTGTGTTGCCGTAAACGAGGCAGGGGAAGATTCCATCCATTACGACGTCCGCGTGCTTTGTGAGCTCACCTTATATTGTTTGATTTGAAAAATCCTATGTATCTGTGAAAGTAACTTGCGCTAAACATTGGGAGAATGAAATAATTGTTCGGAATTGTTTTTCAATTAAAAAGTTAGGGCTGCAATGTTTAATGGGTTCATGGGTTAGATAATCCATTTAAATAGTTTCCACGATTAATTGGGCAACAGTTTTAAAATGTTTTGTTTTAAATACAAGTTGGTGGGTTAAAATCCCAACTCCTATATACAATTACCTATTAAGTCCTTATCAGTGTTCTGATTATAGAAGGTAGCCTTAAACATAGTGAGAAGATTCAACAAATGAAGTCAAGATTCCACTTCGCTTTCTATCTGCTTAGGCACGGAGCTGGCTCAAATCCAAAGACTACATTTTAACATCTCAAAGCTATGACTTTCATGCCTGCATTGGCCCATATGTTTTATCCACATAGTCTTTAATAACTTTTGCTGAGGCTGCATTCACATATACAAAAGAGACATGGCAATTAGCCTGCACCAATATTCCATGAGTATCTGGGCTTGACAACGTGTTCAGTAAAAATTTGGGCTTGCATACACTATGATGTGCACCAGAACATAGAAATTCCAAGTAGGCTCATACGAGAGCAGTAGACAGCAAGACCTCTCTGTCAACCCTGTTTCCTATCAGTGGACAGTATCCAGTGGTGTCATTCCGCACTCAAATAGCGTCAGCAGAATTCTTCTGAATCATTCTGTTGCACAAGCAGTTGCAAACCATGCTTGCACAACTGGTTGTACAAGCCATTATGCAAGTGTAATATGCAGCAGGTTGCATGACAGGTTGCGCAAGTGTAATGTGCAACAGTTTGGACAGGGGTTTGCACAAGCATAAGGTATAACCAGTTGCATAGCCACACTTGCACAAGTATAACTTTAATTGGATTCTCTTCTTGTGCATGGTTTGGAACCTGGTTTCCGCTAGTGCAATGTTATTTGAGTTAATGGAATAGCACAGTCCATTAGGATTGCCCTATCTATCAAACTGTCTATCATTAAATATTCAGTCTTAAGTGTTTATAGAATTTTAGTGTTTACAAACGGTGGAGCAAATTTGGCAGGGATCTGTCCGTTTTGAAGTATTGGGCAGCATATGCTAAGTACTTCATAACAAAAACAAGCATTTGTCACATATAAGGACCCTGAAACGTTTTATAATTATACTAAAAATAATTTCAGCAGTGGAGCAAGATAGAGACTGCATTATTTCATTTTGGGAGCTCCTTAAAGATTATAATTTGTTTATTCAAAGCATTTTTAACCCCATCTTTCAGGGGCCATTTCCCTCACAAGGCAGCTGCATTCTGTACTAATTGTAGTTTCCAAACCATCTTCAAGGTTAGTCCAGTCTAGATATAACACAGCATTTGAGACTAGGTCTGCCTTATCTGTATAGAGCCACACCTGTCTAACCAGTCTAGCTAACTACACCTGCACAGAGTCTCAGACTGCATACTTGACTTGTCAAGGGAAGTGCAATCCCACCAGGAATCAATTGCACACCTCCATCCAGATCAACAGATTTCCTGACCAACAGCACTTCCATCTTATCTGAGTTCACCTTCAGCTTGTTTTCCCTCATCCAACCCAAAATTGCCTCCAGACATTTATTCAGGTTTCCAATGGCTTCCCTGGGATCAGATTGTGGAAAACAGTGAGACAGTTGTGTTATATTTTTCAGAGGTATTTAGATGTAGCAGATTTTGTCCTCTGACCAGGTGACTCATGAAATCATTCTAGAATTCTTCTATAAATGCATTCTTTCACCAATGCAATTTTTTTTGCCACACTTACTTAGCTGAACAAGTGGAACATTTTTTCAAATCTCCTATTTTGTTTTTTGTTTTGAAATATTGCATTTCTCAGACAGAAAGCAACTATCTATATATGAATGTTCTGTTGTGAATGATATTTTGAGCAAGTATGTGAAGTGGGTTTTCTCAAAACTTTTTGTTGCTCAAACCAGAGATTCCCAACATGTATTCTAAAAACTTTTTGCCCAGTCCTCCTTCTCCGACCATTGCCTTTATTCCCTCATCATTTTAGAAGTCAGCCATTCCACTTTGGGAAACTCTCTGCATGCAGGAGAGACATGTTGTGACTTGACTGTTTGCAGACGGCCATTTTGGCCTGTTTGCAGATTTGATGTTCATCTTCACTTTTGTGCCTCTCGGATATTTCATAAGGATGCCTGTGGTTAGAAAACTCTTCCCCGTAACATTTGCATTCTCTCTAGTGCCACCATCCATTCCTGGAACCAATGGAGACATCCCCGAAGAGGTGACTGTGATGATGAGCAAGATGGCCGTGATGGAATGTATGGCAAATGGCAACCCTACTCCAACTGTTACCTGGCAGAAAGATGGGCAGCTCTTAGTTGAAGATTCCCAACACAAATTCTTAGCCAGTGGAAGAACCCTTCAGGTAACACCATGAAGACATTTCGTCTAAATCATGGTGGCCAGTGGACCACATCCAGCTCCTAAAGCAATTTTATCAGCTCCCTAAGAAGTCTTTACATTTATTTATTTTTCCCTTGAGGTAGTGGTAAAATGTTTGCTGATAGCTTCATTTGTAAGGAAACTTACACTAATTGCTCAAAAGATATTTATTTATTAATTAAATGTATATCCCACTTTCCCCTAAAAATAGCAGTCAGATGGATCAGTAACTGGTTAGAGAACAGAAAGCAGAGAATAGGAAAAAATGGTCAAGTCTCCTAATGGAGAGAAGTTAATAGTGGGGTCCCACAGGGATCAGTATTGGGACCAATTCTTTTCAACTTGTTCATAAATGATCTGGAATTAGGAGTGAGCAGTGGAGTGGCCAAGTTTGCCGACGACACCAAATTATTTAAGATTGTTAAAACACAAAGGGATTGTGAAGAGCTCCAAAGGCTTCTCTCCAAGCTGGGAGAGTGGGCATCCAAATGGCAGATGGAGTTCAATGTAAGGAAGTGTAAGGTGATGCACGTTGGGGCAAAAAAACCCAACTTCAAGTATAACCTAATGGGATCTGAGCTGGCGGTGACTGAACAAGAAAGAGATCTTGGGATTGTGGTGGACCGCTCGATGGAAATGTCCACCCACTTTGCGGCCGCTGTAAAGAAGGCCAACTCCATGTTAGGTATTATAAGAAAGGAAATTGAGAATAAAACTCCTAGTTTCATACTGCCCTTATACAAATCTATGGTGTGACCACACTTAGAATACTGTGTACAGTTCTGGTCACCACACCTAAGAATTGATATCATAGAGTGGAAAAAGTGCAGAAAAGGGCAACTAAAATGATTAAGGGGTTGAAGCATCTTCCCTATGAGGGAAGGTTACAACAACTGGGATTGTTTAGCTTGGAAAAAAGGAGGCTACAGGGAGACATGATAGAGGTGTACAAAATTATGCATGGTATGGAAAATCTGGATAGGGAGACACTTTTCTCCTTATCTCAACAAAATACTAGAAGCCGGGGTCATCCCATGAAGCTGATTGGTGGGAGATCCAGGACATATAAAAGGAAGTACTTCTTCACAAAGCACATAGTTAAATTATGGAACTCACCACCACAAGATGTAGTGATGGCCACCAATTTGGATGGCTTTAAAAGGGGGTTAGATAAATTCCTGGAGGCAAAGGCTATCAATGGCTACTAGTCCTGATGGTTGTGTGCTGTCTCCAGTATCCGAGGCAGTAAGCCTGTGTGCACCAATTGCTGGGGAACATGGGTGGGAGGGTGCTGTTGCACCATGTCCTGCTTGTTGGTCCCTGGCCGACATCTGGTTGGCCACTGTGTAAACAGACTGCTGGACTAGATGGATTCTTGGTCTGTTCCAGCAGGGCTCTTCTTATGTGCTTATGTAGTGCTAAAGCTCTTCCTGCAAGGGGTGGTGTAGACTTTATTGTACTGCTTGGCCATCTAGTTTGCATGGCAATTATTCAACTTTTTTGTGTGGCAAATATATTCACGTCCCCAGGGCACTGGTCTCTGAGAACTCAGAGCATGGCCATCCTTGTCCTAGGTCAAGCACAAGTGTCTCCCTTAGTCCTGATTCATCTTCTTCAAGGTTTATTTGCTTCCTCATTTAGTGTCCAATGAGCAAACTGCTCTTGTCCAATGCATGGCACATACCTCTCTAATTTGTCTGTCTGGAAGTAGCAGGGATGTGCCAGCAGCAACTTGCACACGGAGCATCTGCTTTGCCTGGAAAGGAGGAAGTGGTAGAAGCAGCCACAGTTTCTGTGGTCAGTCAAGGGGAGGAGCTGATGGGGACCCGTGACCATGGCTGAGCTTAATTCAAAAATGCATCAGATGGCAAAAGTTTAATCAGTTTAATGGTTTTAATTAGTGTTGTAGCCCTAATACTTTTTGTCAAAGCCTTTGAGGGCTAAATTTGGATCTACCTTAAGCCAACCACCTGAAGCATTCATTCATGTGATAAGGAGAATGTTATCATGGAAAATGGCAATGTTGCTTCCTCACACATCTGACTGTACAGTAGGGATATTGTGAGAGTCTGGTCAGGAGCTCGAATGCGGTGGGGATCCCCAATTACCCATAAGTCACTATTTTGCAGAAAACCGTAGGTAAGCATTTTATGTAAATTATCATTTTGTGAAAATGGCAGCTGTAAATAGGGCGATTTACACGAAATTACAAGAGTAAATGTAATTAGACTATTGTAATTTTGTGTAAATGGCTCCCCAGGGAAGGACATGAAGCACATACTTTTGATTATAGCTACAAAGCAAGCATTGTACTTTATACAGCATAGTTCAGAAAATAATATAATAATTGTCATCACTACTTACGTGTAGGAAGTGTGTTGTCCCCCATTGGCAGTTTCAAGTGACTGGCAAACTAAAATACAGACAGTGACATACAACTGAGGAATATTATTAGAAACGGAATGTATAATCCGGAATTACCATTTTGATATTGATTTGATTTGATTGGTATTGATTTGATTTGATATTGCAATTGGAATATTGATTGTGAACTGTTGAAATTGTAATTGGACTACTGAGATAGCCTAGCTACAGTTATCCATGCTCTGATAGCCTCTTGTTTGGATTACTGCAATGCGTTATACGTGGGGCTGCCTTTGAAAACAGTCTGGAAACTTCAGCTGGTACAAAACAGGGCAGCCCGCCTACTAACAGGGACTGGCCAGTGAGATCATATCACACCAGTCCTTCAACAACTTCATTGGCTGCCAGTCCAGGTCCGGGCCCGATTCAAAGTGCTGGTATTAACATTCAAAGCCCTAAACTGTTTGGGCCCAGGTTATTTGAAGGAACGCCTCCTCCCATATGTGCCTGCCTGGACCTTAAGATCATCCACAGGGGTCCTTCTCCGTGAGCCCCTGCCGAAGGAAGTGAGGCAGGTGGCTACTAGGAGGAGGGCCTTCTCTGCTGTGGCAGCCCGGTTGTGGAACGAGCTCCCTAGAGAGGTTCGCTTGGCACCTACATTGTTTTCTTTCCATCGCCAGCTGAAGACCTTTTTATTTTCTCAGTAAATTAACACCTAATTTAACTTAAATTTTAACTTTGCTGTTTTAATCTCATATTTTAACCTATATTAATTTTTGCTGTGTAGTTTTATTCTGGTTGTGCATTTTATATTGTATTTTGTATTTATGTTTTAAATTTGTTGGTTGTTTTTATGCTCTTCACGGTTTTAATTTTTGTGAACCGCCCAGAGAGCTTCGGCTATTGGGCAGTAAAAAAATGTAATAAAATAAATAAATAAATAAAATAATACTGACATGGTATTTGCTATATACATTCTATATGTATTAATGTAACACAATGATTGTGGTAAAAGTATTTATTTGTTAAATATACTTTATTGAATCAACAAAAATATCTCACAATATATTTTTGCGTTCTAAACATTTTAAATATTTTAGGAATTTGAACTATACTTCATAGGCCCTTGCTGATACTTGCCCATTTATAGCTGCCATTTGCCCCAAATGGCAATTTATGTGAAAGGGCTAGATGCCATTTTGTGCAAAATGGTGACTGCTGGAGCAGAGAGAGCGAGGCCACACGCTGGGCACCTGTGGACAGTCCAGCAGCTCACCATGCATGACAAACAGTGTCAGGTGGCTGGCAGAGGTCTGGTGAATGGCAGGCAATGTGGGCCTAGGAGAGTTCATCAGTCCCTACCAGACAGCGACCATGAGGCAAATAATAGCTGGATACCTATATTGAAAATATAGTTGGAGTGTGTGTATGTGTGTGTCATCAGTTTACTTGTTTAATATAAATGTGTCGTTGTGCTGTCTTGATACTCTTTTTAGATCCTGAATTCCCAACTAATAGATACAGGAAGATATGTCTGTGTTGTGGAGAACATTGCTGGAAGTGCCAAAAAATATTTCAATCTTAACGTCCATGGTAAGATTCCTATTTTCTAGGTCCGTTACTGGTTGCATTCCCATAAGTGATATTCCATGCAAAAAATAAATAAAAATCTGCTCCTGCCTCTTATTGTGTGTTTGCAAAAGAACCCACAGAAATAGAAACAAAGCAGAAACTGTTAAATAGACTTAAATGTACACGAATTGTCAAGTAAAGTCTTGTTTCAGCAAGGTATTAAAGTTTACATTCAAAACAAGAACTCTTCATGGAGCCAGAATATCACCATCTTAACTTAAATAGGCTTCTTTCTACCTGACCTCGGTCTTTGGGGCAGCGCTTCATTCTACTTTTTCCATCTGAGGTATCCTCCAGACAATCTGTTACCCAACCCCACCCGCAGTCTTCTTGATCACTTCTGATATCTCTGTAGAACTTTTAATTGCTCAAAGTGCTTGAGGGTGAAATCCTATGCATGTTTAGACAGAAAGAAATCCTGCAGTTTCTCTCTAAACATGCATAGGACTGCATCCTAAGAATTCGTATTTCATCCTCTTAAACTTCCTGCAAACTAGAATAGGTAGATTAGGATATAGTTTGGTAACACAACAGTTTTACTGGAGCTAATTAGGTTAGTACCTGGATGGTAGATAGCATGCAGGCTATCACTTGGTTAAAAAAAGCCAATAAATCAAGTAGATTTTGATTTCTTGATTAAGTGGAATACTGCAATCTTTGATTTACTGCCTGGTTCTGCTGTTGAAATGGTCAGACATATTGTCGCATACAAACTTTATCATGTGCCGCTATCTGAACCACTGGGACGTCTTTAGATGGTCTGACCTGAAAGTGCTATAGAATGTTGTTCTAATTCATACGTGAAACAAGACCAATGATGCCCCATGAGATAACCTCCAGAGGTCTTCTTTATATGAGCTGGACCATGGATGGTTGGAGTCAACAGTCATGGATGGTTGCTGTCAACCTTGTAAACAGATTTCAGTGAATGTTTGCTTTGCCAGAAGGAGTACTGTTGGAATTTGAAACCTTAGAGAATCAAGAAATAGATAACATTTTTAAAAAATTTAATCAACCACATGGAGCTAAATTAGATATTATGTTAAAAAGGCAACTGTCATCGAAATTAATGTCTGTACATCTATCGCCACCCTCCTCTTATGCTATATCTAGTAGAACTTACCTGTGTCTTGATATCATGACACTTCATGTTACCTCACACACACACATGCGCCACATTATTGGCTAGTGCTAATGGGGCAGCAAGATTCAAAATGTCGTGATATCAGAAGGACAGAAACAAGATTTGCTAGACCAGTGGTTCCCAATTAGCTCAGTACTGCGGACCCCTTGTTTTTCAAATGCCAAGCCATGCCTCTACTTTTGAAAATTTTGTTATCTCTATGGTAGTTACCTGTGCGAAGCAATTTTTTGGAGAAAATAAGGGGTAGCCCCTAATAACAAAGGATTTTAGGTATACTAAAAAACAGACAATAAAATTTGTGATAGTACCACACAAAAATGACAATGATTTAGTTAGGAATATAAAGACGGATTTAATTTTACTAACGTCTAGTTTACAATTGAACAAATTATGACTTGTCTAGCAGCGACTAAACCAAAATGTGATGGGAGAAATCTTGCCTCTTTTTGTCCCAAACAATCCCTTCCACATCCAGTTCAATATTTCCTACTTTTAATCTCAAATCTGGATCAACTTCGAGCTGATTTCTATACTTGTTCTTCATATAACAAAATGTCGAAAATGTGGAACAAAAGGCAACTAGATGTTTCAAAGCTTTTTCACCTAACTTCTTATAATCAGGAAAAACCGTCACCCAGAATTGGTCCAGTCCATATTCTTTGAAAAATGATTTCAATGAACCACCACAAGTCACATCAACAAGTGCATCTTGCTGTTCCGCAGATAGAGTTGTTAGTTGTACATCACCACATTCAAAAGGATTCCTTCTCCATGAGTTTTCAGGATTAGATGCAGGGAAGTAATCTCTGCAGCTAGTCACTAAATCACGCAGGTGCTTTCGGCAATGACGTCACCGTCGAAGCAAACAGAGCGCGGGAGACGGAGTATTTTCTTTTATTAAAATGCAGACCCTGCAGAGCTAATATGTGAATGGCGCCACGGACCCCCTGGGTGGGTTACGCGGACCCCCAATTGGGAACCTCTGTGCTAGACCAAATCGAAAGGTAAGAGAGAGCTAATAAACCAGTTGCATATTTAGCAAGTCTAGTTTTGTCCTTAATGTTTAATGTGAACTCCCCCTGTTTTTGAAGGCATGCGTATGCTTTCAAAGGAAGCAGTACCTTTAGTTTAGCTCCATCTCTCTCTTAAAAACTATTTATGTAGGGGATTAATCCTTGGCTGGGACTTTCCTTGAAAAACAGAACTGGGGAGCTTCATGGGTAGGGCCACCCAGCTCGTGTTTCTGATGCAAAAAACATTGTCATTCACCAGCATGAGTTATTTTCCTTCAGTGCCAAGAAATGAAGCGTTTCCTGAGATTTCTTTCTGCTTTTAAAAGCAACGATTACTTTCCTAATATTAAATGAGGGATAACCTAAGGCAATGTTGCTTGAGAAAAAAAGTGGAAATACACACTGTTCAGAAAATTGCAAATCATTTCCAAGGCTCTTAGGGTTGTGTTCTTTGTCCCCCACCATTCTCTCTTTGCACTCTCTCATCAAATCTTACATTTTTTCAGTACCACCTACTATATATCCTATATTCAGCTGTAACTCTCTTCCCCACACCTTTCTCCCTCCATTTGTATTGACATATTTTAAAATCCAAAAACTTGAGAAGTTTTCTAAAAAAAAAACCCCATTTATTTGACTGTCAAAATAAAATCAAGCAATCTTTACAAGAATACGTGATTCATAAAAGCACAACATATACATAGAATTTTGCAAAACTTGGTGGTAACAAACAAATGAAAAGATTTTAAAAATTCTAAGGATTCTTAAGGAGTATGTCTTACCCCACAGATCTTTCTGACTGTCCCAAATTAGACGAGAAGACAAAATAATGTTAATTTTTTTAGTCCTATAATGTCTGGGAACTGGCTCTGGGATTTATACTCTGCAACTTCGTGAGTTTGCAAGAAATCACTAACTTGAAAATGGTCTTTGAACGCCACCTCTTAACAATGGTCTATTAAAGCTTCTGGTTATATCTTTAGAAATAAAGTTTACTTCATTTCCATGTCAGAATTTTAGAACAATACATTTCCACAAATTAAGTTTCTTTCCTTTGATCCCAGTGTCTCTGGGTTAGCTTTGTTATTAACTATTAAATGCTCACAACTCTATTTTTCAAAATATTTTCTCTCTTCATTTTAGCATCATAAGTGGGATTTTTACCAACTAACTAGCTCTTCTGCTGAACTTCTTCCAAGAGATAGTGACATGCTGAAATGCAAGTGATCAAAATCTAATTTTGTTTGCCAATCAACTTAAAAACACTGGCCATGGTTACTTGGATTTGTTTGCAGGGTTTGTTTTTGACTTACAATTCCTGGCTTGTTTGGGAACAACAAGCCAGGATCCACAGTTCGGACAACATGCTAAGCAACCATCCATGTTTGTTTAGTGGTTGCAGGAACAGGGAAGAACAAATCTGGAGCAAATGGACTTCTTCATAATAAGCCAGCATTCTTGTGCTCAGATACATAGTTCAGGAAGGCACAAGATGGCAAAATAAAAGTGCATTAAGTCAGAACACACTGAGATCTAGTGTGGGGTAGTAGTTAGAGTGTTGGACTGGGACTCGGACATGACGCTCACTTGGTGACTTTGGGCCAGTCGCTGATTCTCAGCCTAACTGCTGTGAGGATAGAATGGAGAGGAGGATCATGTATGCCACTATGAATGATATAATATTGCACTGACACTAAGGTTGAGTGTATGTGTGCAATTTCCCACTTAGCGTGCAGGTTCCAAGACCTAGTGTGGTTGTAGGGTCAAGACTGCAAGATTAAGACTTGTATATCTTTTGACAGTTCCTCCAAGTATTGTTGGAATTAATCCGGAGAAATTGACTGTTGTGGTGAATAACTTCATCTCCTTGACCTGCGAGGTCACCGGGTTTCCACCGCCTGATCTCAGTTGGCTCAAGAATGGAAAACCTCTCAGCTTGAACACAAATGCACTTATTGTACCTGGTGAGCAAACTCTGTTGTTGTGGATGTTTTTTTTGTTCCGCAGAGGCATTTGCCTTCTTTTCCCATTATCTTAACAAAGCCAAGAAGGAAAGTAGATAGGGCCAAATATGTGCTTAGTGTATTTCTGTTCATCAGTCACTGCTGTACCAATAATGCATTTGGCATAATATATTTCTAAAGTGATATCATTTGAAGGAAAACACAGATTCCTAAAAGGTTTCAAGGAACTTGATCAAGCTGGAAGGAAAATTTTGTAACTATTTGGAACAGCCAGTTGGGTCTTTCTTGTTATCTATTTAAAAAAAAAAAAAAAAAACTAGAAGAGAAAAATGCTTCTTTTGTTACTATCAGTGACTTGGGGACTTTATTTTTCCATGGGAATAGATCTCATCTGCGAGTTGTTTTGGGAACTGCTCAGAGAATGTCAGCTATTGGGCAGTACAAAAATGTAATAAATTAATCAACAGGCTTGCCAGTTTCAAAGTTGTAGTTAACATTTTCAGTTGATTAGTCTAGCAAATATTGTGAAAGAAGTGCCCTTCCCCGTGTCCTGGCACATGGCCATGGGGAGGCTATTGTGGGTGTGGAGGAGAAGAGACGTGCTTGCCCACCATTGGGGGGGGGGCATTTGGTGCCAGGAGCTGTGGGGCGGCTGCTCCTATATAAGGTCCTTCAAGGCTCTTCAGATCACGGCTTCCTCCCTCCCTCCCTGTATGCAGTGTGGGGTTTTCCTGGTCGCCCTTTCGAAGGCCGAGTAGGAATTTTTGACACAGTCTTATTGGCCTGGCCTAATAATAATAATAATAATAATAATAATAATAATAATAAATTTATTTGTTACCTACCTCTTATTAGTACAACACTAATAAAAACACCATAAAATACATACAACTAAATGTGTTGTATGTGTCTTTTTGCCTACTTCACACTGTAAGAGGGGAGAGAGTGTCTTAGGAATTATAATATTCTAATTCTGGTTAATTTGGTCACATTTGACTCAGGCTGGTAGGGTGGGCATGCTTAGAGGAAAGGGATGGTGATCATTCTGTGGCACTGTTGTTTGGTGACAGGTAATGCCTGTCCTCCTTCACCCACAATATATGTATGTCATTGAAACACCATAGCTCAGTAGTAGAGCACATACTTCGCATGCAAAAGATCCCAGGTTCAATCACGGCTTCTCCAGATGGGGCTAGGAAAGAATCCTGCCTGAAACCCTGGACAGCCACTGCCAGTCAGTTGACAATACTGGGCTTGATGGACCAATGGTCTGATTCAGTATAAGACAGCTTCCTATGATGCTCCCACCCATCCTGAAAACACTTATAGGTCATGGAAACTGCTTCTGCACGTACCTTTGTTTTTTCCTTAAATGTGAACAAGTAAGGGAAATACATGCTGTTGTCTTTAAATTTCTACAGGTATTTCAATAAGAACATCTACATAATATAACATTTAAATCATATTAATGTCCCCCCTCAACTATTTCAGCTTATTTACTTGTGGTGTATTGGGAAAATAAATTAATACAAGCTACTTTTTTTTTTTAGCTTTGATACAAAATACAAGTAAAATAAACAATCATAGATAACTCTCTAAAGCATCAGAAAAATTTCTGATGCAAATAGAAACATTTCTGAAGCAAATTAATTTTGAATAGGAATTTATCCCCAGAAAACCCATATTATTAGTTTGTATAGAATCTACCAACTAACATGGCATCAAAGATGCTACTGGTGATTACTGGCACATGTGAAAATTATTTACGCTCATTTATTGTTGAAAATCTAGATAGGTTCCCCAAAGTTATTCTAAATTTCTGTAGCTGATGTTAGGAGTGCAAGTATCTAGATATCCATTGAACCAGGGTATATGAAGGATCTCTGTTCCCAGAATTCTTTTGGATCCCAGTTGCTTTTGTATTTGGGCCTCCCAAATTTAAAATAGATAGATGGCTCAGGTGGTTGTTCTTATACATTCCAAGGAGTAAGACAGTAAGATGAAAACAAAACAGAGTGAGAGAGCTATACTGAAGACAAGGTCGAAAAGGGTTTTAAGGGAAAAGGAAGGTACAGGGGGGGAAATAGGAACATTGCTTTGTATCATTCCTTTCTCTCCAGTGACGTCAAAAGACACAAAGAAGCTGACTATGTACACCGTTTCTTGTTTGTTACACCAAACAGAAAAGGCTAGGACAACATAGCCCAGAGAACTAAAGCATGCAAATTGGACTCCGACAGGCCAGGAAGCTGCTCATTGGCCCTTTAGAGAGGCCCACTTTGCAGTCTTGAGAGAAATAGTTCTCTAAGGACAATTATTACGTGCTATTTAATGAGAGAGTTCAGGCTGTCATATCTTGGTTTAAGAAGGCAAGAATTTAACAGTTCTTTTGTCCTTACCTGTAGCCACTTGGCTCCTCCCTTTGCTCAAGATGGCAAACAAACCAGGACATTTTTCAATTAATGATACCTTCCCATTTTGTTGAAACCGGAAAACTATGGTTAACAGCTATGGAATAAGCTCAGATTATTAAACCACTGTTTGAAGTTGGTTTATAATTCTGGCTTGTCCCAAAATTGTTAGCCATAGTATCCTGATTCGGACAAAATAGAAACTATAATTAATTGAAACCTTCCTGGTTTGTTTTCTGCCTCACACAAAGGGAAGGAGCAAAGGGTGTGTGTAGGGTGGGTGGGGCAAAAGGTCCATTCCTATTTTGGCTTACTAAGCCAAGATGGAATTGTCTAAATGTGGTCGATGAGCATGTCTACACTATGCCTATATCCCGGGGTAGTCCTTGAATCGTCCTTGTGCATCCACATGACACACAGCAGATTCTGGGGGCATCCTGGGACTAGCAAGGACTTAGTCTGGGATATTAGGAACCACGGAAAACTTAACTTGCGGGTCTAGGACCATCCCAAGGAGCGTGGGCCATGTGGCCGCTGCTACCGGGTTGTCCTCCCCTCCCCGCGAGTAGCGGGGACCGTAAAATGGGCACAGAGCTGCATGGTGGCAGTCTATGCCCGTGGGTGGGGTGGGGAGCGGGGTTGGGTGGGTTTTTTACCCTTACCTTGGCGCTGGAGAACAAGTGTGCTCTTCTTGTTGTTGTTTATAAAAAATGGCCACTGCTACATCCTTCTGGGACGTCGTACAGCTGTCTAGACCCCCAGGGAGGATCGCGGAAGCCGGTAAGTCCACAATCCTCCCCCTACATCCTTGTGGTGTAGACCTGCCCAATGTTTCCGAGACTGGAGATCAACAATAGCTTAAGAGAGTGAATGTGTTATGAGAGCAGCTAGATCTACTCTACAGCTTTATAGTGGTATTGAGGTCCACTGATAACTGTTGGGACACAATCCACACTCTATATGTACCACTTTCAAAGTCTTATATCCTGCTTTTTATTCCACATTTGTAATGATTTGACAAAAGGTGTAGATCTGGCCTAAGATGAGCGTACAACATGTGGGCAATGATGGCTCTATCATTCTACTGTATGTCTTTAAAAACAACAACAACAACTAATCTCCCTATCTCTAGCTTCAGTTCCATATGAAACCTGTTTCTAAAATTTTATGAACGCAATAATTATTTAATTATCTACAATGTTGTGGAGACCTGGTATTCTTTTGTCCCATATGTGAACACCACCTCACAGGTTCCTGGACCACTTAACAGCAGTCTCCTCCTTCTGGAGGGACTTACTCCCTGAGTAAGGTAAAGGGCAGGAACAGAGAATACAGCAAACAAACAAGGACAAGATTAAGTAACATTGTATGTGGCTGCATTCAGTATTGATTGTACAGAATAAACAGTACGGTATGGCTTGTACTTGCTCTTTGTGGCACTGTGTTGATTTTGCCATTTGGTGTTGTATTTGTTCTTATATATTTTTCCTGGGGGGAGGGATTTAAAACAATTTCAAAAATATCCCATTTGAACCATTTTGTCATCTTTGAATAATTTCAGGTGGTCGCACACTGCAGATTCCCAGGGCACGTCTGTCTGATGGTGGAGAATACGTTTGCATAGCCAGAAACAGTGCTGGGGAAAGCAGGAGAAGGAGTTTCCTGACTGTTTTTGGTATGTTCCTACATCTTTAAAATGAGAGAACTCCCCACCCCCACCCCATTGACAGTATTAACATTAAAAATCCATCAAAGGCAGCAATTCCTCCTTCTGGGAAAAGTTAAAGGATTTCTTCTTCTTCTTATGTTCACCCCCCCCCCCAAGTTCCTCCTAGCATTAAAGACCACAGTGGCACAGCTCTTGCCGTAGTAAACGTGAGAGTGGGCATGCCGGTGACGTTAGAGTGTGAATCCAATGCTGTTCCTCCTCCTGTCATCACCTGGTACAAAGACGGGCACATGATCACAGCGTCATCTAATGTCGAAATCTTAACAGACGGACAAATGCTTCATATCAAGGCTGTGGAGGTATACAAATGTGTTCTTTTTCTTTATTTACATTTACATTTGTAGGGATTTTTTTTACTCTAGGAGGGTCCTCAAAATGGCATACATCAAACAGAAAAAGGTAGGTATTAAAGCCACATCAAACAACCTTGAAATTGTAGCAAAGAGGAAAAATAGTAGGGATGTGCTCCGCTTCTAATTGGACCGGAGAAGCAGGAGCGGAGCGGGGGGCTTCGCCTGCCCTTAAGGCGGAGGCGAAGAGGATTGGGGGGTCGGCGGAGCGTGGCGGAGAGGATCGAGGTGAAGGCGGATCCTTCGCCTCGATCCGGAGCTCCGCTGGAAAGGTAAGTGGGGTTTATCGGGCCCTGCCGCTGCCGCTGTCGCCCATGTGGCGACAGCGGCAGGGCCCGGTAACCCCCCCGCCCTCCTCTGCCTTACCTGCCTCCGTCCGTGGTCCATCGCTGTCTTCAATTGAACCCGCGGTTCCACCAGGAAGTCTGGGCCGCTTGCGGCCCAGACTTCCTGGTGGAACCGCGGGCTCAATTGAAGACGGCGACGGACCGCGGACGGAGGCAGGTAAGGTCCCCCTCTCCCTTGGTCCCTTACCGGGCTCTGCCGCCGTCGCCGCATGGGCGGCGATGGCGGCAGGGCCTGGTAACCCCCCCTATGGGGGGGGGAACGGAGCTTCAATCCGGATCCGGAGCTCTGAGCGAAGCGGAGTGGGCACAGGCAGAGTGGGGGCGGGGCGGAGCGGCCCGATCCGAAAATGGCGGATCTGAAAGTGAAGCAGAGTGGGGGGTCCGTGCACACCCCTAAAAAATAGGAAATGATTATAAACAATATTTTTAATTGCATTTAGATCCCACCTTTTTTTCCTCCAGAGAACCCAAGGTTCTTCCTCCTCCTATCTATTTTAGCCTCACAGTAACAATCCTGTGAGGTAGGTTGGGTTGAGAGTCTGTGACTGGCCCAAAGTCACCCAGTGGATTTCCATGGCTGAGTGGGGACTAGAACCTGGATCTCCTGACTCCTAGTCCAACACTTTAGCCACCACACCACAATGTAACCATCCAGCCTGAAAGCCCTTTATGTCATACAAAGTTATAATCAGCCTTGAATGGATCCCTTGTATGCTATTTTTCTAACTGGCATATAACCGAAGGTAAGCCTGTTTCGTACAACCACTCCTGGGGCTCATTACACTCTCTGCAGCTTTTGCTCCACCTTCCCACTTGTACTGAATGCTTGTTTGACAGAGTGGATCTTTGAATCAACTGCCATGACTCCTGATCACTGGCCGACCTGGTTCCCGTAAATGGGCTGCTTACACATTGAAGGATAAAAGCATGGGTTGGGAAAGAAGACCTCTCCATGCCTTAGTGGATGCTCAGTCCAACGTTTGTTGGGCTTTGTGTTGAGCCTTGTGTCACAATGGAGGTCTTGGTTAAGTACAGCATCCTCTTAGCAATGATACTTTTTAAATCTGAAAAAGCTATTATTGGGGAAAGTGGCACTTTCATACCATTCTTCTTCTTACATTCTCAGGTATCTGATACAGGCCACTATGTATGTAAAGCCATAAATATTGCAGGACGAGATGACAAAAATTTCCATCTTAATATTCATGGTAAGCTTATGCTGGGTGAACTTCCACTGATGTAACCAACAAACTGACCCTTGTTAGGTTTAGTTAATCAATTTGCAGGAATGCTCCTTAATTGCCCTTGTTGCGTCCCATGAATGTATAACAACAACAACAACAACAACAACAACAACAACAAAGTCATGGGCTTGAGGAAGGGAGGGGGCACAGAGTTGGATTCCCATCCAAAGTATCTCAGCCTTCAGGATCAACCATCACCTTTTAGGTAATTTTGTACTGCTCTCATTCACAGTACCACCCAGCATTGAAGGCCCTGAGCAAGAGTGGATCAATGAAACCATCAGTAACCCTGTAACCTTTACATGTGACGCTACTGGAATTCCTCCACCAGCAATAACATGGCTTAAGAATGGGAAGCCACTCGGTAACACATTACACATTGCGGCTTGGATTGTATATGATGTTTGTTTGCTTAGACATCGTTATTTTAATTTATATCCCACTTTTCTACATATAGTACATATAGTACCCAAGGCAGTTACATATAGCATCTGCTGCAGCTTAAATATTCAAAATGGCTGCCAGCACAAACTGCAACCCACCGTGGCATAAATAACCTCAGTGGGCTGTGGTGATTGTGCAAACCAGCCCATTGTCTTCAGTGGATTGCTGCAACTTTCTGAGGCCAGATGTTGGCTGACATGTAGCTGGCCTTGCCTGCCCCTGGAGGAATGGGCTATTTTTTTAAAGCACACTTGCCTGATTCTGCATCTGTTGACTTCTGCAAGATTGGAGAGATGGAGGACTCTTGGGGACTCGTGAATCCAAGGGTGAATGTGAAGGGCATGGGAGAAGGAACTGGACATTCCTCCCTGAGGAGCCTGCACCCTCAATGGTCTAGCATATGCTCTGCATGGAGGTGGTCCCAGTTTTGATCCCCAGCATCTCCAGATAGGGCTAGGAAAGAATCCTGCCTGAAACCCTGGAGAGCTGCTCCCTGCCAGTGGTTATAATACTGGGCTAGGTGGACCAATGGTCTGACTCAGTATAAAGTATGCTTATATGCTTTAAGGTAGATTCCTGCAATGAGCAGGGGGTTGGACTCAATGGCCTTGTAGGCCCCTTCCAACAATACTATTCTATGATTCTAAGGCAGCTTCCTATGTAGCTATGTACTTTACCCTCCTCTGAGGCCACAGCTAGACCTAAGATTTATCCTGGGATCATCCAGGGTTCGCCCCTGCCTGAGCACTGGATCCCCTGTGTGTCACCTAGATGAACAGGTTTGACCCCTGGACGATCCAGGGATAAACCTTAGGTCTAGCTATGGCCTGAGTCTTCCTCAGGGTAAGCAGTCCCAGGGTATTGGGATCAGGTATCATGTCAGAACCAAACAGACCTTACAGGCCTTATTTCCCTTCCTCTAATAGAAGGGATTGGTTGTTGATTTTAAGCAATGGTTTACAGATTTGAGATGAAAATAAACCAGTTTGTACCAAGTTGAAACTTCTGCATATTTTCAACCTGCTGATTTCTTCTCTCCCCCTACCCCTGCATTTAGAAAACTCTGCCTCCCTTGAAATGCGTATTTTGTCAGGAGGAAGCAAGCTTCAAATCACCAGATCTCAGTATTCAGATAACGGGAACTATTCCTGCATTGCCTCAAATGTAGAAGGCAAAACTCAGAAATTGTATCTCCTTTCTGTTCAAGGTATGTACGTGTGTGTGTGTGTGTGTGTGTGTGTATGTGCGTGTGTATGTATGTGCGTGTACACCCATGCCTTCCCTATTTTTTTTAACTAAGGTGAAATTGGTATCAGTGCTGTGCAATAACTTAATTTTGTCCATAAGCTCCAAAACACTTTACAGATAAAATCCTAACTAAAATGCAGCAGACATGCTTAGCACAGCACTGTGAGAATGGGAATTCTGTGTGTAACTCTGTATCCTCATCCAATCCTTTCTAATTCTCCTGAGTGTGTTTCTATGAGCTTGATTAATTTACAGCCAGGTAAGAGTGAAGGGCTGACACAGAAGCACTCATCAACCTCCTATTCCCAATAATGGGCCAGGTGTTGCTGGGAGTTTGTGCTCTTCTTCCTTTCCCCACCTTATTGAGATATTGCTAAAACACTTTTTTTCACACTCCCAAAGTACCTCCAGATATTCCTGGATCTGAAATGCCAAGTGAAGTCAGCGTCATCCTTGGGGGAAACATCCAGCTTTCCTGTAAAGCCAATGGAATCCCCGCACCAGTCATCCAGTGGCTGAAAGATGGAAAACCAATCAGTGGTGATGAATCTCAGCGGATAAGGTGAAGTGTTGACTTTTCTCATTCTGAAGCAATCCAGAGTCCAAGCAAGAAGTAAAACGAAGGGGGAGGAAAGTTGAGGAAACTCAAAGGGAAAGAAAGGTGGGAGAAAGCCAGGAAAGGGAGAACAGCTTGCAAAACTAGTCAGAAAAACCCAACCAGAACTTTGTAATTTATTTATTTATTTATTACATTTTTATACCGCCCAATAGCCGAAGCTCTCTGGGCGGTTCACAAAAATTAAAACCATAATAAAACAACCAACAGGTTAAAAGCACAAATGCAAAATACAGTATAAAAATGCAGAATACAGTATAAAATACAAAATACAGTATAAAAGATTTTATGAGCCTTCGGTATATGCTGTTCATAGACAATTTTGCGTTTGAATGAAGAAATCAAATCAAAATCAAAGTCTCTTGATCACTCTAATGTGCTATATAAATTCTATTTGTTGTTGTTGATGATGATGATGATGCACAAAGATGGAACATACAGGCAGGGAAATTGCACCTTTCTAGAATCTACTGCCCTACGTGACTGCCTCATGTCATGTCATGGTAAGGTCAGCACAGACTGGAACTCAGCTTGTATGAGTTGATTTACAGGACCAATTCAGTTGTATCGTAAATGTGGATTGCCCAGATCCATGGAGTATTTAACATAAACCCAACCAATTATGTAATTTTCTTTCTTTCTTGCTGCCTATATCCAGTTCACAATTCAGTCTGTATTTCAGCCCTCTGAAAAGCTTAAATGCATATTGAGCCATGGCTTGCTGAACCCTATGTTGATCCACTCAACTGATGTTCACGACATGCTAGATGGTCCTGTGCAACGGCTCTAACTACCTAATACGTACCTCCCTACCCTATCTCTTCCAGTGAGATTTTCTTTAACTAACCATGCTTGTAATTACAGCAATAAACATTCAAATGACTTTAGAAATACTGTTGTTTGGATCAGCTTCTGAGTATGTAGGATCTGAGCTCGTACAAAAACCTTTCCGAGCGTGAATAGAACAATGGGTCATTCTTAGATATAGAGAATTTCCCCCTGTTTACTCCAGATTCTATTCTAAGTTATTCTAACTTTAAACACATGTGAGAAATTGACCCTCTGGCGAGGTATGTACCATAGTGTGTTAAAGCAACTGCACTGGCTACTTATTATCTACCAAGCCAAGTACAAGGTCTTGCTATTAGCATATAAAGCCCTGAACTGCTTGGGAGTAGGTTACCTGCAGTTCGCCTTCCCCAATACAGACCTGTGCGATTATTCAGTTAATCAGAGAAGGTCTTGCTGGTGGTACCACAACCTGCAGCCTGCCATCTCTCAGCAATCAGAAAGCAGGCTGTCTCAGTGGTGGCTCCCAATTATGGACTGATTCAGGAGGTGGCGACTGTGTCATGCTTTAGACACTAATGAACAACCCATTTCTTTACCCAGGCCTTCCCTGAGTGAATGTGCTGCCCTGCCTACTTGTTTGTAATAACATTGTTGTTTTAATGTTTTTAATGGATTTTAATTGTGCTTTTATTAATGTTTTATGTATTTTAATTGTATTTTAATGTATAATGCATTTTGTGAACTGCTTAGAGATATTTTTAAATATGATCAGTGGTATATAAATTTATTTCATCATCATCATCATCAGATACTGAGTTGCAAACCAAGAAGGTCCCCATTTCTAATATTGCCACTGCTATAAACTCAGTTGGCAAAACACTCTCTGTTTCAGCCTCTATCTTATTATTATTATTATTATTATTATTTATTTATATAGCACCATCAATGTACATGGTGCTGTACAGATAACACAGTAACATCTATAACATAATGATAGTGAGACAGGCTTAAACTACAGTGGCAGTGTAACGATTGCTAAGATATATGTAGATTGTGCAGCTAGAGTGCTATACAATAGTTAGGTATCATTCCTTCCATTTCCAGTATTTAGAGGTGAGTGCCATTTACCATTTATTATTATGGCAACCCTGAATGGGTTTTAGCCAGTTACAAGTCATATATAAAATCAAATACAACAAGTGCCAGTGCTTGTGGAGACATAATGGCTCCTTCCACACACAAGAAAGTTATTGATAGGGTCAAGGAAATTCCAGGGTTTGCAGAAATATAGGGAAAACCCTAACGGTTGTGGGAATCTGAAAAACAGCCCAATAAGGACTGAGTATGCTCAATGACCACAGAATACTGACTGACTGTTGTGTGGGGTGGAAGTGTGGGGTGGGGGCATGGGGATGGAGAACTGGGTGGGAGAGTGAATGGAATGAAGTATCCAGAAAGCTGACTCTTTGGAAAGCTGACTCCACATTGCAACATTATTTATTATATTGTATTTAATGTTGTTCCCCACCTTGGTCCAAAGCAAGAGGTGGGTAATAAATAAATATATTATTATCGTCATCATCATCTTTAGTTACAAGTCCCACTTGTTGATGGTGTTTTTGTTATACTGTATTAATCCTGAAGCCTAAGGTCATGGTTAAGTTTGGTATCAAGGTTAACTCCTCAGGATGTACTTCTAAAAACACACACCAAACAATTCTGTGATTTCTTCCTCTAGCCTGGCTCCAGATGGCAGCTCGCTCAACATTTCTGGAGCCCTTACGAGTGACGTAGGAAAATATACTTGCGTTGCTACCAACTCTGCAGGGGAAGAAGACCGAATTTTCAATGTGAATGTCTATGGTGAGTTTTGTTTTCAACATGGCATTTCTCTTATAAGATCTCCTCTACTTCGTAAGGGAAGAAGATATTAAGGTCTTATACAGACCTAACCGCTGCTTATGATAGTTAGCTGAATAGGAGTGGGGGCATTTATCCTTTTGTAGGGTGGCTAATGTCTGGGGTTCATGAGACCCTGAAGAACTTTGTGTGGCACATATTTGATAAGATCATTAAAAATCCTGTCTCCCATACTTGTTCTTAAAAATACTAATTTGGATCCCTTATGATTGGGAACATAAATTTGAATAATGACAGTTCAGTAAGAAATCAGAATCATATTTTAAACCCGCTTTTGAAAACCCCTACAATTTCTATTTTGATTGCTCAGTCACATTTTTTCTGATTATGCAAGAATGAAAATATTCTACAAATAAAAACACTGTAGAAGTAAGTGTATCCCTTTCTAAGAGCTGTTGTTTGTCATGTGACAGATTCACAGACACATTAACTCCCATGTAACTAAAGTATGAAAATCAGCTGAAGCAAGAGCTGAGCTAAATCTGTGTCAAATTCAGTTTTCTATATTAAAAGTGTCTCTTTCAGAAGTGAAAACTTTTAGACAAAAACATAGGCAGCCCATATGAAAATTCTGTTTCAGGCCTGTTTTGATGGGAACAGCTACATGCTGGGAGATGCTATGCAGTCTTCGCTGAAGAACATAAGAAGGGCCCTGCTGGATCAGACCAAGGGTCCATCTAGTCCAGGACTCTGTTCACACAGTGGCCAACCAGACGTCGGCCAGGGACCCACAAAGCAGGACGTGGTGCAACAGCACCCTCCCACCCATGTTCCCCAGCAACTGGTGCACACAGGCTTACTGTCTTGAATACTGGAGACAGCTCACAACCATCAGAGCTAGTAGCCATTGATAGCCTTTGCCTCCGGGAATTTATCCAACCCCCTTTTAAAGCCATCCAAATTGGTGGCCATCACGACATCTTGTGGTAGTGAGTTCCATAATTTAACTATGAGCTGTGTGAAGAAGTACTTCCTTTTATTTGTCCTGGATCTCCCACCAATTAGCTTCATGGGATGACCCCGGGTTCTAGTATTTTGAGAGAGGGAGAAAAATGTCTCCCTATCCACCTTCTCCACACCATGCACAATTTTGTACATCTATATCATGTCTCCCCTTAGCCTCCTTTTTTCCAAGCTAAACAATCACAGTTGTTGTACGCTTCCCTCATTGGGGAGATGCTCCTGCCCCTTGAACATTTTGGTTGCCTTTTTCTGCACTGTTCTGGCCCCAAGCAAGACTTAAGACGAAAAAACTAGAGGTGCCCTGTAGGGTCAGCCGCACAGCTATGCAGTCCCAGTGAGCCCTAAACAGTTTGGAGGGCTGGTGGAGTTTTTTTTGTTTTTGTTTTGGCATATCAATGTAACAATTACTTAAAGTTTTCAATCTTCCAGAGATTAGTGTATACTGAAAAAAAACAATAATATTCATTCTTTGCAACAACAAAGGTTTGTTCCAAAAGTTTAGTTCAGCCATAGTTTAAACCTTACAGCATATGATATATTTTCTGATTTGGGCCTTGATACGTTGTCAACTACCACTACAGAATATTCTATCTGAAGTCAAAGTGACTGATTTTATCTTTCCAGTCCAAGCACTGCAGTACCCTGAAATTTCATTAAGATTAATAATATTAATAATCTATGGTATGACTGAGGTAAATGTTCTCCAGCAAATGTTTTGGCTCAAAAAGAGGTTTTCAGGGAGGGGTATATGTGAAAAGTTTCCTAAAAGACTCCACAAAGCTTATCTTTCTTGCACAAGTTCTCAGTCTTTAAAACGTAGCTCTTTTTCTAGTACCGCTGACATCACCCCACAGCCAATCATATTTAACGATGTGATAAGGGCAAACAAAGGCAGGGGTGGAACTTCCTGAGTAGGCATTGATGGAGTGTCCATTGCAGAACATTTAGCACAGCTGCCAAAGCAATTTACTTTGGCCCCTGGTGACCCTACCAAAGATGTTTTCAAGTTGTGAGAAAACAGTGCAGGACATTTAAGAATTTTGTATTTTATCTCTCTCTTTGGATCGTGCATATAACATATAAGTTATATAGAGTCAGAATCGGACTCAAAGAGTACTTATCAATGGAACCTTCTCAAACTGGGGAGAGGCAACGAGTGGGGTGCCGCAGGGCTCAGTCCTGGGTCCAGTGCTCTTCAACATTTTTATTAATGATTTGGACGAGGAGGTGCAGGGAACGCTGATCAAATTTGCAGATGACACAAAATTGGGTGGGATAGCTAATACCCTGGAAGACAGAAACAAACTTCAAAGTGATCTTGATAGGCTGGAGTGCTGGGCTGAAAACAACAGAATGAAATTTAATAGGGATAAATGCCAAGTTCTACATTTAGGGAATAGAAACCAAATGCACAGTTACAAGATGGGGGACACTTGGCTCAGCAATACTACAAACGAGAAAGATCTTGGAATTGTTGTAGATCACAAGCTGAATATGAGCCAACAGTGCGATATGGCTGCAAGAAAGGCAAATGCTATTTTGGGCTGCATTAATAGAAGTATAGCTTCCAAATCACGTGAGGTACTGGTTCCTCTCTATTCGGCCCTGGTTAGGCCTCATCTAGAGTATTGCGTCCAGTTCTGGGCTCCACAATTCAAGAAGGACGCAGACAAGCTGGAGCGTGTTCAGAAGAGGGCAACTAGGATGATCAGAGGTCTAGAAACAAAGCCCTATGAAGAGAGACTGAAAGAACTGGGCATGTTTAGCCTGGAGAAGAGAAGATTGAGGGGAGACATGATAGCACTCTTCAAATACTTAAAAGGTTGTCACACAGAGGAGGGCCAGGATCTCTTCTCGATCCTCCCAGAGTGCAGGACACGGAATAACGGGCTCAAGTTAAAGGAAGCCAGATGCCGGCTGGACATCAGGAAAAACTTCCTGACTGTTAGAGCAGTGCGACAATGGAATCAGCTACCTAGGGAGGTTGTGGGCTCTCCCACACTAGAGGCCTTCAAGAGGCAGCTGGACAACCATCTGTCAGGGATGCTTTAGGGTGGATTCCTGCATTGAGCAGGGGGTTGGACTCGATGGCCTTATAGGCCCCTTCCAACTCTGCTATTCTATGATTCTATGATTCTATGAAACGTACTCATTTTTATATAATACTGTGCCTGAGCACAAGAGCTAGATAACTGTGACACCATTACTGCTAGGTAGTGCCTTTTCATTACAGAATCTTGCAAATTCTGGACCACAGTGTAGAGAACAGAGTAGCCTCTGACTACATTCCTGTCTTTACAATCCATCCTTCTCCCAGCCTCAACTTCCCTTCTCTTGGTACCTAGTGTCTGTACCAAGAATGGACTTGCTAAGAGTTCACTGACATAGAGTTTGGAGAGAGGGCTTCCAGAAATGCGGAACTCAGTTGGACAATATGGCACCACATAATGGCAGGATACAGCTGATAAATGCGAAGACACAATAGTTATCATTTGTGTCCCTTTTGATAGATTGAACAGGAACTGCTTTCTGGCCACAGGCACAATTCTAAGATAGATTTATATAGAAATTCAACATGATCTGGCAAAAGGAATAGTATCAGGGGGTTGCCGATTGCAACATTTGGATATTATTTAGTTTGGAACACGATGGGGAATGTTGCCTTGGATTGGAAAAGCGGTATTGCTGCCATCTTGGGGTTCAGCACAAGGTGAGCTACTTCATCAGGAATAATTTCAAATATCCACTGTTTAATATATGAGCCTGTCTAACAACTTTGTTCCTCTTCCGAGGCCCTGCTTCAGGTCTACCCAGAATATGGGGTGGGTACCAAAGTTAGGGCCCTTTCAAATGTGATACCCAAGACCTGAATCAGCCTCCCAAAGAGCATCCAATTGACTTCATCATTGCTCACTTACAGATGGGCAACAGGCATTATTATTCCAGCACACACTTTTGCAGAATACCATCTTTAAATTGGCTTTTATGCTGCTACTTCTCTTTTGTGTGTGTTTTAATCCTTATTAGACTGCTGTGGTTTTGCTGATACTTTGTTGTTGTTCTTATCGTTCTTTGTTACTTTAATTTTGAGTATAAGCTACTTTGAATATTTCTTAGGAAGTTGGGTTATAAACACGGAAAGTAACTTCCCCCTCCCTTTGGTTACAACGTTTAGTCCCGCCAACTATAACAAACAATAAGGATGAACCTGAAGCCCTAACAGTCTTACTGGACACTTCGATAAACATTGAATGCCAAGCTGTGGGCACTCCACCGCCGCAGATAAATTGGCTGAAGAATGGGCTCCCCATTTCTATCTCCTCACACCTCAGGTTGCTGTCAGCTGGACAGGTTCTCAGGTAAGGTTTTAGTGATTTAGATTCAACACAGTTTCAGTTCAACTTGAACAGAGATCTCTACCCATTTTGTGTAACCAGATCCCAAGAGGTAGGATTCGTTGCCTGAGGTGGGTGGAGTTACAATATTGGGTGGACACATTAATACTCAACAGTGATATCACATGCATGGTAATTTTGCTGTCTTCTGGAGGTCGTGCGTCATTCTTTCCTACCATTAAGGCTAGTAGTTCTCCATTTTCTTATGAAGAGAACAATGGAATTTTGACTTTATTTGGGACCCATCTGCATCCAGTTTCTATCCTTATCAATTTTTACTCCTCGTGTTCTCCAACATGTAGGCTTAGAAGGGAATTGAAAATCAATAAAATGAGCGTTTGTGTGCATCTGTGTGCTACACTTACATCATACACATCCTCCAGGGATCTCTCCCAATCTCCCATACAGGTACTGACCAGTTCTAGCCTTATTTGTTTCAGTGATAGAAATACATGTGGTGCCTTCAGGTCAGCCTCCAGATAGTCTGCAGCTCCAGATAGTCTGCAGAGAAGCCCTACAAAACCCCCAGGGCAGGGGGCAAGGATAAGGCTTAGTGCTTATCTGTCTCTCCAGAATATCTCACTCAATCTATCCAATTTTCCTCTAGACTTCTTTCTAATAGATTTTATAGTACAGGCTGTCTTCTTTTTCAAGGCAAAGAGGTTGAAGGTTGTTGTCTTCAAGGTGGCCCATCATAGCCACATTGCCTATCCCAACTGAGTGGTCTTATATTATTCATTGAATACTTAGTTTGATAAACCTCTAAAGCAGCCTTCCCCAACCTGGTGCCCTCCAGATGTGTTGGATTGCAACTCCCATAATTCCCAGCCAGCTTGGTCATCCTGGCTGGGAATTATGGGAACTGTAGTCGAACACATCTGGAAGGCACCAGGCTGGGGAAGGCTGCTCTAAAGGGGAGCGGTTTCCCTGTAAAAGGGAGGGTTGATGAGCAACTGCTGAAAATGTCTGTGTTCCTTGAAAGGGCACCTGAATATTATTGTTAAAGGAACATGTTCGACCAAGTTTCGAAACTGCTTTGGGTTATAGGTGGAATGCCCAATTCATGTAGGTTAGAGACAATATTTATATTTATATATTTATTTTTAAAACAGGTGCTGCCGTTCAGTATGAATATTTCTAGGGTAGTTTACAACATTAAATAGGTCTAGGCCCTGATGAGATCTTCTCACAAATAGAAGCAACACGTTCATGAGGTCCCTACAAGCTAAAGTAAAGCATTATTGTGTTCTCTATAAACTGGAGAGTGCTGTGTACTGGGCAGAATAGTGTGTTCCACATTGTTACCTTTGGCAAAATACCTGCGGTTGTGTCCCTTCCAGAATTGTAAGAGCACAGGTAGCTGATGTTGGCATGTACACCTGTGTAGCCTCCAACAGAGCTGGTGTGGACAACAAGCATCATAGCCTTCAGGTGTATGGTAAGCCTTTCTATGTATTCCCTCTCTATGTATTGTAAAGCTTTTCTATGAGCCTGTTCGGACCACACGCTAAGCCATGGTTAGGCCAAGAACCCCTTTGCAGCAAATGGTTAGTGAGGGTTTTAAACCATAGCTATGTAACCACCATTGTTAGGAATGGTTCACATGACGCGATAAGTTATGTTCACATGACATGAGAAGCCATAATGTTTAGCTCAAAATGCTCAACCACCATGGCTTAGCATGTCTTCTGAAAAGGGTCTATGTATAAGCCTCTCTATGTATTGTAAAGTGAAATTGTAACATTTTTAGGAGTTAATTTCCTAAATGTGATATGTATGTATGTATGTCTTACATTTCTCTCACTCATCTGAGCTAAACATATTATTATTATTATTATTATTATTATTATTATTATTATTATTATTTATATAGCACCATCAATGTACATGGTGCTGTACAGAGTAAAACAGTAGCCTCACAATGCCAGTATTATCTGCCTTCTCTTGAAAGTCTCTGCCTTCTTTAATCACTTTAGCCCTTGGGGGCTGGTCATTTGAACAATACCTATGTACTTCAGTGCTGAGCCAAAATAATGCTTCCTGTTTGTTCAAAAGCCTGGTTTTGGCAATTTCAGCCCTTTCTATGAACACATTTCTGTTGTTTCAGTGCTGTTCTCCTGGCACTATTTTCTCCTTTTCCTTCACAGTCCTCAGCTCACTTGTCCACATTGTTGCTGTGTGACCCGCAAGATTTTTACCATGATATCATGACATTATCTGTTTGACATGATGACGACATGGAACCTTATAAAGAAGTGTGTGTGTGTGCGTAAGTGTGTGTATGTGTGTGTGTGTGCAGTAGGAAGAGGGAGTGGAGAAGACACCTTTCAACCACCACCCTCATCCATCATTGCTTCTCGGGATTCAAACCAGTGTGTTATTTCACACTCTAGAAATAGTAGTAGCTTAATTAACTAAAGTTTTGTATTCAAAAATTTCTGTTGAGTTAATGTCACAGTTATCACCGGTGTTTCCTTGCAGTTCCACCCAGCATAGACAACGGCGGAGGAACAGAAGAAATAACTGTTGTAAAAGGAAATCCAGTCTCTTTGGTGTGTTTGGCTGATGGAACGCCAACACCGAATATGTCATGGCTTAAAGATGGCCAACCTTTAGACAGTGGCTTCCATGTGTCATTGGACAACCAAGGAATGGGTCTTCATATAGCAAAGTCAGAGGCTGATGACACAGGTAGATACACCTGTATAGCATCTAACAAAGCTGGAGAAGTCAACAAGCACTTTACTCTTAAAGTGCTAGGTAAGGATTTTAAATGCTTTTTAAAGAAAAAAATCTATAATTTAATGACCCTGGAAGCCTGGCCAATCAAAGGTTATCATAAGGTTGGCTGCTAAACTGAGTATCTAGACTGGTGAATACTTCCTATGTAATCACTTTTTGCAAATATTCCATGTGCTGGCATTAGTTGCATGGGTAGCCATCCAGGTCTCCAACTGCAGGGGATGCTTTAGGGTGGATTCCTGCATTGAGCAGGGGGCTGGACTCGATGGCCTTGTAGGCCCCTTCCAATTCGGCTATTCTATGATTCTATAAGTAGGGAGCATAGTGTGTATAAATTCCATATAAATGTATGGAATGTGAGGAAAGCTTTAGCCATAGTGGGACCTTGAGTAGACATCAAAGAACCCACACAGGGGAGAAACCATACAAATGTGTGGAGTGTGGGAAAAGCTTCAGTCGTACATTCACCCTTCCTTTAGATCAAAAAATTCACAGAGGTGAAAAACCATTTCTGTGCACGGAGTGCAGAAAAAGCTTCCATCACAAATCTAACCTTTCCAAACATAAATGTATTCCAAGAAGGCAGACACCACAGAAATGAATTTTAATACAGCTGTTTTTTATGCTTTTTATTTTTTAAAAAAACTTTGTATATTTGTTTTTAATGTTTACTGTTTTTAACTTTTGTAAACCGCCCATAGAGCTTCACCTATGGGGTGGTATATAAATGCAATAAATATATAGTAAAGCTTGATTGGTGTCTACAGCTAAGTGGCTTCCTATGAAATGTTTTCAAATGTTTGTCATGTGGTACGTCGCCATCTGCTTTCTTAAAATGCCTACTTAAAATGCCTGCAACTAGCTAGGTAGGGGATGACAGTAGCTAAGGACCAATTTTAAGGCTGAGTAGCAGTTTGGGATGTGGTTTTCTGTGTCTTCTTCCCACACCTCTCCTACAACATTTAGATACATGATTTTTAAAATTAAGTGATGGATATCTTGCAATTTCCTTCTCCAGAACCCCCTCGTATTAATGGATCAGAGCAACCTGAAGAAATCTCAATAGTGGTTAACAACCCACTAGAGCTCTTCTGTATTTCTGATGGCATTCCAACCCCCCAAATCACATGGATGAAGGATGGGCGTCCACTGCCCCAAACTGACGATATTCACATCATGAGAGGAGGAGAGGTTCTTCGAATATCCAATGCTCAAGTAACTGAAACACAATAAATGGCCAATCTCACCAAATGGTTTTACAACCATCAACAGATTTGTCTTTCATTTAATTTCATTTTGTTGGAATTTTGTTTCTAATTGAGGCTCTTTGGTTATCCTGCAGGTAGAAGACACTGGAAGATACACATGTTTGGCTTCTAGCCCTGCAGGAGATGATGACAAAGAATTTTTAGTGAGAGTACACGGTAAGGTTTATTTGGAAGAAGTGGGAGTGCTGTTTATGTGTTAGGGGCTTGGATACAAATACATGAGATGGTTTCGCTGATTCATGGTCACAATGACACTAGTGTAATCAATTACAGAGGGGGGAGCCATACAGATGAAATGAACTGTTGTAGAGATCTAGACTGAATTCAGTCCGGGACAGTGTATCCGGACAACCACTTTGCATAGACTGAAATGGCTTGAAGCTGCTGAAATGGTTGTTTGAACTGGCTCAGAAAAGAAGCATCAGATACATCTTGTACAAATCATGATCTTCATTTTGAGACCCTGGATGAGCTTGCTGAAGTTCTCTGAATTCATCTCAAAGTTCGTTCTGATTCGAATCCGTATAAGATTGTGAGCTTTTTCTTTGCTTTTCACATTAAAATCTCTGTGTGTTTTCATCAGTCGTGCACATCTTTGAAATCGTTTTCTCCCATTAATTAAGGCATGTTTGTGTGCATTTTTTCAAATCTGCACATGCTGTCGAATACAATGTTTTGATCTGCGAATCACATTGCAAGCCTGGAAACGTATGGACTTCAACTGCAGATTGCATCCAAGTCTGGTGTTTAGTCCAGAAACTGAACAGGATAAATCCTGATGAAAGATGATCTGAAACAAAATTCTCATGCATTTCTAGAATTGCTTAAAACAGGAGTAAATTACTTTGAGGCTTGCAAAATTCCATAGTGGCCAGGTTTAATAAACTTTTGACAATTTGGTTTATCAGATCCCTTGTGTCTTTTCCTCTTGGCAGTCCCTCCTAATATTGCTGGTACAAGTGATCCTCAGAATCTCAGTGTCCTGCAGAATAGGCAGATAATACTGGAATGCAACTCAGATGCAGTCCCTCCCCCTACAATCACATGGCTCAAGGATGGAGAGATTTTGCAGGTATGTTCTCTTTGTGACTTTCCCCGGAGATGCATTGATTTAAATTGGCCATATGCTTTGTGCAGCAGCTCAAACTATATGCAGGGTGGAAAATTAGGATTGCACCAGCCAGACTTGCTCCTCCTTGCCAGTAGCATATGTTTAACTTAACATTTGTGTAGGAACCCACACGATGCGTGTAGGCTGGATCCCCTGAATTTGTATAACTCTGCTTTGTCATGTGCCGATTGCATGGACAAACTTTATGCACTTTGCTTCAAGATAACATAAGAAGAGACATACTGGATCAGACCAAAGGCCTATTTAATCCAGCATTTAGTCTGCCTCTGGGAAGCCCACAAGCAGGACATGAGCACAACAGCACTCTCCTGGTCATGCTCTCCACTAACTAGCATACTGAGGCATGCTGCCTCTGATACTGGAGGAAATATATAGTGTCGTGGAAATGTGTGAATGGGCTGTTTTGTCTGTGCCCACCCTGTTTTGATGTAAGCCCTTTCTATTAGAAATTAAGTTCTATAGCAATTTGATGCAAACTGTAGCTGAAAATATATTGAGCAACACTTGCTCAACCAACAAGAAGTGTTGACACATTAGTCAGAGTGTGCACCTCCCAGCGAAGACAGGAAGAGTAGTAACCACAAAGGAACAGATGTTCCAGGATTGCAATACCCATCTACATATTGGTTTTCTAGTCTTAGAATTATCTTCACTTTGCACATGCATAAATGCCATGTCACAAGACGGTGTCAACACCAGCAGTTGGAAGGTGGAGTAAGATGTCTGCAAAGCAAGATAACAAAACAAACAAAACAGATAGAGATGTATTTCCTGTAACTATTGCAATACCCATATATGTAAGGTATTCTAGTCAGAGAAGTACTTAAACTCTGTACTTGCCTAAATGCTTTGCTTCTCATTGGTTATTGCATTGCAGAGCTGTATTATGATTGGTGAGAAAGTTCTGCCATTGTATCTGAGGAGAACTGACCCTATAAATATGTTAGCCTTTCCTGAAATTGTTGGGCAGTTCCTCAGGTTTTCTGAGACTGTCACCTTGCAGCACTGCAGGCTGCTCGTAATAAACCTTCTAAAGGGAGAGAAATTGTGTCTTGAGAGTCTGTGACCACCACTCAGTGAACCACGGGAACCCGCCCTTTCGGGTTCCACCACAATAGCCATCATGAATATTAGCTATTGATAGCCTTAACCTCCATGAGATGGTCTGAACTGAAGATACTTGAAGAAACAAGTTGCTGAAACTAACCGGGTCTGGTCAGTGCCTGAATGGGAGACCATCTGAGAACTCCCATGTAAGTTGCCTTGAATGCCATGATGGAAGAAAAGCAGGGAATACAAGTACTAAGTAATTAAATACAATTTATGTATGTACTCTTCCTCCCTATTGCCGCCAGATCCTATCCTATCCTGTGAATAGAAATGTTGCTGGTTCTGTACCTTGTTGAAAATAATTTCAGCGTGTGAAAACTCTCTTCTCAGGCGACTCCCCGAGTTCGCATCTTATCCAGTGGGAGATACCTGCAAATCAATAATGCTGACCAAAGCGATGCAGCAAACTACACCTGTGTGGCAAGTAATATTGCAGGCCAAACCAAAAGAGAGTTTGCATTGGCTGTAAATGGTAAGGAAATGAAAGAATCCTTATATAATCTTTGTACAGTGTTTCTGTGGCATATCACATAGGTGAATGCCCAGCGTATTAGAACCTCAAATAGTGTGTATAGACAGTAACCTGCTTATTTCATAGTGGAAATGTGTTCACAAAAGTTATGCCTTCTATTTTGACCATAAGTGCATCCACATATGTACTTAAAGCAACTTTGCAAGTCTCAACTTGTTCCTCTACTTGTTGAACTAGAGCTATGCAGTCAGCAGAATTGTGGTGCAATTTATCATTTCAGAGAATAAGTGAGGGATTCTAGGTCTGAATGTTTATCCATATGTAATAACTTCTCTCACACAGAAAACTCATCATCATCATCATCATCATCATCATCATCATCATTTATTTCTTACCCGCCTCTCCACTTGGATCGAGGCGGGGAACAGCAATGAATATAAAACACATTAAAACTGATTAAAAACATAGCATATATGATTAAAGCATCCTTTAAACATCCTAAAAACATTCTAAAATTTTACTGGATAGGCCTGCCAGAATAGATCAGTCTTTATTGCTTTTTTAAATTCTAAAAGACTGTCAAGTTCCTGAATCTCCTCCGGCAGGCCATTCCACATTCTGGGAGCAGCAGAAGAGAAGGTCCTCTGGGTAATACCCAGTTTTGGTTGCCTAGTTTTGGTTGACTGAAGTAGATTCTTCCCAGAGGACCTGAGTGTGTGGGGCAGATGTACGGGAGAAGGCGATCCCACAGGTAGCCTGGACCCAAACCATGTAGGGCTTTAAAGGTAATAACCAACACTTTGTACTTCACCTGGAAACTAATTGGCAGCCAGTGAAGAGATTTCAAAACTGGTGTACCTTCTGTTTGAGTGACTACTATTCTGTGTGCAGGGGATTTTTCATATGAGGAAACATTAAATATGCAATCCCGTACCTCCAGTCAGAAATGCTACTCAAGCAAGAAGGACATCATATTTCTGCTGATCATATGCCCCCGCCATGAGCTGCGAGGACACTAAACTAATGATTGTTTAAACCAAGTGTGGACAACTTGTGGCCTTCTAGATGTTTTTCCTTACAACAGCCATCAGCCCTAGCCAGTATAGGTCATGGTGAGGCATCATGGAAGTTGTAGGCTACTGAATAACTACGCCCTTTTAAGCATTCATCAGGTTAACAGCTATTTCAGGACACTCAGTTGGGAAAGGCTTAAGATACTTGTTAGAGATGCAGACCCATGTCTTAATTAAATTGTTATTTATATGCTTCTTTTCTTCTCTCAAATAAAATGTTTGTATGCAATGAATGGTGGGCACCATTTCCCTTAGAAAAGGGGTGGGCAGCTTTGGCCTGCAACTCCTATCATCCCTCACTACTAGGTCTGATGGGAATTGTAGGCCAAAACTTCTGGATCATCTTAAATTGCCCTCTTGTCCCTTAGAAGAAGACACCATACAATAGGCAAAGTTCCTGTTCAAGGGTGATACCAGTTCCTGTTCAAGGGCGATACCAGCAAAGTTCCTGTTCAAGGGCGCTCCTCCTCATCCATGTTTATTTCTCAAGGCCACAGATATCTTTATAAGGCATAAAATGTAACCAAATGAAATGCTATCAAAATACACTGGGTTTTTTGCAATTTTAATATACCCAGGAGCAGATAATTGATTGTAACTGTGAATCTTGCCCACACCCACCCAACTGAAATCTTTTTGTGTCTTTCCCAACCACCTCACCTCACCAAATCCCAAATGGCAACCCTGGCCATAAAGCAATCTTTGCAGTTAGTCCGCAGAGGGCTTCAAAATGTCATCAGATTGTTAAGCATACATCATTAATGTACACAGGCTTTCTTTGGGGCCTGATTTCTAGCTTTAGAACTCAAAGCCCCACCAAACCCTGAGAACAATTTCTATAGCACTTTCGAGATTTTAACTTGTATACACAACCACATTACATTTCCTGTTTTTCAGTTGAAGGACTGAAGAATAGTGATTGTGTAAACTATCAGAAGGGCTCAGATTTCAACCCTTTTGTGTAAGACTAGCAAAGTGTTCATGGGGACAAAGCTGTGCCCTCTTACTTGGAAGTAAGCCCATTGATCTCAGTGTGACTTTCTTCTGAGTAGACGTGTGGTGTAATTTGCTATATATTTAATATGTTGGCTGGACATCTGAAAAATACAGTTGAATAAACATTTACATAATTTTATTTCTTTTTAAGTAGCATGCCAGCACATAAATATTTGCAATCTGTAATGTATTAGATGTTCATATAAAATGTGACATGTTTTTATGTATTGTGTTAAGTATTAGATAGTCCTGGTGCCAAATTGTACAGATGGAAGCCGTCCATAGACATTGTTTTCACATTCAAGCACAAGTATTGTTGGATAACAGAAATCCCCGTGTCTAGTAGAAGGCAGGAGCTCATATTTCAAGATGTCCCTGACCAAACTGTCTGTCTGATGCTCTCTTGGATTCTCTATTATATAGTTGCTCCTACAATCAAAGATGGCCCACAGATGGTGACAGTGAATATGAATATGTCTGCTGTCTTGGAGTGTATTGCGGAAGGTATTCCAGCCCCAAGAGTTTCATGGAGAAAGGATGGAACCCTTTTCGCTGGGAATAATGCCAGGTAATGACTGATTGCCAGAACAAATGGACATTCTTCAGTACCCTCTCCAGATTTTTAATAATGTGCTTGCAGTGTTGGAGTTAAACCCACCCATTCTGAGATGGGTAAAAGAACAGGTGAATGAATTCAGAAATGTTTGGGACCAGGGTATGGGTATTGGATTGTTGAGTATGGATTAGGGATGTCAGAGAAATGAGCTTGGATTTCTATGAATCCAACCTGGAGATTCTGCAGCAGGCTGGCTTCTTTTGCGTTGCACAGAATCAAGTTGCGTCAGACACTGGAGCTGGCATGGCATGGCAATCTCAATCATCGAAACAGTCTGTGCCGGCTAGTGTCGTTGGAAGTTGTGGCCACTCCAGGTGGCTGACTCTATGGCTGCCACTCCCCCCACATGGCACGGCCATTTTAACCACCAGAGATCCCAACAGACAATATGGTAAGCCACCCCAGGGCCCTGCAAGTGGGTGGCTACCTGGGGTGGTTTATTAGTCATTGTTATCGGATTTTTCTCCCCTGACACAACATGCTAAGCCACTGTTGTTCACTTCCCATCACTAACCACGGTGGCTTAGCGTTACATGTGAACAGGCCCAGTAAGATTTCTGAGTAAACATGCTTGGGATAATTTTGCAGGAGGTTTAGTTTTTCAGGAGAATTTGTGTACCTGTTTCCTGACATACAGGTCACCTTCGCAGATCTCTGTTTGAACTCTGTAGTGATGAGGTCTCTGAATACAAAATACACATGCACAGGGCCTGTTTGTGAAGGGTATATTAACATTATTCAATGCTCGTTCCTCTAAAAGTATATCTTGCAAGCAGGAACAGGTTAGGCCTCCTACTTCCATTTTAAAAACTTTTTGACTCTGTAAGTCATGGTTCTGAAACTGAGGACCAAGTCCAAATATACAGTTTGCTTCTTTACTTTGCCTGTTTTTTAAAACATTAATTTTTTAATTGGAATAAAACTCTGCTTTAGAGTTTTATTTGGGTTAGAAGGAAGAAGGTTCTGTAAACAGAGGAACTATTGAATTGTGTGTATGTGTGTGTCTTACATCCTCTTTTGTATTGTTTTAGATATTTAGTATCAGACAAAGGATCCCTTCATATATATGCAGCACAAGTTACTGACACTGGGCGCTATCTTTGCATGGCAACCAACGTTGCTGGCACTGAGCGCAAGCGGACTGATTTCCACGTCCATGGTAAGTATGCTCTTCTGCAGATAAATGTGCCCCACAGAAGAACTGTAATGGACCCCAAGTAACATGGTTATTCTTAAAACTAAAAGATGTAACGTCATCCATCCTAGCCATGGACATTGCTTGCACGCAGAGGGATCTCTATAGAGCCCTGTTTCCTCTTCAGTGCCTGCATGCTGGGCCATTATGGGGAACAAGAGTTTGTGCACACCTGCACTCCTTTCTGAATTAGAGCTTAAATAATATGTAGCACAGGGCAGGGCCCGCTTGGAATACAGGAGGTACACACAGATTCCCCAGTTCCAACAACGCCCTTGTGTTTAGCACATCAAAGAGAGGGAGAGGAAAATGGGGTTCTGTTGAGTCCTGTGTGATCTATATCTGGGCTTTGGAGAACTCATGGGGGGTGCGCCCCGAGAAGTCACCGAGCCTTGCTCCGAGGAGTCTGCTTCAAGGAGCCAGGCCACACGAATCTTTGCTGAGCCGCTTCAAGGAGACTTTGCGAATGGCGTGGCTGGCGGAATTGTCCACTTTACAGAGGCCCCAGAAAGCGCGCTTTGCCATCTCTCCCATGCCAATCTGGGCCTTAATGGCCCTCTTACACAAGGCTACCTTTCATAAGAGGGCCTTTAAGGCCCCAGCTGGTACAGGGGGGAGGGAGAAACACACCATTTTGCCTCCATTCTAATGGCAGCAACAGCCATTGGAGTGAAGGGGGAAAATACACGATTTCCCTAGCTTTGCGGAAAGGCCGTTAAGACTCCCATTGGTGGTGGTGGTGGGAGAAACACATAATATCCCCAAGCCTGGGGAAATTGTATATTTTCTCCCTCCACTCTATAGAGGGAGAAAATATGCAATTTCCCCAACCAATGCTTTGTTTCCTCTCCCCACAATTTGCAAACAAATCATACATCGTTTTGCTCCTTACAGTATACATTTCAGTTCAAAATTACCACCACTGAAAAAAATTCAATTATATTTTTTTTCTGCTTGTGTTGATTTGTTGAACTGGGCAAATAAAAAACTCTTTTCAGTTGCAATGATCTTCATTTTATTTTAATCATCTTACCTTAGGGCTTGAAAGCAATAGATCTAAGATATATGACAGGGTCCTAACCTTTAAACGCAAGCAAGGAAAAACTGCAAGAGCATGTTGGCTTGCGGCCTGCACACTTCACAGTTTTTCTTTGTTTAATTCATTGTACAGAAATGGCCAAAAAAAAAGAAAAGAAAAAAAGAGAGAGGATGTGTGTTCCCGGTGGTCCCAGTTATCTAAATCTCTTTGTTTTTTCATCAAGTGTTCTTCTCCCATTAACGTTTTCAAAATCTGCAAATTGCCCCCATATCGTAAACATTTCCTGAATGCAGAGTGGCCTTTTCAGTTTCTTGTCAAATACTGCTGTGCTATCTTTTGTGCTTTATTTCCTAGTTCCTCCCTCTGTTGCTCCTGGGCCTATCAACATTACAGTAACTGTGAATGTCCAAACCACCTTGCCATGTGAAACCTCAGGGATTCCTAAACCAACAATAACCTGGAAGAGGAATGGGCAGCTCCTTAATGTTGATCAGAATCAGAACACATTCAGGTGACAGCTCCTATTTTCTTTGTTATCCATTGTATAGCATTATTAGGAAGCATGCTGCTTAAAAGAGAACTATAGAAGAAAGAAGAGGAAGAGGAGGAAAAGGAAGAACCTTTGCCCTGAGATGCATACAGTCTAGAATATGATATGGGGAGCTCATATTTTTCATAGGTTTTATATGGGGATTAACTGTGATTTAGCCCCAGCAACTGCAATTAATGCTTCATAAATGATCCTTGGAAGTAATCAGTCGCTATAACATCTTTGGCTTTGTTTTGTATTTCTTATTCTCATGAACCAATATATCAACAACTACCATGTCAAACTTCTTATAGTTGCTACAGCAACTTTCATTTAAAAATCTTCACTACAAAATTGCATATTTATATCTCTTCTGTGTACATACTATAAAGAATACAGGTCATCTGTTGGGCCTAAGCTATTTGCAGGTGCTTAGCTCTCCTGTGGTGCAAAGATTCCTAGCTCTGAATCCCAAACAAGCTACTCTTGCCTGGGAAGATGATGAGGGGCAAGGACTCTTCGTCAGAAATTTTGAAGGAAAGACTGGGAAGGAATGTATTGGAGATACTTGAGGAAGGATAAGCTATCCATTCTGAGAGAGAGATGCTGGACCCCTTCATAATCCAGTCAATAAATAATTTATAATGCCAATCGTGTCCAAATAATTAATCCAAACTCCAATTTGCACTCAGTCTGGGGCCCTGAGCAGAGCTAAGCCTTCCCAAGAAGCCACTGGCTCGGATATGAGGGAACATTATCATTGCTGTGCATCAGTCTCCATGTTCATGCCACAAATTGGGCCACCTTCTCACTCCCTTTTATCAGGGCTTACTAGAGGCAGGACAGATGTCTGGGAGGAGCCAGTTAGTGGTATGAAGGTGTTGAGGGCCTAATCCAGATACATTTAGAATTGGATCCAGTCTGTGGATACTTGAAATCTACAAGGAACCAGTCTCAAAATCTCTCAACTGAGAATTCCTGCTTAAAGCCATTAATCTGAACTAGAAGCTGATGCATTAAATCCCTTGCAATTTTCTGATACTACAGTAATTGAGTTTCAGTTATGAATCATATTCCCTATGATAGTAACATTAATGACTGCAGCTTCTTTCCTCAAGCACTACAAAGAACTATAACCATGCCTTCTCTCCTTCTCCCCAGACTTCTGTCTTCAGGGTCACTAGTAATAATTTCTCCCACTGTAGATGACACTGCACTCTATGAATGTATGGTATCAAATGAGGCAGGCGAGGACCGAAGAACAATTTCTCTCATTGTACAAGGTACAGTATTGTGGTCATGTCAAAATGTCTTCATTTACATTCCACATGTAAGCCCATTGGCTGTTAGGAGAGACTGGGCCTGACAGACTGCTAAGAAGTCAGCTGTTCATGTTGAGCTCTGGGCATTTCTGGGCCACCCAGCTGTACATCTTTTCCTCTCTTTTGCACAAAATAAGAAATTGCATAATTTAGTGAGTTAGCTGGTCCAAGCTATATTATATAATGTAAGAAGACAACGTACCAAACCCACCTTCCATGCATGCCCAGGGAAGGTTTGCAGATTTTCCCTTCTGGTCATAGCTCCTCATGGAGTAGTGCTTTGCACCGCCAACCTTCAGGGACGGGGCTGGGAAACAAAGCTTACAGCTAGAAAATCGAACCAAGGGAATCTCAAATTTAAATGTCCATGTATACAAAGAGATAATTATTTAGCCTTCCATGCGGTCGAAACGCCTTAACATAATTCTGCAGTCAGCTCTTGAGAAACTGTCCTATTGCAAATAGGTCACGGAGAGAAACAAGTTCTCAAGATGCAAAATAGATTTATTGACAAGAAGCCCAACACATTCCGGCCTGTCCTTTATTTTAAGACCTTGTTCAGGGGGGTAGAAGGAAGTGTCTGCAGATTTTCTTCTAACAAAAAAGATTGTCTCCTGTATTAATCTGTTGGCGACCAATAAAGGACAAGCCCAAACACCTGGGGCTTCTTGTAGATGCTTCCTGAGAACTTTTTCTTGCCTTTCTTGTGACCTGCTTCAGATGCTCTTTTCCTTCTGGTTCTTCCTACTGCGAGCAGGACTGCACCAAATGTTTCTCTATTTCACTATTCAGTTTGAAAGTAGCCCTTGTGGTAAATGATCAATGTTTTTATTTTGTTTTTCTTTCCCTTACTTTAGTGCCACCATCCTTAGCAGATGAAGTTGCAGATCTATTGGTAACCAAGTTGTCTCCAGTCGTGATCCCCTGCACTGCATCAGGCGTTCCTTTGCCCACCATCCACTGGATGAAGAATGGAATAAGACTTCTTCCTCGAGGAGATGGCTACAGAATTCTATCTTCAGGTTGTGGATTACAATCATTCTGAATATGTTTTAGAATTTTATATTCATATTTTTGGAGGAATGTTAATGACATTTTTGCTTTCCTGGGCTGGAGTGTTTGGTTGGAACTAAACATTATCTGATAACTCTTGTTTCCAAATGGCTGTTGCCTTTTCTTGGCTAAAGAGTGGCATAAGGAGGGAGTGATTTGCAGGGGAGAAATGAAGGACAGGAGTAGGGTAGCTTAACTCTCCCAATGCCCACTGTTTTCCCACTCCTTCCTCCTGCTGCTTTTCTTCCAACCCAAGTTCCAGACTCATGTTTGTGATGGAAAACCAAATCTACGATCCTGCCTTGTGAAAAGTGTAGGTGGGAGGAGTTGCAGGAGGAAAGTAGTGGGTAGGGTGGTGGGTTGAGCACTGCTATATGAGATGGAGAAGTGGTTTGCTCGCAAGATGTTTTTTCAGCCAAAAGCTACAGCCATAACCCAAAATCTTATTATAGCTATCGAATAGAAGAGTTGGAAGGGGCCCATGAGGCCATCGAGTCCAACCTGCTGCTCAATGCAGGAATCCACCTTAAAGCATCCCTGACAGATGGCTGTCCAGCTGCCTCTTGAGGGCCTCTAGTGTGGGACAGCCCACAAACTCCCTAGGTAACTGGTTCCATTGTCGTACTGTCTGGAAGTTTTTCCTGATGTCTGGCCGGAATCTGGCTTCCTGTAACTTGAGCCCATGATTCTATGTCCTACACTGTGGGATGACCGAGAAGAGATCCTGGCCCTCCTCTGTGTGACAACCTATCAATGGCTACTGGTTTTGGTAGCTATGTGCTACCTCCAGTAGCAGATGCAGTAAGCCTGTGTACACCAGTTGCTGGGGAACAGGGATGGGAGGATGCTGTTGCACTTGTGTCCTGCTTGTGAGTTCCTGATCGACAGCTGGTTGGTGCTGAACTAGGTGGACCTTTGGTCTGATCCAGCATGGTTCTTCTTATGTTCTTAAATGGTCATTTCCTCTCCCCCCACCCCACACTACCAATCATGGCTTTTGTGTAGTTTCCCCCCACTTCTAAATGGTCAAAATGCCTCTTGTGGGCTTAGTTACTGGCAGTAAGTAGTGGAAGCTAAAATATGCCAGTAGTTCTGCCCCGGCCCCTTTGGCCTTTAGGCCCGCCCACCACTGGAATCCGGTCCCCAAGAGGCTCTTCAAGACATCTCCATACTTCTGCTACCTTCTTCCCATCCTCCTTCAATCAGTGCCCAGCCCTAATGGTCCGCTTCCTTGGGGTTCTATAGTCTTGCACTGCCTCAGTCTATGGATTTAGCTGTGACAAAGAGAAGGAGGATGGATGAACACATTTCTATTTCATTGGGCGTTTTCATCAAAGGCTCAAACATGAGGAACATCTTGCTCCACTCCCTCTGATTTAAGTTTAGGTTATGTGGAAGAATGTCCCACTAGCTTGCACACTCGCTTTACTTTCTTGAAGTGCCTGAGATTTGCAAGTGATCCCTAATAACTATTTAGCTGTTCTAGATGTACCATAATTGATCAAAGTTTCCCACCTCTTCCTTTAGGTGCTATTGAAATAACTGCTGCTCAACTGGACCATGCAGGAAGGTACACCTGCACAGCACAGAATGCAGCTGGCTCTGCCCATCGACACATTACTCTTCATGTTCAGGGTGAGGTGGGAACTTGTATCTTTCTTGTCCAACGCAAAGAGAATTGTCTCCACAACTCCGAGTCCAAGAGACTACTATTCATTCAGAATTGTCAGATGGTACAGTTCTGTTGGGACTGTACCATCAGGCTGCCAGTGGGTATGGATATTGTTTACACCTCCCACACAAAAATCTCTTGGGGTTAAAAAAAAACTAGCGCATCAGGAAGAGAGAGGTTTTAGTTAACCCTCTGCTTGAAATCTAGTTTTCTACAAGCAGGAAATGTCTGTGTATGGTAACATCCAAATGTGCCTTCTCCCACTTGAAGTACCTATACCTCATGATTATTCTGAAATGTTTAGCCCTGTTCTAATTCTAGAACCTATATTTATTTTAAAATGTACACATACCTTTAAAATTTAAATCCTTGATGGCTTAAAGCAGCAAGTTGCTTGTCCTTATGAGTGTGCTTTGTAAATCTACTCCTGAGAAGTAGCCTTTGCTCACCCTCCGTATGAGGATGAGTGAAGGCTAGAATTATTATTATTATTATTATTATTATTATTATTATTATTATTATTATTATTATCATTATTATTATTATTATTATTATTTATTTATATAGCACCATCAATGTACATGGTGCTGTACTATGCAGTTCCAGTCCTATGCACATGTACTTGGGAATAAGCTACACTGAACTCAGTGGGATTTACTTCTCAATAGATAATATGGATGTCCATCATTGGGCTATCCGGTTCTTATTTGGGTCAACAGAATTCTGCAGCATGAACAACTTGCCTTGCATCTATGAGTCAAGCTGTGGGCTGTTCTCCAAACTCAGGGAACTTTTTTGCGCATTTTTTGGAAAATTCTGCAATTTGCGCAAATTTCTGAGCTATTTTTTTTCCAAATTCAGCCATAATTTGCACAAGTTGTTCAGAAATTTGCAGGACGTATTCCTCCTCCTGTAAAATTCTCAGAAAATGTGCAAACTGTGAACAACCTGAAGAGGGTTTTTTGTCCTGAACAGTGGCAAAGAAATACTTCAAATAAATTTGAAGGGGAAGAAGATGCGAGGGAGACTGGAGCAGGCAGGCACCATCGGGGCCTGCTTCAGTTGGACCCCCCCCCCCCACAGGGCTAACTGACATCTTCACCCTGTGGGGAAGAAGATGCGAGGGAGACTGGAGCAGGCAGGCACCGTCGGGGCCTGCTTCAGTTGGAACCCCCCCCCCCCCCAGGGCTAACTGCCATCTTCACCCTGTGGGGAAGAAGATGCGAGGGAGACTGGAGCAGGCAGGGACCATCAGAGCCTGCTTCAGTTGGAACCGCCCCCCCCCCCCCAGGGCTAACATCTTCACCTTGTGGGGAAGAAGGAGCTGTTGGTTTGCCCCTCCATTGGGAGATGAGAGGACAGAGCAGGGCCTTCCCACCAGCCTAAACAGTCTCCTTAATTTCTTTTTATTTTCTCCCTCTTCCCTCCCCATCCACTTTTCCTTGTGTGTCACGTCTTTTTTTAGAATGTAAGCCTGAGGGTAGGGACTGTCTTCTTTATTGATACATTGTAAGCCGCTCCGAGAGCCTTTTGGCTGAGGTGCGGGATAAAAATACTCTAAATAAATAAATAAATAAATAAATAATAAATTAAATAATTGACTTGATAGATCAGTAGAAGAAGAAGAGAAAGGATCATTCAGAAGGAAAGGCACCAATTGTATCAAAAAATGGAAGAGCCTATGTTCTCAAGTGCCAGAAAAAGCTTTAATAACTCTGATGCATTTTGAAAGATATTTTGTTCCTCAGGTTCATGTACATCTTGCAAAATCTTGAGAATGATTCCTCTGTTTCAATCTAATATTATATAATTAGAACTGTACTAATCCTGCGCTGTTTATCTTTTGCATTATATTGCATTTTCTTCTTTTAAATATATGTATTGTATTTTATACTTTAACTGTGTTTTAAAATGGCATTTTAGATGTTTTTTAATTGGATATAATCCGCCCAGAGAACATTAGTTATTGGGTGGATTAGAAATGTACTAAATAAATAAATAACCAATATCAGAGCTTTTTCTGGCACTTTAGATCATTTTCTCTTCTGTTTTTGGTAGACCAGTAATCAGCTCTCTTTTTTTACTCCTCTCTCTAAGAACCACCAACTATTCGAGTCCAACCTGGAACACTTGAAGTTATTCTCAACAACCCAATTCTCTTACCATGTGAAGCAGTAGGCATACCTCATCCTGTAATAACATGGCAGAAGGAAGGGGTCAGTGTTATCACAACAGGTATCTCTCTTCGTCTTATAATTTTCAGTTCTTCTAAGAATATTTCGCAAAATGCAGCTAGAAGGAAACTAGCACCACAATTACGTGCCCTAATTATGTATCCAATTATTTTGCTTCTTTTAAAAATCTATTTTAAGGTGTTTTATTCTGTTTTTATTTTATTTTATCTTGTACACCACTCTGAAATTTTGAATGGGCAACAGTATATAAATATTGTACGTAAATAAATAATTAAAACATCTCCCAGGGCTGATTCACACATGTGTGTACATCAAGTGATGACATTCATATGAGAATAGGCCATTAAAGATAGACTTTTTCATGCTACCTCAGTGTACGCAATGCTTTTCCATGGAGTCGATCCTCCCATTCAGTTGCCAATCACCAAATGTAGAGAAATTAACTGATGAGCATGTGTATCTGAACCAGGTCTAAGAAATGCCTGTGCAAACTTTTCGTGAAAATTCAAAGAAGAGTTTACAACCTCTCTAGGAAACTTATTCCACCACTGAACTACTTGTACAGTTCAGATAGCAGTTCTAATGTTTAACCTAAATTGATTTCACAGCTCTCCTGGAAGGAACTGGCACATAACTTGGGAGTACTCCTAGATCCAGCCCTGTCACTTGAGGTTCAGGTGGCTAGGAGTGCCTATTTTGAGCTCCAAGTGGTTTTCCAGCTGCAGCCCAGTGATTCATGCTCTGGTAGCCATGGGTTTGGATTATTGCAATGTGCTCTGTGTGGGGCTGCCCTTCAAAATGGTTCAGAACCTGCAACTGATGCAGAATGCAACAGCCCAGGTGTTGACAGATAGCATTTGTAGCACTCCTATCACCCTATTCCTAAAGGATTGGGATTGGTTGCCAATTTGCTTCTAATTCAAGGTTATTTGAGCCTCGTGTGGCACAGAGTGGTAAAGCAGCAGTTTCTGCAGCTGAAACTCTCCCCATGGCCTGAGTTCGATCCCAGCGGAAGCTGGTTTCAGGCAGCCGGCTCGGGTCGACAAAGCCTTCCATCCGAGATCGGTAAAATGAGTACCCAGTTAGCTGGGGGAAAGGTAATAATGGCCGGGGAAGGCAATGGCAAACCACCCCACTTTAAGGCCTGCCAAGAAAAAGTCAGCGAAAGCTGGCGTCCCTCCAAGAGTCAGTAATGATTCAGCGCTTGCACGAGAGGTTCCTTTCCTTTCCTTCAAGGTTATTTATTTATTTATTTATTACAAGGCTCTCTGGGCAGTTTACAGTTAAAACCATAACATACAACAAGTCAAGCTTTATTTTTATTTATTTATTTATAAAGCACCATCAGTGTATATGGTGCTTTACATAGTAAAAGAATAAAATAGCAACAGCCTGCCACATAGGCTTTAAAACTTTAAAAATTAAAAAATACCATATAAACTAAAAAAAAAAAAAAAGTCCATGGAATGCCTGCCTGAAAAGATATGTTTTCAGGAGGTGTTTAAAGGATGCTGATGTTAATATGTAAAGCTTTGAACAACTTGGGCTGTAGCTAGACCTAAGGTTTATCCCAGGATCATCCCGGGTTCGTCCTTGCCTGAGCGCTGGATGCCCTGTGTGGCACTTAGATGAACAGGTTTGACCCCAGGACAATCCTGGGATAAACCTTAGGTCTAGCTATGGCCTTGGATACCAAATACCTGAAAGAGTGCCTGTTCCCCTATACACCAGCTCAGGAGTTAAGATCAGCAGGGGCGGCCCTGTTACCAATGCTGCTGCCCTTGGAGGTTCATGGGACAGTGGCCTAGGAAAGGGCCTTCTCTACGGTAGCCTGAAGGCTGTGGAATTCCCTCCCCTCTGACGTGCATCTGGAGCTTTCATTGTATGCATTTCACTGGCAAAGCAAGATGTGCCTTTTTTACTCAGGCCTTTGGAAGCGAATAAAGCATTTGGATTTTGATTGAATGGAGCTTTTGATGGTGGTTTTCAGTTGTTTTATATTGTTTTATCAATATGTATGTTCCCTGCCCTGGGATAGGAAGTTGAAGCACAGATTATATATTTAAATAATATATAATTAATAAATCCATTTGATTTTTTTTACATTCTCAGCGCACAAGGTGTATACTTGTTTCCCTTTACTTTTGACATCCTTGTAAACATCTGAAAATTGCCTTTTCAGCCTTTTTTTTAATATATATATATATATATATATATATATATATACGCAGTTCCTTCAGCCCTTCTTCATATAATCTGTCTAGGATTTAAACTGGCCTTCCTTTATTTCTGTTCAGTTCTTATTTAATACATCCTGTGAATGTGTTCTAGGGAACAGTTTTACCATTCTTCCCAGTGGCAGTTTGCAGATTGCAAAAGCTGCTTCTGAAGATGCTGGAATTTACATGTGTGTTGCTCAGAATCCCGCAGGCACTGCCGTTGGAAAGATCAAGCTAAAAATTCAAGGTAAGTTTTGTACGCAGACTACAAACTTGTTATTGCATGGTTATTACTGACCCTTTTCATACGACATGCGAAGCCACGGCGGTTAAGCATTTTGAACTAAACATTATGGTTTAGTGTGTCGTGTGAACCATGACTTAGGGCCCTTTTCAGAAGACACCTTAAACCATGGCTTTAACCATGAGGAATAAGGCTTTTTGCTGTGGTTTAAGGTGTCTTCTGAAAACAGCCAAGCTTTCTGGCTTAACCACCATGCTTAAAGCCATGGTTTAAGGTGTCTTCTGAATGGGGACTTAGTGCGTAATGTGAACCATTCCTAACCATGGTGGTTACATAACCACAGTTTAAAATGCTCACTGACCATTTGCTGCAAAAGGGTTCTCGGCCTAACCATGGCTTAGTGTGCCAGCTGAACCGGGTCTTTATTACCTTAGAAAGCATTAAGCGTAATTCTAGAATGTTAACTGAGATTTATCCTACTAAACCTCCCTACGGAATGCCTCGTTAGCGCCTCACCAAGGAAAAACATGCAAACAGTAGTATAGTTCACTTGGCAATGCTTCCATTTGTCCCAGTGAAGGCTGGTGGCTCTGATTTCAGTCAGAGCAAGTCAGAAGTCTAATGGAGCTATCCAAAGTTCGGAACTTCTGATTGGTTCTGACTGAAACCCAGAGCAGATTTACTATCCCATTGACCGATTGGAGCCATCAGCCTCCCCTGTTTTGTCCCCTACCCATGAGGAAAAAGAGGTGGAATGACAAGAGAGGTACCTGGTCAATGGAGGAACCTGGTCAACAGTGTTCCCAAAATAGAGGGATGTAAAAGCCTGTGACCCATAGTCAGTGTTGCCCCATTGTCTTCTAGCACTGTAGATTCAAACTGTTAATTATCTTCCAGTTCCTCCAGCTATCAAATCTCATCTTGAAGAATATGTGGTGGTTGTGGATAAGCCTGTCACACTGCTGTGTGAAGCAGATGGCTACCCAGCTCCTGAGATTGGATGGCATAAAGATGGACAGAAGGTCCCAGAATCCATGAGGCAACGAATTCTCAGCACAGGGGCTTTGCAGATTGCATTTTCTCAGCCTGGTGACACTGGGCGTTACACATGCACTGCTACAAACGTGGCTGGATCAAGCAGCTCCAATATGGAACTCACTGTGCTTGGTAAGTAGGATTAGAAGCGGAGAACACGAGCTGGGCAACTGATCGTGGTGAAAGCTAGTAGGGTGGCAAGTTTAGGTTATTGTTTTTCAGATACTTTATTTCTTTTTGTACATATAATCACACAGTCCCAGCTGTAATCAATAGGCTGTTCCACTCTAGCAACACTAAAAAGGCTTCTGTTCATGTTGGGTGTAAGGATTTCAGTTTCACACAGTGATTAACTAAAAAATAGCCTTCTAGTCCAAATTATGGACTTATTTCTAGTTCCCATATTCTCTATTTTAAATTACTCTCGTCCCACAATTGTGCCATTTCCTCTCATTTATTTGTAGAATGAAGCAGTCCCGGTTCTATGCTATATGTCCTCTCTGCTTTGAAACCAACCAGGTCAAACTCTCTCAATAAATATCCACCATATGGTGTCTAATCCCCTTGCATTGGGACATACTTGTGAATATTATTACTGACACACACAAGCACAGACACACACACAGACACAGAGCTCACTGTCTAACTTTGTAGAAGTCTAATGGCGCATGTAATGATGTTCTTTTTAAATCTTTACACAGTCCCACCTAAGATACACCGTACAGAGAACCACTACACCGTTGTTGAACATTCACAAATTGTTATGCCATGTGTTGCTGATGGGATGCCTGCACCATCCATGAACTGGAAGAAAAATGGCATTCTTTTAACGAGCATGATGGGGAAACGCACAACTGTGCCACATGGAAATCTCATTGTGGACAATGCTGTGGTAAGTAAAACGTGCTCAAGTCAGATAGAAGTGAAGACTGGCCTTTTTTCTCTTAGTCATGGATTTTGTTATTTGAAGACGTTAAATTCAGAAATGTGCTGAACTCTGTTTGGGAAGAGTTCAGCACTACACCCCACACCACATAGATCATTTTGTGGTTGTCCTTGGAGATTTTTTTTTCTTGCCACAAAGAGTTGGACTGTGGGGTGGTGGTGGGAACCCATAGCTCAGTAGCTCTCAAGCCTTTTACCTTGAGATTTTGGGTAGAAATTGATTTTTTTCTGTTGCTGGAGCTCATTCAGTTAATCAGACTTAATGGGGCTCTATGTGTGGAGAGCCTATGGAGGTAGAATCTCAGAGAACTGCTTCTCTTTCTCTAAATCACCTGTAAATCCAAAGCCATGAAGAAGACTCAACCTAGTAGTAGATGGTGATGAGCCAGTGGAGGCTGGTAGCTCTGAATTTGGTGGGGCTGTGAATCCATTCTGGGTTTCAGTCAAAACCAGCCAGAGCCCTAAAAGAGCTATCCAAGGTGTTGAGCAGCTTTTGGAAATGCCCCCTTAGTGCAAATGGCCGATATATTTATTAAAGTAGATTGCATTTTGTTTAATTTTTTAAAATGTGCCATTCTTTTTTTCTGCGTACAGCCTGAAGATTCTGGCAGCTACACCTGTATTGCCAGCAATGTTGCTGGTGAAGATGCCCACACTGTCAACTTGACAGTCCATGTGCTCCCCACCTTTACTGAGCTCCCAGGAGATGTGGCTTTAAACAAAGGAGAACGGCTTCAATTAACTTGTAAAGCAACTGGAGTTCCCATACCCAAAATCATATGGACTTTTAACAATAATATTATCCCAGGTGGGTTAATCTAGGGAAGGATAATTTGACAATATATTGTGAGATGAGATATGGGAAATGCAGGTTTCATTTTAGATATTTGAATTGTTGACATGGAGTTAGTACGTGCGTTTGGGAACGATGTCATTTGTATCTTGCAGTGTTCTGGTGCAAAATGGGCAAGCGATGATCAACTTTGGTTGGCAAGGGAGTCTCAGCGTTTTGAATTAAAAAGAACTCTTTACTAGACCAAATGGAAAAGCGACAAAATGTCAGACAGAAAGAGCAAACCATGGGCCATCTCATGTAAGGCCATTATCTAAGCAGGCTGTTCCAAAAGTGGAGCCCACCATTGTTTCTATTCTGGAAGCAGCATTCACCCCTTGCGCAATGGGGATTTAGGGCTTCTTTTAGGAAGCCTCAAAATGAGCAGAAACTCTCATTTCTGGATTGGGACAGGTTGATGGAGCTGCCTTATGTGAGCTCTGCCAACCGGCCCCAATCCAGAAATTAGTGTTTCTGCTAGTTTCCTGTTTCCAGAGGAAGCACTAAATCTCCATTGCGTGGGTTGTGGGTGCCACTTGCGGCATGGCTCACTTGGATACTGCCCAAGATGTTTTAGAAGTTACACAATATATAAGCAACATATCATGAATTATGCCAGCATGTGTTTTTAGCCCTGCTGTCCTTAAAATAAATGCTCATGCAGGCGTGATTGCCACATGCATGCATTTGAAGGAAGAACTGCTCTAATACACGTAGGTGCAATTCATCTTCTTGTGCAGGTTCTGCATTTTGTACTGTAATGAGCACATATTTGCATGTACTGTCTATGATAATCCATAGAAGGATGTGGGAGATCCATTCTCAGTCATCTGGTATGCATCCACCCAGCCCTCTCCAGTAGCTTCTTGCAGTAGTGATTAGCTTCATGCATCTTGCGTGCACATGAACACATGTTAGTGGAAACACAGAAGAATCCCAAATGCATGGAAGATTATTAATTGATTGATTTGATTCGAGTTCTGTCCCAGCTTTCCATCTGCCCAAAATGGCACTCAAGATGGCTAACAACAGTAAAACCAAGAATTAAAGCAAAAACGTAATTGAAACAATCATAAAGTCAAATCAACTAAAAGCACAATTAAAAACAACAAGAACTAAACAGCACCCAACCCAATAGAACCCCGTTCATCAACAGGAAAAATTAAAAAATGAACGGTTCAGAATAACTGTGATTGCCTTTAGAGTGCTATCAATGGAATCGTGTGTACATAGGTAACTTGAATGTGCACCTCCCTGTCCCTGAAATAGCTTCTGCCAAATCTCCACTATCGCTGCAGGACAAGGTCTGAGAATGGACTTTTTGCCAAGGGCAGGGTGGGTGTATTGTGAGCCCCTGTATAGATCCTCTAACAATACTCCACATCCATTGTAAAAACTGCCTTTGACATGCATGTTGGAGAAGCAACAAAGCCCAGTGAGTACTGACATACTAAACTCATTGTTCGGGTATATATTACTTCTTTCCATCATCCTGAGGGTCTGGGATATCTCCCACCCCACAAGATTATATAACACATTGAATCACTATTAAAATGTAAGATGCCCTATCTCTTAAAACCACTGAACATCTTCTTAACTGTCAGCACTGAAAGCCTTTGTTTCCTGGTCATGCTTAGGTAAATCTTTATTAGAAAGCAATCAGCAAAATATTCCACAAAAACAAGATGAACTGCAAGTAGAACTAGGAACAGAAAGAATGGCTAATGATATCCACCCGTGTTTCTTGACTACAAAGCTGTACCTTCTAGCATATGGGATACTGGACATCCAAACCAATGCTTGAAAAATATATAGCTTTATTGAGCTTTACTGAAGTTGTTTTAATTTTTGGTGGTTTGCTTCTGTTTTTCTGCCAGCACAATATGATGATGTGAATGGACTTAGTGAACTTGTTATCGAAAGAGTGTCTAAAGAGGATTCAGGTACCTATGTGTGTACAGCAGAAAACCTGGTTGGTTCTATCAAGGCTCTTGGATTTGTGTATGTTAAAGGTATGTATTACTGGTAAGTTTGGGAATAATTTTATTGACTCCTAGTTTCACATTATGTCTAACATCAGTATCATAGATGGCAATGGATAATAACGGAAATAGACTGCTTATTTGTTTGTTTATTGCATTTTTATACCTCCCAATAGCCGAAGCTCTCTGTGTGGTTCACATAATATGAAAATAAAAAAACTCCCATCAACAGTCGGACAAGATACCTCTTGTTCAGTGAATAATCAAATTCAAAAATACAGTTCACAAAACTGGATTCATTTTTGCCAAATTTCATGTTTTAACATCTTTATTTACTATTTTGAATTCATGATGAGTTTTCTACATATGTTTGCTTCAATTTTCATTTGATCTCTTATTTTATATGTATTTATTTAACCTATTTCCCCCCAGAACCTCCGGTCTACATGGGAGATTATCATTCCAGTAGGATTGAGCCCCTGGGTGGCAATGCTATTCTCAACTGTGAAGTTAGAGGAGACCCGCCTCCAACTATCCAGTGGAGCAAAAAAGGCGTTGGCATTGAGATCAGCAACCGAATTAGACAACTTGGCAATGGATCCCTTGCCATCTATGGCACAGTAGTGAGTCAAGGCTCAAATTGGTACTGGTGAAATAAATGAATTAATTATTCAGGATTTATCACTAATTTTTGTATCCCACCTTTCTTCCAAGGAGATCAGGAGGACAGAGTTAAGACTATCCCATTTATCTTCATAATAACTCAAGAGGCTAGGAGTGAAACATAAACTAGTGTTAATATCCCTTTCAATATTTATAGGGTTGGATCCAAACTTAGTCATACTTAGAGTAGACACATTGAAATCCACAGACTTAAGTTAGTTAAGTCCCATGGCTTTAAATGGGTCTACCTCAAGTATAATCTAATCTGGATCTAGCCCGTAATATATTTTACATGTGTGTTTTATAATGTACTATTCTACTATCTCCTGCAAACGGAATTCTCAAGCATTTCTATGCTACAGTATCGTTTCTAATCTCTCAAGCTACAATCCCAGCTATTGATATACATTATGGCATTACAAACTTTCTGCAGCCTTTATTATGTTGTAGTGGATCCCTTCTTGTTCATCTATCTATCTATCTATCTATCTATCTATCTATCTATCTATCTATCTATCTCACTATTTCTAAGACAGGAAGGAACAATTTCTAAGCCAGAAGACAATTCTGGATTTATCTCTTGCCTAACAAAATGCTTTTTTCTTCAGAATGAAGATGCTGCTGAATATACATGTGTAGCTACAAATGATGCTGGTGTGGTTGAACATCATGTCACCCTAACATTACACAGTAAGCCACAAAAGGATATTCATACTCTTATACTGGGAGGTCTAAATGTCACACTGCTGCTTTCAACAGAAATTAAACTTATTTATTCATTCATTTCTCTCTCTCTAATAGATTAGGTGGCCAATATCCACCTAATCAGCTTCATAACTGAGTCCCAAATAAGGTGTTTCCCACCTTGATGTTGCTTTCACCCATGATTCCATCCATCACCTGTTAATCTGTCCCAATGAAAATAAACATCCCTTGTAGAAGGGCATCATGGTATCGGGTGATGGAGGGCACGCTCAGAGATGGGAGACACCAACTAGGGATGCTTGAGGAATTCAGTCTTTGCCATTTCTTATGTGAATTGTCCTGATCCACCCAATAGTCCAGGAGGTGTGGATTGGGATGACTTTCAGATTATTTTTCAGATTTTGCACTTATAAGAATTTTTGCAGTGCAGGTCTTGGCTCAAAAAACACATCTTAGGAATTTATATTTTAGGTTAACCTACTTTGAGAACAAACATGTCTAGAAGTGTGTATTTTTTTTTTAAAGAAAATGCATTCAAAAAAATTTAAATGCATATTTAATAGGATGTTTGTGCAGAATTTTTAAGGAAAAATGCACAGGTCATTGTGGAAATGGGTTGGAAAGGATATGTAAACAAACATGAGAAAATATTCATTAGGAAATAGACTAATATGTTCATTCCTATTATCCCTGAGGCTTCTCGTCTTTCCAAGACAGTGACATTTTGACATCAGCATCATCTTTTTCCACCAGAGCTTGTGGGAGTTTAACTCAATATGAGCGCAAGTGGAAAATAATGTTGCCAGTGTCACTATGGTGGGAGTGTGCTTTTCTTACTGCTCAGCCCAGCCACTGGCTCGGAAGAAAGACAGGCCGTGCGGGCATTTCTTATTTTTGAGGGAGCCTGGTACCTTGATCCCTTGTTGAAGGAGAGGGCACAGCAGGTGACAGAGAAAATTGGGCACTTACAGCCTTCCATTTGAATTCTCAAGCACCCATTAAGGTTTCAAGTGCCCCTTAAAGTTTTGAGAGCTCAAACAGATCGCTTGATGTACAAGGCTGAGTACAAGGCTGCGTGGCCATCTTTAAACGTTAAGCCAGCAAACGTGGTAAACAATGTGAATCTGGGTAAGGGTGCTTAACCCTTCCCCAATCTGACACTTTCCCCCTGCAATCTCTATTGGTCTCTCCCACACCCCATAATAACAAAAGGGACTTTGACTTCCTTGTTGCTTCAGGGAGATATAAGTGAGAACACAATAGTAAGTGGTCCCTGTCAAAATTTATAACCCCCTCTTTATTTCCAATTCCCTTATGAATAAAATCTTTAACATACCACTGATCATATTGAAGAGGGAGTGTTGGAAAAAGGGAAGAGATCTCAGTGATATATCGCAAACAGGGAACATTCTGTTTATCTTAGGTGCACCTGTTATTACAATTGAACCAATAGAGACTATTGTGGATGCTGGAACCACAGCAGTGCTGAACTGCCAAGCAGAAGGAGAACCTCCTCCAACTATTGAATGGTCTCGCCAAGGCTGGCCTCTTTTTAACGAGGATCGCATGACCGTTTTGACGAATGGCTCCTTGCATATTGCAGTCGCACATAAAGAGGATACTTCTGAATACGAATGTGTAGCTAGGAACCTCATGGGTTCTGTACTTGTCAAAGTGCCCTTCATTGTCCAAGGTGGGTATTAACACCAGGTTGGGGAAGGGTGATCTGGAAGTAGCACGGCAACAGACTGTAAGTCATTTAGGAAATCTATGGTCTTGAAAGGCAGCATCAGGAAGGTTCTTAAGCCATCGGTCTTCCTCATTTTCATATACAGGACCCACTATTGTTCATGGTTATATGTGCAACTCAGTCTTCCTTCCATTCAGGTTCTTAAAACATCCATACATGGGTGTTACCAGGCAGACTTCCACCCAGGACCTACCCTGCTTTGCCATGCAAATAAAATGATAGTGGGCATCTTCAAGTGGGCATTAAGCCAGTGGAGACTGGTGCCTTCGATTTCAATGGGGCTGTGATTTCATTCTGGGTTTCAGTCAGAACCAGACAGAACTCTAAAGGAGATATCCAAGGTGCTGAATGCTAGTCCCAAAAATGGATTCAGGACATTGGAAAGCTCCTTCAGGGTTCTGGCTGGTTCTGACTGAAACCCAAAATGGAATCACATCCCACTGAAATAGGAGGCACCAGCCCCCACTGCATTAAGCTTAATTTACTCTTCTTTAGTTTTTTTTGGGGGGGGGAGTGTCTTTCTGTTTCTCCTTCTTTTAAAAAAACCCAAAAAACAAAGCAGCAGCAATGGCCCTCTGTTATGACTCATATGTCAGGTCACCATCTAGTTGTGGGTCAAGACCCACCCACTGAAGACTAATGGCTGGGGTAAACTGTTTTTAAAAAATGTCTGACATTTTCAAGTGGTTTTTTTTTAATAAGAGACAGGGAGAGCTAACATGCACATGCCTGACTGTGAGAGGAATATGGACTAAAATTAATACAATTGTTCCACTCCAGTGCATGGTGGCTTTTCTGAATGGCTTGACTGGCAGCCATGTAGCCTAACATGTGGCCAAGGTGTTCAAAAGAGGATTCGTCTGTGTAACAATCCTCTCCCTGCAAATGGCGGGCGGCGCTGCACCGAGCCTGATTATGAAAGACGCAGCTGTCAGAACAAACTATGTCCAGGTAACTTTTCACTCTTTGTATACATTCTTATGAGGTCTACCAGAAACTCAGAAGGCACTTAAGAACATAAGAGCCATTCTGGACAAGACCAAGGGCCCATCTAGCCCGGTACTCTGTTCGCACAGTGACCAACCAGCTGTCGACCAGGAAGGGAGTTTGGCATAAAGGGCCCTTGTTGTCAACAGTAAAGCAATGCCACTGTTTCAGCTGTTCATGGAGGGCTCACGCATTATTTTCTGTTGTGGCATGTATCGTGAACCTAAATACAGTTACTTTGAAATGAAGCTCCATTTGTGTTAGTGGAACCTCCTTCCAAATTAGCAAGCTTAGTAGCCTTGATAACAGTAAATAGTTTTTATTTTAACAAAAGGAAGTTCCAGGAAAATTCTGAATAAAGAGACATTTTTTTGCCATTTACCTGGGGTTCATTTTGACTGAGGTTCATTTACCAGGCATATCTGTATATCTGACAAAGTTTTGCTCATCCCAATACGTTTCAGCCTGTATCTTGAAGAGTCACGTATAATATATGTTCTATTTAGTGGATGGCAGCTGGTCGGAATGGGGTTCTTGGGAAGAATGCTCTAAAACCTGTGGGCAAGGCAATAAGACAAGAACCAGAACATGTAGCCACCCTCCAGCTCAACATGGCGGAAAGCCCTGTGATGGCAATGCTGTGGAGTCAACCATATGCAACGATAGGCCGTGTCCAGGTAAGGATACTGAGGGGGCTGTTAAGTGGCACATATGAATTTTCTTCTCTTCTCTAGAGGGTTGCTTCTCCGTCTCTTTCATGTTAGGACCCACCTATAAAGCTTGGGTACTATTTTAGGTCCCCCTCTCCTCCATCCTGCATCCCCCAAAAGCATCCCTAGAAGCTCTTTGGGCCTTCCTTCCTCAACAGGGTGGGCAATGTTGCAAGACTGCTGGAGAAGGACTAAACTGCAACTCCGCTTGCATAAGGTGTGGTTTTAGGTTCTTCTTTGTGGTCTCTGTGCATCACACATATGGGCTCTGTGCAGAGCTACAGTCGGAAGACTTCTATAGTTTAGATTAATCTTTGGCAGGAACCCTCCCCCACTCCGTAGTGCACATGTCTAGGAGGGTTCCCACCCAATCCCCAGTTCTCCTTTGACCACCTCACGGCTACATCGCCGAATTTCTACTCTAAAGAAAAATTACTATTTACAGCTGAGTTTCGTACTTTACCTCAAGTTTTCCTCAGCGTTACTTGCTTTTTGTATATAGTTACCTATCTTCTCTTTCAAAAAACAAATAAATTAAAATTAAAATTCCCACCTCCTCGCCCTAGATACCAAAGGCGAAAGAACGACTTTAATGACAGGCGTCGGTTTTGACTGCACTCCCCATGACATCAATCCTTCACCTTTCGGCCACCGACTCTCAAAATTCTTCCCCACATGGAATTCTTCCCCAACAAACACATCCACCTGAGAATGTGGGCAGGATGTGCGGGGCACTGATGTAGGGAAGAAGAGATGGGAAAGATCCCGTGTGCAAGCGTCCTTCCACTTGTGCAACCTCAGGATCCAATCTGATGCTTATTGTCTTTGTTAAGGAAGTTTCAGGTTGATTGGTAACTTTGTTTGTCTTCCAGTTAATGGTGCCTGGGGCTCTTGGCTACCATGGGGACCTTGCAGTGAAACATGCGGCAAAGGTACTCACACCAGATTAAGGCTATGCAATAACCCCCCTCCTTCATTTGATGGCTCTTACTGTGACGGGGCTGATAAGCAGATGCAGGTTTGCAGTGAGAGAGACTGCCCAGGTGAGTTGCGCACAGGACGGATTATCTATTTGCAGGGCTTTGTGGGTTTTTACAAAGTCAAATTCTGATCTCATAAAAAATGTAATTTTAAGAACAGGAAACTGTAGATGGAAGGTAAGAGGGGGATGAAGGGAAGTCGAGGTAGATTTGGGCTTGTGGAGTCAATACTTGGTCTTGAAAATATGTGGGTCAAAAAGGCTTCACTGGAAACTCACTGGAAACTATCCCTAGCCCACTGCATTAGAGATAGAAATCAAGAGAGAGTAAAATTTTCAGAAGAGGTACTCCTCTCATCAGGGTGGACAATTTAGTCTAGTATCTGATACATCATTTTTCTGTATGCAGGGAGGTGGTTCCCACCCACCCCCATCTATCAAGGAGTGTTCAAAAACACAGTCAATCAGAAAGTGGTACAGTCCAGAAAAAAACATTATGACAAGATTCTACTTGAGCAGGCTATAATTTGGCCAGTCGTTCAGCTACGATTCCTTTACTCCCTATGTAACATTTCTTTTCACATGTCTGCCCTGTTCATTCACTCACTCTCTCACTCCATTTCTATCACAATAGCCAAAGCTCTCTGGGTGGTTCACAAAAATTAAAACCATAACAGCATGATGATTGCGTCCAGTTCTGGGCTCCACAATTCAAGAAGGACGCAGACAAGCTGGAGCATGTTCAGAAGAGGGCAACCAGGATGATCAGAGGTCTAGAAACAAAGCCCTATGAAGAGAGACTGAAAGAACTGGGCATGTTTAGCCTGGAGAAGAGAAGATTGAGGGGAGACATGATAGCAGTCTTCAAATACTTAAAAGGTTGTCACACAGAGGAGGGCCAGGATCTCTTCTCGATCCTCCCAGAGTGCAGGACACGGAATAACGGGCTCAAGTTAAAGGAAGCCAGATTCCGGCTGGACATCAGGAAAAACTTCCTGACTGTTAGAGCAGTGCGACAATGGAATCAGCTACCTAGGGAGGTTGTGGGCTCTCCCACACTAGAGGCCTTCAAGAGGCAGCTGGACAACCATCTGTCAGGGATGCTTTAGGGTGGATTCCTGCATTGAGCAGGGGGTTGGACTCGATGGCCTTGTAGGCCCCTTCCAACTCTGCTATTCTATGATTCTATGATTCTATGAAGGATAAGATAAAACCTTTAAAAGTTTAAAATATAGTAAAACCAAAGTAAAAGCCAGCAGCAGTATAAATATCTAAAAACACATTTAGAAAGCAAAATTGAAGGACTAAAAAGCTTAGGACAATAAAACAACAACAACCGTATTCTCCTGGTACTGAAAACACCGTAACAGAGGCACCAAGCAAACCTCTTTGAGGAAGGCATTCCACAAATGTGAAAAGAGTGACCACTGAAAAGGCCCTCTCCTTAGTAGCCACCTCACATCATTTGGTGGGGTTACCAGGAGGGCCTCTGAAAATGACCTTAAGGGCTGGGCAAGCATATAAAGCAGGGGGTGAGGTAGCGCAGGGGGGGAAGGCATCGAACCCTCCCCTTATGTCTCCTCAGTTTATTTATTTATTTAATTACATTTATATACCGCCCCACAGCCAAAGGTCTCTGGGCAGTTCACAAAAGCTAAAAACAGTAAACATTAAAAATATACAAAATTTAAAAACCATCAGAGACATAACAACAACAGTATAAAAACAGCAACATCCATTTAAAACAATTCTGGGTTCCATTACAAAACAAACTTAGCGTTCAATGCCTTTAAATGCCTGGGAGAAGAGGAAAGTCTTGACCTGGCGCCTGAAAGATAACAACGTTGGCGCCAGGCGAGCCTCATCGGGGAGATTATTCCATAGTCGGGGGGCCACCACCAAAAAGGCCCTCTCCCTTGTTGCCATCTTCCAAGCTTCCCTCGGAGTAGGCACTCGGAGGAGGACCTTAGATGTTGAGCGCAGTGTATGGGTAGCTTCATGTCGGGAGAGGCGTTCCATCAGGTATTGCGGTCCCAAGCCATGTAGGGCTTTTTAGGTTAAAACCAGCACCTTGAATTGGGCTCAGAAACATATAGGCAGCCAATGCAAGTGGGCCAGAATCAGCGTTATATGCTCAGGCCTCCCTGCATCAGCTATCAATCTGGCCACCGCATTTTGCACAAGCTGCAGCTTCTGAACCGTCTTCAAAGGCTGCCCCATGTAGAGGGCATTGCAGTAATCTAATTTGGAGGTTACTAGAGTATGGACAACTGAAGCTAGGTTATCCCTGTCAAGCACTTTTATCCCTTCCTAATTCACCTGCAGTATCAGAGCTATGAAAAGTGCTGGAGCAAACAACTGGAGGGGAAGGAAGGAAGCGGGGAGGCCTCAGTTCTATTCTCCCCTGTACATCTTTTCTGTGAATGAGGGATGTACCACCTGCTTTGCACATAAATGACGGTCCTGTTTCATTTAATTTGGCCCTTATATTCTGCTCTCTTGTATTATTTCTGGACACCTTTGTGGTTATATGGAATGTGTACAGAACTTGTATTTCAGTGCAGGAAATGGAACTGTATTTGAAAGAGTGTAAAACCTCAATCTCTCTCCCACTATTATTTTTTACCAGTCAATGGAAAGTGGTCTTCTTGGTCCAGCTGGAGTGTCTGTACTATGTCCTGTGGAGGTGGCACCCGGCAGAGAACAAGAGATTGCTCAGACCCACCACCACAATATGGCGGACACACATGCGAAGGGAGTGATGTGCAGGTTGACTTTTGTAATAACGACCCTTGCCCCAGTAAGTGCCTTTGGGACTGGAACCATGGGGGGATACAGAGCCTTCCTATAGATAACTTTTGCTCTTCTCCTAATGCCAGATTGCCGAAGCCAAATTGAGTGAAAGTCCTTGGTAGCTATAATGAGGCAGATTGAAACACTAGTGTTTTTTTTTTCTCAAATGTTTTGCAGTACTTTAATTCAGGGGTGGGGAACCTGTGACCTTCCAGATGTTGTTGGACCACATTCCTTACCATCGGTCTGCTGGGGCTGATGGGAGTTGGAGTCCAACACTTGGAGGCCCCATTGGTTCCCCACCCTCCCTTAACGATATATACCTGAAAGCTGTTTTGTATGCTACATTTGGAAGAAAGATCCTTTCCAGCTCTCAGCTGGTTGATGAGTGGAATCACGTCACAGATCCAAGTTGCTGTGGTTGCCCTCAACTCACACAACCCCATCCACTTTTGAACAGCACAATCCGTTCACACTGTATCACAGTATTATCAAGGAATGTAAGGGATGTAGATAAACACCAAGAACAGAAAGAGTTTGAATTAATTGGGGGGGGGGGACAGCCACATGGATCACATACAAAATCTCCCCTGAGGTGCAAAAGGGGACCAGTGTCCACATGCAGCATTACAAATAAACAAAAGCCATAAATGCCCCAGCCTTGATGCCCCAGCCTTGACAGTGAAAAGCTCTTCCACGCCATTCTTAGAGGCAGTGTGCCTCCATTAGTATACAAATTGGCCTCCAGGTTGGGACAAAAGCATTCCATTGGATTTCTGTGCCCTTAAGGGTAAAGATTACTGATTTGAAAAATGCCTTGTTTCCACAGTGCACGGTAATTGGGGCCCTTGGAGCCACTGGGGAACTTGCAGCCGAACATGTAATGGTGGCCAGATGAGGAGGTACCGGACTTGCGACAACCCTCGTCCACTCAATGGAGGAAGGGCCTGTGCCGGGGCTGATACACAAATACAGAGGTGTCGTGCAGAGCTATGTCCTGGTGAGTTACCTTGGTATGTACATGGCTACTACCTCTATACATGAAAGGCAACAGTCTAGATTTCTGTATAGTACTGAAGTGATGAAGAACCCAATTTGCATGTGTTATTTCTTTTTAAAAAAAATAAAACAAAGATACTAGAAGTAACAGCCTATTTTAAAGAGGCTTTTTGCTTTTGCTTTTTTCTTCTTCATATGGCCACGAATCCACCAGCCAGGCTGATAGGTTTGAAATATGGCCAATGAGCTAGCAGCTGTCTGCTCTTTTAGGCCTAAAGTACATGTGCTTTGCAGTAGACCCGTGTCTTCAAATGCAGCTCTGCCCCCACAAACCCAAAATCAGGGGTGGGTGCAGTTTAAAGCACCAAAGGCACATAGGCAACAGTGCTGAGCCTTCCTTCCGTGTGCTGTTTTATCTTTTTGCAACCCTCCACGCCTCCACCCCCACTTTTTCCCCACCTGGGTTTACATCCAGTTACAGACCCTGGTTGGAGGGAAAGGGCTTTATGGGGTGGACTGCCAGGGTTTAGCACTGCCCTTCACTACCCTATTCAGCACTTGAATCACACCTCCACATCCTGATTTAAGGGTGACCTGGGTTGACGCACATTTGGAAAGACAAATCTGCTGCCCCCCGATGCAGTTTAGGCCTTACATAAACCAGTCATATACATCTTCCTTGTATTGAGCAGAGTTGTGGGTGTGTAACCTTAATGTGATCTAGAGTAGGTTTTCTTTAAAAATAAAGTACAATCTGATACTAGGATTCTGGGGGGCTGTCTTCACAGTGCCGGATTGGCACCACCTCCCTATTCAACCCCGTGCTTTCCTTCTCCCAGGTCAGCAGCGGGTAATCCCATGCTGAAGATGGAGTGAGGGGTTTCCGGGAGGCCATCTGGGTCCCGGAGCTGCCCCCCTTCCTGATGGAAGGTCACCTTCCACCAAGCTCCACCCCCAAGTTGACCCCAGATTGGCCACGGAGCAATGTCACATGGCAGAAGCATTGTATTAACATTGCTCCATTTGAAAAAGTCAGGGTAAATCCCTGACTTTTTCAAATCGAAGCATTGTGGGAAAGTCCCGTGGTGGCTGCGAAGCTGCGCTTGCGTCGTCTAACCAGCACAGTGCAGATCCACAGCCACCGCGGGGCTTTCCCCATGTATAGACAGCCCCCAGTTCCCCCACACACGTTTCGCTTAGTACAGAACATTTGCACCCACTGTTAAGTAAGTTACCACATGAAAAGCATCAGTCCAACTCTGTTAATTCTGCTCTCAACCTTCTGTACTGGTTTACAGAGCATGGAAACTGGGGGACATGGCTGCCTTGGAGCACATGCTCTGCTTCTTGTGGAGGAGGGGAGCAGACCCGGACGCGGCTGTGCAATCATCCAGCCCCATCCAACAATGGACGTCCTTGTCCTGGAGACAAGTCCCAGATATCCAGGTGTAACTATCAAGCTTGTCCAGGTAGGTACGCAGATGCAAGACTGTGTATCAAATGCTGAGAAGCAAAAGAAAAAAAAGATTATGTCATGGATGCTGTGGTGCATGATATTCTGACCTGAACAAAGGTGTTCTCTGAATACACAAGAGAATTCAAGGCATTCAGTGTACAGTGTAAACATGTGAGGAGAGGGAACTCTGTACACCCCCCTCCATTTCTAGCACGTTTCTGTCACTAGACTAGAAACTAGATGGACGAAACTACACTTTACAAGACACAGAGCCACTGCTGCTCCATATCTCTGTGCTCTCTTTCTTGTGATGTCTAGTACAAAGAAAAAGTGTCACATTATTAGTACAAAAATGTGCATCTTCACACGTCTTTCTTACATTGGGGGCAAAGGTATAGAGAAGGGAGATGCACAGCATCTGATGTAATAAGGAAGAGAGAATAAAGAGACACGGAGCGGGATCCCTCAGGTTGGCCTTCAGATGAGAATGTGAAGGGGAGCAGCCATAGCTAAGAGAAAGGTAACATACACAAGGCCCCAGTTCAATCCCTGGTATCTCTAATTAATTGGATGTTGTATGGTTTGCCTAAGGCCTTGGAGGGCCACTGACAGGCAAAGTTGAATGTATTGAGCTAGAACAGGGAGTTCCAGTCTTTTGGGGCCATTGGGCATGTTTGGAATTTTGAGAAAGGGGGAGGTGCCCTTTCACAAAATGGCTGCTGTGGTGGGCGCAGCTACTCACAAAATACTAATTACACAGAAAGACAAAATGGCAAAGGTAAAAGACAAGTGACTTGACCTAAAGCCTGAATGCATGTCAGAGGTAGAGTCTGAGCAAAACCACAAACCCGTCCATTTGAACCTACAGTTTTCTCGCCTGTTCAGATTCCTCCCCCACCCTGCTGCAAACTCTCTCTCTCTCTCTCTCTCTCTCTCTCTCTCCCTACACTCCCAGCACAGAAGATCCACTCATCCCATTAACATTTCTTTCTTTTTCTCTGGGTAATTCCCAAAACACTCTGGATCACCTCTACACACACACACACACACACACACACACACACACACACACACCTTCCTCTGGATCATTTCCCCATGCCATAACACATGCTCTCGCTTGCTCTGTCTTCCACCCCAATTCTACCCAATGCTCTCCAGTGCCCTTCACTAGGGCATTCCCTGATGCTCTTCCCAGTCCACCAAAATTACATGGCAGGATCTTTTATTTTTCCTTCCTTCTCTCTCTCTCTCTCTTTCTCTCTCTCTTTTTCCAACAGTTTTGGCAGATGGCTGGGAAGCAGCAGTGCACTGGTCTCCAACTGCCTCCCTTCCCTTGTGTAACCCAGAGACCTGCTGAGAACAGGAAAGGAGTAGGGTGGGTGGGCCACAGGTTGGAGCTTTGCTGCTTTCCAGCCACCTGGGATTTTCTTTGTTTTTGTCTTTTAAATCACTTTTTAAAACCAAATCAAGAGGGGCAGGATGCACCAGCAGGCACCTAGGGAGATGTCTAGGAGCACTGTGGTGCTCATGTGTTCTGCGTTGCCAGCCTCAGGGCTAGATTGCCAGCCTCAGGGCTAGATTGCCAGCCTCAGGGCTAGATTGCCAGCCTCAGGGCTAGATTGCCAGCCTCAGGGCTAGATGACCTGAATCAGGAAAGGGCAACTTTATTTGCTCCAAGGACTGCATAGCTGATGGAGAGCCATGACACATACTGGTATTACGAGTACTTAGACTGTTATTGTTGTGCTGGATCTGCACTAGTGCTGGGACACACTTCGTATACCACTTTTCTAGAGTTATTTCCTGCTTTTTATTCCATATTATTCAAAATACCAAACAGATGTCATTGTGTGTGCTACAAGGTATAAATGCGCAACAGGGATATAGCGTTACCATGATGAGATCGTATCAATATGGCATGAGGTGTAGCTCTGGCCTTGGTCTTCACCTTTTTGGTGGAGATGTAATGAATCTTCTGACCAGCTCACAACATTTTCACTAGGCTAAATGGACCGATGTTCTGACTTATGTTCAGCTAGACTCAGTGTACACTTTGAAAGTTTTTTGCTCAATCTACCTGGCCAAACTTTGCACATGAATCCAACCATTTCTTATTACTGCTTCACAAAAAGGTACCTTAAAAACGTTGGAAAGTCATTAAAATTGCTGGGTAACCCAAGGGAAGTTGCTTGTCGCTCTCCTTACCTGAAAGCACACAAATATGCAGAAATCTAGTAAAAAAAAATTGAAAATAAGTTTTGAAAATACAGGTGTCTCTCTTATTGCCAACACTTGGTATATTTTTCAGTTGTTTCCTTAAAATATGGCACCAGAACACAGAAAAGTTTACATGTCCTGGCCAAGATCCTAACCAAAGAATTGCATAAAGGCTGCCTGAATTCCTCCAGGAATTTGTTCAGTTTCCTTTCCTGGCATACTCTGCAGCCATTAACACTGGCAAGCACTGTTAAACGATAGTTGCTTTTCACACTCCGAGGACTTTGCTTCTCACTCTGCTTTTTTCATTTTGAGAAATGTGCAACTCATAAAAAGGCTCTGGAGACCCCTCTAGGGATCTACGGCCTGGAAGAAGTTTTGTAACGTCACCGTTTGAGTGTGCTGTTTCATTTTATGTCTCCCTCTAAACAGAGAGGCCACTGTGGCCGCACAGAACTCATGTTTGTTTTTGTTTGTCTTTAATATTACAAAGTAAGTGATTTTACAGATAAGGATGATGGCCCGATCCAGCAGGGCTCTTTTAATATCCTTATGTTCTAAAATATGCTTATCTAGTCCAGCATTCTGTTCCCACAGTGACCAACCAGATGCCTATAGGATAGGAAGCCCAAAAGCAGGACATGTGTGTAATAGTAACCTCCTGCTCATGTTTCTGTTACTTTGATATTCAGAGATATACTGCTTCTGTTACTGGAGGTAATATGTAGCCACCCTGACTATTAGCCAGATTCAAAGTGCTGGTATTAACATTTAAAGCCCTAAACGGCCTGGGGCCAGGCTATCTGAAGGAACGCCTCCTCCCATATGTACCTGCCCGGGGGTCCTTCTCCGCGAGCCTCTGCCAAAGGAAGTGAGGCAGGTGGCTACCAGGAGGAGGGCCTTCTCTGCTGTGACACCCCGGCTGTGGAATGAGCTCCCTAAGGAGGTTCGCTTGGCACCTTCATTATATACCTTTAGACGCCAGGTGAAGACCTTTTTATTCTCCCAGCATTTTAACAGTCTATAAATTAATTGTAACTTTGCTGTTTTAAATTTGTAATTTTGCATTGCTGCTGTTTTTATCTGGTTGAGCTTTTATATTGTATTTTATATTATGGTTTTATACTGTTGTTTTAATCTTTGAATGTTTTTAATTTTTGTGAACCGCCCAGAGAGCTCCGGCTATTGGGCGGTATAGAAATGTAATTAATTAATTAATTAATTAAGTAATAGCCTCATCCTCCTTGAATTTGTATACTTCCCTTTTAAAGCTATCCACATTGGCAACTATTACTACATTTTGTGGAAGCGAATTCCATAATTTAACTATGTGCTGTATGAAGAAATATTTTTTGTTTGTACTTTCTTTCCCTTCCCCAACCTCCCCGTTAACAGGTGGGCCTCCACGAACTAGAGGAAGTGTCATTGGCAATATTAACAACATTGAGTTTGGAATAGCTTTTCTGAATGCCACCGTAATAGAAAGTCCAGATCTGGACACTAGAAGGATACAAGCCAAAATTACAAATATCCCTCGGACTCTTGGTATGTCTGATTCTTTTGTAGTAGAGAGTTTACCAAGGCTTATCAAAGGTATACAGTTTAATTCAGCTGAAATACTGGCTCACAGTTGGCAAGAATGGCCTGTGTTCATCATGGCTAGGAGACGAGACAGCGTGGTTTTCTTGGGGCACATCTACATGAAGGGTTTGCCCCAGGGTGGCTTTGCAGTAGCAGCATGTCATCTACATGACGCAGCTGCCATTGCGAAGCCATCCAGGGGCAAACCCTGGAAACTCCGCTCCGAAAAAGTTGGGCACTTACCCGACTTTTTGGGCAATGGAGCCCATGGTGCCCCCTGAATGGTCGCCATGGGGGGGCCCGCACCTCTGGAAAGATTTAAAAAATGGGGGAGGAGGAGAGAAACGAGGCTGTTCCTCCCCACCTTTTTAATTTTATTATCCATATCTGCAGAGCTCCGCAGATACAGACAATAAAAATAAAAATAAATGGGGGTGGGTGGGGAGGAACAGGTAGCCAGACGGAGGAGACGTGGTTTGCCCAGTCCCTCTCGTGTCCTCCTCTGGCTGGCTTGTTCCTCCCCCACCCCCCATTTTTATTTTTAATTATTTGTATCTGTGGAGCTCCGCAGATACAGATTATAAAATAATAAAAAGGGGGGAGGAACAGCCCTATTCCTCTCCTCCCCCTCCCGTTTTTGTTTACTTTTCATGAGGTGCGGGGCTGTAAAATTTGCACTTGCCTTCCTTCCCGTGCAGAAGCTGGGAAGGAACGCAAGTGTGGGTACATAGCGCCTGGCGGCGCCAAAGCACCTCCGTAAAAATGGGGGCTTTGACTTTGCTACCACCGGGTATCACATCCTTGCAGTTAATATACTGGCACATCCTCCTGTATCAGAGAATGACATGCAAAACTATTTATTTATTTATTATTTGGAATTAATTTTATTCGTCATTCAATTGTAAGCCTATGCGGCAGGGTCTTGCTATTTACTGTTTTACTCTGTACAGCACCATGTACATTGATGGTGCTATATAAATAAATAAATAAATAAATAATAATAATAATAATAATAATCTGTTGTATGAATGGCAAAACTGATACCTAGTTTAGAGTGAAGACAAATGAAATGTGAAATTTGAGTTTGCACATCTTTTTCAAATAGGATAATAACTGTCTAGAAGCAGCAGCAATAAATTAGAACCCTCTCTACATTAAAGGAAATCACTTTGTTTAACTGGGGCTGTTGTGATTCCTTGTTTTTTTGGCATGATTGATATGGGCTGCATTACACAGGAGGAGAGGGGCAACAAGGCGGAAAATCCTGCTTTTTCCCCAGGCACCTTTAAAGAGCAGACATGTTTGAAACGAAGGAGTGCCTCCCTCCCTCCCTTGCATATGTGTAAAGGAGCGGGGGATGGGGTGTCTTGTTTTTGCCTGCTGTAAGTCTGCAACTCTCCGCACTTACTTGGGAGCCAGTCCTATTGAACACAGTGGGGCTTACTTCTGAGTAGACACATGGGGGAACTACAGAAAGAAGAAAAAAACCAATTAAAAAGAATCACATTGGATTAAAACCTAGCACAATTATAATCTATCTTGTGGTCTTATAGAGCACTCTACGTACCCACGGCACACTTACTTGGGAGTAAACCCCATTAAACTTAAAGGGGTGCTCTTGGTGGTGGTGGGTATCAAAACTGTCTCTCTTTATTGCAGGGAGGCATTTGTAGTTTGTATCCCGTGTTTTAATGTTTTTTAATTTTACTGAACCTCCCAGAGAGCTTTGGCTATGGCGTCGTACAGAAATGTAATAAACGAAATGAAAAACACAGAAAAGAGGACAGCACGTGCAGACGACTGTGTTTTCACCATCACGCTCACTGTAATCTCCAGGGTTATGACTGGCTCTGCTGTTTTATGAAATATTTACTGCAATCAATAACAAAGGAAAAAGTTTATTCAGGGTCACATGATATTTTAAGCCAAACATTTGTGTGTGTGTGTGTGTGGATTCTGGGAAGTAATGCAAAAATAAATGAAAACAAAGGACGCTAATACAAAAAACAAATGTTGCTGTACTTGTAACAATGTTTTCCCCCACTAAAGGTCCAGCAATGAGAGCACTGGTTTCTATTCTGAGTCCCATTTATTGGACAACAGCCAAGGAAATTGGAGAAGCTATGAATGGTTTTTCACTCACTGATGCAGTTTTCAAGAGAGAGACACAAGTGGAATTTGCTACTGGTTAGTAAATTGGGAAAGAGGTTTCCATTTTGCATATCAAACAAAAGGTGTGGAATGAGAAAAAATATGATTTTGGCAATTTTGGGTGCTGGTCCTTCCGTAATCCCTGTCAACTGTCAATCCAAGCTGGTAGCTTTAAAGTTTTTAGAGCACATTTAAATGGTTCATTGTTAGTTAATTTCAGGCCATGCGCTGCTTATGAATTAGAACAATTATTAAAATTCACAGGGGAGATCTTACGAATGACACACGTTGCCCGTGGCTTGGACTCAGATGGTTCTTTACTCTTGGATGTTGTCATCAGTGGTCACATACTACAGCTACAGTCATCAACTGATGTTAATGTAAAGGTAAGTCAAAATGTTACTGAAACCGTATATATTACTCTTTAGGTTTTTTCCCTCTTATATAGGAGGAAAAAACATAACATTAGCATGTCATATGATGCTACTATCATAGATGTTAAAGAGGTCTATAGGATATTGGATAGGTCTATTCTATTGGATAGTCTGCTCATTCAGTAGGCCAAGATTTGTCTCTAGTCTTTTTAGGGAGCAATGTCTAGCCCCTAGACATTGTCTGAGGGGTCATAGGATAGTGGGGATTTCCCCCCCCCCTCCAAAGTTGGAGACACTGTCCTAACCTCAGAAGGAGGAGATGGAGATCCACACACCCTACCCTGCCCCCCTTCATAGCCTGCACAGTTCTTCCTGTGCCAGCTGGCCTCCTAGGTTGGAAATTTGACCTCGGAGGGAAAGAAGGCGTTCCAGTTGGGTGGGGAGGGGAAAAGACATTGAGGCCAGCATATGATTTATCTGGAACCTCTTCCAGCCTCCTTCTCTCCCCCTCCAAAGTACTGTCGTTCCAAGTTTGGGAGCTTCTGGGTATTTAGAGGGCAATCAGTCGCTCTTTTGAACTGCAATGTTCACTTTGTTTTCACTCAAGATCTTTTGCTCCACAATTATAATAAAGCTGCACCATTGTCAATCTCAGCTCTTCTATTTTTCTAAAGAAGTATTTTCTTTTCTTCTTCACTTCTTCACAAGCTTGCTTCTTCATTGAGTATTGCAGTGCTTTGAGCAACCAGACACAGATTAGTTACTATTCTGCCTATTGTTTAAGAAGGAATTATTTCCCCAGAAATTGAAAATCTGATACACTAAATATGGGTGTGTCCTCTGTATGCAATGCTGTATTCAAAACACCTTGGGAATATTACATCTGCATTGCGCCCTGAATGAGCCTTAAGAAATACATTATACTGGTTGTCTGGTCAAGATAGTTTAAGTCACGTAGCAGGTTGTGCTGTTTGCCTTAGCAGCTTACAAAATTAATGCTTAAAGCCCTGACTGCCATCATAGTTCTATAAATTTATTTATTTATTTATTTATTAAACTTATATACCGCTCCCATAGCCAGGGCTCTCTGGGCGGTTTACAGAACTATGAGTCTTTGGTTTAAATGTCTAGATATATTTCATTTCAGATTCACTGAGCTCTTTATTTGCTTAATTATTATTTGAATATTTTTTTCCTGTCAAACATTATTGAAATTTTGAATCTGTTTTATTAATGGCCTTTGGATGGCAAATAAGTAACATGACAGGACAAGGAGGAATGATTGAGAAATGAAACATTGCTGGGAGTTCCAATATGTTAGAGTGTTCCCATTGATCTTATTGGATAGAAATGGTTACTATGAGTGAACCAAAGAGTGAAGAGCCCCCCCCCCCCATACACACACACAAAATGGAGATAAGAGGTGTTCCATAATGGAACTTGCCCATCATGTGCTGATTGGGAAGGACATTTTTATTCTACGGATGTGTTTACACCTGCACTCTTAAACAGCAGTAGCCTATCTCAGTAGGACAGTCAGCAATAAATGACTTCACTTCTGTACTGTTGATCCAAGTCCATCTATATCCTATTTACTGCTGGTGTCACTTTTATAATGAATTTCTGCTGTCTGAGAATTTGTGCACAATCATGCACATTGCGTGGCCTCCATATTGGTTGATTCATTTTAAGGAATGGTTGTGCTGATGGTTGTGCGTTGCTGCATATTAGGTATACTCAATGGGAAGCCTGGAGAATGACAATTTAATGTCTCCTTAATCTGGAGTTGTGATGTTCATTTCAGGATTATACAGAAGATTACATTCAGACAGGCCCTGGTCAGCTCTATGCTTACTCTACACGACTCTTCACCATAGATGGAGTTAGCATGCCGTATACTTGGAACCATACCATTACCTACGATCAAAAGCAAGGATCAATGCCCTTTCTGGTTGAAACACTACAAGCCTCTTCTGTTGAAACAGAATACAACCCACTCGAAGAAGCTCTAACTTTTAAAATCCGTGCTTCCATTACAAAAGGTATTGCTTGGGGGAAATTGTACACAGGGTTTGTGCAAAAATATATGCTTCAGCCTTGTGGGACGGACGCAAGAAATAAGAGACGACACAAGTGCTGGAATTAAACTGGGCCACTTTTATTCAAGATCTGCAAAGGGGGGTTCTCATCGGGCATCTAGCCAGGCCTGCGTTCAGGCCTTCCTAAGTGAAGGGCGAGCTTTCCTGGCCCAGAGGGTGGCGCTCAGTTTCGCCGCCCTGCTGTCCATCCCCAACGTGGGGTAGGGAGACCTTCCCTTGTCACCCCCAACCCATGCCTCCCAAGGCTCAAGGTGGGTGAGAGAGGTCGGCCTCAAAGGTGGTCCTTCTCCCCCGGCCTGGCCACAAGGCTCAACACCGGGAGCCCTCGGGAGTCACCTATCACTGTAACCGTGCCTTGGAAGCTCGCCATTATATTCCCTCTGGATGCCCCTTCTCTACCTGCCTTAATTAAGTGACCAATTATCTCGCAGCCAAATTGACCTAGTTATACTCCCCCAATGTCTTACAGTGTGGAGTAGTCGAAACAATTCACACCCAATTCAGAGCGTGAGCAAAAAATTCCTACTCGGCCCCCTAGTGGCAACCCATAGTACACACTGTCTACAGGGAGGGAGGGAGGGAGCCGCAGAAGCACGAGGGCAAGAGGGCTTGGAAGGGTCGGACATCTGCTCTTAAGGGCCCGAACCCCGCCCAGCCCCAGTGGCGGGAAATCCTGCCAACGCAGGATAGCCACGTCTCTTACCCTGCCCCCGCCCACAAAACCCTCCCCACGCCCAGGCTTTGCCGGGCATGGCAAAATGGGCATTCTCAGAAGTGGATTATGTCTAAACCAGGATATTGATTTTCATTCCAAGCCTACCCCTCCCAAGGACTCAGATCAGGTCACATATACAAAAACTACCTGTACAGTGCCAATAAAATGAGACAAACCAAATGCTAAAGTTCAGGCCATTAAGGTTTAGCCAAGTAAAACAGTTTTGGGTTGGACCCATTCTTAGCACAGACTTAGCATGGCTTAGACCCATGCTTAGCACAGACCCATTGAAATCAGTGGGGAAAGTTGGTTATACTGACTTAAGTCTCATTGATTTCAATGGGTTCACTCCAAGTCTGGATCCTACTGAATGCATCTAAAAGATGCTCAGGGTTGGGCTTTGACAAGTCACCCCACCCCCAAAAAGGAGTTTCATGCTTGCAAGGCAGTCACTGGCATATTCTGCCATTTACAACATCATGAATATCAGGTCAATGGAGGAGTGGGGGAGGGCGCACAACTTTACAAATAAGTTTGAGTAGCCTGAGACCTATACCAGGCATGCCACTCTTGGGTATATTTTATTTATTTATTGCATTTCTATACCGCCCAATAGCCAAAGCTCTCTGGGCAGTTCACAAAAATTAGGTAGGTTTGAGCAATGGAGTCCCAAACATGCATAAGCCATTATCTAGTGTACATGTTCAGATTTCACACTGGCCCCTCTTCCATCTTCCCAATAAAGTGGAAGTGGGCAGTCCTTCTATGCTCATAAAGAAGGAAGGCCTCCTTCAGGCACAGTATCTGACATGCTAGTGAAGGTTCTTGCATTTTTTTCCCCAAAATTTGGACTGATTTTTTCCATGGTTTTACATTAAAAATACATCTTATACACCTTCACAGCAGTAGATTTTTGCACAAACATTTGTCTAGCTTTGAATAGAGAACGTTTCAACCAAAATGCAAAGGACCTTGAAAAAGTCATGTAATAATAGACCCATTGAGTTTAAGAGACCTTGGAGGTAGGGATGTTGGAGGAATCTGCAATGGATTCAAATGAGTTTGGATTTCTATGAATCCAACCTGCAGCTTCTGCAGCAGACTGGCTTTTCTTGAGTCACATGGATTCTGTGGACTGCTTTTTCATGGGTGGGTGTGTATTAGTGTTGATGTCCATTAACTATTGCACATTAGCGCAACTAATGCCCTTGTGCTAACGTGAATTAGCAGAATTGTTTTCTTAAAAATCCAATTCCATGAATAAGCGGCGACGGAACAAAAGACACTTGACAATCTGTGAAGCACAAGATGGAACAGATTTAACAAAATGCATGCATCCCTACTTGGACGTCATCAGTCCAACTCCCTGCTGAATGCAAGATCTGCAATGCAGGATGCAACTACAGCATCCCTCTCAGGTGTTTGTCCCACCTCTGTTTAATCACCTCCAGCAGGCTCACCACCTCCCGGGGCAGCCTTTCCCTCTGTCGAACAGCTCTTACCTGCCCCTGCCGACTGTCAACCTCTCACATCCTCCTTGCAAGGAGAGAATGAAATGTTGGTGGGCGGCAATGGGGAATCCCACAAGCCACCATTTTGAGTAAAATTGCGAGTGTCCTACTTACATAAATTGCAATTTGTGCAAAATGGCAGCCATAAATAGCAACATTTATGCAAAATTACTGGGGTAAACAGTCTAACTAGAATATTTACTACTGTAATTTTGCACAAATGAGGCTATTTACTCATGATTTAAGTAAGTAGCACACCCATGGTTTTTATGCAAAATGGTGGCTTGTGAGGGAAAAAAGATGCTGTGAACTCTCACCAGGCACCTGCAGACCTTCAGGCGGCTCATCCTACATGCCCACCAGGGTCTGGCAAGAGTCCATCAAGCTGCCCCAGGCAGGATGCAGGGCAGTTCACCCATCTCTATGTGACACCTTTTCAGCTATTTGATAATACTCGAGAGTTTTTGCCATTCTGAATAACCCTTGGCTTCTTTATCCACAGGAGACCAAAGCAACCAATGTCCTAATGGGTTTGGTTTAGATTCTTCTGGGTCCTACTGCTTGGGTAAGAGGATGGCCAGAAACAAGATTAAATAATATTGAATTCTCCGTTTAATGCCTTGCCTGTCTCCTATGAGTCCTCCTTCCTTCCAAAGCCCTCTGCAGCGTACAATCCCTTCCTATTTTCTAGATTGCTCCCTCTCCCTTTTGTTTCATGTAGATTGGACGACATTAAGCTACAGTTGGTGAGCCTATTGCTCTTACACGGTGGACTTATTTGAAAATTGGCCTGGTTCAGACAACACGCTAAACCTTGCTGCTTAACCACAAAAGCAGCAGGGTTTAGCGTGCTGTCTGAACCAGGCCATTGTTACTGTGTTACTATAAGATTTGTTACATTGGAAAAAATCCAATGTTGTCTGTGGAAGCAAACTGGCATTTACACATTGAAACGTTGAGGCTGGGATTCAAACCCGATCCGAATTTGGGGTGTCTGGCTTCCATTCTGATCCTTGAACATGGGGTATGCGTGGAGGACATCACTGCACTTTCAAGCACCTTTTTGTTTAAAAACAAACACTATTCATTCCATGTGAATATGGGGGAAATGAGCTTTAAAAACACAACTGAAGTGGTGTGCTGGTTTTTCTTTGTCACTTTGAACGTAGTAAAGGATAGGAAGCAAACTGTCGCTGCAGTTTGAGTGAGATTAGCAATGTGGTGGGAATTGGATTCTTCTCTTCTTCATTTTGTTGTTAAATATGAACATTGCAAATCTCAGGCAGCTAACTAGACCCTATAGGCGTCATGTTGCCAATATATGTACTGAGAATGATATTGAAATTTTATTCAGTTTTGCTTTTTATCATCAGATGAAGATGAGTGTACAGCTCGAAATCCATGCTCCCATGTATGCCACAATGCTATAGGTGCCTATTACTGCTCATGTCCTAAAGGCCTTACCATATCAGCAGATGGAAGAGCATGTCAAGGTAAGGGTCATTTTAGATGGCATGCAGTAGCTTGAGAAGAGGGAGATACAAACAAACAGCAAACCCACAAGTACAATGTAACCCTCCCACCCCAGATTTAACACCATTAGAGTAAATCCTAGAAATCATTTGGCTCAAGTTTGGCTGACCTCTGCACTGGGTTGCACTTTTTTGGGGTGGTATTTGCATCCCATGAGATAATATTATTTATTTTTATGCATTACATTGATATTCAATCTTTCTTTCATGATGGAACTCAAGGTTTGTACATGGGGTTCAGTCTCCCATTCAGGCACTGGCTTGAGAAAGTTTGTTGCATTATATATTTTCAGACCTTGACCTGAGATATTAACATGGGTAATATCTTCATGATGAAATGGATGCTGTTTCTTCTCCCGTGATATGCAATGAGGCATATCTACACTTATGGCTTGCCCTTTATTGCAGATATTGATGAGTGTGCCTTAGGGAGGCATTCGTGCCACACTGGCCAAGACTGTGAGAACATGATCAGTTCTTATCGTTGTGTGGTTCGCTGTGGGATTGGCTTCAGAAGAACCTCAGATGGACTGAGTTGTCAAGGTATGGGAATGGATTTATCTGCCAACAGTGATCATTAAATAAGACAAAACTACATTAAGCAATGCTTTCATAAGGCCAGGATGGATTCCTGAATGTAGTAAGAAATGGATTGAAATATATGGTGTTTGAAATATTTTCTTCTCACTTTGTTATTCTCTGATAAGATTTCTGCAGTTTCCAAAATAACCAGCTAGACAGAGGTTTTTCATTAATGCTCTTTCACTCACTTGTTCTGAAACATAGGTTCTTGTTATTTAAGTGTAATGTGACTTTTCATTTTGTGCTGCTCCCCTCATGATCTAGACTAGAGCAAGGGTGCACAACCTTTTTTTTTTTGTCCAACAGCCACATTGCTGCGCACACACACACACACTCACACAGGCCTGGGGTTTCTCTTGCTAGGTGTACCAAGAGAATCCCTTCCTTATCTCCAATCTCTGATGAGAAACGGCATGATTTGAAGCGGAGAATCAACAGATCAGGCTGGGTTTTAAACCTTCACACTCCCAACACTTCTCCATCAGCCTCTTCACTCTAGCTGCTTTTCTGCATGGCATAGCAAACGCAGCTACACACAGACTCCTGGCTGGTGGAATAGTGGCTGCAGAAAAAAAACAGCAGGCAGGGCGAGGGTCAAGCAACCCATCTCCCCACCCTCCCCAGTGACTTGTCCCCCTGTTTGGTGGTAGTTGTCCAGTTCAGCCCTCTGGGAACAAGCGCTGCAAGTCTTCAGGGTAAGCAATGTTTAATGGTGTCCTTCCTCTTTAACAGATGTTAATGAATGCCAAGAGTCTAACCCTTGTCATCAACGCTGCTTCAATACCATTGGAAGCTTCCACTGTGGATGTGATCCAGGATATCAGCTAAAAGGCAGGAAATGCATGGGTATGAAATAGCACAGAAATGAGCGAGAATAGTTTATCACCTGTAGGTGAACATTTCTTTCAGCAGGCCCACAAACTTGCAGTCATTATTGCAGAATGCACCTTTATACCACGTCCTGAGGTCTAATATCATGCTATTGAAAAACATAGTTTTCCATTTGTTTGAGGTACTAAACATTTTTACTGGACTCCCTGCCCACTTGGTTATTTAAATACAAGTGGGTATATGTGAAAATTCATGGGGACAAGAGAGAGAGGGATTGAGATCATAAGAAGTGTGTCTTTGGAGAGTATTTCCTTCTCCCCTCAGGATTTCATTTGCAAAGGAGTAGATCCCCTACTCCTTTGTAGCCTCGTGTGGCGCAGAGTGGTAAGCGGCAGTTACTGTTACTGCAGCCAAAACTCTCCCCATGGCCTGAGTTCGATCCCAGCAGAAGCTGGTTCTTCATCATGGTCTATGCATCACACATATGGGCTTTGCGCCTGCGCAGAGACCGAACGGAACCTTCTATAGCTAAGTGGAATGTTTTTGGCGGGAACCCCTCCTCCACGCTACCGCGCATGTCCCTGGGGTTCCCACCCTTACCTCAGTTCTTCGTCGTCCACTATTGTGCTTAGACTCATAGAACGAACCTCTAGCGTTTCTCAAAAATTTTCCCTCTTAATTCTGGTTTTTCCTCAACTTTTCTTCAGATTTTTTCTGTCTTCTTCTCTCCTCTCTTTATCTATCTATCTATCTATCTATATATAAAAAATAGTTTTTTAGTTGATACTTTCTTCAGCGACCCGCTGTCGCGCTCGCCTGAGCCGCATGGCAGTGAAGGCCCCTTTTTGCAAATGTGTTAAGTGTGGAGCGAAACTTCCTCCTACAGACGGTCATTCACTGTGTGTTCTCTGTCTGGGCGAGGCTCACGTAGTGCAAACTTGCCATCACTGCATGGCATTTACCAAGCAGACTAGAAAGAACAGAGTCGACCGTTTGCGCGCCGTGTTGTAGGAAAAAGCCCTCAAGGCAACGGACGCGACGAAAATGGACAAAACGGCATCTAATAAGACCGTTGGAGGCCGCAGCACTGAAGTGTGCGATGATACCAGAGCGAACAGTAGGGCACTGATACCCCTCACGCCTGGGCGGTCATTGGCAAGTTCCGCAGCCAAGAAAATTGCAAAAAAGGCTCAGACGCCAAAATCTTCCTCTGATCCGGAAAAGAGGAAAAAGAAGAAGAAAAGGGATGGAAAGTCCCCTTCGGTACCGAAAACGGCCCATAGCCATTCAACTGTCGTAGCGGTATCGACAGTTTCCACATCGGTACCGAGAATGCTCTCGTTACCGACACTAGAGGCCACAGCCACGGTAGCGGCTCGGCCCCCGAGCTTGTCGGAAGGAGGAATCCGAGATTCGGTCTCTGCAACCTCGATAAGGGAACCAGCGCCCTTAGAAACTGAGGAAACCAGTGCTGTTCCTCAACCATCACCGAGACCAGCGGCCACGGACAGTCGCCCACCAAGGCGTGAATGGGATGGGATGTCCCAGTACTCTGAACCCCGTTCCAGGCACGAGTATTATGACTGGGATTACTATCGGCCTCAACATTATTATCCTCATGGCCAGACTTACCAGTATCTGCCTGAAGCCTATTTCGCCCATCCTCCTCCTACATCTAGGGTTCTTCAAATCCCTCTGGCTCCACCTTCGTCTCATCAAACCTCGCCTATACCGAGCCATAGACGCCATAGCCACACCTCTTCGGCACCGATGTCGACCGCTATCGCTACAGTACATGTTCATCAGGAGCAGGCTGAGCCAACACAGCAGGAACTTCAGCCTCTCAGATAGCCTTCACCCGAAGACGATTATCCATCTGACTCAGTATCAGTTATATCAGTGACGCCTTCGGCACCATCACCGGAAGATGCGTTTCACGCACAAGACCCTTCTTCACCATCTGAAGATATGGGCAGGTTCTCAGAACACATGCTGAGAATGGCCAAGGCTCTCGGCTTGGATATCCAACAGCCCGAGGATCCAGAGGAGGACCCAATTTATGATGTATTTCATACTTCATCTAATACAGCAGTTGCTATTCCTTTACCCTCTGCTTTGAAACAGACTGCGCAGCTCTCTTGGAAGACTCCAACTTCCACACAGGCTACATCGAGGAGACTGGAAACCCTCTACCGAAAACAAGAGAAGGATGCGGGGTTTCTATCTCAACACCCCAAACCCAACTCGATTGTGGTGGAATCAGCCCAGGGACAATCACAAAGGACCCACTCTGCCCCTGTAGACAAAGAGGGCAGGAAATTGGACCTCACAGGCAGAAGGATCTACTCCTCTGCCTCTCTCGGTATCAGAGCCTCCACGTATCAAGTGACCATGGCTCGATACCAACTCTTCCTCTGGGAGAAAGTAGGGTCACTATGTGACTACCTCCTAGAGGACAAGAGAGAACTGGCGAGGGTCTTTCAAACAGAAGCCTCAGTGATAGCGAAACAACAACTATCAACCGCGAGGCATCAAGTAGACTGCCACTCCAAGAGCATGATGGGTGCCATCTCTCTAAGAAGGCACTCCTGGCTAAGATCCGCCAATCTGACTCAGGAGACTAAAACTAGGATCGAGAGCATGCCCTTCGATGGAGAAGGTTTGTTTAACTCCAAGACCGATGACACGTTGGATTCGATTTATAAGGCCCGTACTACGGCAAAGAAAATGGGTTTCACTGCCCCTCCTCCACAATACAAACCTAAGCGTTGGACCAGACCACCTGTCCAACAACAACAACAACACCGCCCTCAATACCAGGGACAGTCAAGGCAGCAGCACCAACTCCAGAGAAAACGACCTTACCAAGGCCGTTACCAGCATGACAAGCATCAGCCCGACTTCAGTAAAAAGCAGCGGGTTTGACTCCTCCATCCCAGATCCACCTCCCTTTGCAAACCGCCTAGCACCGTTTTACCATCACTGGGAGTCAATAACATCAGACTCCTGGGTGCTCACTATCATCAACTCGGGGTATGCCATTGAGCTCGATGTCCTTCCTCCTTCTTCGGGAGTGAGAGTAACAGCGCCATCCCCTCCTCTGCTTCTCGAGGTACAAACCCTATTAGCGAAGGGAGCCATCTCTCCCGTACCCACAGAGGAACTCAACCAGGGGTTTTTCTCGCGCTACTTCACGGTCCCGAAGAAGGATGGAGGTCTTCGACCGATCATGGACTTAAGGCAATTAAACAAATGCATCACTCCGAAGAAGTATGACAACGCTCACTTCTATTCTGCAGCTCCTACACAGAGGAGTTTGGTTCGCTGTGGTGGATCTGAAGGACGCGTACTTCCATATCTCCATCAGGAAGTCGCATCAAGCTTACCTGAGATTCGCAATACGCGCACTCCAGTTCCAGTTCACCGTTCTTCCATTCGGGCTGGCCACGGCACCGAGGGTCTTCACGAAGGTGATGGCGGTGGTGTGCGCCCACCTAAGACAAAAGGGAATTTACATATACCCGTACTTAGACGATTGGCTTCTGGTAGCGAACAGCAGTTACACGCTCCAGAAGGATATACTAACCACTCTCAACCTGTTGGACTCCTTAGGTCTATGGGTCAACGAGGAAAAATCCATCTTGACCCCACGCCAGAAATTGGACTTTATAGGGATAACTCTATCTGCTCGGGACGGGAGAGCATTCCTGCCCTGGTCCAGAGCAGACACCCTTCGGGACCTAGTCATCGTTACCGAAAGCCGCCTAAAAGTCTCAGCATGGACAATCCAAAGACTGCTAGGCTTAATGGCAGCCACCACCGCAGTGATCAGGCTTGCAAGACTCAGAATGAGGATCTTGCAAGGGTGGTTCTTAAGAAAGTTCGATCTTCGACGCGATGCCCGACGAACTTACCTGTCGATCCCGAAGCAAGTAAGAGCATCCCTGAAATGGTGGTCTTCGATGAAGAATCTCTTAGAGGGGGTCTCGTTTCAACAAGAAGCCCCTTCGGTAACGATTACTACGGATGCCTCGTTGATCGGATGGGGTGCACATGGCAACTCCCTTTCCGCTGAAGGTCGCTGGCCTCCTTCCCAGAGGGAACAGCACATCAACCACCTAAAACTCTTAGCAGTGGAAAATGCAATAAAGACCTTCCCACAAATTATCGAAGGCCGAAATGTCCTGATCGCGACGGACAACACCACCGTAGTGGCATACATCAACAGACAGGGTGGAACAAGATCACACACCCTGAACCGATCGGCACTCAGAATTTGGAACTGGTGCATAAAGAGAAATACTTACCTGACGGCGATCCATGTAGCGGGGAAGGAGAACACCGTTGCGGACTCCCTCAGCAGGTCCTTCCACGTCGACCACGAATGGGAGCTCGATACCGAAGTCAGGGACGATCTCTTTCGGTATTGGGGTCGCCCTGCTGTCGATGTCTTCGCTACCGAAGAAAACGCAGCTTGTTCCAAGTTCTGCAGCAGAGCAGGAAGAGGAAAGCACTCTCTAGGAGACGCTTTCACCAGAACTTGGGAAGGAGATCTTCTCTACATCTTTCCGCCTTTTCCACTGTTGACAAAAGTGCTAGCCAAGATCCAGACAGATAGGTTGGATTGCATCCTCATCACACCGTGGTGGCCTTGACAGACAAGGTTCTCTCACGCCCTTCGACTGTTGAACGGGAATTACATCAGACTCCCGTCGATACCGATGCTGCTGTCTCGACACCAGGGCAGGGTTCGACACTCAGATCTGTCGACCCTCAAAATGACAGCATGGAGGATAGCAATCACTCCTCCCTTCATATAGGGAACCTAACTGTAGACCAAATTTTATTGGCATCGCTAAAGCCTTCAACAAGGAAGTCCTACAAAACGAAGTGGCAAAGATTTCAAAAGTTTGCCTTAGACAACAATCAGGCACCAGAATCTTGTCCTTTGTCATTGATTCTCAAATACCTATTGACACTTTTTCAGCAGGGACTCAAACTCACTTCGATCAGAGTCCACCTAGCTGCTGTTACGGCTTATCATCGGAGCATGGATGGTTTTTCACCCTTTACGCATCCAACATCCAAAAAATTCCTAAAGGGACTTAAGAATATGATACCGACAGTAAAGTGTATCGTTCCCTCGTGGAGCCTGTCAGTTGTATTACAATCGCTGACAGGGAAACCCTTCGAGCCCATGGCCTCAACAGACCTTAGGCTTCTGACATTCAAGACTGTCTTCTTAGTGGCCATCACATCGGCTAGACGTGCAAGTGAGCTTAGAGCTCTCAGGATAGATGCTCCTTATACTATTTTTCACAAGGATAAGGTGGTGTTATGCACAGACCCTGCCTTCCTGCCTAAGGTAGTGTCACCCTTTCATCTGTCCCAACACATCACTCTACCAGCCTTCTTCCCGAATCCTGCAACACCTGTTGAGTCTTCATTACATACACTTGATGTAAGAAGAGCTCTTGCTTTTTATAAGGCTAGGACAGAGAATTTTAGGAAAACAAATCAATTGTTTGTTTGTTATGGGGAGCCTTCTAAGGGACTCCCTGTGTCATGCCAGCGATTATCACGCTGGATTGTAGAGACAATTGAACTTGCCTACTCTATATCCAAACTAGAGCTGTTGAAGCCTGTGACAGCTCACTCTACTAGACCCGTCGCAACATCTGTTGCCTTCAGCAGGGATGTTCCCCTGACAGAAGTCTGTAGAGCTGCAACGTGGTCCACTCCGTCCACGTTTGTTAGACACTACAGTCTGGACACTCGTGCGAGACAAGACTGCTCGTTTGGGAGGACAGTGCTCTCGGAGATTCTCAGATGATGCACCAACCCACCTCCAAAGGTATGTCAGCTTGCTACTCGCCCATATGTGTGATGCATAGAGACCACAATGAAGAAATGCAGGTTGCTTACCTGTAACTGTAGTTCTTCGAGTGGTCATCTATGCATTCACACAACCCACTCACCATCCTCACTTGGTGGTGTGAAACTTACAATTGACACGGTTATATGTACAACTTTACTTTATTTAGTATACACTCATGTTTATGGGGGCACAATGTCGGACTCCTGTAAACTGAGGTAAGAGCGGGAACCCCAGGGACATGCGCAGTAGCGTGGGGGAGGGGTTCCCGCCAAAAACATTCCACTTAGCTATAGAAGGTTCCGTTCGGTCTCTGCGCAGGCGCAAAGCCCATATGTGTGAGTGCATAGATGACCACTCGAAGAACTACAGTTACAGGTAAGCAACCTGCATTTCTCAGGCAGCCGGCTCAGGTCGACTCAGCCTTCCATCCTTCTGAGGTCGGTAAAATGAGTACTCAGCTAGCTGGGGGAAAGGCAACTGCGACTGGGGAAGGCAATGGCAAACCACCCCGCTACAAAGTCTGCCAAGAAAACATCAGCGAAAGCAGGCGTCCTTCTAGGAGTCAGCAATGACTCAAATGCTTGCATGAGAGGTTCCTTTCCTTTTTCCAGATCCCTTTCACCACTGAAAGGATCCTTTTGTAGGGGAATGGCAGGAAAAAGAGAATCTTGTGACAACTTAAAGGCCAACAAATATATTACGGTCTAAGCTTTCATAAACGACAGCTCACTTCATCAGATGCATGAAGTATTATCCTGAGTTGTTGGTGAGGGGTGGAATTATAAACATTATTCTAATTACCAATATGTGTCTCATATACATACACTTAGAAGGATAACACTTCATGCATCTGATGAAAATAGTTGTAGTCCACAACAGCTTATGTCAAAATAAATTTGTTAGACTTTAAGGTGCCACAAGATCCTTCGTTGTTTCTGGTAATTCTTTGGAATTTGAGCATGGCATATTTGCTCACTAGCAGCTCTTGACCGAATAAAAGCGCTGAACTTAATTTTTAATATCTTAAGATCTAAAGGCAAGTAAGAATCCAAATTATGCATGTTTCAAACTCCATAATTTTAAAAACAATTTTATTGTGCTGACTGGCTGCAGGATAATAATGAGTATTTGGAGTTAAAAGCCCTAGGGTTTTCTTCACTAAATGGCAGTATATGTTTTCCCTCACACAGAAAAATGCAACACAATTTTGTGCTGGTGGGGTGGAGAAATAAATGTTGTTGAATATCTCAATTAAAATCCCTTTCACTTGGTAATAATAAAAGGTAAAATAACAGTGAAATCCTATGCATGTTTAGATAGGGAAAAAGAATTCCACAACTCCGAACATTCCCCAGCCCACTGGCTAGGGAATTCTGGGAGTTGTAGGACTTTTTTTCTGGCTAAACACACCTTGGATTGCATCTTAATATGACTTTTGCATAACATGCAAATTATAAGACCTTTTCTTTTTGAGCACCACCATGATTTTTTAACAAATATTTTCATTACTAAATGTATTCTTAGTGGTTTTTAAAGGTGCACAAGTATATAGAAGAGAGAGAGAAGTAAAGGAAACAGGATTGCCCATAGTCTATGTGAGGTGAAAGCATAATGCAACCCATTTAGCTATTTCACTTTCTGTCTCTTTAAAGATGTGAATGAATGTAGGCAAAATGTATGCAGACTTGATCAGCTATGCAAGAATATGCGAGGTGGCTATAAATGCATTGATCTGTGTCCAAATGGAATGACCAAAGCAGAAAATGGAACATGTATAGGTGTGTAGGTTTATTTACCGTAAACTATGGGTGCTACCATATGAATTTCTGTGCTTTGTTTAGAGAATTGTGTGGGGTCATGGCGTTCTCATCTTCCATTTGTAACCCTGCTTCTATCTTATTTTTCACCAAAAATATCTGCTAGGGAGGGGAAAATGGAACAGCTGATCATTGCCTTTTGATTGATAGTGCTAGGAGCCCTGGATCTGGAAGGACCCTACAGTAGAGAACCAGGAGACCAGCTATTTCAGTAGTCTCCATCTTGTGCCATCATGACTGTGAATATCAGTCATGAACTACTTTATGAATAATGTAACTCATACTTTATAATCATGAATACAACTTATGAACAGTTACATGAATCCATAATGGTCACAACACAAAAACAAATGGAAACTCTTTTACTTTTTATTGGACTTTTAATGCTTCGGTCTTCTTCATCCCTTGATGGGGCTGTTCACATAACACACTAACCCTGATTGAGTGTGGGTTGTTGGTTGAACCATGGGTTAGTGTGTTGCCTGAACCCAGGATATTTTCCACAGGGTGGCTTGTTAACCATATAGTATGGCTTCTTAGCCTCCCTGAATAACCAACAACAAACCATAGGTTCTCAAGGTGGCTTGTTTGAGAAAAATAACCCACACTGCATAGTTAACAAGCCACCCTGTGGAAAATTTTCTAGGTTCAGATAACACACTTACCCACAGCTCAACCAACAACCCACAGTTCAAAAACAGCCCACACTCAACCACTGAGCATGGGTTCGCATGTTGTGCAAACCCAGTCAGTGAAAAGTAGTAGATTGGTGGTGTATACTGACTTGAAAGAATATGGGAAGAAGAGCAAATGAATAAATATAGGATACTTTAATTCCCACATCCTGAGAAGAAATTCTGAATGGGGTAGTATACTGTTGCAGCAGAAAAGTATAAACTCTTGGAAATGGAGGAATTAAAAATGTCATTTAGGAAAACTTTGGGTGATCCTGGGAGAGAAAGGGTTGGATGCAGATTTAAGTGCATGCAATTAGACTGGTGGAAGTGGCCTTCACTGCCCCCTCTTTCCTACAGCAGCCTTTCTAGCCCCCTGAAAATGCTACAGAGAGGGTTTGGGGACCCTGCTAAATGGGGTTAGCTGTGGTGCAGTGGGGAAGGGCAGATCCTCAAAAATTATGCAGGGGAATCTTCTGTGAGTGGAGCCCTTCCGTTAATTGAGGCTCTACGTCAGGAGGAAGAAATATGTGCGTTTAAATTTCCATGTACTAGTACTAGTTCTACATACTTTTAAGACTTCCAGAGGGATAGCCGTGTTAGTCTGTTGCAGCAAAAATAACAAAAGGCCTTGCTTGTGCTCCTTGACAGATATTGATGAATGCAGAGATGGTACCCATCAGTGCCGATACAACCAGATTTGTGAAAACTCACGAGGAAGCTACCGGTGTGTATGCCCAAGAGGGTACCGATCCCAGGGAGTTGGAAGACCCTGTATGGGTAAGTTAGAAGCAGGAGTTGTATGAACATTAGTGCCATTCTGGTGCTCATCATCTGCTTTTGGATGCTACTTATGCTACAAAAATGGTTCTAGTTGATATACATAGGGTGACCATATGACCAGATTTGCCCGGATTTGTCTGGGTTTTTGATGGCAAATCCAGGAGGGGAGGGGAAATCCGGATTTCCTCCTCGCCAAAGAGCAGCTCTAATGGGAATTAACAAAAATGCTTATAACTCTGTCATTTTTTAAGATAAAGACATGAAACTTGGCACAATGGTAGCTCTTAGGAAGGGCTCTAGACATACCAAATTTGAAACAGATCCGTTCATCCATTGATTTTTTAGGAATTTTTTAAAAATTGAGGTTTTAAAATTATTATTTTTAAAATTGTCATTTTTAAAGTTAAAGAGATGCAACTTTGTACCATGGTAGGATTTAGGTAGAGCTTTAGCCACACCAAATTTGAAACAGATCCGTTCATCCATTGATTTTTTAGGAATTTTTTAAAAATTGAGGTTTTAAAATTATTATTCTTAAAATCATCATTTTTAAAGATAAAGAGATGAAACTTTGTACCATGATAGGATTTAGGTAGAGGTTTAGCCAAACCAAATTTGAAACAGATCCGTTTATCCATTGATTTTTTAGAATTTTTTTTTAAAAAATGAGGTTTTAAAATTATTATCTTTTAAACTGTCATTTTTAAAGATAAAGAGCTGAAAGTTGGCACCATGATAGCTTTTAGGTAGAGCTTTAGCCATACCAAATTTGAAACAGATCTGGGGCCAGTAGCAAACCCTGTTAACAACAACAGCAGCTTGCAATGAGTGAAGATACAGTCAAAAAAGATATTTCAGGGAAGGGGAGAATGTAACACACAGAGTATAGCAAAAGCTTCAAAGTACAGCAAAACCTACAAAAGTAGGAGTGAGTGAAGTTAATTTCAGATACATTGAATCTCTCACTTGTCCTTTATTTCAGTGATTTTAACGTTAAGATGTTATGTGGAACAGATTTGTCTTAAATGTGTGCTGTAAAATCAGACATGTGACCAAGGCTATGTTCGCCCCTTTGGAAACCTTTTTGGTTTCCAAAATATGGTCACCCTAGATATACATCTTGAAATCAGCAGGTTCTAGAGACAACTAAACAGACCTTAAATACCTCTTACTGAAAAGAGATATTAAAAGAATGGCTGATTTCAAATGCACAGAATTCATGGGCAGGATCTACACTACTGCATTAAAGCTCTTTAAAGCGCTTTATAACAGCTTTGACAACTGTTGGGGCCCAGGACACATTCCATATACAGTTGTCAAAACTGTTATAAAGCGCTTTAAAGCAGTGTAGATCCGGTCCTGGTGAATGTGGCTGGTAAAATAAGTTTTATTACACCAGATAGAGTAAACTTGCATGTATAAGGACAATGGAAGTGCATTTTATGAAATGCATGTTGCAACATACTCAGTTCAGGACAAATCCTAATTTTGCACGCTTCCTTATTACGTTAGGTCCTTAACAAGTGGCTAGTTGTCCCCAGAGAGGTTCGCTTGGCACCTACATTGTTTTCTTTCCGTCGCCAGCTGAAGACCTTTTTATTTTCTCAGTATTTTAACACCTAATTTAACTTAAATTTAAACTTTGCTGTTTTAGTCTCATCTTTTAACCTATATTATTTTTTGCTGTGTGGTTTTATTTATTTATTTATTTATTACATTTTTATACCGCCCAATAGCCGAAGCTCTCTGGGCGGTTCACAAAAATTAAAACCATAATAAAACAACCAACAGGTTAAAAACACAAATACAAAATACAGTATAAAAAGCACAACCAGGATAAAGCCACGCAGCAAAATTGATATAAGATTAAAATACAGAGTTAAAACAGTAAAATTAAAATTAAAATTAAAATTAAGTGTTAAAATACTGAGAGAATAAAAAGGTCTTCAGCTGGCGACGAAAGGAGTACAGTGTAGGTGCCAGGCGGACCTCTCTGGGGAGCTCATTTCACAACCGGGGTGCCACAGCGGAGAAAGCCCTCCTCCTAGTAGCCACCTGCCTCACTTCCTTTGGCAGGGGCTCATGGCGAAGGGCCCCTGTAGATGATCTTAAGGTCAGGGCAGGTACATATGGGAGGAGGCGTTCCTTCAAATAACCTTGCCCCAAACCGTTTAGGGCTTTAAATGTCAATACCAGCACTTTGAATCGTGCTCGGACCTGGACTGGCAGCCAATGATTTTATTCTGGTTCTGCTTTTTATATTGTATTTTGTATTTGTGTTTTAAATTTGTTGCTTGTTTTTATGCTCTTCGTGGTTTTAATTTTTGTGAACCGCCCAGAGCGCTTCGGCTATTGGGCGGTATAAAAATGTAATAAATAAATAAATAAAATAAAATTTTACGTGCTGCATATACTCAGTGCCATATGATGCAAACTTACAAGCAGACTAGCTATTTGAGGCCCAAGCTACATATTACGTTGTTTACATAGTTTTCTGTTGAGTGCAGGATTTTTCTCACAAAAATAGCCAGTGAGGATCAGGACCCTGGTATTGTGGTGGTGGTGGAGAACTTCTAACACTTTCTCTCTGGTGCAATCCCTATCCATATTGGTCCCCCCACCACCACCACCACACACACACCTACTATTTGCATGGGGGGAAGCTGCCATTGAACGTAATGCTACTTTAAACACTGGCAAATTAGTTTCATGTGTGTTTTACATATTGATCGTTCTAATATTAAAAAGGGGGTTTGACTAAACAAATGTTTTATATTAAGCATGGCTTTAGCAGTATAACAGTGTGGCATGCTTCTTTCAAAGTTCTGCTACAGACTGAAACACTGCATCTTTAAAACCGCATTGCTATACTTCTGTCATGCTTTCAATTTATTTTTCAATGTCATTTTTTAATGGCTGGAAAGAAGAGCTTATAATTTTATTTATCATATATATTAATTAATATTCTATGACTGCCTTCTCTGCTAAAAACCCATCAAGGCAGTGTACAACAATTAAAACAATAAAACCTTAAAACAATAAAAACAAGAACAATAAAAACATCAAAACATTTATGCTACTTATTTTAAAAATTGAAGAGATGCATCTTTACACCCTTTCTAAAGGCCTAATTTCTTTTTAGCAAGAGTAAGGAATTTACAGTGCAATCCTATGTAAATTGTGCCCATCGCACCCAGTGTGCAAAGTCCCAGGAAAGTGTGCAAAGGATTGCAGTCTCAATTTTACATTAGAGTGTGCTCACATTTCAATGCAGGTGTTGGCAACTGCTGAAGGAGATGTTTTGGCCTGTAATTCTCATCAGACCTAGCCAACATGGCCAATGGAAAGGGATTATGGGAATTGTAATACAAAACATCTGGCGGGCACCTGGTAGCTTACCTCTGTGTTAAATATTTAGAAAACCTCTCAGGGCCTGGGACTGGCAATCTTAGAAAATCTTGCCTATGGAAAAACCTAGAGCAAATGGAAATCCACCCAGGCCTCTATTTTGCTTATTGTATTTATAGACAATTTAATTTGCCTTTGTTATGCAAGAGAGTCCCTTTGTTATGCAAGAGCAGGGCTAGTCTGTGTGTGTGTTTTGGTAACCAAGACGATTACATGGTTTTCACGAACCGTTTCACAGGAAGACTAATGCATGCAGTGTGTGTAGCCCAGCAAATCTGAGCTTTGTGATTTCAGAATCACGTTTGTAATTTCAGTTTGTTCCACAGACTGATGTGCTTTTTTGTGTTGTTCTTTTTCCCCTCCTTCCCCTTGTCACATGATGTGTTGCTTTGGAATCATGTCCCATGAGCAGACATTAATGAATGTGAACAAGTGCCTAAACCTTGTGCATATCAATGCATGAACAGCCCTGGCAGCTTCAAGTGTATCTGTCCTCCTGGACAACAGATATTAGGCGATGGCAAATCTTGTGCCGGACTGGAGAGGTTGCCAGATTATGGCACCTACTACAATACCTATAACTATGCTCAGTTCTCCCCCATGAGAGACTACTATCGACCTCAGCAATATATCAGGGAATCCTCCAGTCTCTACAGCTCCTACACAGAGTATAGCAACAGCAGAGTTCCCATCTCCAGGACTAAAAGGAATGTTAGAGAGACTTGCCCTGAAGGCTATGAGGCAAGAAATAACAAATGTATAGGTAAATGTCACCTACAAATATATATATATATGTGTGTGTGTGTGTATGTGTGTGTATGTGTGTATATACTGTATAAAGAGAGTGATAATGCATATTTTCCTTCCTTCCCTCCCTCCCTCCCTTTCTCTGCTGTTCATTCACTGTTAGATGCTTTTACACACTGATGTGATGTGTGATTTTATGGGATGCACTATCATACTTGTTTATTTATTAAATTAATTTACTTCCTTTCCATTAATATGTAAATTTCAAATAGCTGGAAAATATTTTGCCAAGCCCCTAACCCCATCTTGCCAGTATTATATATTCCATTTATTGCCAGTATTATATATCATATTATCAGTATTATATATATTTAAGAGCAAAAATTAACTCTAATATAGACTGCAGACCTAATACCTTTGTTTATGCCAAAACTACTCTTGACGTCAGTGGGTATGGGGCAAGAGAATGTTTTAAAGAGACTGCTGGGTTTTGGTATACTGGAAACATTATCATTGACCGAGATTGAGGGCTGTCCATTAAGGGTGCTGCCACTTTGTTAGGCACAGAGGGCTCATCTACACCAAACAGGATATCCCACTATGAAAGTGGTATAATAGAAGGCAGGAGCCACACTACTGTTTTATAGTGGTACTGAAGTGCACTGACAACTGTTGGGGCCCATGACACATCTACACCAAGCAGGATATAACACTACGAAAGCGGTATATGGTATGTGACAATGGGGCCCAACAGTTCTCAGTGCACTTCAATACCACTATAAAACAGTAGTGTACGTAGCTCCTGCCTTTTATATACCACTTTTAAACCACTTTCATAGTGCAATATCCTGCTTGGTGTAGATGAGTCAAGAGAGCACACACACACGTTAACAAGTGAGTAAGGGCAAGGGAAGCATGTTAAGTAGCTTTACCTGTGCTTTTTACTTTAAAAAAAAATGGGGCGGCGGTGTGGGGAGTGTTAATCCTTTGAACCATGTATCCAGAGAGGCAGGAGTAATAGTGGGAGGATTTAGGTATATGAAGTGAACTTGTCTTGAAGGCCTCTGTGCAAACTCTCTTGAGCAGGGGTAGGCAACCTTTTTGGGCCTTGGACACATTTAGCCATTTCAGACACTGACTTGGGCACCACCACAAAATAGCTTCCATAGGAGGAAGCCACCATGACATTGCCTGTACACGACAGAGGTGGTGTCTGAGCCCCAACTCACTAAACAGCTTATTTGAACCCACAGTTATCAGCACCATTAGAGACCTATTTCACAGCAATCTGAGCTGCTGGTAAGAAAATGGTTTTTTTAAGGGTGGGAAGGGTAGGATAACAAGAAAGATGCCTGGGGGTACATTGGTGCCCACAGGAACCATATTGACTACTCCTGCTCTTGGGAATGAAAGCTGAGACCAGGGTGTCACTTCCAAATTGGCAGCTGCCTCGCATCAGGCAACACTAGGAGTTCTCTCTGACTCTGGATTCACTTCACATGGGGAGGGGCACCAGCCAAAATGGAAATGCTATGCAAATGACTGTCCTTCTGCTTTTCATCTGGGTGGTCTCACTCCCTACACAAATGTGCAGAAAAAAAATGTTAAGCTCAGGCAAACAGTAGTGTGTGAGACTGTTGTGACCCTACACAAAAGTGACAGTATACTGAAAAGGCCTCCAACCAACTGCAGGGCCATCATGGACGCACTCCCGTCATGCAGATAAGGGTGGAGTTGGCTACATTCAGACTACCAGTTGGCTATCCCTGCCTTTCTACATAAAATCGTGCAGAACCGCAATGTATTCTCCACTGAGATGGATGAGAATATCAGACACCTTGACACTATTGATAAGACAGATGATTAGGTCCATGCCTCACTTTCTCTCTTATTCATTTACACACATATTCAGCATGATGACTGCACCAGATGAGCTCAAAACATAATGCTTTCCACTAAATTCAGTTCTCACATTTAGCTGAGATTCATTTGGTGAGGTCCATTCATGTGTGAATTTATTTACTACAGGTGTCCGTTTCCATCACTGATAGCTTGTTTTAGGACAGGTCTCTAGAATACACTTATTGATCATGGGACATGTAATACAACTGAGAGCTGCACATGTTCAAGTAGAAAGAAGCATTGAAAAATGAATAGGAAATCTTTTCTCTACTGCCTTTTAGAAACATGATTTCATGTGCTGCTCACCATCTTCTGGTTAGTTTTCCCTAGGCAGAAACAGTGGTGAGAGCCTGGAAGTGACACAAGACTGAACCAGTGCTGGGATTGTTTGTTTACTTATTTCATTATTTAAACATTTATTAGCTGCCTTTCTGGACCAAGTCCAAGATTTGCTTCTAAGGGTGCCATTTAGTAAGTGCAGAGGGAGCAGTCACCCCTGACATACATACATGCACACACAACACCTATAGGCTATATTTATAGCCAAGTGGTGTAAATAAGCAAATTGTCTGTAAAGAAAGGTGTATGGGCTAATGGCAAAAATCCAAATAGACAATCTTCTTTGAGCTGAAGTAAGCTAGGGTGACCATATGAAAAGGAGGACAGGGCTCCTGTATCTTTAATAGTTGCATAGAAAAGGGAATTTCAGCAGGTATCACTTGTATATATGGAGAACCTGGTGAAATTCCCTCTTCATCACAACAGTTAAAGTTGTAGGAGCTAGACTAGAGTGACCAGATTTAAAAGAGGGCAGGACACCTGTAGCTTTAACCATTGCGATGAAGAGGAAATTTCTGCAGGTTCCCCTTATATACAAATGACACCTGCTGAAATTTGCTTTTCAATACAACTGTTAAAGATACAGGAGCCCTGTCCTCCTTTTCATATGGTCACCCTAAGTAAGCAGATGATTAATGGCAACCTGTTAGGCAACTCATCCTTTCAAATGGTGGGGATGAGGTAAAACAAAAATGAGCTACTTTGCGTACTCATCAATTGAGTTCTTAACGGAAATGTAGAAAATATTCCCCTAAGAACAGCAAGCATTTAGGTACCATCAGCATAGGAGGGGATCAATAACTGTGGGGCCTTGGCTCACAATCCTTTCCCTATATCTCCCCACTCCCCATGCATTCCAAATGCATACTTTCCCTGACTTGCTTCCAGTGAGGTGTCTCCCAAAAAATCTAAGGGTGAAACTACATGTTACATCCATTAAAACAAATGGATCACTTTTTGCCAAAGCAAATTTTGTAGGTGTGGCATTCCTGAGCGGGGGCCCTTGCTTCCTTTTGAGAAAGCAGAAAAGAAAGACATAACTGCTGGCTACATCTTCAGAGTAACACATAGTTTGATCAGGCTGCAGGGATGAGGATGATTTACATTTCAATTGCCAAAGCTATCTGGGTGGTTTACAATATATTAAAATCTTAAAAGCACAATGAAAAACTCAATACAAAAACAATTTAAACAATATTGGTATGACCAATAGTGGCTCATCTCTGGTACATGTTTGGCGAAGCACATGTCTCTGATCATATTTAACATATACAGAAATGCTAGAATACCTGTATCTTATGTTGTAAGATATATTATCAAATGAAAGCCCTAACTAAAACTATGCTGGTGATTTTAACCTTCCCCTAGTTTATAAATTCTAGCATCTTGACCTTATGGGTTGAATTCTGCAGTTTCCCTACAGCACCCACCCACCCCTAAAAGTTGCCAAATCCTGTAATAAATAGTGTTGTCTAATTTTCTGGGTGTAAGATGCTGAGGCTGAGCTCATTGAGGGTGTGAGGGAGTCATTTGTACCCAATGAGAGATTTCCCCCTGGAGAGCCATATATTAGACTAGCAGCTCCCAGAAGACATTAATGAGATTGGCTTTGGTAATTCAGAGCCTTCCATGCCAGCCTTTGGAGGTGTACTGACTTAATTTTAAACAATTTGCACCACAGGCCTCATCCTTTTGCCTTCCAACTTCTAAAGTGCAACCCTAGGGTGCCTGCAGACCATTTCTATAACTGAAAGGTATCAACTTTAGATTCTGCCTGGTTTGAAGGATTTGACAAGAAATACTTGTCTAATAGTTGAGGATTCTTTTTTTTTAAGTTACATGTAACGAAACCTGAAAATTTTTGAATGTGACAAGATTCTTCAGAGTTACTAAACTGCAGCATCTAGAAAACATATATAAAATAGCCTGACACATAAACCTTAGGGAATATCTCTCTCTGTGTAAGAATTTGATTTATTTTCTGGAGTCTTGCCTCAAAGAGGTTTTTCAGTGTTTGTCTCCACTCCTCTGTATTTTAATGTTTGGTTTTCTGCTTTTTACAGATATTGATGAATGTGAGAACAGAGATGCTTGTCAGCATGAGTGCAGAAACACCTTGGGAAGTTACCAGTGTTTCTGCCCAACTGGTTACCGGGTAATGCCCAATGGCAAAGCATGCCAAGGTGAGACCATACTTTGGTAAAGTGGGAAATTGTACAAGAAATGTAACATTTTCACCATTGGTTCAAGCTCATAAGTACTTGGAAAACAGCCTTGTGGGAGAAATTGGATAATCATGCTTCAGCTGATGTTGAGACAAATGTATGGTAGGTAGAAAATTTCCATATTAATAATATCAGTGGTGGGCTTTTTGTTCATCCAAACGGAGCCTATGATAGTTTATTCAGGGTTGTCTTTTAAGGAGGGGTGGGCTGTACCCTCTCATACACAGTTTCAAGGACATCAATACCACTGGTCAATTGATTGGTTCTAGAGCGATCTAGCTGGTTTATTATCCATGCTATTAAGTGTGCTGCTACTAAGGAGAGGAGGTCAGTTGCAATTGGCAGTGTGATGTTGGGGGCAGATTGAGGCATAGGATGACTGGAATGTACTTTAAGTTAGGCGTGGTAGATTTCAGGTTTGCGGGTTCTAATTTGTTATTTCCTCCCCAAACACGAAGGTCTACGAACCAGAGCCCGCCACAAAATAATGAGTGGGGGCAAGGAGAGGAACAGGATGTCTCTGAGCACGGAATTAGCTCCCCACTAGCTTTCTTTGTTTCAGCAGCATAATATTGGGGTGGGGGTTGTTCTTGCTAGTGAGACTGTGACCTCCAGTATGGCAAGGGTACATTGGGCAGCCATAAACCCTGGCTGATCTGCTGCAAATCATACAGAGACCTTCCAGGAGATCATATCTTCTGCCCTCACCTGTAATCATTGTTATCAGAAGCAATTAACTGGCCTTATCTGATGAGTTTGCATACCAAAACGCCATTAGTCTGTTTGCTTACAATAGCAAAATGTTTTCCCCAATAATAACATTGCTGCAGTTATTAAGAAACATCTTTACCTATAAAGCTGAAAGCATGTGTGAGGGATGTATGTCCAGAAATATTGTTCTCCTTCTACCTGACTTTCTCCAACTGCCACTTACCCTGCCCACCATTCCATTCTAGCCTCAGCTATCAGTCATTCCTCCATTCACTCTTCTGCTTCAATGGTATAGTCAGACTTTTACATAAAAATCATGAATTTCATTCAGTAATTCATGCATCTATCTTGGAATATTGTGGTTTAGTTATAACAAAAAAAGGACGCAGCATAAAAAATCTCATCAAGTTAAAAGGAAAATAAAATAACAATAATTCCCACTTGGCATTGGAAAGCCATTAATGCAGTCACTCGGCAAGCCTGCCCGGGAAAAAAGAAATCGATAAGCAGGGTGCCAAAATTAAGAAGGCCCCCTTTCCAGTTGTCTCCCACCACACCTCAGACATTGTTCAAAGATTAACGTTATTCAGGGACCTAGGAGTATGCCTACAACTCCCATTATTATTATTATTTATTTATTTATATAGCACCATCAATGTACATGGGTGGAAGGGAAGATTTATCGGGCTTTGGAGGCCATCATCTGGAAGTGGCTCTGAAGGGAGAGTGCCTTGGGCCAGATGCCTTGGTTGCAAGGCACCATTGGGAGTGGGAGGAAGGAGGATCCAGCTCTAGGCCCACCAATGACAATAAATGAGCTGTCAGTCAGTCAGCCGGTTCACTCATGATCTACTTATGGGCACCACTTGTGCAGTGCAGCGTGAACCGGCTTGGTCAGACTTTACTTCCCATTAGCCTTGGCAGTAGGATTCCCTTTGAGCAAGTCAGGCACTGTGGTGAAAGGCATGCTGGGAGTTGTAGTTTTCATTTTCTGTGGGGACAAGGAAAATGTCCGGTGGCTTCTGGGGGGCAAGTGCCCAGCCCAGCCCCAGTGCTTCAGTACAGCCTCTTGCTAGAGCACTTGGTGGGTGAGAAGCATGGGTGCAGGCCTTCGACCTGGCCCCCCTCAGAGGCTTCCCAGCACCTGCTGAAAGCCCCGAGCAGAAGATGGTTGAGTGGGCCACGGAGAGCTACAGCTTCAAGCCGGCCCTGGACTGTGTCGGGGTTGTCGTGAGGGTGAAAGCGCAAAATACAAATAAATTTAATTCATTTAACAGTTAACTCACACGCCTAGCAGGCGTACTACTTTAAGACAGACATGTATCGTAAGGGCCCCCGAGCAACGCTTGGGTATATTAGCTAGTAAATATAAAACCAACACAACTATCTTATTACACTGCCTTATTGCCATTTATTATTGAACGAATGCAAGAATAGGCCTTTGGAACATTCCTGAACTTCGAGATATAGTGCCTAAAATCCTAGTGTCTATGTGTGGGAAGAGTTTTGAGTTGTTGTTTTTACTGTGTATCTGATAAAATATTTCTTTTAATCAGATAGAGACGAATGCTTTGAACAGAACATCCACTGTGGACCAAACCACATGTGCTTTAACATGAGAGGGAGCTATAAGTGCATAGATACACCTTGTCCTCCAGATTATCAACGAGATCCTCTTTCTGGGTATGTTTTATTTTCAACCCTCTTAGTTTTTCCAGATTTCCTTTCAGACAACATAGCATTGCAAACACGTACATCGCACACACATATCAGAGCTTCTTCCTTCGAACTCCTCCCACAACTGGAAAGAGCTCAAATTATATTCTGCCCAAGTTCTTCCCATGTTGTAACACTTCTACATGCAGAAGTTTATCACCACCATAGCTGGTGCCAATCACCACTCCAGTTAACGTCCTAAGGAACTCCTTGACTCTTCTGACTTCGGTTCCATGAATCTCTAGGCATAATTCAAGGGGCTGATTTTTAAGTTATAAAAGCATTTAGATTTCAATCCTATACACATCTACCTGGGAGTAAGTACCATTGAACTCTATAGGACTTACTTCTGAGTAGGTGTGCATAGGACTGTACTGTTAATAGCTTGTGTCATTCCTTCCTTTATATCCCATTGAGATTTCTAAGAACAGCAGGAAAGCTACCATGAATTATAACTATCCATAACTCATGTCTGCACTGCAGTAATATTTTAGGAATTTATTTAAAATACTTATATCCTGCCTTTCTATTTAAAAAGGCAGCTTATCAAACCTGAAATCATTAGTAAATCCTTTAAAAATTACATCTAGTGAGGTGTTATTAGCTGCCCTATACTGGGGGACTTTTTTCACTGAAATGTCTGTCAGAAGCACCAAAAGGCCACTTTATTTTGCCTGATCTTTGGTGGGCAGGCCTGATTGGGAAGGAGAGTAACAATTCTTCTATTTAATTTGGCTTAAATAGTTGTTTCTTGCCTCATGTTTTTGGCTAGCATATAAAGAGAGTGATTAAAAAAATCTCTCACAATGCTGAGACTTTTCTCTGAGGGCTGTAACAAAACAGTCTATGCCTGTTTCCTTGTTATAAGGAAGCTGCCAGAACTGGTACCGTTCAAAAACAGGGTTTCTCTTGGGCTCACAATAATTTTTGAATGCAGCAAGGGCTTCTTCTAGTGCGTTACTTTCAGGATCTGCACAGATATTAGGAATGTTGTTGTAAATTTCTAAAGCCTTTTCTCCTACGCAGTGCAGCACTACAGCAATTTTGTAGCCATCTGACTCTTCCTCAGCTTTTGTAACTGTAGTCTCTGTTCTCATTTTCTCCAATTTTCTCTTAAGTTCCCAATAAAGCTTAGTTCAGGAGCTAAAATGCTCCATCTTTTCTTCCAATATGGGGGTGGGCACTAAAAACCCCTCTTCAAGTAGCTTTCTGAAAAGGATAGTCCACTTCTGACACCACGTGGTATCCTTCAGGCATAGGGTCCATAGGAGTGAGCTTACCAGCTCAGCCCGCTGCTTGCCTCAGACCTAGACTGCCAGGCAATAACTTCAGAGCTTTTTCTTTGATGGATTCCTTTATTAAAACCTCCTGAATAGCAGCATACCAAACTCTTTGCAGCAAAGCCCACCACAAAGAGCATGAAACAGAAGTCCCACCCAGACCTTGGATGAAGACCTAGAGACTAGCAGCTGCAGACCTCTTAAAGGTACATTCGCATATCACACATACTTTAGCTACAGGGTCGACTAAGGCCCAAACTAGATGCTAAGGGGAGGTGCATAGACACCACCGGCATGCCTCTCACTGGTAACATGTGACACAACATTGGCCGGATCTACACTACTGCTTTAAAGCGCTTTATAACAGTTTTGACAACTGTATATGGAATGTGACCTGGGCCCTAACAGTTGTCAAAGCTGTTATAAAGTGCTTTAAAGTGCTTCAATGCAGTAGTGTAGATCCTGCCATTGTCACATTGACTTTCTCCTGCTCTTATAAAATGGCAATATGCAGAGGAAACACTAAGGCAATGACATCACATCACTCATTTTTTTCAACTACACATTACCAGGGATACATAGGCTGGCAGCACCCATCCATTTCCCCATAACATTGCAAAGAGTTCTTTAGTTCCTTCCTAAAAGTAAAAACCTTGTACTGCCTTGTGCTGTATTGTGTGAAATTCCTGCTTAATGGCAACTTGGCAATCTACCTAAAAAGCTCCTGAGCTCCCAACCTTGAGAAACCTCTGGTAGCTGGATCCATTGACTTTATTTATATGTTTATTTTAAATATAACTATAAACAAAAAGGCATGTTTGCTTAACTTTATCACTGTTCCAGGCCTAGGCCTTCATGGTTGTGTTTACTTTTAGGTTCTGCCTCAAGAACTGCCCACCTAATGATCTGGAGTGCGCCTTGAGTCCCTATGCCTTGGAATACAAATTTGTATCCCTTCCATTTGGGATTGCTGCCAATCAGGATTTGATCCGACTAGTTGCCTACACTGAAGACGGAGTGATGCATCCAAGGACAAGTTTCCTCATGGTAAACGAGGAAGTGACGATCCCTTTTGCACTCAGAGACGAGAACTTGAAAGGAGTGGTGTACACAACCAGGCCTCTGCGAGAGCCAGATACGTACAGAATGAGAGTCAGGGCTCTGTCTTATAGCGTCGATGGAGCCATTGAATATCAGACAACCTTCATAGTCTATATAGCTGTGTCTGCCTATCCATACTAGGAAAAGCACTGCTGACAGTAATCAAAGTATGTTAACCAAATGCATACAAGTGCCGCTGGGTATCACCACTTCCAGAATGAATGCTGCCTCATCTTAAAACAGTTGCAGACCTTGCAACTTGGGGGGGAAATATGGTGCTATGTTCTATACTTGTTTTGTCCCTCTGGCTGTCAATCTGTTAAAATAATTCCATCTTGACAAAGAATTACCATAACCCTTGATTCATCGGAATCTTAACCACTTGCTTTATTTATTACACTGGAGCAGTCACTTTCCAAAGATTGTTCTGCTGACTCTTTGTAACTAGTTAGAAATACTAGTTAGGTGGTAATTTAGTGATTAAAAGTGGAAGGCATTTTGTTCCCCCCCCCCGAAATGAAAACAAAGCAAAGTATATTTCTCACAAAATTGCAAGAAAAAAATTAAATTACTTTAAATCATTGTTTTATTGCTTGGTGGAGATATAGTTGTCTTTTCTAATCACAATGAAAAGTACCACTTTCCTCACATTCACAATCACTAAAAGAAGACACTATTCTCATGTCAATAATTAACTGGTAGCTTCCAGAAGACCAGGGAAGAATGCCATTAGGGCTGGGCTGTTACACACATTACACAGCAGCAAACTTGGTCAGCCACCACAATATAAACAAGATGTAGCCAATCCTGGCTCTTTTGCTCTATTCCTAATGGTACATGTGTTTTCAAACAACTGTTAATCACCTTTTCAAGCGTATGCTCTAAGGGTGCAGTGGTGTCATTCACAAATTCAAATACTGCTAGTGGAGCTGTGCTGGAACTTTCCATTGTGGACGTATTACAATGGCTTGCTCAATGGCTTGTGCTACTCGTTGCACAATGGGTTGTGCAAGTGTCATGCACAAAGTCTTCCACAATCGCATTTGCACAAACTTAACTTTAGTTGGATTCTCCTCTTGCACAATAGTTTGGAATCTAGTTCCCATTAGTGTAATGTCATTTGTGTTAGTGGAATGACACATATGGATACTGCCCCCAAAGGAGTCCGTCTTAGGAATGGACTGTCACCATTAGGGTGGCTATATGAAAAGGAGGACAGGGCTCCTGTATCTTCAACAGTTGTATTGAAAAGGGGATTTCAGCAGGTGTCATTTGTATATATGGAGAACCTGGTGAAATCTCCTCTTCATCACAACAGTTAAAGCTGCAGGTGCCCTGCCCTCTTTTAAACCTGGTCACTCTAGTATAGCTCCTGCACTTTAACTGTTGTGATGAAAAGAGAATTTCACCAGGTTTTCCATATATACAAATGACACCTGCTGAAATTCCCTTTTCTATGCAACTGTTAGAGATACAGGAGCCCTGTCCTCCTTTTCATATGGTCACCCTAGTCACCATCCTGCTCATCTTGAAAGTACTTGGGGCTTTTTGAGTGTTCAGTTCAAATAATTTAAAAAAAACCTGCAGAGCATTTTTCCTCTCCCCACTTCCCCAAAGGGAAATAAAAGTTTAGGGAGGGGGAGGCAATTGCAGGAGCTCTTGGGGTGTGGCATGAATTTAGGCAGGGGTGCTTGTATAGTTGAGCAGTCCGCTTCAATTTTTTTGCTTCACTCCTAGTCCTTAGTGCCCTAGAAAATGTCCTATACAGTTGCTTCCCACTTATATAAACAAGTAGAGCTGTTTACTCTGATGATTTAACACATCTGAATTCTATATTCCAATATTCCTAATTATAGGCTTTGGATCTATTCCCCCCCATCTTCTCTTTACAACAACCCTTGCCTATTTTATAAGTTGGGAACACAAGCTTAGTATACTTTAATTAAAAGAGGAGGTCTTTGGTGGATTGTGCAAACAACTAAATTCAACTTTCTCCTTCAAGGGATGACATAACAACAGCTTAGTTCAGATGGAATTTTGCCCTATCCCAAACTAAATAGGTTTCAAAAAGAAATAATTCTAGCAAGTTTGGTCAAGCAATGTGTTAGGTGTCATTACACTGTAAAAGGTGGTAACAAACTCTGGAAGTAATTTTTGCCAAGATGTATTCTATTTTTTATGAAAGCATCTGTATATATATAAAGTTTTGTTTGCTTGTGTGTATTTTCTATGCAATATCAAAGAGGTTTCTCAAAAAAGAAAAACGTGTTTTACCAAAGAGTGTTGTTTACGCAATGGAAATAACCAAAATAAAGGTTCACATTCTTCTTTTTTAAATAAACATGGCTGTACAGCTACACAATGTTTATTATTCGGTTTCCTTAACTTGTTTTACGCTCTGGATTATTTTACAGTATTTTCCAAGGCTATAGATAAAGAGAAAAAGGGAAGCAAGGATATTGAAGTATTGAGCTTTTCTAGATGAGGCTATTTAACCTGCTGTTTCTACTTCTGGTTTCATTGCAGAATTAAGATTGGGGCTCTACGTGGATTATTTTCCTTTCCTGCCTCTCTATACTTCTGCTACATAACCTCTAGGTGGTGCTGCAGTACAGCAGAACAACACTACTGGGGACTAGCCCTTTATTTCACTTTCACACAAAAATACTGGATTTTCCCAGCTCCCAAAGCGCTCCCCCCCCCAAAAAAATGCTTTTAAAACTCATAAGCAAAACTAGATTGTGACAACAATGTCTAAAGTATCCATAAACATCCATGAGTGAAGAATGACAAGTGCACAATTAAAAGCTTCATCTAGAAAAGCTGCAGCTTCCCCACCATATTATACTGGAAGAAGTGGTGGAGGAACTCTATTTCTCTCCTCAATACATATGTGCATCTCAATGCAAATTTCTGCAAACTCTCAGCCTCATGTCCTGATCTGTTAAGCAGTGGCACTGACATAATTGTGTAGATCAAGCACAAGGGGACCACGATACTGATGCAATGTCACAACTTACAAAACAAAGTAATGCATATGTGATGGATAGAGTCTCCAGGCTGTTTCGCTACTGCAAAAATATGGACCACTGTTATTGTTCTGGCAACAAGAACTGCCACCAGATGATGTGGAGCAACTGTTGCACAAAGCTAACGCCTTGGCACAAAAATGCGAAGAGGGAGACATAAAAGAATACAAAAGGGGCAGGACTATAAAAAAATTGCATATCATTTTAAAGAACTACCAACCCCACATCAGTACAATATATATTTGATCCTGTTCAGTAGCAGTCATGTGACTGCCAATTGCAGTCCTGTGGTAAGATATCTGGCCAGTTGCGTTGCATAACGTGGAATAACAGGACAAGAGAACTTCTAAGATGCACTAAATTATAATTTATTCAACCCAAAACATCTTGATTACATTCTTCATCACGGGCACTGGGTTTCCTATGTTAGATTTTAATCAAAATGCTTAATGTTTAATAAATTATAATTTAGTATACCTATGAGATTCTTCTCGTTCTTACATTTTCCTTTTTTCCTCTGCATAATACGACTGTGTAACTATGTTGGCATAAACTGTACGCATCTACTACACTAGGATGCTTATTTATCAATGTGTACTTTGTACCTATTCATCAACTTCAGGATATATTTTTTAACATAAAAGCAAGGGTGGCATCTATATAGTGACCATTTAAATTGTACATTGTGACTCCTATTTCTGACCCTCAGAAACTGATTAGCAAAGCTTTCACTGCCAGAGTATTTTGGCTTGACTCCATACTACGCTAGGCATGATACAATGATACATGGTTGTTTCTGTTAGTCCAGCTTATGCCATGCTGACTCATCACAGCAAGCAACACGGTCAAGGCCAGGACAAATATTCCTCATTTAGACATAGCTTTCAGCAGCAAGTCTCCACCAATGTTATACAATGATGTCACATCACAGTGGAGAGGGGACTAGCTATGGGATGGTAGAATGACAAGCTATGGCATACATCAAGATTGCCCAGTGGTTTATCACAGGCTTTAGAAGCTTTAGAAGCACAAACAACTAAAATGATTTCTGTACATCGTAAGAACCATGGTGGACCAGACCAAGGGTCCATCTAGTCCAGCACTCTGTTCACACAGTGGCCAACCAGCTGTCAACCTTCTCACCCATGTTCCCCAGCAAATGGTGTATATAGGCTTACTGTCTCTGATACCGGAAAAATCCCTGTGACATCTTCCCCCTATTGTGAGATTGTTGTGAGAGTGTCATGCCCCATGCGAAGAGACAACACATGCATTCCGACTGTAAGCTGCCTTAGGCATTTTACAGAAAGGTCAGAGAGCCAGTGCAATGCTTAGAATGTTGCATGGGAGATCCAGGTTCTAGTCCCCAGTTGGCCATGAAGATTTTGAGCCAGTCACTGACTCAGTCTAACCTACCTCACAGAGGAGTTGTGAGAATAAAATGGAGAAGGAAGACTATCAGCGTCATCAGACAAGTGTTTTATAGCACGCTGGTTACTGGCCACTTACAGATGTTCGCGGGTCCTTTTGACGATGCCGCCCACCTCCTGTGCATCTCCTGCTCCTTCTGCTCTATTTTCTACGGCAAAATAAAACCAGGAAAACTGTTGTTTTTTTATTGAAGTGAAACTTGCTGCCATTTCCTGCTTTGTGCAGGAAAAGCTGCGCAATCAAAATGCCCACTTGAATGGTCCACATGATAGTTGCTGCTTCCTCTTTCTTCCCTGTGTGAAGGAGGAAGCTGACCGTCCCTATTGTGGACCATAAGTGACAGTAGGGAAATGCGATCCCGCCCACCTCCCATCTGATGACACTCTGTGTAAGCTGCCTTGGGCTCCTTGCAGGAGGAAAAGAACTGGGATATAATTAGATTATATCATTAATAGTATAATAATATAAAACTTGATAATGATTTTTTTGGGGGGGATCTCACACTGGATGGTGGGAGAGGAGTAAGTGTGAGTTCCATTTTAGATGTTTAAAAGAGATGTGAAAATAGGACATAGATGTGCCAAACAAGTGCAAGATCAAGAAGCACAAATCACTTGCTCTGCCTATTCCCACTGCTTCTTCCTAACATCTGGCAATGCTCCAAGTGTAAGACGATTTAAAGAAATAGTTCATATAGCCACAAAGCTTAAGGTATAGATTGTCGTCTTGTCATGATACATTTGCAATCAGGCTAAAAAATAACTACACATACAAAATACTGACATACCATGTGAAGGGTGCACATGCGTGCCAGTTTATCCTTTCTCTTTCCAAACACATGAAAGTGGCAATCCAGAAAGTATCACTCCCTGCAACTTCCATGTATCTTAAAGGAGAGATGTGTTTTGTATATGCACACAGCCTGCATATGGTGCATTTGTATGAACAGAATGCTGGACTAGATCAGCCTTTGGTTTCATCGAGCAGGGCTCTTCTTATATTCTTTTGCCTGCTGCACTGAGTGAATCGTTCAGTCTCCCTTAGCGTAGAAGATGCAGCAGAATTATGTGGCCTCCAAGAAAACCGTACAAATGTTCGTTTCCCTACCATATGAATACATTACAGAAGTCCTCCTAACCTTTCAACTTTTCACGCCCAAGTGAGGATTGATTTGAGTGGTGTAAATCCCAGAAGCATCAGCCAAATTGGCCCTGGGTCACGATTTCCTGGTGGAGCAGGAAATGGAATTTTGGCAAAGAAAGAGGAGCATGCTGTTATTTTTAAAATCATAATCATATGGGCATTAAGTTAATGTAAGCAGCCTAAGGAGAGTTGTTGAAAGCCTCTTCCCTAGAGTACGAACACACAAACACACACACACACACACCACACTAGTGCCTGCATCATGACTGCATGATTTTTTGTCAATTGTGATCAGGTACCTTGCTATAGAAGAGGTGGCAATCCAACATGGGATATTTCCTTGCAGGAACAATCATATGCATTAACCATAAGTAGTATATGGCCCTACTTCCTGTCAAATTTATGCAAATGAGCCATGTGGCTTTGTTTTGGTCACGTGACCAAAACAAACACCACGTGACCAGAAGTGACGTCACTAGCTGTCAAAAACAAGCAGCACGTGGCCGGAAGTGACGTCACCAGCTGTCAATACAAACAGCACGTGACCGGAACTGACGACACTAGCTGTCAAAACAAAACAGCACATGACCGGAACTGACGTCATCAGCTGTCATAACAAAACACCATGTGCCCAGAAATGCTGGCACTACCTGTCAAAAGAAAGGCCACGTGGCCGGAAGTGACGTTTTTTCTGCGGCGACCGGAAATGATGCTTTTTGCAGGCGACCGGTGGAACATGTCCAGGCATGTCTCCCCACAGCCTCTCAGCGGTTGGCTAAGGAATATCACATGGCCTGCCCCGCAACCAATAGGAAGAGTTTTCAGAACCCCTAAAGGATTCACCAGGGTGTGCAGTGCTTTTCAGACTTTCAACCCGTCGGGAACAGTTGCTGATTTTAAGCAGGAGACAACATGGAAACCCCCAGCACCCCGATGAGGCCTATAAATCCTTAAATAAATAAATCTACCCCACTGGCACCAGACAGGCCTAACCCCAGAAAGCGTTATCTCAGCACCAGCTCGGACGATGAACAGTTCCCACCAACAAAGACCCCACAGGAGGAAGATGATGAGATCTCACAAATATGGCAAAGCTTGTTGGAATCTATCTTGATACCAAACTCTATAATGCAGGTAAAACTTTTTTTTTTCCTGGCATCCTATTTATGTGCAAAAACAACTTGTAAGAGTTACAGAAAATTACATTTTCCCCTTAAATTTCCAGGAACCAGCAGCAGAGGCTGTAACAGCTCAAGAATCTGAGAAGTGCATCAGTACTAGCACCCCACCGTCACCTATTGAGCTTTGGAATATGGCTTCTGCAAGTAACATTCACATTCAGGTGTGTGTGTTTTCAGTGTTCTGTCTAAAAAGTTTTCCAAATAGATTTAATGTTAATAGTTTTAAAATATCTTTTAGGCTCCTGAAGCATTGGCAAACAAAATGACATTTCCACAAAACTACGCATTCTTTGTGCAAAGCTCTGGTTTCAGCCTGTGTTGCATGTTGTTATCCTCATTGGTTATTCTCTAAATTGTCTTGCTTTGACCTCAGAGAATGTGGACCAGGTCTTAATTCTGACTACAGAAATTAGTAGATCTATAACTCCTCGAATGCACCTTGAAAAAATTATGAAGACCACCGACCAATCCTTTCTTCAGCATGTAGAACGCATAATCAAAGATCGGCCCTATAAGTCATTTCTTACGTCTGTAAATGCTGTTTTTAGAAATTCTGTCTAAATTCCTTCATTGTTAAATTGTTTTGCATCATTGGGAATTAAAAAATAAAGAAAACTTTATTTCTTTATGTAAGCAATAGTTTTATTTTATTTCACACCACAGGTACATAATCCCATCATGGAAGGAACTAAGTCAGGGTGGGGGTCAGGGAAGGAAATGAACAAGGGCAAATCTAATCACTGTTGCATGGGGCAGAAGGAACTAAGCCATTGTGGAGTCAACAAGGGCACACCCCAGAGGCAAATCTAATCACTGTTGTATGGGGCAGAAGGAACTAAGCCATTGTGGAGTCAACATTGGCTTTATCCAGGGGCAAATCTAATCACTGTTGTATGGAGCAGAAGCAACTAAGCCAGGGTGGGGGTCAGGCAAGGAAATGAACAAAGGCATACCCCAGAGGCAAATCTAAACACTGTTGTATGGGGATGGAAGTCTCAGCCAATGACAGTCTTCAAAACTAGAAGGACAACGCCCGGAGCCAAAAAGTATATAGAATCAGAGCAATGCAGAAACCATCTTTGGTGCCCATAGGGGTCTGAAGTTCTCGGCATGTAAATGGTGAGTGATTTTTTCTTTTCCTTCAACTCTCTATTTCTAAAGAAATATTTTTCGGCTTATTTATCTCTGCTAAATACACAGAATAGCAAATCCTAAATGCATGCTTATTTTAATTTTGATTGTGGTGGTGTAGAAACTCTATCTTTTCAATTGAGGGAGCATGATAAAAAATAGCCCAAGCATATGGCCGTGTGTATGAGAAGGTAGTTACTTTTACTTAAATATAAGGCGTTTTACATTTTAACTATGAACCCTTTAAATTGGAGCTAGGGTAAAATGCTTGTGCCTTGGGTAAGTGGCCACTACTGTAACAATAATAAGAAGTCCCACACTTATGGCTTAAGGTATTTTAATTCATAGACACAGCTGAAATTTCTATACAAGAAAAAACAGCCATTTCAGAGTGTAACATTTAAGAAAAAAGGACAGACATTTTTCTCCCATGCGGTAGGACGGTTTCTCGGCCTTAACCACATTGAATAATCCATTTTCCAGTGGTAAAGAGAGTAAAACAGTTTCAGTTAGGATATACAGTACTAATATAGTTTGCCTTTTACCCCGTTTCTTCAAAGGAGTCATACCCAGCCGCCATTTTCATTGATCCACTGCGCCTTGGTGTTGTGGATATATTCTGCCATGAACTCTACCATCTGTCTTGTGTTTTCATGAGTCATAAGAATCCCACATGCTTGTAGTTTCTTTAAAAGAGCAAACCCAAACAGAATAATTGATAATAAACGTCCAAAATTAATTTTTCCATCAGAAAATTCTTCTTTCATCACAAGATTGAAAATTCTACAGCCGTCCTCCATAGAACGCAGTTCAAGTGTATCCATAAGCGTCAACAGCTCCTTGTTAGCAAAATCGTGATACATAGAGGTAAGTTTCTGTAAAATCAGAGTTGTTCTGTATTGTGATGTTTTAGGTGAGGGTTGTCCAGAAGTACAGTTCAAATAGTTTACAAAGAGTTTGTAAACATAATCAAATGATACAGGATCCATTGGCCTTTGAAGCATAGTAAAAAAAAAGTCCGACGCTCTTTTGTGTTGTATCTGGTCATATGTGGGCTAGCCCCAACATGTCCTTGAGGAATACCTGAGGAATACCTGTTGTGTATTCAAACTACTTGTGTTTTACAGAGGGTGTTTGTGAAATGTCGCAACAAAAGAAAATCGCTCAACCAGGGAGCCAGAGCCCCATACATGAACCTACCCATACTGAAAATCAAGGTAAAGACAAACATGATTGTTATTTCATTTTTATTTTGAGGGTAGTGTTATCTTGTCATGAAAATATTGTGCAAATGTTGAATGTTTATTTTTTCAGAACAATCGGATGACCACGCAACCAATGAGAATCTCAAACCTCAAGATTCAAAGACTGAGACAACACATGAGGGGCCCCAAGCATCAAAGGATGACAGACCTGGAGGCCACGGTAAAGCCAAACGAAAACTCAAACACCTCACGGGGAACACTTTAAAGCCATTTAAAAAACGGAAAGTGGGCACTTCTGCTTCTGATAATTTAGATGACGTGTTTGAATGGTACAAGCAATGTACTGAGGAGACTATGTCAGCTTTGAGTGCCCGCTTACTGAGACCTTTGGGTGTCTTTTTCCTTATATAAATCTTCAAAAAATTCCTGAAATTTTTTTATTTTATCCTTCATCATGTGACAATAATTACCTTGCTTATTTTTTACTGATCCTATCCCATTTTTAGCTTTTTCCTTTTGTGTGAGCTTGGCAAGCATTAAAGATGGTTCTAAATAAAATGGGATTTGGAAATAAATTTAAAGCAATAATAGAGCAGTTATACTCCCAAAATACAGCCGTAGTGGTAGTAAATGATGGAATTACGGATAAGATACGACTAGCCAGAGGGACAAGACAAGGTTGCCCACTCTCGCCAGTCCTGTTTGTATTGGTGCTGGAATTGTTGGCAAATGTAATAAGAGAAGATGGGGATCTAGAGGGGATAGGTAGCAGTAATAAAATAAAGTTGAATATGTTTGCAGATGATACGTTAATAACTATTAGAGATCCTATAGGTAAAATGGAAAGAATTAAACAGCAGTTGAAAGAATTTGAAGAAGTTACGGGGTTAAGAATAAATTGGGCAAAATCGGAATTGATGTTATTTAATTACACTAAAAAGGATGAAAAGGCGTGGGAAGGGAATGTTACAGATTTGAAAAGTAAAGAAAAAATTAAATATTTGGGAATTAAGATTACTAAAAAATTTAGAAGATTTGGAAAGCGAGAATTTAAATGGATTGAAAAAAGAGATAGTAGAAAAATTAAAGAAATATAAGAGACTGAACCTTTCACGGTTTGGAAGAATAGCTTTAATAAAGATGAAAATTTTACCTACGATTAATTTTATTTTTAGGATGCTACCAATAAGAATTTCAGATTTAGAGTTAAAAAGTTGGCAGAATCTTATAAATAATTATTGTAATGCAGAGAAGAAATCAAGGATTAATAAAAGTAAATGGTATTTAAGCCAAAGAAAGGGAGGATTGGGACTCCCAAATATTAATTCTTATTATGTAGCAAATAGGTTAAGACATATTGTTGAAGCAATTTTAGGTGTAGGTGATTTAGATTGGACGGAGAAAAAATCAACAAGTAATATAGAATTAAAATTGCATAATGTATTCTTTAAGGAAAGAGGGAAAGGAAAATGGGTTAATGATTTAGATAATCAGTTTTTGAAGTTCCACTGGGAACTCTGAACAAATATAAAAAGGAACTGCTTTCAAGCAGCTCCTCCTTAACACCGGTGATAATGTTAAAGAATTTTCCTGAAGATTTAAAGAACAGATTAAGTAAAGTTTTAATAGAGAAAAATAAAATTAAACTAAGAGAATGGCTAAGAGGGATGAATACAAGAGAGAGGTTGGAGGAGGTTTTAAAAGATATAAAATTAACGTGGTTAAACTATGGGCAATTGGAACAATGGACTAAAAATTGGGTAAGAGAAAATGGAGAGTGTGGAGAGATGACGAAGTTCGAGAAACTAATAGGAAAAAAAGAAATCGATAAGGGACAAAAATATAGGGACAAAAGGGTTAATGAGTCAATTATATAATATATTAGCTGAGAAAGGATTGTTGAAGAGTGTAGGAAAAGTGGTTTGGGAGACTGATTTGAAGATACAGATAGGACAGCAGAGTTGGGATGGACTATGGAGACAGAGAGTGTTGAGAAATACGTCAGTAAGAATAAAGGAGAATTATTATAAAATTATGGAGGTGGTATTTAACTCTGGTTAGATTAGATAAGATTAATAATCAGCATTCAGCAGATTGTTGGAGGGGTTGTGGTGAAAAAGGAACGTATTTACATATGTGGTGGGATTGTAAATATGTGCAAAAGTTGTGGAAGATGGTGTTCTTCGGGATTGAGCAGATTGTTGGAATTAAAATAGAGGACACACCAAGGATTGCATTACTCTCACTGCAAGAAGATCTTAAATGTAGTAAAGAAACTAAGGAACTGATAACGAATTTGCTGACGGCTGCAAGGTTAATCGTAGCTAGGAACTGGAAGACTCAAGGAGATTATTGTATTGAAGAATGGTATAAAGAAGTGTGGGACCTTGCTATAAATGATAAATTGACATGCAAGATTAAAATGAAAAGAGGTATAGTAAAAACGAATGATTTTGAGGGAATCTGGAAAAAGTTCCTAGAGTTTGTGTTTTCTAAGGGAAGCGGGAAACCACCAACAGAAGAAACTATGAGTTTTTGGAAACAGGAATGAGATCCCGAGGTGGGGGGTGCACTGTTATGTTGATTATGAATATGTTTAATAGATTAAGCTTGAATATATGATATAAAGGGTGTTTTATGTTTAGGTATTATGTTCTTTTTGTTGTTGCTGTTGAAGAAAAATAAAAATAAAAAATTTAATAAAAAAAAAAGAAAAAGAAATTTTAGCCTGGGCTGTTTCCAAATATTTTGTTGACGTATGGGGTCTCAGTAAGCTGGCACTCAAAGCTGCCATAGCCTCCTCAGCACCTTGCTTGTACTTTTCAAGCACGTCATCTAAATTATCAGAAGCAGAAGTGCCCACTTTCCGTTTTTTAAACGGCTTTAAAGTGTTCCCCGTGAGGTGTTTGAGTTTTCGTTTGGCTTTACCGTGGCCTCCAGGTCTGTCGGCCTTTGACGCTTGGGGCCCCTCATGTGTTGTCTCAGTCTTTGAATCTTGAGGTTTGACATTCTCATTGGGTGCGTGGTCATCAGATTGTTCTGGGGAAAAAATAAACATTCAACATTTACACAATATTTTCATGACAAGACAACCCTACCCCCAAAATAAAAATGAAATAATAATCATATTTGTCTTTACCCTGATTTTCAGTATGGGTAGGTTCATGAATGGGGCTCTGGCTCCCTGGTTGAGCGATTTTCTTTTGTTGCGACATTTCACAAACACCCTCTGTAAAACACAAGTAGTTTGAATACACAACAGTGGGCGGTGTCCTCAAGGACATGTCGGGGCTAGCCCACATATGACCAGATACAACCCAAAAGAGCGTCGGACATTTTTTTTACTCTGCTACAAAGGCCAATGGATCCTGTATCATTTGATTATGTTTACAAACTCTTTGTAAACTATTTGAACTGTACTTCTGGACAACCCTCACCTAAAACATCACAATACAGAACAACTCTGATTTTACAGAAACTTACCTCTATGTATCACGATTTTGCTAACAAGGAGCTGTTGACGCTTATGGATACACTTGAACTGCGTTCTATGGAGGACGGCTGTAGAATTTTCAATCTTGTGATGAAAGAAGAATTTTCTGATGGAAAAATTAATTTTGGACGTTTATTATCAATTATTCTGTTTGGGTTTGCTCTTTTAAAGAAACTACAAGCATGTGGGATTCTTATGACTCATGAAAACACAAGACAGATGGTAGAGTTCATGGCAGAATATATCCACAACACCAAGGCGCAGTGGATCAATGAAAATGGCGGCTGGGTATGACTCCTTTGAAGAAATGGGGTAAAAGGCAAACTATATTAGTACTGTATATCCTAACTGAAACTGTTTTACTCTCTTTACCACAGGAAAATGGATTATTCAATGTGGTTAAGGCCGAGAAACCGTCCTACCGCATGGGAGAAAAATGTCTGTCCTTTTTTCTTAAATGTTACACTCTGAAATGGCTGTTTTTTCTTGTATAGAAATTTCAGCTGTGTCTATGAATTAAAATACCTTAAGCCATAAGTGTGGGACTTTTTATTATTGTTACAGTAGTGGCCACTTACCCAAGGCACAAGCATTTTACCCTAGCTCCAATTTAAAGGGTTCATAGTTAAAATGTAAAACGCCTTATATTTAAGTAAAAGTAACTACCTTCTCATACACACGGCCATATGCTTGGGCTATTTTTTATCATGCTCCCTCAATTGAAAAGATAGAGTTTCTACACCACCACAATCAAAATTAAAATAAGCATGCATTTAGGATTTGCTATTCTGTGTATTTAGCAGAGATAAATAAGCCGAAAAATATTTCCTTAGAAATAGAGAGTTGAAGGAAAAGAAAAAATCACTCACCATTTACATGCCGAGAACTTCAGATCCCTATGGGCACCAAAGATGGTTTCTGCATTGCTCTGATTCTATATACTTTTTGGCTCTGGGCGTTGTCCTTCAGGTTCTAGTTTTGAAGACTGTCATTGGCTGAGACTTCCATCCCCATACAACAGTGTTTAGATTTGCCTCTGGGGTATGCCTTTGTTCATTTCCTTGCCTGACCCCCACCCTGGCTTAGTTGCTTCTGCTCCATACAACAGTGATTAGATTTGCCCCTGGATAAAGCCAATGTTGACTCCACAATGGCTTAGTTCCTTCTGCCCCATACAACAGTGATTAGATTTGCCTCTGGGGTGTGCCCTTGTTGACTCCACAATGGCTTAGTTCCTTCTGCCCCATGCAACAGTGATTAGATTTGCCCTTGTTCATTTCCTTCCCTGACCCCCACCCTGACTTAGTTCCTTCCATGATGGGATTATGTACCTGTGGTGTGAAATAAAATAAAACTATTGCTTACATAAAGAAATAAAGTTTTCTTTATTTTTTAATTCCCAATGATGCAAAACAATTTGACAATGAAGGAATTTAGACAGAATTTCTAAAAACAGCATTTACAGACGTAAGAAATGACTTATAGGGCCGATCTTTGATTATGCGTTCTACATGCTGAAGAAAGGATTGGTCGGTGGTCTTCATAATTTTTTCAAGGTGCATTCGAGGAGTTGTAGATCTACTAATTTCTGTAGTCAGAATTAAGACCTGGTCCACATTCTCTGAGGTCAAAGCAAGACAATTTAGAGAATAACCAATGAGGATAGCAACATGCAACACAGGCTGAAACCAGAGTTTTGCACAAAGAATGCGTAGTTTTGTGGAAATGTCATTTTGTTTGCCAATGCTTCAGGAGCCTAAAAAATATTTTAAAACTATTAACATTAAATCTATTTGGAAAACTTTTTAGACAGAACACTGAAAACACACACACCTGAATGTGAATGTTACTTGCAGAAGCCATATTCCAAAGCTCAATAGGTGACGGTGGGGTGCTAGTACTGATGCACTTCTCAGATTCTTGAGCTGTTACAGCCTCTGCTGCTGGTTCCTGGAAATTTAAGGGGAAAATGTAATTTTCTGTAACTCTTACAAGTTGTTTTTGCACATAAATAGGATGCCAGGAAAAAAAGTTTTACCTGCATTATAGAGTTTGGTATCAAGATAGATTCCAACAAGCTTTGCCATATTTGTGAGATCTCATCATCTTCCTCCTGTGGGGTCTTTGTTGGTGGGAACTGTTCATCGTCCGAGCTGGTGCTGAGATAACGCTTTCTGGGGTTAGGCCTGTCTGGTGCCAGTGGGGTAGATTTATTTATTTAAAGATTTATAGGCCTCATCGGGGTGCTGGGGGTTTCCATGTTGTCTCCTGCTTAAAATCAGCAACTGTTCCCGACGGGTTGAAAGTCTGAAAAGCACTGCACACCCTGGTGAATCCTTTAGGGGTTCTGAAAACTCTTCCTATTGGTTGCGGGGCAGGCCATGTGATATTCCTTAGCCAACCGCTGAGAGGCTGTGGGGAGACATGCCTGGACATGTTCCACCGGTCGCCTGCAAAAAGCATCATTTCCGGTCGCCGCAGAAAAAACGTCACTTCCGGCCACGTGGCCTTTCTTTTGACAGGTAGTGCCAGCATTTCTGGGCACATGGTGTTTTGTTATGACAGCTGATGACGTCAGTTCCGGTCATGTGCTGTTTTGTTTTGACAGCTAGTGTCGTCAGTTCCGGTCACGTGCTGTTTGTATTGACAGCTGGTGACGTCACTTCCGGTCACGTGTGCTTGTTTTGACAGCTAGTGACGTCACTTCCGGTCACGTGGTGTTTGTTTTGGTCACGTGACCAAAACAAAGCCACATGGCTCATTTGCATAAATTTGACAGGAAGTAGGGCCATATACTACTACCATAAATTGATGAGATGGTGAGCATTGGAAAAGACAGAGCTAGGAGTCTGTATGTCATGTGCATCTAATAGTGATGACAACAACAATAGCCATTCAAGCTATGCAATTCTTCAATTGTATTTAAAGAGGACTCGATGGCCTTATAGGCCCCTTCCAATGATTCTATGAGGAATCTCCATGCAATGTTGCTGCAGCAGGCAGCATGAAATTTCCATATCCAATTTTTAAGCACAGCCACTCCATGAGCAGTTTCCCTTCCACTGAAGTGAATGCCATACATTCCAACTGTTGCTATTTACCAGGAACAGTCCCCATTTCCTGTTATTCCTGGTAAATCCATGTCACCATTTTGACTGTTGGAGACGCCTCTTAAAATGTTGTTAGCATGCATAGCTAGTGTAACATAGAGAAGGGATTAACCTTCCCCAACTTGGGTCCCTCTAGATGCTCTAAACTACTTCTCTCATCAGTCCCAGCTGGCATGGCCAATGGTCAGGGATGATGGGAGTTGTAGGCCAAAACATCTGGAGGGACCCAGGGAGGGGAAGGCTGAAACAGATGTTGCACTGGAGTAGTAAATGTTTTGTGGGGGGAGGGGTTAGCAAAATGTATAATATTGGATAGTACAATTAAACTGAATTATTACTCAGAATAGTCATATCAATACTGAACAACCAATAGGTTTACAAACACAATATCATCAGATGCCTAGCAATCACCCACACCAAGTTATATCTGCCAGTTCACAGTTGTATCTGGCAGTCTACAAAAAGGGTGTAGTTGCAGTGTACTATGGATCCCCGGTGAAATTCTGTTTCAACTACAGGAAGTCTTTCTCACATATTCAGGTAGACATAACTCATACGAGTTTATAACTCAGGAGAATTTGAAAAATACTGATGTTGGAAAGCAATTTAACATGACTGAATAATCAACAGTCTGCCAGTCCGTAAAGGCAAGATAGCTTATTAAATTCATGGGATAATGGTGAGATAGTCCCTCTGTTTTTTCCAGCTCACCCTTCCCAGTGTGTAAATACTCCTACGACCAGTTGCAGACACAGCAGTCATGGCACACTGACTGGCAGACTGTTGATTATTCAGTCCTTCAGGAATGTTAAACTGCTTTCCAACATTATCAGTCTTTGCAAATTCCCATAACTCTTATGAGTTATGTCTACCTGAATATCTGAGGAAGACATCTGGTAGTCTGCCTGATACAACTGTAAACTGCCAGTTTGGTGTGATTGATTGCCAGACATTTACTGATATTGTGTCTGAAAACCTATTGACTGTTCATTAATGATATGATTGTTCTGAGAAATAATTCCGTTTAATTATACTACATAATATTATATGTTTTGTTTTTAAAAAGCCATTTACTGGCAAGTGTAGTTAAAGTGTTTGTTCTGAATTTGTCTTTTTTGTTCTGTATAGCTGAAATAGATGTTCGCCAGAGAGATCTGGGCGAAAACCTTGTCCTTCCAATAAAGCTTCCTGGGTGACCTTGGGTCTCGGTCTCGGTCTCGGTCTCGGTCTCGGTCTCGGTCTCGGTCTCGGTCTCTCTCTCTCTCTCTCTCTCTCTCTCTCTCTCTCTCTCTCTCTCTCTCACTCTCTCACTCACTCACTCACACACACACACACACACACACACACACACACACACACACACACACACTCATCACATATGTTGTCCTGAGCTACTTGGGGGAGAATACTAGGATTCAAATTTAAGAAATAAGAACAATAATTCTTTAGGTTTTTGCCCCTCTCCTTGGTCTCTGGATCTTAGATCTTTGATTAAAAGCAACAAATTTTGACTTTAGTTAAGGACGCCATAAAGGACCACTTTCTTCCCCATAAACTTGTCTGCATAGTGAGGTCATCTTTAGAGACCCTTCTCTGCATCCATGCCTTTGGAGATTAGGCCCGTGGAAAGTAGGATGAGAGCTACTGTGGCACCTTGTTCAAGAGAGACTCACTTGGTGCTTATCCTCTCAGTGCCAGGCAAAGTTTTTCCCCCCTAGGTTTTTAAAGTGACATTTGCTTTTATCTTTCTGCTCTTTCCTTATCTTAGAACACATTCTAAATAGATAACATATCTAGATAGGAAATGCTACTGAGTATGCAAAACTATATACACACCTAATTAGGACTCCCTAATTGCACAGAACTATATATGTTTGTGAATTAAAAGAAAAGGAATTTATCCCCCTCCTCCAAATAGCCTGACAAGGACCTGTGAGCTTCCAGGCCTTACAGAATATTGATGGCAACTGAGTTTATAGAGATAAGAAATTATAGGATAACTCATTTCATTGTCTGGATACGGATCTTCCAGATTCAAACTGAATACCAAAGACAGGGACTTTTGTAGTCACTGCTACCTTTCGTTTTGCTGAGTTGGGGAGGGGTGAGAAAGGGCATGCTGTTGTCCTATTACAACTATGCTAAAATCCTCTATTTTTTAACGGACCATTTCTCCATCATTTTATGAGCAATTCTCACTTCTACCCCAGGGGAAGGAAAAAGCATCCAAAAGAACAAGAACCCACTACGTGACTCTTAAATAATGTCTTCCTTTATTTCTGTTTTATGTCACCCCTTCCTCCCTGCCTCATATGTTTTAATGTGATTTTAGACTGTAAGCCTCTAGGCAGGGTATTGCTGTTTTATTACTATATACTGTACAGCACCAAGTACATTGTTGGTGCTATATAAATAAATAAACAAATAAATGTCTATGGCTGACATCAGTTGAGGCATAGACTGCTAGGATGTAAATTGATGGGGTGGGTGGGGGGTCTATGAATCGTTAGAAAGTATGGAATGGGGGGGCTGTGCAGGTGCTTGAGGAAGGTATGACTGAAAATGAAGAAGTGGCTTGTGGGGGGAGGGACACCAGATTTCCCTACCTGTTGTATCTTACTTTAAAAGAAAGAAAACAGAGCACTGGGATTCTAATACACTCCTTTTGATGTAACATGCAGTTAGGCTGTACTACTTTTCATGACTATTTGGGAGCAAATCATATGGAACTCAGTTTGGTTTGCTTCTAGATAAGATTGGCCTGCAAAGTAGAGGGATAATTGTTCAAGTTATCCATAGGCATCTGTTAAACGCTTGAGTAGAATGAACCTATACAGAGGTTTGGAAGTTTAAGGGTGACATCATGTGGCATGTCAAACGCACTGCATGAATCTGTTTCCCCCTGCCTCAGCTTATTCTGCCAAACAAAGTTTATGCAGTCCAAAAAATGAATTCATATTCATTCTAAACAATACAGCAAATCCGTACGCAGGACTTACTTATATAGCTCCAGTTCTCAGTGGAGGCTGCTGGCTCCAATGGCAGTGGGGTGATGAATCCATCCTAGGTTTCGGTCAGAACCAATCCGAATTCTAAAGGAGCTACCCAAGGTGGGCCTTGGATAGTTACTTTAGAATTCGGACTGATTCAGACTGAAACCCAGAGTGGATTCACTGCACAACTGACATTGGAGCCACCAACTTGTACTGTCAGCTCAGAAATTCTCTTTTAGTTGTTCCTTTGAGTAAACAATCCCTAAGCAAAGGAACACGAATCGCCAGGAGTTTCAGCCAGAGGGTTTCGTTGCTCATGTTGGCTAAAGCTGGTTGGAGGCTCAAGTGATGCAGAATCGCAGATGCAGAAGGCGGTCCTTAAGGGGACCCAGGTCCTGATTGCGATATAATACCTCTAGTATCAGAGGCAGTATACCTAAGTAGAACAGTTGCTGGGGAACTCAGGCAGGAGGGTGCTGTTGCACACATGTCTTGCTTATGGGTTAGCTGCAGGTTGGCCAATGTATCAACAGAATGCTGGACCAGATGAGCCTTTAGTTTGATTCAGGACGGCTCTTCTTAAGTTCTTACGTTCTTTGAGTCCAAATGTGTTTAGGGCATAAAAAACAAGAAGGGGCATGGCCTCGGATGGGAAAATGTGGTTAGAGGAAGATAGCTGTAAGATCAGTAGCTGCAAGAGATTCTTATCCCACTAGGAACTGCCTTTCCAGAAAGCCATCCAACACGTGAACCAAATTAATTGTGATGTTGTTTATGTCTTTAATCCTGGAGTGGTTGACTTTAAAAAAATCACTGGTGCAAGTTGGGGGGTGGGGGTAGGAATGAACTGAAGCAAGCCTATGTCTTGAAGGAAGGGGGGCTTTAACATTTTGACCCCTGCCACGGTCCGAATTGGAATCCCCCCGCTATTCACAATGGAAAGATAGTTCCTATTGGCACCAATGGGTGTTTTCCTCTCATTGTGCAAAGCAGGTGCATAAGGGGGAAGGGTTCTGATTGGGACTGTGGTGGAGGAGAAAGGTTAAAGCCCGCCCACCCACTCCGGGCTGCCATGGTCCTGATCCAGCTGGAGGGGGATGCAGCAGCTATTTTTGAGGGGGGAAACAGTCACACAAGGGCTAAGGATGTGAAGAATAACGTCATGTCTAGTTTGACCCTGAGATTCATCACCTTCTGGAACTGCTTCAAGACCTTCCTATTTTGGCTGCTTTCACTCCTATAACCTGACAGCTACTTTCCTTGACCTGCCTTAGGCATGCATTGGTGAGGTTTTCGTTCATTTTGTTCCTTAGATTTTACTCTCTACTTAAAGTTGTCTTGAATACTTTTTTTCAAATGCAAGCAACAAGACCTTTGGAACAGGACATGCTAAAAATAACAAACAAATAAAAAACAAAATGACAGCAGGATGTCACATTTGTGCTATGGTGGCCCATGACCTCAGGCTTTCAGGTCTCCAGCTACTAAATCAGAAAACTTTCTCCAGTTAAAATGATCATAATTGCTAGGCTCCAAAACTGATGCCAATTATCTTATGATGCTGGAATCCATGTGTACACCCTCCAATTAAAACACTGTGTGACTTTTGCAAAGAGAACAGCAGAGCACAAGTAACACAGGGCCAACTATGTGGCAACACCATAAACACCAAATAAGCATTATTTTATCCCCAAAAGTAAGCACCCGCCAGGCAAGTACACCCACGGGCCCAGGAAAAAAAAAAGAGAGGCATATGTGCCTGCAGGGCCGAAAAGCTTGCCTACCCCTGCTCTTTAAGTAAATAAGGAAAGCAAAATGAGACAATGAGGTGCAAAGCTTGCTTGTAAGAATGAAATAGTGTAAATAATAACTTTATCAGTTGTTAATTAACAAGGCTTAGTGATCAAATCTGCACCACTGCTCAGGAAATATATGGGGGGGAAAATTCAACGGGAAACTTGATTTAAGTCAGTGGTTAAAATCAGACTTTTTTCTTGCTGATTTACATCATTGCTTTAAATTGCCTTAACTGGAACCAACCCGCCTGCCCCTTTCCTCCAATGCTGAAGACCTGAGGAAAATTCCACTTCTGACTGTGTTATTTGAATTGGGAAGAAATCCTTCATTGCCTCCCAATCCTCATCACCTGCTGCAATCCCATTGATTATTAGCCCCTCACTAGTTGCTGCCATTTGCATTTTTAAAACATCTCTGCATCTAAATGCAAAGATGTGCTGAACATCCCGTCTAGTTTGGTCCTCTGCATGCTTGCTTGGATGCGGCATTTTCGAAGGACCAAATTCCCCATCTCTTGGCACTAAATTACAAGTGCTAGGCATGAGGCATGGGGACTGAGGAGGTGGTTGGTGGTGACAAATCTATATCCTCAGTCGGGAAAGAAATTTGGAATAATTTTAAATAATTATACTGGCTGAGAATCAAAAAGAAAAACATGGTGATGAAAACATTTGCTCCAATTGAACTCTACTGGCTTCAGTGACAACTCTTGCACAACTAGTTTAATCTGGCATGTTTTCATAGTGGACAACAAAAAATGCTTTCCTTTAGGGCCTGTGTTACAATGTCACCAGCCAGAATTTATTTTATTTATTATTTATTACATTTTTATACACCCCAATAGCCGAAGCTCTCTGGGCGGTTCCATAATGGTTCCTCTTGGTCATCAATTTAAATTCATCAACTTATTAGACAAGAAGTTCACCACTAAATTTATGAGGTGGGAGGACAAGTTCATTCCAAAGATTACACACACACACTGACAGTTCAGAATTGCACTCGCAAGTACTGAGGCAGAGACACTTTCCTTATTTGTAAATTCTGGGAGTGGCTGATCAACTGACAGTAGCCAAAGATGTGAATCTATGCTTAAAATTAACAGGGAATTGCATCCTTGGAATTGACAGGGGCTGGGGAAGGTTTCCAACAAAACAAGGGGGTCTGAGGCCTAGTACCAGCACAAATTTCAACACAACAATCCAACTATTAACTGCACTTATCAGGGAAAACATGTAAGATACCAAAGGGCTTGCTTTTTGACACCACTGTATAGTCATGCATATCTAATATAATCCCCTCTAATAGGGAATGCTGCTGGTTGAGTGCCAACAGGAATGAAGCCAAAATGGAGCCCCGGAAAAACAAGAGGGAGATATCGATACACGTGGCTGAACCCCAAGATATTCAAAAGTACAAACCATTGGGGGGGAAATCTGAAGGAAAAACGAACAAAAAACAACTCAATGAGAGGTGAGCATGAGTTGGCAATGAACCACAGAAACAAACATACCAAAAAAAAAGAAAGAAAGAAAAAAAAAAGAAAATGGTGGGGTGCCATGACTTGCGCCCCTTCATTTTTAGTATTTAGAAGGAAGAATGGCTTGCTGGAACCCTGACCAGGAGCACACCTGTTGACAAGCAGGAGTAGATGACAACATTGTGTTGCAGTTTCCACTTGTAAAACAGAAAGAGAAATAATCCCACATGAAAAAAACATTTGGAAACAATATAAAGGACTGGAATGGGTGTATGTATCACACAATATGCACACAAAACAAAATTTTCAAACTTCTTTTTTCTTTACTACATTTGCTTTGCAGGGTTCTGAATCAATCAGACATTCCCTTGGGTAGGGCTGGGCACGGTCAATGACGGCACCAGAGCACAAAAGATCCACTTCTTTCATTGACCGTGCATCCACAAAGGCAGCATCCGATTGGGTCAGCTTGCCGCTCCTCAAATTTAGCAAAGAAAAAATACCTTCAGTGTTAAAATGGTGCCCTGTGGTGCAATCTTCAGCAGCTGGCCATTACAGCGCTTCTTTTTATTTTTGCAGTGGCACAGCAGAAGGGGAAGTTCCTGATGGCAGCTAAAAAAAAGTTAAAAGAAGACTGGGTTGACTAGCAGAGCAGCAAGGTTAGGCAGGCCAGGAGAGCAACCCCTGGAAAGTATCTTGCCCAGAGGGACCTCAAACCTTGTGGCACGCAAGATAAAAAATGGTGAACAACAGTTCTAATTGCCAAATATATTTCAAATGTGCAGCCTTCCTCAGTGCACAGATGTCTAAATAAATAAATGGTAAATTTGCTACTCACATTTGATAAGACAATTCAGGCTTGCATTCATCTATAGCCACGTTGCTTTGTTTTTAAAGAAGAAACATAAATCCTTCTGGAGGAAGGCCTTCACTCTCCAAACAGCAACCAGGTGAAGAGTCTATTAGTTCAATAAATCAGCCAATACAATTACATCTGTCATGAATGACCTACACTAATTGCCAATTGCTTTCCAGGCTCAGTTCAAGGTGTTGGTTTAATCTTTAAAACTGAAAAACCTAGCTATTCAGTGGAACACCTGTCTTGCTATGAGCCTGCCCAAGTATTAGGTTCTGCAGAAGAGACAGTTTTAAGGGCATGAAAGGGCTTTTTCATGTGTTGTTTGCAAATAATGGAAGGTGTTCCCTCAAGAACTAAGATGGCTTCCCACTCCCTTGGAAGGGTATGAAGACTCCTTTTTTTCACCTAGCCTTTTAAATCATGTAGTTGTTAATGGACTAGTGTTCTACTGTTTCAGCATTTTTAAATATTGTTTTAAGGTTTCACTGTTTTAAACAAAAAGCCTTGATGGTTTTTAGCAAATAAGGCAGGAAATGTTAAATAAATAAACCTTAGGGCCCTTTTACACAATTCCAAACTGGAAATAATGCATCACTGGTTTTCATACTCAAATAACATTTTTTGTGGGGGAACAAACACACACACACACACACACACACACAGTGTGAATTTCCACCTGAAAGAAAGGTAAAGGGTATGGGAAGATTGCAGTGGTACATGTGCCTATGACTTCATCGCACATTAGTGTCTGTGGGTAAAATTGAACATAATTCCAACTTAGAGTAAACCCACTGAAATGAATGGGGCTGAAGTTAATATTGTATAACATCTCTCATTCATCTGAATGGGTCTACTCTAAGTAGGACTTACATTAGATTTTACTTTGTGTGTGGTGTTAGGGCAGGTATGTGTGCCTATTGCTCGTACATACTGATTCTACTTTGAGCCTGTATAAACTGGCCTACGAGTTGCAAAAAAACCCAACTTTTATCTGCTCCTTGTATCGCCAACTGTGCTTAGAAGAGGTTAATCTATGAGTTTCCCCCCAATCTTGTTCATGGGCTCCAGTCCTAACAATTATGCATTAACAGTCAGAGAAGTGTCAATTACAAATTCTCCACAGAGACATTTTGGGACTAAACAAAAGTGTTTGGTTACGCCATCTCACTCATGGATTGGGGCTGAAAAGCAAGACATTTTAATGCACCGCGAAACTTAATCTTCCATTTAAAAAGACATAAAGGCATTTGTCGTGGAAACTTGGGGAAATCCACAAATGCATTCAGTGTTTATGTTTGCTTTTAACTCTGCCAGTCATTTCTGAAAAGGTTCATGAAAAATGAATGGGATTTTGACATTAATCCATATGCAGAAACCAATAAAAATGTGAATGTCTGAAAAAGAGGGAAATGATTTTCTTTATATAGTCCCAACCCTGATTACTATATTTACATAAATATAGTCCCAAAATGATTACTCAAGACATGCACATGCTACATATTAAGTACAATTTTGGCACAAGCAAAAAATTAAAAACACACACTAGAGACTTCACATGTAAGAGATGCCATGAGAAATAAAAGTTAATGCTATTTGGATTACTTTACTATGGAGCAGGACAGGCAACTAATAATTTGTTCATTTGCTAACAGGAATAGTGTTATATGTTGATAAGTGCCTTGTGTGGGGTGGTGGTTTAACATTCAGTACAATACATGTTCATGACACTTTAAACATATAATAAAGCCAAAAATAGCAGACTAAATTGTGGTTTGTGAATATGCAAGTTCTTTAGAAAAGAAAAGGAAGGAAAGAAAGACAACTTCATGATTGATGGTTTTTCTTTTTCCTCTCTCTGAAGAAAAATGCACATGCACCACTGTACGTGAACATTAAGAATTTATTTTCCTGTGGACTCACAGAAAGAGTAGCTGTGGTTTACAGGAAGTAAATGTTCCCTGTTTACATACAACCCCCTCCCATTTGTAATTTCTCAGAATACTAACATTCCTTCATAAGGCTTTGAAAAGAGGCTTATATGGAGGGGGGAAATTTAAACATACACGCATAACAATTAGTTATATATTACTTCATTTCATTTCTCCTCATAACATTGCTGTGAGAGCTAGGCCATTGGGTGCCATTTTACAGGGCAGGAACAGAGTAAAAGATAGGGACTTGCTTGGTGCCACATGAAACCCAGCCTTACCATGGAGCAGTATTAGGCGGCTGGCTCAGGTAGCAGATTTTGGGAGCCATTAAACAGTGAGAAATTGTTAATAATAATAATAATAATAATAATAATAATAATAAGAAGAAGAAGAAGAAGAAGAAGAAGAAGAAGAAGAAGAAATCAATGTTTAATTAGTAGGGCTTGATTTTTATAGGGACCATTTTAATTAGTGTCCTGAGTCTCAAAAGCATATTTGCTTAATATTTAAGGCTGTTTTTCATGTGTTTGTGAAACAAGGGATGAAAGAGATAATATTAAAGATGACTTCTTTTTCTCACAATTTGTGGTAGCTTCTAATTTATTACATCATAAATTCTCTCATAAAGCATTAAATATCTATATCAAGGTTTTGGTCATATGCACACTTATTTAAATGTAATTGATTAATTTATCAATTAATCAGTCAGAGGCATGTGATTAATCATCTAAAAAATTTATTGACTGAGGATAGGCCTAGTTATTTCAGAGAGGCACTGCTTGTTGCACCTCAGCCCTGCGTCAGATCCTCATATCACGCTGGATAAAGATTTGAACTTGAGTCTAATAGGGCGAAGTCCAACTTTCTGTCCTTCACAGTGGACTCACTATTCGAACTGCAAGGCTTAGAAGCTGGGAAATGACTGTGTTGTTGTCTCTCCGTGGCAATTATGTCATGGCAAAATTGTATTGACTGCCCAACAACAAGACTTTTCAACAGATGTGCATGATACTCATGATTTAGCAAGCGGAAACAAATTATAGCCTGATCCATTTATAATGAGGTAATGTCTCCCAAGCAACTGTCAGCACTCTACCTTGTTTCATTTAAAGGTCTTGTAAAAACCATGAAAGCTCAAAAAGAACAAGTTTGTATTATCTTTCTCGGCTCACATTTTTCTTACTATAGCTTTACTAAGACAATTTAATAAGTGTAAATAACATGGCAATAATAACCGCTGCACTCTTACATTACGAGAACCCAACCCAATGATAGTAGGAATAATAATAATAATTAATAATAATACTGAAGAATTCCAGGCTGTTGCCTTAGACTAATACTCTCTAATTTTGGCAAAGATAGCACTGCTGGAACTGGAGGACTCCAAACTGCCTGTTTGCCTACCTTGAATGAGTGAGCAAGCAAGCAGTAGCCACACAGAGACCCTGTTCAGACGACACACTAACCCACGGTGGTTAAGCATTTTGAGCTAAACATTATGGCTTGTGAACCATGACTTAGCGTGTTGTATGAACCATTCCTAACCATGGTGGCTACATAACTGCAGTTTAAACACGGTCACAAAGCATTTGCTGCAAACGGTTAGCTACATGGCTTAGCATTTTGTCTGAATAGGACCAAAATAAGAAGAAGAAAAAAGAAAAAGGGGGTGGGGGAGCAGAACCTTCCACCAGCCTTACCTTTTTCCTCTGTGTACTGGTCTAGATTGGACTCAGAGGAAGAGGGCAAACGAACTGGCGGTGGCAAGAGCACTGAGAAGGAGGAGGGTGTACTGAAGATACTCTTCCCAAATGCCCACGCAAACCTGGAGCTAGCATGGTACATAAGTAGCAAGGCGGACTAAGGGCCAAACTAGATGTGACATTAAATGTATTGGCTGCAGTAGGGGATTTCCTTCCAAAGCAATCATCAGCTTTCAACGCAAGGATTTCCCAGGAGCAAAGAAGGGGAGCCCCATGAGCAAGCAAAGAAGGTGGCTAAGAAGCCTCAGTTAGCCATAGCTTCCTATTGCGTGAGTGGAGTGCATAAATAGATGACACACACAGAATGGATTTAAAATAAGGGCCACTTGATTTATAATTCTGCAAGAGGTGGAGGCCTAAGCGGGCATCCTATCTTGGCCATCAATCTGGCCTTAAAGGGATTGGGCGAGACATTTGTAGCCAGAGAGGTGGGCCCTGTATTCCACTACCCCTCTGGCTTCCCCATGATGGGGTTGGTAGGCCTTCTGGTGTCGCCCCCCCCCCCCCGGTGTTACGAAACTCCGGGTGAGTGAGAAAGGTTGGCCTCAGAGGTAAGCCCTATCTCACCAGCTGTTGTCACAAGACTCCCAGCTGTGAGCCTCAGGCGTTACCCCTCACCACTAACGGTGCCAAAGAATGCTCACCATTCCTATGCTTGCCCATGATGCCCGCAAATAACCGCCAAATCAAAAGTGTGACCGGTAACGCCAATTAACCTAATTAATACTCCCCCATTGTCTCACAGTGTGAAGTAGGTGAAAAAACTCATAGCCAACTTAGGATATGAGCAAAAAATTCCTACTTGGCCCCCAAAATGGGCAACCAGCGAACCCACACTGCCTACAGGGAGGGAGGGAGACTCGCGCCAAAGAGGGGGCTAGGAGGGGCACAGCGCGTTTTATACACGAGCTGCCTCCTCCCCCTCAAGTGGCTCCACTGGGGATGAGCCAATGGCTTGCCCCCACGCCGCGTCTCTCCTCCCGCACCCGCAATGGCCTCCGCACGCCCATGTTCCAGGGCGTGCTGGATAGGCTTTTACCGGTAAAATAGGAGTATGTTTAATAGTTTCCAATCAAGACAGGATTTGGAAGTTGGCTTCCAAATCTGGCTTGTTTTGAAAACATTTGATCATCCTAACACAGCCTTTGACTCAAGTATTTTATAATTTCATTCAGAACCATGAATATTGTTCTTTCGGGCAAATAGTGAATGAGTTGTCTGTGTCTGTAAGCCTCTCCCACTATCAGATGAAGTGTGTTGGGCTTGTCTTGGACAGCTCTTTTCTTGTGGCTAGACAGGAATAAAATGTAAGCATTTCTAAAAGGGTGGGATAGGTTTCTAAATAAATAAATTATTCCAGCATTTATAAATTATTCCAGTATTCAATACATAATACTCACTGTCTACAATCTATGACTCATTCTAAAAACTTAATAAAAGAAAAAAAGGGGGTAGAGAGAGAAGAAAAAGGGGGAATCTTAGAAAGTCTTTCCTCTAGAAATTTCAGTAAGGAAACCCTGCCATTTATTAACAATGCTGCATAAATTAACAGATTTTGGCCAGAAAAATAAAAGTTATTTTCTATGCAATTAGCTAAAGCACACACACACTGCATATATCCACGTCATAAAGCAACCCTACAGTTCCCATGGTTCTTTAGGGAAAGCCATGACTATCAAAGTGGTTTGTAATACTGCAGTGTAAATATAGGTTTTGAGTCATCTATGTTGATTGTCTAGAAGTCCACTTCATGCCTAGACTCTTCTGATGTGTTTTTGCACTTTGTTAATCTTCTGGAGGAGAAGACTATTGATGGCTGATAGTCCTGATGGCTATGTGCTACCTCTATTATTATTATTATTATTATTATTATTATTATTATTATTATTATTATTATTATTTATTTATTTATTTATATAGCACCATCAATGTACATGGTGCTGTACAGATAACACAGTAAATAGCAAGACCCTGCCGCATAGGCTTACAATCTAATAAGTTGTAGTAAACAATAAAGAGGGAAGGAGAATGCAAACAGGCACAGGGAAGTGTAAACAGGCACCGGGTAGGGTGAAGCTAACAGTATAGAGTCAGAACAAACTAAATATTTGAAGGCTATAGGGAAAAGAAAAGTTTTTAGCTGAGTTTTAAAAGCAGTGATTGAGTTTGTAGTTCTCAAGTGTTCTGGAAGAGCGTTCCAGGCGTAAGGGGCAGCAGAAGAAAAAGGACGAAGCCGAGTAAGGGAAGTGGAGGTCCTTGGGCAGGTGAGAAGCATGGCATCAGAGGAGCGGAGAGCACGAGCGGGGCGATAGTGTGAGATGAGAGAGGAGAGATAGGCAGGAGCTAGACCGTGAAGAGCTTTGAAGGTCAGCAGGAGAAGTTTATATTGGATTCTGAAGTGAATTGGAAGCCAATGAAGAGATTTCAGAAGTGGAGAGGCAGTAAGCCATCGGTCTTCAACTGGTGGGTCATGACCCAAAAATGGGTCATCGCAAAGCTGTTGCTGCTATGTGGCCATGGAGAAAATGGTGAAAGTGGGTCCCATGTTGAAGGTGTGGAGTCCAAGGTGGGTCTCAGGACTGGACCAATTGAACACCATTACAGTAAGCCTATGATTGTACACCAGTTGCTGAGAAGCATGGGTGGGAAGGTGCTGTTGCACTGTGTCCTACTGCTTGTGCATCCCGGGTCGACAGCTGGTTGGCCACTGTGTGAATAGAGTGCTGGCTAGATGGACCCTTGGTCTGATCCAACGTGGCTCTTTTTATGTTCTTAGATATTAAGGTATTTTTGTTAGCCATTGTTAAGAAGATACATCTTATACAAAGCTGTAGAAACTGTAACATATCTAATTTTTAGTGAGATATTTGCCATATGACAAGGGAGATTCCCTTCGCACATTGGTACCCTCCAGATGTTTTGGACTACAACTCCCAGCATTCCTATCTATGGGCCATGCTATCAAGGGCTGATGGGAGTTGAAGTCCAAACCATTTGGATGTCACCAGATTGCAGAAGACTATTGTATTGTATTCCTTTCCCTAGATGGAGTGAGCAAGACCCTAATTTTGCTCCGTAGCAGACAAGGGTAGACAATGGATGTAGGAGAAGAGTGGGGCAATGGAAGTTGCAGCTCCTCCCACCTTTACAGCCATGGGACAGAAAGAAACTAGAAACTGACTTGTGAGCTCCATCTCAGACCAGTTGTGCAAGTAGAATACACAAATGCTTGCCTAACGAAAAATTCGGCAGAGCTCTGCTAACACTATTTGAGTTTTTGGAATGACACCATAGGATATGTCCCTGACAATAACACAAATGCATTCTCCCCCTCCCAAATAAAATTCAAAGATTTCACAATTAGCACAATTCATTCAAGTTTCAGGATTTGGATGAGTTTTTTTTCAAATGCAGAAAATTTAAACTGTATTTTACAGGAAAATGGAAGCCAATGTAGAGCACACATCCAAAAAATACTGTCAAAATGAGAAGCAAAAACAAACAAGCTGCAGAATTTAAAGTTTGGGTGAGAGATTAAAAATAAGAAACAGGGAGAAGAGCATTGCAACAATCAAGCCTAGACAATACAAGAGTTTTATGGTATCCATTGAAAAACAAAGCCCAGAGATACTTAAAATTTAGAAATTGCAAGATTTAGGTGTAGCAGAAATAAAAGAATGGAAACAATGAATGAGGTTATTATAGCACAACACTGAGGGGAAACCAACGTAATGTTTTTCCCTCAGTTTAAATTGGGAAGGGAAGGAATGTGCCATATTTTATTTAGTGGTGTTCCCCACCTTGATCCAGAGGGAGAGGCAGGTAATAAAGATGATATTATTATTATTATTATTATTATTATTATTATTATTATTATTATTATTATTATTTCCTGCTGTGTGGCAGTTTCACCGCAGTACAGCATGGCATGGCTGGGAGCACCTCAGATGCACATCTTAATATGAATGATACCTATCAGCATTACATTACTTTCAATGGCTGTGTATCACCATCCACTTGTAAAATATAGTGCACTATGCATGACAAAAATAGGATTGGGGCCAGTGAGCATCAGCCTGATTTCCTTGTCATTACTACCAAATATTTTCATATTCTGTCATCCCTAGAACATATGTTCACACCCTTTGAGCCCCCATTCTGAAAACTTGTGGGAAAGGAAGTGCTTTTCAAAGGCACAAAAATGTTCTCACGCACACAAAACACACACAGAGAGCTTTTCTACATGAGGCATTTATTGTCTGCTTGAGATTCCTTACTCACTGTTGTTTACGGGTTCTTCTGACAAAGGCATGAAAACACTTTTCTGTTTTTCTTTGGAGCGAGGAAAATGGGGTATTATTTCTGAAAGTGAAAGAAAAAGTATTTTCCTATTTGTGTAACTGCGATATTGGAGAAATCCACAATAGATTCAAATGAGTTCGGATTTCTATGAATACAACTTGTGGATTCCATAGCAGACCAGCGTTTTCTGAGTCACACAGATTCCGTGGACTTGTGGACCCATGTTTCACTTTTGGGGGGAGTGTGCTAATTATTATTATTATTATTACTATTATTTTGTATTTATTTACATTCTACCTCTTCCCCAATCCTTGGACTCTAGGTAGCTTTACAAAATTAAAACATATACAATTAAAATATATAAATAGAAATATACAAAAGTTAAAATAGTATTAAACCAGTTGTAATAGAAGATTTAAAAATAAAATAAAAGGCAAATAACAATTAAAAAACCCCAACACATTAACACAGATCCAGAGTATTCCCAAAGGCCTATTAGAACAAAAATGTTTTGCCCGTCTCCGAAAACAGCAAGGCGGAGCCAATCTAGCCTCCCTGCGAAGGGAGTTCCAGAGCCTTGGAGCAGCCACTGAGAAGGCCCTCTCCCATGATCCCACCAAGTGTGTCACTCAGAAAAAACTGGTCTGCAGTGGAATCCGCAAGCCATATTCATAGAAATCCGAACTCATTTGAATCTGTTGTGGATTTCTCCAATGTTACACAAGTAGGAAAATACTTTTTCTTTCACTTTCAGAAATAATATTCAATTTTCCCCGCTCTAAATAAAAAAAATAGCACAAATGCATATTAACCAATGCACATGGCGTATTTTTGCAAGTGTGCATTAGCGCTGGTGTGCACTTGCACTAGTGGGCATTAGTACTCATGCAAATTAGCGCAAGTAGAACTGAATTCTGGTTTAAGAAATTCTAATTTCATCAATAAGAGGACAACAGAGCAAAAGTTTCTGAAAGACAATCTGCGAAGCAAGGCAAAATATATTTAATTAAATCCAATCATCCCTAGTGTGTGGGCGAGTGGGGTACTCAGCTGCATCAGCAGTGTAGTATTTAAACTTAAGAAAGCTATGAATTAATAAAAAATGAGAATGAGCTCTGGTGAAATGCTAAAATATCAGAATAAATTGAACTAGCAATATGGAAAGAATAAAAACAAACAGGAAAAGAAGGGGAATTCAAAAAGATTAAAAGAAAGACAACTATGAGCTATGAAGTAACAGAAAGAAATTATTGGCTGTTTACTAATTTGCTACCCACACTTAAAATGGCTTCTCTTGGATGGTAGTCTAAAGATGGCACTGCGATACAGCATAATTTCAGATTAAAATTATCAGTGACAAAATGCCATTTTATCAGAATTATATTAAGCAAGGCAAAGAGAGAAGGAGAAATGAGAATTGCATGTTTGTGTGAGAATCATATGATTATTTAGTTTCCTTACAAATCTGGAAGAGTAATGCACTTAGCAGGTGGTGTTAAGATTTAGAACATCCTGTTTGACCACACCCTATTTAATGTCAAAGATGTGATTTTCAGATATTGACCACATGCTGCTGGAAAATGATTAGTATCTGTCTGTATTTTCAGTTTCACAAATTGGACAGGCTGTATTTTTCTTTTGCTTCTGATTGCAAAATATATGCCTGGAACAACACCTTTCCAAAGTAAAAAAAACCAAAAAAACCTTACTCAACAGTGTTCAATTTACACACTCCAACAGAACAACTGACACGATCATAAAATACATGATTGTTTTGCTCTGGTTGTCTGTACTGATATTAATTGATCATAACTAATTTTCACATCCACTTATACAGAATCAAGCAAACAAAAAAACCCAGAGCAAACTGACTTTAAAAATTTACTGTCATTTCAAGTGATAACATAAATTTGATGTGACAGTAGCAGATTTATATTTTTAAACCAAGCTTTCCTGCTATAATGCAAAAACTAAAATAGTAATAATAGCAGCTTGCTCTGGTCCCACAGAAATCAATAGAGTATTGAAATTAACTAGTCTAGAGGGCAAGGTGCATCCAAGTCTTGTTAATTTTCTTTGTAATGTAAACTTTGCACTGTTTTTAATGACAGCTGATATGGATAAAGGCAGCCTTAGGAAAGTCATTTATCTCTCTCCTACACACACACACTCACACACACACTTCCAACCTATCGTAATACTAATCTGCTTTACAGCACCACTGCAGGGATTATTGAGATAATGTGCATAAAGCTTTTTGAATATTATAAAGAGCTATATAAAATTTAACTTTGAACATTCTAATTTGGGAAAAAACATTGCCTATAAATTTGAGAAATAACTAAATAAATATTATTTTAATTTACATGTGCAGATATATGGATTTGTACCTTGTCAGATGCAAAAAATTAAGACTATGATAAGGGATGGGCTGCAGGAGCTCAGTGGTACAGCATTTACTGTGGATACTGAACGTTCCAGGTTTAATCCCTGGTGTCTTCAGGTAGGGCTGGAAAAACTCTTGTCTGAAACTCTGGAAAGCTACTGCTAGTCAGTGTCAACAATACTGGCCTATAAGGACCAATGGCCTGACTCAATTTATTTATTTATTTATTTATTTATTTATTTAGAGTATTTTTATCCCGCACCTCAGCCAAAAGGCTCTCGGAGCTGCTTACAATGTATCAATAAAGAAGACAGTCCCTACCCTCAGGCTTACATTCTAAAAAAAGACATGACACACAAGGAAAAGTGGATGGGGAGGGAAGAGGGAAAAAATAAAAACAAATTAAGGAGACTGTTTAGGCTGGTGGGAAGGCCCTGCTCTGTCCTCTCATCTCCCAATGGAGGGGCAAACCAACAGCTCCTTCTTCCCCACAAGGTGAAGATGTTAGCCCTGGGGTGGGTGGGGGTCCAACTGAAGCAGGCTCTGATGGTGTCTGCCTGCTCCAGTCTTCCTCGCATCTTCTTCCTCACAGGGTGAAGATGGCAGTTAGCCATGGGGGGGGGGGTGTCCAACTGAAGCAGGCTCTGATGGTCCCTGCCTGCTCCAGTCTCCCTCGCATCTTCCTATGATCCTGTTCAGGTGTTGCTATGTGCACAACAAGGGATCAATATCTAAGGCCATAGCTAGACCTAAGGTTTATCCCTGGATCGTCCAGGGGTCAAACCTGTTCATCTCGGTGACACACAGGGGATCCAGTGCTCAGGCAGGGGCGAACCCTGGATGATCCCAGGATAAACCTTAGGTCTAGCTATGGCCTCAGACTCAAATGGAATATTCCTCCTTCCCTGGCTGGCCACACAGTGCTTCCAGTGTCAATGCCAAACCAAACATATGCCTTTTCGCACGCTCCAAGTAATTTCTGAGGAACATGTATGTACTTCTAGAACATCATATTTTATGTGCACTGCTCAGAGTAAAACTACATGTTACATTAATTACATAGTAGCTGAGTCTTGTCTTTTTCTTTACTTGAGAGTAACTGCATGCGAGCCCTATTTGGATCTTGGATCAGGACCAGTGTGCACCAGGAGGGGGATTAAACCTCCCACCATTACTATTTGCTTCCCAAAACAAACAAACAAATCCACACAGAAATCAGTACAGCAATTCTTGTTGTGATTTGTTGCCCTTCACATTTCCTAAATTGCAACACACAAGCAAAATGTTCTTTACATCATGTGGAAGTTACTTCATACGCAGCATGCAATGAAGAAAAACAAAAATGGGGGGGGGGAAGCATTACATCCCATGGATATATTTTGGGTTGTTTCCCCCTATCCCCCATATCTAAGGTCTGCCAAAGGAAGGGTGTTATTTTTCACAGCCATTTCTGGGAATGCTTATTCATCTATGTTAGAGGGGTGGTGGTGGAACTATTACAGCACAGTAACAGCAAGCGAAAGAAAACAACCAAATGCATGCTAAGCTTTTACTGAGCGCTCTTTTGGGGTTTGCATGCTTCAGATCCATGTCTCCTGTTTCATTCGGGTTATCTTCTCTTTTAGGGTTGACAAGTCCCTTAAGAGAAGATGCTCCAATTATGAGGAAGGGAGATAAAGGGTCCCTAATGAAATTCACATTTTGTTTGGAGGCAGCCAAATTTTAATCTCCCTTCTAAAAATAGCAGCACAACAGGGCCGATTCTGACAGTCTCCCTTGTAATTCAAACACTGTGTGCAACAGCTGTACCTTCTCTCCTGCGTTCCTTATTTGATGCTTTGTTCCTTGCTCCTTCTCCATGACACACCTCAAAGCCTACTTGCTACAGCACCAATCCCTAACTAAAATGTCAATTTTCCTTAAAAGCAGCCATTTAACAAACCCCATGCAATTATCTTCATATGATTTATAAATTTATTCCAAAGAGCATGGGTTTCCTTAAACACAGGGCTTTCCCTCTCAGCCCTTGATTTTCTCTTTCTCATATTACCTTCCTCAGGGTTAATCCATTGCCCCATAACTCCCCTCATCATATAGTGAGTCAGTGGCAGCGGCAGGAAAAGTGGGCCAGACTCTACATACCCAGCCTAAACCAGGCTAATGGCTAGTCCAGACTTCCTCTCCTGCTTTTTGCAGAATACCTTCTAACTCAATACCAGATACGGGGAAAACTGGAAAAATGAATTTGTATGTTAGTGGTGCACAGTAAGAGACTACTCATCTTCAAAAAGGGCAAGGTCACACATCTGTATAATAGGCTGGGCACAGAAGCTAACTCCTGAATCCCCTTTTCTTGAAAGCAGTGCTCACAGTTCCTGACCAGCCGCCCTCAGAACTTCGAAGAGTTTCACCAACACCTTCCATTAGAGCAGTGGTTCCCAATTGGTGGTCCACGGACCCCAGGGGGTCCGCGGCACCATTCAGATATTCACTATTCATTTCTGGAGTCCACTGATGACGAATTCCTACCAGAAGTAAAATATAACATCACTGAGCACCTGCGTGATTTAGCAACTAGCTGCAGAGATTACTTCCCTGCACCTAATCCTGAAAACTCTTGGATAAAGAATCCTTTTCAATGTGGTGATGTACAACTCACAACTCTATCTGCGGAAGAGCAAGGTGCACTTGTTGACGTGACTTGTGGTGGTTCATTGAAATCATTTTTCAAAGAATATTAACTGGACCAATTCTGGGTGAAGGTTTTTCCTGATTATAAGAAGTTAGGTGAAAAAGCTTTGAAACATCTAGCTCCCTTTTGTTCCACATATCTTTGTGTACAAACATTTTCGACATTTTGTTATATGAAGCATAGAAATCGGCTCAGTGTTGATCGAGATTTGAGATTAAAAGTAGGAAATATTGAACCGGATGTGGAAGGGATTGTTCGGGACAAAAAGAGGTATGATTTCTCTCATCACATTTAGGTTTAGTAGCTGCTAGACAAGACATAATTTGTTCAATTGTAAACTAGACATTAGTAAAATTAAATTCGTCTTTATATTCCTAACTAAATCAGTCACTTTTGCGTGGTAAAATCACAAATATCACAAATTTTATGGTCTATTTTTTTAGTATACCTAAAATCCTTTGTTATTAGGGGCTACCCCTTATTTTCTCCAAAAAAATTGCTTCGCACAGATAACTACCATAGAGATAACAAATGCTTCAAAAGTAGGGGGTCCATGGCTTGGCATTTGAAAAACAAGGGGTCCACAGTACTTAGCTAATTGGGAACCTCTGCATTAGAGCACAAAAGTCGGGCAGCTGTTGTGTGTTTCTGTAATGTGCATAGCACAAATTTCGCCTCAGCTATGAAGGTTCTGCTTGACCTGAGGCAATCTCAAAGCTCCATCCGACGAGCGTTTTACTGCATGCTCATTCCTGGGCACTCGCAAATTACTTACATGACGTTGTCTGCCTCTCGCCTGTCTTCCGCCCCTTCTGGCCGTTAATCCATCGCAAAAAAAAAACACAACCCACCTCATTAAGTCCGGTTGCTGCTCTCTCCCACCAGACTGAATGGGGATAATTCCTTCCTGTTTTCAGGGAGCGATGTGGGAGCGGCGACAGAAGAAGCGACGGGAGCCATGCATTTGACTAGATTTGATGAAGCTTTCAGTCTCAGCCCTACACTTGCAAAATGAAGCTAAGAATATTTAATTGAAAATGTCTACCTTGACTTATAGGTAAGGCAGCCACAAAATTAAAAGGTCTCTATGAATGATAGTCCTTGTCATTCTGTCTGCATTGTTTTTCCTTGTTTAGAGATTAACTGCCAGATTGGGGGAAAGACGTATTTTATAATGTGTAAGTTATGCACAGCCGTGTTTTCCACTACAGGAATGTGGACGCAGTCCAAACAAACAAACAGTATGATGCCCCATTTCCGCCTTCAGTATTCACATGGTAAGAACACAATTGCACTGATCTTCATGTTTTTATAAAATTCATAACTTATCTGACATTGGGAATAATTGAAAATAACAGCCACATATCACATACTTCAAGAGCAGAAAGACATGGAGGGAATCTACACTTATTATTATTATTATTATTTATTTATATAGCACCATCAATGTACATGGTGCTGTACAGAGTAAAACAGTAAATCACAAGACCCTAGTGTGCGTTTCATGGTATTTCGCCACATGACGTATACTTTTTGACGTATTTTTCTTCCCTTTTCGTTTTATTTTTCGAACTTCTCAGGAAAAAGTCATGGTTTTTTGTACGTTGTGCCCGAATTCTTCGTATTAAATGTGTTTCCAGTAGCACTGGGGGCGTGTTTATTTAATTTCCGCGCCTAAACCTCCAGCCGTTAATTTTTTTTAGGCCCGCAAAAGTGAAAATGGAAGTGGCTGCTCGGCTTGGTGTGTTGTTTGTAGGTGGCGGGTGTCTTCTGATCTAAAGAGAAGAGAAGAGGGAGTGGGAGGGGAAATGGCAACACGGGAAAATAGAAGAAGCGGGTTACGTTCCTAAGTGTGCCAAAAAAGAATGCTTTCCCACTGAAAGAGAAAACGTAAGTAAAATTTTTAAAAACACCTACGTTTAAAAATGTTTTTAAAAGAAACGTTTATATATTGTAAAAAAAAAGTTTCATATACCAGTGTAGATGTCTCCATGGTTTTAAACATCGCTATGATAGAATACTATAATAATTGATGGATTTGTTTTCTGCCTGATAACATTTTCTCCCTGCCTTCATAAAATGGAAAATAAAAAATAGGCCGTAGATGTGAACAGATCAGAGTGAACAGGTGGGGTTTCACTTTTTGTTCTGTCCCTATTCCTTTGCCTTTAGCCTGCCTGACCCACAGACATTAAACAGGAAATCCTTAACAGAATGAAGACAAATGGAGGAAAAAATGACACCTACTTCATTTCTGTGTATCTATCTACACATGAGCAGGGCCAGTAAAAATTATGCCAAATCTGAATAGAGACTGGGTTATTATAGTTATACATACACTGATATAAGCAGAAAAAAGCACCTGCTAAATCCCTTCTCCTAGTTTTGTTAGCATATCAAGCAAACAAATGTTGCAGAATTTACATTAACTTTTAAGTGAAGAGCAAACCGAGTCTGAATCCAATAGACCATAGGAATGTGGAACCCCACAATAACTTAGTAAGTATAAAGCTGATATACTTCCTGTTGTTTATTTTCAGTATGTGAGTAGTTCTTGGAAAGGCAGTGTAGGATTGCGCAACTTTTGACCCACCATCCCTCAACCATGTATCACGTTGACCAAGTAAGCCCCAAGTATAACATAAAGTGTTATGCACTGACAATTTGCACCATCTTTCCTTCCCAGTTCGTGTGTATGGCCACATCATACATTATGTTGTCAATGCGGTGAGCAGATGCGAACATGATTCCTTACCCTATTTCCAGATGGTCTGCTTCGGTAAGTATAAGTCCTAGATCTCAGTCTGCAACTCTGATTCGTCAGGATTTCTTATCGTTCAGTTAGGGTTTTTTTCTTTGTGAGAATATTACTGAGTAAAAAACAGTATCAAAGAAGTATAACATTATTAAAATTAGAGATTGACATATGACTTAACAATGTAACAATGCCAAACTGTAATCTTAAATACATTTTCGAGTGACCTATTCAGTCTAAATGGCTTCTGCTACTTTCTTTGGGAGAATGCTTTACCTCATTAGTTTTAGGTTGGGAACAACCTTGGAAATGTCTCTTCTTTCCTGACAGTTTGGATGAATCCAAGGTATTGGGTGTTGTTTTTTTAAAATGGAGCTAGTTATGCATCTATCCATATCTGTCCCTTATGATTCCATCCAAAAAGTTCTTGAATTCATTACGGCCCCCTGCCCATCAGCACTGCAAACAAAGGCAACAGCAGATAATGTTAGCATGTAGCACCTTCTTTTAAGGAACAGTTTGTTTTATAATGCTAGCACTGAGGCCCAATCTACAGGAGTGATTTATTGCGGAGTAAGAGCACATCAGGGTCATTCATAACACATGACATTGTCACCACTCTGCAGCAACCACACAGCTTCCCTCTCAAAAAGGAGCATTTTCGAAAAGTCTGTTTTCCCCTTAAACATGGCTCCCGCGCAGTTCTGCTGCTGTGTGCTGTTTGCCGAAATTAAATCCTGCATACTAGACATGCTTAGGGGTATGTCTGTGACCTGACTGTGACTTGGTCAATGGGTGGGGCCGTCACTTCCTCCCCCCTTCCTTTTTTCTCCCGCTTTGGATACAGGCTTCTTATCCCACGTAGCACATTTACGCAGTAGTGCTATTTTGTTGCTCTCCTTTCCTGGGGCTTGTCTATATGGCTTCTTTACCCTGACCTAAATGCGCATATTCGTGTTTTAGGTTACATGACACAGTCGTCCATTTGCGTCAGCACCGAGTTTTAACTGCAATAATGCGCATATTCGCATTCACGTTTTACCACGGCATTTAGATTGGGTCCAAGTTTGCACCGCGTTATGGCTATTTGTCTTTTGAGGAATTATGTCGGATTTTGACATGTGGGCGGAGGTTTGAGGGTAGGATAACATGATTGGCCCATTTCCCAATTTTGCACCAATCCTCTGCTTCCTTAGTTTGCGCTGATTTTAGTTTGAAGTCTCTCGGCGGAGCTCCTCAGAGAAAGCTTCTTAAAACAAATTTACTCCTATCTCTCTCTCTTGCATTTCTGTTCCACCCAATATGCGAAGCTCTCTGGGTGGTTCACAAAAAGAAAGAGGAGTAAACAGGCAGCCAGGTGAGGAGACATGGTCTGCTGCCTCCTTCTTTTCCCTTTTCCCTTTTCCCCCTCCCTCCCTCACTCCTGGTTCATGCAGGCTGTTTCTTTGAATTTCCTTATTGGGAGCAATGATGTGACAGGAACAGCTATAGGAACAAAGTGAGAAACGGGCAGGAAGCCTCGTTCCTTTCCCTCTGTAGCCTCCTTCCTTTCCCCCCCTCCCCCTTGGTTTGTGTGTTATATTAGTTTGCGGAGCTCCGCAGATAAGATTTATATCTTCGTTGGCTTCTCCTCTTTATCATCGTATATGGGATAATGTGATAATGCACATGTGCACATTAATAACTCACTATAAAAATAATAATTCAGGAAATAAATGGCTGGTGCTGCTGCAGTGTGATGCTCTTTACCTACATTCGAATCAACGAAAAATCAGTTTTTTATTTAATGAGGAGCAATCCCGCTGTCATATAGATGAGGGCCTGTTTATTTTTACTTTGCACTATTTCCCAGTTGCACAGTTTTGGTGCTTCAGGGGCAAATTAGAGCTTGACTGTCATTTCTGTGTAGAAGGGAAGTTTCAATATTGTTGATTCGCAGTCCTGTAATCTCACAATTGTCCAACGTCGCATTAGCGAGATAGTCAGAATTTAGTTATACTGGGGTAGTAACTCTTTCTCTCCACCCTTACAATGACCAGGAGCGCAGGGAGCAGGGCGTCAGTATTCCTAATTCACAGTGCTGGTGGATGCAAGAGAGGAGGTGTGGAGTAAACTATGGGACATAATTCATCTCTTTCATTAAACTTCCCTGAGCAGGGGAGCATTGAAAGGGGTGGGGAGCAAACTTCTCTCATTTGCTGAGCAGGACCTACGTGGCTGATGTTCAGTTCTACTCGCTGCTCACCCAACCCCAAAGTATGGCAGTTTCAAGTGCCGTTTGGCCTGTGAAAGCTGGTTTTTAGGTAGTGTATACTCTGCTTTTCTTGCTTTGAGTACTGCTGATGATCTAAAGAGATTTCATGAAAAACTGGATATAACCAGGAAACCCTTCTGAAACAGTTTGCATGTAGATTGGGCCTGAGTCAAAACTGCAGGGAACTCTCAACTACCTGCCCATTTCTCATTCAAATATTTACATGGCAAGCAATTTATAACATAATGGAGGATTATTATAGAAAAATGCAAATCAGGTTTGCATCAAAAGGAATGTCTCTATAAACCAGCCCCTCCACATTTTCAATATATTTTATGATGTTCTACACACATGCACATACATTTATATACACACCCCAGTTTCTAGTCACATCTATTTCTATAAAATGAATGGTGCTGCTGATTATTTGGTGCTGCTAGGATGTCATTATTCCCAGGATATTCTTTCAGTTCTTCCTGCATTTAGAAATAAAAAAAAGAAATGTATTAGTCTTGAGAAGATAGTAGGTACTTAAAAAGAAAACAAATGTTTGTTACATCTATGCTTACAACTCCACTCTCCCGCTTCCTAAGATTATGTTAACAGTAACAGCTGTATTTATATAGCCAGGCATATTTACTCAGAAGTAAGTCCCATTGAGTTTAATGGGATTACTGCCAAAGAAATATGCATAGGACTTCAACCCTAGTTAAGTCATTAGAACAAAAATTGAAGGCTTTCTGAGTGTCTATGGAAATTTGGCAGTGAACATGGAACTTTACTCCCACCCAGTTAAATTTTATGGTGCCAATTTACACAAACATTTTGTTCGTTGCTGACTGCTTATTTTGTCAATCCAGATTATATTTTGCTTCCATTTTTCTCGTAGTGAAGTGATTGAGACGTTTTACTACATGCTCAAATCACAGTTGGCTGCTGTAAGGAAAAATCCTTCTAAAATCCAGGTGCATACTCCAAAATCAAGAGTTACACTTGAAAGATAGGGATCGTGGAATATTGAACCAAAATGTTTTAAAGTCCACATTAGTCCTTTCTTCTAAAAATTCTCATCCTTTCCTTATTAACTTATAGAGAATCCAGAAGACATCATTGCCAAATTGCTATATATCTTCTGTGTTGTCCTCCTAAATTTTTAAAGACCTGATTTAGGGCTGATTTTCACAATAAAATGCCTGTCCGGTATGGGCTTTTAAGGTGAACTGTGCCTTTAATTAAATGCTTCCTTCTTGCAGCTTCTACCCCTTTTTATTGGGACTGTATTTATTATTTATTAAACTTTAGGCTGGCTAATCAAACTAGATAAATAAAAACATAAAATAAAAAATAAAACAATGATAATAAAACAGTACACAGTAAACTAAGATAAAACCAGCACCGAGGTGTAAAAACAGTTGCACTGAACAGGAAGCAGTAAAAAGAGGTGGAGACTGCAAGCAGAAGGCTACTAATTAACTTTGCATGGGATATCTGCTGAATGGATCTTACATTCTCTTCTTCAAGCTGCAAAACGTCTTGGCTGGCCCTGATACAAGCACAGGCTGTAAGAGGCTGAAGAATATTAGTAATACACAGGCATCCCATTCAGACATCATCACATCAATACACACACATACTGCCAGCACAGAAACACACACACACACACACACACAGGATCACCCACTCCAAAACACATGCACATACATTAATTCACTCACACAACCAGGCATCCCATTCAGACATCAATATACTCACACACTGCCAGCACATACACACTCAGGATCACCCACTCCGAAACACGCGCACACACACACACACACACACACACACATCCGTTCACTCAAACAACCAGGAACCCCATGCACCCGTACACTCTCTCTCACACACAACTCAGTCTTACCTCCTACTTGTTTCTTCTCTTACTTGCTTCCTTTTCTCTTGCTTCTTCCTCCCAGCACCAATCTTCTTTTGCTTCTTCCTTCAGCTACCCTCCCCTCCCCACCGCCGATCTGGCCTTCTCCTTGGCTGTTGTGATGGTGCTGGCCAAGGAGAAGGCCAGATCATTGCTGGTGGCGGGGCTGGGGAACGCGTTCCCAGAAGTCCGGGAATGCATCGTTCTAGGCCCTCCCAGTGCCGATCCAGGCCTTCTCCTTAGCTGGCACAATCCGGGAAGTCCGGGAATGCATGCTCCAGGCCTTTTCCCTAGTAAATTGAGGCCCAGCCCTGGTTGCCCCAGAGAGCCCCATTTTTCCAGAGGTCTCCGGGGTTTTCCGGGTCATCTGGTCTCCCTTCTTTTGTGCTTATTAAGGTGGGGAACTAGATTCTTAATAAACAAGATAGAGGCTCATAGGCTGGGTGGGTGGGTGAGGGGAGATTTCAATTTTCTTTTATAAGCCTTACATACACACAGACACACACACACACACACACACACACACACACACGTTAGACTAGATTATTTTGAGTTTCTGAACATGTCCTGATTGTTTATTTGCCAAATCACTGATCCTAACCCCCTGCCCCTGAAGTCTTGTCAATTCAGCCTTTCACCTTTTATGTCATGGGACAGATGAGAAATCTCTTCACTTCTCTCTTCATTTCTGTGTATGTGTTTATTAGAATGTCCCAGGTTTGGGGATCTTAATCTATTCCTTCCTCCCCTGCCACTAATTTCTATGATTTATGGGGTTTGTGGGGAGGGGAACCAAAATTCTATTGGTTTTGCCAGCCTTAGGAGACTTCGTTGCACCATGAGACTACAATAATATACAAGCGGGGAGCATTGTGATGACCCCACCCTGCACTTAAGCCCTGTAGAACTCTGTCTAATGTCACAGTACTCGTTTTCTATGTTCCTGCAAGCCAGGCCTTGGAAAGCAGTAATGCAGGGATCTCCAACCTTGGGCACAGTTGGGGATTTGAGAAACTGCTATGGGCAACAGCACAAAATGGCTCCCCAGGAAAATGTGGCTAGTCATATAATGGTTGCTGAAGGGTGGGGGGGCTGGGTCATCAAAAGTGAGCTAAAAAGGCCGGTGGGGGGGGGAAGAGAAATAATGAAGCTAGAGGTTGGGGGGGGGAGGGAAAATCAGCAATCCAAAGGGGTAGAGGGGAGAGACAGAGCAAGGCTAGAGGCTAGAAAAGGGAAGAAGGCTACCTTAACATGTTCCAAGATTTATTTATTTTTTAATCATTTTTTGTTAAGGGGGTGAGGAATGGAGAACTTTGTAAGTGTCATTGGAGGTCTCCACCGGGCACCATGGCACTCCGTTGGGGACCCCTGTAGTGTTTGTGCTAGAACAAGAAATATTGTATAGTGCTACAGGCAGCTAGTGTTTAGGGTTGGCTCTCACCCTGAATAGGAGCACTAGTGGCCAGGGCAAGTATGAAGATAGGAATTGCTGTCTAAATGGTGCAGCAAATCTTGTTTTAGTGTTGGCTCTAGCAGGGCAAGAGGGGTGCCTTTTGGATTCAATGTGAGACCACAAAATGTCTTGGGCCAGTACTGCTAGTGATTGCGTTACAGTACTCTTTTTCTAGGCTCTATCTGGCCCAGAACAAGAGCACTGTAAATTCAGAGCAGTGAGCTCCAAATAGGAGAATTATACATTTCTGATTGATGCTCTTGGCCCTGTGGAGGGACAGTGATGCAGAAGAAAATGATGATGTTTTTCCTTCCCCCCTTCTGAAATATTTCCCCGTCTGCTCTATGTTGCTATAGAGCTAAATCACTACATTCCTGGGCTGAGTGCCTCGAGGATTGGGTACCCAATGAGGATTGGGTATGCTGTTATGTGAAGATAGGTGTGGGCTCCCAGCCCCCAAACCTACGACTTTTTAGTCCTACTATTTATTTATTTATTACATTTATATCCCGCCTTTTTTCCTCCAAGGAGCCCAAGGCGGCGTACACAATCCTCCTCCTCTCCATATTATCCTCACAACAACAACCCTGTGAGGTAGGTTGGGGTGAGAGTATGTGACTGGCCCAAAGTCACTAGGTTTCCATGGCCAAGTGGGGACTAGAACCTGGATCTCCCGACTCCCAGTCCAACACCTTAACCACTACACCACACTGGGCCTATTCAGAAGACACCTTAAACCCTGTTGGTTAAGGCTGTTGGTTAAGCAGCAGGGTTTAAGGTGCGATGCGTTTTGCTATACCCTGCTCACTCACTAACCAGTCAGACCGTCTGCAACAGGGTTAGCAGCTCTAACTGTGGCTTTAAGTGTTGTATGTGACAGCACAGCTTGTAGTTAGTGCTAGGGTGACCATATTTGGGAAACCAAAAAAGAGGACACCTATTGTGTGTGTGGGGAAGCAGCTTTCTGAGTCCTGCAGAAAGTACGTTATTCCCCCACCACCTTAAAGAACCCGATTGGAGTGGAGGAGGGGAAAGGATTTCATTCTGCACCACCACCATCCACTCCAATTGGGGCCTTTTCTATAATGTCCAGAATGACCCACTTTCCCCTTTAAGACCTCAATTGGAGCTTGGGGTAGGGGAATGATGTTCCTCAAGAAAGCATGTCATTCCCTCCTGCCATGCTAATGGCAGCCTTAAAGGGGAAGGTGTGTCATTCCAGGACATTATTGAAAATTATAGAAAATTCCCCCTGACACCATGGAAAGAACAAAAACCAGGACAAATCCGGGGAAATCCTGACAGTTGGTCACCCTAGTTAGTGCTAACCCCAGAGAACCACAGTTTCGCTATCCACAGAGCCTGAAGTGTCATCTGAACAGGCCCGTAGAAGCAAGAGAGATTTCAGGACATACAGAAAGAAAAAAGAAATGTCCTGGACAGGGAGAAGTGTGGTCTGGGAATTCATGCTTCATCATGTGTGTCCCCAGTTTCCCTCTCTTATGTGCAGTAGGCTGAAATGAAGCAAGCAGCAAACTCTTTGTTTCCCCTTCAGCCTAAGTCCTTGCTCCTATGTTTTGCCCTCATTCTGCCAGAGTCCCACAGGTAAAGACCTCCATCTTATACTTTTGAGGTTCTTACCATTCAAACTTATATGGAGCTGTTATTTTTCTGCATACCTGGGGATTCTGTTGAACATGAGGAGGTGGGGATACAATTGTGGTGATTCACCTGTATATGCATTCACACAATAAAATCCTTTGACTGCTTCTTGATAGAGAAATCTTCAACTCTGGACAGAGTATGAAAGTGATTATTCAATTCATTTACTGTCAATTTAAATCCTAAACATTCCCTTCTAAGCTTTTGCGAGAACCATCACAAGACTCCTCTAAAAGCTAAGAACAAAAACAACAAAATCTAGATTGAAGAAAATACAGGCAAGGTAGCAGATACACATGTCTGAATGCTCAACCATGTTAAAAAAAAAGCCTCATGCACATAGAAAGCTAGCATTGTCTTGGAGAATAATTTTATCGCCATCTTTATCTTTTCCTTAATAGGTGTTCTATGTACAGAGATTTCCACATGGAGGGATTTTGTGTTATTAATCTGGGAAGCGTTTACAAAAACTCTATTCCCCTCTAGTATTTTGAAATCGAGAATATGACTTAGGCAGGGACAGTTGCATGTTGTGATTCTGCTGGTACATGGAAGTGGGTGGGTTGCAGGACACACAGATAATGTGTTACTGGGCACAGAATTTAGCTTCCGAGAATGAATCTCAGTTTTGTTTTGAGCGCGTTACTAGCCCTTATAGCTGTGAAATATGCCCGAACAAATGCAGACAAAACCTTCTGAAATAACAGAAACTAGAAGGATGGCAGATTGGTTGGGACTGAGTTCCTTGCTGCTCACTCAGAACTTACAAAAACAGAATTAAAAAAACCCAAACTATGCTGAACAAATTATGAAAAATAAGGCTAACAGTGACTGCTAGTCCTGATGGTTATATGCCAATTCCAGTATCAGAGGCAATATGCCTATATACCCTAGTTGTGGGACGGTGCTGTTGCAATATGGTTTTCCCATGGGCAGCTGACTTGGCGTTGTGTGAATAAAAAGCAGGACTAGATGGACCCTTGGGCTGATCCAGCATGGCTCTTCTTTTGTTCTTAATTGCACAGATTTGTAATGTCAGTTACACAGATTTGACATATACAGATTTGTGATGATTTATACAGGTCAAGGAATTTAGCTTTGATTGGCCCGGAACTTTGGTTGCCTGGATGCTGAATTTTATTGTATTGTATTGTATAGAATTTACACAGTCCAGTCCTTTAGTCTAGATTTATTTATTATTTATTTATTTACAATATTGATATGCCGCTTCATACCTAAAATAGATTCCAGAGCGGTGAACGTAGGAATAAAAAGGTTAAAAGATTAAAACAGCAAATTAAAATAGTTCAATTTAAAACAAAGTACCGATAAAAATGCTGGCTGGTCACTTGAGGAATGCTTCCTGGAAAAGAGTTGTTTTCAGGAGGCACCAGAAGCAGCGCAATATTGGCGCCTGCCTGACCTCCGGGTACAGAGAGTTCCAAAGAGGAGGCGCTACCATGCTAGAGGCTCTTCTCCTGGTGGACTCCAACTGGGCCATAGGTCCACATGGAGCCACCAGGAGCTCCATGTGGACCTCAGTGACCGAGCAGGTTGGTAAGGGAGAAGGCATTCTCTCAGGTATCCCGATCCCAGTTTGTTTAGGGCTTTGTACACTAGTATTAAAACCTTAAACCTGGCCCAGTAGCCAATTGGCAGCTAGTACAGTTCCCTCAGCAAAAGGGGCAGCTCCCGACAACAGCCAAGCTGCTGTGTTCCGCACTAGCTCCAGCTTCTGGAGCAGCCAAAGGGCTCCATCACACCAGCGTTTTATCGCACTCTCGTCATGCCTGGTTTGTGGTTTTGCAGCACGGCACTCAGATGACGTCATGCCTGTCTGGATTATTTCCCTCAAATGGAATTAAAGCACCCTTCAGCCCCTGTGTAGTGCTGTCTTCTCGCTATTTCCTTTGTTGGGGCCGTGTGCTTTGAAGGGAGAGCTTGCTGACGAAAGGGGAGGGCAGGGCGGTTCTCTTCCTCCAGCATCGTGTCAAACCTAACGGACTTGTGCTGGGTCAGTTGAATTGACTTTTCCTGCTCCAACCGCACTCTCATTGGCCGCAGAAACGGAGCCCAGCCGTTGAAATGTTAAATTGGTAAATCGCTAGACAACAAAGCCTGTGGGGAGAGGGGAAGGAGCCCGTGCCCTTCACAGTGTTACAACCAATGAACTGGAGGCGGAAGGAGAAGGGGCGGGCAAGGCAGGGTGGAGTGGGAAGAGCAAACAAGCAAAAGGGAGGTTTCATCAGTATAGCGCGATACCACAAACCCACTAAAGGGCCATTAGCTTGATACGCTAATGAAATGGAGCTAGAAATCGCGGAGACAAGCCAGGGGAAAAAAGGAGGTGTGATGGAGCCCTTAAGGTCAGTCCCACAAAGGGTGCATGTATGAAAACAGGAATTGTTCAAAGAAGCCTGCCAAAATCAAAATGTAAATTTGAATTTGAAGGGCTGCTTCCCACCCGACCCTGGGCTTTCAGAAGGCAGTGGGCAAGTCCTAGTGATCTGAAGAGGGGCTATGATAGCCCATGGATCAGTGGTGCCGGCTTCCTCCAAACAACGAGCAGATTTCCTTTCCTATTTCACATGATAACCTTCTCCTTTCTGAACTTTATTTATTTATCTATTTATCACATTTACCCCCTGCTTTTCCCCCTCTTAGAAGGATCCCAATGTGACTTACATGTTCCTCTTCTTCTCCATTTTATCCTCACAACAACCCTGTGAGGTAGGTTAGGCTGGGAATCAGTGACTACCCAAAGTCACCCATTGGGCTTCATGTCTGACTGGAGACTAGAACCTGGTCTACAATCTATTTAACATGAACAAGTATATACCTCCAAATCAGTCGGTTATGATGATCTGCTACTGCTATTTCATGCTGATGCCTGCCAGATACATCTGATTTCTCAGGACAGTTTGTTCACTCAACTAAAATATTAGAAATGTGTTGACTAATAAGTCTAAATTTATTTATTTTTCATATTCGTTTTTCTTAATGGGAGTGTTTTCCAGATGTTGCTGTCTAGTCTTCTGGGAGGATTTCCAATAGATGTGGAAAATGTGCTGTCATGGGTTGTCACAGTTTTGTCTAACATGCTGCCTAATTAGTCCATCCCAAATATTCTCACCGATATATATATAAAGATGTGGAGAATCATTGGTAACAGAAAGAGCCATTGGAGGGTAAGTAGAATCCCTGTTTCTGTGCAGAGAACTTTTGTTCAAGTTCTAATGATACCCAGGAATAAAATGTAATGTAGTAGTGTAATGGATAAATATAGAAATAACTCTTAATTATATTTGACATTGTTTGTTATCGGCGGGTGGATTTTGTGTGAAAAGATTGTATATTTTTTTCGGATTGGAGTTTTTGGTTTGGATTTTTCTAAAAATAACTTAAGGAAGGTTTTTTTAAAATAGGCTGCCATGATATATATATATATATATATATATATATATATATATATATATACAGTATATATGAGAGATTATGACAGGCAGGGTAGAATTTTAATATAAATAATATATTCAATTTAAAAGAGAAATAATTTGGCTGAACAGCCACAGGACATCTTTAAATTGCTGCATGTTATGAATGCTATGTTATATATTTGATTGTATCAAATAGTAATATTATACGCAATACGCTATGGCTGTATTGCTAGACATGCCACCTGGAAGTAAGACCCATTGAAGCCAGTGACGCTGATTTTATTTATTTACTATTAACATTTATATACCAACTTATTTGCTAAAGGGCTAGCAAGGTGTTGTACAACAATTTAACAAAATTAAAATTCAGCAGTTCTGAATAGAACATATTGAATTGCAAACACACACGCATATAATAAGCTGTGACAGCCAACAGATTATTTTAATATAGTAATTAAGGCGATGAGGGGTTAAATAACTTTTAGAAATTATTTGAAATTATTGCATTCTGTGTATGTGCGTGTCTATTATTCTCTTTAGAAACAGTTAAAAAGTGGGGATAGGAAGTGACTCCATGAGTTTTAGGTACTCTTCATTTTATAGAGCTTAGATAATTACATACATATAATTAACTATCATTTCTGCAGCACTTTTCCTGAGTAAAGAACGTTATACTCCTCATCTTGTTTATCTTCCCCTACATATACTCCATGCTCAGTTGGCATAAAAAAAAAATGTATAAGAAAGATACTTTAATGGTACAACTTTAAGCCTGTGAACCACATATACATTGTAAGTTGTTTTGATGAAATATGTTTGGATCTTAGAATAATAGTGACATTATACTTACTATGGGAATAATACTAAATAAATAATTTGAATTTCTTTAAAGGAAAGACAGATTCCCTCAAAATCACCATGGCTTGGAATGTATCTTGGATCGGCCTTCTTTTACTTTCAGTGTTCTTAGTGCAGCAAGTTTCTTCACAAGGTACTGTGAAATGTCCAGCAAAACCAGTATTGTTTGAGAATAACGGCAGCTCAGTCCATAAAGTGAAGTATTAAAAGTTAAGCTGGATAAAAGCACACTTTGGCAACCATAAGTGCTGGAGCTCATATTTATGGTAACCACGGGTATTTCATCCCAAAGAGCCTCCACACAGTGACAGATTTTCCTCCTGATTGTAATGATTGGAACTTAGAAGTTTTCACTACATGGATTGGGGCCACTGTGTTGCGAGTTGTCATTGGGGGACAGCATGGAGGCTGACAATGTGATGCCTCTTATCCACGTAGTGAATACTTTCAACTGTTATGGCATGAGTGCCAGAAGCCCATTTTCGGTCGCAAGGCTGTAGCAAGTATAATGTGCTTTGCTCTGATATAAGGGATCTGATTTACTGTTCGGAACATCTGATGCCTGCAGTATACAAGTGTTAAGGGCTTCTTGGTAGGAATAGAGATGGTTCCGGGAGGAAGGTACCCTCTTTTCCCCAGGACAATTTCCATGCTGCATTAAGCCCTCCAGGACCTTAAACACCGAAGTGATGTAGTGAAATAGAGGTAACACAAATAGGATTTAAATTATAATTGCTCCCTAATCCGATATATAATGGGTTGGATCCAAAGGTGCCTGTCTGTTCATGGAAAGAGTCGTTTCATGAACAGAAGGGCCTTTGATCCAGCAGAGGCTCCTGCCAACATAAGGTGGGGGTGATCTTTGACAATTTTCTTGTCTTCTTGAACCCCTCCCCCTGAAACAATGTCCTATGATATTCTGGAGGGGGGGGGCGGTCAACCAAAGAATGTGACTGGAGCATTCTTCCTGTGAGCAGAACTTGCTCACAGGATCTTAGAGCCAAACTAGATGAGATGTTAAATGCAAACAGCATTTTTTAAAGAAATGCAAACTACAAAAGCTGGGATTGGCCTGATAATTATTGGGATTGCAGCAAGCGTGGGGAGGGAATTTCCCCCTTTCCTCACCTACCGGGTCCTGAGGAATATCTTTCTATTGAAGCTGACAGTTCCTTGGGGGCAGGCAATCACCCATGGGGTGATTTTCAGTCTCAGGTCCATTGACTGTATCACAGTTTGATTTATCTATTTGGGTCATTAATTCTGATTTTATAGTGATTATAATTATAGTGAGTTGTGGATCATTGTTATTTATTTTTATGTTGAATTGTTTTTATTAATGTATTGTATACTGCCCTGAGATCTATTGATACAGGCAGATTAGAAATATTTTAATAAATAAAATAAAATACGTAATGTAATATCACAAGGACCTCTATTGATTCTACTGAACCCAGTAGAATTTGTTTTTCAAACCTTGGGTTCTTGCAAATGAAGCAGCAAGTGAGCATGCTGGTTCTCGCTGCCCAGTCACTGCAGCTGGGTGGACAATCCAGTGACATCCATGAGTTAACTGCGGTTTACAACTCTGGGTTGTCTCCCCACACAACCATCCAGAATACCAAGTTCATGAGCTCCATCACACTAGCAAATTATCGCACTCTAATCCTGGCTCCAGTCATATGCCATGAAACATGGTCCAGAAGGCACAAAATGTTGCTCAGGAAACTAACTTAGTGTTAAGTATTATTAAAGGTTTAGTAAAAATGATACTAATAATAAAAAATCAAGGCTGAGCTTAACTGAAAAATCAAGATGCATCTATTCATCCGCCACCAAATCACAGTGTTGCTCAGTGGCTGCATTTGGATGTCATGATAAACTATGCTATAAGAGGAATGGGGTGTGCATGTGTGTATGAGCTTCAGAGTGGCTAGGCTTGTTCCCATCAAGATAAGCCATGGTCATGATGGGAACAAGGCTAGCACCCCCTGGTTCATGCGCTCCCCGCTCTGTGCTGCTTTGCCACTGCTATGAGGAGTATGGAAATTATTGCTTCCATTTTTGATTACCTTTGGCTTGTTATCGCATCTGAACCTGATAAACAGTGCTTAATGTTAACTACGATTTGCTTGAAACAACTTAACTTCAAACCATAAGTTATGAAGCTCACTTGTTTTAACAAGCATAGTTAAGATAATCACAGTTTAAGATTTAGATGACATGAAAAGCCACAGGTCATCAAAAATGGAAGCAAAAGCTTCTGAACTCCTCTTCATGGTCACATTGGTAAAGGAGATGGGAAGATGAAATCACACAAGCCCAGGTGCAGGGCTGGTGCCAGACTATTTTGCGCCCTAGGCAGGTGAGCTGCTTACCTCCACCCCCACCCACCCCAGCGTCCCCCACCCCAGCATACCTGGGCACGGGGTGCCATCCTGCCCGCCCAGCCGAAGCGAAGCCAGGATGCTGGGGTGGGGGGACGGCCGGCTGGCCAGCTTCAGAAAGGCTCAACCGGAAGCCACTCTACCGGAGCGGCTTCTGGCCGGGTGCACAGTTCTGAACCCGCCCACCCACTCCCCCACCCCAGCGTCCTGGCTTCGAAGCCAGCGCCCAGCCGGAAGCCGCTCCTGGTTTCAAAGCCAGGATGCTGCCGTGGGGGGCGGGATGCCGGCTGGCTTCAGAAAGGCATGCTTGGAAGCGCTGTTCCGAAGCCGCCCACCCACTCCCCCACCCCAGCGTCCTGGCTTCGAAGCCAGCACCTGGCTGGAAGCCGCTCCTGGCTTCGAAGCCAGGATGCTGGGGTGGGGGGCGGCTTCAGAATGGCGCGCTTGGAAGCCGCCCTCTCAGAGCCGCTGTGGGAGCGTGGCTTCCGGGCACGCTGTTTGGCGCCCTCTTACCTTGGCGCTCTAGGCCGTCGCCTGAGCTGCCTCTATGGCAGCACCGGCCCTGCCCAGGTGCAGGTAGCCTTGTTCCCACCCTGAATATGAGAGTTCTCATAATGTCCTAACACAGCCAGTGTCTACAAATTGTACATGTTACTGTGAATGTTTGAAATTTGGGGAATGTTGACCTTCGTGTGTGAATGCTGACAATTTTGCATACATTTTGTTACTACCCGAAAATAAATAATGCCACACTTCTTGAACCTAGACAAGTGGACACTAAGGTTACATTTGGGTGACTGACAACACTCAGCAATATATCTCTGACGTTCAAGGTACATCTTGATGAGGGGTTTGCCCTGAGGTGGATCCACAGTGGTGGCAGGTCAGTTGTATGAGGCAGCCGCCATCGCAGAGTCTTCCCAAGGCATTCCCCTTATGCTCTGATTTTAAAAAGTTGTGTACTTACCGCGACTTTTCCCAGTTGGAGCAAGGCGATGCCGGCTTCTGCCATCTGTTGCCTTGCTTCAGAGCTGCGGCGGAGGCGTGCCCCAGCCGCTGGAGGCCTCCGATTGGTCACCATCAGCTGGACAGGTGAGGGACACAAGCACACATTCCCCCCTCCTTCATTTCACTTTTTGTTGTTCTCTCAGTCTTTTTTTAAAAAAAATGGAAAGAAATAGGGGGACATTTGGCAATGCGAGCCACTAGCAGACAGGCAGGTAGGAGAAAGAGATGGGCGTAGGAGCTGGCACACTGCGAGCCGCCCATAGAATAACGCCTCCACATGTCTCCAGCGTGGCAGAAGGACGCCATGCCGGAGAGATGCATAAACGCCCAAAAAGAAAAAAAATCTTTAAAAACTGGGGGGTGGGTACAGATGCACCCTGGTGCATGTGCCATGACAGGTGAGCGCAAGGGCAGGGGCAGGGGCTCCTTCTCATGCAGATAGCGGCAAGGAATGCAAATGTGGGGTGTCGAGGGCTCACGGCGCCGATGCACCGCCATCAAGACACGACCCAGATTTCAGGGAGTCACTATAAGCTATCTATCCAGAATGAAAATCAGCAGCACAGTAGCTTATTTGGATCCAGTTTTATGCTGCTCTCTAATGTTGTGTAATTTGTAAATTACATGTCTAATTGCAAGACTGTATAATATTAATAACTACAGTCTTATATACATACGAAACACAGAACCAGAGAGTATGATGACGTTAAATGTCCAATTCATTTTAATTGGCAAGTCAAGTATGGTGTTATTTTTCTTCAGTTATTTTAGGAAATCAGTTGTTCCTAAAAGTAACTTTTGGTAGATAATGGGCCCGTTCAGAAGACATATTAAAACGTGGCTTTAACCACAGTGAATAAGGCTTTTTGTTTTATTCGCTGTGGTTAAAGCTGTGGTTTAAGGTGTCTTCTGAACACAGCCTGGCTTTCTGGCTTAACCACCGTGGTTAATGCCGTGGTTTAACGTGTCTTCTGAACGGGGCCTGTGTGTTGTGATCTGTGTAGATGGCTCATCAGTTTCTATGCACTTCATTGTAAGAATCCAATCCCTCCCTCTCATTCTCCTTTTTTGCCATCTTCTATCTATGGTGAGGAAGATGTGACATATACTGGACTGTGCATGCAGCCATAAATTAAGAATTGCTTTAAATGACCTTCAAGAAGTCACTAAATGTTTATGCTTTGGTTACTCTCTCTGCAGAAACTAGATAATGTATACTCAACACTTAATACAATGGTTAATTGAAATTTTGCAAGTTGATTACATGTTTCGATTCTTACTCTGAAATGTTATGGTTATATGTTTGTCCAATATGTTGTGTTTGATCCATTATTATTGTCTCCTGTATTGTGTACATGTTGTTTGTTGTTGTGTCTAGAAATTTCAACCCCTTGTCTTGAGTAATTTCATTAAATGTTTGGTCTTCCTCGTTTTTGGTTTATCTATTAAATGTTTGGTCTTCCTTGTTCAAAGGGAAGGATGCCTTGACGTACTGAACTGCACTCAAGTCAGTAAGTCCCCCTCCCCCGCCCGACACACACACTTCAGCTGGCTAGAATCTCACAACCTCTATCAGTACCAGCCATGAATGTTCTATCTCCCAAATGTGAGGCTATCCCAATGCCATCGGCATTCAATGTAGTGGGTTTTAGTAAACAAAAAACAGAAAAACAGTTGCTCAGCCTGCCAGAGGTCAACAGTAAAATGAAAAGGGATTGTCTGAATGGATTACCCATATTTTTTGCTCTAAATAGTAACTGGCTTCTTTGAGCATGTGGTTCCTTCCTGGGAGCATTTCCTAACAATTTGTGGGTGATCTCATTTTTACCTGTCTATATACATAGGAATCATTCCCGAGTTCTACTGGAGCTTCTAAATGAAGTGCAACTTGATGCAATCCATGCTCTTTGTTTCCATCAAAGTCTTTCCTTGTGGATGCATCTGGGCCACTTTCATGCATCCATAAAATAAGAGCAGCCTCGCTACATTTTCCCTTAAAACCAGAGTGGATGTAAGATGGTTTCATGACATGGGAAGGGTGCACATTGTGCAGAGCATAACTGCAGATTATCTCTAGCACAGCTTTTCCCAATTTGGCCCCCTCTATGTTTTGAGCTACAATTCCCATTCACCTGCCAATGCTGGCTGAGAATGATGGGAGCTGTAGTCCAGCACGTACGGAGGTTGCCAGCTTGTGGGAGGCTGCTTTTGCCCATCGTAGGCAGTGTGTGGCAACGGGAATGGAACTAATTCACACAGGAGAAACGCTGCAAAAGTAGAATTGCTGCACACATTCTGTGTGGGTTGGATTCTTTAAGAGCAGAGAAGGAAGCTGTAGCTCAGTGGCAGAGAACATTATTGGCTTTGCTTGCAGAAGATCCCATCTTCAGTCCCTGGCTTCTCCAGGAAGGGATGGGAAAGACAGCTGTGTGATATCTTCGAGCAAACTGTAGGCCTCTAGAAGTTGAACACAAACTCCCAGCAGCCCCAGCCCCAGATAATGGCAGCTGTAGTCCAACAATATCTGGAGGGCCACAGGTTGTCCACCTCTGGTGTAAGCAATAGAGAGCTAGATGGAGTAATGGTCTCACTTGAAAGAAGGCTTTGTTCAGGTTTCTGCTTAAGGTCTAACCATGGGTTTTCAAGGTGACTTGCTTGAGAAAAATAACCCACACTGCATCGTTAACAAGCCACCTTGCGGAAAATGCCCTCAGGTCAGACAATACACTAACCCATGGTTCAAAAATAGCCCACACTCATCCGCTGAGTGTGGGTTAGCATGTTGTGCGAGCCCAATCAATGTGCAAATGTTTTCAAGTATGACGAATATGCCCCATGCTAGCTAGCCTTAGTCAAAGGGTAATTAACTTGGACTAACCTTGTGATGTGACCTTAGGGACCAACGCAGCCCAGTGAAGTTTATATGGTGTCCAAACACCAGAGCCAGCTGTAATAGTTTTATGGCAATGAAACCTTTCTATGAGATAAGTGTTGCATAGGGTACGCCATTGGAAAAAAGAAATTGACATGAGTCAAAAGACTTATATTGTGTTCAGTTACAAAGAACACATGATGGGGCAAACTCCAATCTTATTTTCTCTTACTGAACTCTTCCCTGGCCTCAGGCAAGACATATAAGCTGCCATGAAAGAAAGAGACTTTTTAAAAAAGTCAACCTTTTTATCTTTTAAAGCCTCCATGTGATCTCACATCTCCTGAGGTCAAATGGACTGGTTTGCTTTAGTTGAGTGTTTCAAGATAGAATCCTAGAACAGTAGAGTTGGAAGAGGCCTATAAGAAGACATCTCCAGCTGCAGTATTTAAATATTTTTGAAGCATTCAAACTTGCAGAATGTATTCATGTGTTGACATGAATGAGAACCAACGCCCCCCGGCCTGTATGCCTAAAATGCTACCACATGAGCATGGCAGGGTTGTTGAATTTTGCTTCCACCCACTACACACACATTGGATTGAATGCTACTCCAGATGTTCCCCAAGCTTTAGGAGAGTCTTTTCAAGAAGCACACGGGGCTGCAGTGGGAAAGGAAGCCATGAAAAAACCATACATTGTACTGCATGCAGCCCTCTTAATCCCATCTCATATTTTAATGTTTTGATCATGCTAGTCTTAAATAATAATAATAATAATAATAATAATAATAATAGCCTACTTTTCCCCTCCAAAAAGAAGTTGCTTAAAGTGAATAACAAAATATAAAAAGCATTTAAAAAATCATAAAATAGTTTTACAACAAGCTAAAAGCAAGGGAAACGAAAAGTAACCCCCCACCCACCCCAGCCCCATAAAGCACCAAAACAGTCAATAAATAAAATGAAGCAATAGTTTAAACTTCTATATCAGTTTTCCCCAACTTGGTGTCCTACAGATGTGTTGGACTACTGGCACATGGCCTGGGGATGATGGAGGTTTCTAGTTCAGTATACCTGGAGGACACGGGCCTCCTTACACAACGTGATCCATGAATAACTGCTCCTAAGCACTCCTGTTTTTGTCATGAGGTCTGCAGAGGAGAAATTCCTTGTAGAATTTACCCTGTGGCAGTAGGATCATTCCTACTGCTCTGAAAGACTTCGCGATTGTGACAAGTGCGATGTTGAGGCTATATGGTTTGTGTTACGATGAAATTGCAGCGGGAGGGGTCCTTTTAAAAAGGGAAAATGACTACCATTCCTCTCAATGTTTTGCTATTCATTATTTCCTAACAAATCCTTCTGGTTTGGCTATATTTACAGCAGTATTGTGTGATTTTAGATATATCAAGCTGTGCAGGGAGATGTGGGGCAGGGTTTTCTAGGAAGCATGACTGCCAATGTGATAGTGGCTGCCATCTCTACAATGAGTGCTGCACAGATTACAAGACAGTCTGCATTGCAGGTAAGTCCTCAAGTGCAGCCTTTCTTTTCTTTTTTCCTTTCGTTCTTTTTTTCTTTTTAGATGAATAAGCAGTGTTCCATTAAGATAGTGGCTTTCAAACTGTGCATTGAGGATTAATGGGGTTCCTGGGAAACATACCAAGGATTTCCCTAGGAGAAGATCAGTAATGATGGACAAGCTTCCCTGAAAGTCAGCAGTCCCTGGAAGACTTTCCTGACCATCTCCTTTCATGTGCAGGACCCGTCCCTTCCTCTATGCCCTGCCTCTAACATCGTCTGGCCTATTCTGGCTTTCTTTGTAGAGATGGATGTAACGGGGATAGGGAAGAGTGAGGCTGTCCGAACCATGTCCTTGTGGCTGCAGCTCCTATATTCTCCCAAAGCCCTCTCCCTTCTGAGAGGGTGGCACTTGGACCAGATGGGCTGGCCTTTCAGGCCAAATTCAGTCCAAAGGTTCCCATCCCTCTGTGGGGGGCTGCTATCCATTGCATGGGGGCACCATGTAGACCCATGAGGCCAGGCCTGCATCCCACAGGAACTGTTAGTGAATCCTACAAACCTATGTGTTGTACACAGCTTCCACAGGAGACATGGCGGGGCTCCTCCCCACACAAGCAAATTTATGTGGAAACTGGAAAGGCTTCTATAAGGATAGGAAGTTTGAAAAACCACTGCCTTAAAATCCTTCCCTTTGATACCTGTTACTTGTTGTCTCACTGTTTATCATATTCCTTTGTGTCCTGTGTGTGTTTCACTCTCTTGTGTGTGTGAATATTACATTGTGATTTGCAAACTCTGTGCCAGGACTCCTGACACAATTTCCAGATGTCCATGAGTAATTCCTATGAGTTGTGGTGTAAACATGTCATGTCATGTCATATCATGTGAATGGTTTCAAAATACAATTTGTTCTCGTAACCCAATCCTCAGGGAACCAAAGTACAATTCACAGGATCTCTGGCTAGCAAATATGATGTACAAACCATTGACAAAATATGGTTCATTTATATCCAACCATGAGAATAACCCAGTAGGAATTATTCAGTTTCTGAAAATCTTGTTACAGGGTCTGTTCACACAACACGCCAACCCACTCTCAGTGGTTAAGTGTGGGTTGTTGTTGAACTGAGGGTTGTTTGCTGAATTGGGGGTTAGCAGGTTGCTTAACCCAGCATATTTTCCACAGGGTGGCTTATTAACCATGCAGTATGGATTGTTAACCGCTCTGAACAATCCAACAACAAACCATGGGTTCTCAAGGTGGCTTGTTTGAAAAAACAACAACCCACTGCATGGTTACTGACAGTTTAACAAATAACACACAGTTCAACAAAAAGGAAAAAGGAAAAGAACCTCTCGTGCAAGCACTGAGTTATTACTGACTCTTGGAGGGATGCCAGCTTTCACTGACGTTTTCTTGGCAGGCCTTATAGTGGGGTGGTTTGCCGTTGCCTTCCCCAGATGTTGTTACCTTTCCCCCAGCTAGCTGGGTACTCATTTTACCGATCTCAGGAGGATGGAAGGCTGAGTCGACCCAAGCCAGCTGCCTGAAACCAGCTTCCGCTGGGATCGAACTCAGGCTGCGGGGAGAGTCAATTTCATTTTATTTATTACATTTATATACTGCCCCATAGCCGAAGCTCTCTGGGGTTAGCGTGAGTGTGGGTTAAGTCAATATGAAAATTGAACCCTCATTCAGAAACGTTTAAGCATGACTTTTCAAATGCCTTGCACTTTTCTAGAATGTGATCTAGATTCCAATGCAAATGGGCACATTTGGCTGACTCTTCCCAAAGCTAAGTCAACATAAGCAAACTGTCTGGTTCCTTAACTCCCTTGTTAGCTACATTACATATGAAATTATCCCAAGCAGTGTGTGTTCCACTGTTCATATATTCTGTGATAGTGGGCTTTCCAGACAGTGTAATTCAGAGCCAGTACTCATACCACAATGTCTTGTGTACATGTTCCCCACGTATCTGATGTTCGAAGGGACAATGTTATATAGAACATGTCATATTTTACTTGGTGATTATCTGTGGCCTTCCAGCGGGAAATCCAAAGTTCTGGTAAATGAGGTAGGTAAGTTTTTATATTTATATTTGTTGGAAAGAAAAAGGGAACAATAATACTCTCCCTTCCTCCACATGTACTCACACTATATGGTGTTAATGTTCAAGTGACATTTATTTTATTACATTTATATACCGCCCCACAGCCAAAGCTCTCTGGGCGGTTTACAACAGTTAAAAATGGTAAACATTAAAAAGTATACAAAATTTAAAAACCATCAAAAACATAAAAACAACAGTATCCATTTAAAAACAACAATTCTGGGGTCCATTAAAAACAAACTTAGCGTTGTTAAATGGTGTTAAATGCCTGGGAGAAGAGAAAAGTCTTGACCTGGCGCTGAAAAGATAACAATGTTGGCGCCAGGCGAGCCTCATTGGGGAGATCATTCCACAGTCAGGGGGCCACCACCGAGAAGTCCCTCTCCCTTGTTGCCATTCTCCGAGCTTCCCTCGGAGTAGGCACTCGGAGGAGGACCTTAGATGTTGAGCACAGTGTACGGGTAGGTTCATGTCGGGAGAGGCGTTCCATCAGGTATTGCAGTCCCAAGCCATGTAGGGCTTTATAAGTTAAAACCAGCACCATTAAATGATACAAAATGAAATTCTTATGTCCATAGGGTTTTATCATTATAGCGACACAGGGAAAATTAAATGTGTTTAAGGGAACCTGAGCAACAACTCTAAATCCTATCCAGCATGCTTCAAATGAATGTACTTCAGTTTAAATTTTACAAACCTACCCAGAGGTGATAAATAAATTCAGCGGACTTAAATTCATGCCTGCAGCTGCTATGATCCCTTTATATACACAACAAATGTCAGGATGCGAGCCAGATATCTTGGCTGGGGATGCTAGGACTTCTCCCCACCTCTGTCTAAATTTACATAGGATTAAACTAAAGTCCATTCTTGCATGCAAAGAAAACAGTGCTAACCTTCTTCCATCATTCTGTGCAGTTGTCTCCTGTAAAGGACGTTGCAACGAAAGCTTTCAAAGAGGGAGACTATGTGACTGTGATTCAGATTGTGTAGAATTTGGCAAATGCTGTCCAGACTACGAACAGTCATGTGTAGGTGAGTGCTTTTAGCCTATCACGGTCATTCATCTCCTTTCCCCATACTTAGCCTATAACCTGAGTTAAGGAGATCAACCTTGGGACCTTTTTCCAATGCCAAGATTCAGGCCTAGTTTCTCCACACAGAGAACTAGTATTGCCAGGGAGAAAGCTAAGCTTCAGCTATTCTCTGCTAGTTTTCTATGTTAAGGAAATTATATGTAGGTGCATTCAGTCATGTGAAGCTGGGTTACTATAGCCCAGGCATAAGTTTACCACCTCAGTAGGAACTAGATTTATTTCTTTTTTTTATCTATGTAGTTCCAAATTTTGTCACACTTTAGCAGTGTTGCACTAGAATGGGATAAAGAAATATTCAAGGTTGAGAACGGTCTTTGAGAAGGGGCCAATTATTGGGTCGATAGGGGAGCCATTGGGATAGATAGCCTGTTTGGCCCAGAATACCATTCCCAGCTGAGCATCACTGGGGACAGAGAAACACTGGGCCACCATGTTACTGAGCAAATTGGCCAAGTCTGGACCAATGGCATCACATTGACAATAACAGAATCCAACAGGGAAGGTCTGGCTCTATTCTCAGTAGCTCCAATCATTTCCTGGATTCCCAGACTCTGTGCAGTCCTCACCCCCATCCCAATTCTAAAAGGTTGAAATGTCTTACCTAAGGCTTAGGCATTGGCAATAAAAGCTTTTAAACTACAACATTTCAATCTGGCTTCAGGCCTGGTTTTGGGACAGAAACAGCTTTGGTCGCCTTGGTGGATGACCTGTGCTGGGAACTGGACAAGGGGGAGTGTGTCCCTATTGGTTCTGTTGGACCTCTCAGTGGCGTCCTATCCCATTGACCATGGTATCCTTCTTGGTCACCTTGCTGGGATGGGATTTGGAGGCAGCCCCATCCAGAACAGGCAAACACTCTAATTCCCAGACCTGGCCTCTGACTTATCAGGATTCAGCTTCAGTTTTTTGGCCCTCATCCAAGCCATTTTAATTTCAAAAATATTGGGCACTAGAGTGAGTTAGGGAAACAGAGCTAGGAAAGAATCTAGTAAATCTGGGGTAGAGCTGGGGTAACACCTGGAGAGTTAAATATGGGGCATTTGAGGGACATTGGCTTAAGTACTCTCCAAGCCAGGAGGGGGAACCATTTTTTACCCAAGGGCCCTAGGCTGGGACATTGGGGGCTGCATGCCAGCAATGGAACATTTTCACACATACAAACACACCATTCACACACTGGGATTGAAGATAAGTCCTTTCATCACTCTCAGTCGTGGGGCAGGGGAGAAGGGCAGGGCCTTGGAAAGAAGTTTAGTGGGCCAGATGAGGACAGCCTAGGGGCCAGAGGTTCTCTATGGCTGTTCTCAATTTATTGGTCTAGCTTTGGCCAAAATAACATTTTTTCAGAAGGGTCTTTAACAGGTCTTTTGTTTAATATTGTAAACAATACTGCTGCACTTGACCCATATTAAGAAGAGCCTTCAACTGAGATATGAGCTTTATGCCTGATTACAGCTCCAGCTACTGCAGTACGAACAACCACCACCACAACCCCACGGACAACCACCACTACGACCCCACGGACCACCACCACCACAACCAAACCATCAACCACAACGTCCAAACCCAAGTCAACAACGAAACGTTCGCCCAAACTTACACCAAAACCAAAACTTAAACCTAAGCCTAAACCTAAACCTAAACCCAAACCTAAACCTAAACCCAAACGCAAACCCAAGCCTTTAAAGAAGCCAAAGAAGCAAAAGAAAGTGTCTCATGAAATTATGGAAGGTAGGAAAAAATGCATTAAGTGGATGTGTGGGAGTCCATTGTGTGCTTTTTGGTTTGTGATTTGACTCTCTTTTTTACAGTTATTGTGTGAGCCTTGAGAGTGATGGTAATGCTGCAGAAAAAAGGAAACAAATGATGGTACTGATGCATACATCTCAAACCCAACAATACTGATAAATTCTTTTACTGACTTCCACAGAGCCCAGTTTACTATAATATTTACACTATCATGCCGATCCTTGCCAAAGTAATGCCTCCCCATATGGTGTATTTATCAGGAGCGTTAGCAGTGTAAAAGGTATAGTCTTCTTGCTCTCTTTCCTGGGCAGGATCTACACTACTGCTTTAAAGCGCTTTATAACAGTTTTGACAGCTGTTGGGGCCCAGGACACGCTACATATACAGTTGTCAAAACTGTTATAAAGTGCTTTAAAGCAGTAGTGTAGATCCAGCTCTGGGCTCTCTTAAGAATCCCTGAAAATTAGAACCATAGTGGTGGGTTCTTTGCCATGATTCATTTTTAATATAACTGGCAGTTGCCCATTCCTTTACTATGTATGCTACTCCTGGCTTGAAAAAAATGACTGTGACTTTAAAATAGAAATGCTCCTTATTGCAGACTAAAGCCAAGAGGTATGACACACACATGCACACGTGTGGATATATTTGCAATGGAGAAGGCAGCACATTAAATTCACACAGCTGATTATATGCCAAGACTTTCCGATTGGTTTGTGGCCAATATCCAAAAAGGTAGTTTAGGCACACACAGGGGCCTGGGGATGGCCAGTGAGTGCTCCCTATATTTTTCCTTGAACAGAAAACTTCCATATCCTTTCACAAACTGTTTTTGGACATTACTCAGTTTCAAAAATAGTTTGCCATGTAAACAGGGCTGGGCTGTTTAAGAAGCATGTGCCCCAAAGTGTTCTGAATTGCTTTATCTGTATTTGATAGCTTTTGCATTTTCTTTTGATGTAAACCTCTCTGGGAATTTCTATTGAAGAACGTTAAAGAGCTTGCTGAAATTAAAAAATAATCCTCATTATTTTCAATGGCATATTAATTCATTATTAATAATGAAGGTATTCATTATTGAATAGTAATTATTCAGTGTGGAGTTCATTGGCTCCTGGCCTATATGTTCACTTGCAGAAGAAAGTGTTGTCCCAACAGAGAATTTCATAACAGGGGTTCAAATTTGTGGACTTAATAGTGTTCAAATTTGTAGCAGTTTTCCAGTTGCTTAGGAGCAAACAACATTTTGAAGGCTGAGATCCATGCTGAAAATACACTGTGGGCTTGAGGGCAACTGTTGTCCATATTGTTTTTGGGATGTGACTTGACAAAACGTTCCAAACTATGCTTTAGGCTCCTCCAGTTCATAATTTGGATTTAACAATAATAAGGTTTGGAAAGGGCTGCCTCTCCTCTGATGTGTGCGGCTTTCTCTTTATGCTGACTGTATGTGCTTGACTGTAGAACGCTCGGAACTTTCCAAACAGTCTTCCTCATCCTCAGTCTCAAAGATGCGGAGAAAAACGGCATCATTAAGTGATTCTGGCGATAAACGCAAGAAGAAAAATGATAAAAATGCGCAGGAGTTAGAAAAAAAGAAAGGTATGCTTTGTGATCATTTTTAAACACGCAGAAATAAGGGCTTAAAAGAAGTGAAATAAGTCATATTGCAGTTGGGGGGGGAAGCATTTTGTTTTCCTTCTTGAAAAGGACTTTTGAAATGTATCATAAACTGCTATTCTTATATGGCATGAGCCAGTCAAGGCTAAGATCCCAATTGGGGTGTTGAGTTATTGCTTAAACCACTTCTATTAAAGCTAATAGGGCTCCAAAGTGCTTAGGTTTAGCAAGATATCTCTGTTTAAGAATATATATTTTTGAGGGAAATGCTTCATTATTCTGAAAATATAATGCAAATCAATTGTTACCAAATCAGTTCAAATAATGTTATATATTCAAGAACTGAAGGGAAATTAGACTGGCCCATGTTACAGTATCTTAAATTTGAGTAATGCTTAATTTTAAATATTTCAGCACCAACTACTTTTTCAATACGGTTTTGATCAAACATGAAGGGATAAACATGTTTAATTTAGATCAAGATGGGTAAGATTAAATGAGTAAAAAGTAAAGGTCAACGTTTGGGGCTTGTAACCAACACCTGGCACTTTGGGATTGCCTCAGGATGCAGATTTATGTGGAACCTTAACCAATAGAAAGGTTTAAAATATATGTGTTTGTCCTAGTGCCATGTCCTCTTATATGTACTTGAAACCCGGATTTCTGACACGTGGGTGCTATAGAGGTCCTTTCATGCAGTACTGCCACAATGGCGGACGATGAAGAACTGAGGTATGGCGGGAACCACAGGGACATGAGCAGTAGCGTGGGGGATGGTTCCCGCCAAAAACGTTATATCTAGCTATTTGAGGTTCCGGTGCAGGTCTCTGCATGGGCACAGAGCCCATATGTGTGATGCATAGAGACCACGAAGAAGAATTATGTGGAACGTCAACCAATAGAAAGGTTTAAAATATTTGTGTTTGTCCTAGCGCCATGTCCTCTTATATGTACTTGAAACCCAGATTTCTGACATGTGGGAGCCACCTAAATGTAGATTAGCAAGATGCAGAAGGCCTTCTCAGTTGTGCCCCCACTCCCCATTTATGGAATGATCTCCCTAATGAGGCCTACCTGACATCATTGTCATCTTTTCAGTGCCAGGTTAAAACTGCCCTCTTCTCACAGGCATTTGGCAGGTCCTGAATTGCTCTGGCTAATTGTTTTAAATTGTTTTCGCTATAAGCTATTGTTGTGTATAGTATCTGTTTATGTCCTTCTGTGAATGGGTTTTATACTTTATAACGTATTTTAATATTTTTAATTTTTGTGAACCACCCAGAGAGCTTTGGTTATGGGGCAGAATAGAAATACAATAAATGAAATGAAATGAATGGTTCACTGGTCCAAAATTACTGCAAAAAAAAAACTGTGGCAGGAAAATCAGTCCATTCCAGTATTTTGAGGTAACATGTTAAAATCTCCTGTGTGTTGGGGAGACTTAGAATATTTATGCTACTGAAAATCTCACTAAATTTATCTCTCCCCCTACCCCAAACTACAGAAACAGCTTTGTAGCACATCACGAACAGCAGGTTGGTTATATGTCCACTGGCATTACTTTGTCCAGTTCTGTTGTAAGCATATCTAGTAGATTTATATATGTTTCCTGCAATAGAGATGTTATTAATTCTGTTGTAGTCCTGAGTGGATTCTGTCAAACCACCATTTAAATAATTTAGCAGTAAGCCTCACACAATAACCAGATGTTTGATCTCCCTTTTTTTGCTTTAGCTCGTGAATCATCGAAAGCCTTATTGAAAACTTCAAAATCCAAAGTAGTGAGAGTGATTTCAGAGGAGGATGGCAGTGGGGTAGACAATGCAGTGACAACAGTAGCTACTACAACTACTACTATTGCAACCACAACAAAGCTGCCATCTACCTCAACTACGACAAAGTTGCCATCTACCACAACCATGACAGAGCTGCCGTCTACTACGACAAAGCTTGCCTCGACCACAGCCACGACGAAGCTTCCCTCAACCACGGCCACAACAAAGGTTCCCTCGACCACAACGATGCTTCCCTCAACCACAGCCACGACAAAGGTTCCCTCGACCACGGCCACGACAAAGGTTCCCTCGACCACGGCCACGACAAAGGTTCCCTCGACCACGACGAAGCTTCCCTCAACCACAACCACGACAAAGCTTCCCTCGACTACAACGAAGCCACCCTCAACCATGACCACAACAAAGCTGCCCACGACAGAGCTGCCTTCGACCACACCGTCCGCAACCACAACGAAACTGCCCTCAACCACGACAAAGCTGCCCTCGACCTCAACAAACCTGCCATCTCTGACTACAAACCAAGTTGACACAGAGCATACAACCCAAGGAAATAAAGGTATTGCAGCAACTCCTGAAAATCCTGTTAGCCAGACCCCATCTTCCCAGCCAGAGAAAATGACCACATCTTTCAGAGTTACAACCACAAAACCATTAAGTGTGCCATCTAGCACAACTTCTAGTATCAATAAGGTATTGACATTATCTACTGTGGCTAGCGTTACTATGAACAAAGACACAAGTTCTGCTACTCTGGAAACCACAGGTATTCCAGCTAATGATATGAGAACAATATCAAAAAGAGACACCACTACCATTGCAACATCAAGAACTGACACAACCAATGCAGACAGCCAGGTTACAAGAGAAAAGAGTGAAACAACGGGTGAAACGGATAGAAGAGAAGCAACTACTGCAAATAAAAAGACTATAGTAACTGATCTTAATGACACAACTAGAAACACAGACACTACATTAGTGACAGCAGGTAGCACATCTACAGAGAGACTAATAACTGATAAATCTGATGCAGTGGACACTGGCACTACCAATACAATGAAAGAAACAAGCACAGGTAATAAAGACTCTATAACATCAAACAAAGGAGACACTGCTACTACAGCTGGAAAGACTGTAACAACAGAAAAAACAAGTGGAAAAACTGCAGTCAGTGAACCTGTAGTAACTACAACTACAAATGACCTAAGATCTACAGGTGAAAAGACAACTGCATATAAAGAATTAACATCCGTAGAAAGAACAGATTCCACTGCTGGTAGTGTGAAACCAACTATGGATGATAAAAAGGATAGTAGCACTGTTGAAGTAAAAGATACCACCACAGCTGATGAAAAAGGAACTACTATGGGTGATAAAGATACAACTACAGTTGTCAAAAAAGAGACAGTCACTCTTGTCAAAGAGACGACCACAAAGAATAATGAAACAAACTCTAAAGAGGCATTTGTTCACAGTAAAAAGACAACTACTACTACCAAAGAAATTATCACTTCTGATGAAATGAAAACTTCAGAAAATCCAAAAAAATCAAGTACAACTACTTTTACTGAAAGAATGCCAACTGTAGAGCTGGTGACCTTAGCTGATGGCTCTGAAAAACCATCAAGTACAAGCCCCAGAGATACTACGAACACAATAGGTTCAGGAACTACATCTCAGCCCGTCAGACAATCTGATCCATCTCAGAAACCAACTAATGAGCCAGTTATATCAGAAGAACTCACAACGCAAGATGATTCAGATCTCACTCCACTTATAACTGTTTCAAACAATCCTCAAGAAATCTCTGATCCTTATAAAGAAGCCAGCAAAAATATTAACTCTCTCATGTCAGACAGCCCTCAAGACTTATTCTCAACTCCTGCTACTCTGATCACAAGTACATCTCGGTCTGAAGGTGATTATAGAAGTGTCAGGACAGAAAGAAGCACTACAGTCATAGAGACAATAACACAGACTGAGCCACCAAGTGACATAGCCAACCTTGTTCATGATGACAAAACCAACAAGCCAGAGAGTGGTACCACAGCCACAGACCCAACATTAACACTGGCTGATCCGACAACTTATACACCCAGCCTTGCTGGTGATGCTACAATTGACAGACCAGAAGGAACAACCACAATCACAGAGACAGTAATACAGAAAGATCCAACAAGTGGCACACCCAGTCCTGATAGTTATGTTAAAAATGAAACACCAGAAGAGATGACAGCAGTCACACAGACTGATCTCTCAAGTGGCACAGCAAGTCCTAATGGTAATGATGCCAAAATAGAAAGTAGTACTATGATGAGTGAGACAACAATAACACAGACTGATCTAGGGGACACAACCAGTCCAGATGGTATTGATAAAACTGACAACTCAGTGATGAGTACTAGCATCAATGAGGCACCAATATCACAGACTACGCCAGGTGACACAAGCAGTCCCGGTGGTGTTGATAAACCAGACAACCCAGACCACATTACTAGCATCAGTGAGACAACAATAACACAGACTGACCCAAGTGACACAACCAATCCTGATGGTGTTAATAAACCAGACAACCCAGACCGGACTACCAGCGTCAGTGAAACACAGACTATGCCAGGTGACACAACCAATCCTGATGATGTTGATAAACCTGACAACCCAGACAGCACTACTAGCATCAGTGAGACAATAATAACACAGACTGATCCGGGTGACACAACCAATCCTGATGGTGTTGATAAACCTGACAAACCAGACCGGACTACCAGCATCAGTGAGACAATAATAACACAGACTGATCCAGGTGACACAACCAATCCCAACGGTGTTGATAAACCAGATAGCCCAGACCGGACTACCAGCGTCAGTGAAACACCAATATCACAGACTATGCCAGGTGACACAACCAATCCTGACGGTGTTGATAAACCTGACAACCCAGACAGCACTACTAGCGTCAGTGAGACAACAATAACACAGACTGACCCAGGTGACAAAGCCAATCCTGATGGAGTTGATAAATCAGACAACCCAGATGTGACTACCAGCACCAGTGAGACACCAATAACACGAACTGCCCCAGGTGAAACAACCAGTCCTGATGGTGTCGATAAACTTGACAACCCAGACAGGACAACTAGTGTCACTGAGACAGTAACTATACAGACTGATCCAGGTGACACAACCAATCCCAACGGTGTTGATAAACCAGACAGCCCAGACCGGACTACCAGCGTCAGTGAAACACCAATATCACAGACTATGCCAGGTGACACAACCAATCCTGACGGTGTTGATAAACCTGACAACCCAGACAGCACTACTAGCGTCAGTGAGACAACAATAACACAGACTGACCCGGGTGACATAACCAATCCCAACAGTGTTGATAAACCTGACAACCCAGACAGCACTACTAGTGTCACTGAGACAATAATAACACAGACTGATCCGGGTGACACAACCAATTCTGACGGTGTTGATAAACCAGACAACCCAGACCGAACTACCAGCGTCAGTGAAACACCAATATCACAGACTATGCCAGGTGACACAACCAATCCTGACGGTGTTGATAAACCTGACAACCCAGACAAAACTACTAGTGTCACTGAGACAACAATAATACTGACTGATCCAGGTGACAAAGCCAATCCTGATGGAGTTGATAAATCAGACAACCCAGATGTGACTACCAGCACCAGTGAGACACCAATAACACGAACTGCCCCAGGTGAAACAACCAGTCCTGATGGTGTCGATAAACTTGACAACCCAGACAGGACAACTAGTGTCACTGAGACAGTAACTATACAGACTGATCCAGGTGACACAACCAATCCCAACGGTGTTGATAAACCAGACAGCCCAGACCGGACTACCAGTGTCAGTGAAACACCAATATCACAGACTATGCCAGGTGACACAACCAATCCTGATGATGTTGATAAACCTGACAACCCAGACAGCACTACTGGCATCAGTGAGACAATAGTAACACAGACAGACCCAGGTGACCCAACCAGTCCTGATGGTGTTGATGAACCTGACAACCCAGACAAGACTACTAGTGTCACTGAGACAACAAAAATGCAGACTGATCCAGGTGACACAACCAATCCCGATGGTGTTGATAAACCAGATAGAACTACTAGTGTCACTGAGACAACAATAACACAGACCAATCCAGATGGCACAATCACTCCTGACGGTGTTAATAAACCTGACAATCCAATCCAGACTACTAGCATCAGTGAGACAATAATAACACAGACTGATCCAGGTGACACAACTAATCCCAATGGTGTTGATAAACTGGACAATCCAGACAGGACTACTAGTGTCACTGAAACACCAATATCACAGACTGATCCAGGTGACACAACCAATCCTGATGGTGTTGATAAACCTGACAATCCAGACATGACTACTACTGTCACTGAGACAATAATAATACAGACTGATCCAGGTGACACAACCAGTCGCGATGGTGTTGAGAAACCTGACAACCCAGAAACTAGCACACCCAGCCCTGATGTTGATGATATAAATGACAAATTGGGCTTGACTACTACTGTCACAGAGACAACAATAGAGACTAGTCCAAAAAGTGGCACACCCAGTCCTGATGTTGATGACAAGAATGACAGACCAGAAAGCACTACGACAGTCATAGAGACAATACTAACAGAGACTTATTCACCTGCTCCAGATGGTGATGATAAAAGTAATAACCCAGAAAGGAGTACTACAGTCACAGAGACAAAACCAACACAGATTGATCCAGCTAGAAGCACACCTGTTGGTATTGATAAAAATGACAAGCCACAAGTGACCACCACAGTCGTAGAAACAATAATAACAGAGACTAATCCAAACAGTGGCACACCCAGCCCTGATGTTGATGTTAAAAATGACAGACCTAAAGGAACTACCACAGTCAAAGAGACAATAATAACAGAGACTGATCCTATCAGCCCTTCCGATGCTGTTGAAAGTATTCCTTCAACAAGGAATCCAGAAATCCCAGAAATAACAGTGACACAATTTAAGCCACCAAATAATGAACCTGATACTACAAAACTAACAGAGATAACATCAACAAGTACACAACCTAACTCACCAAATGATACACCAAGTCCTGATCAAAGTGACAAGCCAAACAATCCAGCTGAAGTCACTCAGACAACTACCACAATCACAACAGAATCCAAACCACTGAGCGATTCCCCTAATACTGATGAAAGTGAGAGCCCAGGCAGCATCACTTCAGTCTCAAAAACAACTAAAACTACCTCAACAGAATCAAATCCTAGATCACCCAAACCAGGTGACAATACCAAGTCAGAAGTCACCACAAAAATTACACAGACTGTAACTACCACAACTACAACCACCACCCAAACAAATACAACTGAACATCAAGGAAAACACACCCACGATGTTACAACTAATACAAAAATTGATCTTGTTTCAGATAGAGAACCCAGCAAAGAAAATCCAACCAACAAGAATGCAAATGCTACAGTAACACAGGTGACTACAACTTCCTTGATAACATCAAAGCCTCCCGACACCCTGGACAAGACTACAGTAGACAGGTCTACACCTTATACATCCACTTTACCCACTATACGTATTCCAACAAGAAGACGAGTAATCAGTTACCCCACTACAACATACTCTACACTCTCCACAATCAGACTTCCAGAGAGGATTACCAACATAACTACAAAGTATGTTCGACCAGAAAAGATTGTCACACCCCTTCTATACGAAGGTATGTTTACTTTTTCATAGTTTAATTTTTTAAAAAATGATATACCGTGCTATATCATTTGATTTCAGGGTGATTACAATGCCAGTAATCTTACTTGTATCAAGGGTGGACTACTGTATATCACTATAATTATACACCTAGAGGATATGTGTGTGTGTGTGTTTGTAAAGTGTATAGTCTTTACACAGTTCATAGTGGACCAGGATGTAATTTAGGAAGGGGTGAGAGAGATGCCCCCATCTGTGTTTCTGACTGCAGATGATTAGTCCTCAGCTGAATAGTAAACACAGCTAGTTATATTATAATAACAACTTTTTTCAATCTTGAATATATCCAACAGTAAGTCTTTGTTATCACGTACTGAAACCTGAAATGGTGCTGCTGACTGCAAGATTATTATTTCCTCAGCTATGTAGAAAGATGTTTCGGTGAGGCTCGTCACAGAACTTGATGGGCCTAGGAAGGGGACTGATTTTATTTATTTATTACATTTATATCCAACCTTTCCTCTGACGTGCTAAAGAAGACATGCATTGTTCTCCCTCTTCCGTGACCCCTGCCCATTCCTTTTATCCTTACAACACCTTATTCTAAAGTAATGAATCTGGAAGAACTAGTGCTGAAAAAGGCTATGGAAAAGAATCAAGCCTAGGAATGGCTGGCTTGACAAGTCATTTTGATTTGTGGGAGTGGAGTTTTGAAATTACATATGGGATTCTGTTGTGGGGAGTCAGTTCGGAGCTGCCTCCTACATTTCCCCCTGATGGTTCATCTATGGTAACATTATGGGCATATTTATAAAGGCTGGTCGACGGCAATAGAGTTTTCGAATACAGTATGATCCCATGACATCAAATAAAGTGTTTCCAGATCCATTCACATTTGCAATATTCATTGAGAGGGACTGGCTAGAACTGATTTCTTTTGGAACATTCAGGCCAATATGAATTTGCTTGCATGTAATGTGTATAAAAAAATATGAACGTGTGTATTGGCTGTTTTCCTATCCTCTGGGCAAGATGGACCCTTTGCGTACAAAGAAAGAGGACTCCAAAATGTTAAATCAGGCGACATTTCATATATTTAGATCACACTTGCCAGGTCACAAGCTGTGAAATGTAATGAGAAGCACCCATTGTGATTCCAGGGACCTTTACCGTTCTGGAATAAGGAGCAAAGATCTATAGCCCTGTCTTTAAAATTGACACACACACCACAATCCTAAATCAGATGATCAACTATGAGAATCACTGTGCCATTTAAAGTTGTTGCTTTTGTTGGAGATTCTTATACTTACTTTTGATGGTTCTTTAATATTTTTTCTTTGTATTTTACTTAATGTTTAATCTTTATAACATTTTCCAGATTCACACATTCCCTTGCAGAGCATGCCTTATACGAATGAAAAGATGTTACTAACATTGCACAGAGAAACCTCTTTGAATCCAAAGAACATATGCAGCTTCTAAACACTGAGTTTAAAAGGCAGTTCAATATGCCCAGTAGATATGGGCCACGTCAAAGTTCATATGTTAAACTGCATTTTATTTTATTACATTTTATGCCACCCTTCCCCCAAGGAGATGAGGCAGCGTACATGGTCTCCCCCATCCTCATTTTATCTAGGGATGGGAGAACCAGGAGTTGTCTAAATTCTCTGAAAATCACTTCGAAGCTTGTTTCAGCAAACTTCCACTTTCATTTTCAACTTGTTTCCCAGCTGGTTCAAATGGGGAAAGTGTGCATTCGAATAGGAAAAGTGTGAATTTCCCTATTTGTGTGTTTCAAAAGTGCACACTTCCCCCCCATTGACTAAAGCATGGAAATGGTTTGGGGTTTTGGTTTGGGGGTTTTTTCCCGTATTTTTTTAATACACATTTCAAAATATGCATTTAAAAAAATACACACTTTTAACACGATAGCAAATGTGCAAAAATAATAAAAATGAAAAAAGTGCTCCTGCTTGAGTTCAAGTTTTAAGATTGCAAATGGGACACGTTAACATGATGTGTGAACAGAAACAAAATTCTTGTAAATCCTTAATTTTATCCTCACAGTAATTCTGTGAAGTAGCTTAGGTAGGGCTGAGAAAAAGTGAATGACCATTCCAAATTAGGTTATGGGGTGAAATTTATTTTCAATATCTAAACTATTTACATTAAATGTATATTGCTTATTAGGTTTGCATTGTTCACCCAGTGAACTTCATGGCCAAGCAGGAATTTGGACACGGATCTCATGGGCCAAAGTGGACCCCTCTTACTGACTGGCTCTATTTAAGAGGTGGTCCCATTCACCTTAATTCATACAGCATGGTCATTCCTACAAGTCCATTTAGCAACAATACATCATCAAAAAGCATGTCCTTATGGCTGTGTTGGTTGTTATGGAATAATTTACCAATGTAGTATAATGGACTTAAGACTGGGCTGGAAAGACCCAGGTTCAAATTCCTACCAAGCCATGAAGGTGCCTTGGGGCAGTCATTCTGTCTTAGCCTAACCAACCTCACATGTCTCTTGGGTGGATAAAAATGGGTGGAACCATAAATCCTGCCTTGGACTTCTCAGAGGAAGGGTGGGATAAATCTGTAATCAAATCTGGGTTGTACCAGAAACTATATGAACTAAATCCATTTCTGCTACATCATCTGTAACATAACAATAGTGATAAATCTTGTGTGGATGAATGGCATAAGGAACGCCTGCTGGTAAGCTTATCATAAGAGTAAGCTGTATTTTTTTCTAAATTGAAAAGGCTTTAATTTTATGGGAAATAATTTATGCAAGAGTTTCCTTTTGAATGATGTGCTAAGATTAAAACGTTGAGGATTATGCATATGGAATGTGCGATCTGAATGCAAAGTAGGTCACTAGATCCTGGAAAAGTTCTAGAAATGGCCAGTGCAAATGGCCAGGGTGCCAGAAGCCTATTAATTATGCCTTAATAAAGTACTGTACATTTCTTATGTCTGGGAAAAATTAGGTTATAGGGTGAAATTTATTTTCATTAAACTATTTATACTAAACTATTTACATTTGTATATTGCTTATTAGGTTTACGTTGTTTATGAAAAAAAAACTTTGCTATATAAAATGTGGATTTTAAAAATAGAAATGGCTAATTATTTTGTCCCAGATGTACCTGATGAGATGAACTTGTGCAACCGGAAGCCTGCAGATGGGATTGTCCCTTTACAAAATGGATCATTAGCTGTATTCAGAGGTGAGTTAGCAGACAGAAGAGCTTTCATGAGTTTCTGAAAAGATAACCCATAGTAAAATATGTGTACAGTTATGAACGATGCAGCCCCAGTCCAGCTGACCTTGAAAGCTAGTGTCTGCAGATGAACATTCATATATCTCATTCCATTTTCATATCAAAAGACACATCTGGCCAGTACAATGGTGCTCAAATGAGCATTGCAATGCTCATGGCTGGTGTCAAAAGCAGGCATGCTCAGGCACCTGCCAAGGCCCACACCTCAGCAACGGTCCACTGAGAAGCGCCTTCTGGAGTTACCTAGGGTGACCAACTGTCAGGATTTCCCCGGATTTGTCCTGTTTTTTTGTTCTTTCCATGGTGTCAGGGGGGATTTTCTATAATTTTCAATAATGTTCTGGAATGACACACCTTCCTCTTTAAGGCTGCCATTAGCATGGCAGGAGTGAATGACATGCTTTCTTGAGGCACATCATTCCACTACCCCGAGCTCCAATTGAGGTCTTAAAGGGGAAAGTGGGTCATTCGTGGACATTATAGAAAAGGCCCCAATTGGAGTGGATGGTGGTGGTGCAGAATGAAATCCTTTTCTCTCCTCCACTCCAATCGGGTTCTTTAAGGTGGCGGGGGAATAACGTACTTTCTGCAGGACTCAGAAAGCTGCTTCCCCACACACACACTAGGTGTCCTCTTTTTTGGTTTCCCAAATATGGTCACGCTAGAGTTACCCCTCCTCTTCACCATTGCAACCTGGTTGTTCATCTGCCTCTCACTGGTGGTGAGAAACTAAACCCATTGAGGGTGGACCATTGAGGGCATCTTGGCCAAGGGCCTCAGGAACCTGGAACCAGCAGTGGCAATGCTAATGTGAACTCCTTAGAGATTTTATTAAGTGGTACTAGAAGTATTACAACAACAACAACAACAACATAGCGATGTACCCATCAAGCCTGTTTCTACAGAGACCCTTCACTTGATGGGCTGGGGTAATGATCATGGAATCATAGAATAGCAGAGTTGGAAGGGGCCTACAAGGCCATCGAGTCCAACCCCCTGCTCAATGCAGGAATCCACCCTAAAGCATCCCTGACAGATGGTTCTTCTTCGTGGTCTCTATGCATCACACATATGGGCTTTGCGCCTGCGCAGAGACCAGACCGGAACCTACTATAGCTGAGTGGAACGTTTTTGGCGGGAACCCCTCCCCCACGCTACCGCGCATGTCCAGCGGGGTTCCCGCCCTTACCTCAGTTCTTCGTCGTCCGCATTGTGCATAGACCAGCTTAACCGAACCTCTAGCGTTTTTCTAGTTAACTTACTTAATCTTCTCTTTAAACCTATTCATTCTTCAATCTTTCCTAATTCTTCTTACTTCTTTCTTATCTATATATATAAAAAAAAAAAAATTTAATTGTAGATAGTTTTTCCCTCAGCGACTTCTGTCGCCTGAGGCCCGTATGGCAACGAAAGCCCCATTTAGGAAGTGTGTAAGGTGTGGGGCGAAACTTCCGCCGACGGACGGACACTCTCTTTGTCTCGTTTGTTTGGGAGAAGGACACGTTGTGGAGGCCTGCCACCACTGTATGTCGTTTACAAAACAAACTAGGAAACATAGAGCCGATAGACTTCGCTCTATATTGTGGGAAAAAGCTCTCAAGGCTACTGAGGCTCCCAGTATGGAAAAAACGGCAGTTGGTAAGTCCGTTACTGAAAAAACGGCAATCCGTAAGCCCGTTATCGACAAACCAGCAGACCGCGGCACTGAGGTGCAAGCCAGAGCTCATAGGGCACAGATACCCCTCACGCCTGGCCGGTCTTTGACGAGTTCTATGGCTAAGAAGATTTCAAAGAAAGCCAGAACTCCTAAACCTTCTTCGGAGCTGGAGAAGAAGAAGAAGAAGAAGAAAAAGAGGGACGCTGAAAAATCCACCTTAGCGTCGCCTCGAGCGGCGGAGCCGGTTAGGAGTCATTCCACGCCTCCCATTGCTCCGACCGCGTCGATGTCGAGGCCTCCCTCGGCATCGAGATCTCAGTCGGTACCGATGGCCACGGTACCGACACGCCCACTCAGCCTTTCGGAGGGCGAACTAAGAGATTCCGCGTCAGCGGCTTCTTTTCAACAGCCTACAAGGCCTCAAACGTTGCAGGGATTAATCCCACTACAACCATCTCCAAGACTTACACCTCGCCGTGAATGGGACGGAGCTTCTAGATACTCCGATCCTCAGCCAAGATATGAAGATTATGAATGGGACCGATATCGTCCCCAGCGCTACTTTCCGGATCGACAGAGTCCCCGGGAAGGTTACTATGCGCACCCGCCACCTATGACAAGAGTGTGCCGGTTACCACTACCTTCACCACCTGACCATCAGGCTTCGAGGGTGTCTACTCCTCGGCAATGTATGCAACCTTCGGCGTCGACCGGGGCAGTTCCCACGGTACCAACAGACCAACTTCAATTGCAGGTGGTTACGCTGTCCTCTCCTGAGCAAGACTACCCTTCAGATTCGGAATCGAGGGTGTCTGCGACTCCAACGATGCCCTCGCCGGAGGATGAGGTCCACGATGACGACCCTTCCTCTCCTTCGGACGATATGGTCAGGTTTTCTGACCATATGCTTAGGATGTCACAGGCATTGGGTTTAGATATCCAACAAACGGACGAATCGGTTGTGGACCCCATTTATGATGTATTCCAGACTACCACTAATCAAAGACTTGCTATTCCCGTCCCACATGCATTGAAGCAAACAGCTCAGCTGTCTTGGAAGACACCTGCTGTGACTCAGGCTACGTCTAAAAGATTAGAGACTCTTTATCGAATCCAGGAGGAAGGCGTCAAATTTTTGGTACAACATCCAAAGCCTAACTCCATCGTGGTTGAGTCAGCCCAAGGCCAATCGCAGAAGGCACATTCGGCACCGGTGGATAGGGAAAGGAGGAAATTGGACCAGACTGGTAGAAGGATTTACTCCTCTTCTTCTCTAGGTATTAGAGCGTCAGCATACGAAGCGACGATGGCGAGGTACCAGCTTTTCCTGTGGGAAAAGATGGGGTCGTTATGTGAACACCTCCCGGAGGACAAGAAGGAGCTGGCGAGAGTGTTTCAAAATGAGGCCTCTGCAATCGCCAGGCAGCAATTATCCACGGCCCGACACCAAGTGGATTGCCATTCGAAATCGATGATGGGCGCAATATCTCTGAGGAGACACGCGTGGCTCAGATCGGCTAATTTGACCCATGAAACCAAGTGGAGGATTGAGAGTATGCCATTCGATGGCGAAGGACTCTTTAATACTAACACTGATGAAACGCTGGACTCCATCTACAAAGCGAGAACAACGGCTAAGAAGATGGGGTTCACTGCTCCTCCTGTGCAGTATAGGCCAAAGAGATGGGTGAGGCCGCCAACGCAACAACACCAGCAATACCGGCCTCAGTACCAACCTCAACCTCGGCAGCAACAACAACAGTTGCAGAGGAAGAGACCATACCAAGCTCGATATCAACAAGATAAGAGGCAACCTGACTTCTCTAAGAAGCAGCGTGTTTGACTCTTCGGCCCCAGATCCACCCCCTTTTGCGGACCGCCTAGCACCCCATTACCATCTATGGGAGTCAATAACAACAGACTCCTGGGTGCTCACTATCATCAACTCGGGCTATGCCATCGAGTTCGATGCCCTTCCTCCTTTTTCCGGCGTGAAAGTAACGGCTCCATCCCCTCCTCTGCTGCTCGAGGTACAGACCTTACTATTGAAGGGAGCCATCTCTCCCGTACCTGCAGAGGAACTCAACCAGGGGTTTTTCTCCCGTTACTTCACGGTCCCGAAGAAAGATGGAGGTCTTCGACCGATCATGGACTTAAGACAACTGAACAAGTTCATCACCCCGAGGAAGTTCCGTATGACAACGGTTACTTCAATTTTACAACTTCTACAGAAAGGAGTTTGGTTCGCAGTGGTGGATCTGAAGGATGCGTATTTCCACATATCCATCAGGAAGTCGCATCAAGCTTACCTTCGGTTTTCGATCGGTACATCCCAGTACCAATTCACCGTTCTTCCGTTTGGGTTGGCCACGGCACCGAGGGTCTTTACGAAGGTCATGGCGGTGGTGTGCGCCCACCTAAGGCAGAAAGGCATTTACGTTTATCCATACCTGGACGATTGGCTCCTCGTAGCGGACAACAGCGAGGCGCTCCAGTTAGACATATTAACCACCCTCAACCTGCTGGACTCGTTAGGGCTGTGGGTCAACCACGAAAAGTCCATTTTGACTCCACAGCAGAGACTGGATTTCATAGGGGTAACCCTATCCTCTCGAGACGGGAGGGCATACTTACCGTCAACCAGGGCGAACACATTACAGCAGTTAGCCATCGATATCGAGAGCCGCCGAAAAGTTTCGGCATGGACAATTCAGAGACTGTTAGGTCTGATGGCAGCTACTACGGCAGTCATCAGATTTGCAAGACTCAGAATGAGGATCGTGCAGGCCTGGTTTTTGAGGACTTTCGATCTCAGGCACAATGCTCGACGAACTTACCTTTCGTTACCAAAGCAAGTCAGGGCATCTCTGAAATGGTGGTTCTCGATGTCGACTCTTCTCGAGGGCGTTCCTTTCCAACAAGACGCGCCTTCGGTAACGATCACGACGGATGCATCCTTAGAAGGATGGGGAGCCCATTGCAACTCCCTTACCTCTCAGGGTCGTTGGCCTCGATCACAAAGGGAACATCACATCAACCATCTCGAACTCCTGGCAGTAGAAAATGCAGTAAAGGCGTTTGCACAGATGATCGAAGGCAAGAATGTCTTGATCGCGACGGACAATACTACCGTAGTAGCATACATCAACAGACAGGGTGGAACAAGATCACACCCTCTGAATCGCTCTGCACTCAGGATATGGAACTGGTGCATAAAGAGAAGGACTTACCTGACTGCGATCCATGTAGCCGGCAAGGAGAACGTCGTTGCGGACTCTCTCAGCAGGTCCTTCCATGTCGACCACGAGTGGGAGCTCGACGTCGAGGTGCGGGAAAGCCTTTTTCTATACTGGGGTCGTCCTGTTGTCGATGTCTTCGCTACCGAAGACAACGCAATTTGCGCCAAGTATTGCAGCAGGGCAGGAAGAGGAAAGCAATCTCTAGGAGACGCTTTCACCAGGATTTGGAGAGGAAATCTCCTATACATCTTTCCACCTTTTCCAATATTGACAAAGGTGCTAGCCAAGATCCAGATGGACAACTCCAATTGCATCCTGATCACACCGTGGTGGCCTCGACAGACGTGGTTTTCTCACGCTCTTCGGTTATCGAGAGGGGATTACATCAGGCTCCCGTCGACACCGAAGCTACTGTCTCGACACCAGGGCAGGGTTCGACACGCAGATCTGTCGACCCTCAAGATGACTGCATGGAGGATAACAACCACTCCTCCTCTGGAACTAGAACTTTGACTGTGGACCACATTATATTGGCAGCACTAAAGCCTTCCACAAGGAAAACTTATGCAGCAAAGTGGCAAAGATTTCAGAACTTTGCATCGAAAGATGTTCAAATACCAGAATCTTGCCATTTGTCTCTCATCCTCAATTATTTATTGACACTCTTCCAGCAAGGACTTAAGCTCGCATCCATCAGGGTTCACCTTGCTGCGATTACATCTTTTCACCAGGGTATAGATGGCTTTACACCTTTTACCCATCCAACAACCAAGAAATTCTTGAAAGGTCTTAAGAACACGATACCAACTGTGAAGAGTATTGTACCACCATGGAGCCTGTCAGTTGTACTACAGGCATTGACACGCAAGCCCTTTGAGCCCATGGCTTCGACAGACCTTAGGTTGCTTACCTTAAAGACTGCCTTTTTAGTAGCCATTACATCGGCAAGACGGGCAAGTGAGCTTAAAGCTCTTAGGATAGATGTTCCGTACACTATCTTTCATAAGGATAAGGTTGTGCTACGCACAGACCCAGCCTTCCTACCTAAGGTGGTGTCTACTTTTCATCTGTCCCAGCATATTACTTTACCTGCTTTTTTTCCTAATCCAACTACACCTCTTGAGTCTTCTTTGCATACTCTCGATGTAAGAAGGGCTCTCGCCATCGTCGCTTCTTTTTTACAAAGTCAGAACAGAGACTTTAAGGAAAACAAAGCAATTGTTTATTTGTTATGGTGAGCCTTCTAAGGGACTCCCTGTCTCTTGCCAACGACTGTCACGTTGGATAGTGGCGACAATTGAATTGGCCTACTCTATTTCTAAATTAGAGTTAGTGAAACCGGTGACAGCTCATTCCACCAGAGCTGTCTCAACATCGGTGGCCTTCACCAGAGGTGTCCCACTGGCAGAAGTCTGTAGAGCCGCAACGTGGTCCACTCCATCCACGTTTGTCAAGCACTACAGTTTGGACACCCGTGCGAGGCAGGACTGCTCATTTGGGAGGACAGTGCTCTCCGAGATCTTCAGATGATGCACCAACCCACCTCCAAAGGTATGTCAGCTTGCTACTCGCCCATATGTGTGATGCATAGAGACCACGAAGAAGAAATGCAGGTTGCTTACCTGTAACTGTAGTTCTTCGAGTGGTCATCTATGCATTCACACAACCCACCCACCATCCCCACTTGGTGGTGTGAGATTTATAAATGACACTGTCATATTGTGGAATGTACTTTATTTAATTACACTCATGTTTATGGGGGGCACAATGTCGGACTCCTGTAAACTGAGGTAAGGGCGGGAACCCCGCTGGACATGCGCGGTAGCGTGGGGGAGGGGTTCCCGCCAAAAACGTTCCACTCAGCTATAGTAGGTTCCGGTCTGGTCTCTGCGCAGGCGCAAAGCCCATATGTGTGAATGCATAGATGACCACTCGAAGAACTACAGTTACAGGTAAGCAACCTGCATTTGTCCAGCTGCCTCTTGAAGGCCTCTAGTGCGGGAGAGCCCACAACCTCACTAGGTAACTGATTACATTGTCATACTGCTCTAACAGTCAGGAAGTTTTTCCTGGTGTCCAGCTGGAATCTGGCTTCCTTTAGCTTGATCCCGTTATTCCGTGTCCTGCACTCTGGGAGGATCGAGAAGAGATCCTGGCCCTCCTCTGTGTGACGTTTCAAGTATTTGAAGAGTGCTCTCATGTCTCCCCTCAATCTTCTCTTCTCCAGGCTAAACATGCCCAGTTCTTTCAGTCTCTCTTCATAGGGCTTTGTTTCTAGACCTCTGATCATCCTCGTTGCCCTCTTCTGAACACGCTCCAGCTTGTCTGCGTCCTTCTTGAATTGTGGAGCCCAGAACTGGACGCAATACTCTAGATGAGGCCTAACCAGGCCAAATTTTGATAACCATGCAGGAAATGATTTCTTTTTGCAGAAAGTATTTACTACATTCATCAAACCACCAAAAAGCAACATGTACAGGATCCCACAAATCAAAACACCAGGCCAGCTGTGGTGATTGTATTTTCCTGCCCACCTCCTTCCACCTCTAGCAGTCACTCCTGTATTAGGAAAGTTGAGCCCTGTAGAGAGACAGTTTGCTGAGGATTGATACGTACCCCACCCTCACCTTTGGCATATGCTTGGCTTTGTAGGTAATTACTACTGGTTGCTGAATGGAGTAAGACCTCCTTCCCCTTCCCCTCGTAAAATCACCGAGGTGTGGGGCATCCCTTCTCCTATTGACACCGTCTTCTCTAGATGTAACTGTGATGGCAAAACCTTCTTTTTCAAGGCAAGTAATTTCATAGTGCGGATGTTGGGATGTTGACAAGTTAATATTTGCAGATGCTGATTAGAATATGGAAATCTGGAATGTTGCACTCAAACAAACAAACAAACAAACATACAAATTCAACTCCAATTTTGGTGCCAGAAAGCTTCACATTCTACAGTGTTTCATCAAGAAGAAAATTAGATAAATCCTACAACAAATTGTTTAGTCAATGTAAGGCTTAAACTGGCTGAATAATTTATTGTAGGACTGGTTGTCTTTTGTAGAATTTGGAATGATTTATTTCTGTGACAGTTTTGGTTTTTTTGTCAAGGAATGTATTGTATTCTGTTTCTAGCCTGTACTTCTTTAGATTGTAGGTGGGGAACTCACAGGATCAAATGTTTCTGTATGTAGAATGTAAAATATTCCCTCCTCATAGAAAATTACCATGTCAGGGAGCAGGGTTCTAGGCTAGCCTTCTTCTGGACATGGTGGTTTTCTATATGCAGGGATTTAATTTATTTATTTGTTTGTTTTGTATAGAAGAGCTTTCAAGCACATGATTCATGATCTGCAGTGTAAACTACATGTCTCAGTCATGTGTTCAAAAATAAAAGATCAATAAAAGGACTTAAGCATGCTAAAGCTGCAATCCTATGCACACTTACCTGGGAGTAAGCCCAATTGAACATAGAATCATAGAATCATAGAATCGCAGAGTTGGAAGGGGCCTACAAGGCCATCGAGTCCAACCCCTTGCTCAATGCAGGAATCCACCCTAGTGGGAACCCATGAATTGCCACAATCTAGTGGGAGCAACCAAGCATACTGCCTCTGGCATGTGGGGTGTCTGAATCTGACACTCTAGGTTTAGCGGTTAAACAACCCAGAGCTAACTTAAGCTTTGTTGGTGGGTTAACTCTGCATATCTGGGTTCGGATGTCATGCTAACAATTTACAAATGGGGCAATCATAGGTTGTTAGATAAAAGCAGAAGTAAGGAGGCAGCATGCTCGTTTGCTCACTCTCCTCTAGATTCAGCAATTTGTGTGTTAATTAACCCACAGATGCCTTTGTGTGGTGTAGTGGGTTAAAGTGTTGGACTGAGAGTGAGACGATCCAGGTTCTAGTCCCCACTCGGCCATAGAAACCCTCTGGGTGACTTTGGGCCAGTCACAGACTCTCAGCTCAATCTACCTCACAGGGTTGTTGTGAGGATAAAAATGGAGAGGAGAAGGATTATATATGCCACCTCGGGTTCTTTGAGTAGGAAAAAGGGTGAGCAATATGTGCAAGCTGGGTCTCTATGTTGCATTGGCACCGTTATACTAGGAAGTAAAGGGACACAACATTTTTTGCCATCACATTTTGAGTGCAACATGAAGTGTGGAACTTACAAAATGCAAGTAGGGCCATCACTCAGTTAAAGTCATAAGTGTTTTGACTTTCAATGAAATAAATCTGCATACGTTTGCATATAAAAACAATCCATTTTGAAGAAAGGCTTGTTTTCTTTGCTTTCAGATGATGCATGTATGTGTCACAGCAGTCACCATCTTAAAAGAGGCATGCCCCCTTTGCCTCATACCTCTTCTAGGAAGGTGCCTCTCATCTGTAGTTTTTATAGATGTGTATATTAAAATGCTTAACATGTTTCAAGTGATGCCTGATTAATCGGGAACACTTCTTTTATTAATCACTATAAAACCTTTTGATTGATCTAACTCATTTGTCAACAAAATGTTGCAGCATTAAACTTAGTACTTCAATTATAAACACAACTCTCATGCAGAATGACCAAAAAAAAAATGTTTCTGAATGAGAGAAATCACCACGGAGTTCAGCCACCTGGTAAAAACATCTTTCTTGAAAATTAATATGGAAACATTTTGAAGAACAAGAGTAGTTTCCAGGAAACACCAGAATACTCCACCACACCTCGTATTAAATATTTCCTATTCCTCAGCTGGAATTTTAAATACTGTTAAAAGTGACTTCTGAAATGCCAGCAACCTGCAATCATTACAGGGAGATAAAACAAAGAGGCTCTTAGAAAAGAACAGGACCGTCCCAAGATGCTTTGGTGCAGCACACAATCCAAGATGTATTTCCCCAGGATTCTTTGCAACAGTCCAGAAGGGAGTGGCACTAATCTCAAATGGCATGTGGCTTTTGGTGACCCCTCAGACTTTGCCACCTTTGTGGCAAACGACCATTGGGCCATTGGGTTGACACTGCTTGTGCAGGCGTAATCAGGCTAAATTTAAGAGTCTTGTGCAGTTAACTTTTACATGTGCAATTCAAGGGCCAAAACAGACATTACTCTAAAGCAGCTATGTCTCGCTCCACAATGCCCATTTTTACTTTGTATTAGGTGCTGGGGTTCTTAATCCAGATGAAGTCCTTAGCATGGGAAGGAAGGCAAAAGGGACTTTTAAGATCCAGATCAGACCCATTACTGGCTCTACAGTAAAAATGCGTGTGGAAATATATGTAGTTGCAAGATTTTATTTATTTATTTATTTATTTATTGAATTTAAGTCCTGCCTTATTTCCTCCGAGGAACCCAAGACGGTGTACATAATCCTCCTACTTTCCATTTTATCCTCACAACAAGAACCCTGTGATGTAGGTTGGGCTGAGAGTCTGTGAGCTCCATCACACTGGGGGTTAACACGCTCCCTGCCTCGCTTCTCCACCCATGTTTTCCTTCCTCAAGTTACTTCCTCTTTCAAGAAGAGGAAGTACACAACCAGCACGAGGCCCTTTGAGTCCGCTGTTCTAATGGCGCTGCTTCTCCTGCACACAGCAGGAGAGAGCAGCAGTTCTGAATTTAAAAAAAACATCGGACTGAAAGAGGGTTTTTTTTTGTTGCACGAGGAAGGCCTGAAGGGGCAGAAGGAACGCAGGAAGCAGACGATGTCATGTGAGGGACCTGAGCAAACTCCGTGAGTGCCCAGTAATGAGCGTGCAATAAAATGCTCATCGGATGGAGCTTTGTGACTGGCCCAAAGTCGCCCAGTGAGCTTACATGGCAGACTGGGGACTAGAACCCGGAATTCCTGGTTCCCAGTCCAACACTCTAACCGCTACAACACGCTGGCTCTTCAAGATGCAGATTTAAAGCAATGTCTGCTTTGGCCCTAATTGAGAGGTTGTTTTGGTTAAGCCTAATGTCAGAGCTAGTGCGATGTAAGAGGCATTAAGGCGTTGGACCACAACTGGGAGACTCCACTGAGCCTTGAAAATTACTGGGTGACCTTGTGCCACTCACTATGTCTCAGCTTTGTTTTGAGGATAAAACAGCGGGAGTGGGGAGAACCAATGCATGCCATCGTGAGCTTCTTGGAGGAAAATTGGGATATGAAAAAAAAAAGTGAAGTATATATTAATATTCCATGAGGTATGTTCACTTAAGTCTTAAATTTAATTGTGCGTTCTAGTTAGGATCTTATCACCAAATCTTCTCTTCTATTACCCTATCCTTCTTTATGTTCCCAATTTGTGTTGCCCCACCCCGCCAAATCATACAAGTAAACCATCACTGGGAGCAGCTTGGGTGGGTCAAAATTTAACTTCCAAATCATACATGTTTTAATGGGAACATCCAGCCTAAACAAACAAACCAACCACTGGAAACAAAGACCCTGTTCAGATGACACGCTAAGCCATGGTGGTTAAGCAGTTTGAATTGCAACATTATGGCTTAGCATGTTGTGTGAACCATTCCTAAGTATGGTGGCTGCATAACCACAGTTTAAACACGCTCACTAACCATTTGCTGCAGAAGGGTTAGTGCCCTAACCATGGCTTAGTGTGTTGTCTAAACAGACCCAAAGTCTCTCTTTCAGCCTCTATGCTTGGCTTGAGTAAGAACTAAACTTTGCTCAAGGCAAGGGCTTGTAGGGAGGAGGAGCCCTGCCACTGGGTCCTAGAGAGAGAGAGAGTTCATGTTTTCTGCCAACACACAGTGGGTGTGTTCACACATCATGGTAAGCCAGAATGGCTGGCTCATTTTGTTTCACTGTGAATGAGCAGCATGCTGGTGCATACAGCTTATTTGTTCCTGCTTAATATGCCACCCCCCTCGTATGAGAGGATGTAACGTGTCCCATCAGCCTCTGGCTGCTCTCCAACCCTCTGGTGCAATGTAACACCAATTTTTAAAAAGGGATCCAGAAAAGTTCCAGGTAAATTGGTTGAAAGCATTCTTAAAGATAAAATTAGAAAGCATATAGAAGAACAAGCCCTGCTGAAAAAGAAGCAACACAGCTTCCGCAAAGGTAAGTCCTGTCTCACTAATCTTTTAGAGTTCTTTGAGAGTATCAATAAACATGTAGACAGGATGATCTGGTACACATTGTTTATTTGGGCTTGAACCCAAGGCTACTAAGCAAAAATAGCAGTCATAGAATAAGAGAACAGGTCCTTTTATGGATCAATAACTGGTTAAAGAACAGAAAGCAGAGAGTAGGAATATTCTCTCTGTGGAAGGATGTAAACAGTGGGTTTCACAGGGATCAGTATTGGGACCAATGTTTTCCAACTTGGAATTAGGAGTTAGCACCGATGAGGCTCAATTTGCTAATGACACCAAATTATTTGGGGTGGTTAAACAAAAACTGATTGTGAGGCTCTCCAAAAGGATGTTTGCAACTAGGAGAATGGGCATCAAATGGCAGAAGTGGTTCAATATAAGCAAGTGAGAAGTGATGCACTATGGGACAAAACCTCCCAACCTGATGGGATCTGAGCTAGCTAGCGGTGACTGATGAAGAAAGAGATCTTGCGGATGTAGTGGACAGCTTGATGAAAATGTCAACCCAGTGTAGCTGCTGTGAAAGAGGCAAATTCCACGTTAGGCATAATAAGGAAATGAAATGAAAATAGAAACAGAACTGCCAAGATCAATTCCCGTGGGGTTCTAGATCAGTAAACATGAGTTTGGAATATTGGGTGAGAAAGGAGTTTGGAGATGAGCTCGGAGGAAAGAGTGTGCACGAAGAGCAAGATTTCCACCCGATCCTTTCTCTGCTCCATAGCATCCTTTTGTGATGGCACTTGGCAACAGAAAAGCCCCTCTGTAGGCTTGGCTATATGCAGGAACAGAAACCTGTATTTTATGGGAGAATTTCAACATGTGTTTCTTTCAGGGTTTGCTTTTAAATCGAGTGTTGAAACCTTGCTTCAAGTGCCGTTCTGTAGAGAAGCATGTTCATCAGCACATGGAGCAGAGCATGGTGGTGGTGGCGGCTTCTACCCTGTGCAACATTCTGTGCAGGAATCATGCTAGTTTCCAGAGACAGTAAAGACCTTCTAGTTTTTAACAGCATCCCAAGCCTAAACTTTGTTCTATTCCTGCTTTGATGAAATTGATTATTACTTTTAGGGATCTGTCGGGTTATTCGATTAATTGGTCAACGGCTGAACTGATGCTGATTGGAGATGGCATATATTCTAGTGTGGTGGCTAATAGGAAATTTTGATGGTGCCCTGATTTTATTACCTATCTGGGAATACTTATTCACAGAGATATATTTCAATTGATTAAAATAAATTTTAACAAGCTGATTGATGAGATTTCACGAGACATAGATGGGCATCATTCAAGTAGGGTCTTTGGGGAAAGTTAATGCACTAAAGATGAATATTATTCCTTGAACTGTTTGTTATGCACGGCATTCCTCTACTTACATACCTGGCAAATATTTTCAACAACTCATTGCTCTGTTTTGTAAATTCTTCTGGCATTCTTCCCCACCATGAATATCTTTGAAACAGATGGAGCTTCCAATGAAAGAAGGTGGGTTTGGTTTCCAGATCTTGCTTTGTATCATCAGACCTATCTGTTAGCTTGCACTAAATTTTGGTCTTTTCCAGTTCGTTTAGATTTCCCATGCTCATCAGTTCTGGAATCCTTTTGTTTAGATGCTCTTCCCAAATGGATGGCATTAGGCTCTCAACATACTAGAATAAATAACCCCCCTTCTACAATCTTGGCTGCTAGAGAGGTGTGGTATATAGTATCATGTCAATGAGAGTGATCCATTCTCCCATGTAAAATTGACTTATGCAGAAATCCAGAGTTAAGAATTGGAAAGAAAGTGTGCTTGTGGAAGACATGGATGGATAGGAAGATTTTTATTTTGGATCAATTAATAGGTCCGGATGATGAGTTTTTGTCATTTTCTGATGTATGTGTTAAATGTAATTTACCTACTATGGCTGAATAGCAATACTTGCAAATGCATCACTTGCTGGAATCCAGGTTTGGTCGAGCTGCTTTTACAGGTTCAGACCCTCTATTACTGTTGGAAACACTTATAGCAGCTGAACAGGGGGTGGGGAATTAAAAATATATTTTATTGCTAATTACTTTAAATTAATTTGTATGGTCTTTTATAATTTTGGTTTTAAGCTCGTCCCAAGTCACAATCTAAGGTGAACGATCACTCATCAAAGCAGTAAACAAATGCATGTCTACATGCGAGAAGGCTTGTCCTGGAATCTACCAATGTTTTGCATGACTGTTCTTCCCTGTAATTTTTTCCTTATGTATTTTTCCATGGAAGAAAAATGTTGTATTGAATTCAGCCTGATGTTATATTTCCACATGAATGGACTAATCTGTATTAGTGCCTTAATGCAATATGTGTTTTACGACTTGGTGTAACTTCACCCATTTTAATCCTCAGGGTTCTCAGTACTGGCGCTTCACCAATGATAAAATGGATGCTGACTATCCCAAGCCAATTATAAAAGGATTTGGAGGACTGAATGGGAAAATTACAGCAGCTCTCTCTGTGGGCAAACACAGGAACAGTCCAGAATCTGTGTATTTCTTCAAAAAAGGTAATTTTCAAGTCCCTTAAATACTTAGGCTTGGTTAGTTAAAAGAATATCAATGTTGACTCTTCACCGATGCAACCAAGGCCTTAGCTAGTCCTAAGGTTTATACCGGGATCATCCCGGGGTCATCCCTGTTCATGTAAATAACACACAGGATATTCCAGGAGCAGGCAGGGACGACCCCGGGATGATCCTGGGATAAACCTTAGGTCTAGCTAAGGCCTAAATTATTTCTTTGATATGTGCATTGCTGATCTTGGATTGCTAGCTGGTATTACATTACATCTTGTTCTATCACTTGGTAGAATTAAGAAAAATGTCAATTAAGACATATGCATTTCAATCAATTAAATCGGCATAAATTTGCCTGAGCAAAATCAGTGGTTTGAAGGGAAGGAAGCCTATTTATTATATGATTATGCATGCATCCATTTAAATTATGGAGTTTTAGTGTTTTACTGTTTTTACAGCTCAACCTTGTCTTGTCTATTCAGAAGTAAATCCCATTGAGTTCAATGGGACTTACTCCTGGGTACTGGTGTATAGGATTGCAGCCTTACAGGGAGGAGGACACAGAGCTCCAGCCTTGGTAATGATTTAATAATAGATTTCCCTCCACTCCTCTTCAGCTACAGAAAGGTCCTCAGTAGTTCCTACCAGAGTGAGATGAAGGGGGGGGGGTATGCTTGTGCGTGGGATGGGGAGGGGAGAGGCTGAGGATTGGCTGCATCTAAAACGCCACTTAAACACCAGCAACATGATAGCAAAATGGCTTCAGAGGCCCACCTAGCAAGAGTCATTGCAAAGGAGGACAGCAAGGCTGGAATTCCAGGAATCTCTGCGATTCCTCCTGCTCTGCTGGGCTCTTGATGGCAAGGCTTAGAATGGATGGAGGGCTCCAGCTTCGGAGTGTTCCATCCACTGGGTCTTCTCCTCAGTGTTCTTGTCTTTAAGGACACAGCCCTAAGGAGTGTTTAGACAGAAAAACGTCCTACGACTCCCAACAGGCCCCATCAGTCTTTCTTTCTGTCTATTCATGCATAAGGTTGCATCCTTATTACTTTAAGGTTTTATTGTTTAAATAGTTGTGCACAGCCTTGATGGTTTTTTTAGCAAATAAATAGATATGTAAACATTCATATTACTAAAAAATTCTGCTGCCTGATCAGGGCAGTTTCATAGAATAGTAGAGTTGGAAGGGGCCTATAAGGCCATCGAGTCCAACCCCCTGCTCAGTGCAGGAATCCACCTTAAAGTATCCCTGACAGATGGCTTTCCAGCTGCCTCTTGAAGGCCTCTAGTGTGGGAGAGCCCACAACCTCCCTAGGTAATGGTTCCATTGTCATACTGCTCTAACCGTCAGGAAGGTTTTCCTGATGTCCGGTCGGAACCTGGCTTCCCGTAACTTCAGTCCATTATTCCTGCACTCTGGGATGATTGAGAAGAGATCCTGGCCCTCCTCTGTGTGACAACCTTTTAAGTATTTGAAGAGTGCTATCATGTCTCCCCTCAATCCTCTCTTCTGGCTAAACATGCCCAGTTGTTTCAGTCTCTCCTCATAGGGCTTTGTTTCCAGACCCCCAATCATCCTCGTTGCCCTCCTCTGAACACGCTCCAGCTTGTCTGCTTCCTTCTTGAAGTGTGGTGCTCAGAACTGGACATAGTACTCAAGATGATGCCTAACCAGTGCTGAATAGAGGGGAATGGTTTTAAAATAATAGAACTAATGGATTTGGGTTTTTAATAGATTCATATTCCTCCCTATCTATCAAAAGATTAATCTAAGAAAATTACAGCCCTGGCTGTATCCGTAATCCATTCACTGAAGTTAAATATGAAATCTTTAAAAATACTAAAACTGGGACATACCAGGTTCTATGTCAGAGCAAACTACAAGTGGGCTGCATTATTGAATAATAATAATAATAATAATAATAATAATAATAATAATAATAATAGCATTTTTTTGTCAATATGATTTTTCTGTTACAGGTGGTAATGTCCAACGCTATACATACAAACAAGAAGGAGCGAAGAAGTGCAAGAAGAAAGTTGTGACTGTGAAATATCCAGCTTATAAACCAACAGCTGTGATTAGGAAGAGACGGCGACGCTTTGAACGTGCCGTGAGAACTCAGCAGATTTTCCGCAGCGTCAGAGTCAAACATTATCCCGTCGTTCAGATCAGCCATCATCCAACAGGTAAGTTCGTCATTTCTTACTACTAAAGGATCATAGCCCTGCAGTTAGGTTGTTAAGTCCAATTACATCCAAAATTAAACAGCCTGTGTTCATGACTACAGCTGTGGATGTATGTCCTTCAGCCATTCAGCTTCTTTTAAATGTATTTAAGCCATTGAAACTTTTCTTGTGCCAAGCAAGTTCACCTGTAATGCTAAAGTATTACAGGTGCAAAGTGCTGAGTTCATGCACTGCCCCCCCTCCATACACACAAGTAGCAGGGGGAATAATTTCATTTGGCTTTAGCAGATTTCTGGTTTGTCATTACAAACTAGGAATATATTTTTTTAAACTCGAGTTTGCTAAACAAACCGGAAAAACAACCCAGGGTTGGTTGTTAGTTTGTTTAGCAATTGACTAGAGTTTCTTTCAAACTACAAATACTGGTTTGCAGATATGACAAGCCACGAGTATGCAAAACGGAAACTAAATTCTGGGGTATTCCTCCTCCTGGGTGGGTACTTTTCTGCTGGTACATGGCATTAAATGCTGACTTAGCATTATAACCAGGCCAAAACTTTTTCAGTCTTTCTATATCATCTGCTCCCTAATTTCAAGAGAGATTATTTTGTGTTTGCAGGAATACTACAGCCGGAGGTCACAGTTACATCATATTGGAGAGGATTTCCAAAAGAAGTTAATTCTGTTATCTCAATCCCGAATGCTCAGAAGGTGGATGGCTATGACTACTATGCTTTTTCTAAAGGTATGTTATGACTGAAAGGTAACAACCATCTCCAAGACTGGCAAACTTTTAAGGCTGCTTCTTACAAGTAATTTTGTACTCCACTTCAGATCCCCAATTAGAGAAATGGATGAATTAGAGAAAACCCTTGCCTTTTCCCTGCTGTCTAAAATACCTGGAAGTACTGAACAGGAAAGGATCAGTGACTCGCTTCTGTGTATTTTGAAAAGGAAAAAGCATGCACTGGATTTGGATATGAACCTGAAGCATAAAATAACTTCTCCTTAAAACCCAATTCTATGCATATCACATTGAAGTAAATCCCATTCTGTTCAATGGGATGTATTTCCTAAGTACATGGGACTAAGCCAAATTATAGTAAGCATTTCACGGGAAGAATTCAAATTCATTTATTCAGGTTGTATTATAATAGCTAACAAAGGTGTTTATATTGTTAAGCATTGTCAAGGCTAGCTCTTCTACTGGGTGGAAGACAATATTGTGGCCAAAAGTATTCCCAAGTAAAGGACACATGAACAGCGTAACAACGTTATGGATTATATCCATACTTAAATCATGCTTAGAGTATTGCATTTGTACCTGCACAATTGTGTGTTTTAGGCTATTGGAGGAAATGGGCATTTTTACCGTTTTTTATTTTGGCTTATTTTTCAAAGGTTTATTTGTGCCCCCCCCCCCCATTTGGAGCACCCAGGATTTTCCTTCACCTGGGTGCAAATGCACAGAGGGTTGAAGGTGGATGGCGTGCCTGGCCGCTAGGTGAGGCTGTGTATGAAGTTTGCTCCTGATACTGCAAATGTCCAAGGGTTTATTAGAACCGCTCCCTTTTTGGTGCACTCAGGATTTACCCTCCTCCACATGTAATTACAAAGGTTTCCTTGTTGGATTGGGTGCGTCCCGATTAGGAGAGGCTGTGTGTGAAGTGTTGCCCCAATCTTGCAAAGTCCCACAGTTTTATAGCCATCACCCCCTTTTTGGTGCACTCGGGATTTTTGCTCCTGGTGACTAGTCATGCAGGGTTTTGATGTTGGGTCAGGTGCCTCCCGATGGCAAACTTAGAGGACAGGGAGTGGTGGTGAGTCAAATTATACACAGTAGCTTATCAGCCCAGATGTGGCAAAGATCACGGACTATTTCAAAAACAAGCTACCATCATGGGCTCTCGTGACGTCCGAACGCGGCCAGTGAGGTTACATCTAGATTGCACGTTTTTCTCTCTCTTTCAGATCAATACTACAACGTGGATATGGGCAGCAGAATAGCAAGGCCAGTCACACTGAAGACTGGGCAGACTGTGTCCAAAGCCTGGTACAAGTGTCCTTTAGAATGATTTGGAAGCTCAGCACTCAACAACAAGCAACTATGTTTGACAGTTTCTCTAATTTTTATTAATAAAAGACAATGAAAAGTTCATAGAGCAATCCAAATTTAAAATAAAAAACTGCTTTAAGCTTGAAAGCCATTACACTAATACAGAATAAAGGCAGACTAGACAGTATACACAGTTTCCAAAATTTGTACAGAATTTAATTAATATTGCCTCTGTTCAGGCCTCCTCTGCCACCCATTGCGTGAGTTACACCTGTAAGAAAAAGTAAGAGTATTCATTTATTTTTATTCCAATTCACTGCTATTAGCCTTTTGCTACTTTAAATGTCAGTCGATTCCTTGGAAACCAGCCTCCTACTACTGCCGTTTTAGGAAAGTAATTTCACAATCTTATACTGGAAAAAAGTCTCCCCATAGTCAGAACCATACTAGATACCACATGCTTAATTTGCGGCGGAGATTTCCATTCCATTCCACCTATTGTAGGTATAATCAAAAACAGCAGACTGTGCTGGGGATACCTTCTAGTTCACTCCAATGTGTTACTGAGAACTAGGTTGATTCCTTCTTACAGGCTTATAGGAACAATTCACTTTGGAGATGGCTGGCATGTTGATGGTAAAAATTAATTATTTGGAATTAAGTTCCGATTTCTTTTAATGCAACTAATCTCCATGTTTAAGGAAGATCAATTCTTGAAGCCGTTCCAGATATCACGGCCTCTGACAAGATCTTCATTAAAAAAAATGAAGAAGTAATTTAGAGATTATTATTTCTTTTAAAGCTCTACTGAGGAGCTACTTCTATTTATTTGTTGCTGGCTACTGCAACTCACATACTGTAGAAAACCATACACTGTTCCACATCAACTTTAAATATTGTCATTTCTAAATGAGTATTTGGGTTGCCATATATTTTAATGTCTTTGGGGTAAAGAATTTCACATAATCCAGTATCTCTAATCCCCATGCATGGTGTTTGGTGGCTGCAGTACTATTCAATACATAATCCATTTTTGTTAACAGCAAACTTATTAGAAATCATGTAAGGCTTAATAAAGCCAGGCTATAGCACTGAAGGACACCTACCCCTCTGCTTGTTAAACTGACGACCACGAACTACAGTTCTTGACGTTGGTGGCTGAAGTCTAACCCGTCGGAAAGGCTTGGGATGATTACTGCTTGTGTCTGAAAGGGAAGCAAAGAAGTAAGGACATGATCGTAGTGACTTGTGTTGTAATAGTCACGGGTGATTTTCAACATATAAGCTCTTTTCTTGATTTTTGTACTCCAGATTTGTGAGGTTCCAGCAAATAAAATTGCTAAGTGGAAAAACAAGTGGCTTCCATCTTTTTACATGTTGCTCTCTAGTTAACGTTAATTTTTATCCCCAACTGTACTTCAATATTAAGTGGAGATAGAGAAACTCCTCTATACTGAGAAATTTACTTGGCAGAAGGGATTTTTGGAAAATTTTGTTCAGTCCAAATTTTTAAGTGAGCCAAACTAATGTATGCCTCCTGGACAAATATGTGGATTAGAATGCAGTTCTCCTTCAGGTTGTGCACTTTTGCAATGACGTTTTTGGCTTGAAAATGCATACGGAAATGTGTATGCTTTAAACGTGAATCCTTACATGGTTTTAAAAATCAAATTGCAGATGATGAGAAAGATGGATTTAGGATTGAACACATGTATTTTTATTTATTATTACATTTATGCCCTGCCTTTTTTCCTCCAAGGAACCCAAGGTGGCATACATAATCCTCCTCCTCTCCATTTTATCCTCACAACAACAACCCCTGTGAGGTGGGTTGGGCCCAAAGGCCCCCAGTGGGTTTCCATGGCTGAGTCCAACACTTTAGCCACTACGCCACACTGACATAGACTGACTCATCCATCCCCAACTCAATCGTAAGGGAAAGCAGAAGAAATCATAGAATCATAGAGTAGCAGAGTTGGAAGGGACCTACAAGGCCATCAAGTCCAACCCCCTGCTCAATGCAGGTCAAAAGTCTGGAGAAGTGATGACCACACCGTATGCTTGATTAGACCTTTCAAGCCACAAGGATCTACCTGGGCCCCCTTTCTTCCCATCACTGGGATCAGATGAGCGACCTCCCTTCCCATACTGAACAGATCGCAATTGCTCCTCTATGAATACAGACCAAAGGTGGTGGGGGAAAATACTTCCTAACTGAAAAGTTCAAAATTTAAAGCTTAATTATCTGAATTCGGCTGGGCTCATCAATGTAATAGTTCTCCAAATGGGTTCTCCAGACCAACAAGATTTGATGGGACTGAATTGTACCTGCAGATGAACTGGAAGGAGGATCTTGACTGGTAGAAGGAAGGTCTGACTCATCAGGAGCTTGAGCTGATTCTTCTTCTTGCTGGCTATCAATTTCTAGTCCAACCTCTGAAGTAATTCTAGAGAAAAGGGAAATCAGGGTGAAATGAGACTGCCAGGGAAAAGTTTAAAACGGCACGGGAAATTGTGTAACAAAATCCACCCAGGTTGCCATGGGATGTTAACTCCGATGCCATCTCCAAAATTCTTTCTATAGCTAAAACTTCTTTTTGTCTTCAATAATTTTGTTATTTTCTACAGAAAGCAAAACACATATACAAAAGGCCATAATCCATTTGAGGCAGTGAAGTAGTAATTGAAGCTATCAGTTACTATCCCTTTTAGCCAGCCCAGTGTTAGATAAAAACCACAGATTATATATAAAATCGAAACACAAATAGATCATTCTTTTGCAACTCTTGTATATACTCTACCAGGGGTTTCTAGTCCAATGCAAATGAAGTTGTTGTTTTTTCTCTTACTAACGCCGTGAGTTTCGCCATCTCCACCAACCTGAGGAGCCATTTCTCCGTTATTGGTACTTGAGTCTTTTTCCAGTATCATGCATATACTAGTCTTGCCACTGTTGTCATACACAAAAATAACAGTCCTTTTTTTGGAGTTGATCATCCATAAGTCCCAGCAAAAATGCTTCTGGTTTCATTTTTATATTTATCTTTAAAAATTTTTTGCATTAATAAATGAATTTTAGTCCAGAAAGATTTTGCTTTTTTACATGACCACCACATATGGTAAAAAGTTCCTTCTTGTTCTTCACATTTCCAGCAATCTCCCAAACAACCCCTGTACATTTTCGCTAATTTTGAGGGAGACATATACCATCTATACATCATCTTGTAGAAATTCTCCTTAAGTCTAGTACATAGCTAAAGCTTCTAACATGCTGAGATTTGAAGTCCTTCCTATCTCTTTTATTACTAAAAGAGAGCAACTGGGATGCTGACAGCACTGCACAGTTAAACCTTGATTATCATTAATAGGTAGCGATGGAATAATGAAATGACAAAGGTTCAGTGATGAAGCCCACATCTTGAAATTCAGTATTTATGTACTACCGAAACATCAGGCATTATGAGAGAGAGAGAGAGAAGTAGTTTGAGTAAGAGAAAAGGGAGGACCTTTATATTGCGATGACCCTCCACCACTTGGAATTAGGGACGCAGGCAAGCACCATGACATTGAATTTTAGGCATGCATACTACATCTCTCTGGAGGATTCCTGTCACTGAGAGTTAGACCATGCAATGGTAAGGGTGGAGGGTAGATTTTGCTCTCGCCTAGTCTAGTATTATCACTTTAACTAGGAGTAACTGGATACCATTAATTCACTTTGGGGCAGCATTTGCGAGGGCCAAAGTGACAATCTATTCAGGATTAACTGTAAAGAATCCTGACATAAAGAGTTGAGCCTACTGCTATATGTAATTGTCCTGCCCTTCCATCTTCTCTTTCCTGGCCATATCAGAATTTGACAGAATGTGGGGAAGCTTCCATTACACAAAGATTATTTAAGGACGATGGAATCATTTCAGATTTCAGGGTTTAGAGTAGGAATTACAGCAAGATTCCAATCTATCTCCTCCGATAGATCTAACTTGAAATTGTAAATATATTTTCTGTCTCACTGGTTTTCTGCGGGCCATTTGTTTTCCCCGGTTACTTTGTAGGTGATATCTACAGGGGTGTCCAAGACTGATCACATCTGAACAAAATATAGTGGGGCGTCACTCTAAGGTCTTGGTTTCCAAAGAAATGCTGTTTTCCAAAATGCTCTATCAAACCCCTTTGGATATGAAAGCTTGGCAGTAAAATGATTGAGCTCATGCATGAAGCTGAACAGCAGCAGCTCTGCAGACCACACACACTGGCAATGAAAAAAGGAGAGCATTGGTCAGAGTCAACCAGAGAAAGAAGGTTTGGTAAAAAAACACTTCCTCTGCTGCCCACTATTGGTACCGAACAATTTAATGGCACTTCACCATTTGAGCTGTCTGTAATTTTCAACATCACCCAACACCAGAATATAACAGAGTCTAAACAAGACCAGTTTGAATGTGATTTTTCACTGTACGTGGACTGATTTGTGATTCACACCCTGCAGCTATTTGGCAATCCCATTTCAATAGCACTTTCTGGCAGGATCTACACTACAGCTTTATAAGGGTTTATAACGGAATTGACAAATGCTGTGGCCCACGACAGCCCATATACCATTTTCAAACCACTTTCAAAGTGTTAAATCCTGCATGGTGCCTAAGAGTGTTCAAAATGCTTTATACGCCTTATCTCAGAAACCCTTGCAACAAGTGAAGATTTGAATCCAGGCCTCCTTGGTCCTAGTTTGATACACTAACCAATGCACCAATCTGGATTTCTAGGGACCTTGTGACTCACAGCTCAGTTTAGCCACTACACGACTACTTTAAAGTGGTCCAGTCCTGCAACACTGGCCGTTTTTAAGTCCCCCAAGCCAGGATTGACCTGGATCCAAAAAGATGTGAATCTCCAGGAGCGGTGAGTTCTTGGCGTCTTTTTATCTGGGGATCCAAGTCAATCCCAGTTTGGAGGACTTAAAAATGTTGTTGAAATATGAGGAATATAACTCAACAAATCCTCTTCTTTCCCCAACCATAAGCAACATTAAACTGTTTGTGATATTCTGATCCAGACGAAGCAGTTGTTGTGAAGCAGGTAGAAATAAAACCGGAGGCCTGTAGCTCAAGTATTCAAGTTATCACTTTGTTATTGTAAACTACTTGATTTCGGTTTGGGTATATTTTCTTGGACAGAAAAAAACGGAATGCATTCTTTGCCATATAGCTGAAGAATAAATTTCAGTATGGTGACATACAAGCAATTACATACATGCAGGGTCTTAACCAACTGATGCTTTGAACTTACCCTTCCGATTCTGCCTCAACGAAAACTTCATCACCGTCATCACCTGTTCCAGATTCCGAAGTGGTTGATAAGTTTCCAGTGGACGTTGTAACCATTGGGACAGACTGGGACGCATGTTCTGAAGCATCAGCAGCGGTACTTTCAGTAAATACAGACACTTAAAACAAAGAAGGGCAAAAGCAGATAATAAGGCACAATTATCCAAGCATTCTATGCTACACAGACCCAAATTGCTGTCAAGAAACCCAAGATTTTGAAAATGTAAATACAGTAACATTCAACTGATTCGAGTGTGAAATGGGATATATTGGTGCATTATTATTATTATTTCAAAGAAGTCTTTGCTGTGGGTGCATAAAGGATTCAAGGTCACAGGAGATACCTTTTACACTGTGATTCTTGCAATGCAGCCACCTCGCCTATAGCTGGTTTGTTAAAGAAGTCAGGCCCTGGTCTCTACTCTACTTGGGAACCCACATGGAAGACACTCTTTAGATAAAAGTAACCTACAAGTGTATACTCTTCTTAAACAAACAGCTGTATTTTAGAAAAAAGGTAGTCAGTTCGCCAATATATAGCAGCATATTTGGTAACACCTTCTGTGGCAAGAAGAGGTAAGCAAAGTAGCAGCCATTATAAATTCATGTCTTGTAGAACCAGCATTATTTCCAATACTCACCAGGTGCTGCAACCTGTAGTGGAGTCGTTGGGACACTACGACCACCTGATTCTTCTTCATGGGCAAGGAAGAGTGGGGTTTCATACATTCCTAATCCTAAAAGCAATTTGGGAGGAGTTAATCTGAGCCTAAGGGGCAGGATATATACATAACAGTTAATTCCCTATCCTAGTTCAATTTTTTTAATATGGTATTGGCTAGGCTCTACCCTCCGTGAAGCATTAAGATGAAGGTTGTTGTTATTGTTGTTTTTCAAAAAACAATAGTGGCCTAACTCTCCATTACACAATAACGAAAAACACACACTCCATGTACGTAAGTTGGTGGTCTCGCAGTACCAAGCCTAGCAGCAAATGCTAGGTCACACGAGCCCTGCCTTTTCTGGGGAGGAGGGGATGTTAACCCCTGGTCTGATACCTCCTCAGAAGAAAATAGATTCTGCACATGCAATTCAGTAAACCTGCATAGATTTTAAGTCTCATTTATTCCGCTTCTAAGATTCTGGGTTTGAAACAGTTGATTTTTGACAAAGAATAGGGTGTCAGAAAGCCAAAATGAACACAGAAGCAGAAGGAGAAATAGATTGGGGTTAGAGGACCATTGGAATGGTCCTCTAACCATTCCAATGGTCCCAGAGGGATTTGGAACAAGAAAAGCTGACATGGGAGAACGATGGAAGGAACGATGCTAATCCTTTCCCAAATCCTCCCCACTGTTCACCAGTTTTCCTACTACAGTCTCTGAGAATTCACCGTATATTTTTCTCTAACCCTCTGAAGGCTACAATCTAGATTTTGTTTCATTTGAACAAGTGAAATGTACGATTTAGAAGATGTTGAATTCCAGGCCCAAACTGCCTATCTTACAGTACATTTTGCAATTGTAGGATAGAAATACAACTTTTGAGAAATTTGAGCTTGCGTGTTTTTAAAGAGGCAGAGAATGATCTACAAATTATGTCACGACCTCTTTAGCACCCCAGCTTCTTCTTTTTTCTTTAAGGCAGGCCAGTGGTGGTGGGAAATTATCATATTTGAATTGTCTGCCAATTACATTGTTCTACAAACCCCGCTGAATATCAAACAGAAAGACTGGCTTGTATATCTGTACCTCCTTGCGATGCGAGTTGCCCAAGATCTGACTGTCCAGAACTCTGTGGCATATCTTCGGGAGGTCCAAACCTGAACCTAGGAACTCCGGCAACCTGAGGGGAGCTGGAAGAAAGGTTGCATTCAGTATTATATATCACTAGCTAATTACTCATCAGTATAACAGATGGGGAAGAAGGAAATAAGTGAACAAGGTGACTGCATAACAATTTTCTCCTGAAAGTGGAATTTATCCCTGCGATGTATTTGCATAGGATTCCTCCCACAGGGCGAGGGCAAGCAGCTGACCGAAGAAACTAAAGGCAGTATTTAAGTTGACAGAAGCGCAGATGTAAATTACACTGAGCCAATGTAAGGGATCTCTGGCACATTATCAATCATGCAAGCTGGGAATCTCATCACGCTACTGGTGTTGCACTAGAGGTCTGTTACAGTAGCACATGAGGACTGAATCCCAGCACCCCTTGCTGAGTGTCCCTGCTGCTGGTGTGCGTCAGATCAGAGATAGCAGTGGGGCACCGTCTCAGGGGGTTTTCTTCAGGGGGGCTGGGCTTGAAGCCTAGGCCCTGCCCCCATGGCGCAACCCAAAAGACACCCCGAGCTAGACTGTGGTGCCCTGTGGGCTGGTTTAGGCCTGCAAGCAGGAAGTTCTGCCCGCACCTGCGCTAGCACAAGGTAATTAATGTTCATGGTCGTGTTGACTTGGATAATGCCCTAAGACCGCATTTTCTGCAATAGAGAGGGGATACGTTGACAAGTTTGAAAGATGCTCACTATTATCAGCTGAGGAGAGTTCAAGCAGCAGTGATTTTAAAACTGCATGAAACATTGTGCTACGAAAGCAGTTTGGGAATGGAATGGAGGTTTTGAGGAAGTGCAGCCAAGGTAGCAAGGCTTTTGAGAGAAGATATTGTGCTTTATAACAGGGCCTTGGGCTGGTGTTTTCAACTGTGTGGGTGTGTTAAGGGGACCCTGTAAACCTCAGGGTTCCAGCCATTTATTCTGAACTGCTTCAGTGACTTTAAAAGGATGAACCGGTTGGGGTTGCTGCTCTTTTTACATTTTATTAGATGGCCGTAATGCTGCTAAGTCACTGAAGATGCAACCTTACAGGGTCACAGCTCAAGAGTCCACTTACTGGATTGCTTCTGCAAATCCATCGGTACGATGTGGGACCACCAATGTTGGGGTGCTTGGAACTGTCCTGTCCTCGTCATCAAAAAAGTGTTGCTGCTGAAGAAATGATTAAAATGACAAAGCAACTCAACAGCTATTCCTATTGCTATTCCATTTTTTTTTTTAAAAAAATTACAATACCTTGCCTGTTACTACTGATATAAAAAGAGATTATATTCAGCTCATGCATTTCCCCGTTTCATATTTTGAGGGACATCAGCCATTAATAAGTTAGCAAATGAGAACCACAAGGAAACTGTTCCCAAGCGAAGGCACAAGCCTTTTATTTCTATTATCTGTAACATAAATGCAGAGACAGAAAGACACACCCTCTCTAGCATTTGCATTGGGATCAGCTCCAATTCAAAGAAAATGGGATAAATAATTTTAAACCAGCAAGGGGCCACACTCACTCTGTCAAGGAGAGGAGGCTGCAATGCAGATACTCAATTCACTTTAGGATGCATGAAATGCCAGGAGCAAACTGCCTCTAAATGAGTCCGGAGCCTGCCATAGCACGATCTGAGAGAGCAATCCTACGGTCCCCGGCCAGGGACCATAGGATGGCTTCGAAAACCAAAGACAGTGTTTCGACCTTGGAAGGGGGAGCCAAAGATCTGACCCAGACCCCTCCCTGCTGGCAGGGAGAGAACCGCCTGGGGTGCTTCTCTAAGGTTGGAAAATAGACCTCGGAGAAGAAGAAAAGGAGGCATTCCAGTGGGAGGGAGGGGAAAGAGACTGGGGAGGCAAGGATATTATTTATTCCGAGGCTCCTCCAGCCTCCTCCCCTACCCCTCCAAAGTGCCATTGCCCTTAATGAATGGAAGGATCTATGTTTAAAAACTGGAACGCTTACCATGCCGCCTATGCCAGGGGTGAGCTGAAGTCCACGTCCCACTGACTGCCTCCGAGTCATCTGGATTCTCTGTAAGTTAAAGGAAACATTTTAAATGCTTCAGGATAAAATTAGGTGCAGAAATCTCAGGCCTATTGGCCAAACCTATTCTCAAGCCCATTAACACAGGCATGGACAAATCAGCCTATTCCTGGTTCATATCAGTTTCACATGGTCTCATTCCTTAAATCCATTCCACCCCATTTCTTCATTAATCTGTAATTCTAAGGAAAACATAAGAAGCGTTTTAAACTGTTTTTAGCAGTCCTAAATTAATCAACTAGTTAATAAATTTATGACTATTGCTATTAATAAAATTAATATTAAACAGCTAAGAGCTCCCACTTCAAGGCTAATTGTCTTAAACTGACATTAACATCAAATTTAAAACATTTTAGATGGGAGATTTAATATCACACAAGGTTTTAAAACATGTAGAGGGAAAAAGAAAGAAAGATTATAAAAAAAGGGGAGGGGGTGATAATTCCTGCTTTGAAGAAAACGCTATGAGGTTTCATGACTGTCTTGGGTTTTATTGTCATCTGCTACAGAAAGTATATTCAATGAGTGGGTTGAGCAGTCTTCTTTGCTACTCAAGAGGTTTCTGTCTAGTTAAGCTGCAGCACCAGACTAGACAGGAAGCAGAAGGAGCCTCCTAAACCAGCCCCCTACGAAGTCTCCTTTTAAATTGACCTGTCAACCAATACCAGCGCATGACGCCTTTTTCTGCCGAACGTTACTTCTAGCTTCCCCAATAAAAAATAAATGAAAATAGATGAGAACCAGTCTGGCGTACGTGTGAGAGCGTTAGATTTAGGCTGCAATCCTATGCACCAGACGTGGTCAACCTGTACTTAATTCTTTTCTCTTCCCTCCCCATTCCTTTTCTCTTGCGTGTCGTGTCTGTTTTGAGATTGTAAACTTGTGGGCTTGCTTACTGATTGAGTGTAAGCTGCTCTGGGAGCCTTTTCTGGCTGAGGAGGATAAAAATACTTAAATAAATAAATCATAAATATACCTGTGGCCCCCCAGATATTGTTGGATTTCAACATCATCTCCAGGGCCCCTGCCATGGGCATTTACTTGGATTAAGCCCTATTGAACTCAATGGGACTTACTTCTGAGTAGACACCTGAAGAATTCTGCTACAAATCTGGGTTCAAACCCCTTCACTCCTCAGCCTTACATGAGTGACTTCGATCTGTCAGTGTGATATACCTCACAGGATTTTTGTGAGGAAACAAAGACTATATACACTGCCTCGAAGAATCTGGGGGGATCTGGAGAAAATGAACATAAAACACTAACATAGGACACAACCTCTGAATATCCAAACATTCACTTAAGGCATAGAGAAGTGAACTGGAAAAATATGGGGGGGAAAACAGCACTATAAATTCCTTGTGTTTCTTTGAGTAAACATTCAGTGAGGTTTTGTTGGGTTAAAGACTGCTATTAATAACACTTTTACTGGGGGTAATATTTATTTTATTTTGGATGGATTCAAAACACACCCATTACTATATTCCTGGACACTTTTATTGCTCTTTCTGCACAAAGCTAGTGCCAAATGTGAAGAGAAAATAAAACTTCGCCAGGTATGGCAATTCGCAACTACCCTGGAGGCTCTTATTTCAGATGAAAAGGAACTATCTAATGCCAAAAGCACAGGAACGACCACTTTTTAGAGCAGCTTTCTCTGTGGTTTCCGTACCTGTACTGGTGGTCCCAGCTCTGGTGGTGGAGCTGGAATAGCGTGAATCGTCAGCCGTGGGGGCAAGGGGTGAGGCCGAGGTGGACGCGGCACCTGTCTTTCCGAAGCAGAAGTTGGCTGTTGGTCTCTCAGGCTTTCCTGAGAGAAAGCGGACTCTGCCACACCTGTGCTCCCTTCACCTGACGATGAAGAAATCGACATTTACAAATGGATATTTGCAACCCCAAAGTCTGCAGTCGGCCATTTCCAGTTCCCGAACCGCTATTCAGTAAGGTGTTTTTTTTCCAAATTTGTATTTAAAGTGTTACAGAAAAAGAATGAGTACAAACAATCCCCTAACAATTAATATCAAACCAGCAGTTATATACAGTCGAGTGAAAAAGAAACTACACCCTCTTGGAATTGTATGATTTTACATATCAGGACATAATAACAATCATCTGTTCCTTAGCAGGTCTAAAAATTAGGTAAATACAACCTCAGATGAACAACAACGCATGACATATTACACTGTGTCATGATTTATTTAACAGAAATAAAGCCAAAATGGAGAAGCCATGTGTGAAAAAGGAAGTACACCCTTACTGCTTCCATAGGAATTAAGATGCTAAGTAGCAGACAGGTGCTGCTAATCAAATGTCCGTGATTAATTGATCATCAGCAAGTATGACCACCTCTATAAAAGGCAAAGTTTTTTCAGTTTGCTGGTCTGGAGCATCCAGGTGTGTGTTAACACAATGCCAAGGAGGAAAGACATCAGCAATGATCTTAGAGAAGCAATTGCTGCGGCCCATCAATATGGGAAGGGTTATAAGGCCATTTCCAAACAATTTAAAGTCCGTCATTCTACAGTGAGAAAGATGATTCAAAAGTGGAAAACATTCAAGACAGTTGCCAATCTTCCCAGGAGAGGACGTCCCAGCAAAATCACCCCAAGGTCAGACCGTGCAATGCTCAGAGAAATTGCAAGAACTGAAGCAGGCACACATTGTTGTACATCCGGTTCTGATGCATATTGAACGAATCTCCTCCATATGGCATTGAATGATGTTTATTCTGATTTTCCTTGAATTTGAAGTGAGTCATAAGTTACTTTTTCTGATATTGCCACAGACCATACATTTCCATACCATGAAGTTAAGTTCAAATTGTCCAGTTTTTCCCACTGCTGCGTAATTGTCTGACGAGCAGCCGACAACAGGGATATTATTAGATCTTTACATTTCAATCCAGTATTAAGTCCTTTGTATATTGATAATAAAAATAATTCTGGATCATATACAATTTTTTCTTTAGTAATAACGATTAATTCTCTATGTACGGATCTCCAGAATCCCTGTATATATGAGCAAGACCACCCTAAATAAAAATACGTGCCTTTTACCTTGCAGCCTCTCCAACACAGGGGACTGTTAAGTTTTAGTGACGTGCTCTAGTTGTACTGGTGTTCAATACCATCTATGCAATATTTTCAGAGAAGTTTCTCAAATAGAAGCTGATATTGATCTAAATCAGTGGTTCCCAAACTTTTTCAGGTAACCTGGGTAGCATAAACTAAAGATACTTGGTTCCACAAACTCATGCCCCATGCCCCCTACCCTACACTATAAAAATCATTATTCAGAATAGTGGTTTTCAATGACCCACTAAGGAAGATAATAACAATAAAATTCAAAACAGTAACAATTAATTGAATATTTATTCAAAATCCATTTAATTTTTTTTAGTTTATTCAATTAAAGATAATTGATTAACTTGATCTAGCGATATCATCTTTTCAAAGTCTGATAGTCATTTAGCAAGAATATTAGATATCACATTTAGTAACTAGGGTAGAGTACCTCACTCTTCTGTAAATTCTTAATGTGATGGAATGGGCTTCTTAAACAGTATTAATACACTTGTGGATTCTTCCCCTATATGGCTTGGGACCAAACTACCTTCTCCCATAAAAATGTCCCTGAGTTTTAAGACCTTCTGGAGAGGCGCTTCTTGGAAAGGACCACCTCGAGCGCCCCCCCTGCCACCCCCTTGCCTCTTAACGCCCCCCTATGCAATCCCAACGCCCCCAAGGGGGTGGTACCGCCCACTTTGGGAACCACTGATCTAAATGGTCTGTTGTTCCATAATTTATTCCATCTAGCTTCTTCTATTTCTCGTTCAAAACCTCCTTCCCACACTTTCCTCAAGCCCTCCATTGTGCCCATCTGGGTAGCATAAACTAAAGATACTATTCCCTTCCCTCCTTCCCCTACCATTAACATTGCTCGTTCAAATGCTGTTAAAGTTCTAAGTGCATGTATCTTTGTGTTAGTGTCCCTAAGGACATGGGATAATAGAGCTTCTTGTAGCCATCCCAGGCCTAATTCTTCTATATTTTTCTCTTAAGTTGTTCTATTGTTTTAATTCCAGCAAACTTACTTCATTAAAATGAAGCCTACTTCATTTTAATACCTTGCCAGCAAAATAGAAGCTGGGAAAATGAGCATATTTTTCCAAGTTAGAATTAGAACAGGACATATAAATGAACCCACAAACTGTACTACTGGCTTTCAGGGATTTCAATACATCCTTTCCTACTCTGACTTACTGAATCAGGCCATCTGCAATATGAAACCAAGTGATGTTTTAAAATGATTTCCAAATCATTTACAAATACTTTCCCTAAAATCAAGGTTTGCAAGAAGATACTGCTAGTGAAAGGTATCTCCAAAGACTGTCCTCCACCCCACCCTGCCTCCACACATATACACTTTTCGTGAAAACAGCAAATGAACTATACCACAGTTTTGAGAGTCAGCCGCTCTCTGGCTGCTTTCGCCTCCAGCAATACTTTCTTCAGCTTCTGTACTGGGATCCATTCCATCAGTACCCTAAAAGAGACAAATCAAAGAGCTGAGGCGTTAAGTGTAATAAAAAAGCTGTCATCTCCTCTAAGCCTTTAAGAACCCTTTTTAACTCACAAACACCACCCCATGCTTTAAGCACTTCTCTAGCTCTCAAACTATATTTCTATTCGTATGAATAGGACAAATCTTAATCTGAAGATTATTCTCTTACCAAAATCAAATTAGATTTATTTGTGCATTAAGGGAGTGCATTAAGGGAGATTTTGTGCATTAAGGGAGATTTTATGCTCATTTCTAATTTCAGGTAGTTTGAACCCCCCCCCCCCCCCACAAAACTGCCTTCATTGAAGTAAAAGCAAATGATTTAGTTAACACCATCATAATTTGGTTGTTATTTTTACCTCAGCATCGTCTGCTTCATAGCCATCATTCCCATCAACGCTCCCAGTGCCTTCATTGCTATCTTCGCCTTCATCTCCCATTCCAGTGTCTTCATCGTCGTCATCTTCCTCATCTTCTTCCTCATCTTCATATTCCTACCAAGAGCATTAGCGCAAAACAGAATTGTGTGGGTGAAATAGACTAATTTTAATTTGGCTTAGAACCTTGTTTGAAAGATTCTTGTTTAAAAGGCTTGTTTGAAAGCATCTGTTGAAAAGACTTGTTACTAAGACGCTGTTCAATGACACGCTATGCCATGGTGGTTAAGCATTTTGAGCTAAACATTACGGTTTAACGTGCTGTGTGAACCTTGGTGGTTACATAACCATGTTTTAACCACACTCACTAACCATTTGCTGCAAAAGGGTTAGCAGTCCAACCACGGCTTAGTGTGTTGTCTGAACAGGGCCTAAGAGTAATCAAACCTGCAAATTCTCCTTCTGTACTGAAGCAAAATCCATACTTTTTAAATGATGGCAACATTGGTGGCTTTGCTCACTCATTAATGGATATGATGCAGCTTTTGTAACAAGCCTACATCTCCAGACTTTTCTTCCTGACCTCTATTTGCCTAATATAGGTACAATATTTTTTTAATTTTTTTTTAGTAAAATATTCAGTTTTTATAAATATTTAATAAAATAAAAAAATCAATTTCCTGTTAGGGCTGAAGCTGAATTGTGCAGCACACTAAGAAAACACAAACACTCATTTGCTCATAATTTCTAAGAGGTGCAAGGTACGTTTTTATACTGAGTGTAAAAACGCACAGTTAATGTAGAATAATACTCTGCAACTGCCTATATAAAGAAAGACCTCAGGTTGGATAGACTGCAAAACCCTAGGAATTTATCCTTGTTAAATAAGCAGTAACGTACTAAACCATTCATTCACTTCTTACATTTCTATACCACCCAATAGCCAAAGCTCTCTGGGAGGCTTACAACAATATAAAACCTTTAACATTTTAAATAGTTTTAAAACTAAAAACAATTGATAATAAAACTATCAGAACCTAATAAAAGACTAAAATACGCCACCATATGCTGTCAAACGCCTGGGAGTAGAGGAAAGTCTTAATCTGGTGCCCAAAAATGACAATGTTGGTGCCAGGCAGACCTCACTGGGGAGAGCATTCCATAATCAAGGGGCCACCACAAAGAAGACACCCTCTGTTGTTGCCATCCTCCAAAACTCCATTGGAGCAGAGTACTGCAGTGTATTCAATGTAGAAATGTATTTTTTTCCTTAGTAAAGAAGAAAATAAACGTAATACACATACTTCTGCTTCTCCATCATTTTCTTCATCCTCATCCTCTTCATCATCACTGTCAATGACAATGACATCATCTCTCTTGCCCTGACCATCCTGGGGTGATGTTGTATTCTGCTGATCTGACTGAAGAGGCCCAATATCTATTGGAAGGGACTGAGATGTTTCCTCACTATCTTCCATGGGAGTATACTCCCCCTGGGTAACACCCTTGAAGTCAAGGCAAAGATAATAAAAAAAAAATCAGTAGATTAAACCAAATAACGCCAAAATCAACAAGAGATATACTGTAGGGGCAAGGCAGAAAAGTTCCTCTGTGGGTGGAGGAGATCTTCCCCAGCAGAGAATCACCCGAAAACATGAGAGAAACTGCAGCCAGAAGACTACAAGGTGCTGCGGCCATGCTCCTTCCATTGCTGCAACTGTTTGGAGCGAGTATGGCTGTTACAGAATGGCAGGTCCTTGCCAAGGAAGGTTCAAACTGCTCCTCTGAGTTGTAGCAAAGCAGCAGGCTACGGGTCCCTACTTTGCCTGAGGTTCACTGAAGCTGAGAGCACGGATGGGGGTTCGTCAGCGAAGAACTGTGGACTGGAGTTCTGTTTTTTACTATATATTTGTATTATATTAAAAGCCTCTCTCGACATCCTGCTTTTGAGCAGATGTTTCCAGTTTGCCTGTCAGAAAAGCTTACATGAGCTTGTCAATACACAGGATCCTAACGTCTACGTAATCAAAATCATCCCTGCTGATTTTACAGAGGCTTTTGTTGTAAAGGAACAAGAATTACAACAGGAAAAGCTAACTAAATTGTGTAGGGCTCCATTCAAAACAATTTCATTGTAACTATGTCAGATCAAAAGAAAGCACTGCTCAGGCTCCTTGCTCAAAATATGCTTACTTTTTAATGTAATTATAGCCGTATTCTGGCGTTCAGTAAGTGTAAAGGTAAATGTCCCCCACCCCCAGCAATTCATATGCTGCTGTTGTCCTCTGCTGTGGAATGAGCTCTCTAGAGAGGTTCGCCTGGCACCTACCAAGTGAAGACCTTTTTATTTTACCATCCTAGTTTTTACCATCCTAGTGCTATTATTTCCTCACTCTGCAAGGAAGGGCCTAACAGATGTTTGAATTAGGTCAAAAGCTACTACCCTTGTATTTGAACACTGTCAGAGTATATGCCCTGTTGCAGAGGTGAGGAACCTCTTTCAGCCTGAGGGCTGAATTCAGCTTTGGAGACACTCTTGGGGGCCACATTTCTGTGGTACGCGGGGCTGAAGGCAACGGAGCCCTGAATGTCAGTATATCATAGCTGAAAGCTTGTACTGTGTGCGGCTAAATAGCTAAGAACGTATAGACTGCAATCTAAATATCTATATTATCTGAAGTCGGTCTGAAAAGGAGAAACTCTGTGGTTATAAGTAGGACAGCTTAAGGACCCGGAACATGAAAACAGCCCCCTTTCAGACAGTTGGCAGCACAGATGTGTGGTTCTGTCCCTGGCCAGTACCCAATGCAAGACAAGTGCTAACATAAATTACATTGTGCTAGCCAATAAATTAAATTTAGGTGAAGGAACCTCTTGCACAACAGCAACAGCGTTAGCATGTGCAACGGGATTCCCTAGAAAACCCATCATGGCAGCAAATGCGCTAGAGCAGCCTTCCTCAACCTGGGGCGCTCCAGATGTGTTGGACTACAACTCCCAGAATGCCCCAGCCAGCTGGCTGGGGCATTCTGGGAGATGCAGTCCAACACATCTGGAGCGCCCCAGGTTGAGGAAGGCTGCGCTAGAGGTCCCTTATGCTAGTGCAATGTAATTTACGTTAGCCCTCATGTTGCACTGGACACCGCCCTCCACGTTCAGTGAAAACTGCACTCCACACACTGTTGCATGAATAACGTACAAACAATCATGACTAAGAATGCAAGGCCAACAATTACTACAGAAGGACAAGCTGGATGTGACAAACCATTGCAGCAGTTCTCTGCCATACTGCATCATCTCGGAGTCAATATATATTTAAGGCAAAACGGAATTTTACTACAGCGAGTGAAATAATAAGTGTGCCACTTCAAGCCTTCCCAAAAGTAAAAGGAAGAGAAAAGATACATAACTAATGTACCTTAATATTAGGGTTTGATTGGTAGGAATGAGATACATCTACCATTATGTTCAATAGGAATAGTTTGTACTGAGCTTTACTGCAACGGGATGCATGTTCCACCCAAGGGTAGTATCCTATTGTGCCTGTGCATCTGTCCTCACGTTGGGGAGCTCAGGTGACATGGCCCACTCTGGAAATGAGCATTTCCACTTGTTTCCTGAGTTGTTTTTTTAGAAGAGCCAAATCCCTGTTGTACAAGCAGTGTCGCGTGAACGCAGCAGAACCAGGGGAGGTAGAGCAGCACTGTTGGATACTGCCCTAAGAATATCAGTGCTCCCCATTGGTCCGAAATTACCTTATATTATAGTACAACTGAATATTGGTCAGAAATTACATTATAGTACAGCTGAATATAAGAGACCTTGGCTGGGATTGAAAGCACAATGCCACACAGACATGCTTTACATGCTCTCACACTATTGCCCCGCTCGTGCTCTTCGCTCCTCTGATGCCATGTTTCTCGCCTGCCCAAGGGTCTCTACTTCCCTTGCTCGGCTTCGTCCATTTTCTCCTGCTGCCCCTTATGCCTGGAACGCTCTTCCAGAACATTTGAGAACTACAAGTTCAACCGCAGATTTTAAAGCTCAGCTAAAAACTTTTCTTTTTCCTATAGCTTTTAAAACTTGATTTTGTTCTGACTTTATACTGTTAGTTTTACCCTACCCAGTGCCTGTTTACCCTACCCTGTGCCTGTTTGCATTCTCTTCCCCTCCTTATTGTTTTATTATGATTTTATTAGAATGTAAGCCTATGCGGCAGGGTCTTGCTATTTACTGTTTTACTCTGTACAGCACCATGTACATTGATGGTGCTATATAAATAAATAATAATAATAATAATAATACTTTTCCCTTCTGAAAGCAGCCCACTTTAATCCCTGAAGGTCAGGGCTCTCTCTGGAGTAGTGCCCATGAGGTGGAAAGGGCTGCACCTGAAAGGGAAGATTGGGAGGTGCATCCCAGTCCAAGCACATGGACTTCTCCGGATCCTGCCATGACATACACGGAACCGTTCTACTGGTTAGAGGGAGAGTTGCTTACTTCTCCAATGGAATCCTGTGAATCCTGATTGTAGGTTTGAGCTTCGATTTCTCCATCTGTGCTCTCTTCTGCAGTTACTTCTTCCTGAAATATTACATTAATCCATTACACTAATTTAAATAACAGATGATGGGGAAATGTTGAGATTGCCAAAAATGCGGGTCATGAACATCAACGCTCCTAACTGGGCCTCCTAACCATGACAAGGTACAAATATTTCAGCAAACCTTAAGTAATTATATTACCATTATATAACCCTACGTGAACCAATTTATATTTACTTCACCCTTAGCCTAAGATTCATTCTAACATCATCCATTTAAATTTAATGTAACTAAAAGGGAGAGTAGAAAAAAATGAACAGGCACTATCCAAAATCTCAAGACTGCTCCGTCTTTTCCTTGGCTGTTATTTATGTAACAAAAAAATGCACGTTAATTGCATTCACACAATTAACGTCACATCAAGTTTGGCCAATAGGTAGACCTGTCGTAATGCAATACTTTTTACTGAAATCAAAATAGTCATTCAGCTGCTAGACATTACGCAACATACGATCAAGTAGTTGCAGATCAAATGACCTGCATCTTCCTGGCTGAGCCAGCCGTTAATTTAAGTAAGAAATTTCTCTTAGTGCTATTGATGCAAGTAAGTCACATTCATGCAGTAAAAAACCGCAGAAGGAAAGCTGAGAAAACTCGTCAGCATAATGGCAGTCCTGATCAAACTCGCCTCTCCAACTTGGCCATTTGAATTTCAAACCTCCCTTAGCACCGTTGGAGGCTTGTTCTCTGATGCAAAAAGCAGCTTCAGTGTGGCAGCTTTTGTCAAAACTGTGGCAAGGGCAGCTGCTATTCATGGGGCCAAAAAGTGTGTGTCAATGGCATTCACACAATTAACGTCACAACTAGTTTGGCCCTTCTGGGAGACTGGAAATGTTTTCAAGTGTTAAAAAGGCCTGGGTGAGCCAAGCCTTGGGAAAACCATGACTTCTGAGATTCTGACCAGCTCAGTTCCACGCATCAAGCAAATAACATGGAATTTTGTGTGCTAAGCAATGAGCAGCCTGCTCTCAAATCCCAGCAGAATAATCCCTAAAAAGCAAAGATGACAAATCCTGCCACCAAATTTGACACGAGGTAATGCTACTTTCCTCATTCCACTGCCCCCTCCCCAAATGCTTTAGAACAGGGGTAAGGAACCTCAGGCCCGAGGGCAAAATCCAGCCCTCCAGGGCTCCCCAGATGTCCAGGCGCCCTTCCCCTGGCCCCACCTGCTCTTCTCCAATCACTGATCATGAGGTGGTTTCCCAGCTTTTATGTGTTTTTTCCCTGTTCCAAATGCCTCTTCTAAGGTTTACCTACTGATAGTAAGAGCTTAAGGTACAATAGGCTGGGGGGCTTTGGGGGGGCAGAGTATCCCCCCTCCCCTGGAGATTCTCTGAAATGAAATTTGTGGCCTTCAGGCTGAAAGAGGTTGCCACCCCTGCTTTAGGACTTTTTAAAGCCAGCTTTCTGGGACAGCTTTCTCCTGCTTCCATCAGTCCAGTTGTGGCGCTCACGACCAAACACAACTAAATTATTATTCTCCTTACAAACCTCTGGTCCAACCCTCTGCACACTTCTCAGTTTTTTCGAAAGAGGCATATCGACCATTTCCTCGGGAATCTGCTCTGAGTTTTCAACCGTGCTATCGTCTTCTTCCCGCGCACGTTTGGGTAACGAAGAACTTGGTGTAGCTGAAACTTAAGGAGAACGTCTTGTTTAATTCAGAAATAATGCAGTTCGTGTCTGAGGGCGCTATCCCTTGCACGTTTAGCTGGGGAATGCTGGGACTTTTTTCTGTCTAAACATGCATTTATGTATTTATTTATTTATTGCCTTTTCATACCGCCCAATAGCCAAAGCTCTCTGGGCGGATTGCACCTTGAGTAATTGAGGACCAAAAGGGAAATCAGTGATGAGGGATTTTTTTTTTTGAGGGGCACCTTGCAGTATAGTATATCATTTAGAATTTAGAGAGGTGATTCTTTTAAATTACACTTTTAAAATAATTACCTCTTTTAATTCTAAATTACATATTTAAACAAAAAACAACCCACACTTATCTTATAAAGCGCTTTCCCTACTTTTGATTAACAAAGAAATGAAGCCAACCTGTGCCAAACACTGCTGTTGACGTAGAAGGCCTTTCGATCTGGGAGCTCTGAACCACCTCCAAAATGGTGGGCGAGGGGTCTTGAGTGGCTGGTTCAATCTGAGGATGGCTCTGCTGAGTGGGCTGCACAAAAGCGGTCGCTTGCGTCTGCTGCTGCACTGTCAAGATGGGCTGAGAGAGAGACGTCTGGACATTGGGGCTGGTGGAGCGCACAGATCCACTTGTGCTCCCGAAGACTGGAACATGTTCAACTGGTCCTTCTGACTGCATAGCTGAAATGAAGTTGTTATATTAGCTAGTTACCTTAATGTACATTTAACCAACCCATTTTTTTTTTAATGAATGAGAGAGCCATAACTTTGGCCTGGAATTTAGGGTATCCAACTCTGAAAAATATTTCATTTCACTCCCTTTTTTTTAAAAAAAAAAAGGTGAGTGATATTGGTAACAGAATCAAGTGAGTAACACCCGGCGTACAGTCTAAAGCTGGTATGCCGATGTAGGGAAAAAACCGCACCAATAAGCGTAGATGCTAAAAACAGAAATCAATTCTGGTGCTTGATAACGCCGTAACTGCGGGTGAGAAAACCAGTGAGACACAGTAGCTCCTGCTGGCACAGCAACTGTTTCCAGCTCCTGACGAAGGACAACACGTCCGAAACGTTGAGCAGAGCACTTTTGGATTTTGAGAACAAAATAGTTTTTAATACGTACAGTCTAAAGCCTCATCTGGTTCAGTGTCTGTTCTTCAAACAGCAGTCATATCTGGATGTGATTCATCAAGCTTTATACAACACACTCGATGTCTAGAGAGGGATCTAAGCCTTGCTATCTAGTTTATTTAGGACTTACCACAGAGGCAACTGATGCAACGCTGAGCATCACCCGGGACTGCATATTTCAGCTGCATAAACATGAATATGCATAACTCTTGTAACGAACAAGTAACTATAGTTGACAAGCATAATTGCACTTCTACTGCGGCGTTATACTTTCCCAGTCGTTACTTGAAAGCAGCTTTCCTCAAGCTAGTACCTTCCAGATGTATTGGGCTTACAAGTCCCATCACCCCTAACCAGCATGGCAAATGGTCACGCTGGCGAGAGAGAAGACATTTAATACAGATCAGGAAATTCCAGCTAACATTTCCTTGCTCCCTGTTTCTCATCCTTCGACATTTTTGGAATTGCTTTCAAATTGATGGGCAGAATCCAGTGCTGCCCTATCGCTTGCAGAACCGTGATCTAGCACTTCTGGAGGCAAGCCGAAATGAACAGGAACGCTCGTTTCTGGAAGAGGGCAGGCTGGCAGACCTCGCACAAGGGAGCGCTGCCACCCTGCTCCTTTCCAGAAACAAGCGTTTCTGCTCATTTGGGGACTGGCCACATGCAGGCCAGAACCAGCAGTCAGCAACGCTAGCATTGGATGTGGCAACAGAAATTTCCAGGTTTTAGTGAGAATATTCAGGCTGCACAAAATCCTTCATTTAGGGACATCCTTAAGCACAGAGATGTGAAAGTCTGGGGGAAGGAAATAGAAAAAAAATGGGGGAGGGGAACATAAAAATCGGAGAAGAAATGTTTCCCCCACTTTTTCTAAAACTCCCTTGGGGAAAAAATGGTTTTCTTGGTTAACTGGGGTTGGGAGGACAGAGTGTCCCATTTCCTCCACCCCCCATCCAGGCTTCCACATCTCGATCTAAGCACTAGGATAGGTGCCAGAAACGTACCACTCTAAGGCAATGATATTCTTATGACCACGATAACACATCACAACCTCAAACGTCATCCAGGGTTTCCTCTTTTTAATTACTCTATGGCTTCACAACTTGTACAGTACCGTTGGGCAGCAGGTGGTCAACCCTTCTGGCTTAGACCCTGTTCCAAGTAGATCTCTCCCCGCCCACCCCAAATTGCACCATGTATTTAAAAATAAGTGTTTATTGTAAGTATCTTGATTGCTAGGTGATATGCCTTTTGATCAGCAATTACCTTCCTGAGTTTCCACCTGCGTTGTTGGCATAACTGTGGCTGTGGGTGTAGTTGTAGGGTTTGTTACTGTAGCAGGAGTAACCATTGGACGGATACTGGCCCTCGGAGTCGATTTGTTCCCAGCTATTGCAGCAGCTGTCACTTTGCTTGGGGTGGACACAACCGGAGTTGGTTTGATGTTGGCTGTTGGTGGATCTGAAGTACTAGCACTAGAAACAAGCCCAAACTGTAGGTGTTAGTTGGGTGTGATTTTAAGCATATAAAAACAGCTATAAAGCAACTTGCCCTCAGTAAAGGGATCTCCAGAAGTATAAAACATCTAGGCTCTTTCTCACCCCTCATGCATAATCTGGAACAGGTCTTAGGTTCGCACACTTTGTCCCAGAAAGGAAAGGAAAGGAACCTCTCGTGCAAGCACTGAGTCATTTCTGACTCTTGGAGGGTCAGAAAACGCTGACGTTTTCTTGGCAGGCCTTATAGTGGGGTGGTTTGCCGTCGCCTTCCCCGGCAGTTATTACCTTTCCCCCAGCTAACTGGGTACTCATTTTACCGACCTCGGGAGGATGGAAAGCTGAGTCGACCCGAGCCGGCTGCCTGAAACCAGCTTCCTCTGGGATCAAACTCAGGCTGTGGGGAGAGTTTCAGCTGCAGAAACTGCTGCTTTACCGCTCTGCGCCACAAGTTCTTGATAAATGTGCTGGATCAAACCAAAAGCCTATCTAGTCCAGCATTCTGTTCACACTCCATGCCATTGGGAAGCGCATATGCAGGACATGAATGAAATAGCAACCCACTCGTGTTCCCAAGCAACTAGCATTGAGAATCCTACTGTCTCCGATATTGGAGGCAATATATTGCCATCACGCTAGTTGCCATGGATAGCCTTATTCTCCATGAATTTGTCTAATCCCTCTTTCAAAGCCATTAAAGTCAGCAACCATCATTACACCTTGTTGTAGCAAGTTCCATAGTTTAGCTATACATTGAAGGAAGAAGTAACTTGCTGTTGTCTGTCTGAATCTCCCCACCATTCAACTTCAATTGGATGAGTCTGGGTTATAACGTTATAAAAGAGAAAAAAGAACATTCTCCCAATCTACTTTCTCTCTACCATGCATAATTTTACTACACCTCTATCATAGCTCCTCTTTTTCTAAGATTAAAAGCTCCAAAGAATCATTTTGGTTGCCCTTTTCTGCACCTTTTCCAGTTCTACAATAGCCTTGCAGATAGCGGTTGCACCATAGATTTGTAAAAAGGCATTACAATACTGGGAGATTTATATTTGATCCCTTTCCTAACTGTATTATAAATACTAATCTAAAATTTGCTATGTGAAGAAGAAGCTTGTTAAATAAGACTGGGGTGGGGGGGATCAACCGAAGTATAGAAAAAGGAAACAAAAACTCACATTCCTCTGTCACCTGCAGCAGGAGTTGATTTAAGGGTGATCTGCCTCTGCTGTTCTGGAGCCTAATGGATAAAACACTTTCGTAAGCCATAGGAACCAAGATTTTAGCAGAAGTGTACTGATGAAATAGCTCTCGAGTCCTGCATCCTACTGAATGGTCATCACAATATTTACTCCTAGGTTTTTATTACAAGGATTCTTATGCATGTATTATTAATATTTATATACTGCCTTACTTGCTAAAAAGCCATCAGCGAAGGCAGTAGGACAATCCCAGACACATATAGCATGGGCTCATGCAAGTCAGGTTGGCATCTCTCTCTGTCTGTCTCTCTCAGTTACACACACACGCACCACATACCTGCCTCACTGAACGTACATAATGACAGGAGGATGAAGAAACAGCAACAATCAATCTGGTGGAATTCTGTTTAGCAGATGGGAATTTGAGATTCATCCACAAGGCCAAAGTTGCCCAAATAGTCTACCTTATTGGTAGATTCTGCAGGCTCGTCTCGCTGTTCGTGATGCCTCTCTTGCTGCTCTCGTAGCTCTCTCTCTAGGCGGCAAATGCGGCCTTCATACTGCGATTTAAGCGCACTCATCCGCACTTCCAGTTCAGACTTCTGCTCTTCCAGCGTGCTGCTCTTTTGCTTCCACTCCTCATTTTCTTTAGTCAGCTGTTCTTTTGCACCTGAAGGAAAGAACAGCAGGCCCAGGCTCTTCACTGCGAAGCTGCATACCAAATCCCTTCAGAGAAAGTCTGGGATTGGGACAGACTTTCTTGAAGTCTCTGGTCTTCAAGACTTCAAGAAAGTCTTGAAGACCATACTAGAGGCCATCGAGAGGCAGCTGGACAACAATCTGTCAGGGATGCTTTAGGGTGTATTCCTGCATTGAGCAGGGGTTTGGACTCGATGGCCTTGTAGGCCCCTTCCAACTCTGCTATTCTATGATTCTATGAATAGACTTTGTGTGAAGAACTCATTATATAATAACCCAAATATATATTATATCATCGTACGATGGGAATGTTCAAGGCTACATGGTGAGGGGATTTGGATCAGACTTGCCTGCCTCCCATCTAATATCCCCGTCTTGAATGTCGTATCTTGATAGCGGCCCATATACATAGACTTGAACCACACAATGTCAGAGTATAAAATTTGCACGGTTCAGCCTCCATGTGTCATGTTCTCTCTCTATAGGCCCCTGCATTAATGGAACCCTGGTCCTTATCTAGAACAGGCTGCTCTTCTCATAGGTGTAGCCAATGTAAACTTCCACTCTTTCTAAGAAGGAGCACCTTCCAGTTCTGGTCTTGGATATACCAACATACCAGAGCCTGCAAACAGCTCTGGCCTACTCAATGAACTTGATAAGGACTCTCCACCGCTTTCAGCACCCAGCTTAGGAAGAGAATCTATGGCCATTAGCCCTGTTGCGAGGATGGTGGGCATCAGTTCTTTTTTCTATTGAGAAAGGAAGTGACATCTACTGTGTTGGGTATCACTTGGACTTGTGTGCTGGCCCAATTCCTGATCCTCTCACCTCAAACATCTGGATAGAGCTATGCCATGTTTACTACAACAGCAGCTAAAGATGGAATGTTTTAGAGTGGTGGGGTGGGTGGGTTAGAAATTCATTGAACACCATACCTACAACTTTCTCAGCCCATTTCACAAATCTAATGGGATGGGCTTTGGCTTTTGGAAGTTTGTGCCTCAATAAAATGGTTGGATTTTAGGGAGCTGTAGGGATCTCTCTTATTGCCAGAACTACAAGCGGCCACTTCTCTGGAATTTAAGAATTCACCTGTCAACTGATGAATCCTCTGCTTGGCAGCCAGAAGGGTCTTCTTAGTCTTCTCTTCTTTCTCAGCCACCTGTTGCCTGAGCTGCTCTTCCTGTGATGTTTTTTCCTGCAAATCTTGATGAAGACGGGAAACCTCTGACTGCAGGTGGGCTACCTGTTCCTGAAGATTTTTTACTTCGGTGTCCTTCTCTCCTAGAGTCTACAGAAGATATTGAAGCTTTAGGATACCAAGTTACTTTCAACAGCTATTGGATTCATGAAGCAGCGTGTATCCATGGGTCTTCAAGGCAGAAAACAGTTTAAATCAAAGTTGTTTCTTCTTGTGATATTACATGGAATTGACTCTGTAGCAATGTTTTATTATTACCTGGTTTTCATCCTGCATTTTCTACAAGGAAATAACATGACTTGGCCAAACTTTGTAGCCAAAAGGGATATGAACTCGGATCGCCATGATCCAACCACAACATCCTGCTTCTGACATGCTAATATGTCAGAAGACTCAAAATGTACATTAGGGATAAATATATACGCACCTTTTGTAAATTTTCGAGCTGTGCCTCCAAGGCTTTTATCTTGGTCTCAGCTTGGGTTAGGGCCTCTTTCACCTCTTGAATTTCCTTGTCTGAAGCGTGCTGCTCTTGCTGCTCTATAAAAGACTGAGTTGATGCCTCTGCAATCACCTGCATTTTCAGACAGTCAACGTAAACAGCATCAGTACTATTCTTTAGAAGAATTAAAAAGGTAACTATAAGAAAAAATTCTCAGAGAAGTAAAAAATAACTAAGGGGAAAAAAATACAAATTGATAAGAATTCAGGGGAACCTACAAAATTAGATAAAGTTCATCATTTCTTTCATACTATCTCTAAGACATCTTTATTTATATTCTTATAGTTGTTTTTCTTTGTCTCTAATATTTATCTCATTGTTCTGAAAAGTCACGTTTTGTAGCTTGACCCTCCCAAAGTTCCTTATAAGGTTGGTTCACACATGACATTCAATTGTGGGTTAATTTACCCTCGAGGAGCTGCAACACATGCTGGTCACCATTATAAATATGCAACCCCCAACCTGGGGTTGTCGTGTTGTGTAAACCTGGCCGACAGGGTTTTGACGATTAAACAGCCATCACTTAACCCTACAACAGGCCACGGCTCCTTGAGAGTAAATTAACCTACAATGAGCTGTCCTATCATTTGAACCAGATCATAGTGCGAAATCTTATGCATAGGTACTCTGTGCCAAATATTATTCTCCCATTCTCTTAAAGATGGTGTTTATTGTACCCCTACTTTTTGGGGGTGCTATTAATATTTGAGCTGGAGTTAACATATCGGCAATCATCCTCTGATTATTAAGTGCTACCACTTCATCTAAACTACCCGATAATAACTGGATTTATAGATAGTTGTTTCCAAGTTACTTTCTCACGCTACTAATGCTGACCACCACTGTCGAGGTCAGCAGTGCAGTGCAGTGTAACAGGCCAAAGAGCCTCTGCTGCTTATATAGAGGCATCAAGCATTCTAGTCCCTCCATACAGGTTAGCCATTTCAGAAGAAATATGGGGTTTGTTGGTGGTGATGGGGGCTGGGCTAGGCCATGGTCTAGGAAGGACAACACTATCAGATCACTGTCAATGTGCTGTGACCAGGGGCAAGGCCGGCGCTTCCATAGAGGCCAGTTAGGTGGCCGCCTAGAGCGCCAAGGTAAGCGCCCCCAGAAGTCGCCCTCCCAGCCTTCCGCCCTGCTCCCCAGCCGAAGCCAACCCGGGACAATGGGGGGCGGGGACGGGGGGCTCCACGTTCTGACATCCGGCGCGCGCCGGACGTCAGCACATGGAGCCGTCTAACCGCCCTCCCCCAGCTTCCCGGCTTGGTTTCGGCTGGGGGCTCCCAGCCAAAGACAAGCCGGGACGCTGGGGGGGGGGGCGGGATGGACGGGAGGACTTCAGGCGATGGACAGGTAACCTGTCTCCGCCTACCTGGGGGGGATACGGTGGGGTGGTGGTGAAAGCAGCTCACCTTGCCTAGGGCGCAAAAAAGCCTGGCACCGGCCCTGACCAGGGGGAGAAAAAGCAGGACACACACACAGAGAAAATAATCAGGCTAAAACATCATCAAGGTTACCAAGATGCAACATGGCTGCACAGTACTTTAGTCTATAAATATGTTCTGTAGCATTTTTAAAAAGCAATTCTAAGTAAAGTTAGACAGAAGTACATGAAGTTTATTGTTTTGTGCAGGTGTAAATATTAGACAGTGTGATTAAAACGTGCACATTTGTTAAGAGTAGCTATGTCCAACAACCTGAAAAAGAGCAGATTTTAAATGTCAGAGGTCAAAACCGACCTTATCATGTTGGGCTTTCAGTTCTTCATATTGCGTCTTGTATCTGCGTCCAATTTTCTTGACCTGAGTTATTGTTTTAACTTTGTCTTGGATGTCAGCCACTTTCACTTCCAGCTCCTTTTGAAGGGCCTCCTTTTCAACTTTGGTTTTTGTTAGGTCTTCTCGGAGGCTCTGCACCAGGTTCTGATTTGTCGTGAGGGATGCGCTTGCCCTGAACACAAATGGAAGGAGCAGCACGAGAGAAGGTGATTTTCATCTATTTTGCCAGCGGTTCTTAAACTAGTCTCAAGCTATGGTGGCTGCAGGAGCATCCCATACAAACCGGAGAAGAGAACCAGGGCCCTGGTTAATGCAGACAGCCATTCTGTCTGCTTCTGAGAGAGCCTGTGAGCTAGATTCAGATAGATGAGTGGAACTCAGCTCACGCAAGAGGGTTTGTTCTGGCTCCTCCTTCCTACTATAAACCCCTATGACCCCCTCCCTACCCTCTAGCCACTCCTGAGGGTCGATGGACCTTCTGGAAGAGCACATGATGGGACCCAGAGGGCTGGAGCGGGACAGAGAAATTTGGAGAGATCAATGAGGCTGCCTTATGAAAATGGAAGTGCCTTTCCACTTGCGCCTGCATGTATAAAACTGCCTTTCAGAAAGAGAGACTGGCAGAAACGCTCTAGAGTCTTGGGCAGAGGTCTTTCCCAGCCTGTCTACCAGAGATAACCCCATGAGAGATGCTGGGGCTGAACTAGGGACCTTTTGCACACGAAGTACGTCCTCTACCACTACATTACTGGCTCTTCTCCTACTATCAGCTTGCCCAAGTTGTTAGAAAGTAGTTCAGGTTACGTGCCATTTTTTCCTCTTTCAAATGGAAGGTTGAGCCACCAATCTCTTTAATACTGGAAATGCTGGTGATTGTGCCTGGGGCCGTATGCATGCCAGGTAATATGTTCCACTGATGTGTTGGCATTTCCTTAAGGTGAGGGAGGCCGCAGCCCCACTTAGGCAAGGGGAAGTAGGGTATCAGAGGGTAGAGTCCAATGCTGGCCATTTGATAGCAGAGCTGGCCACAAATTCTGGTCCACAGGTGGCCAGCCCTGCCGATTCCATTCCGCAAGCAGCTCCTACCGCTTGCAGAATGGGAATTTAGCACTTCCAGAGTCAAGTCCTGAAACAAGGTCATTTCTGGAAGGGGACCGCTCTCTTATATGGGCATCACTGACTTGCTAAGTACTGAACAGCCCTTCCATTTGCGGAATGGAACTGGCGGGGCCGGCCATACACTCAAGGCCAGCACTGGGTTCTGTCTTGAATCTGCAACTCCTTGGGTAAAGGCTGAGCACTTTCATCAGGATTAAAATCGCCATTCTCAATGTCCTGTGAACGAACTGCTGAGCAAGATCTTAATACTTTAAAAAAACAAACACCAGTATTTTTTTGTGGGAGGGGGAACCCACAAAAGAGGAAGGGGGAGAAAAGATATATAGAAAGAACATATAAAACCTAATCCTGCACAATAATCATTTACATCACTCTGAATACAAAAAGAAAAAGAGGGCAAAAGAAGTATTTAATACCTCCAGTTCAAATAAATACATTAATATAAGTAGTCCATATATCTAAATAAGCATCCATACAAATTTAACAGCTATAGGAGATACATTCAAATGTAGTAAGAGTAGAAAAATCTTCAGCAAGGTCTTCTTAATACTTATAGATGAACAATACCATTATTTCGTCCCGGCATTCATATCACTGCATTCAGTCTCTTTCAGTTTCCAACACATTCCTTGGAATTTACCTGGCGATTTCTGCTTTAAGTCTGCCAATTTCTTCACTCATCTGCTGTATACGCTTAGTGTTCACCTCCTTCTCTGAAAGAAGCTTCCGATACTCTTCAACATCTGTATCTTTTTGTTGGCTCAATAGGTGCTGGAAGAAGGTATTAAAGCAATCTTAGCCTTGGTTCTTACAATAAAGCCGGACAGGGAAGGGGGTGCAATTCAATGCAGATCCCGAGCACGTTTCGGACTGTGGCAGAACACAGAAGGGGATACGAACGGCATTAACTCAACTAACTGATTTGAAATGTGACATTTGAGCATCAAAACAGGTCCCTTTCCAAAGCTGCAAACCAATGCCAGAAGCAAGCATGTGGAAACCTCAGGGTCTGGATTCATGGGCTGGGATTCCAAAGAATTAGTTTAAGCACATTTGCTCGAGTGAGTTTTTCTGCTTTTTTCCTTTGAACAGCAGACTCCACATGCCACATCACCAACTACTTCCAAAGCTCTGCTCCATTTCCAGAGCAGTTGGCCGTGCTGCAATTGAAGGAAGACGGGGCAAAGCTACAACTGGGAGCCCATTCACACCAAGAAAAAGGGAATCAGGCACAGCTACTGGCTTTACCACCTGATGCTCATTTTTTTATCAGCATCAATAGTATCCCAGGCCTCCTAGATTCTCAAACAGCTTTTCCTCAAGCCCAGAGAGCCCCACACATTAATACACAACCTCATCACTGGTCTCCCTCCACCCAATGTTTCTGTAACGTCTTAAATGCTAGCCTTCCTGCTCTTACTCCGAAACACCCAAGAAAATGTGCAAATGCCTTTCCTCATAATCTTAGACCGCAACTGTTGTCATATCCTGTTTATCTTTCCTTTTCTTGCTCTTCCAACACTTAGCTACGTTCTCAGCCAATAAGGAACCTGCTTAATTTACTCTGTGGAAATGTCATCTATGTTGAGGCCCTGCAACAGCAAATGGTTCTAGAATGCAAGGTCACCTCACCTGGGTTCGGGCTTTCCAGCGTTTGACATCTTCTTCCAACAGCTTCTTCTCTGCCTGCAGCATCCCACTCTTCTCGCTCAGTTCAGCATTTGACTCTTGCAAAGGCAAGATGTCCGCTTCCAGCTTGCGCACCTAAAGCCATACATTTTTTGGAGAAGTTACTGCATGGCTTTGTTTCCCAGGCTAGTTTCCCATGCAGATCGTAACATTTTGCCTTAGGGAATGAATAGCCCCCTTGCTTAAAAATCTTTTAAGGTCTCCTCGTTTTCCGGGTAGGTAGATTATGGGGTTCTATGATACAGTGGCAGCTAGGTTTAAAATGGTCCATTTTGTTTAAGCGTAATTTCCATATGTAGCCAATAGTCAGATCTCATTAACTCCCCAGAACTTAAAGGGAGTCAATGTGGTGTAGAGCCAGTGTGGTGTAGTGGCTAAGGTATTGGACTGAGAGTCAGGAGATCTGGGTTCTAGTCCCCACTCGGCCCTGGAGACCCACTGGGTGACTTTGGGCCGGTCACAAACTCTCAGCCCAACCTACCTCACAGGGTTGTTGTGAGGATAGAAATGGCAGGTAGAATTATGAATGGCGCCTTGGGGTTCCTTGGAGGAAAAAAGGCAGAATATAAATGGAATAAATAAATAAATAAATAAAGGAGAACAAGCCAATCATTTTATAAAGTGTCAACAATGCACCAGTGTTCTAGAGTTCTGATGTAAATGAAAACCACAGATGTGTATCAGCGTATCTAATTGACAAGATCGATTAAGGGCACAATCCATGAATTGCGCTGTGATGTTCAGCTGCGTATTATGCAGTAAATGTAAATATATGCAAAGTTAATGGCTTATATTATGCATAAAGTTCCAGGAAGTAAGTAGGCCTCAATGTACTTACAATTTCTATGCACAGGTTATGAAAGTAGAAGAAGGGGGGGGGGGAATGCCTGAATGCTGATTGGACGGAGGAGGGGGAGTGCTTGGATTGGCTGTGTGAGAAGGGGAGGAGCTGGAGAAATAGAGCTATATATAGTTGTGGGCTGAGTGTGTGTGTGGGGGCGTTATGATTTTGTGAAGTGAAGGGTAGAAGTGATTGATTATAAGAGAGTTAAAGTGTATGACTCTGTGAGAGGCAGATGCTGAATAGAAAGATTTGGTGTGGGTTATTGTGCTTTAGAATAGATGGTAGTATTCTATAGTAGAACCTTGTAAGGAAGAACGGACAGAAACCATTACGCTTAGGAACCATGTAACCATACACATTTGAACTGAGGAAACCAATAAGCTTATGTACATGCACTTAAGTTAATAAATTCTACAACATTTAGAATTTAGAATTGAACATTTAGAATTGAAACAACTGGTGCGGTCTGTGGAGGAGAGAACAGTTAATGGTGGCAGCGGAATGGGAAACTGAGGGATAGGTTTCTGGGCTGTGGGGCCTAAAGAATAAAGGCAAGACAGGAGCAGCAGCAGTAGGCCAAAACCCTCATACACGTCATTAGCACAGGGGGGACTGAAGTGGTCCTGGGTGCTAGTGGCGTGGATAGTCCTGTCAGGTAGCTTGTGGGCATTCTCAAGTGAAGCCAAGGCAACACAGGTGGGCAGGACATCACATGCGCCCTCAGGGATCGCAAGTCCCCGAACCTGGAGGCTTGCAAGCATCCAATGCAGGGCAGGAAGAGTGGCAGAGGTGATCCTCACTTCCTCGTCCTCCCACTCTGAGTTTTTCGCTAGATGGGCTTTTTTGCCCATCTAGCTGGGGCACTTCAGAGGAGATGGGAAGGAGGCTGGAGAGGCATCGGGATAACTCCTATCCTGGCCCCACCAGTTTCCCCTCCTCCCCACCCACTGAAACGCCCCCTTTCCCTCTTCTCTGAGATTGAGTCCCCGACCTTGAAGAGCAGCGGATGTGGTTCTCTCCATGCTGGCTGCAAGGGGGAGGGGGCATTTGAGCCCCTCTTCCCCTCTCTGAGGTCAGACCACTGTCTCCGACCTTGGATCGGGGAATCCAAAGTATTGTCTAGGGGCCATAGGATCATTTTCTTAGGGTGTTGTTTTAGGGTTCTGAAAGCTGGATTTAAAATTCACACTGACTTTTGCTTGCATTTGCTGCAGCTCCTGTTCCAGTCTCTCTTTCTCTTCCCTCAACATCTTGTTGGTTTCTATCAAAACATGCATGGTCTCGGTCTTCTTCATTAGTTCTTCATGCTGAGCAATTGTTTTTGCTGTCACCTAAATTCAAAGCATTATTGAAATCCAAATTTTGAGAAAAAACCCAGATTTTTTCAGCTTAGATACACATGGAGTGCCATTATATTTCCTTGAAAAATTACTAGTGCATCCAATATTTATTACTGTAGCAAAAGTTACATTTTAAAAGTATAAACCATGTACAATATAGGTGACACCCCAGGCTCTTAACATTTGTCCTTTACATAATCCAGTGATTAAAACTTTCTACTCATTCAACCTTGACTTTTCTGCAGCAGAACCTCTGTGAACTGCACCAAAGATTCTTGGGCATCAGTGATCTAGGGTGCACAGTCAGTTCGCATGGAGCACCAGGCAGAAATCTCAAGGTTTTCCTGAATACAGTTGGAAAATCATGGACTTAATCTAAGCATTTCTCTTGACTTTGTTTTAAAGCGATATTCTGTACAGGCACATATCTCAAATTCTAGAACAGTAGCTTTTCTGAAAGTAGGCCAGGGATGTCACCCAGGAATTATCAATAACTTTAGCAGCATTCCTTGTAAACTGAATGTCTGCCAATACGATGCAACATTTGCAAGACGACTCTTAGAGCCAATATAAACAGAAGATACTTCAATCAACTTCTAACCAGGGTGACCGAAAGTGTATGTGTGTACATACATACCTGCACCTTCTCTCTCTCTGCATTCAGACTGTCCTGCAGCTCTTGAAGCTCCCTTTCCAAATGTTCCACCCTCTGGCGGTAGCGTAAGCTCTCCACCTGAGCTACCTCAAACCTAGTTTCTGCAATCTCCTTTTCTCTACGTATAAATCTGCAGTGGAAAGAAGCCGTGGGGTTAAAAGCCTCGAATTACTAGCTTGTGAAGGAAGCCAGAAAACAAATCATATGCCTGAGAGATGTTGGGGGCTTAGCTTTGCCTATACGCTTCCAGACAGAATTAAAGGTGCTGGTAATGACATTTAAAGCCCTAAACGGCTTGGGACCTCGATACTTGAGAGAGCGCTTCTCCTTATATATGCCTGCCCGAGACCTTAGATCTGTTGGAGGAGCCCTTCTCCGCATCCTACCAATGCAACAAATACATTATGATGGGACAAGGGAGAGGGCTTTCTCTGTGGTGGCACCCCCACTGTGGAATGCCCTCCCCTTGGAGGCCCGACTGGTGCCAACATTGGTTTCATTTTGACGCCAAGTAAAAACATGGCTTTTTAACAAAGCCTTTGATGGTTAAACTCACAGGCACATTGTTTTAACTGTATCTATTGCTTTTCAATTATATATTGTTTTAACTTGGACCATGGTTTAATTTGTTTTTAACTGTGTATATTTATTGTTTTATACTGTATGTTTTTATCTGTACGCCGCCCTGAGATCTTAGTGATATAGGGCAGGATATAAATATTATAAATAAATAAATAAATAAATAAATAAATAAATATCACATTGTAAGGTCAAATGTAGACAAAATATGAAATCATAGTTTAAGAAATGGAAGCAGATCATTGGATTGTGTTCTCTATCCATTGTTCTGTGTGTATGTGTGTGTGTGCACGTGAGAGAGAGAAAAAGAGAAACAGCACACTTGTAAGAGATGCTGGTCTTATTCAGATTTAAGCTAGGTTATGAAATGGAGTTGACAAGCACTCTTAAATTATAATTAGCAATCGTCACATATAATGCCCAAGCAGGGTAGAGGACAAATGGGGTGGGAATATGACAGCGGAGAAGGAAGGAGCACAGAATCCCTCCACCTCCTCCCAAGCCGTAGAAAAGGGTTGCCCCTAACAACCGGACCAGTCGTAAAATGCTTTCATTTTGTTAAATCCTTCCTGTCAGAATTCTGAACATCTCACACGTGACCCTGAAGCAGAGCACATAACTGGTACCATGCAAATACCGACCGATTAAAAAACCCATATCAGATCAATATACCTAAGAATTTCCACAATCTGCTCTTGTGATTTTCCCTCTTCGCTGAGGGAGACGTTTAACGCCCCTGGCATGCCTTCCTTCATTGAAGACGTCATCTTGTCGCTCAGAGTTTCCAGCTGCTCGTGCAACAGTCGGTTTTGTTTTTCTAAGTCTTCACAGCGAGATGCGAGCTTCGAAGCTTCGTCCTGCCACAGAAGATGAAAGCCGGTCACCACAGAAGCTTCAAAAACCCTGGGTTCAAAGGCGATACACATCTGTTAGGTTTGTGTGGGTCACGGCAACGAGAAAAGTAATAATACCTTCAGCATTCTCTCTCGCTCCTCCCACGAGGCTTTGCTCTCTCGCAACATAGATTCAGCTTTCTGGGCTGCGTCCTCCAACTGCTGCTTGATCGTGGAATTCTTAGCAACTTGCTCTTTGGCAGCCTGTAAGGCTTCAACGTCAGAGGCATGAAGCATCAGCTCCCGTTCGTACTTATTCTGCGCTTCCGCAGCGATCTTGGCCTGTAAGAAGCCACAGTTATCACCTCTTCTGAACTTTTCAGAAACTCAATAGCTTTCTTTCTTCCTTTCTAAAGCTGTCTCCCAAATTATAGGTTTCTGTTTGGTGACCGAAGTAATATTTGGACATATCTGTGGGGAAAGCAAAACCCACACCATTTCGAGGCGTGCTGCTGGTTCCCTTAAAATTTAGAGGCAGGTTAAAATAATGGGGACCAACATCCTCAAAAATACACAGGAAAAGGTAAAAAAAAAAAATTAGAAGGGTTCCTCTTGCGAAAAACACACTTTGATACCTCCAAGCAACTTAACACAGAGGCTCCAATCAGGTACTCTGTGTATATGAGAGTGTGTGCGTGCATGCTCTGTGCATTTGAAAGGTTACAGAATTATCTTCTCTATTGCTGCTGCCGTACGGGCTGAAATAATCTTCTTGCAGCAGCAAAAGTTTTTAAAATTTCAGAGAGAAGGTCAAATGGATTCAATAGGCACAAAACAGGGCCAACCAATTAAGCTTTCCTCTTTCCATTCTTGGATCCTTGACTAGGCGATGATGATTTTGTGGCAGCAGACCACTCATTGCACCTGTTTACATTTACGTTCCCAAGCAAGGTGTGAGATAGCATTACAATGTATTTCTAACATGTAGGTCATGTTTGTGGTCCCGGTGTGTGTCTCCCCCCCCCCCCTTTACATTGAGGTTCGGAGTATTTGTTCCAGGAAGGACAAGATGATTTCCCCTTTATAAAAAGGGGAAAGCAGCAGAACTTCCCATTGATGGGAGAAGTAGCGCATGTCAAGGTGAGGGTGGGGCTGTGAGTGGCTGAATCAAAATATAGGCTAGGAAGCGGTGTTCTCCAGCCCTGTGTCTCTGCGTTCAATGGCTGGTGCTGAAGCTGGATTTGAAAAGCAGAAGCCTTCCTGGGGAGAAGGAAGTGCTGGTATTAAAATTCAAAGCCCTAAACGGCTTGAGGCCAGGTTATCTGAAAGACTGCCTCCTCCCGTAAGTATCTGCCCTGACCCTAAGATTGTTTCCGAGCCCGATTCAAGGTGCTGGTTTTATCCTATAAAGCCTTACATGGCTTGTAACCACAATACCTGATGGAACGCTTCCTGACATGAACCTACCCGTACACTGCGCTCAACATCTAAGGTCCTCCTCCAAGTGCCTACTCCGAGGGAAGCTAGGAGGATGGAAGCAAGAGAGAGGGTCTTCTCTGTGGTGGCCCCCCAACTGTGGAACAATCTCCCTGACAAGGCCCGTCTGGCGCTGACATTGTTATCTTTTCGGTGACAGGTCAAGACTTTTCTCTTCTCCCAGGCATTTAGCAATATGAAATGAGCCTGGGTCTGTTTTTTAGGCTCATAGTTTTTAAAGTTGTTATAGTAGTTTTAAATGTATGTGTATATTGTGTGTTTTGTGGTTTTTAGTTTTTGTATATTGTTTTTAAGTGTCTTACTATTATGTAAACCACCCAGAGAGCTTTGGCTATGGGGCGGTATACAAATGCAGCAATAATAATAATAATAATAATAATAATAATAATAATAATAATAGAACAGAATACAGTACTGATGGGTCCCGTTTTCAGTGGCTGTACGCCAAAAAGATGCAAAAAAAATAACAGCCAATTAATCCTTTAGATTAGCACAAAAACAATGCTAGAGTACCCCAATGAGATTTGGCCATTTATGAGAATCATCGCCACGCAAAACCAACTGAACATAAAACTAATCCGATCGATACATGATTGATACCCTTCATTTAGGGAGGATTTAGAAACGTACTTGTTCCTGACAGTCCCGTTTAGCTTGTTGCTCATTGCTCAGAGCTGTGTTTGCTCTCTGAAGGGCTTCCTGGACTTCAGATTTCATACTGGAAAGGTTTTTCTTAAGCTCAGAAAGCTGCATGTGAAACATGAAGTATCAAATAGTCAAGGCTTTGTGTAAACCATTATGCTTTAAAGTTACAGTTGATAGGAACAATGAATTATGTACTTAGAAGTAGTTGTAAATGCATCACGGATTTGCTAAATTCAAGGCTGTTGTTTCTGCAGCACTTCAATTCTTTCTTTCCAAAGCTGTGCCTCAGTTAAGCAGCCTTAATACACTTCGAATCATACTTTTTATCTGTCTGAAACCCCCACTGCCATTACTAACTGGGCCTCGTCATTACATGCATGCTGGAGAGGGAGGCTACACATCAGATGATCTAACTGTGTGGATCCAGCTTTTTATTTCCAGGACTGAATTCAATAGTCACTATACTGTTTTACAGGAATCTTGTTATAGTAGACCCAGCTGAGACTTCCATCAGCAGAACAGGGAAGGAAGACTTGAATTCCCTCTGCCCACCCCCCACCCCCATCATAAAATCTACTTCAGAAGGCTGGAGGAACAGGGTTGAAACAGCATGGGAGCTGGGAAAGGTAATCACATTCTGCTGATAGAAGCCTCCATTGGATCAAAGAGCCTTCCGTCAGCAGAGGGGTACTAACTGGAAACAACCCATAATGCAGATGTCTACGCAAAACATGCTGGAGCAAAAAACCCTCACAATTTCCATGTTGCTCTAACTATGTCAAAATGTATATCTTCTTAATATGCGGTGGGTCAGTGATTGTTTGTTCTGCTGCAAAGCTTCGTGCAAGATGTACAGCAGACAATAAGAAGCTGAGCAATGAGCAGAGAAATCCATAGTACCTAAGATCTAAAAGAGCATGGAACTGGTTCAATGTGCCCAAGGGACTTAGAGGATTTATTTCTAGAATAGCAGCACCCCATCCATCCCATTGACAGCTTTTGAAACTGAAAGAACTTGCAAAAAGGGGAGAAGCACTTTGAATGCTTAGAGTGCGGAAAGAGCTTTGCTCACAGGACAAGCCTTAAAGAACATCAAAGAATTCACACAGGGGAGAAGCCCTATGAATGCACAGAGTGAGGAAAAGGCTTTGCTCATAGCACAAACATCAAGCAACATCAAAGAATTCACATGAAGAAGCCATAAAAGTTCTCAGACTGTGGAAAGCAATTCAAGCAGAGGTTGCACCTTGCCTCACATGAAATGATCCATTCAGGTGAGAAGCAGTATGAACGCTTTGTGTGTGGAAAGTGCTTTCGTCGGAGCACACAATGTAATTTGCATCAAAGAATTCACTCAGTAGTAAAGCTTTTTCAGTGCTCTGAGTGTGGAGTCCAGGACGTACTCTTGATTTGTTTTAAATGTTCATTGTTTTAACTTTTGTAAACCGCCCAGAGAGCTTCGGCTATGGGACAGTATATAAATGTAATAAACAAATAAATAAAGATTGTAAGATGGCATGGAAGCTTGCTCTTCACTCACACAAAGAAACCACACTAGTTATGCTCAAGCCCTTGTCTTTATATGAAATTCCTCTTCCAATCCTAGCCATGTTCTTTTGTTATCTACAGAGAAAGAAAAGTGCATGGCAGAGAAAACGCCTGCTGCTGTACCTGTTGTTCCATGTTTTCTATAGCTTTACGTTTCTCATCCTGCAATTCCTGTTTTTCCTTCTCTGCTTCCATCAATTTCTTTTCTAGTTGGGACTGATACTCGGACGATTCCTTCAAGCGGGTTTCAACAGTTGTCCGAACTTCCTCTGTCACCTGGACGGTGAGATCAATTCAGTTTAAAATGCACAGAATTCACTAGAGACATGCTCATATTCTATCATATTCCATATATCCTCCAGAGTGAAAAGTATGCTTGTGCTATCTAAAAGACAGGCAAACGCTTAAATTCTGTTATATTAGCCTCTCTCTGTCTCTGTCTCTTTTTTTTTATAGGGAAAAAAATACTGTTTGATGTAACAGACAAAGAACTAGTTGTTAGCTTGAGGAACTTGCTCTACAGATAAAGTCAGCCTGAGAAATACTCCTCTCTTCTTCTTTTTTAAAGGAAAAAAAAATACTGCTTGAATGTAATAGACAAAGGATAAGTTGTTAGCTCGAAGAAGTTGCTCTAAGGATAAGGCCAGTCTGAGAGATACTCCTGGGCCAACAGGATCTTTTATAGTCCCCCAGGGATAGGCCAATGAGAAGCAAAACACCAATAAAAATAAAAGATTTGCCACTGACCATTAGAACAGTCAGTATAAGTTGAAGGTGACAACCTAAACAGCCATTTGATGGTGCTGACTAGGAGGACGGGGGTCACCATTGCATCTCCGGATTCAATCCTAATCCACTTTAAAAAGATGGGCTCTGACAATATAGTTGAGTCCACTGTTTCAGTCCAGCAGAAAAGATGTATTAGCAGATTTTAAAGGTCGCCATGATACAGCAGCAATTCAGACAGGCTTGATGTGCACTGAACTCCGATTGCATACTGCTGCAAATGGAGGTATGCCAGCATATGGAGCGCTTATTTATTTATAAAAACATTTATATCCTGCCCTCTTGTCAACGACCTTCAAAGTGGCTCACGAACAACATTTAAAAACTGCCCATAAAATGAAAGCAGTACTTTCTTTTCTTTAAAACAAGCAAAACAAGAGGGCAATTTCACAACAGCCGAATCTTTAGAGCAAAACCATTCTTTTAGACCAAAGGCACTCTTTAGAAAGCCAAGATTTGGCTGCAGCAAGGTATACATGCAGACCTCATTGGGAAGGGTATTATTTGTTTATTTATTTATTTATTAGATTTTTATACCGCCCAATAGCCGAAGCTCTCTGGGCGGTTCACAACTCAGAACTCAGAACTCAGGTTCTGCCATCAAAATGGCCCCATCTCATATTTGGCTTGCCATGTTTTAGATGGCCCAGGACATATGTGTGACGGGGGCCATCAACAAGGGCTCAGTGACTGACCAAAACGCCCCAGCAGGTCTGCTCGTTAATGCATCCTGGGCTCAGAGTATTTAGTGGCTTAGACCATCAAAATCAGCATACTGAATTGGGCCTGGAAGGAAATTGACAGTCAGTGTAACTGAAATAGCATTGGGGTGATATGACCAGAAAGCCTTACACCAGACAATGGTTTGGCTGTTGTATTCTGAAGCAAGGAAGTTTCTGAACAATTTTCAAAGGCAGGCCCATATGGAGCGTATTACAATAATCCAACATGGACATCACTAGACCTGGTCATGGCCATTCGTGCACAGGAAAGGACATAGCTGGAGAGTCCTCCTGGCTACAGCTGTCACCTGGGCATCCAGAAGAGCTACCTCTGGAAGGACTCCCAAGCTTCGCTCCTGGTTCTTAAGGGAGCTTTTCTCTTCCTACCATAGGTCACAGTGAGAAAGCTGTACTTGCACAGGCTAATTTATAGCTAGCAAGTAGTATGAATAGTATCATCACCTGCTTTTCTTTGTTAAGGGATTCTTCAAGGCTCACAACCATCGCTCGGTACTGCTCCACGTTGCTTGTGGCGGTCTTCAGCCTTTCCTTTAAATCGTTGACTTGCTCGTCAGATTGCCTCAATCGACTCACAAGATCATCCATATCCTCACTTGTGCTTGGCTGGCCTAAAAAATTTAGAACCATTACATTAAATAAGTTTCCAAGGAATACCGTGTTAATGTTGGCCAGGTTTGCATGATCGGGGAAGGAAAACAGGCCATCGTAGGTTATTTTCCGAGCCGCGCATGTCAGTTGCGGACCGCATCATGACCATAATACAAATTGTTGAACTTTGTAAGCCAAGCATATGCGTTTCTTACATTACTGTCACCTAGACTGAATCCAAACCAGGTTATTCACACTTGGAAAGGAAAGGAACCTCTCGTGCAAGCACTTGAGTCATTGCTGACTTCCAGAGGACCGCCTGCTTTCGCTGACGTTTCCTTGGCAGACTTTGTAGCGGGGTGGTTTGCCATTGCCTTCCCCAGTCGTAGTTCCCTTTCCCCCAGCTAGCTGGGTACTCATTTTACCAACCTCGGAAGGATCGAAGGCTGAGTCGACCTGAGCCGGCTGCCTGAGAACCAGCTTCCGCTGGGATCGAACTCAGGCCGTGGGGAGTTTTGGCTGCAGTAACTGCTGCTTACCACTCTGCGCCACACGAGGCTCCCATTTAAAATCAGGGCGAAAAGTTCATCATGAAATCAACTCCTATTGATTCCAATGAGAAGTAGTGCAACCGAGTCTGTGTCCCTGCTGAAGATCATATAAACCTCCTTTAAAAATAATACTTGACAATCTTGAAGGAACAAGTAGACCAAGATAAAATTAAATGAAATAAGTGTTACTCAGAAAGTAGTCTGCATAACTGACAACATTCAAGCCCTATCTTAGGCGCTTGCCTCCTCAAATTTGGGCATACTGAATTCCACTGGCTTTAACAATGCTAAGGTTGCTGTCCCATGTTGACCAGTACTCGACAAAGGTTCAAGTTGGCAAACATTTGTTTTTTCTTACCTTCACCAGGAGTTCGCTGCAATGACTGGGAGGCCAACTGAGCCTCCATGTTATGAAGCTGTTGTTTCAATGTCGCAATGTCCTTTTGGGCATTCTTCAGCAGTTCTTTCGTATTAATGTGAAGGTTCATTTCAGTCTCAAGTTGCCTTTTAGTATCCAACAAATGAATCTGAATAGAAGCACACATACCTTACTTCAAAGTCAGACTGACCAAAATGTAACTCGGCTGGAAGCAGAAGTAGAATTTTTATATAAACCTTAGCCAAGGTTGAAGTATCGGTTTGGCCTCCTCTCTCAAAAACCCACCCATAATAGAATGCAATCATAAAATACTTCTAAAAGTGGTATCCTTGTTTTCATCACTAAACATGAAAAAAAAAATCTACAAAAGAATTTTTTTAAAAAGGCTTAAGTTACCAAGCTTCCTGTAAGCAGTTGAAACCAACCGCACTCTGTCCACAGATTTATTAAAAACTGGCCACCCTGTTTCCCATGTCTGCTATTTTGCATAGCACAGAACAGGGGCGCTGAACCTCTTTCAGCCTGAGGGCCGAATTCCATTTCAGAGAAGGTCCTGGGGGCCGCATGGTGGGTGGGGCCTAGGGCAAAAAAAGGGCGGGGCCAGAAATACCAAAAAAAATTAGCTGAAAGCTCACTGCCAGGAACAAAGCCTTAGGAGAGACATCCAACCTTTTAGAACGGGGGAAAGACAGCACAAAAAGTGAGGAACCACCAAATAAGGGGTGGGGCCAAGAGGAAGGGGCGTGGCCATGTGGGGAGCCCCAACGGGTTGGATTAGGACTCCGCCTGGGCCAGATTTGGCTCTGGGCCTAAGGTTCTGCACTCTCACTATAGAAGATGATTTGGAGCTGAAGTGAGTTATCGGATGCTCCTGGCTCTTTTAAGGGAAGGGGATCAGAAAGCAATAAAAGAGAGGCATAGAGAAGGTATACGAACTCTGCACCACAAGAAGTATCAGAAGACCGCAAAGACAGACTTGCCCAGTGATGACAAACCGTTCTAGCAAGTCCATAGTATGTGAAAGCGCCATTCTAGGGTGCTGTAAAGTAGATTTGCAGCCCCGTGTGCCTTGGGGTGGTCTTGCCTACACTCTATGAAGCTGCAGAGCAGGCAGCACTGAAGAAGAGGCAGGGAAGAAAAAAAGAAAGCCTGACTTTGTACCATACGCAGGTTCCTCCTGCTGCCCAGGAGAGCCACGAATGCCAGCTCCTTGTGTCAGCATTCAGCTTAAAACCATATCTGAGATCCACCTTCTTGCATCCCCGTCAGCATTGCCTTTTCCTGGATTCCAAACTCAAATGCGGCAATTCTAGACACCCTTCTCACCTTATGAAACAGAACTCCTCCCATTCATCCCTAACCTAGAAGCAGCCCCTGCCAAACCCCTGACATCCCCGATCCATATTGTTTACCCACAAGACAGGATAAGGTCACTTTTTAACCTTCTTATCATGGCACAGTGGTGGGACCATGTTGTAAAAACTGTTCACTGAACTTCCGTAAACCGCCCAGAGAGCTCCGGCTATGGGGACAGTATAGAAATGTAATAAATAATAACAACGAAGATTCCCCCTTTAAAAATCTTATTTTCACATCATGAGTGGCTCCAAAGACACATGAAGCTAAAGAAAATAGTTGCAGACACTGGGCAGCATCCAATACTGTCATTATGCCGCTACTCATTCTGTTGTGCCAGCAGGTCCCAATCCCCAGTGCAATGGGAACTTAGCACTTCCTAAAGCAACTCTGGAATTGAGCAGAAATGCTAGTTTCTGGAAAGGGGCAGGTCAATGGAGCGCCCTCCTGCAAGCTCTGTGGATCTGCCCAGTTCCGGAAATGAGCCCTTCCGCTCATTTCAGATTGCTTTGGGGGCCAGTAGCTTCCCACGCAGCCAGCATTGGATACAGCCCAATGTTCTGCAAACACTTGAGCAACAGTTTGCACGGTGTCGTAATAGGTAGGTGTGGCGTTACACCCCACAAGTCAGTTCCCTAATGTACGTCCAAATTTGTAAGTCTATTGTGTTTAGAATGTTGACCTGAGTGGGTGGAGATTGAATATCTTAGGAGGGGGGAGGAGGATTTATAAGGGAATGACTGAGGTGATGGTGGGGTTGTTGTTTTTGAAGTACTTGGGTTCGAGGGGAGAATTAGAGGATCAGGGTAGAGAGGGGTGTCTTTTGAGTGTAGTGTGCATATAGTCAGTTGGTGTATATTAAACAATCCTGATAATAAAGGAAGTTCAAGAGTGAAGCAGTGAGGGAAAGGAAAGCGTGTATAAGAGAGAAAGGATTGGATGAGAGGTTTTAACAAGGATCTGAAAAGTTTTATTATAAAACAAAGTCTGTGAACATTGAAATGAATTTTTATTCAGTTTGTTTTACTACCACAAAAAATCCCACGTGCCTCCTTGGCATTTATCATCTGAAGTTATATACCTATAACACCCGTTCTGACATTAATTCACCATCAGCACATGTAATTCACAGCGCATTATTTTATTCCTGAAATTGTTCCTGTGTAACCCCGTTCTCCACATAGTTTGTAGAAAGGTGGTGTTTGTCCCTCACCTCAGGCTCCTAAAGTGGTGGTGCTTAGCTTGAGCAGGGAGTGTCCGCAGACACAGGCCTGCTGTAAAGAGCCTGTGTCGTGGCAGTAGGTACTATAGCAGCTCCCACACTTGTGAAAGCAGAGGGATCTCTTTGGACTCAGTTTCAATTTTATGCGCATGTACAGGATACCTTTATATTCAACCTTATGATTTGAAGAAATGAGATATTAACTAATTAAACTCTCTTCTGGTATCTTGAACTAGGAATGAATCCAGGCTCATTTATCTTCCCTCTCAAACATCAGTAACTCAGGAAAGGAGAATCATGTGATCGGCTTGTGGCTTTTATTTCTAATACTTACATCTTGATTTTTGGTGAGGGCATGCCTTTGTTCCGCCTCATTTTCCAGTTTTTTCTTCAGCTGGGCTATTTCCCGTTCCAGCTTCTCTATTTGGTTATTGAGCCTCTGTTGAGTGTCTGTCTCGGCCCTTTCCAGTATCACCTAGTAAGAGCAAGACGTTTTTACATGGATCACCTCTGCCAAATCATGCTCAAGGGAGGTGAGCTTCCAAATAGTTTTTATTAAGCCCCTTACACACAGTAAACGTAAATGTAGAAACATATATGCAGTTCCAGAACAGGTGTTCCCCGCGCACCCATTATTGTGACCGCAAAGCCAGAGAGTATGCGGAAAAAAAGACGATAGAACATACCTGAATAGATTGTAGATTAGTAAGCAATAGATTTTGTCCCCTTTCTTTCGCTATTAAAGATTCTCTTTGCTGAGTCAGACGAACCTCGGCCATTTTCAAGATATCTTTTTCTTTTTTCAAATTCTCGGCTCTGACCTTAGGAAGAGATGACATTTGATTCAGTGAATTTGAATTTTATTATTCAGGCAACCCAGCATGGGTTTTAGCCAGATACAAGAGTCGTGATTACATTACATTACATTACAGCATTGTACTAAACTTCAAATATTGAACTTTTACATATAAAACATCATATATGGTGCTGGGATTTTTACCAGCAATCTTAGTTATCATCAGGGGACACTAAGTCTTTCCTAATTTTTGCTGCTTTCGCTGCAAAGCAAGCCAGGTTTAACGAGATGGATTTCGCAGTGTTTGTGAATAGGTAGCCAATTTTATCCAGATCTGTATAATGAGTAATTGAAGCCAGAAATCTCACTAGATGTTTATAGCTAGGGGTGTTGTATAGTTTACAGTATGGAACATAATGAACTGTACCCTCTACTGCTTGGTCACCACAAATACATAAACGTTGTTCTCTAGGGATGCTTTTGAAACTCCCCTCTTTAAAGTTGGATTCAATGTTAATTAATCCAATCCTGGTAAAGTTAAGTGCTGATATCTAAGTAGATCTAAGTTATTCGTCTGAAACCTCAATTCACATTAATATCCAGTCATTTGTGTATATAAGGCCAAAATAGTTTAATAACTCATGCTTAGTTAGCTCATCTGTTCCCTAAATACAAAAATGTATCAACCAGCTCTATAAATGAAGACAAGTGTATGATTCAAGGACGCTAAAATCTTCTCTAGCTATTACTACTGTAAAGTACCTACAATTCTGCCATATTCGTCCTCCAAGGGGTCCCTTGTAGCTTACATACTTTGTCTCTTCTTGACTGACAGGGATTGGCTCTCATCAATCAATCAATTAAAGCAGGGGTAGGCAACAGGGTGCCCGTGAGCTCCAGTTCACCCTTGGCCGCCATTTTTGGCACCCACCAAGATGCCCAACCCTTCCCACTTTTATTTTATTTTTATTTTTTTTTACAAATTTTCTTACCAGTAGTTAGGATTGCTTCAAAGCAAAGTGCTCCCATGCTCTTTCCCCATAAATGCCTCTGGGCCACACATGGGGGGGGGGGGGGTCAGAGCTATTCTTTGGAAATGAAGATGGTGGGTAGCTGCAGGTTGATGTGTTCTTCTGCAGTGCATCCAGCCACCAGGAAGAGGTGCTCAGGACAGTTTGTCAAACTGCAAAATGTGCCCAGGCCCCCCCAAAAAGGTCGTCTACCTTTCAGTTAAAGAATGTGCCTCTTGCGCAGTCACGAAAAAAATGGCAATTAACAGAAATGAACTGCACTAGTTACCTCTGCCACAGCTAGTTTTTCATTGGCTCCTCTCAAGTCTTGTGTCATGGTGTTGATGATCTGTTCTTGCTTCTGAGTGGTTGCTGAAAGCTTCTGGATTCTCTCGTGCAACGATGTTATCTCTCTCCGATAGCCTTCTACGTTATCTTGCAGCATCTCGTAACTTTACAAGGAATTAACATAGGTAAGACTTAGTTTGACCAATTTGGCATGACAAAATAAAATAAAAATTACAAAAAGGTTTCACTAAAATCATAAAAGGAACAAACAAAGTGATGGGAAAGTCCAACAGGTTTTTACAGTGGTAGAGTTAATTGATAAACCTAGGGACTTCGAAAATAGCAAAGTGTGCCATAAATATAACTACCATTTTTAGATGATATAAAACAGGTGGGTCCATGGAACAAAATGGTGCAGTGTGGAATGCTTCATTTCAGGGTTCCAGCTCTCCTCCAGCCCCTCCCTGGTTATCCTTCCCCCCTCCAACAGTCAGTCAGTATTCCATGTACAACAAGCTTGTATCGTCCTCATGTACTAACATCGTCCTCATGTGCAGTTTCTGAACAGTTTTCAGATATTGTACGAATCATGGTTACCTCAAAAAAGGAAGGAAGGCGCACTACCCAGCATGGCCACCTCCTAACCTTAGGTAGATCAGACATTCTTAGGCCTGCCCTGTTCCTTGAAGTAACTTTTCCAACTACAAGGGGCCACAGAACTGTGGGTTTTGCGGTACAGATAGCATATGCTACTTCTAATGAGGGAATTGTGAAGTTAATTGTACAGGAGCCTTTTATTAGCACGCCTAAACATTGTCTTACCGCTTGGAGGCAAATTCAAGTTGGGTGGAAATCTTTGTATTCTGTGACCTCAAGTCTGTAACCTGTTCTTGAAGCTTCTCATTTTGTTCATTCAGCAGTTTGTCATTCTCTGCTTTTTCTTTCTTGTAGCTCTCAAAAAATTCCTGCAGCTGTAGAGAGTGTTGTCCACATGTTAACAGATTCAACGGTGAAATAGAAAAGTGCTAGTTTTGTGTGTGAGGATAAATGTATTTGGAGAAAGACCAATTGGTACCTGCTTAAGAGCGGCCTTTGCTTCTGCTGCTTCCGTTGACTCAGAGGCTGCTCCAGAAACTGGCGTTGACATGGCCTGAGGAGTGCCTGATAAGCGTTTAGGGGTTGACATCAGAGACATTTCCTCTGGCAAGATGCTCGGAACTATACAAAACCAAAAAAGCATAATTTACAACCCAGAGAGAAGAAATCAAAATATCCCTTGTTTATTACATGTTTATACTCCCCTGCCTCCAAGGCGCTCAGGCTGGTGTGCTTGGTGCTCTCCTCGCCCCACCCTATTTAATCCTCACAACAACCCTGAGAAGCAAGTTAGGTTTAGAGAGAACGACTGGCCCAAGATCATCTAGGGAGCTTCAACCCAAGTCCCTGTCCAACACTCAAGCTGCTATCCCACATTGGCTCTCGTTCACATTCATTGGCCAGAACTTCCCGTAATGACACTGTAGTGGGTTCTGGAATTCTGCACTAGAAACCCCAAATTCTAAGACCAAAGTCCACGTTTTTGTTTAATTTAGGCCCCATGGTTTGACCAAATGATCACCAAGGCATTACAATGCATTACAATACAGAATCAACCCAGTAGTGCCTGTTCCTCTGGCTAAGGCCAGAAGGCAGAGTGTTTTTTTCTCCTTTGCTTCCTGACTGGCAAGGCATTTCTACAATGGGGTAAATTCTACGAACAGGACAAATCTTCATAAATATACATAGGTGTGTCGTATCTGTGCACAACTGCACAATTTGTCATTGGGAATTTCAATTCTTTTGGTGAATGACCAGAAAAGAAAGATTAGAAAGACACAGAATGGGGGTCAGGGAATTGTCAGCCATACCCTATTCGAGGTACTGCATTCCCATTAAAACATCATTTTACAGAGAATGGTTGTTATTGGGTGGATTAAAAATATAATAAAGAAATAACAATTTACAGCTTTCACAATGAGATCACTACTACATATCTAGCTCTCCTGTTACTGTTTGCTGGAAGGCAGGTGGCTAGTCCCACAGGTAGGGCAGGTCTCTTACTGCCTTCCCCAACCTATCTAGAACTCCTGTTACTGTTGCGCACATAAGTTTCATCTTCCTAGCTCAGAAAAAAGGGCTGCCATAATAAATTTAAAGCATGAGCTTTTACAGTGCTACAAAACTCTTTGTTGTTTTGCTTCAACAGACGAACAGAGCTATCCCTCTGGAAATCCTCCCAGTTAACATTCTTGAGGATGGCACATGTCATAATCTTCTCGACCTTACAGAGACTGGCTGGAAGTGTGCTGTTCTCCCCAATTCCCACAGCCTCTTGCAAAATTCTCAGCTAAAGCTTTTGGAAAATAAAAAAAAATTAAATCTCATGTGTTGCTGAACACATGGCTCAAAACTGAAATTGTTTCTGCAAGATCAACTGTGACGTACGCAAAGAAACTGATGTAATATAAAATGTGACATTGGATCTGAACTCTTCCTCCACAGGAGTTTAGCAAACTGCTCCAATCATTAACCTGAAAAAAGGTTAGGACAACTTTGGGGACATTTCTACCCACTCTGTTTCTCACTGTATGTCACTAGATCATCATCAGCCTAAACCTTACTTCTGTCATAATTCATCAAGGCATGTTTGCATTATGGATCTCACCCTACCTTGCAACGGAATGTTAACTCCAGTTGTTTGTGCCAGTAAGATGCGATACATATCACGCTGACGAACTATGGAGTCCACCAGCTGCATCTGGTGGTGGCGTGACTCACGCAACTTTTCTAGCTCAGTGATAGCTTCGCCAAGTTGACCCTGAAGCTCAGAAATCCTGTTATAGCCAGAAAACAATTTTTTACTAATCTTGAAATATGAATTTTAGGCAGCCAAAGATGATTAAAATCAACAGAACGTTGGTTTAATGGACATAATGTTGAACTAGGAGCCTGGAATCCAAAGGGCAGATATGAGCTAGGCTCCCTTATCGCAACGTGTACAAAAAGGTTATGGATAGGGCTTTAGAGATGCGGAAAATTCCCTGAACGCATTCATTCAATATCAAAATTCTTTTAGCTTCTTCACATTTTGTTCCTGAACAGTAACTCCAGATTCTCTCAAATTGTGCTTGTGAACTTCTGTGGCAATTCTAGGCATGAGAAAAGATGATAGTGTCAAGACTGAGAAGCTTTTAACAATAAGGGCTAGAACCTTGATGCAAAAAGCAGCAATGAGCCAGCACAGGGACAGAAAAAAGATAATAAGCTTAGTGAAAAATCGAAATCACTAATATCTACTGAGGTGCAAGCATGGCATCATTAGCTGCAAGTTAATGACCCTGTTCAGACGACACACTAAACAATGGTGGTTAAGCATTTTGAGCTAAACATTATGGCTTAGCGGGTCAAGTGAACCATTCCTAACCATGGTGGCTACATAACCACGGTTTAAACACACTCACTAACCATTTGCTGCAAAAGGGTTAGCAGCCTAGCCATGGTTTAGCATGTTGTCTGAACAGGCCCAATTTGTGCTATCAAAAATGTTCAGAGTTACCAAAAGAAGAGTACGTTACAGATACGACCAAGGCAACAATAGTGTGTTTGACCCATTTTCACATTTTGCCATTAAAGATTTAAATAGTTCTTACCAAATTACTTTATTAGAACAAGAATATCAGCATGTACAAGAGCCTTGTTTCTGAATGTTTAAGCACATTACCAACGGTACATACTTCGATGAAGTGGTTTCTTGCTCCTCTTTCTCTTTAGTTTCACCCAGCTCTCGAAGAGCTACTAAGAGGCGTTGATTTTGCTGTTGAAGCTCCTCAATGTTTCTGTAGGAGACCAGGTGCTGGCTTATTACTTCGGAAGAGCTGCTGATATCAGCAGAACTCACTTCTTCATCACGGATAACATGATTGCCTCGGGCTTCTTCGAGTTCCATCAAAAGCACTCTTATCTTTAAAAAGAAAATAGACCATTCATACTAGAGAACTACAGCTTCCAATGCTCTGTTGGAATAGTGATGGAAGGGGAAATCACACCAAATAAAGCTAAGGGTTAATTTATTCTTAGTTAGTAGGTGCAATAGCAAGGGTCACTCAAGGTGCACAGCTCACTAACAGGTCTGGATGCACCAGGGAGCCTTGGGTTCAAACTGGGATCTCACAAGGGGTGGGGTGGGGGAGGAATGGCATCTATGGTTTTAATTTTTGTGAACCGCCCAGAGAGCTTCGGCTATTGGGCGGTATAGAAATGTAATAAATAAATAAATAAATCTAGCAGCCTGGTGGAGTCAAACCATTTCCCTTTTTAGCCTGGGTTCTTTGTGTATAAAAAGACTAGCATATTTAGTATGTTCTGTAGTAGTAGTGGCTTCATTCTACGCCCTTATCTGGACAGAGATAGCCTAGCTACAGTTATCCATGCTCTGATAACCTCTCGTTTGGATTACTGCAATGCATTATACATGGGGCTGCCTTTGAAAACGGTCCGGAAGCTTCAGCTGGTACAAAACAGGGCAGCCCGTTTACTAACAGGGACTGGCCGATGAGATCACATTACGCCAGTCCTTTTACAACTTCATTGGCTGCCAGTCCAGGTCTGGGCCCGATTCAAAGTGCTGGTATTGACATTTAAAGCCCTAAACGGTTTGGGGCCAGGTTATTTGAAGGAACGCCTCCTCCCATATGTACCTGCCCAGACCTTAAGATCATCTACAGGGGCCCTTTTCCGTGAGCCCCTGCCAAAGGAAGTGAGGCAGGTGGCTACTAGGGGGAGGGCTTTGTCCACTGTGGCACCCCGGTTGTGGAATGAGCTCCCCAGAGAGGTCCGCCTGGCGCCTACACTGTACTGCTTTCGTCGTCAGCTGAAGACCTTTTTATTCTCTCAGTATTTTAACACTTAATTTTAACTTAAATTTAAATTTTACTGTTCTAACTCTGTATTTTAATCTTATATCAATTTTGTTGCGTGGTTTTATCCTGGTTGTGCTTTTTATACTGTATTTTGTAATTGTGCTTTTAACATGTTGGTTGTTTTATTATGGTTTTAACTTTTGTGAACCGCCCAGAGAGCTTCGGCTATTGGGCGGTATAAAAATGTAATAAATAAATAAATAAATTCTGTTAGAAACCTAGACTGATTTACATTGCTGTCACACTTCTGGCTGCTTAGTCAGGAGACTGTTTTATGACCTGTATAGTTTGCCAAGTTCTTTATTTTTTGGATTCAGCCGGCTTTATTCAGCTATTTCTGCTAACACGCTGCATGCCAATTACTCAGGTTTCTCTGTCTGTGTGTCCATCCCCTCTTGTGCCATCCAACCTGAAAAATATTACCTGCTCTGCAAAATCTGCTGCAGAAAGTCCCCCAACCCTTGGGATCTCAGACTATGGTTTTTGGCAGAATATCTACTCTGGCTCTTACTTCCAAGTGAAACAGTTAATCAGGTCAAAGGCTTGCAGGAATGTGCTGTCCCCGAACTAACCTGTTGTGAAAGATCTTTGACTTGGATTTCAAGTCTCTGGTTCTCTCTTTCAAGCATAGAGGCTCGCTTGTTTGCTTTATCAGCACCTTCTTGCAAGCGCTGGATTTCCTGTAAATCAAATAAAATCAATAAATTAAAAGCAGCAAAACAGCTGACTCAACAAAAAAGCAGCCAAAGCCACATTGTTAACCTGTTTGTGGGATGTCAGAAGGAAAAATGGCGGACACACACAGCCTGTGGAAACAAGGTATTCCACAACTCCAGGGCAACAGACAAGGCAGCTCTGAGAGGAGGTCAATCTGGTCCACAAGTAGAAACTTGAAGCAGAGACTCCTCCAGCGATCTCAGATTTGGGTGAAGCTCAAATGGCAGTAAGTGCTCCCTCACACATTACTCATCCATCTAAACAGGCCAATGTTGATAGTCACTGGACCTGTTCAGTCAACATGCTAAGCCATGGTTAGGCCGCTAACCCTTTTGCAGCAAGTGGTTAGTGAGCGTGTTTAAACCGTGGTTATGTAGCCATCATGGTTAGGAACGGTTCACATGACACACTAAGTCATGGCTAAGTCACACAACATGCTAAGCTATAAGGTTTAGCTCAAAACCCTTAACCATCATGGTTTAGCGTGTTGTCTGAACAGAGCCAATAAGAAGAAAACTGCCATCACACTTGCAACAAATCAACTACAAATACATCATTGTGTCAGGGAGAATGCTTCCTAGGCTAGAACACTAGTATGCTATATGCATGAAGTTTAAATATGTATATACAGGGGACCATTTAAATACATAATCCCCAATTGCAATCTGAAGCGGTCCAGTCCAGTCAAAGCTGCACTATGCATTTTGGCCACAATTGTGGATCTCAGGTCCAGAATACAAACTCTAATTATCTGCTACAATTTTACCAGAAATGTTGTGGGGACGGGGAGAAACAGCAGCTTAATTATGTGGCTATAAATTGTCCACAATAGTTAGGTCTGAAATCAGAAATGGGTGGGAAGTTCTAGAACTTTCTTCAAGGAGTAGCTGTACATGAAAAAAGACTCACTGGTCAAAACCAATAACATAGCTGGATAAATTTATAAAAGATATTTTATTTTGAATCCTAACTTCAGTTACTTTTTATACTAACCTTCATAGCTTGCTCAAGTTTCGCAGAAAGACTTGCTACAGCTTTTTGCGAGCGTTCGTATTCTTCACGTTGACGCTTCAGAATGGGTGCTTTGGCTTCTACCTCCTGCACTATTTCATCCAAGTACTTATTAATCCTCTTATTCTCTAATTTTTCCAGCAGCAGCTGATCCTGCGCTTCTATGTATGCATTGTAAAGCTGGGTGGAAAGACCAAAACACATGAACAATTCACCTCTCCAACATGCCAGCTAAAAAAGACAGGCATCAATTTATCTACTGGCACACATGTAATCACGAGATATCCTGTTCCCAGCATGTGTTCTGTTACTGTCTCGCCAATACCCTTTTGGAGAACTTGCCATGCAAACGACCCATGCAATCAGCCCCCACCCATGTGGTCATGTCATTCAACTCCTCCCCCACCCACCCCCAAATCCATAGGGTGCTTCATTGAAAAACAGATCTGACAATAGAAAGTGATTTGGCCAACAGCAAGGCTGAAACAAAACAGAGAGGAACAGAGGCTTCAGATAAACTATTTAAAGCTGGAAGGTCTCGTTACAGGACCAATGAACTGATTATCCAGCACAAGCAAAGTATTCGTTTGGGACAAGAAGACAATATTCCCAGGAATCCTTGCTGTTCACTTTCAATAGCTTACAATATCTATCTTCAACAGCAGCACTCATTCATTCATACACATGGATAAATGCACCGAAATCAATGGGGTGTGCATACTTGCAAATTTGTGCAAATTTGCAGCTAGCAAGTGTACTTTCTTCACAAGTCATCTTCTCAATTGAGTCCATGAAGAAGGCCTTCATCTTTGCAAACAGCTACCCCACAATGCGATTTAGGAAGAACCCAAATGTACAAACTGTGCACACCATAGCCTCCTTCCTTTCCCTAGAAGGATCACGCTCAGAGAAAACTTATGAGGAGACTTTATTTCTCCTAGAAGAGCATTCAATTTAAAAATGGTCCCAGTGAATGAGGCTACAACCAAACAAAGACACACGAACTTGCAAGCTGTACCATCTACTTATTTCCTACCTCCGTTAATTTCATGCCAGGCTTTACCACCTTTGCTACTGCGGCAGCCGTAGGAGACATAGCCGCCAGCTCGTCCTCGGAAAGGATGGCCCCTAGTACAAAAAAAAAAAAAAAGGCCATCAAACATGTTTTTATAAAATGATCGTCATTACAGTGGGCAAACGAAATATCAAGGCTTCAAACTATGTGCCCTATTTTAATCAACACCTTGGCTGCATTCGAACACCATGTGCAAGTTTAGCCAGATGTGAGCAATGCCTCCCCACCACCACCGTCCAGTTCACACCCTGCTCTCCCCCTCATGCACAACCAGGAAGAGTCTGGAAGCTTCTTCTCCCATTTTTAGTTAACCACAGCTTGCCATGTTGTCTAAACCTGAAACTGTGGCTAATGTTAAGGGTGATTAATTTAAACCAGCTCCGGAAGCCACTATTTGAAATTGGTGTCTTTTCAATTAACTACAGTTAATGTTAACCACAGTTTGTCAGTCTAGATCACAAACTGCAGTTATCCAAAAGTAGACGCAATGCTTTTGATCCGCTCGTCCTGGTGGAGGTGAGAGTGCATGAGACTAGGCTTGTTCACATCTCACTAATCATTTAGCGTGACGTCCGAATGCAGCCACTGAGAAAAGTGACCCTGCACACCCACGTATGTGCAATCTCTGAATAAGCTTCACTGTTTTGGTTATCCTGTTTCTCAGCCTTCAAAGAAACAGCACACTGGAATTATTGAAGTATCTATATTAAAAGCAAAAAGAGTAAAGGGGCAAGAAGATTGCTCAAGAAAACCGTCTATATCCTGCAAATAATATTGAACATTATCACAAAACTAACTGGTTTTCAGAAGAGCTTTGGATATGGATTTCCAAATGCAAGAACAGTACAAAGTACTGTAGAGTAAGGTTATTTGTAATGCTAAATGTTCACTTTTTTATGAAGTCAATTTCCTAGGTGTCAACAAACCTTTACGCTTGGTGGCTGAAACCAAATCGTTTGCATTGTCCAACTCTTTCTCCAGCTTGCTTATCTTTTCCTTCAGTTCTTTTTCCACTGCAGCCTTCGATTGCTCCATCTCAGCCAAATGTTCTTGGATTTCTTTATTAGCTGAGAATGGTAGAAAAATAAATTGCTGACACGTCTGAAGAGTACATAACACTGCAAGACAATATCAGAGGTGCTAAAGGCACAATCCTATCCATGTTTTAGATAGAACGTGGCTGAGAAATGCTGGGAGTTGTAGGACTTTTTTTTTTTGTATATTCATACATAGGATTGTACCCTTAATGTTAAGGATGGGGAACCTCTGGATCACCAAGCTGGCCCATCAAATGAGGCCCATCCCTAAAAGCCCTACCCTCTGAGGGGAATCCCTGCTGTTATCTCTAATCACTGGTTGGAGATAACAGCCTGGATTCCCTTCAGTGTGTTGCTCGCCCTCCTAACTGGAAGGGAGAAAGGCATAGGGGAATTGGAATGATAGGACATAACATCAGGGATTCCTCTCCCCACTAGCTTCACCAACCCCACATCCTCTCCTATGAAGGAAGTCGTGGGCCAGGCAAGGCCACGTCGACGGAGGCATCAGCTGAAGGAACGCAGCTCCAGACATCACCTCGGTTGGGGAAAGCGGTCATGCAGCATAGCTGAAGCTCCGCTGGAGGAGCCTCCTGATGTCATTTGGCTAATGGAGGGCTGCTGTTTGTGTGATCCATCCATCCATCCAGAACTAGCTAACCACACCAGATATAGGTGATGACTGAAATCCCCTCTTTTAGCAATATAATTTGCAAAAACATTGGGCAAGAAAAGACCTGAAGATCAAGACCTGGATCCAAATAGCAAAAAACAAACAAACCCAAAAACCAAAACCAAAACAAAACAAAACTCACCCAATGTCACACTGAAACTGATGAAAGTGTCAAAGGCAGGTTTGATATGGAATGAGAGTCAATTAATGAACTGGCTAGCAATTTTAATAATTCAATATATTATGTTATTTGCTGCTTTGGTTTAAACCGAAATTGACTCTTTAAATACTGTGTCATTGTCATCTGGATGTTGTCAGAGTCCCTGAAGACTCTATGGAGGTATGTTTTGGCTGGATATACATCTTAAAAGCAAATAACAGTAAACAACTCCACTGGCCACAGAGAAACCCTTTAGCATAACTAAAGAGCTCTTTGGATTCCTAGTCTTGATTTTTCTCAGATTTAAATACTATAACTATAAAAGACGGAAGATACAAATAAGCTGCTAAAAAACAAAGGCGATGTTCTCCTATTCCTCACCTTCACCTGCCTCTTTCAGAAGTTTGTGAAGCTCCTCCACCGCTTGAGTCAACTCATTGCTTTTTGACTCCAGGTCATCTGCAGCACCCTAAAATGTAACATGTTGAAGCACCACATAATCAAATATATCGGCAAAAATACGCAGCACTTTTTAAAGCCTCAGGACATAGAGAAAGGGCAGATTGGGCTCATAGGATATTGTGGAGATTTGGAAGGGGGAGTTTGTAGAGTGCAAAAATTAGACCCCTAGCAAACAGAAGCCTAACCTCAACTCCTCTGCTAAATAAGTTGAAATAACATATATCATGCATATTTTCAAGCTTCTCTCAACTCGTGTGGCACAGAGTGGTAAGCAGCAGTTACTGCAGCAAAAACTCTCCCCACGGCCTGAGTTCGATTCCAGCGGAAGCTGGTTCTCAGGCAGCTGGCTCAAGTCGACTCAACCTTCCATCCTTCCTAGGTCGGTAAAATGAGTACCAAGCTAGCTGGGGGAAAGGCAACTGTGACTGGGGAAGGCAATGGCAAACCACCCCGCTACAAATTATGCCAAGAAAACGTCAGCGAAAGCAGGCATCCCTCTAGGAGTCAGCAATGACTCAAGTGCTTACACAACTATACTGTTCAAAACAGACATTCTATGGAAGTTGTCAGATTCTGTGCTTTGAAACAGACTAATAACGCAATTTATGATGTGGCGATATAAACTTGTCACAAGCAGGATCAGTATTAAGACATTCTGCATGAAACACACATAAGCTGTGCGGGCAAGCCACACACCCCAAAAACTGGGCCTCTATGGATTCTTCATGCAATGTTTACTGAGATACCAAGCTGCATTTTTTTTCTTCGAGATGAGAACACTTAAGAAAAATCAAGTCACTGCTAAATAACAGGTCACCTAATCTATTATCGTTCTCGCTCAAATTTCCCATGAGATACTTGCTTTTAATATGTTGCATTTCATATTAGTAAATGAATCCCAGCAGGCAGAAAAGTGGGTTAAATCTCCATTGATACAGATATGCAACATATGCAAAATGAAAATGAGATAGGACCAATGTCTACCCCAAAGTTTCCCAATCCTATAATTGAGGGATCAGGATCAACCTGTAGCCTCATGCGTTTGCTCTAAAATCCCTCCTTTTTTCACTTTTCGGTATTATCCACGGTTAGCGTTACATCTGCACCAAGGTTAATACTAATCATGGTTACTTTTAAAACAGAATCAGATACCACAGTTAAGACGATTTGCAAATCCTAAAGATTAACGTATTAACAGGATTTATTTTTTTTAAAAAATAAAGGACCTCAAGAGCTAGGCACTCCACAGCGGTTATACAAAGAACAAAACCTGCCTGCAAACTGACAGTGCAAAGCTGATGAAGCTAACGACGGTTGGTGTCAGCATGCCCTGCGCACCATGGTTAATGCAGTAAAGGGAAGGAAGGGGGCAATTTTGCAGGAAAGAGTTGGAAGTGAGAATGCGCTAGACATCAGCACCGATGGATGGTGCACATGCTTCCACATTGGTTTTGTCTTCCTTTTATTATTATTTATTTATTACATTTATATCCTTTCTTTTTTCCTCCAAGGAACCCAAGGCGGCGAACATAATCCTCCTCCTCTCCATTTTATCATCACAGTATCAACCATCCTGTGAGGTAGGTTGGGCTGAGAGGCTGTGACTGGCCCAAAGTCACCCAGTGGGTTTCCATGGCCAATTGGGGACTATTATTATTATTATCATTATTATTATTATTATTATTATTATTATTATTATTATTATTATTATTATTTAATTTATTTATTTATATAGCACCATCAATGTACATGGTGCTGTACAGAGTAAAACAGTAAATAGCAAGGCCCTGCCGCATAGGCTTACAATCTAATAAAAGCATAGTAAAACAATAAGGAGGGGAAGAGAATGCCAACAGGCACAGGGTAGGGTAAGCAGGCACAGGGTAGGGTAAAACTAACAGTATAAAGTCCGCACAACATCAAGTTTTAAAAGCTTTAGGAAAAAGAAAAGTTTTTACTTGAGCTTTAAAAGCTGCGATTGAACTTGTAGTTCTCAAATGTTCTGGAAGAGCGTTCCAGGCGTAAGGGGCAGCAGAAGAAAATGGACGGAGCCGAGCAAGGGAAGTAGAGGCCCTTGGGCAGGCGAGAAACATGGCATCAGAGGAGCGAAGAGCACGAGCGGGGCAATAGTGTGAGATGAGAGATAGGAAGGAGCTAGACCGTGAAAAGCTTTGAAGGTTAACAGGAGAAGTTTATATTGGATTCTGAAGTGAATTGGAAGCCAATGAAGAGATTTCAGAAGTGGACTAACATGGTCAGAGCGGCGAGCCAAGAAGATGATCTTTGCGGCAGAGTGGTGAACAGAAACCAACGGACTGATGTGAGAAGAACCCAGATCTCCCGACTCCCAGTCCAACACTCTAGCCACTATGCCATACTGGCTCTTTTCGCCCTCTCACACCCTAAAATAATCCTTCTTGGGGTGCTCTCTTGTCTATGGGCTGTGGGAAGAAAAAGTAGGCCCAAGCAACCACAAGCTGTAAATTACTGGTGAAACTCCAAACACCCTGTCATCTGGAGTTAGGCAGGACTGGAACTGAGCGGGAGCTCTCTCCCACACAGATTGCACTATACAAGTTTAGCCATTTACATAGCCCTGCCTGTCTGGGGCAAACGGGAGGAGCAACCCATTCAAACATACCCTCCCTCCACTGTAGGAAAACAGATGAATTGTTACCATCACCATATTATTTTCGCCAACTCCTTAGAACACGGCTATCCATGCTCATGTCTTCACAACTGGACACAAATATTTTTAAAGGTACTGGTTATACATTAGAATATAACATTTATAGTTTAGGCTGCAATCTAATACCCACTTACCTGGGAGTAAGCCTCACTGAGATCAATGAGACGCACTTCTAAGTAGACAGGCACAGGATTGCACTAATAAATGGATCTATCCCTCCCAGGTCTTATTGCAATTCAGCATTTATGAGCAGAGCAAAAACATTTTCAAGAGTTACATTTTCACTTACATTTTTAAGTAAAGATGATGAAATTTTGAAGTTATTATTGAAATCGTACCTTGTATAAATTAGATAACTTGATATGGGCATTAAGTTCATTGTGGAATCTCTCTTCCATATTAGCTTGCTGATCTTTTGCCTGGTAAATAAAGATGTTTGTATAGATTAAACAGAAAAAAATACAATTTAAAGAACTGAGAAACTCTTACAGTGCAGCAGTAATTTGGTACTGATAGATAATCATTAAGAAATCATTATGATTAAAATGTAAGGAAGGCTCAAACCCTCACCTCTGTAGTATTATATTGGGTTATGTTTCAAAGTAGAATTTATTTGTTGTTTTTTGTTTTTATTTTGTTTTTTTTATTATTATTTTCCTGCTCCCACCTGCATACATGTGATAGTGCAGGCATTCAGTAAATACAATAAATCAAGGTGGAAAAATACAGAATACATTATTCACATGAACCAGAGAGACCGATATGCTACTGGCAGAGTATTATGAAACTGAGTGTTACCAACATACATAATCCCAATCCATAGCGAATGTATCATGTTTCCTAATTCCTTTTGCCAGTTGTAACTTGTTTGTATCAGGCTATTTAACGCCATCATTTTGGTTTTGCACCCAAACGCTTCAGTATTTGGATGGAGATGGTGCAATTAGCAATTTGGCCAGATTCACTGCATTCCTCTAAAATATATCTCCGCATGTAATACAAAGTCACCATGAGGAATCCAGATCCAAGAGTGTATGCAGGCTTCCGTGGAAGGAAATCTTACTGAAGCTTACATTACACGACTGCCATGTAGGAAGTGCTGCACTTTACGGACTACAAGTATGGAAGTGAAGCTATCGCAAATACTGGCATGATGTTGCCGAAGATGGAGGTCAAGGCAAAGAAAATTATGCTCACCTCCTTCAGTTTTGCTAAAAGATCTTCCACGTGTTTCTGTAGATTTTCATTCGATTGCTTTAGCCCACCGACTTGCTCTTCCAGCCTAGAAACCTATGGAAACGTGGATGACGCAAGGCAGAGATGTTTGAACGTACTTACAGCCATCTGTTTTCTAAGTAGCAACAAGATGCCTCTAGGAAGCACACGAAGAGGACAGGAAGACCACTGTTCTCCCCCAATGTTTGCTGTCAGAGCAACTAGCAATCAGAGGTATACAGCTTCTGAAAATGGGGGATTCATCATGCCCAACAGCCACTGATAAACCAGTAAGCCAACACCTCTCAGGATCCGATACTGTCAGCATTACCTTGTCAGTATGACCCAGGACATTAGATTTTGTATCCATCTAATTGTTCTTATTCAACTATTTGTAGCCCAGAAATCTGGGGTACTAGCGACAGAAAGCAAATATATCAGATTCTCCATCAGCTTGACAAGTAAATCCAGAGAGGTACTTTCAGCTTCATTAAAGGCTTAAGAAAATAATATTTAAGGCATGACAATGCTTTATTTTTACCTCCTCTTTTTTGTTCTCCAGGCTACACTTGAGCTCCAAGATTTCACTTCCTTTTTCCCGAGCAAGAAGCAGGAGTTCGTCTGTTTTTGTCTTCAGTTCTGTATTCAGCCAAGTGTTCTGACTCTGTAGCAACTCTTTTTCCTGTTCCCACCTTTGCTCACGATGCTAAAAAATAAGATTATATTACTATATGCAATTAGCTCTATTCACAAAAAAAAGGGAGTCAAAAGGCAAGGAGTGCCTTAGAGGCATATACACTATAATCTGCAGCACAAATCCTGTTAAGAAAATCCTTTGGGCAATTCATACTAAATGTGCATATGCAGGAATTCCTGTCAGATAATTAGCAAAGTTCACACCATTGGGGGTTGTGTGCCCCAATGAGCTGTGTTGTGTGCGAACGTTCTGAATAGGGCGATCAGGAAGTTATTATGGTGTGCGAACCTAGCTGTAGGTTATTTGAAGGTTAAACAACCCTCACATAACGTACTGTAAACTGAGGATTGTGCGAGGGTTGTTTAATCCTCATATTACACACAGTGGCTGGCTTCGCACAAGGCAACCCCCCAGATTGGGGATTGCCGATTCAAAATGGTGCCTGGCACATGCTGCAGCTCATCAGGGTTTAAACAACCCATGGTGAACCCGGTGTGTCGCGCGAATCGAGTAAACGTTGCACTGTTAGCTCAGAAGTCCAGCTGCACTCAGTGAGGCTTACACAGAAGCATGTACAGGATTGCATTCTAAGTCAAATAAACTATGGCTAAGAAATATAGCAGTGGCTTATCACCATTTCATTAGTAATCCCCAATGACCTAATTTTTTACCTATGTGTCCACTACCGGTATATTGTGAAGTGTCTCAGTCTGCTTGAACATTCATTAAGCATAAGGGTGCACTATGTGAGAGACAGAATAGTCAAAGAACCCTTACAGATAATGAGTGATGTGATGTTTTACTGCTTATGCCGATGTTATTAAGTATAAAATATAAGAATGTATTAAGGTTTGCAGAGTTTAAAGTAAGTACACACTGTGTGTTTGTTGCAAAGTGGTAAGTATGAGACATAGAGGAGGGAATGAGTGCTGGATGGAAGGAGAGTGCTGATTGGATGTTTGTGTGGAGCGTCTGGATTGGCTGTGAGAAGGGGAGGAGTCAGAGGACTGTGTAGAATATATAGGCTGCTTCTGTTCCTCGTGGTTTTAATTTTTGTGAACCGCCCACACAGCTTCGGCTATTGGGCGGTATAGAAATGAAATAAATAAATAAATTCTGACTAGAGAAGGTATCGAATGCTTTGGGATAGAGATAGGAAGGGTCTCTGTGTTGGTTGTTTTGGTGGATTAGAGTGTTGGAAAGAGAACAGAGTAGTTTAGAGAGGGATAGAGTAAGTAGGAGTACTTGAAGTTATATATTGTGAAACATTAAAGTGAAGTAACCTATGAAACCATTACGCTTTGTGCTCTGAAACCATACGCTTGTCACGGAGAGAAACCTGCATATTCATCTTGTTAAATAAATAACGTTCATTTAAACCTGGTGTGGACATTGGAGTACCTGGGGAAGGGTACAGGTAATCATATGGTGGCAGCGGAAGGGAGAAGGTTGGGTCAAGGGTGCTGATCTGTGCTGCTGTGGGGGCCTAAGCAGAAGGAGGCATGCCACAGGGACAGAGTTGGCATCTCTAGCCCTGATGAGTGCACCTGAGCTGGGTCCTTTAGCGTCATGAAAGAAGTAAAGTGATCCAGAAGTAAACCCAGTGGAGGGTGGGCGTCACAAGTGACCTTTGAAAATTGATAATTAAAATAAGGTAGATATATAGGAGAATAATGTCACTATCTTACTTCTACAATTCTGTAAAAGAGCTGGGCGCTAACAAGCTTCCCAAGACTCACCTTTACAGAAAAGGCCGATGTCTGAAGGTCATCCAGCTGTAACTGCAGTTCTACCTTTGCAGTGTTTGCTGCTGTTAGTTTCTCATTCAGACGTTTAACATCCTCTACAAAAACGCATACAAAACAGAGAGGTTATTTTTCAATGTTTGACGCCAGTTAAAAACAATTTGCTGTAATGAGATCTATCAGGTTATAACACATTTATGACTGTTTGTCCGAGTAACAATTCAAGGCATCACAGGATCAGTATGCTACAAAACCAAGACTTCGCATATTTAGGGAACTACCCAGTCTACTGGAGCCCAAAGCAAAATCTGCACTGGATGCATCCCTGTGCTTGCAACTTCATGTGCCGCTCATTCTCAATAATTCAAATGAGCCCGTGTGAGCGTGCTGCCAACAGAATAAACCAGCTGGTTGCTGTATAGCACCGCTGCACAAACATTTCTCTATGTTTTTGAGACACCTCATTTCTTCCTGAGAATAAAACTCACAGGAAGGCACCATGGGATTTCTGAGATGGCCATGCCATTAAAGAAATCAGAGCGGCCATGGACACCAAAGTCATCGCTAAATGTGTCTGGTGTGCTTTCAAGTTCATTTTCATTTTTACTGAAAATAGAAACAGAAATCCTCCCTAAATTCAGAATTTGTCCCACTTGTTTAGGCCTAAAGTGTTTCGCTCCAAATTACATCTTCTTCACTGTTGCTTATTTTAAGCACCTCAGAAGAGCCCTGCTGCATCAGACCAAGGGCCCATCTAGTCCAGCACTGTGTCCACACAATGGCCGACCAGCTGCCTGCCAATTTAAGAATTGCCACTGTCAATTTGATCTTTGAACCACACGATTTTTAACAAATGCCACTGACATACTGAAAGGCCTTTCATTCCTATAATTTTGTGTTCACCATTTAAGTGCTCCAGCTCTTGGGCTCTTCTTTCACTTGTTCGGACCAATTCTCTTTTCTCTGCTTCCAATTCTTCTTTTGCTCTGGTAAGCTGACTCTGAAAACAAAAGGGGAAAGTTTAAAAGGGTGGAACGTTAAAACTTACTGCAGCACAGTAAAAATGCCACATTAAGACCTTTCAATCCCAACAATTTTAAGAGACATGAATCAGCAAATCAAGTCCAAAGAATTCCTATGGATATAGTCAAAGAATTCATTGGGCCAAATGTCTCTAATCTCAAATTTATGGAATAAAAAGTATTATGGCGCAATGTTGTACAACTTATTTAGATTTAGATTTTTCCATGAAGGAAATATTGCTGCCCATTAAATATAACATTTATATAAACACAGAAGCAACCTCAACCTTACACCATATGAAACAGAAATCTGCCTCCTTGCAGTTTCTGCACAATCCAGGGCTCAAGGTCACATGCCAGTCTTCTATCAAGCTAGAAATAAGAGATACCAGTACTGCAGTGCTTACTATTAGAACAACTACACCCTCGTCTTTCTTGCTGATTCTCCAGAATTGGTTTGGGCTTGATGGGAATATATTGACAGACATTTAAGAATGCTAGCATTCTGTTTAGAACATAAACAACACATGCTAAAGAGTGTGTTTGGGCCCAACTGAAAATGCTGGTGACTATCTCTAATCCTTTAAACAGTTTGGGGCAAGGTTATTTGAAGGGATTTCATAGAATCATAGAGTTGGAAGGGGGCTAACAAGGCCATCGAGTCCAACCCCCTGCTCAATGCAGGAATCAATGTACATGGGGTTCCCTGGTAGTCACCCTTCCAGAAACTGACCAGGCCTAGACCTGCTTAGCTTCATCAAGTTTGCAGCATCCCATGCCATCACACCAGATAAGATGTCTGCATATGTAGAGTATGAACCTGCCCAACCCCCAAAATGAGCCACCGATGTGGCTCACCACCAAGGTCCATCAGGTTGGCATGCCCAAGAGATAGGTTCTTCTCTGTGGTGGCCCCATCCTTGTGGAATGTCTGTTATGTAAGAGATATGCCTGGCTCTCTCACTATTTTTTAATAGGTCTTAAAGACCTGGATGCTTCAGTCCACTTTTAGTTTAATAAAATTGCTGATCTATATTTTATGAATTGAAGTCTAACGGTTAACAGTCACTTTAGTTTGTATCAGAATGGAATGCGTTACGCTGCTGTTTTCATGAGTTGTACTTGCTATTTTTATTGTTTTATAGTTACGTGTAAACAGCCTTGAGAGGACTTTAGAATTGACAGGGGGCATAAAAATATTTAAAATAAATTTTAAAAAAGAGACAGCAGCTACCTCCAAGCCACCCTCCACATACACCCAATCAGTTGCATGGGCTGGAGAATCAGATAGAAGGAGCCCAAGTGCATGAGAAGAACAGGCAACTTTTCAGAGCAGTTGCAGTGTTTCCTTTTTTGCCTGCATTTCATCAGCATCCTGCAAAATACACTCCCATACTGATCTTCTGGGACATATAGATAAGGATGGGTGAAGCTGCTTAAAAGATCTGGTGTTGGTGAACCTTTTCACCAAGTAGTATGTTCATTTCTCAGCATTTATTGTGACCACTTCACCTCCCGTAGTCAGGCACAACAGCGTACAGTAAATAATAACATGTAAGATGTTACCATCCTGTTTTCCCAGGATACAAAAGAAGCACAATAATTTCTTTTATAGAAAAAGTAAAGGAATCTGTTTGCTATAGTGGCTTGTCCCCAGCAAGCCCTGACAACTAAGGCTAATAAGTGTGTGTGTGTGGGAGCACCTTATTTTCACCATAAGCACCACTCTCGTTTAGGAATGCTATTATTTTGCTTAAATAACATTGACAGATGACAGCTTCCATTCATCTGCAGGACTGAAGCCATCTGTACCTGTGTGGCTGCATTGTGATTCTGAGCGGCTTCCAGTTCTTTGTTTCTCTCAGTCAGCGATTTCAACTGTTCATCTGGAAAGGAAAGGGGTGACAAAACGAATTAATATAAATGCACCCATCAGAAGCAAGTTTAGTTACGGGCCTTCTTACTCCATCAAAATGATAAAATACTTGGCCCTAAGATGCTCATCCCTGTGTGGTGTCACGATCAAAAAGCCACCTGACCATACCAAATATGTCTCAAGCACACACCCCAAGGATGTGTTGAACCAGGATGATCAGGGGTCTGGAAACAAAGCCCTATGAAGAGAGACTGAAACAACTGGGCATGTTTAGCCTAGAGAAGAGAAGATTGAGAGGAGACATGAGAGCACTCTTCAAATACTTAAAAGGTCGTCACACAAAGGAGGGCCAGGATCTCTTCTCGATCCTCCCAGAGTGCAGGACACAGAATAACAGGCCCAAGTTAAAGGAAGCCAGATTCCAGCTGGACATCAGGAAAAACTTCCTGACTGTTAGAGCAGTACGACAATGGAATCAGTTACCTAGGGAGGTTGTGGGCTCTCCCACGATAGAGGCCTTCAAGAGGCAGCTGGACAGCCATCTGTCCTGTATGCTTTAAGGTGGATTCCTGCATTGAGCAGGGGGTTGGACTTGATGGCCTTGTAAGCCCCTTCCAACTCTGCTATTCTGTGATTCTATGAATTATCAGCAGATCCCCCTCGACTGTGAAATCTGCCTTGTAGGTTTGCTTAAGTTCAAGCCTTAGCATATTCTAGGAATCATGTTCCTGTATGCCCAGACTTTCAGAAACAGGTTTTAGGGTTGTCTGGGTGCATTGCTGGACCTGTTAACAGGCATTTGAGTCCATTCTGATATGAGTTTTATTGCTTCATCTAGCTTTTTAACCCCACAACAAATACATCTATCTAAATAAATGGCATCATGTTTCCCTCTAGCACAAGACTGATGTGAAATAAACCTATTTTCATGGGAAAGCTGAGTGGATTGTTTCCATATTCCTTTTAAAACATCACAAAAATAAACACAATATTTATCAACCAAGTTAGCGCACAGCAATACTTACTAAGTTTGTGGAGCTCCTGTCGGAGATTCTGACATTCCTGCGTCTCGTTTACAAGTCTCTCCTGACTTTGAGCTAGTCGTTTTTCTACTTCGAAGTACTGTTGCTCTGCAAAACACCCAATGACGTGACATCAGAATTTGCCCTTTCAGGGAGAAGTACAACTCAAGATGTACCACCCATAAAGAACAGCTTTGCAAAATGCACATGACCTCTGGAAAAGTACATACATTTCACATGTGAAGATTATTTTGTTCTTTGATCAAACACTTGGAAGACTTACAAAATTTCAGAGAAACTGAGGGAGCATCAATATATTGGAGCATCAATATATTGGAGAGAGCTTCGGCTATTGGGCGGTATAAAACTGTAATAAATAAATAACTAAACAAACCACATTGCAGGCTTTCTGGAGAAATATATGCCAAGAGGGTCTCACTGTTGAATGCATTCTTAACCATTCTCTCAGACCAGAAGCAATTCACTCATTCTATTCCCCCCTCCACTTCTTCTTTTTAAAGATCTCACAGGCTTCAAGTCGGGAGAAGGCGATTGGTTAAGGATTCTACTAACCTATCCTATCCTTGTCAACTCAGAGATTAGCCTCACACTAAGCCACGTGGTTAAGCATTTTGAGCTAAACATTATGGCTTAGCGTGTCGTGTGAACCATTCCTAACCATGGTGGCTACATAACCATGGTTTAAACATGCTCATTAACCATTTGCTGCAAAAGGGTTAGTGGCCCAACCATGGCTTGGCATGTTGTCTGATCAGGTCCACTATGTTCAATAAGACTTACTCCAAAGTAAGTGTGCATAGAGTTGCAGCTAAAATTTATCTCAGCAAGACATTAAGAGTATTAAAGGTCATAGTAGCCCCCTGACTCCATTTTAAATAAGCATACAAATTGGCAACTGAATTCAATAGGCTTTAATAACCGTTATATATATATATTAAGCCCATGGGGGGGGTGGACTTCTTCAAGTCTCGTGTTCGGGCCCTGCCCCCTCAGTTCAGACCTTGCCTTGCTGAACTGGCAAGGTCTGAAGGAAGTTCTACTTGCATTTGCTTTAATGCGAGTAGAACACTCACACGATGGCAGACCCTGCCTTATCAGTGTCCCGGATCGCAGAGAATTCTACTCATGTTCAAGTGACCATGATTAGAACTCCCTTCAGATTTTGCTGATTTCACATGGCAAGGTCTGAATTAAGGGATGGGGGCAATGCCCTGGGAGATGTAGGGGGAAGGGCCAATGTGCATGGGCGTGGGGGATCACTCCATCCAATTTAAGCCCTCATGCATTCAGGCAAAGGCCTGAATAGGGCTATTCAATTTTAAGCCTGAACAGGACTAATTTTACTAAGACATGCAAGGATACATTACTCTCCAGAACATAAGCATTCAGAAAACACACAGTATGTCCATGAATCCTTGAGGACATCAAACAGACACTCTGGCTGATCACAAGCCCTATAGTCATATATAGTAATAGTCATATATAGAGCCTGCTCGTCATTCCCAGATGAAGAGAATGGCATCGTGAAGAACCTCGACAACGGGACTTCTCTGTAGCGGCACCCAGCCTCTGGAAAACCCTCCCTCGTGCGGTTCGGGAGGCAGAAACTGTAGTATCTTCTAAACACCTCCTAAAAACATATCTTTTTAAACAAGCCTTCCCTGGACTGTAATTTATTCTGGTTTTATGTGATTTTAAAGTTTTAAACTGGATTTTATGGTTTTAGTTGTAAACTGCCCAGAGAGCTTAGGCTGTTGGGCAGTATAAATATGTAATAAATAAATAATAAAGATATCACTCATGTTTAGTTAATTATATCAATCAACTCACCATTTGATAAAATACCGAATATAACTGATAATCGCAAAGCTACTTTTGTCATGATTTGTCAATATAAGATAAGGTAATTGAGTATATAACATTACAACGGGTATGTAGTTATTGCTTATCTGCCATACTGGATCCAGATGACTTTCTTTTTTTTTTTAATGAAATGATTCTTGTGCGTTGGGACTGCATTTTCCAGCACCCAACTTGCAATATGTTGCTGTTGAGAAACTGTTACTCTAGAAGGGCTATTGTAATGGCCAGTGCTGCTGGGAATGTGTGAATGTGAACCGCCCAGAGAGCTTCGGCTATTGGGCGGTATAAAAATGTAATAAAATAAATAAATAAATGTCACAGCATATATTCCTACCACTTTTCATTCCATGTTGTGCTCCTAAGACCAGAGCTCAGTCTGGAGTAAAAGAAGATCTGGACAGAAGTTGAAACTAAGTCTCAAGATAAAGTGTAAAGATGAGAAGATTTTTCAATCTTACACTTGTTTAGCGTTTCAAACACTCTTTGCACTAGCGTTATCTCCTGTTGGTGGTTTTATGCTGTTGTTGTAGACTTCCTGCTTGTATTTTATTGTACTTTAATGGTTTTACACAACTAGAGAACCTCAATGAAGGGGTGGAGAGACATGGCAGACCTAGCACCACATTCCAACCCATGCCGGCCAGGTTGGAAAAAGATTTTGTTTAGTACTATATGCCAGGTCAAGTCTGTTAAAGACGGGCCCTTCCCAAGGAAACAGAGCCCCTCTACCAGCAGCAAAGCATCAACATACCATTCCAACTCCCATCAACATCAGGGCGGTTTGCAAAATGGGGCTGATAATGCCTGCTATTTTCCTGAAGTTCTAAACCAGACTGTTTCGACGTAACTTCAACAATCTTTCATAAAATATACCCAAAAAGTGCAATGTCACCCTACCTTACACAGTTATCTGTTACATAGAAGGCATGGACAACTTGTGGCCCTCCAGATGTTTTGGCCTACAACTCCCATCAGCCTTAGCCAGCATAGCCAATGCTGTGGGATGATGGGAATTGCAGGCCAAGACATCTGCAGGGCCACAAGTCGCTGACAGATAAATGTGTAAGGTCAGGCGACATTATACTCAATTGGTGTATTTTATGAAACATTTAAGTTAGAAATAGTGCTCGTCTGCCCACAAAGAATCCCAAGTTCCATATTTGAAGAATATAGCAGCTTTAGTTTTATATGATTCTTGTTCATGGGAGTCCTGAACGTTTCTACAGATTCTGGGATCTGCCTTCCATGAGAGAAAGGGCTCCACTTGCCAGAAGGTGCCTTTGCCTAACTTGGGGGGAATCTGTCAGCCCAGCACTCTGTGCTCCACTCTATTCACCCTTTTACTTCACCGTTGACACCATATATTCTAGTACCTTACCTCAGGTACTTTAAGAATTCAATCCAGTTTATAAAACAAAATAATTTTTGTTTAACAATAAGTTCATGCAGTTTCTCAATCTTGTGGTTTCATTTGTTGCAGTACTTCTTTGTTACAATACAGTATCTCATACAGCCTACTCTACCCATTAGTCAAATCTATCTCCTCCTATTCCCTCTTTTCCCAAAACAATAAACGGTTGATCCTACTCTGATCTAAACCCTTTCAGCAGACAAACCCAGACTCCCTCTCTGTCAACTCTCCACACACAACTCTAACTGCTTCTAAGTGCTAATCGGCACACACTGGAATCCTACAACCAATCAGCATCTACTCCAACATTCCATGCACTCAATCCCCCTTCCAACAGGATTAACCACTTACCATCCTTACCATTCGAAGTCCAAACAGCACTTACAGCCTAGATAAATAGCAATAAACAGTAAAAGATCACAGAATCCCATCCCATCCGTACCACAGCTCATCTCATTCAGCAGAATCTCCTGCTCTGTGTTACATTTTCAGATGGCTGAAAGTGCTGCTCTGGAGAAAAGGAGGTGGGGAGGCCCACTTCTATCAGCATAGTTGATCCAGCGTAAATCTGGATCCAACCCTCTGTATTTACAGAGTTGTTTAAAAAAAACCAAATGCACCAAGGCTTTAAAAATGTCACTCATTCTATGAAAGAGTGAGGTGCTTATTTCTGTATGCCACTCAGGATTTCAAGCATAATAAACCAAACATCATTTATAGAGGGTTTTTTTCCTTCATCTGAAGACAGGACTGTGCGTTTAAATGAACTTCAATCAGCTTTCAAAAATCTGTATTTTAAAAAAGAGAACAGATTTTGGAACAGCAAGCAGTAACAGCAAGTTGTTGTTGTTTTTAAAAAAAATCAAAATCAAAATCAAACAGCAGCAGCAAAATTGATTTGTGGGATGACAGAGTTTATTGTAGCCAGCCTGAAAAATGAAAGGGATGTACATGCAATACTTTGACCACCTGCAGGGTGATCTTATAAATGTCTATTCAGAAGCATGCCCCATCGAGTTCAATGGAGTTTACATTCCAACTACAGCCATAGTGACCTGCTTTACAAAACTGGTGTGACCAGCTAGTCACAGCTACAAATTCCAACACCTCTTACAGCAAAAGTAAGAGTCTCGGGGCACCACCATACAGGCAAACAAACGTAAATGAACTCAGTCAGGCTTACTTCCAAGTAAATACATACAGGCAGCCTCCTGGTGCCCTCCAGATGTTTCAGGTCACAAGTCCTAGAATTCCTAACCATTAGCCATGCTGGGACTGATGGGAGTTGAAGTCCAAAACATCTGGAGAGTAACAAGTTACCTAGGGAGGTGGTGGGCTCTCCCACACTAGAGGCATTCAAGTGGACAACCATCTGTCAGGGATGTTTTAGGGAGGATTCCTGCATTGAGCAGGGGGTTGGACTCTATGGCCTTGTAGGCCCCTTCCAACTCTGCGATTCTATGGTGCTAAGTTGGCAAAGGCTGCGTTAGGCAAAACGCTGGAGCATCCAGACATGAATTTGGGTTAGAAAATGTCCATCTGAATCCATCCTTAGCTGAGTGATTCATTCGCACTGCTCCCTTCCTCCTCGTTTTACCTCCCTCCCCTCGTCGACATGTGTTTTCCGTGCAAATGTATAAAAACGACGGCTTCGCTGGATCCCACCTGGATCGATCCAGCCCAGCCCAGCCCAGCCTCCGGTTCCCCGGAGCGCCCAGGCCACTTGGCCCCACTCACCGCTGTCCACTTTGTAGCGTTCGTGCCTGGCGCGAAGCCCGTCAATCTCGCTCTGCTGATCGGCCAGGAACCGCTCCAGCTTCCCCTGCACGGCTTTGGGCAGCTTGGCCACTTCGGCCCGCTCCAGGACCTGCTGCAGCACCGCCGCCATCTTAGGCAGGAGGAGGGGAAAGGGGAGGAAAAGAGAGAGAAAAACCGCGTCCCTCCGCTTCGCCCAATTCAGGCCCGTGAATGGCGGAAGGGAAAGTGCGTGTGCGTAGTGGAGACGCTCGCAGGGCGCACGCGCAAAGGCCGGCTGGCGCACGCGCAAAGCCCCGCTCCCTGGTTTGTTTGTTTGTTTATTTATTTATTTAATTTTATTTAGAGTGTTTTTATCCCGCACCTCAGCCAAAAGGCTCTCGGAGCTGCTTACAATGTATCAATAAAGAAGACAGTCCCTACCCTCAGGCTTACATTATAAAAAAAAAGACATGACACACAAGGAAAAGTAGATGGGGAGGGAAGAGGGAGAAAAGAAAAAGAAATTAAGGAGACTGTTTAGGCTGGTGGGAAGGCCCTGCTCTGTCATCTCATCTCCCAAAGGAGGGGCAATCCAATAGCTCCTTCTTCCCCACAAGGTGTTAGCCCTATGTGTGTGTGTGGGGGGGGTTTCCAACTGAAGCAGGCTCTGATGGTGCCTGCCTGCTCCAGTCTCCCTTGCATCTTCTTCCCCACAGGGTGAAGATGGCAGTTAGCCCTGGGAGGAGTGGGGTGTCCAACTGAAGCAGGCTCTGGTGGCCCCTGCCTGCTTGAGTCTCCCTCGCGTATTACATTTTTATACCGCCCAATAGTTGAAGCTCTCTGGGCGGTTCACAAAAATTAAAACCATAATAAAACAACCAACAGGTTAAAAAACACAAATACAAAATACAGTATATAAAAAAAGCAAAGGTAGAGACAGAAAGCTTTGGATTCTTTTTAAGCGGTGAAATATGGGAATTGTAGTGCAACATATTTGGAAGACAGGATACAACACTTTAAAAATGTTTTGAAAACTGTGCATGTAATGTGTCCTGGGCTTGAACAGTTGTCAAAATCATTATAAACCGTTATAAGCAGAAGTGTAGATCCTATGTTTGGGGAAGACAGTGGAAATTTAAATTGGATTTGTATGTGCTGCAACCTGAGCTGTGAGAATAGCTCTTTTAGAGTTCTGGCTGAAACTCAGGATGGATGCACAGCTCCACCGAAATCAGAGGCACCACTAGCCTCCAATGCTAGTTTGCCTTGGATGTCAGTATATAACAAATCCCGCGACAGCAGTTTAAAGCACCATTTAGCAACTGTGACACAAAAGGGTAGTTAGCTGCGGTAAATGTTCCTTAGTACACAGGCAATAACCATTTCTAACCTGGCAAGGATAATGTTTGTGGGTGGCATTTGCAGCATAATTTTAAACGACTGACGTTGCCACCCAATGCAGGTCTATTGAAAAGTTTTAAGTCCCCTGGAGATCAATGGGACTGATTTGTGCTTGCTGTTCTATGCATGTTTATACAGAACAAGTCTAGGACTTGTTTTGTATAAACATGGATAGGATTGCGGCCAAAATCACGTGTGTGTGTTTTCGTTCTAAATGAGATGCAAGATAAAAGAAGCGCGATCTTCTGCGAGGCGAGAGAACACGCTGTTCCCCAATCTCAGCTAAGCCAAATTCCTCCATTTTTCGCCCCGAAGGTGCAACTGCCATTTTTTACCCTTGTACTGAGATTACGAGTAGCGTCAAAAGTAACTAGGAACTATTAACTCCAGATAAAGAAATGGTCAGTCTACTACTTTAAAAGGAATATATCTTTCTGTATCTATATCTAGGGTGACCATATGAAAAGGACAGGGCTCCTGTATCTTTAACAGTTGCATTTTGTTGTTTATTCGTTCAGTCGTTTCCGACTCTTCGTGACTTTTTGCATAGAAAAGGGAATTTCAGCAGGTGTCATTTGTATATATGGGGAACCTGGTGAAATTCCCTCTTCGTCACAGTAGTTAAAGCTGCAGGAGCTATACTAGAGTGACCAGATTCAAAAGAGGGCAGGGCGCCTGCAGTTTTAACTGTTGTGATGAAGAGGAAATTTCACCAGGTTCCCCATATAAACAAATAACACCTGCTGAACTTCCCTTTTCAATACAACTATTAAAGATACAAGAGCCCTGTCCTCCTTTTCATATGGTCACCCTACTATATCTATGGCTGTTCCAAGGTTGGCTGGGAATCATTTTCTTCTCTGTGTGGTGAAAATGCCTCCAGAGGTACCAGAGGCAAAAAGACACTTCCGGTCCATTATCTGCGCCCTGTTGAGTGTGGCGGATTTACTTTTCCATTTGCTGCCCTTGGCTATTTTAAAAGGGGGAGAGAGAAAGATTATTTTTTGTCAGTTGAATGGTTTCGGCGGCTTCTTACTCTTCCCGTGCGGAATACGAGTATCAGGAGGAAACGTCGGAAACAAAAAGGGGAAGGGTGGGTACAGGAAATGTACTTCCGCCACACTCAAGATGATGAACGAAAAACGTCATTTGACGTCCATTTATATACACTGCATGAATGGCCTACGTCATCGATGTGCGCCTTGCTGTGCGAACGAGAACGGCGGCGCTCGGAGATGACGGAAGTTAGGCCACCTCAGTGGATGCGGAGAGAACGAGCCGGCTGATGAATTGGAGAGGGAGAAATGGCGAAGCAGCCTTGAGGAGGTGACTGCGTTAACTGCTTTGTGGAGAAGGAGACCATGTAGGCCTGTGTAGGAGACTTTGAGTCCTGGGGGGTGGAGGTGGAAGGGTGTCACCTTCAGAAGGAATAACTTCAGAAAGAAATGTTGATGGGATGGGGCTGATTCTCATAAGCTTATTTGCTGACTCTCTTAAATTAGAAACCTAATTTCTATGTCTTTAATAACCCAAGTTGTTCTGCTGTATCTTTTTTTTGCCTTCAAAGTCTTTTTTTTTTTTTGACAGAGCTGATAAATATTTGGAATAATGGGAAGAAGCTACTTTGTAGATGAAGTCGTTGGACAATATCTGTCCGAATTTGCCGCTACCAAGTCAAAAGCTTTCATCACTGGTCTCTTAATAGGACAGGTAAGTGTCATCTTATTTTTCTGTGTATTCAAGGACTCTTCCCACCTGCTGCAAGTTCTAGGAGCCTCTTTGTGGAGAAAATACTCAGATAGTTTTAATTAGCCTTTACGTTTGTTTATTTATTATATTTTTATACCACCTAATAGCCGAAGTTCTCTGGGCGGTTCTCAAAAATTGAGCACTTTACTTGGTGCTTAGTAATGCAGTCCTGTTCATGTTTGCTCAGATGTAAACTTCACTGGGTTGAACAGTAAGTGTGTTTGGAGTTGCCACCTAAAAGCAAGACGTTCTTACCTGCACAGAAGTTCATAGAAATGAATGGACATAGATGAAATTTCTGCAGGAGTCTGCTTTTCAGGGGCCGTTCCACAGAATCATTTTGAGATTGTGCATTTTGGATGGGTTTTTCATAGATTAGCAGCACTTAGCAGTTTTACTGAAGTAGCACTGTACATTTCTTAAAATGGTAATTATAGGACAGTAGCAATTTCAGTTTTCCTGTACGTTATTATACCGTCCTTACATCTTGGAAGCACTTAGTTGAAAATGAAATTGTTAATAAAAAAACAAAGCCGCTTTCAGCCATATGGCTTTTGTTGATGTTGCATCAAATTTGATAAACTAGTACCTTTTAGTTACAATTGCATTTTCCAGAGAGGAACATCTGACCTGTCTAGTGAAGGGCTGTGTTTGAGAGATTGAATACTGGCTAGGGAAACTACTCACAGCCTGAACTTATGCATTAAGCTAAGTTAGATGTACCTATGCCTGTTGATTTCAGCCTTGTTGCACACAACATATTGTAGCTGGATTTGTAGACTGCAAAGCGCAGCAGTGGATTTGCAACTGTTAGATGAGTCGGAGGCTCAATCCAGTATTGAATTTCTGAAGAAGTTTTTGGAAGTATCTTTTCCCACTTCTAAGGGGTATTTTTGGATAAGACCTGTGTGTGTGAGTGTGTCTGACTGACTGACTATGTGTACAATGAATATATGATGGTAAATGAGCAGTTTTAAAGATGTTAAAGGTTGGATTTGGGTTGCTCTTCTCTCTCTAGAAGTACTTACCTTTTTTTATTATTTCCAGTGCTCCCAGCAAAGAGACTATGTCTTGCTAGCGATTCGAACACCTCTAAAAGAGGAGGAAAATAAAAGCAATACAAATTATTCTTCAGATTTGTCTAATATTGATGAGGAATGGGCAACAGCACATGCCACTCAGGTAATGCACATGTATTTCTTTGGTTTTGAAAAGTACTGCTACTCTTGAATTAGTTTTTAAGCTGCTGCATACCACTTGTTTTTAGTTCAATTGCTTAAACTACAAACACTGGAATACTGTACATGCCTATGTCAGCTATAAACTCAGCTGAATATCCCTGCTGATTTTTCCTTCCTAACATGTCCTACTTCATCTTGCCTGTTTTAATATAAATGCTTAGCCCTCAGAGAAGTGGTCCACATAACTGTACAGCATCAATCATACTAGTGGTCCAAAATATTAAAATATAATCAATCATAACAAGTATAGATGACTTTATGTGTGCATGTTCTGTGTTTTAGAGTTTTAAATTTTGTATACTTGTTTTTATCTCAATTTTAGAATTTCTGTAAACCGCCCAGAGAGCCCTGGCTATGGGAGCGGTATATAAGTGAAATAAATAAATAATGTTCAACATTATCAGTGAAATATTTTGGAACTTGGAGGGCCATTGCAAGTCTGTTTTTTAGTTGCATGTAATATAATAAAAAAATAAGATGTAACTATAAAACCCTGCCTAAGTTAGGCTAGGATGCATTTTAGTGAGAGATTGTTCATTTATGTTGGTTTGCTGTTGTTACATTTCCTAGATAAGTTAGGCAAAGAGGAATTGCCCGAAACCATCCTGAGCAGCAATTTCCTTGTTCCAAGCCCCAAATACTAGGTGTTATTTATTTATTTATTTATTTATTTATTATTGCATTTATATCCCGCCTTTTTTCCTCCAAGGATCCCAAGGCGGTGTACATAATCCTTCTCCTCATCATCATATGTTGTTCTAGCATTAAATACAACTTTTCCAAGTGTGGAAACTTGTTATTGCACAGTAAGTGGTGAAGATGGAAATAATTTACAGATATTGACAAGATCTCTACATGTTGCAGGCTACTGATTGAGTAGTGTCTTTGGGTTAGGACCTTTTCTGGGCAGCTGCTCCAGATGAAAGATGTTATGTATCCTCTAAGAGCAAGGAATGTTTGCTACTTAAACACCTTATGTTGCCCATTACTCAACGTCTTGTATATGTTGGCAGATGTATAGGTATATGAGGCTTTTTAAAAAAATATCTTTTGTATTTTTCTAAAATTCGTATTGTTAGTTGTGGAACTTCCATTGCACTTTTAAATAGTTTTATATTTGTATCTTGAAATTTGAGTTGCTCAGCAGTGAAATTGATTTGGTAGGTATCAAGGATGCTTCCTGGAGGACTGCTAGTTCTTGGTGTTTTTATCATTGCCGTTCCAGAGCTGGCAAAAGAAATCCAAACTACTTTACGGAAGGTAAATGATACAGATTACGTTTTTAGCTGAATAGCAGTTTGTACTTGCAGCCTTGGCTATTTTATTTATCTCTTACAACTTTTGACTCCTCTCTCTAACTTTCTACATTAGTGCCCAAGGCAGCTTACAATGATGTAAAGAGATATAGAATCAAAAGCATGCAATCAAACTAGTAATATTCAAATTAAAAACAAAAGATAATAAATGGAATAAAAGAGCAAATAAAATCAATCTGAGACAATAGGACAGTAAAACAGAGCTGCGGCCAAGTAAGATAAATTAAAAGCCTCGCAAGGCAACAGAACAGAAGTACTGAACATATAGGCAAAAGGTCTTCAATGAAAGGGTAGTCTGGCTTCTCTAAGATGAGAATTCCAGAGCCTGGGCACAGCCACTAAAAAACCCATGTCTTGAATCCCCACTAGACAAGCCTCAATTACTAATGAAGGAGAATCGCCTCCCCGAAGATCTTAAAGCTTAGGCAACAGTTCATGGGAGAAGGTTTTCCTTCAGTTACTTGACCCTAAGGGTGCTTATAGGTTGTGTCCTGGGTACTTTAAGCCCCCAAACTTGGGGACTTATGACTATACATTGCAGGGAGGCTGCATCATGTAGGGGATTCTGTCCTCCGTTTTCTGTCCTCCCTGCTTTTTTGACTAAATAGCTGATTTTGGCTGTCTGGCTGGGGGCTCTGGAGTGGGAGAACGGAGGCTGAGTGGTGCTTGGGAAGCTGTGTAAAGCAGGTTCTGTGGTCACCGCCCCTCACCGCCCCCGGGACTGCCCCCTTTTTTGCTTTCTCCATCCTCGATTTACCAAGCACAGAGAGGGAGCTGCCGGGGTTCCCTCTCTGCTGGCTACAAGGGGGAGGGGGCAGAGAAAGTGCTTTCCTGACTCCCGCTTGGAGCGCTGTCTCTGAGCTTAGTGCCAGGGAACCGAAAAATCCTATGTCCCCACCCCCACAGCGTCTTGGGGATGTAGGATTGCTTCCTAGGGCGATTAGGTTATGGGTGGGCTGCGCTCAACCCTGTAGCTATGAAAGGGACTCATGGAACGTATCTGTGAGGATCATAAACTGAGGTGACGGTGGTGGTGTCTTCTTTGATTTCATTGAGCACCTTGTAAAGAGCAGCGAAATATTCTGCTGTAGAAATAACATTCAGTACGTGGGTTTAGCAATGGAGTTTGAGGTCCTCTTTCTCTAACTTATGGCAACTAGAAACCAGCCTTAACTCCATCCTTATTCTCTTCCCTCCCCAAGCTTGTTTTTTCTGTAGAAAAATCCATAGCTAAAAAGAGGTTGTGGAACATTTCGGGGGAAGATGGGTCAGACCGAGTGGCTCTTCATCTTTGTTCTGTTACGAAGAAGTATCCTTTTTACAGCAAAGTTAGAGCCTTCAGTTTAATGTGAGGATATATGAGTATCTGTGCTCTGATTTGCGTTCATTCAATGATGCAGGCGGCAATCTTAATTGTTGGGCACAATTAGATTCACTTCTGAGTAAATCTCCGTAGTCTTTTTCATAGCCACACTTACTTGTAAAGCCAGTTGTAAAGCCATTGGCACGTTACCAGTCGCTGAAAAGAAAATCAAGTTTCACCTACTTGGTTTTTTAAAAATCAGTAATTGTAAGGAACAGTTATGGTTTTGACTGGATGTTCAAATTGTAGCCTGTAAATTATGGCAAGACTGAGCAAAGGAGTTATTTATTACATTTCTGCACCACCCAATAGCTGAAGCTGTTTTAAAATGATATATGATAAAAATACAATATAAAACTATAGTATAAAATAAACATAAAACCCAAAATAAAACCTAGCAGCAGTGCAAATGTTTAAAATACAATATCAGATTTAAAACAACAGGAACTGAAAGACTAAAATTCCTGGGAAAATAAGGCCTTTACCTGGTGCCATAAGTGTAGGCACCAGACAAGCCTCTCCAGGGCGCTCATTCCACAACTAGGGGTCCACAAAAGAAAAGATCCTCTTCTTAATCACCACCTCGCTTCCTGCTGAAGATAATCTTAGGGTCCAGGCAAGTATGTATGGGCGGAGGTGATCCTTCGAGTAACCTGGCCTCAAGCCATTTATGGCTTTGAATGTTAATAGCAGCACTCTGAATTGGGCCTGGAAATGGCCTGGCAGCCAGTGCAGATGGAAAAGTACTGGCATAGTATGAACATGTTGGCCAGTCCCTGTTAACAGACTTGCTGCCTATTTTGGACCAACTGAACGTTCCGTAACATTTACAAAGGGAGCCCCATGTACGTAATCAGGCTATCTCTGTCTCAATAAGGACACAGTTAGTCTGATAAAAGGTGTTCTGTGCCACCAAGTCCACCTGTGCTTCTAGTGACAATTCTGGATCGAAGAGCACCCTGAAGCGAAGAACCAGATCCATAAGAGGAGTGCAGCCCCCTCCGGGACTAATTAGTTGACTGATATTAGTTGACTGGTATTTCTGGATTAAAATAAATGGGGCTAGGAATAAAAAGAATATGATAATTGGAGTCTACTACCGACCACCCAATCAAGGAGAAGACGAGGACGAAACTTTTGAGAAACAAATTGCCAGTGTTTCAAGGAAGTGTGATGTAGTAGTGATGGGGGACTTCAATTACCCTGATATCTGTTGGGAGACCAATACTGCCAAAGAATGACCATTACTACCTTCCAAGAAATTCCTGACATGTATGGGTGATAACTTTCTCCTACAGAAAGTGGTGGAAGGAACTAGAGGATCAGCAATCCTTGACTTGTTATTGACCAATAGGGATGACTTAGTGGATAAAGTGGCAGTTACAGGAACTCTGGGGGAAAGTGACCACGTCATACTTGAATTCTTGATTATGAAGGAGACAAAAGTCGAGCGTAGCCATACACGTACTCTGGATTTTAGGAAAGCTGATTTTAATAAACTCAGAACTATAATAAGTAAGGTCCCGTGGCAAGGGAGCCTAATGAGAAAAGGAGTGCAGGATGGGTGGGAGTATTTAAAAAATGAAATTTTAAAGGCACAGTTACAAACAATTCCAACCAGGAGAAAAGATAGAAGACAACAGAGGAAACCAATGTGGCTCCACAAAAAGCTTAGAGATGACCTGAAAACAAAAAGGGATACATATAGGAAGTGGAAGGAAGGCCAGGCTACAAAAGAAGAGTACAGACAAGTGGCACAGAAGTGCCGAAATGGCGTCAGGAAGGCTAAAGCTGTGAATGAGCTGAGATTAGCGAGGGATGCTAAAAGCAATAAAAAGGCTTTCTTCAGATACGTGAGTAGTAAAAGACAGAGGAAAGAAATGGTGGTTCAACTGCTTAATGAGGATGGCAAATTGATAACAGACGACAAAGAAAAGGCTGAAGTGCTCAATTCCTACTTTGCCTCGGTCTTCTCCCAAAAGCGGGTCTATGCCCCCCTGGAAAAAGTGAAGCAGAAGTTGAGGGGGCAGGATTGCAGTTTGAGATTGATAAACAAATGGTCAAAGAACACCTAATTTCTTTGAATGAGTTTAAATCTCCAGGGCCCGATGAACTGCATCCTAATGTAATGAAGGAGCTAGCAGAAGAACTCTCAGAACCTTTGTCTATTATCTTTGCAAAATCATGGAAGACGGGTGAGGTGCCGGATGACTGGAGGAGGGCTAACGTTGTCCCTATCTTCAAAAAGGGCAAAAAGGAGGAACCTGGGAACTACAGACCAGTCAGTCTGACATCCATCCCTGGGAAAATTCTGGAGCAGATTATAAAGAAGTCAATCTGTAAACACCTTGAAATCAATGCAGTGATTACTAGAAGCCAACATGGATTTGTCAGGAACAAATCCTGTCAGACTAATTTGATCTCATTTTTTGATAGGATAACCTCCCTTGTGGACTGTGGGAATGCTGTGGACGTCATATATCTTGACTTCAGCAAAGCTTTTGACAAAGTACCACATGACATTCTGATTAACAAACTAGCTAAGAGTGGGCTAGATGGAACAACTATTAGGTGGATTCACAGTTGGCTACAGAATCGGACTCAAAGGGTACTTATCAATGGAACCTTCTCAAACTGGGGAGAGGCAACGAGTGGGGTGCCGCAGGGCTCAGTCCTGGGTCCAGTGCTCTTCGACATTATTATTAATGATTTGGACGAGGAGGTGCAGGGAACACTGATCAAATTTGCAGATGACACAAAATTGGGTGGGATAGCTAATACCCTGGAAGACAGAAACAAACTTCAAAGTGATCTTGATAGGCTGGAGTGCTGGGCTGAAAACAACAGAATGAAATTTAATAGGGATAAATGCCAAGTTCTACATTTAGGGAATAGAAACCAAATGCACAGTTACAAGATGGGGGACACTTGGCTCAGCAATACTACAAACGAGAAAGATCTTGGAATTGTTGTAGATTGCAAGCTGAATATGAGCCAACAGTGCAATATGGCTGCAAGAAAGGCCAATGCTATTTTGGGCTGCATTAATAGAAGTATAGCTTCCAAATCATGTGAGGTACTGGTTCCTCTCTATTCGGCCCTGGTTAGGCCTCATCTAGAGTATTGTGTCCAGTTCTGGGCTCCACAATTCAAGAAGGATGCAGACAAGCTGGAGCGTGTTCAGAAGACGGCAACGAGGATGATCAGGGGTCTGGAAACAAAGCCCTATGAGGAGAGACTGAAAGAACTGGCCATGTTTAGCCCAGAGAAGAGAAGATTGAGGGGAGACATGATAGCACTCTTCAAATACTTAAAAGGTTGTCACACAGAGGACGGCCAGGATCTCTTCTCGATCCTCCCAGAGTGCAGGACACGGAATAACAGGCTCAAGTTAAAGGAAGCCAGATTCTGGCTGGACATCAGGAAAAACTTCCTGACTGTTAGAGCAGTGCGACGGTGGAATCAGTTACCTAGGGAGGTTGTGGGCTCTCCCACACTAGAGGCATTCAAGAGGCAGCTGGACAACCATCTGTCAGGGATGCTTTAGGGTGGATTCCTGCATTGAGCAGGGGGTTGGACTAGATGGCCTTGTAGGCCCCTTCTAACTCTGCTATTCTATGATTCTATGGGTAAGGTGCAATTATTTCCTTTGCTATCAAGCTTTGCTGGATGAGAGGACCAGCATGCTTAAATGTATTAGAGGCCTTCCTCTCTGACCAATGTGCCACATCCCTTTGGGTATTCATACAGAGACTGCAACATAGAATACAAAGTAATTCTGCTGCAGCAAAATCTAGCCACAATTGGGAATATGGGTACTGCCATGTCTCAAAGGAACAGCCACTAGCTTCTAAGCTGTGGTAATCTTAAGAGTCTAGGATAGAAAATGGTGCAGAGACTCCAGTGGAGAAGGGCACTACAAGATGGACCTCTGGATGACTGAGAACCTTCTCTGCAGCCTGGTAGTTAATGATGTCTGATACCAGCCAGTAACTCCTCTTGACTAGTCTATTCCTAGAATTACACCATGAATGGCTAGTAGTCTTGATAGCTTTATTCCTGTGGTACCAGGTCATCTTGCCCTTTTTGTTTTAGCAGTTACAGAAGTCAAGTATGAGGTTGTTGGACAAAAGGTAATGGTGTGTGTGTGGAATGTATTTTGTCCAAGGCACCAGACTAAGTAGGTCCACACTGGATACATGACACTTTCCATTTGAGATTGAAAACAGAGAAGATGAAGCCCTATTCAGGAGGCCAATGTGGGTCTAAAATAAATGTGTGAAGAGAAAGGGAAGTGCTCTAGGTCCGTCCACCTCCTCACACATTTCCATCGCCCTGTACTTATGGAGGGTGAGGGTCTGAACAGGACAGCCACCTGTATTTGTGGAGGTTCTGCACGTGACCCTGTAAAAGCAAGGGTCTTGGTTGTGTGGTGGCCCTCCTTTCCTCAAGTGTTGATTCTACACTGCAAAAGAACACCTGAATAGGGCTTGAGGAGCAATCTGATGAGGTCCATTTCTCAGAGATGAAAGGCATCTGTATCCTGCAACAGCTTAGACAATGACTTAGTTTTATAAATCTGTCTTATCATATCTTTTAAACACATCCAGTTGTTATTTCTTAATTAGGAACGAATAATTTGTCGCACTTATGATGTACAAGATCCAAAGGTGAGTTATATATATATATATATATGTGTGTTTGTATGTGAAGAAGAACGTGGGTCATTTTCAGCCACATCTGTCAGGGATATTTTTTGTAGACTGCTTCAAATTAACAGAAGTTTCCTAAAATTGATGTACTCTTGGTTTTTAGTAGAACTTGCTCAAAGCAATTGGTTGGTAGAATGGCGCCCTTCTTTCTCCTGCAGCTCTTAAAGTTTGCATGAACCATTTAACTTCAGATGAACCGATAACACTGCCTTAGGCTGCAATACTGTGCACATTTAATCTAGAGTAAGCCCCATTTAATTCAATTGGACATACTTCTGGGTAAACATATATTGATTTTTTTTTGGACTCCATAAGAAACTGAAGAAATGTTTTATCTTTCATGCTCTTTGGTGTGTTCGTAATATGGTCTCTTTTCTTCTCTCCTGTTCAGAGTACAGCGAAGCCGGCAGACTGGAAATATCAGAATGGCCTCTCTGCTTCCTGGCTATCTTTAGAATGCACAACTAATGCTAATATACACATCCCACTACCGGCTACGTTGGCCAGCCACGACCTAGAGAAAAATACAAGGGTAACAGAACAATTGCTATGCATGACTTATTTCTATTAACTTAATCTATAAGTATGAAGATAGGTGTATATCATTCTGTGTTGTGCTATTTCTGGTGCCAGCGGAAGACCTTTTTATTTTCACAGTATTTTAGTGATTTATTCTAGTCATTTAACTCTGCTATTTTAAATCTGCATTTTAGAACTGTATTTTAAATTTCTGCATTGCTGCTTAGTTTTATTCTGGTTGGACTTTTGAATTGTGGTTTTAAGCTTTCGTATTACATTTTATGCTATACTTACAGTTTGAACTTTTGTGAACTGCCCAGAGAGCTTCAGCTATTGGGCAGTATAGAAATGAAATAAATAAATAAATAGCTCTGTTGATTCCTGGCTTTGCTCTATCTGCTTTGCTGCTTCTAAGCCATAACAGCTTTCAGACCCTTAAGCCGCTTCCCCCTGTCTTCCTTAAACTTTTGCCCAACCCCTGTTCTTGCTCAGAGCCTATCCCAAACCATTGTAATGCTGCTGCTTCTCCTATGTCGCTTGTCAGTTAATCCCCTCTGTCCCAGCTCCAATAGACCTTTCTTTACTCATGGCAGACCCAGTCAGTTCTGTGCTTAGTCTAGTGTCTAGGACTATTATGAATGATCAAAACGAGGTCTCTCAAGTAACATTACTTAATGCCAAAGGGCAACTTTCTGTATTTAAATCACTGGTATTAACCTATTCATTTTTCACTTTCTATGGAAAGTATATTTATTTATTTATTTCTTACCCGGATCGAGGCAGGAAATAACAATGAATATAAAACACATTAAAAACTGATTAAAAACATAGCATACATGATTAAAACATTCTAAAAACATTCTAAAATTTCACTGGGTAGGCCTGCCGGAATAGTTGCAAGCTATTTATCTCTCTGGACTTTTGTTTATGGCTGTTGCAAGCTATATGGTTGCAAGCTATTTATCTCTCTAGATTCTTTGTTTATGGCTGTTAGCAGTATTTATAACTAATAGTAGCTATTTAACTGTTCAAAGCGCTTGATGTTGGCCACAGTTCAGGTGTGAGTCTCTTCTAATGTCAGTGGCAAAGAGATTGTTTAGCAAGATGTTATTGCAACATGCATCCCTTTCTTTTAATTCTACTTTATAGAATGGATTAGTACGATGGGCCAAACAGATAGAGGAAGCGGTCTTTTTGATCAATGGTCAAGTCAAAGACGAAGATGCCGACTTACTGGAAGGGCAGGTAAGTGCTGAATGGCATATCATTAATGCTGATGTAGAACACAATGTCTATCGTAGTATAAGTTTTTACTAGTCAGTTTAAAAGTACAGTAGCTGCAATTGAATTGATTTGGATCATTCTTACAGTGGACCCTTACATTAGAGGTAATAATGCTATTGCAGGGAGGATGGCCAAATGAGTCTCTATCCTAAAGTTATGTGTCTTCTTTGACCAAGCAGTAACTTAGCAAGTTGCTACATCCACATTGTAGTAAACCTATCTATAATGTCTTGCTAAGTGTTGGGGAAAACTCCGCATGACATCTGATCAGGTATTACCTGAATAAGGATTCTGGAAAGGGGGAAATTTGTCCTCACCACTTTTTAGGTTATTGCAGACAGACTTGCCAAACAATTACTGTAAGTATACACCATGGTACGCTGCCATTTACCAGGTGCTGTCTTTATTTTCCTATTGAGAGTGTATATTTCCTCAGTCCATCAGCTAAGAAGTCTTGAAAAATTATGTAGGGAAAGGAGATATTCCGTTAGAAGATAGCAACTTTGGAGCCATATTGCATTACTAAGTGATAGGGATGAATGGATCAGACTATTTTTGGTGTGTCAGTTTTTTGTGTTTAGTCATAAATACATTCCATCACATTTCCACACTAATCTGCCTTTTTTTAAAATAGCTGTAAAAATAGTACAGATTTGTATATGCATTTTATCATATTATGCACATTTTATTTAATATGCATCTTGGTACATTTTAAGCTGAATCACAGCAGCACAAAAATCAGAAGTGCAGAATTAGAAGGATAACTGCATTCTGATGTGCACGTTACTTTGAGAGGTGTGAATCAGCTCAGTTGGACTGAACGAAATGCTCAAACATCCTTACTAAGTGACCATAGCAATTATATTTATCTGTTGGTAATAATAATAACAATAATCCTCTCTACTAGGCTTCCTTTTTGAGGTCAGTCATTATGCATCTCCATGTGGACGTTGCTCTCATACACCAGTTGGATAGGCTCAGTCAGATGCATTTATTTTCTGAAACTGTGCACCTTTTGGGCTTTTACACATTCAAGCATATTTTGAGTACATGATTTGCTTTAGTCCCAAGTAGCCACCACAGTGCTTAGAAGAGAGCCCAGCCACAGCAAAACCATATGGCGGTTTTGCTGACTCTTGCAAACTATATCAGCTTAGGCTGATATACCAACTCTGCCCTTATCTGGATGGAGATAGCCCAGCTACAGTTATCCGTGCTCTGATAACCTCTCGTTTGGATTACTGCAATGCGTTATATGTGGGGCTGCCTTTGAAAACGGTCCGGAAACTTAAACTGGTACAAAACAGGGTAGCACGGTTACTAACAGGGACTGGCCGACGAGACCACATCACGCCAGTCCTTTCCCAGCTTCATTGGCTGCCAGTCCAGGTCCGGGCCCGATTCAAAGTGCTGGTATTAACATTTAAAGCCCTAAACGACTTGGGGCCAGGCTATCTGAAGGAACGCCTCCTCCTGTATGTACCTGCCCGGACCCTAAGGTCATCCTCAGGGGTCCTTCTCCGCGAGCCCCTGCCAAAGGAAGTGAGGCAGGTGGCTACCAGGAGGAGGGCCTTCTTTGCTGTGGCACCCCGGCTGTGGAATGAGCTCCCTAAGGAGGTTCGCTTGGCACCTACATTATATGCCTTTAGACGCCAGGTGAAGACCTTTTTATTCTCCCAGCATTTTAACAGTTTATAAATAAATCATAACTTGGTGTTTTAAATTTGTAATTTTGCATTGCTGCTGTTTTTATCTGGTTGAGCTTTTATATTGTATTTTATGTTATGGTTTTATACTGTTGTTTTATACTTTGAATGGTTTTAATTTTGTGAACTGCCCAGAGAGCCCTGGCTATTGGGCGGTATAGAAATGTAATAAACAAATAAATAATGAATAATGGCAGACAGAGAAAAATGTGCAACAGTTTAATTTATCTAAAAAATGTTTTTCACACTTATTTTATATAACTCACAACAGCAGAAAACTCTCAGAAGGAAAAAATATCCAAAATGGATTGCCTCCTCTCTTGAAACTCATGAATTCTCTTAACTGCTTTCTATCCTTTCATTATCTCTACAGAAAAAGTCTACAAGAGGAAACATGCCATCAGCTACTCAGAGCCTTGACGTTAGGGTTTTAATGCAATTGGTAAGTAAGTTCACCAGTGCAGTAAGTAGCATAGAGCGATGTAGGAAGTCCCTGGTTAAAACCTCACCTGATCTATAAATTCACTAAGAGTGCAATCCTGTGCAGGTTTAGACAGAAAAAATATTACATCTCCTAGCATGCTCTAGCCAGCAATTTTGGCTAGGACATGCTTGGAATTCTAGGTGTGTTTTTTTCTTCCTATGCATGGGATTGCACCCTAAGTGATGTTGTACAAGCTGCTATCTCTTGGCCTCAGTTCCTCCCCATGTCTATGTTTTTAACTTTTGTAAACCGCCCAGAGAGCTTCAGCTATGGGGTGGTATATAAATGTAATAAATACATAAATAAAATAAATTTCTATGGCCTTACCTAGACCTAAGGTTTATTCCGGGGTCGTCCCTGCCTGCTCCCGGGATCCCTTGTGTGTCATGACCCCAGGATGATCCTGGGATAAACCTTAGGTCTAGCTAAGGCCTCTGACATGGCAGAGGCTGCTTCTGAGAATGGGAAAGAAAGGATATTTCTTCCATGCTGATTTCACGTCCCACAGGAAACATATCCGAGAGCTGGTGTAGCCATTAACTCTATTAGTTGGCCATGTGCATATTGCTATATCTTCAGTATTGTCACTAAACACTCTTAAGAAGCACTATATATTAAACTCCCCATCTCCATTAGAAATTCTACACTGGGTTGTGAAGTCTACAGTATAAGTTGCTATAGGTTGCCAGCCTGTTTGGATGAAATGTAAGCCCCAGATCTTTAGGGACCATGAGAGTGTTCCAAGAGGCCAGGTGGAAAAGCAGAGGACCTCTTTATGCTCAAGTGACTACCTCTGAAACATTTTGCAATAACTGTGAATAGCTGGTAACTATATCTTGGAAATCTGTCTTAAATTGAGAGAGAAGCTGATTTTGTGAGTATTAGAGTGCAGCCCTACATAGTAAAAACGAATGATTTTGAGAGTATATGGCAAAAGTTCCTGGAGTTTGTATTTTCTAAAGGAAGGGGGGATCCACCAACAGATGAAACTATGAGTTTTTGGAAGCAAGAATGAGATCCCGAGGTGGGGGGAGCACTGTTATGTTTATTATATTATCTTTAATAGGTTAACATCGAATATATGATAGTAAGGTATTATAATGTTTTTGTATTAAGTGATTTTGATTTGTGTTTGTTGTTTCAATAATAAAATAATAATAATAATAATAATAATAATAATAATAATAATAATAATAATAAAAAAGAGTGCAGCCCTATGCATGTTTAGCATCTTTAGACAGAAAGAAGTCTTCCAACTTCCAGCATTCCCTAGCCAGCCATGGTGGGTTATTTTCTGTCTAAACATGCATAGTGTTGAACCCTTAAATTCTTAATTCATGCTTTTGGTGAAACTGTACATATGTCTTGGGTGTAGGCTGCTTCTGCTTTGTCTTCCCTTGCTGATTCTGGCCTCAAATGCTTACCAATAGTATAAATACGAATGGGTAAATCTGTGAACTTTGTTTCAATCCACATCAGTTTGTGGCTTTTAAAAAGTCAGCATGAACATTTGTATGCATTTTTGTGTGCGTTTCTCCTCGTGTGGCGCAGAGTGGTAAGCGGCAGTTGCTGCAGCCGAAACTCTCCCCACGGCCTGAGTTCGATCCCAGCGGAAGCTGGTTCTCAGGCAGCCAGCTCGGGTCGACTCAGCCTTCCATCCTTCCGAGGTCGGTAAAATGAGTACCCAGCTAGCTGGGGGGAAAGTAACTGCGACTGGGGAAGGCAAGGGCAAACCATCCCGCTACAAAGTCTGCCAAGAAAACGTCAGCGAAAGCAGGCCTCCCTCTAGGAGTCTGCAATGACCCAAGTGCTTTGCACGAGAGGTTCCTTTCCTTTCATTCCTTCTCCTATATACACACTTTTTGCATCCGGTTTTCCTTTTCTAATTGTTTTGAATGCTTTTTCACAAATAACGTGCACGTTTCCCTAGCCGACGCATTTTTCTATGCGTTTTTTGTTTGGAGAATTTCGTTAAAAACTCTTGATAAGTGTGAATGCCAAAATATAAACTGTGACCTGTTTTGTATATTGATTTGGAGAGTTCAGGTTTGGTAAGTTCTTGTCAAAACGCAAACTGAGGAAAAAATGTCCCTGTCCCTAGATAGCAGTATTCGTACAGAGTTGAAAAGGAGTAAGCCAGCAATATGAATACTAATCTCCACCCACCAAATCTCAATCTGAAATGCTTTTTTTAAAAAATAAATTGCGAAAGATCAAACCGAATGAGATTTGAAGAGAGAAAATAAATAGCCAGCAGTATGTAAGGTGCCTGAGAAATTCCAGCAGGATTTACTATTTGAAAGCGATGCAGAACCAGCTGTATAATTCAAGAAAGCTATTACTGTGCTTGTGACTTCTGTGTGTTCTCTCTTTCAGTCACGAAATTCAAACTCCAGGTCCACAGCAACAGTCCAGGTCTGCAGCGGTTCCATAAATCTTAAAGGTGCTTTAAAATGCAAAGCTTACATCCATAATAACAAGCCCAAAGTTAAAGATGCTGTTAAGGTACTTTTGCTGCCCTTCAGTGTACTGAAGGATTTGGTCTTGATCCCATACCCCACCCCCAATACTTTTCTTGAGATAAAATAGAGGGTGTCATTTCAGTAGGCCACACTTCACCCAGAGCACCCTAAATTTCACTGAGAAATGCCAAATTGAAACCAAGAGCCTGTATTCTATCTGTACTTGACATAAATATGAGTTCTGTGTCGGTTCTGAAAAACATGTTTTCCTTCAGCGCTTGTAGAAGGTAATAGGAAATGTTCTGTTCTTGCACATTAATATGACACTTAACAGTGTGGTCCTGTACATGCCTACTCAAAAGTAAGTCTAATTGCGTTTTCTGGGGCTAACTCTTAGGTAAGTGGATATAGGATTGCAGCTTTGGGGGTGAAGGTGGGGGCAACTAGGTTTTCCTAAAGTTGATCCAACCTTGAGGGTTTTTCTTTCCTGGACTTCGGTATACAGAGTGGCCTTCAGCATCTCACGTGGTCTCAGAGAAAAGGCGATAGTCGTGGCAGGCAAGATTGATTTTTAAAAAGCCAGTTATTTTGCATGTCAGCACCACCAAGGCATTTGGGTTACAGGGCAAGGGAGAAGGAAAACAAATAACCCAAGGACTGAGTAAACCAGGGTTTGTTCAATTGTCTGCAAGACAAACCATGGGTAGGGCAACAAACCATGGGTTAAATAAACCATGGGTTAGCCTTATGGTGAACCAAGCTATGATGCCCTTCCATAGAAGGGACTATAACCGTGCGTCGTATTCAACAATAGAAGTTTCACTTCTGTGATGCTTTGGCCTTGTAATAAAAGTTTTGTCCATAGGACTGTGCTGCCCCTTCTTTGGCTCTCCACACAAAGACGAATCAGCAGTCCAATGCTAGGAGGCAGGCTGAGTTTTGACACATTGCTGATTTAGACTTTCATCTCTCCCCGAGTTGCAGTCAAGTGGTGGGAGACTACCAGGTGTCCACATCCCACCACAGATGATCACAACTGTGGATCGGATCAGGCCCAATAGCTGTGTTTTAACATTTTTGTTTTTTCTTTAAAACAAACAAAAAGTTATCCATTCAACCATAATGTTGACATCAAAGACAACTGAAATCTTTCTAATATTTCCCTTTGTATCCTCTGAAATAAGCTTGGAGCCAGGGTTGCCCTTCCCTATTCATGTTTGTAGAGTTAGGTGCAAGAAATATTTGGAAGTAAATAGATTATTACTCTCCCACTTGTATACATTTTTCTCATCTTCTATAGATGTTTCACACATTGGTATGGTGGATTTCATACAAATGCATATTGCTAAATAATCCTACTTTTCATCCCAGACTGGACCTTCAGCATTCCTCATTATCAAAAAAAAAACATGGCAGGTTTTTCACTAATTTTTGCTTCACAGAATTGGCGGGCCTCTTCAGACAGTATGCTAAGCCATGGTTAAACCGATAACTGTTTTGCAGCAAGTGGTTACTGAGCATGTTTAAACTGTGGTTATGTAGCTATATTGTTTAGGAATGGTTCATAGGTACTAAATCATGGTTCACACCACACGCTAAGCCATAATGTTTAGCTCAAAATGCTTACCCATCATGGCTTGGTGTGTTGTCCGAACTGGGCCAGCATTTACTTCTAAGTAAACATGCTTATGGTCACATTCCATGTTCTTTCCATTGCTTTTTGCAGGACCTGATCGCTACTGTGCTCAATGGTGCCTACTAATTTGTAGTATAACTTAAATAGTCAGCTGTTCTGCACATAATGGCAAATCATGGGTTAATTAACCCACAATTTCCCATGCAAGAACAGGAGTGAGCAAGCATACTGCCTCCTGCATGTTCCTCACTTCTGCTTTTTCTCAACTACCTACAATTGGCCAGGTTGTAGGTTATTGAGTGTGATGTGCATTCCCAGAGTGTGGTTCTTGAGGGGTGAAATAACCCAGAGACTGTGTTGGCATTGCGTGGTGGAAGGCAGGCTACCCCTCACAACACCGCCATGCAATGATCAACTCATGGAGGGGATCATGTGTACCCCCCTCCCAAGTGTAACATTTCAAAAGTCCACCCTATGATTTTGCAATTTTGACATCAGCTGAGTTATTTGAGTATAGTGGGTTGTGGAATGTGTAGGAATGAATTGCACTATCTTGAGCTTAAGTTAAGTGTGTGTTGTGAAGCTATTTTTCCACCCTATTTTTCCACCCTATTGTTTATTTTACTGGGAAGATGGTTATTAAACACAGAAGACTGAACATCTTCTCCATATACTCTAGCTGTGACTTAGAATATTTCTTGGAGATTTTAGAATGTTTTTGTATCTTGTCTTTACAGGCCTTGAAGAGAGATATAATAAACACTCTGTCAGATCGTTGTGAAATATTGTTTGAAGATCTGCTTATGAACGAAACACCAGGAAAGAAAAGTAAGAAAAGGGGGAGAGTAATTGGGCAACAGTATGTTTTCAATGGTGCTGCTTGCGTGTTGACAGGAGCCATGAGATGTGAGGGTATTGCGGGAGCTTTGAAATCGCTGCACTGGTTGCCTGTGAGCTACCAGACCTGATCCAAGGTGTTAGAACTAGTGCACAAAGCCCTAAATATCGTCCCTTGAGGAATGTAGCCTATCAGGCTACCACACATGGCAGGGCCTTCTCTGTGGCGGCACTCTGGCTACGGAACTTCCTTTCCAGTAGATATTTGGCTGTTGTCATTTTTGGCCCCAGTTAATTCTCTGGCCTCCCCTCATCTCACATCAGTCCGCTGGTCTCTGTCCACCACTCTGCCGCTAAGATCATCTTCCTGGCCCGCCGCTCTGACCATGTCACTCCGCTTCTGAAATCTCTTCATTGGCTCCCAATTCATTCCAGAATCCAATATAAACTTCTCCTGTTGACCTTCAAAGCTTTTCACGGTCTAGCTCCTGCCTATCTCTCCTCTCTCATCTCACACTATTGCCCCGCTCGTGCTCTTCGCTCCTCTGATGCCATGCTTCTTGCCTGCCCAAGGGTCTCTACTTCCCTTGCTCGGCTTCGCCCATTTTCCTCTGCTGCCCCTCATGCCTGGAATGCTCTTCCAGAACACCTGAGAACTACCAACTCAATCACAGCTTTTAAAACACAGCTAAAAACTTTTCTTTTCCCTATAGCTTTTAAACTTTGAGTTTGTTCTGACTCTATACTGTTAGCTTCACCCTTCCCGGTGCCTGTTTACACTTCCCTGTGCCTGTTTGCATTCTCTTTCCCTCCTTATTGTTTACTACAACTTTATTAGATTGTAAGCCTATGCGGCAGGGTCTTGCTATTTACTGTGTTATCTGTACAGCACCATGTACATCGATGGTGCTATATAAATAAACAATAATAATAATAATAATAATAATAAAGACTGTGGCAAGTGCTCTTTTTGTTTTTCTAATTGATTGTGTTGATGATTTTATTGTATTTTATAATGTATTTTTAATTTTAGAGTCAGTATTTTAACATTGTTATTTATACTGTGTTTTATGTAGGTTGTGAGCCCCTCTGGGCTCTCTGTGAGCCCAGAGGGCAGGATAGAAATCAAATCAAATAAATACGTAAATAAAAATGACTGTAGTTCTCCTCTTTAAATCTGGGTTTCTAAAACAAATTATTTCTGATAAATGGACATCTTCAATAACAAGTGAAAATAAAAGCCAGACAAGATTATTTTGTAGGCAGTGCTGTCCACGTTGGTCTAATAATAGCTATTTTTCTTCATTCAAGTTATTCCAGCCATCACGCCGAACTTTCTGAAAATCTCCATAGTCTGCCAACTATCGAAGTGTGGTTGCCAGCTTTCTTTACCAGCCCCAATTCCTATGTCTTTGACAGCAGCTTTTTCTGTAGATGTTAGTATGCAATAATTTTATGCAGTGAAAAGCTTCACACGCTTGATTTCTGCAGATCAAGCTACTGCTAAGGGTACAGGAGCAGGCCAGTCAGTGGGCATTGTGTTCAAGGAACACAAGTCCAAGGCCCCTATAAATATGTGGAAAGAGTTTCTTGGTTCTTTGTAACTTGGCCTTTGTTTCTGAGCTCAGGGCACATTTTGTAGTTGCACATAGTAGTAAAAGTTGTCCTTCACGGGCATAAAAGCATCATCTTTTGTTGCTTTCTTTCAGAAGAGTGGGCCAATCAAAATAGCTTCGCAGCCTTAATGTTGTTGGTCACTTTGCCCCTTGTGTGGAGTTGTTGTTGTTGTTGCTGCATGAACTGAATGGAAACCCAGTTGCTTACAGCATGATCTAGCGTATAATGGAATCTGGCTTAGATGCCACTGTACCAAAAAAGCTGGACTGCTTCCTTAGTCTTTGGGGAACTTTCATGTGTGATACTGTATTTCTTCAGTTGTAAGACGCCATCGATTGTAAGACACACACTAATTTCAGTACCACCAACAGGGGGAAAAAAACCCTAAGACACACCCGCGATTCTAAGACACACCCCATTTTTAGAGATGTTTATATGGGGGGGGGGGAGTGCGTCTTAGAATCAAAGAAATAGGGTATATCCAAATTGTAATGTTGTTAATTGCCTGCTATTTTCAGTTGCCTCTTTAGATGGCGTACGTTGTCCACATTTGCGAACAGCTTTGCATGATATATGCCAGCCGTGTTTTTTAATGCTGTTGCTTAAACTATTTCTTAAAGATCATTTCTCCTGCCTCTAAACAGTTGATACGTCTCAAGTTTTCTTTTTTATTCTATTTTAAAACAAACCTTTTTTTGTTATTTCCACATTCCCTTGACCTACAGCAGGTAATAGTTGCCAGAAAGATAGCTTTTTTAGTCTGTTACAGCACAAACAACAAAGTTTTTAAAATGTCACATATCTATCTACCATCTATCTGTCTCCTGTTTGGGCAGAGTTTATTTTTCTCCTGTTCTTGCTGGAAAGCTGTTTTGGATCAACAGAAACACCCTTGTAAATTCTTAGTAGAAGCTCCTACTTTCCACCACAACATCCTCCTCCTTCTGCCCATCTCCTGGCCTAGTATCACAAGTGGGTGAGACAAAGGTGTTATGTCTAATACCTCTCCTTGTATTCCCCCCTCAGCAAATAGCTTGGAAGTCGAGGCAAATCTGTTCAGCAAACATACCTTGCTTAAACAGAATTTGCATGTTTTGACATGTTTGTGGGCCATTATGAGCGTTCGATTTGTTTAATGCAGATTAGGCAGAAGTATCAGAGTATGTGACCACCTAGGGATTTTACTATATTAATAGGCAAACTTGAGAATCCTTTGGCTCAACCATGCTGGCACCATCACTGGTCTCCACTTCCCGAAATGTCCTCAACAGATATACATTATTGTATATCTGTTGTATGTATATTGTATGTACATATTGTTTTGTATGTACATATTGTATTGTATGTACATATTGTATGTATATTGTTGTCCTCAACAATATACATACAGTGTCAGGGCTATGTTTGTATAGGCATGATGCATGTACAGCATTGGTACCATCCGTGGATATTTCATTTCTAAAATGTGATTCCCCACTGCTAACCTAAAAGGGTCTTGCAGCAACTTTCAGTGCCTTAATAGCTCATTCATAATTAAACTAATACAAAATCAGATACTGGCAGCTTGGGGGTTGCATAATTGGCATGTGGGTCACACAACATCACTGGAGTTGCACGGGCACTATTTTTGTTGAAGCATTTACAGTATTGTGGGACCAGTGTACCAGAATTAATAGAGATGGGGGGGTGGGGAGATGGATAACACACCCACTGCAGTATATGTTAGTGTTCATACTATTCTTTAATGATATTTAAAAAGGGCTTGCTCTCCCCCCCCTTTATTTTTTTTGTTCTCAGATTCTGAAAGAGAGTATCACACCTTGCCTTGCAGAGTATTTGCCCCCATTTCTGGGTCCAGTGTGTTGCTTTGCGATTATAAGTTTGGTGATGAAACAGCTGGGGAAATCCGAGAGCGTTTTCTTGAGATGTTGGATCAAGCTGTTCAAACAGAGGATTTACATACTGCTGAGGAAATGAATACGGGTAAATATAGCTGCTAATTTCAGAACCGGATTACTCTCTACCAGGAATTACTGAGAAGCCAGACCTGAAGCACAAGCACATCTTAACGCTGGTTCACAGAATGGTTGTTATCTCCAGCTTGAACCTGGATTGGTTTCAAGATGGTTTCAAGCACATCTAGTTGTACAGGATTTCTAGGGCTTCAGATACACAAGGCAAGACGTTTAGGATGCTATGTTTGTGCGTCATATGCCCAATTTTCACATAAATATTATATTGTAAACCAAGAAAGGATTTAGAGTCATATCAACTGATATTTGAATAGATTGAAGGTTTGGTTTAGGCTCTTTGTGCTTATCCCAAGCCAGATTTTGCAGTAGCCAGAAATGTGGTAGTGGGGCCTAAAGGTATGTTGAAGTGTGAGGCTGTCATGGGGCAATGCAAAAGACACACCAACCCAAGCTTTTTAAATGCTACTGTTCTAATATATTTAAATACTTTTAAATGCAGGGTATGCTTCTTAAACATCCCAATTTCTTTGCACTCAGTCGTCAGAAGGCTACGACTTGGAAGCAAGTTTGCTACTTACTAACTCTTACATTGCAATCTAAATAAGGGCTGCTTTAAGCAAAAGAAAAGCATGGTCTCATATGTCATGTCTGGTTTCGCCTTAAGTAAAAGGAACCATAAACTTAAAGCAATTCTATGTGTCTAAAAGCTGCAAGGAATGCACTTGGGAAAATAGACTCCTTCCCTTGCGGCTATGGCTTATCTTGAAAGCAAACAGATCAGAGGAAAGGAGGGAGGCAACACAACGGCTAAGATGAGTTATGTAACATTGGTTGTCCGCCTATGATTCTCTCCCGTGCAGTCCCTATACTTGTGTAACAGTGACACAAGTTTCTTCTCAGTTTTAGCTTGCATCTCTTAGCAGACCCAACTCCAAACTTTTGCTTGGCTGAATAAAATTATCTATAAATTGGCTTGTTTGATGTATAATTTGCACAATCAATGCAAATGATAATTTGGTATGCATCTCTTAGACTTCTGTGACTAGAGACTTCTATTATTCAGCATGTACAAGGAAGATTTGCATTAGCAATTGGCTTTGCTAAATCCCAGCTTCTAGCATCAAGGGGTTAAATCCAGTGAGTAGATAAACACAAATAAGATTTCAGTGAGGGTAATCTCTTCCCTTGCACTTATTCTTTGTTATCTAGTTGAAGATGTAATGAACCCAAGAGATGGGCACCCTGACCCCTACAGAGCCTGTGTTGGCATCCAAGACAAGCAGAACTGGTCCATTTTGTAATGCTGGGCAGAGGATTGAGAAACTGGGCTTTCTAAAACTGTAACAGATTGGTGGGGCAGGGATTCTCGCAACTCAAATGTGTCTGTCAACTTGACGTTTACATGCAATCCTATACTCAAAAATCCCATTGAATTCACAGGTGTCTGTAGGATTGCAACCTAAAAGGCATTGCGTAAATCAGACATGTAGTGTTTTCTTGAACTGTTCCTTCCACATCTTTTCTTCATCCACATCTTTTCTTCATCCACATCTTCATCCTACACCCCAATAAGCTGTTCTTTACGTAACTGGAGTACATGCCACCATGGTAGTACTACTGACATGGCAGCAGAAAACTGTACATTGTAGTACCAGCAATGCTGTTAATTGAGATGCTACAACAGTGCTGCAGTTCTTGACCTCTCTATACTTACTTGCTAATGCCATTATCCATAGAATTGGGTTGTTAGGAAGAATGCAGAAATTATGCAGCTCGTGTTTTGAATTGCTGATCGTTTATTTGGCTTTTCATTTTCAGATGGAGAGTGTAGCACTCCAACTCCAAGTATATTGCAAATTAACTTTGAATGAGTGCTGAAAACATAATTTATTGGGAAAATAGCTATTAGCTCCTACTGTGTTCTCTCTCTCTATGGTTTTCATTAGGGAGAATGTCAACGTCATAATAATTCTTTACATCATCAGCATTCCTTAACTTCATGTCCTCCAGATGTGTTCAGCTATAATCTCCATAATCCCCAGGCACCATAGTGAATGGTCTCCTGGGTAGGGATGATGGGATTTTAGTCCCAACACATCTTGTGGGCATTGCGTCGGGGATGGCCGCTTTACATTCTTCTAGAGGAGCGGTATAGTTTACATACCTTGCAAGAGGCCGTAACCATAAAGGGGAAGATTGCTAGGGATGCAAGAGCAGGAGAGAAGGTAAGAAACCTGACATTACAAATGTACCAAATCTATAATCACAGTGTTTGTTCTGTATTTAAGAACTCTATTTACTTAGAAGAATTTAGAATTCTGTGCCCCAAATTTAACCGGGACCAAGAAAGAATGCTTAATCATATTAAGAATGCTTAATCATTATATAATATCATTATGTAATATCATTAAGCATTATGATTAATGCTTAATCATAATGTAATATCAGGTTTCTTCCTTTCTCCGCTGTGGCACCCCGGCTGTGAAACGAGTTCCCCAGAGAGGTCCGCCTGGCGCCTACACTGTATTCTTTTCATCGCCAGCTGAAGACCTTTTTATTTTCTCAGTATTTTAACACCTAAATTTAAACTTTGCTGTTTTAATTCTGTATTTTAATCCCATATCAATTTCTGCTGTGTGGTTTTATCCTGGTTGTGCTTTTTATACTGTATTTTGTATTTGTGTTTTTAACCTGTTGGTTGTTTTATTATGGTTTTAATTTTTGTGAACCGCCCAGAGAGCTTCAGCTATTGGGCGGTATAAAAATGTAATAAATAAATAAAAAATAAAAGTAGGGGAGAAATATAATAGTAACATTAACCACTGGGAAGCTCCCTCGAATGCCTTCTAAGGACCCACACACTTATGTACTTTGAATGACTCAGGTTCTTTTTTATAACTGTCCACATTTATTTTGGATACCATTTGCCTCTTTGATCAACCAAGATTTCACAAATATCTGCTTCCAGAGCTGTTGGTTGTATGGGATACCCTTATCTATAAAGGGGTACATTTATAAGGCCTTTTCCCATGTAAAAACTGAAGGAGAATGTTGCCACAAGGGCAGCACCTCAACATTTACCTTAAAAGATTGCATTTGTATTGGTCCTTAGAAACCCAAGAGAGCTTACAGTGATCAAGGGATGTTATTTTGCCATTGCTCTTCTATGACTGAAAATTTCCCCCAGTTCTGGCCAGTTTCTGAGTACAAATGGCAAACTGAGGAGTAAATTGAATTGCATTATTAGGTTTTTCAGTGACAGAGTTTTGGACTAAAGTACAGGATCAATAGTGCCTGACCGTAGACTTTAGTGCACGTCGTGGCCAGATGAGAATGCAGGACTTCTGAAGAATGCTTTTACTGTAATTTGAACTTGGATTTTCTGGAAAATGTGGCTTTAGTGAATGACTCATAGTCGTTCCATTTCTGTGCGGTCATCCAATTTCAAAGGTTGCTAAAATGAAATGCCCATCTGCTTTGTACTACTTTTGTTTTGCTTGAGGCGGCTGAAAGAAGCCACACGTTGGAATATTGTTGGAAGAGTTGACGTGCTTTCAATGACTCTTCGCTGATTTGATCCAGAACTCATTTGTACCTGCTCCAAATTTGACGCACCTGGGGCCTAGGGTCCACGCTGCATTGTATACAATTATTTATTTAGTTATTTATATTTTTTGATGAGATTGTTTTGTTTTGTCATGGCCTTTGGCTTATACAATAAATCGATGATGTTGATGTACCTGCTCCCAGAACGGGTGGTGATTTGGAGTATAATTACCATATGTATGCAACCACTGGAGGGCCAGGCGGTCAGCAAGCACTGCCTTGATTCAGTTGGTTGATGAATGTGGATGGAACCTGCTTGATAGGAAGGTTTGTTGCCTATGCTGGCAGTTAATTGATCTGTTGCTGTTTCCTAAGCAAGCATTTCATGCAAACCTGTTGTATGTCTTAGACCCATTTTACATGCACCCCAGTTGATCCGGCTACTGCCACCTTCCAGAGCTATGAAAAAGCTTTCACCCACATGATCCATCTGACAGCATTTAGCATATTACGCCAGCAATGTAGCTCCCAAGGGACCAAAAAGCTACAACGAGGACCGCCTGGCGCAAACATTGCTATCTTTTCGGTGCCAGGTTAAAACTTTTCTCTTTTCCCAGGCTTTTCGCAATACCCTGGATCTGTTTTTATAGTTGTTTATGAAGTTATTTATAACTGTTTTTATAATGTTGTATGTTTTTGTGGTTTTAAATTTTGTATATTGTTTTTAATTATTTTAATGTTTTGTAAACTGCCCAGAGAGCTTTGGCTATGGGTGGTATAGAAATGTAATAAATATTAACAACAACAACAATAATACTTGTGTGGTACGCTAAATACCGTTGGTGCAAGCTTTTACATGGACTGAATTGGGAGTAATTGTGCATGTCAGATTGCATGTAAATGGGTTCCTAGTAATTCCCCTTCCTTCCTCCAAATTCTTATTCTGTATTCACTATATTATCCACTAATGTTGAAATTATTCAATTTCTGGGAGCCCCAAGCCTTCAATGATTAATGGTATACTCTTTCTTCTGTGTTTTAGTTGCTTGCTTTGAAGCCCCTCTTCAATGACTGTGATGCGTAAATGAAGCCCAGGGCTGTGTGCAAGCTGTACTCAAGCTAAATTATACAAATAGGTTTTGCATATGTTCACTTGCTTTTTTTTAGCTTCCAAAACTGTTTTTTTTTAAAATAATTTTGCCAATGATGTGCACTAGACAGCAAGGAGGGAAAAACAGTGAGAGAATTAGATTAGGTAAACACACATTTACTTCCTCACTCTGGTATCATTTTTCTTCACGCAGTTGAAATAAACCCACCGAAGGAGCTCCAAGGTGAAATGCCTCAAAAACGGCTGACAAAAGAAATGGTTCTGTTAAAGCTTCACCAAAACATAGGTATATAAGTTCCAGCAATTGCTTTTTCACTTTTGGAACTAACGTTCTCTTTTCTGGGTATGATCATCCACATAACACTTTTCCTGCTGCCTCTGTGAATAAATAATAGCTGTATTAAAGCTAGGTAGAGAAAGGTGAATTTGAGGTTTAGAGGATGGATGGATAAATAAATAAAATTCATTAATTTTCCAGAACAATGATTGAGAAAAGTCATGAAGTAGTGGACGACCACAGATGTGTAAGGGGAAATTAGCAGTCAGTGGGGGTTTTTCTAGCTTCCCTAAAGAGCATCCTCTCTGTGGCACATTTGGTTAACCTCTCAAATTAGGAAGGCCAGTTTTGATATAGCATTTGTAGTAAAGTATCAAGAGTTGGGAAAATCGAAACCCTGACTTGTAGATATACAACGAGATCCTCTGGAATAGATCTAGCCAGTGTGGTGTAGTGGTTAGAGTGTTGGACTGGGAGTCGGGAGATCCGGGTTCTAGTCCCCACTCAGCTGTGGAAGTTCACTGGGTGACTTTGGGCCAGTCACAGATTCTCAGCCCAACCAACCTCACAGGCTTGTTGTGAGAATAAAATGGAGAGGAGGAGTATGGAGAAGACTGTATGCAGTCTTGGGTTCCTTGGAGGGAAAAAGGTGGGATATAAATGCAATACAGAAATAAACTATAATTTGTTTTGATAATGTGCTTGGCATTTACTGTGGTAAAACTGTTACAACTTGTTACAAACATATTAGTGGCAGGATTTGCAGGTTGGCGTGTCAGCTTGAACATTTGTTTCAAGTTGACACACAATTATTGCTTTGTTTCAAAAGGAAGAGCAATTGATCCAGGCTTCAATCTTATACCTCCTTACCTTGGAGAAAGCCTCACTAAAACCACGGGACTTCCTTCAGAATGCACATGTATAGGATTGCAGTGTAAACTTCCTAAAAAGCGGACTGTTCCTGCTGAGCTAGTCCCCCTATTGTTGCGTAATATTAGCTGTGGTACACCTCTGAACACTGTCGCATTTTTACAGTATTCTGTAGACTGCTGTCTTCAGTAATCTGTTTTGTGTTAGTAGTTCAGTCACAAAAAGAAGGTAGAGATTGACTGCTGTCGCCTCCTGGGTTCACAGTTCAATGGCTTAATCCTGTGAGCTGCTGCATAAGCATTGTGACTCATAGGATGATGCCTAAAAGTTCCCAGAACAAGGGCACAGATGATCTCCTTGGACTGGCCATGGGACAACAACATTGCCTCAGTTCTGGTGTAGCAATAGGCCCTTCTCCAGGATCCATTGGTTGGCCTGGGCTCTCCTGCAGCTGCCTAGTGCTTCACCTGTTTTGTTAATCTCTCAAACACTTCTAAGGTGTGCTCCGCTTACTAAGGTAGGAGTGCTTTTTATCTGCAGCAGTGCAAATTACGATTTGTGGTGCTACAGTTAAGAGAAGCTACTAAAGATTGGAGTTTAAATGGGCATCTAACAGAGAGCAGAGAAGGAAGAAAGAAGACAAATGACGAAAGCTCTGGTTGAATTGTAAATCTGTAAAGTTCGGTCTTTCCAAGTCTTCATCATTTGCTGGCCATCTTCATATCTGCTGTCTGAGTCTTTGATTATGAGTCTTTTGTGGTTATGTTTGATAATCTATGATGTCTGAAATACAGTTACTTACTGTTTTGAGCTTGGTAGGATAGAATGAGCTATCCATGTAAATATTTTCTTTAAGTTTGTCTCTCAGAAATGTGGGATAGAGCCAGAAGCTAGGGAAATAGGGAGAGAGATGCTTTGAGGGCCGGGCAGAAGAACCGTGGGGCAGCAGAATTGCACTTCCCCTGCCCCTAGACCTCCTCTGCACATAATGTGTACTGATGCATATGTGTATCAATATCTTTATAATGTTTATAAGTCTGCTCTAAGAGTCTTGCTTCTGCATTTTGTGGTATTGTTCAATGTGCCAGAATCTAGAACATATTTACCAGAGATTTTGACCAATTGCTCAGCGTCTCTCAGAATGAGCTAGACCTATCCAGGAAGCTATGAAAAAATTGGTGAGCCTCCCTCTATGGGTAAAATCAAACATAAGTTCTCCATAGAATAGATCCATTGAAATGAATGAGACTTGTTAGTCATGACTAGTCCCATTCATTTCAGTGGGTCTGTTCTAAGTAGGACTTCTATTTCTACCCTATATTTCCAGGTCCAATACAAAATATCTCTGTACAGCCTGTTTCTCTGTGTATTCAGCCTAAGAGTGCAGGACATTCCTACCGGCCTTGCTGCATAAGGCTCATGCATTTAGGGGATCATGAATTTAACAGGTGTATCAAATTAGGCCCTGTGCATACAGTCAGTTACTTATTGTGTCCAATACACACACAAGCAAAGTGAGTGTAAATAGAGGTTGTTCCTGAAGAAATGGAGAAAATATGCATATTGAATAAAATGAATAACTATCTAAAGCCCTTGTTATCTTCATACATTCTGGGTCTTGTTGGTGAAGCACGTACTTTATTTCAGGGACTCTTACTGTATGTCTTTGTGTTCATCTCATTCCTGTTCCTTTCTGTCCTAGTAACCAGGTGATCCTGTTTGCGTACTGAATTTGTGTTTCCTTTGTCACTTTTTAGGAGCGGTGATAGCTGTGGCTGTTGCAATATCGGCGGCAGCCTTCTCCTTTAACTACTTCAGTGATTAGCCTTCCAGTATTTAAGAACCAGCCTGAAACCTCCTGCCACCACAGATGTACTCAGAAGGTGCACGCTTCTAGAAGTGAATGCGTTAACAACCTAGCGTGTCACCTAACGATACAAATTAGCTGTTCTAACTAATGATAGCTTCAGCTGTCTTGTTTCTGCATGCAAATAGTGTAGGTGGTATGGTTTTTAAAAGCGAGAGGGGGGGAAACCCAACACAATCAACTGGCAGGAAAATAAGTGTAATATAACATTACTTTTCCAGGAAGAATTGTCAAACGTCTACTTATCTTTCCTTCTTACTAAATAAAGGACCATTGTTAAAGTTGTTACGTGTGTGTGTTTTTTCAAGAGATGTTGAAATTGTGTGAGATTAAGTGAAATGAGTTTTCCTATCGTTTGTTTTCTTATCAGGCATAACTACTACTACACACACACCGCAATTCTTGCAAACATTCTTGGGGTTTGTACGATATGTTTACATTATAGATTTTAACATGGTTTATTTCCCCTTTCCAGGGAACAGTGGAAACTCCAGATCTGTTAGGCAGGGCTAAGCACCAGTAACAGAATACTCAGCACCTCCACCATTTACAATTCCCAGTATTCTGTACCAGAAATCATGTCAATTAGTATAAAGTCAATTATAAGTTTGTGTAGTGACAGTATGACCTTAATTGGTTTGATAAGTCCTTGTTCATCCAGCATTTTATGTTTTCTGAGCAGTATGTTGTAAATTTTGCAGTGTGTTGGGATTCCAGACATCATCAATTAGCTCAATCCTGTACCAGATATAATGTTAGCAGACTAAGAAAAAGCAACATACTCCAAGTATACCCCTCCACCTCCAAACACAACCCCCTCATGGTATGTAATATGTGTATGTAAAGTACATTGCCAAGCTGAAATTCACAGTTAAAACATCTGGCCTCTTCACACTCTCGCTACTGAAAGGTGTTGTCATTCTGAATTCCTCCTGAAATACTGAAGGGCAAAATGATATCAGGGTGTTGTGTTACCGCTCGGTGATCCATGTGGCTACGTTTTGCAAATGCGAACTTCAGTTTTCATTTGGTATCCTGGCTTGAAGCAGCTTGACTATCTTTTAGCACTCAAGAAAGCTATCAAGACTGATCTCTTCCGGCAGGCCTATCCAGCAGAATTTTAGGATGCTTTTAGGATGTTTTTAACAGAGTATACTATGTTTTTAATTAGTATTTTATGCTTGCTGTTGTTCCCTGCCACGATCCAATCGGAGAGGCGGGTAAGAATTATTATTATTATTGTAGAAGCTGTTGTTGCATGATACCTGGCCCTCCAATATGCAACAACAAAATCCATATATAAGAGATCATCTTTTACAGATTTTGCGTTTATATGATGACTGTTATCTGGGTGGGGTGTGTGCGTTGGCAAGAAGCCTTAGAAGTAATAATGCCTTGTATGCTATTTTAGAAAGTTAGCATTTAAACAAACATGGGGAGAGTCCAGGAATGTAGTGGTTGAAGCTATCAAAGGCTTATTCATCAGGGGAGTGCCCTCTTGAGGGCAGTGTGCCTTTTATAGCTACCCTCACCTCCTGAATACAATCTGCTAGCCTTCACTTGTAGTACTTAGAACTAGATTTGATTTTTTTTTCTCCACCTGTTCTCAGAGAGTTAATTATCTCCTTTCCCCCCAACTTGGAATGCCTACAGTATGGGACGGACCTACATAGTTTTGATAAAGTGCCACATCTCCTTTTTAGACTTGGAAATGGACATTGAAAAGCTAGGATCGCCTTGGGTGAAACACCTGGTGGTTCAATATAACAAGTTCAAGTGAGGTTTGGTTTCTCTCCCCTTACCTCCTCCCCCTTATGAACAACTGAGAAGAAACAGCTAGGCCTTCTTTTCTCTTTTGCTGCGGGTAAGGTGAATAAGACACCTGTCACAGTGTCTTGAGGGAACCCGGCCCTGCAGACATGGCCATGCCCCATGGAGATGATGGGTGAGGTGGTGTCAAGAGCAGGACTCTGCCTGCCCCATCCGTGTGGGCTTGCTACACATTTCAATAGCTGGGTGGAATGGAATTGGGAAAGGGTTGCGGTTGGCAGTAGTTACGGGGTTTCCCCATCTTGCTTGCCAGTATAACTGCCAACTTAGTTGAAGCACGTTTCCTCCCTATTAAACTCATTCAGTGAGTTTGAAACGATGTGCTGTCCCTTATTTGTAGACATCGGAGCTAAAGTCCTTGTTATGCTGCAAGTTAATTCCTGTTTGGGGATGGTTAGGGTTACCAAACTTTGGAATTAATTTTTTTTACTGTACCCTCACCTGGTAGTGTGATGAAGCAGAGCCAACATGGAATGAGGTAGGGGTGCGTCCTTGTGACTTTGGGCCCATTCAGAAGACACCGTAAACTATATCTTTAACCATGGTGGTTAAGCCAGAAAGCCAGGCAGTGTTCAGAAGACACCTTAAACCATGGCTTTAACCACGGTGAATACGGCTTTTTGCTTTATTCAACATGGTTAAAACTGTAGTTTAAGGTGTCTTCTCAACAGAGCCTGGCTTTCTGGCTTAACCACTGTGGCTAAAGCCATGGTTTAAGGTGTCTTCTGAATGGGGCCAGAGTGGAGCAAAGACAGAACGTGGAAACAGGACAGTCACATTCTGGTTGGAGCCAAGGTGGGTTGTGGCAAGTCTTGAGGTTGGAATTGGGGGGTGGGGTAATGTGTTGGCCACTCTCACTTGTAATGATTCTAATGGTTAATTACAGATCTGTGCACTTGCCACAATTCTGCAGAAGCACAGAAAAAGAATTGAATTCAGAGAACTGTGATGATTACAATGAAAGTACATTTCTAGCAATTACGGTTGTAAAGGTATTCTTGAAAGTGTATGTGCAATGCCTGGTGAAATCTCAAAATCCAGATTGAACAGGATGTCCAGTAATCAGCAGGCCAAATAAATAAATACATAAATTTTATTATTATTTTAAAAATAACATGTTCGTTCGTATAATGCAGTCGTAGGTCCCAACTTGTAGGCCCAAACATTCTGAAGATAATATCTCACCATTGGCTGTACTGCCTAGAGCCACTGGGAGATGTAGATCAAAGCACTTGGAGGTCCATAAACTGCCCACCAATGGCATGATGCATACAGGTTGTAGAATGTAGTTTTCTTGGAGCAGAATGTGGGTTACTTTACTATAGAACTTCTTGGTTTTATTTTAGTACACACAGTGCCTCTTAATACTGATTACCTTTCTGGAAGTTCAATAGAAATAATGGAAAATTGGAAACTAATTAATTTGATTGATCAAATTAAAAACAAGTTACTGGGACTGGATGCCATTTGCCCCAGACTCATCAAAGGGTCTGTGTTTCTCAAGGGGTCCTTTGCAATCAAGGGTAGGACAACATTAAAGAGGGAAAAGGTGAGGGGAAGTCTGTACCTCACAACAGCAGGTCTCTCTTTGCTCAGACCAGCAAGGAAACCTGAGATTAAAGCCTTTATTAGAAGAGCAGATTATTCTTTCTTGCCCAGTGGTGCAAGGAAGCTTCTCTAGCTGGGTGTGTCTAGTCTCTGCTATTTCTCTTTCTGGCCCAAATTGTGTTAAATTCAAACATGTCATTTCTCAGTTCACTGATTCAAGATCTGCTTAGGACTTAATTTCTAGGTGTATGAAGTTGCTAAACATAGGGAATGGCTGTAGCTTAGTGGTAGAGCACATGCCTTGCTTGTAAAAGATCCCAGCTTTAATTCCAGGCATCTCCAGGTATGTCTGGAGAAGACATCCTGTCTGAAACACTGCAGAACCACAACAGGTTGGTCTATGCTAGTTTTCCCCTAGGTGGGGATGGTAGGATTTATAGTCTAAAGGTGTTATCCAAGGTACTGGATCCATTTGGGGATATCTGGATAGCTCCTTCAGAGTTCTGATCGAAACCAAGAGTGGATTTACAGCCCCAGACTCCACTGACCAAAAGTCAACATAAAACGGACAGAAGATTTCAACTTCTTAGTGGATGAGCCTTCAGGGCAATGCATAGAACTACAGCATGATTAACAAAAGAGGGATGTTACGGAAATATATGCACATTTCCCTAACTTGGATAATTTTTATAGGCTGCAGAATTCCATTTGTATTTGCAGAATTTTGAGATTTTAAATACAAAACATGAGTATTCACACTCCAGACATATTGGACTACATCTTCCAGAATCCCTGGCCATTGCTGGCAAAGGCTAATGGGAGTTGAAGTCTAAAACATCTAGAGTCTTGGCAAGAAACATATTTGGGCATTCCCCCTCACACAGTTAAGCATCGGGGGGAGAGCGGGGCTGTGCCCGCTAGCCACACCCGCACTGTTGCATCTCTAGCAGCCCCCACCTCCCACATTAGTGAGGCCATAACAATGTTTTGGTTGATCAAAACTACTTTTAGGTGCATGAAAAACAACAACAAGGCAGTATCCAACGTGGTACTGCCACTAATGTAGATTACGTTGCGCTAGTATCCTCTGGTCTCTAGTGTGGCCCCCACAATTTGTCCCTTTTCATATTCAATTGTGGTTTGCTCCCAAAACGCGGTGGAAAACCACCAATTTTTTGGTTGCCGCGACACTGCCAACAACAGAAGTGTGGCCCTGGGGAGTGGAAAACGGCCACCAAACCTGCCAAAGTTGCCGACCCCTATGCTAGCATAAACAACCTCTACTGAAAATGGGGAAACCCATCTGTTGGTGTTGAGCTAGGGACTGTTTACACTAATGCAATGCAAATTTGTTTAGCAGTACTGTTCCACTGGATACTGCCCCAGTGTTTCCTTGATGTTTTTTTAAATAACTAAATTCTAAATGGTCCTAGTATATTCATTTAAGAAGACATCTGGATCCTTGAAAGGGTGCTTTTAAAAGTATCCTTTATTAATTACATCACCACAAAATAGAAAGTTTTAATCATTTGAATATTTAGCAAACACCAAGTTTTAATATAGCATGCAACTTTACACAATAGTATTTAATAAACGCGTCTTAATACATCTGAAAATGTTCTTTATATCTTTTCTAGCATTAGCCCAACTTCTATGATTTTGCAACCATTAAAGACTCACAGTGACTAAACATGTGTTCTATAGTTTCTATATGGCTTGTAAATGTGATTTATCTGATTAGCTGTTAGTATATCATTTCCAAACAGTGCTGGCTGAATATAATGCCTTTCAAGTGACAAGTGTTCCCTAATTGGAATATTGTCATGTATTTTTAGATAATTGCTTTTAATTAATTCACTTATTTTCAGCTGATTCAACTGTAAGTTGTTTTGAGAAAAGTGGATAACATTTTTGTTGGTTTAATAAACATAGATAAAGGATCATTTCAGGTGTAGTTTTTTTCAATTATTTTAGGCTAAAAAACCATTACATTTGAAAAAGCTCAGCTGGAGAGGTCTTTTAGCTCCATGTTATGTTTAGCACAATCCAGTCTTGGTGGTTTTTTAAAATTTTTTAAATCTTTCCTCTATATAGCATCCAATGGATGCAATCCAGTTAAATGTGCTTAAGATCTATTGAGCTATTATGCATAATAATATGCTAATTGTGCCCTAAATTTGAAGAGTGTTTTTGCCATCCCTCGTTCATTGGCACTCATAGCACCATCTGAAGTAGTCAATTTATCTTCCCACTTTCAGGTCTTGACCTGCAAAATTGGAATAACAGTCTACTCCAAAATCCCATTATTTCTTACAGCCGATGTGCTGAATGTTTACATAATAGAATACAATAGTTCTCCAATCCTAAAATCAATGCTCATGAAAACCATGAATTAGGCCAGATTTACACCAGACAGGATATGACACTTTGAAAACTGTATATGGAGTGTGTCCTGGGACCCAACGGTTATCACTATTGTTATACACCATTTTGAAGCAGTAGTGTAGATCCTAGGTATATTACATGAATGTCTGGAAATGTGTGTTGGAACTACCCTTTATGTTATGTTAATATTCATTCACAAGAAGGGGGTACTTAGGACAATGGTAGTTAACCAAGGAAACCAGAGCCAGGCAGCAAGTGCCCATATCCCAAGTCCTGATCCACAATTCGTCTACACCAGGTTCTAGAGCTGCCCTGAATATACAATGTTCACAAGGCAACTCGACTGCTCATATAATCAGTCATTCTACTTCATGGACAGGGAACATGTGGTCCTCCAAATGTTGTTGGGCTGCAATTCCCACCTGCCAATGGTGAGTGATGAGTTGTAGCCCAGCAACATCTGGAAGGCTGTATGGTTTCCAACCTTGTTCTAAGTTTTCCTGACAACTCACCACTTTGCTGATGGTTCTAGTGCCCCAACAGCTCTGCAGGCTTAGGCCTTGTGCAACTTTCATGTCACCGGACCTCAGCCAAATGATTATTTGTTGATATGAAAATAAAAGGGGAAATGAAAGGTGAAGAGGAGCCCAACAGAATGGGCCCTCTGTGTGTGTGTGTGTGTGTGCTTGCATTCATCCACATACCTCTTAGTTAGAAAATTAGTCTCTATAATTTTCTAGTAAAGCCCTTGGTTTATGAACAGTTATGCATAGAAGCAGCTGATTACATACTGCAGGATGCAACCCTATACACATTTCCCTGGGAGTAAGTTCTATTGAACTCAATAGGGCTTACTTCTAGATATATAGCTTTGCCAGTTAAATATATGTATTGTCTGCGTATGGACATACAGCATTTGCTAAATGAACTGGGGACCAGGTGAGATCCAATTGCATTATGTACTGAGGAGGGGCAGGAAATGCTGAGGTATTCGATATCGTGTCAACTATTCAACTTCTTGCTCTCCCACGGTGCCATTCCCCAACGCTGGAATTTCCTTCTCAGGTAGTAACCCATACTCATTAAGGAACGCCTCCACATCTACAGCAAAAAACTCTTCGTTGAACTGTTCAGTGACACTAATGAAATTGCTGACAAGCTCTCCAGCTTTGTACACGAGAAGCGTCGGGAGGACATCGCTGGAGAAGCGGTCTCCGGCTCCCGTGTTCGAAGCCTTGATCTTGCAGAATTTCACGGTGGAGTACTCGGCAGCGAGACAAGTCAAGCTGCTGTTGAGTGCCTCGCAGCCCTTGATGCCATCTTCATAGATGTGGACAATGACCGTGGTGGTTTTCCTCTCCTTCTCGACAGCTTCCAGGAACTGCTCCCCATTCTGCAGCTCTGAAAGGTAGCCGTATTTTGGCCCGAAACTCAGCCTCTGGTGCATGTCCTGCATGCAGCGCTTGCGGTATTTCCGTAGGCAACTCTCGTCTTCTTTGTCATCATTAATGAGCTCGTATTCCTGCATACTCATCTACAAATATTTGGAAGGGTAAACTTTCATTACTGACCAAACCAAACCCCCAAACGAGAGCCTCATGGAACAAAAGGCCAACATGTCACAGTGATTAATGAATAGGAGAGGAGCCTTAATGATATTTTCTTTAATGTGGATTTATGATAAGTTGTATTGTTGCCAATGGAGACTTCCCTCCAGGTGCAAAGAACCATCTTGGGATGGGTGGGTGATTTCTAGCAGAGCGTTAACTAATAAATAAGGTGCATCAATAAATGAAATAGGCAAATAAATACATCAGCCTTAAGGCATGCAGATGTACTGTCATAACTATGCTCATATGAGGAGGTTAGAAAGAGCTGACTTTGGAGATTGTGATGCAGTAAAGGTATAGGGTTGCCATCTCTCAAAACCCTGACCTTTCAGGGTTTTCTCTTCCTCTTCCTTGGGGTTTCCAGGGCTAGCAGTTAAACCTCAGATCAAAAAGCCAAAGGGAAAAGCTATTTTCTACAGGGACTATTTCAGACCTGATTCTAAAGGGTTCGGATGACCATGACCATGTGTTCAAGGAACATGGGGGGAGGGTTTGCAGGGGTGCAAAGGCTACCCTGCCCCCCTGCCAGGAGCCATGGCTCCCTGCCATGTTTAACATATGTGAGAAGGGGCTTTATATGCATTCTGACCTCTCGTGCAGAGGGAATTCCCCTCCTTGTATGGACAATCTCTATGCATGTACACACGTAGATCCCTTCTCCTGCATGCGGAATGTGCAGATGGGAATGTGATCACTGGGGACTCCTGAACACACAGCTTGAGCAAAGTAGCTCAATGGCAGCTCTTCACCCAGCAAAGGTCTGGGGGAAGACTGAAGGCTTATATACTTGCTGACCCTGGTTCACCAGTCGTAGCTGGGACTACTTCTTCTGTTACAGCAGGGTCTTCTTCCTCCCAAGTAGACCCTCCCGAGTAAGCAGTGGGCAAAGGGGTGTTTTGGTGGCTGAGTAGATGTTCCGGTGACAATTCTGTGCATTCCACCTGGTCTGTCACCACCAGTGCTCTGAAGAGTCATGGGGCAAGGGAGGAGAGTTGGGAATCCTAACTGGGGTTGGGATGGAGTTGAAGGGTTCCTTTAGAAACTCAGGAGAGGCATCCCTGCAAAGGGACCCCTCAGGTTGCCCCATGTTTTTTGTAGGACTGGGGATTCCTGAGGAATCCAAATCCTCCTCCTCTGAAGAGGCCTACTCACTTGGGTGGGCTGACACGGGGGCAAGCCTGGCCCCAGAAGTCCATCATGTGTTCCTTGAATGTGTGGGGAGGTTGTTTGAACCCCCACTATTGAATCACTTGAATTGTGTGTGTGCGTGTTTGTGTGTGTGTATATATATATACTTATATTTCTTACCTTGCGACTGAATCTTTCTCTGGTGTCTTTATCATCTCTACTTTGAGAGCGATAGGGTGAAGACATTTGCCTGATGAGGATCTCTTTCTTGCTTACAGGTAGAGCATCTCTGTCTTTACTTTCTAATTTAAACTTTCTCCAATCATTGATTACTCCTTTAGGTCCTATAAGAAGAAAAAGTTGTTACTATTCTCTCTCTCTTTCTCTCTCTCTCTCTCTCTCTCTCTCTGATGATATGATTGTTGGGCCCCTTGGTCAGAGGAGACTCAAGGAGTGGAGCCTAGTGAAAGAAAAAGACAGCTACAGAGATTGGTAGTTCCCAGTACTGTTTGAATTTGAAATATGTTTTACTTATCATGAAAAAGATTTGTAAAACACTTCTAAGACAGGCCATTGCTGGGGGTAGATGGAAGTCCAGGGTAAGCGCAGGAAGACAGGGTAGGGGGTAGACTTGACAAGCTAAACGGCTGCCTCCGTTGTGGTTATTTGACCAGATAGCTTGTGTTCCCTCCTGCTGTCTAAATTTATCATTCCTGCCCCACAGCAGTGATGCTATGGTTTTTTTGAGGGAATCAGCTGTAAAGTGGTGTCATATAGACACCTGCGGCATTAAGCAAGGGGTACATAAACGATACTAATGTTTCTTTACCTGTATGTGTAGCCTCTGGTGCCTCAAATTCTTCTTCCAAACTAAGGTTTGCTTCCTCTTCCATTGCTGTGACTGGATGGGCAGACACTAGCAGAGTAAAGTAAGCAGTTATTTGACAGATGAAATGTAGGATTCCAGAGCAGACAAACATGATTTTCTGTTAGTACTGCTTGCTAGTTAAGAATGCTATCTTATGTTTAGGCAGAACAATTTCGTACAGTTCCCAGCATTCCCCAGCCAGCCATGCTGAGAAATGTTGGGAGTTTTAGGACTTTTATCTGTCTAAATATGCATAGGATTACACATTTAGCTTATGAAACCATACTAAACAACTCTCCTATTAATATTTCATACGCTGGGTTCAGACAACATGATAAACCATACTCAAGGGTTGTGTGTAGGTTGTTGTTGAAACATGGGTTATTGTGTTGTCTGAACCCATCCATGCTAACAAACCATGGTTTGTTAACCATGAACATCCTACAGTTCATAATTCAACAACAAACCATAAGTTCTCTTCATGGGTTGTTTGTGGTTAACAAACTGAGGTTTGTTTTTGCAGCTAGGTTCAGACAACACAATAACCCGCATTTCAACAACAACCTTGAGTGTGAGTGATCATGTTGTCAGTAGGGATGTGCTCCGCTTCTCTTCGGTTCAGAGAAGCAGGAGCGAGGTGGCCTAATTCGCCTCCGAAAAAGGTGGAGGCGAAGAGAGTCAGGGGGGCTGCGGATCGAGGCGAAGAGGATTGCCTCAATCCGGAGCTTCGCCTGGAGGTAAGTGGGGGGGAGGGGGACTAATCTGGCTCTGTCGGCGCCGCCATCCATGCGGTGGTGGCGGCAGCGCCAGGTAAGGGAGCAGGGAGGAGGGACACTTACCTTCCTCCATCGCAGGCTTCAATTGAGGCCCCGGTTGAAGCCGGAAGTGAAGGCCGAGGCCCCTTCCGGCTTCAACTGGACCCTCAATTGAAGCCCGCGACGGAGGAAGGTAAGGGGGCGGGGTGGATGGGTGGCTTATCTTGTGCCGCCGCTGCCGCCCATATAGTGATGGCGGCGAAGCCGGATCTCGCTCCGCGGAGCTGAGCAGGAGACGGGCGGAGCGGCATGAAGAGGATCGGGCCCGATCCAGATTTGCTGGATCGGGCCACGAAGCGGATTGGGGGGTCCGTGCACACCCCTAGTTGTCAGAACCCAGTGAAAAAGAACAACATATCCAATTCTTAAAAGAGATTATTAAAATGTAGAACTGTGTGCCAGTGGCCTTTCAAAATTCTCCACCCTACTTGTGGTTAGAGAAATTGGGTGAACAATTTCACTGAATTTCTCCAAGGGGAGGAGAAATTCTCCAGCAATTTCTCTCAGGTAGCCATTACCATTGGCAAGGGTTGCAGAACATCTTCTTTCTTTACTTTTTTCTTTTCCTCCTAAGGGTTTTTGGGTTTTTTTGCACTGCTACTACAAGTTGCAACAGCATTAACTATGTTGTCAGCCTGGCCCCCATTTTGCTTCCTCCACATTGCCCCATATACCTTGCATCACTCAAGGGCATTGAGGGGAGGGAATGTAGCCATCACAAAAAATAATAGTGGAGAAAATTCTGAAAAGTGTCCTTTTATTTCTAGGAGGAAAGGAAAGAAAATCTCAGGAATTTCCTGAAAGTTGTGTCTCCCCATGACAGGGGCTTCTGTTTTTCTGCCTCATTCTCAGGGCATTTTATAATTTAATTTGTGTTGGTGGTGTTTTTGACCTTACCTAAACACTGAGATATATTGACTATATTTTCCTTTCTATTACACATCTCACCATTGCTGTACAGTCTCCCAGGCTGCCTGCATTTCCTGATCTGAAAAGGCCCTAAGGGAGGAATAAATTCATGATGTCTTCCCCTGGGTGGGAAGTGTGGGAAACTAAGGAGGCTACAAACTATCAGAGAGATGACTGGACAATGAAAGACAGGACACTCACACACACTCCTCAGCCATCTCATAAGTAAGGTATGCACAAGAACCCTAAACCCAACCCATGAGAATTTCTCTGAAATTTCTTCTCAAAAGCAATTTCTTTTCTATCAAATTGAATGAGAAAGGTCTAAATTTTTGTGAGATAAATTTTTGGCACAGCAGTATTAAACCTACATGAACCTACCCGTACACTGCGCTCAACATCTAAGGTCCTCCTCTGAGTGCCTATTCCGAGGGGACCTCGGAGGATGGCAACAAGGGAGAGGGCCTTTTCGGTGGTGGCCCCCCGACTGTGGAATGATCTCCCCGATGAGGCTCGCCTGGCGCCAACATTGTTATCTTTCAGCACCAGGTCAAGACTTTTCTCTTCTCCCAGGCATTTTAACAGCATTAAGTTTGTTTTTAATGGACCCCAGAATTGTTGTTTTTAAATGCATTCTGTTGTTTTTATACTGTTTTTTATGTTTTTGATGGTTTTTAAATTTTGTATGCTTTTAATGTTTACCATTTTTAATTGTTGTAAACCGCCCAGAGAGCTTCGGCTGTGGGGCGGTATATAAATGTAATAAAATAAATAAATAAATAAATAATAAAAGTACTCTCAGCTAGAATCTAGCTATACACTGTATAGAATGTAATTTAAAATACACAGAGTTCCCTAGGATGCACCATTCCATATTTCCCCCCCAATCTGAGTTATACACACTCTTTTCTGCTTGCCATCACCTAAGCTATAGAAAAGATGGTTTTATGTGTTTCCACCATGAGTTGGCAACATGTGACCCAACTGTTCACTGTATTTTTTTCAGAAATGTGAACGCCCTAAGTACATTTTGGTTGTCTTGCAGTGAGAGAACAGGGAGCAACCCTTTTCTTCAATGTTAAATGATCCTTTGGTTTAATATGACCCTGCAAATAGTTTCAAGTGTGTCTAGAAAGATTATGGGCCAATTGAAGTCTTCAAATTATAATAATGGAGGTCTTCAAAACCAATCTTCAATCTCCACAGAAGATATGTGTTGGACCATATAAAATACTGCACAACCTGAATTGACTAATATGGCAATCAGTTGGTAACCTCAGTGTTGAGTTCTTTCCCACTTCTCAGTCATTCTAGTTTAAAGACAAAATGTAAATTAAGCAAGCACTCAGGTGTTATGATAAACTGCATGGCCGGGAGTGAGTGGCAGATTTCACTAAAGGAAAAGAGGTAAGATTTAAAGTCCAGTTCTATGGGATGCGCCCTAACTACTTGTAAGCCTCCAAACTCACCTCATGCCCTGCATCTAAGCTACATGGTGTTTTTTTCCCAATCTACCAGAGGCCTTGGGGAGGGAAAGAGTCTGGCTGGGGATGGCCATAGCATTTCTTGTATGGCTGCTGCCCCGGTCTCCTCCACGCCCCCAGGAGCACCTCTTTTTCCCCATCTCCATGCTCCATTTTGCAAGTTTTCCATTAGTTTCCCCATCTCCATGCTCCATTTTGCAAGTTTTCCATTCCATTTTCCATTACGATGGGATGGGAGCAAGATTTCCTGCCTTCCAGCTCACAGCCCTAAGAGCACAGAGCCAGGAAACTGAACAACCCTATGTCCCCTCCAGATGCTGTCTAGGGGGCATAGGATTGCTCCCTTCTAAAGGTTTGAAATTTATGCCACCTTTTTGTTGTTTGCTGCAATATTTACACACACACAAATCATTAAAGAGATGGTTTCCCCCCTTTCTTTTAAAAAAGAATTAATAACTCATTTGAATGAGAAGCCCTCTCCTTTTTTTTTAAGCAAATAAATATATACCTAGTGCATCCTTCCCCAACCCAGTGCTCTCTCGATGGGTTGGGGGTATGGGAGGTGTGAGCCAACACATTAGGAGGTTCCAGATCAAGAAAGGCTGATGTAGTGCATGGACCACTTAATTCTTGGGTCTTCAATGTGATGCTCCAGGCTCCCTGCCTCTTCTGATTTTTTTTAAAAAGATATTTTTAATAATTCTTTTTTGAGCTGGAAGGCTGGCATGCTGCAAAGCGAAGGGCTGCCCTCCAGTGCCATCAACATTTGGGTTCACAAGGGTGGGTTTGCGCTTTAGTGTCATCCCACTTCTGCTATGTATTTACATACTTGGGCAAGTTGCTTTTCTTTTAGTCTCGCCAGTTTGCTGTCTGAGAAATGAGTGTTTGGTCATCATTGCAGCCATTTTATGAATGAGCAACCCCTCGCCATGGGAGCCATTTTGTGAGAGCACCCATGGCACACTCTCAAAATTCCAAATGTGCCCACAAACATCAACCTCCCCTGAAAAGTTGGGGTCCTGACTTAATTGTTTATAACAACGGCCCTTTCTACACCTAAAGGTTATTCCAGGAAAATGGAGGGATTGCCCCTGCCTGCTCCCGGGATCCCCTGTGTCTTATTTGGATGCACAAGAACAATCCAGGGATGATCTTGGAGGAAAAGGCAGGTGTAGAAATGGCCAGAATCTCCTCAGGGCCAGTTTCAGCCAAAGTAAACAACAGAAACCACATTTATTTAATCCCATGTCTTCCTCGTTCCAATATGAAGCAATGTGGGGAGACATTACTTTCCCATCAAAAGGAGCTTGTGGTGAGTGAAGCTGAATAATCTTTCTCTCCTTACATAGTGTCATTTTAAGTACTTCTACTCCCACCTCTGGCTCATTTATTTTTTTGTTTCTTACGTTTTTATACCGCTCAATAGCCGAAGCTCTCTGGGCGGTTCACAAAAATTAAAACCATGAAGAACATAATAAAGCAACCAACACTCTAAAAACACAAATACAAGATACAGTATAAAAAGCACAAGCAGGATAAAACCACGCAGCAGAAGTTGATATAAGATTAAAATACAGAATTAAAACCGTAAAATTTAAATGTAAGTTAAAATTAGTTGTTAAAATACTGAGAGAATAAAAAAGGTCTTTAGCTGGCGACAGAAGGAGTACAGTGTAGGCGCCAGGCGGGCCTCTTATGGTACTGAAGATGCCTTGAGGTAAAGATATCTAGGGTGATTGAAAGTGGGAAGGTAGGGATGTGTATAAGGGTGTGTGGGTCAGCTTTCTTCACTTGTGTGTACCTTTTGTTGCCAAAATTAGTCCTCCCCCTGCTTTGTAAGTGTAAAGGACAGACATATGAACGAGTATCATTACCCCTGTCACATCTGTGCGGCTCTCAGTGTGACGGATCCAGTGAATGAGCTGCACTGAGGTATAGGTACTCCTGAGGAGTAATCACATATACTCCGAAAACAAGCATGACAGGAACTTCATATGTACAAGGCTGTAATCCCAAACTTTGATAATGAAGTGCACTGATAATTGTTGGGGCACATGACACATTCTGTATACTGCTTTTGTGGCATTAGTTCCTGCTTTTTATTCTATATCATCCCAAATACCGCAACAGATGTCATTGTGCATACTACGAGGTATAAATGTGCAAGAGGGATGTAGTGTCAACATGATAGATCAATATGACACATGGTGTAAATCTGGCCTTGGACTTCAACACCATTTAAACAAATGGCCATTACTTTCAAGTAAATGGTTATAGGTTTAAAAAGAGGTGTAAAAATACTCTCAGTTATTACTGCTTGGGCGGGGTGTGCGTATGTGGTTCTGAGGTGAAGAAATATGGGCAGTCTTACTCCGTTTAAAAGAGGAATTGTTTGATCTGGATTTTTGCTGTGTTTGGCCCGGAGTTATACATAAAAATATCCCAAGGAAGCAGAATTGCACTATAAAGTGATATTTTTAGGGAGTTGCAAGTGTGAACAGGAGAAAAACGGCTCTAGCCAAGAGATAAGTATCTTCAGCTTCATATGACTATGCAGCATAATTAAAGGGTTCAAAAATTAATTACAGAAATGTCTTTTGCTACTTCCTTGTATATTTCAAGGCCTCCGGGATTACATGGCATCAAAGTGCAGTAAGAAAAGGACTCCCATAGCTCAGTGGTAGAGCACATTCTTTGCATACAAAGGGAAAAAAACCCCAGCTCCAATCACTGGCTTCTACTAGTAGTGCTGGGGGAAAACTCTTGTCTGAAAGCCCAGAGGACCACCACCAGCAAGAATGGACAATACTGAGATTGACAGACCATTGGTCTGACTCTGTATAAAGCAGCTTCTGATGTTGTTCTTATATTTTCATTCTTTATTTTATTTACAATATTTATCCACCGCTCCATATCTAAAATAGATTCCAGAGCGGTGAACATAGGAATAAAACAGCACATTAAAATTATTCAGTTTGGAACAGAATATATCCATTCCAACTATTGGGGTTTGCAAGAGTCTAAGCAGAATAGAAGCACTGGAATTCACCTCCACCTTCTCAAAACATTTGAAAAGTAAGAATATTTTGGTACTGTATTTTGGTGGAAGTTCTACTAACTTATGGTGGTGGGGTGCAGCTGCTCCATTGCGTGTGAATGCATGTGCATGTGCACAGGAACCATTTTCGACCACATGTGTATTTTGTTGTTTTATTTTTTGTAAACCAGCCGGAGAACTCCAGCTGTTGGGAGGCATAGAAATGTAGTAAATAAATAAATGTGATTCACTTCTCAGGCACACCTTTATCTTTATGTAATAGTTCTGCACAGTGAGCCCCTACTAGATATTTTAGGGGGTGCATTGCTGCTACTGGCCTACATCTCTAATCCATACCTCCCTAACAAGCTATAGTAAAAGATACCAATGACCCACCTCCTCTGTACTTCACTGGCCTGGTTCTCACATCTATACCATGGTATGGGCTGTTGAATTCTGGGTTGTCGTGAAGAGCAAAAATGGCTGTGCTAACAAACCATGGTTTACTAACCATGAGCAACACAGGAAGGGAGTCCATGGTTTGTTGTTGGACTGGGAACTCTGGGTTGCTCAAACAATGGATCATCGTTATGTGTGAACCCAGAACTGTGGGTTTTGTTGTTTATTCGTTCAGTCGCTTCCGACTCTTCGTGACTTAATGGACCAGACCACACCAGAGCTCGGCCACAAAGGCAGTGGACAAGAATAGTAAAAAACAAAAACAACCTCAACATGCCATTTTGGATATGTTGAGAGAGCAGGCAAAGGGGGGGGGGAACAAAACAAGGATTTAGAAAACAAACCAAGGTTTGTTCAAGCAACTGCTAGACAAATCTTGGGCAGGGCAAAAAACTACGGGTTAGATTAACCATGGTTTAACATTATGTGTGAACCAAGGCTGGATCTACACTATTGCTTTAAAGCACTTTATAACAGTTTTATAGCGCTTTGAAACAGTTAAAGCGCTTTATAACTGTTATAAAGCTCTTTAAAGCAGTAGTGTAGATCGGGCCAAAGTCATGACTGCTGTCAGAAAAAGTCACCCTGATGGCATCACATCATGTACTTATCGGTTACTAGATGTTACTGGGGAATTGTAGGTGGGTGATGGCCATGCATTCCCCATAATGTCTATCCCTGGCCTGAGTCACCATTGTTATAAGCGATTACCTGTGTTTAAACTCTGCGTATGCTGGCTGAAGTCACAAATCTCTTCCCTTCAGGAACAAAGATGACTTATGTCTCCGATTGATAACGGTGCTACAGGTATACAAACAAAATTCTAAAGGGTCTTAATATGCACAAGGTTTTTTTTTTCAGTTTAACCTTAAATGAATCTGTACGACAGCCCACTAAAATCCCCCCTCACACACACACAAAATGGAAGCTGCTATCCCCTGTTGTTTTGTTATTGGTTAATTCAGTGGACTATGGTAACAGCAACTGATTTTGTCTCATCTGAACGGCAGGGAGAAGTGAGAATAGAAACCAGGGAAAGTGGTTTGTGTCAGACTGAACTATTGGAAATATGCTATCACCTGCTCTTGAGATCAAGCTTACTCCAAGCATTCTCATGATTAGCTGAAGCAAAGCAAGACTAGATTAAAATATTTCGAGGATGAGCATAGTGTCAGGTTGCATATGTTTAATGAAGGAAACGTATCTGTGCAGGTGGAAGACTTGACATTCTTTCTAACATGGTTCCTTGTCTCTTTTTATTGGAAGGGCTTTGGCATGTAACTTTGAATCATTGCAGTTCTTGGGATACCTCTTGTTACTGCACTTTCGCATGAGCACTGGAATCTGCAGGCTTCCTGCTTATGTAGTCCGCAACTTGAGACCACCTCAGTGACTGATGCTTCATCTTGGGCAGAATCCAACGGGGTACTTATACCCCTACCAATGCCTTTTTGCCCCTCTGATTCCTTTCCGCAAGCAACAGGTCCCACTGATTTTGTTGCACAAGCGGGACCCACGGCTTATGCAAGGGAGATTTTGCACTTCCTTGGGGAAGCCCTGAAATGACAGGAAATGCTCATTTCTGGAATGAGGGAGGTTGGCGAAGTTCCCTTATGCAAACTCTGCTAAGTTGTCTCCTTCCAGAAACTAGAGTTTCTGCTGATTCTGGGTAGTCCTGAAGTACTAAATCCCCATTGCGCAAATGTTCAATCCAAAGAATGGAGACTCTATTTCAGATAGTTTTGTTTTTCCTCTTTTTGTAAAAAATATATATTTAAATAAAGACCCTCAGCTCTTATAAGGCTGAGGTTATAAATCATATTGCCAGAGAAGCTGGAGTGAAGTTGGCACTTGGGCTTGAAGGATCAGCAGCGGGTGATGATTAAAAAAAAAATCAAACAAAATATTCCCCCCACCCCTTTGCCAGAACTTGAATATTATTTAATTTATTTCATTACATCAACCCTGGCTTTTAAAGCCTGTTCTTCTTTCCCCAAAAAAGCTTGTTCCAGAAAGAGCAGTAAAATGATGGCTAAACTAGATATGACATTAACTGTGTAAATATATTGAAATTATACATTTTTAAATAAAAGTATATAGCAGCTGTCGGGGAGCCTGAGCAGCACTGGAACCACAAGGGGTGTGGAATCACAGAATCATAGATTAGCAGCTTCGGAAGGGGCCTATCAGGCCATCTAGTCCAACCCCCTGCTCAATGCAAGCTTTCCACCTTAAAGCATCCCTGACAGATGGTTGTACAGCTGCCTCTTGAATGCCTCCAGTGTGGGTGAGCCTACAACCTCCCTAGGTAATTGGTTCCATTGTCGTACTTTTCTAACAGTCAGAATGTTTTTCCTGATGTCCAGCCAGAATCTGGCTTCCTGTAACTTGAGCCCATTATTCCGTGACCTGCAGTCTGGGAGGATCAAGAAGAGATCCTGGCCCTCCTCTGTGTGACAACCTTTCAAGTACTTGAAGAGTGCAATCATGTCTCCCCTCAGGGGAGTTGAACCCCCTTTCCTTCCAGATGAAAAGACTTTCCAAGTTACTCTTTGCATTGGAATGGAAGCTCCGCTGGTGCCAGCAAAGGAGAGAATGGGGTGGAGACTTGTGTGTACCTTTCCCACACCATGAACCCCTCAACTGTTCATCTTATTTCTAGTCTCAGAGCTTACTAGGGGGAGAGACTAACTTTAAAAAAAGGTTGGGAGGGGCATTTGCCAGTGAAAGTCCACAGGAATGGTTCCTCCCACCCTCCAGTTCCCCTCTGAAGATATTCTCCAGCCCCCACCTTAGTGTTACAAGGCAAATACAGGGCTGGGTTTGCCTAGGAAGGTGTAGCTCTCTGGATTACAGATGCCACCATAACACTTCTTAATGTGGATTGAGTAGCAGAGTGTAAAAGGACTATTTTCTCTTGATGGTGAATGAATGATGGGGCTACAGCATGGGCACCGGCACATCCTGCAGTTGTTAGTTGGAAGCCACTTGAACGGCATCTGAGAGGGCGCGGCTGCTGGAAAGCTGCCTCGCTCAATCATATTAAGGCCTCGTCTAACCTAGCACTCTGTTTCAAACAGCAGCCAGCCAGATGTCTCTGGAAGCATAGGAGCTGAGCACCTGGTAGTCAGAGGTATACTGCTTCTAGACACATTTTCCTGTCAGGTTATTGACAGGTTTCCTCCATTCATGCATTTGTTTCATCTGTTAAAACAGGGCTGGGGAACCGGTGGCCCTCTATTTATTTATTTATTTATTACATTTTTATACCGCCCAATAGCCGAAGCTCTCTGGGCGGTTCACAAAAATTAAAACCATAATAAAACAACCAACAGGTTAAAAGCACAAATACAAAATACATAGCATAGATGTACTTGGACTCCAACTCCCATCAGCCCCAGAGAGCATGACCAATTGGCAGGGAAGATGGGAGTGGTAGTCCAACCGCATCCAAAGGGCCACAGCTCCCTACACTTGCTATATTAAACTCATCTTTAAGCACAACCTTATTTTCACCAAGAAGAAATATCTCACTTGCAGCCATTTGTACGTGTGTATGTGTGTGTGCACGTGTAACCCACAGCAGAGACAAAGGGTTAAAGCTCCTACATGCTTTGTGGTACTGATCTGGTTCACACCCCTGCTATGGCCACATACTTTTTTTTTTAATCATACAAATGCCAATTGCGTGAATAATGTCCTGGTTTGATCCTATGATTCCGGATCAGAGCACGACCTATTGGGGCCTGGGAAGAGGTCAGAAGAGGATCTTTGAAATACCTGTGCTCATTTTGTATCTTCTGAGGATGACCCCTGCCACTGAAAATGAGTTTGGGTATCTTAACTAGCCCTGTAAATTCAAGTGGTTTAGGCAATATAGTGACCACATACCCAGAAAATTGCTCCCTGTGTTGGGAGCGGTCTGCTTTATAGTGGCCTGCCATTACTGCGGGTGATCCAGGATGGACTCTGAAAACGTTGCAAGGTATGACAAAGATTCATGCCAGATTAAAGGAGGAGCCATGTGATAGGAAGAAGATAAATAAACCCGGGTTGGTTGACGTAGAACGCTGTCAGGTTCACTTTAGTTCGCTGGGGTTGATGAGAGTGTTAGTGGATTTACTCAATCTATCCTCTTTAACAGAGTTAATGCAGTTCCTTATTTGGAATGATGGAAACATTTTAAATAGATGCAGGACAACGTTTCACTGGTCATTAAAATTATGTCAAGTTGGCCAACCATGTTCATTATTCTGGTGTTACATTTCCATTACTCCCACCCCTGCAGGTAATGTGCCCTGCCACTAACACTTTTGTCAACCTTGCCTCCATTCCCACACCCCTGGTCTGTGTGAACTCCAGAGCACATTGGAAAGGGCTCTATGCGTATACCAATGTACTTATGCATTGTTATTTTATTTATTTCATTTCATTTCTATACTGCCCAATAGCCATTAATTAGTATTTCAGTGTTCTCCTACACACCTATTGAATTGGATTTAAAGACCACATGGAGCTTCCAGTGCCGATTCCCACTTCCCTTTACACACTGGAAAATCTCCAGGGAGTGGGGAGTTGAGAATGCCATAGGAGGTGGCACATGAGGAGGCGGCATCCGTTGGCTGAAGCCTCTGTTGAATCAAAAACCACTCTGTTCGCAGAAGGACTCTTTCTGCAGATGGAGGGCCCTGTTGGACCCAAGCCATTGGCTTCATATGGATTTAATGATAAATCATGGTTTATTATTAAACCTAGCCTTTGTTGCAAGAATGAGCCTATTCCCACCCTCCCCCAGGTGGGTGGGAATAGGCTAGGCTCCCTTCCCCTCTTCTGGTTTATCTGAGAGGAGGAGTTCAGAATCCTTCACTTCCCTTTTAGACTAACTGTAGCTTTTCATAACATCTGAACTTGGACAATCTGTGGTTAGTCTTAATTATAGTTGGCTGAGACGAGTTATCTCCAAACCATGGGTTATGAAGGTGGCTTGTTTCAACTAACCATAGTTAAGATTCACGGATTAGGTTTGGACATAACAGTAAGTTGTGATTAATTGAAACTAGAAGCAAAATCTTCCAGTCTCTTCCTCACGGCCTTGACAGAGGGGAGGGGGGAAGCACACAAGCCACAAATGCATGCACATAACTATACACCATTGTTTATTGTTACATCTGCTACTTTTTCCAGTAAGGCTGAATCTTGACAAAACATGAATGAAGTTAGCATTATGATAATTATATTTCCAGGAGATATGACACATGTAAAATTTTAAAGACATTTTCTTTTAAATTATGACAGATTGAAACATAGCACCCTGTTTTACATCAATGAGACAATTCTTCAGTAGAAATTGTTTCATTTACTTATCATTCTTATTTAATCTGAGAAGGTCCTTTCCATGACCTATCGTAAAACTTCTGATGCTTCCCTCACCATTTTCAAGTGGGAACCCACCATTTTATAAAACCCCAAAAATGCAGTAATAAATGGAAAATGCGCTATAAGGCAGCACCATCTGCTGGCGGTAAAATTAAAACATAAGGGAAGGAACTGGCAAAAACAAAGGGGAGGGGACATATGTATTGTGCCAATCTTTAAATCGGTAAAGATTCTGGAAGTCAAAGGCCCGGAAGGGCTGCAAGTTTTTTGCTACATGTAGCAAATGTAGCAATTTCAGCCCAAAGTCTGAAATTGTGAATGATTACTATGAATAGATATATTTTGGTTTCATTGAAAATTTTCGGTTTCACTTTTTCTTTTCTTTGTTCCTCTTTCCTTTTTTCTTTTTAAAACAGCTGGAAGTCTGTACATATAGTTGTTTCCTGAATCCTGTGATAGCCCAGCTCCAAATGGATTCTACAAGATTTTGATACGAGATTGCCTGCTGCCCAGGCACTCAACCATAAATAAGCTTTTGCGGGAGGGTGTGTGTGTGTGTCCAAAATGAAAAACCTGCTTTACTGGACCAATATGAGACTCAGAAAATAATGAAGTCAACGTTTTATGCTCAAAAGGTGAGATACGTTGTACTGGATCCAGAATTAGTCCTTAATGGGACTTAAGTTAGTCACTGATTCCAATGAGTCATATGAACTAACTCTGGATCAATCCCATAAACAAGGGGCTGTCTTCACGGCGCTGTGTTAGCACCACTCCACCACCAAACCCCGCGCTATCGCTGGTGTGCAGTGGTGGCAAGTTGGCCTTACAAGGGCAGGCAGTGTGTGCTTTCCAGCGGTCATTAGGCTGTCCAGGCCTGTGACCTCCTCCTCTTATGGCTCCAATAACAAATAGGAGGTCGCCTTCCACCGAGCAGTGCCCCCGGAGTGGCTCTGAGCAAGGACAGACTATCAGAAGAGCTGGGCTGACCTTGCTATGCCTGAAAAGTCAGGGTAAGTCCCTGACTTTTCAGCTGTACATCTTTGTCTCTTTGCCCTGGGGTGGCTTCGAATATGCAGTGCAAATTCGGCGCCACCCCGGGGCAAAGATGACAGCCCTCCAGTTCATAAAAGGAAACATAAAGTAAAAGAAAAAAAAGAGAAGAAGTAATAAAACAGACCTTGAAAGCATAAAGAATCATAACATAATAATAGTTTGTCATAATAATTACTAGCCTTCTGAATGCATACATTTATTCATTGCTTTTGTGATCCTACATAAATTTTAAAATCTGTTTTAGTACGATTCTCTCCTTTTCCAGATTTTTGAGTTTTGTTTTCTTTTGACATTTTGTTCATGCATCTCACCTTTTTGATAATGGTTGACGATTCTATACTCAAGTTATACAAAGATGGTGGGAAAATGGCACACGCGCAGAGTGCGTCTATGGAAACACAGCTAGTGCCCACCACTCAGAAACTGGGCCACTGATGACACGCACATGTTGCCTATATATCAAGGCAGCCAATGAACTCTCAGCAATCAGGATATACCCTGTATCAGAACATGCACAACACTCAAGATGACACCAGAGTACCCTGGGAACTCTGCGCATTCCCAGTGGCACAACCAGCAACAACTCCAGTATTACCTGTCCCCGTGCATTCCTACAGGTGAGGGTTTGAATCCCCTTGTGCTACTCACATCCACTGGTTTGGAATACACACACACACACACACACGAAGGAGAGAACTTGGAGGGGGGAACCAGTCACATCAGGGACAAAAGAGAGGGAAACCCCAGAACCTTTACAGCAAGTGTCTGAACCACATGAGCAGCTAAAGCTGAGGCATAGTGAGTTATTGAAGGACTTCCTAATAACTTCAAGGTTGAGAATGATACATTCATGCTATTTTACTGTTGTTTTTATTGTTTTAATTGCTACTTTATTGTGATCATGTTTTTTATTGCTTTCAATATTTTATTGCTTTTAATATTTTATGTATTTTATTGTTGTAAGCTGCCTTGTGAGGGCCTCTGCCCTGAAAGGCAGCCAAGAAATGTTTAAAATAAATAAATAAATGATGATGATGATGATGATGATGATGATGATATATTTATTTGTTACACACACACAAGTCTCCCAAGAACACACCCAGTATTCTTTCCACTAGTCCAGGAGCTGTGGTAAATCTCAATTGGTCTTTGCTTTTACGATGGTGTGGTGTGTCAGTCTATTGCTCCATAGGTTTTAGTGTTAAAGCAAGGCTGTTCGGGATTTTACATTTCTGCAAAGACCTTCAGAGTTTAAATGAACTCTTGAATTACAGACCTTGGCTGCAGCAGGCTCATTCGTACATTTTATCAGCCTTGAGTTGAACACACATATATAACAAGAAGTCTATCTTTGCTGGAACTGGGTCTGAAAATGTGGCAGAGAGCTGACTTCTGCAGGAAATCCATGGGACTATGGATTCTAGAAATCTAATGGGAATCAAGAATCTGTTGGAGTGTTAATGTTGTGAACCCACATGGAGGTTCTTAAACCTTTATTTAAGAACCTTAAATAAAACATGTATTACTGAAACACCATAAATCTCAAGTGTCCTCCTTCTAAAGGAACTAAACTCAGGATAAGCTCTGGAACCCCTGAAACACTTCACTGCCCTGAATACTTTGTTACAGTGAATGTCCAAAATGTAGTACCATTTGATGCTCACGTGTGAATACTGGCAATTCCTGATTAACTTTGTGCTTGTTCAATAACAAAGATCTGTTTCCCCACTTTTTGGACAATCGGTGACTGTCAACATTCACCAGTGGATCACTGAGATTTCACGCATTCACCACATTCAACATCCACATTTTAATTGTAATATCTATCAAATCTCAGTCATTCACAGAAATGTATAAATAAGGATGAAATGGAAGTTAAAGATAATTAGAAAGAAGCAAACACAATGCACTTACATTCTAGGGTTAATCTCTCATTGACCTAACTAGAACAGGTTCTTCATCTGTAGGGTGACCATATGAAAAGGAGGACAGGGCTCCTGTATCTTTAACAGTTGCATAGAAATGGGAATTTCAGCAGGTGTCATTTGTATATATGAGGAACCTGGTGAAATTCTCTCTTCATCACAACAGTTAAAGTGCAGGAGCTATACTAGAGTGACCAGATTTAAAAGACGGCAGGGCACCTGCAGCTTTAACTGTTGTGATGAAGGGGAATTTCACCAGGTTCTCCATATATACAAATAATACCTGCTGAAATTCCCTTTTCAATACAACTATTAAAGATACAGGAGCCCTGTCTTCCTTTTCATATGGTCACCCTATTCATCTGAGGGAAATTTTTAATCACTGCATATACTGAAGGACCATATGCTGCCATTAGTAGCTGTTACTTACGGATTTATAATGCTCAAGGTAATGTAAGAGTACTGGCATAGATAAACTAGGCCACAGCAAATCAAGTTTGTTATAAATAAAAAAATCAACTTTTTATATTTATAAGCTCATTTTATATCAATGACTCAACAGATTTAAAAAGAATTATACAAACATTTCATTAGATAATGATGGTTTTTTAAAAGAGTGATGATTTTTAAAAGTAGGATGTGTTTGCAAAGTGAACAGTAGGTTGGACCCAAAGGTGCCTTGTATGAGCAGAAAGTCACTTCAGCTTGCACAAGATGGCCTCCCTGAATTCTGCCAATCACCCCTCCCACTGCAGTTCCCTATGCCTGATCTTACACCATTCTGGAGAATCCCCTGATCCTCCAGAGTTGACTTTCATGGGGGTACCGGGAGAGGGGCTGCAGTAGGGAGGAGGGGACAGGAAACCTCCATTGCATAAGTGGAATTTGCTCACACTTTTCTGGATCCAACCCAATATGTTTGGAAATCCATTAAAAATTAACTGGGTGGGACTACAGGGTAGAGTGAGGGAAGAACTTGCTAGAAAGGGACAGAAACAGGATGGAAAATGGTGGGATAAAAGAAGAGCTGGGGCAGAATTTTGTGGGTTAGGGGCGCAACCCGGGAGGGTTATGAGATTGTGCCTGACACACTCTTGAGAGTTCATGGGCAGAGCCAGGCACAATCTGAAGTTTAGGCTACAATCTTATACACCCACTTACCTGGGATTAATTCCCATTGAACTCCGAGGGGCTTACTTCTAAACAGGGGGATATCCTATGCATGTTAGTTAGGATGAAAAAAATCCTACAACTCCCAACATGTCCCAGCCAGCCACGCGACCTTAATGGCTTTCCTAATCCCAATACCGGTAACAGAATTATTGGTAGAGCAATAAAATCCTGAGCAATTAATTGGCAACCCAACTATTAATTGGCAACCCAACTATTATTTAAGAGGAGCACAATTATCTGCTGAAATAGATGGGTTTTGAGTCCTTTATAACCTGGGACCCAACCATTTCTTCTTTGCATTACTATAGAAAGAGAAAATCAGTGAAAAGAGGAAAGATTCTCTACTTCCCTTCCTCACAAGCTTTGTGGCTCGGATCCATCCCTTTGCTGGCATTAGTCAACGTTTCACTCGCACAATGAGGGAGGATGACTAATATGGCGCACCAGTTGCATCCAGTGGTCCTGATCCATGGGAGTAGCTTTCCCAGAGGGTGAAAGGGGTATCAGCAACACCCTTCCTCCAGCATGAATGGAAGAACCTCCACTCACATAAGCAGCGGTTGGGACCCAATCCTATCCTTTAATTCTTTTGTATCCCTATATCTAGGCATGACAATAAGCCCCCACAAAATCCCTACCCCATTCCTTTGGATCAGTTCCCACAAAAAGAATCCTCCTGTCACCACAACACCATTAATCAATTCTTTGGGCCCACAATATGGAGGGCCAGTTAGGAGACTAGTATAATAATCCTTCTTTAACAGCAAACATAAAAATAACTTGTAGTGTTTAAGAAAAACAACTTATATGGCGGATATCTTAACCAAAGTCTTATGTAATAATTCCGTCTTGATTTATTGTGTACAACTTAGGAACAGGAATATTGAAAGCTGACTTATACTGAGTAAGACCACTGGTCCATCTAGCCGAGTATTGTCAAATGTGACTTTCCAGTGTTTCAGCCCTACTTGGGGAGGCTGGGAATTGAACCTGGAACCTTCTGCATGCAAACCATGCACTTGACCACGGAACCACAGCCTTCCAACTTATTACAGTCTGCATTACACAAATGCAAAAGATTCTCCAAAGAGGCATTTAAATCAAGTAAATATGATTTAATAGGCAAAGCCTAGTACTAGGCATTTCTCACATTTTACTAACTTAAGCCAGGTCTACACCAAGCAGGATATAACATGATGAAAGTGGTTTGAAAATGGTATATGGAATCTGTCATGAGCCCCAACAGTTGTCAGTGCACTTCAACACCATTATAAAGCAGTAGTGTAGATCCTGCCTCTGTCTTCAGTCCTATACACACTTACTTGGGAGTAAGTCCCACTGACATCAATAAAACTTCCATCTGAGTAGGCAGCCATAGGTTTACACAGCTGCTCCTCAACTTCTTGGCAAACTTGGCATTCAAAATGTACTTACTAGGTGATTGCGCTGAATAGGAAACCGTTCATTGATTTCAATGGAATTTAATTCCAAGTAAATGTGTTTATGGCCATCGATGATGGGGGTCTGTGTGCGAGGGGATAGCTAAGCTTTCAGTCTATGCAAACACAATCAAAAACAATTCATAGCTTACTCCAGGCCATATTAAAAAGATCGATCAATCCAAAGGTTTGTAAGCACCATGAGGCAAAGACTTTTTTTTCTTATGAAATGTTAAAGTACTATATAGCCTGAGCATGCTGTACAAATATATAAAATTGACAAAATAAAGAAAACTACCTTGTGAGTTCAGGTGCCCAGCTCCACTTTTCCTGGCGTAGCCACCAGCGTCCTGGATTGGGTGCAGCTGAGGCAAGTGTGAGTGCCTGGCTGCCTTACGCTTGAGGACAGATAGATCTGGGTAGAGATTTAGGTCTGTGGATCATGATGACCCTAACAGAAATAGCTCTTGCCAGGTATAAGAGGATTACTGTAAAGGAATTAGCAAATTCTGTTAATTAGCCTGGGCCAATGAAATGCCAGGCTTCTCAGAGGTTTAATGGATTTATACATAGATATAATTGGTAAAGAAAACACACACACACACACACACGCACACACACCGCAAACTGCCCAGTGGGGGTAAACGGATAACTGCAGGACATTATGAAGGGCCACTGTTATAATCTCTAAAAAAAAACCATGATTGCCATAAAATAGGAATTGAACATGGCTTCTCATTTGCTAGGTGGTACAACACTTGATTTCTTGTTAGGTGTAGAGGTCACTGTTGTACTCTATTATTGCACCTAATACCAGTGGAGGCTGGTGACTCTGATGTCGGTGGAGGGCTGTGAACCTATTCTGGGGTTCAATCAGAACCAGCCAGAACTTTAAAGGGGCTATCCAAGGTGCTAAGCCTAGTTTGTGAATAGGATCCAGCACCTTAGACAGCTCCTTTAGAGTTCTGGCTGGTTCTTCTTGAAACCTAGAATGGACTCACAGCCCCACCATAATTGGTGTCACCATCCTCCACTGCCTAATACTAACTATAGCAAGTTCTCTGGCACCAGACAGTTTATTTCTCTCTTGGGGACTAACTTTTACAACACTTCTAGTAAACAACATGACTACAACTCCCATCACCCCCAACCAATATGTAGTCCAATACATCTGGAGGGTACCAGGTTGGGGAATGCTGGTTTAACACTTTTAGGAGTTGTCTTATGACTACAGAAGTATAATATGTATTTATGATGACTAAAAATGAAAGCGTACTTCCTAAATGCAAGTGGTGGTTTTTTTTAGGAGTTTAATATGTCACATCATAGCTCAAAAAGTCTTTTTGCAATTTCTCTTTTAGCTAGATTATACTTTGTCCAGTTTTGCACATTGTATAATCTACCTTCAGAAGAGATCAGCCATTAAACCATCTTTTGAACGAGGAAAGGTTAGATGAGGATATGATGTCCATCCCTAACACCTGTTCGCTGGTGTTCGCTTCAGCCCTTTACAGATTTGAGCTCAGTTATATCATGGTGCACAATGTCCAGGTTCTCTCTGTGTGGTCACTGAACATTATGCAGATTGGAGAAAGGGCCGGTGCATATATTCAGGTCTCTGATATGTGGGATCTGGGTAAAAAAAGGATGACTAGTTTTTAGAATGTCCTGTGATATGTCACTAGACGAATGCTTGTTTTAGAGCAAAATATGTGCCTTCTGATTGCAACCTAGAGTTTGTGGCAACCTTACTCTATGTGGTGAAATATGGCTTTGAACTTTTCATTGCTTACTTATAAAATTGTTCTGTACAGGGATCTATAACAGTCTAACTTGTTGCTAATTTCAGTGTGTTCTTCCTAGTGAGCCGTGCTGCTATTTTTAGATCTTAATCCAACTTTCTGAAACATCTAATTTAATCCAAGCAATGTTTAAATATGTTGGGTTGAATCCAGACATAGTCATTCCTTGAGTAGACCCACTGAAATCAGTGAGACTTTGGTTAGTCTGTAATTTAAGTACCATTGATTTCAATGGATCTACTCAAAGCATGGCTAAGGTTGCAATCCTATGCACATTCACCTGGGAGTAAGCTCTACTGATCTCAATGGGACTTACTTTTGAGTAGACATGTCTAGGGTTGCACTAACCCACTGCACAGATTATACTGGGATTGCATTGTCTTGTGTACATTGTCCACAAGACAAAGTACACAAGACACTTCGTCCTAGTGAGAAGTACATTGATGTGAGATAAAAGCTGAGGGTTCTTTTCTGTCATGTGTAGGATGGATCTTGACTTTTGCCCTACCATAGTTGTGAAGGTGTCTATTTTGGGATGGCATTTTCTCTTTCTGCCAAAATAGTGTTGTACCTTACAGGAAGAACTGGCTTTGATTTTTGCTTTTGTGGATAGGACTGTAAAATAAATCCTCCTCTCCATCTGAAACTTCTAAAGTTTTGGTATCAATGGACAAGTTACAATCAAAGCAATTGTTTAGAAATTAAATAGTGATCTCTGAATTGGATCCATATAACAGTTTTCTCTTCAGCCCACCACTCAAGCCACTTACAATATTGGAGGCAAAGTAGTGTCTCCAATACAGAAGGTGACAGTAAAATAAGGATTCCATTAGGTTAAATAGAAATTGGGGAGTTGTTGTTATAACCTTACTAAAAGGGTTTCATCAGCCTTCCTGAAAATTACCCATACCAGAAAGAAAAGCCTATTTTACATAACCTGAAAATTTCAGGAAGATTAGTTAAAGACTGAGGGAGAAAGGGCAGTTAACAGAAAGAAGAATAAAAAAAACGTTGGTCATGCAAAAGTGGGCCTCTTCGGATGGGCGGTATTTCTTGTGATCACCATGGTTTGTCCACTGGTTTCCCCGTGAGCTTTACACGATGCCATTGCCATGCAGTTGTTGTCTTATGTCTTCCCCCCTGCTTTTCGTGTGTTATTTTGCTATGGGGAAAATATGGTATTTTGGGCTGTCATACATTGAAACTGCCATCATTTGCCCACGTAATCCAGTTGGGCAGTGCAGCGTTGATGTCAGTACCTCATCAATTTCAATCCATTCACACTTTCCACATTCACTCAGATAGTTACCAATGTTGGAGCAACAGAACCTGGTAGCCAACCAAAGTTGTATATTCGGAAACAACATTCATGGATTATTGAGGTTTGATTGTATCTTCTGTCCAGTATCTTCTCTCAAACCACATCTTGTTGTTCACATTCCACAGTCAGCTTTGCACCTCTTTCCCCCCCAGTTCTTCAACCATTTCCTTCTGGTAACTTTTAACGTTCTGTATAGTAAATTTCCTTCATTAAAACCTCAGGAATTCTTTGACCCAAGGTGGCTCATTATATGATTTTACATGACAATATTATAGAGGCACTACTTCAAAATATATTCAACACTTAGCATTCAAGTTTTTTTTTAGATGGTTGTATATCTTGCCCTCATTTGGATGCATCAATATTTATAGCATAGTTGGCTGAGTGAAGTAAGGCCTTTGGTTCAACTTAACCGTTTGTCATTCTCTGTATGTTTGTTTTTATGTTTGTAACGAAGTGTCCCTCGAACACCAAGGTATTAGAATGAAATTGGTACTCGTATAAGGGCAAAACTCTACTTTTAGAGTTAAAATACGAGGCGGACACCATCCCCATCATGAAGTAGTGGGAGAAGGGGAGAGGGTTTTTTAAAAAAAATCTTATATGTGATATCGGCTTGAACATGGAGATATCTGAGGTGAAGTGGAGAAATAAAAGTGTATGCTCAGGACTCTGTCCTGTGGGTGCTTCCAGGGAAGTCTTTTATTGCACCATCTACCCTGTTTCATTCACCGAATGTTATGCAGGCCCAGGGCCCCATCTTTAAGGGGTGCTTTGGCACCATGAAGTGCCTGCACCCACACTTGTCTTCCTTCCCGGCATCTGCATGGGAAGGAAGGCAAGTGCAATTTTTCTGGGGCCCACGCCTCTTGAAAAATAAAATAAATAAATAAATAAAAAAAAAACTGGGGGAGAGGAAAGGAACAGGCCCATTCCTCCCCCTTTTAATTTTATAATCTCTATCTGCAGAGCTCCGCAGATATAAGAAAAATAAAAACGGGGGAGGAATGAGGCAGCAGAGGAGGAGGACGCGAGAGGGACTGGAGAACCACGTCTCCTCCCTCTGGCTGCCCGTCCCCCCCTTTTTAATTTTATAATCTCTATCTGCGGAGTTCCGCAGATAATATAATTAATAATAAAAATGTGGGGAAGGAACGAGGCAGCCAGAGGAGGATGCAAGAGGGACTGGAGACCTGTATGAGTAGTGAACCACCCATGTCTTCTCCCTCTGGCTTCCTGTTCCTCCCCCCACCCCATTTATTTTTATTATATATATTTGCAGAGCTCCGCAGATAAAGATTATAAAATTAAAAAGGGGTAGGGGCCATTCCTCCCCCACCATTTTTAAAAACTTTTCTAGGGTCATGGGTCGCCCATGGCAACCAATCAGGGGGCGCCATGGGCTCTGCTGCCAAAAAAATCAGGGTAAGAACACAACTTTTTTGGAGCGGAGTTTCCAGGGTTTGTCCTCGGATGGCTTCGCAGTGGCGGCTGCATCATGTAGATGACATGCCGCTAGTGCGAAACAACCACGGGGTGAACCCTTTGTGTAGATGTGCCCCAGATGATGTCATCTTTCATTCATTAACCTCCCATATTTTTCCCACCACTTCTTGTGTATTCATTCTTACCACAGAATGTCTATGAAAGAGAAAATAATGTAATATCTGTACAACACCTTCTAATTGATAGTGCTAGGAGCCCTTCATCTAGAAGCACCTAATATTTTCAAGTATGAACCTCAGCTCAACCTCCACACACCCATTTACACACACACACACACACACACACACACAGAGAAATTAGTATGCATATCTGTATCATAATTCTCTGAAGTTTAGTCACTAGATTGACCGCTGCAGATTGATTGCCCTTTTTAATGAGGAGAGCCAAATCCAAAATACAGAGTAATGCAATATCAGAAGAGAGACCTCTCAACTATTGTCCTTCAATAGTCCATTACATTTATGTCTCACCTTCCTTCATTACATTTGTGGCTCAATCTGGTGCTTCTTCAGTCCATGTCTGTTCAGTAGTACACTGTCTCCACTAACTGTAAAGTCTTTTCCCAGGTAGCATCTGATTTGGAATCCAGACTATATTTTCAAAGAAGGTTACACAAATAACCTTTGCAATATGAAGAGTTGTACAGTCTTCCATATGCTTGAACATTTATTTATTTATTTATTTATTTATTTATTTGCAATATTGATATACTGTTCTCCATTCAAAATTTTGGAGCAATGTACAAGATAAAATAAAATAAAAACAGAATAAAAACACATTCAAAATAGATTTTTTTAAAAGAAGCATCTCACATAACCAAACCACTACATCATGCTAAAAGCTCCATCACACCGGGGGTTAACACGCTCCCTACCGTCACTTCTCCGCCCATGTTTTCATTCCTCAGTTACTTCCTCTTTCAAAAGAGGAAGTCCACAATGAGCACGAGGCCCATTGATTCCGCTGTTCTAATGGCGCTGCTTCTCCTGCACACAGCGGGAGAGAGCAGTAATTCCAACTTTCAAAAAACATTGGACTTAAGGAGGGTTTTTGTTTTTTTTGTCACACGAGGAAGGCCAGAAGGGGCGGAAGGCACGTGGGAGGCAGACGACATCATGTGAGGGACCTGAGCAAACTTCCTGAGTGCCCAGGGCCAGATCTACACTACTGCTTTAAAGCGCTTTATAACAGATATAAAGCGCTTTAACTGCTTTAAAGCGTTATAAAACTGTTATAAAGCGCTTTAAAGCAATAGTGTAGAGTGTCCTCAGTAATGAGCATACAATAAAACGCTCATCAGATGGAGCACTAAGCTTCTTCAAGCCCTCTACAGGAAGGAAAGAAACACATCATCAAAATAAAAGACAAGTTGAAGCCCACCACTACCACCACAAATGGGGAGAGGTCATCAAGTTCAATCCATAGTCAAACTAGACTTGAAAAAAGAGGAAAAAATATTTTGTTGAATCAATGACTCAACAAATGATATACCAGTCTAAATGAGGGTGTGATATCAGACCTTTGATGATAACACTAGATGGGAATGTTTAACCAACCATAATTTATGTTTAGAGTTCAGACTTTTATAAAGGGTGTCAGCATCATCTGAAAATGAATAACAATGCACATGAAAGCTCTTTTATGAAGCATTCTCTATAACTTAAACATTTTGAAAGCAGGCCAGTTAAAAGAAAACCACTTTACCTGTTTTGAAAGCTTTAATGAAAGACAGAATATATGTTGTTAGTTGAAGTTCATCTTCCTGCTTTGTCAAAGATGTCCCTTAAACCATTCTTCTGAAATTATAATTTTTTAAAATAAAATGTGCTTCTAGTTCAAACTGAACGCCCCCTCCTCGACTGAATCCCATGCATTCAACTTCAAAAATAACCACTAAACAGTGGTTCCTTTCTGTTAATTCTTTATTCTGTTTCTTGCATTTGGCAGAGGCAGAGACTAAGGTTAAATTTGAATGTGAACGCTGACTCTAATTTCTAATCCTTATCTTAGATTAGCCTTTACACGATTAACGATGCAACAGAGGAAAGCAATGTATCAACAAAATCATAAAACTGTTGAAAGACAGCTTTAAAAAAGAAGCATAGATAAGATACCTAGCTTGGCCTACTCAAGAGAAACTGAGATAGCAAAGTATTACTAAGCAACGATATTCACAGCATCATTCAGAACTAGAACTTTTTTTTATTTGATCACAAGCATGCACCCAGATGAACCTGATTTGAACCCTTACATGAAGTTTCTACATAAAAGAGAGCTTAAATAACAATCAGTCCCCACCCATGTAGAATTTCTTGATTCAAGTCATGTCATTATTTTGCAAGTTGCTTTGATAGTTCTGCCTACTCCCTCACATAACAAAATACACAGTTTTATCTCAATGGATTTTATAGGTAATTACAGTTGAATCTTACTTACTCAGTTATTAATTATAATTTGACTCCTTCCTTATTCTTTCTGTCCCATGCTACTCTATTTATGTCTATAACACTGTAGTCGTGCCAATAATTTTCTAGAGCAAATAAGGGGTGAACATAAATGACAATGTACAAAGTGGTAAGTTAGCACAGTGTAGTGTGACCATATGAAAAGGAGGGCAGGGCTCCTGTATCTTTAACAGTTGAATTGAAAAGGAAATTCAAGCAGGTGTCCTTTGTATATATGGGGAACCCGGTGAAATTTCCTCTTCATCACAACAGTTAAAGCTGCAGGTGTCCTGCTGTTAGTGGTTCTGCTAACACTGCCGTCTTTTGTATCTGGTCGCTGTAGTATAGCTCCTGCTCCTTTAACTGTTATGATGAAGAGGAGATTTCACCAGGTTCTCCATATATACAAAACACCTGCTGAAATTCCTTTTTCTAGGCAACTGTTAAAGATACAGGAGCCCTGTCCTCCTTTTCATATGGTCACCCTAGCACAGTGTGCATATAACCATTTGGTATACAAGTTATCTGGGTGGACCACCATTTTCCTACACATTCTACCACATTTCTGCATTGTCCCTCATCGCTCCTCACTCCCTGTATTGGCATCGCGGAAGATTTTTTTGTTATCACAAGGAGGTATAGGTGGGGTGAACATGTGTTTTCATGGCACTGGCCAAGGTCAGATGATTTCGCCTCTTATAGATATCACTTTGTTGTATAAGTAGATAACAAACCACTATATATCACTGTGACATTTAAGTATAAACAGGGGAGCAGCCCCCGAGCTTCAAAGTATCCTCCCAAGCTAAAGGCACCTGTGTAACAAGACCCTCCCTGATAAAGCAGTGTCGACACAGATAAGGATGTTCGAGGAGGAGTAGGGGAGGTGACGGGTGCCTGTTGCCATGGGTCAGCAGCTGACGATCAAAGACCAGAAGGCAGACAAGATAATGTATAAAAACCAGCACTACAGTCTGTGGTGGGGGGCTTCTGCATAGACCAGTGACTCTTGGGGTCTTGCTCACTGCCAACCGAAGTCCTCGGCAGCAGAATAAGCAAGAGGCTGACGAACCTGTCTCAGTGCACTCTCTGTATATGCTTCTGGTAATGTATGCTAGTTGTTAGAGAACTAATAAATCACTCATGACCTTACTCCCTGGTCTGGTTATTGTCTCCAGGATCTAAAAAGAACCTTGTTTTGACTTCCTAGCTGGCCACTAGCGGTCAAAACGATACACTCCCCTTTCATGTTGTGCCTTTTCAATGGTAAGCTTGGGGAGGCAGGAACAGACTTTTTGTCTATTAGCAAAAAGACTGTTTACTGGCCTTATATAAGCTTTTCTGAGAGACTTTGGGCCTGAGCAGTGAGGTAATAATGCTTAACAAGTAAACAAACAGCAAGTTGTATAGTAAAATTCTCTTCACCACTTTGTAGGATGATATAGAGATCCCAACTAGATGACTAAACTTCCCTCTAAGTGAGCTGTAGGAGACACATGAAGGTAGAAATCTTGTATCATCTTGGCGAATCTGTAAGGAGATAGTAAGAAGGATTTTATCACACATCATGAAGAGATGTATGGCAAAATGCTTCTCTGTATGGATTCGCACAACCTAGTTCATTAAATTATTCCACAGTAATGTTCCATGGGTACCACATGATAGAGTCATCTTTCTATCCCCCCCACTTTTATGTTCACTGAACCCTAGCTATATTTCCATAAAGGGATACCCCTTTTTGCATTCTCTGTTCTGTTATACCTTACAGAATATTAATTCTGCCAGTAATTCTTTTTCACCTCAACTTAGCACAGTTGACATTCTATGAAAAAGCTTTCACAAAGTCCCCAAAGTGTTTGTATGCATGTGTGTGCTAATTAAAACACCTTTTTTCTTCCAATAAAAAGTTCTTAGACTTCTGAAGACTTCTAGGGTTTTGCTGCACATCAAACATTTTACAGCCAAATACTGTTGGCTTCTTACAACATCACATCCCCAAATCCTCTCTATAGGAGATATATGAAGTTTGAAAGCAACTTTCCTCTTATTCTCTGATTATTTACCAAATGTATAACCTGCCTTTCAACCTCATAGGTCCCTAAGTGATTTCTGGCAGCTTTCCTCAGCTTTTTGGGAACTCAGGTGGGTTGTGTTGACCTATTTTTTGGGAGGAGGTACACAAAAACATATTTTGCTTTGGAAACACACTTCATCACTTCAAATAGGGCTTGGACCACTTGGATCACCTCAATGCCAAACCAGAGCCTTGCTCTGAGACATCTGAAGCTTCCTATGTGTCCATTAACTACAGAATTACAGAAATTAAGAACATAAGAAGAACCATGGTGGATCAGACCAAGGATCCATCTAGTCCAGTAGTCTGTTTACAAAATTTCCCACAGGAAACCTGGCTTCAGTTGTCCATGCTCTGGTAACCTCCAAGTTAGATTAAAGTAATGCACTCTACGTAGGGCTGCCTTTGAAGATGGTTTGGAAGCTGCAGCTCATGCAAAATGCAGCGGCCAGATTGATTTCGGGAACCAGAAGGGTCGACAATATAACACCTGCTCTGGTCCGCTTGCACTGGCTGCCTGAATGTTTCCGAGCCCAATTCAAGGTGCTGGTTTTGACCTATAAAGCCTTACATGGCTTGGGACCACAATACCTGATGGAATGCCTCTCCAGACGTGAATATACCCGGCCACTACGTTCAACATCTAAGGTCCTCCTCTGGGTGCTACTCCGAGAGAGGCTTGGAGTGTGGCAATGAGGGACAGGGCCTTTTCGGTGGTGGCCCCCAGACTGTTGCCCAGGCATGTGGTAGCACATCTTAATCGCCCACTTGTTTAGTTTTTTAACGGTTTTTAATGCTTTATGTGTGTGTGTTCTGTGTTTTAGAATTTTAAATTTTGTATACTTGTTTTTATCTCAATTTAGAATTTCTGTAAACCGTCCAGAGAGCTCTGGCTCTGGGGGCAGTATATAAGTGAAATAAATAAATAAATAAATAAATAAATAAATAAATAAATAAGCAGGGCATGAGTGCAACAGCACTCTCCCACCCACGTTCTCCAGCAACTGGTGTGCGTGTGCATACTGCCTATGATCTCAGAGGTAGCATATAACTGTCAGGACTTGTAGCCATTGATACAAGTCCTGACAGGAATTTGTCTAACCACCTTTTAAAGCCAACCAAATTAGTGCCTACCAGCAACTGAGAATAAAAGTAGGTGTGATTGCTGGAATAAGGAGGGCAGGGCACCACCTTCCTATTAAAGGTTGTAGGGGAAAGGATGTGGTTAGATAGACATTTATTTGCATCAGCCTCCAGCCATTGCAACCAATATATGCAAAATACAAACAACTAAACCAGTTGTGGGAATGTCTGTTGTTGGGGAGGGGGGTACATGTGTCCCCCACAAAGTCCTGTAGGGATCACTCACTCACATCACTTCTGCAATCCCAGTGGTTCTGCTGGAGAACAATCCACGAAGGAAAACTTCTTGTCCATCTCTGAACTAAACAGATAATATTGCCAAATTATATATATATATATATATATATATATATATATATATATATATATATAATGAACTATGACTCAGAACACTTACTTTCTAGCAGCTGTTAAATTGTCCTAGATTGTCCTAATCTATAAGGAAAAAAAGATGCACAGAGATCAGAAGAATGCCCTAGGAGAGATAATAATAGTGGAGTAATTAACTGTTTTTGTGAATTTTATTTATTTATTTACAATATTTATCTACCGCTCCCCATTGCAAATTTTGGAGTGGTGTACAAGATAAAATGAAATAAAAACAGAATAAAACACTTTAAAATAGATTTTAAAAGGATTTCAATAGAACAAAGAAAATAGTGGTATGTGAGCCAATGTTTTGATGTTACCATTTCCACATGGCACACACAATTTTGCAGTGGACATTCCTTCAAGGAATGCTGAGGTAGCACATTCAGTCATGCTCTAGAAAAAACACTTGCATATTTTAGAATTGTTAGAATCCGATGCTGGTGTATCAGAGGATTAGATGGAAAGCAGTCATACCAGGGACTTTTTTTTTTTCATGGCAGACAAATTATTCTGTTGTTTGACATTTCTCGCTGCCTCAGTCTCCTTTCTCCCTAACTTTATGGACAATAAGATTTAGTGGTAGTTGTGAAGGATCAAAAGAATTAATGGCTTTCATCCAACTACTCTTATGTTTTTACACATTTATCAATCAGGGAGAAATAAAGGAAGCAGGCCAGAAGAGGAAAAATTCAACCAAAGGCAGACTCTAAACTTTCGAAGGCAACCCTGTGTAAAAATGGAAGAAATACCAGCTTTGGGCTGTACAATATCCAATAAATTTTAATTGGCATCAGCCCAAATTTGAATCCCAGAAAATAAATCGACTAAGGATTTAGTCTTGAAAACATCAAGTGCTGAAATTATAACCTTTTGTGCAAAAAAATGAAACAAAACAATAAATACTAAAAATGTTATACTCTGCAGAGGTTTTTCCACTGCATATTCTTGTTGGGCTATTCATGCTCCTGATGATGATTCTTGTTTTAAAAAGCCATTTTGTCCTTTGGAGCTTGGATTCCATCTCTGCCTTGTATCTAGGTTCTTGGGTAGGATGATATTCATACATTTAAGTGGGTGGGATTTCTACCCCACTGAAGTTGCTATTATTTTCAACTCCAAAACGGAAAAGGAGATTATTTGGTGAAACAATATTAATGTTTGTTGGCTCAAACTCTCGGTAACCTTGTTGAGCTGTAGGAAGCTCAGACCTGGAGTGGATCTGCACATAAGTGAATAAACCTCTTATAAACATTTTAAATTGTGTTTTCCATCTTATCGTGCCACATGACGCTAGGTTTTCATCATTTTATCACTTACTGTTCCTGTTGTTATATTTTCTGATCTTACCCGTATAAGTAGCTGTATTTTCTGTAATGTAGCCTAGTGTGTCGTTAAGAAACATTCCATTATTTTCAAATGCCTTCCCTTAGCCAATCACCTTCCCCGGGGTGTTTCCTGTGTTTCCTGCCCAAAGTAGCAGCCATTTTAACTCTTTCTTGCCTTGTGTTCCTCTTTACAGCCACAACTTCCCTTCCCCTTTCCATGATCTGCATGTGATGTAAACCGTTGAAATCAATGGGAGTAATCCCCTAACCCTGCTGGAGGCTCCCTGCATGTGTATGGGAATTGTTCGATATGTGTTTACTCCGAAGTAAGATTCTCTCTGTTCAATGGGCTTTCCTCAAAGGGAAGCCAGCATGTGATGTAAACCGTTGAAATCAATGGGAGTAATCCCCTAACCCTGCTGGAGGCTCCCTGCATGTGTATGGGAATTGTTCGATATGTGTTTACTCCAAAGTAATACTCTCTCTGTTCAATGGGCTTTCCTCAAAGGGAAGCCAGCATGTGATGTAAACAGTTGAAATCAATGGGATTAACCCCCTAACCCTGCTAGAGGCTCCCTCCCTCCCTCCCTCCCTCTTGGAGGAGAGGCAATGGAAGAAAACAGGAAGTGGGAGGAACAAACCGCAGACAGGGGATTTGAGGGGGGAAATATTAAAAATACATTGTGTGGCCCAGATCAGCACATATCTACGGACAACACAACAGTTAGAAACATTTTAAGAAATACATGTGCCCGGGGACGTATAAAATCGTAATAAAACAATACGTTTAATGACTCAAAAAATGACGTTTTATATATGTGTGTAGATCCGGCCCTAGTTAGGATCGTATAGTATCAGCTAGCATGGTTTCCCCCCTCCCCAATTGACAGTGTGCTTTGATTAACTACCTGAAAATTATATTGAGGGTAACTTTGTGTTATTGCTTAATATCAAGCTTCTTGCGTTCTTCGTTTGACCTTTCTAAACCCATTTCAGGACTTTGTCCAAAACAGGAATTATAATGGATCACAATCTGCTATAGTAGAATAAATAAACCGTTAATATGTTTGAGTGGAATATTTTCTAGTGCATACTCTGGTTTCTACTTGTTCTTGTTCTCTTGAGGAGAGATTAAGGATGTCTGTCTTACAGTTGCCAGGTTACAGTTTGTATACATGCATTTGTGCAGAGGGATCCAATATAAACATCAAAAAGAATAAGTAGGAAAAAGTACAAAACCAGAGCAGACGGCTTCTTTTCACGTTGAGAGCCGTGTTAAAAGTAGACCCTAACAATATAAAATCTAATTACTAGGGAAGTCATAAAGTGGGCTGGTGAGTATATTATACTGAGACTCGCACCATAAGAAAGACATTGCTGATGTTAGACCTCAAAGGTGCACACTGAAATCAAATCCTCCAAACCACACTTGAACTTTACTATTGTAATGTTAAATTCCAAAAGTACTTTCCTTCGACTGTTGCACGCTCTATGTTTGGGCAGAAAATGCAATTACGTACCCTACATCTTTGTACAGTCACCTCTGTGGAAGTTGTCTGCACCAAAATTATGTGCCATTTGGCAGTTACCCCAGGTCTATAGTATGCTTTGACCTTCAACCAGTCAAAATATACTTGGTCAAATATGGTCAAATAAAAGTCACGTATTTAAAGCATTCCCAAGTAGTTTCTGTATAGTGGCCATGATCACCAATCCTCAGCCAAAGGAAAATAATGGAAGCAGAAATGTTTAAAAGCAAAACGGCTGTAAACTGCCCAGAGAGCTTCTGCTATTGGGTGGTACAGAAATAAATAAATAAATAAATAAATATGTAATAATAAAATAATGAGACAAATATTCATTATTTATACTCAGAACTAAAACATCATGAACATCAATGACTTAGCATACGTTAAAGCAAATTATACACCAAGGCCTTAGCTAGACCTAAGGATTATCCCAGGCAAATGGAGGGGTCGTCCCTGCCTGCTCCCGGGATCCCCTGTGTGTCATTTGGATACACAGGGATGATCCTGGGATGATCCTGGGATATAGGCCTGGTCTAGCCATGGTCCAAGAATGGTTGTAACAGTGTAGCAAAGTGCATTATTTAACAAGGGAAACCTAATGTTGGTTAGGAACGGCATCTTAAGGTACTAATAGATGTAGATCATCCTGAATTTCTCAGGTTATGATGATGATCTACCAAGATCTTTGGCATATTCAGTAAACCGGATTCCACTTGCAGTTTTTGGAGTTCCTGTCATTCAGAAGCTAGGGTGAATGGAGAAGTGGTGGCAGACAAAGGCCATGGCTAGACCAGGCCTATATCCTGGGATTGTCCAGGGATCATCCCTGTGCATCTAAAGCTTTAGCTAGACCAGGTTATATCCTGGGGCGAACCCCGGGATCGTCCCTGTGCATCCAGATGATGCACAGGGGATCCTGGGATCAGGGAGGGATCACCCCTCCCTTGCCCCAGGATGCAGCCCTCCCCTTTGGGCCCAGTTTTTCCACGGTCTCAGGCTGAACCCGAGACTGCGGAGTGTGTGGCCTGTTTCCGCGTGATTACTTGCGAGGAGCCAGGAGCTGCGCATGGGGTGCAGTGCTCCTCAGGAGTGCTGCGCCCATCGGGGGTAGGGTGGGGGGAGTGGGGAAAGTAGTTAAAATTTTTTAAAAAACACCTTACCTTTGTGCATGTGTTTGTGCGCTCCATCCCCTTAAAAAAACAAAAAAATGGCAGGCGTGACACCTCTCTTCCTGAGGTCGTCGCGCCTTACGTGTAAACGAGAGCGAGATCTCGCATTAATCACAATGCGAGGTCTCCCCAACTCTCCCCCGGACTTTCAGGTAGGTCTAGCTAAGGCCTAAATGACACACAGGAGATCCTGGGAGCAGCATCCATTTGCCTGGGATAATCCTTAGGTCTAGTTAAGGCCTTAGACTGAAATGTTGCCAGCTGACTTTGCCTTCAGGACAGCTGGATATCTCCACATACTCCCCCTTGGACTGAATGGAAACACGGTTTCCATTTATTGCTTTAGTTGATGCTGAGGAAACATAAGCCACATAGGTTCTGTTTATTCAACATCTACTAAAGGTGATATAAAATGGTACTGGTCTTTGCTGAAATCGACACACATTTACCATGGATAAGGATTTAATGCTGTACCGGTTTGTTTGATTTCAAAATCCACTGTTTCTTTTCAGATCATAAATAAAATACAAGGGTCAAACATATGAAAAATAAATAGAAAAATATCTTTTTTGCTGGTCTGTGACCGTAATAAATGAAATGATGATGAAAAATTAAAATTAAAGAGATGGGACCCATATGCAATTGGGGCTTAAAGGTCACTATTTGCTCTAAAGAGATAAAAGGGACTACTGATTTCACAACAAGATTGGTGTGTGTGTGTGTGTGTGTGTGTGTGTGTGTGTTTGTGAAATTGCATCTGCTCCCCCTCCCCCATTAAGCCACTCTTTAAGCACCGGAGGGGTGGGGGGCAATTACACAAAGCTAATTAGTTAAGGAAGCACCTTCCTCCCCCTGGACAGAACTAGGAAAGGAGATTTATGAAAGCCATCACTTCGGAAATTCTGGTTAAATCGAGGACCTTATCAAAACATCTAAAAACAACATTGCTTATTTGAAAGGAACAAAACCTCTAAATCATTTGCCTGACTATAGTCCCATATGTGTCAGCCAACACATCATTTCATATGGTGATTATAGTTCAAATAATGTGAATCATAATCTACACGCATCTGTTTGTTTGGCATTTAACTGATTCATTCATCTGGGAAGTGTTTCCCGCATAGTTTCTGTGAAAAAATATAAATCATAGGTGTTAAATTTTTTTCTCACGCAGCAATTGACTATAATTTTCTTGGATGAAAACATTTCCGTTCCCAAATGTTGTGACTGGACACAATTATCGGTAGTCAAAATTTAGAGCTCCTTGTTTCCATGCATCGTATAAAAGACAGTTTTATATGTACTATTAGAACTACTTGATTGTGTCTGGTTGTTTTTGTTTTATTTAGCAAGTATTTTTAATATGCTTGGGAGAGCCAGTTTTCCCAGTTGGTGAAACTCTTTCAGACAGCAATTTTAAGTTATAGTGCTTTTTCTCTTCTCAGCAGAAGGAACAGATTACGAATCATAGGATAAGCTAAGGCTTCTGCAAGCCAAGAAAAGAACAGCAGTGGTTAGGCAAAAATGGTCATGGACATAAAGATGGGCTCAGGGTATGGGTGAATGAACAGCAGCAGCCCATTGCAAGAGAAACATGGCTCTAGCCCCCAAATTGTAGAGAAGGGGGGAGGTAGAAGTGAAAATTGGGGGCAAGGGCAGAGTTAGTGCCATCCACCACTTATCTTCTTCAAACCAATCCCTCCTGTCTGTAGTAGGTAACTGGGTTCCTTGCAATAAAGGCACCTTTCATATACAAAAGCCATGGCTAGACCAGGCCTATATATCCATCCCAGGATCGTCTCAGGATCATCCCTGTGCATCCAAATGACACACAGGGGATCCCTGGAGCAGGCAGGGATGACCCCTCCATTTGCCCGGGATAATCTTTAGGTCTAGCTAAGGCCAAAGTATAATTGAATCATATATTGAAAATTAGAATAGGGCTACAATCCTATGGCCCGATTGGGATCCACCAGGAGAAGAGCCCATAGTGTGGTAGCCCTTTCTCTTTGGAACTCTCTGTCCCTGGAGGTCTGGCAGGTGCCAACATTGCACTGTTTCCAGTGCCTCCTGAAAACAACTTTTCCCCAGGAAGCATTCTTCAAGTGACCAGCCAACGTTTTTATTGGTACTTTGTTTTAAATTAAACTATTTTAATTTGCTGTTTAAATCTTTTAATCTTTTTACTGTTTTATTTTTCTGTTCACCACTCTGGAATCTATTTTAGATATGTAGAGGTATATAAATATTGTAAATAAAAAAATAAAAAAGATTCAAAGTCGGAAGTTAGTTCGTAATCCCTTTCTGATTGCCTTCCTGTAGACCGATTCTCATGAAACAGACTTCATTAGAAAGCTCTTGACATGCAGATTCCTCTTGAGCCAGTGTGGCATAGTGGCTAAAAGTGTTGGACTGGGAGTTGGAAGATCCGGGTTCTAGTCCCCACTTGGCCATGGAAACCCACTGGGTGACTTTGGGCCAGTCACAGACTCTCAGCCCAACCTACCTCACAGGGTTGTTGTGAGGATAAAATGGAGAGGAGGAGGATTATGTACGCCACCTTGGGTTCCTTGGAAGAAAAAAGGTGGGATATAAATGCAATAATACATACATACCCTTTTTATTATAATTCCAAATTTGAAGTTTATTTATGTGCATAAAGCTGTTTTTATTTTGAAAAAAGAATTAGGCTGTCTTCTATAACTATGTACTATAAAGTTTTAAGAGACACCTACAGTTAAAAGTAACCCAGTCAAACTTTACGTATTGCTCAGAAAGGAAGTTGTTAGCTTTTAAATTTAACAAAATAACATTTATATGTTCGATGCCTAGACATCAAATGCTTCCTGGTAATAGTAACCATCAGGTGCACCATGAGTCTAAGTGTGCCCTACACCACTGTACTATTTCAGCCCCTCCAGCCCCTAGACAATAAGCTTTTGCACCACCAACTGGATGGTGCCATGCCCACCTCAGTAAGCCTGCATATGTAGGTGACCCATCAGCCTTTTAACAACAGTGAAGTTCTGGCTGGCCTTCCATTGGTCAGTATCTCAAATCAGCCCAGGTGTAGGAGGCAGGCTGTGCCTGTCAGCATGCATCCTGCAGCCAATATTGTCAGGTTTGATATTGGCAACCATATCAAGATTTGCGAACGCTGTGACGACTCGCTTTTCAAAGGCAAATTGTCTACTCTTTGCTGCCGTGGTGGAAAGGTTTCACTACGATCACTCATTTGCAACGTTGTCACCAATGTCTCTGCGCTTGGCAAGCAATTTCTGAAGGACTTTTGCCTTAGGTTTTGCTTCCATCTATGCACTACTCAAGACAGCAGAGCCACAAGGTCCTGGTCTGTTTGTGTTCAAGGCGCAAGGCTCAGTTTACCATCTGATGGGCACTTTGCAGTTGGATGTGACTCCAGGCTATGGCCAGCTGTACATTCTTGACACCAACAAAATCGCTATGGCTCACCTTGAACAAGCAGAGAACAGGACCTTGCTGAGTCACTCACTAACCTGCTACTATCCTACTATTGAATGAGCCCTATTCAATACTGTGAGAATACTCCCAAGCAAATATGCATAGGATTGTGCTGTAAAAGGGCGGAACTAGAATAACCTGGATGATCAAGACATATTTATTTATTTAGCATATTTCCCCCCCAGTCTTCAGCCACAAAAGGCTCCTAGAGTAATAATGACAGTCCCTGCCTGCAGGCTTATACTCCATGAAAAGATGTCCTTGCACAGACACAGACACGTACTTTCAGTGGTGAAATAGACGGAGTCCATTTAGTCAGCTATTATGCATGAATTATTTGCTATCATCCTGTGAAATGGTATTTGCTCATTTGTGTGCATGAATACAGGGAGATTAGGCAAGAGAAGTTAGCTGGTCTTGTAGGGTGACCATATGGAAAGGAGGACAGGGCTCTTGTATCTTTAACAGTTGTATAGAAAAGGGAATTTCAGCAGGTGTCGTTTGTATGCGTGCAGCACCTGGTGAAATTCCCTCTTCATCACAACAGTTAAAGTTGCTGGAGTCCTGCCCTCCTGCCCAGATAGAAAAGAGGTGGACAGCGCCACAAGATCTCCCACATGGAAAGTTATGCCGATCTTTGGTTTACCCTTTGCTGCACTTTCACAAAGAGGCGGGATGAGGTCCTGGCATGGTGCATGTTGCAGCCAGGCACACCAAGTTGGCATCTGTCTGCCATGGACAACTCCACATTGTCCTGAGCTGTGTGCACCTATTGGCAAACCTCAAGATTCAAGTCATGGATGGACCCGAACAAGGATGTTACAGTGGCCGCCCTGGAGTTTACACCAGGGACATTGTCTTTAAGGAAGCTTCATAAAAATAAAAGATGTAACACTTTGAATGTTTTAGTAAACACAGCTAGTTAAGGTAAACCTTTTGTTAGATTTGATTTGTCTCTGCAAATTGTGTTCACAGGTAACCAACTTGAATTAACTATTTATTCTTTAAAAAAACCATTTATATCCTGTCTTTCCCCAGAAGAATGCAAGGGAAAAGCCTAAATTAACAATCTAAAATAAAAAATTATTAACTTTCATGTAACGCTTGAATTATCGGGGGGAAATAGGGGTAGTGGTAATGAAATCTACAAGCCTGATCTCCTGACTCCTTCATTTTAGCTAAATCATGACCCACCCCCCTTATCTTCTAAAAACAGTAGCAAAGAGGACTACTACAAAACATAAGGGATTCAGGCCACCTGTGTCCCCTTAGTAATACAAACACTGCTTACATCTGTAAAGTATTGGTGGATATGCTCTTGGTTATTGCTCCTGCCTTGTAGACTGGACTGTCTTTCTTAGTTAGGAACGTTTGGTTGACTCCATGCATATGACACTTTTTCACTTCACACCACTCATTACCACAATCGTCATCCTCCCTTACATCTGACTCACGCTTATGCATACCTTCTGTGGTAACTGGGGTTCTGTCATAAATTAAGTTTATCTGATATCTCCATTGTGTTATGCCAGCAGTAGCTCCTGTAAATTGTTTTGCAGCCACAACTACTGGCAAACAGATGTATCTTCTTATTGTTAATTACAGACATTAATGCACTATATGGCAGTTAATTAATAGCTTTAGGGAATTCCAGCTATGCAGTGGAAGCTGCAACACTCCTCTTAACTATTTTGTTATGAAATATATAATTAGCAATGATGTTTACTTAGGAAACAGCTTTGGTTGCCTTGGTGGATGACCTACGCCGGGAACTGGACAGAGGGAGTGTGTCCCTGCTGGTTCTGCTGGACCTCTCAGCAGCATTCAAGACCATCGACCATGGTATCCTTTTGGGCTGTCTAGCTGGGGTGGGACTTGGAGACACTGTTTTACAGTGGCTCTATTCCTTCCTGGATGGGTGGATCCAGAAGTTGGTGCTGGGGTACTTCTGCTCAACTCCTTGGCTGTTGGCCTGTGGAGTCCCCCAGGGTTCTGTTTTGTCCCCCATGCTATTTAACTCATACATGAAACCATTGGGAGGGGTTGTCTGGAGTTTTGGGGTGCAGTGCCACCAGTACGCTGATGGCACCCAACACTTCTTCTCCTTTCCACCCAATTCCAAGGAAGCTGTTTTGGTGCTAAACTGGTGTCTGTTGGCAGTAATGGACTGGATGAAGGCAAACAAATTGAAACTTAATTCAGACAAGACAGAGGTGCTCCTGGTCAGTTGAAAGGTAGACCAGCGTATAGGGATTCAGCTTATGCTGGATGAGGTTTCACTTCCTCTGAAGACACAGGTTCACAGCTTGTACTCCTGGATTCAGCCTTGAGCTTGGACGCCCAAGTTTCAGTGGTGGCCAGGAGTGCATTTGCACAGTTAAAGCTAGTGTGCCAGCTGTGCCCATTCCTCAAGATGTCTGACCTGGCCATGGTGACACATGCCTTAGTTACATCCTGTTTGGATTACTGTAACATGCTCTACGTGGGGCTGCCTTTGAAGAGTATTCAGACAGCTGACCAGGGCTGGTTATAGGAAGCATACAACTCCCCTGTTACAACAGCTCTACTGGCTTCCAGTCTGTTTCCAGGCACAATTCAAAGTGCTGGTTATCACCTATAAACCCATGTATGGCTTGGGTCCAGGTTATCTCAAAGACTGTATTCTCCCATACGAGCCTGCCCATACTCTGAGAACTTATGGGGAGGCCTTTCTTTCAGTCCCATTAACATCACAGGCACTCCTGATGGGTATGTGGGAGAGGGCCTTCTTGGTGGCTGCTCCAAGGCTCTGGAGCGCCTTTCCAAGGGAAGCTAGGCTGGCTCCCTCTTTGATACACTTTTGGAGGCAGACAAAAACTTTTTTGTTCCAGCAGTCTTTTGGAAATACTCTGAACCTGTAACGTATTGGAATTTTTAAAAAAGTTACTGCTTTTAAAAAAATTTTTTAAAGGTTTTTAATTTTACTGTGGGTTTGTTTCTATTTTAACTTTTGTAAATTTATATTTATATGTTTTAACTGTATATGTTTTAATCTTGTAAATTGCCTTGAGTCCCAGTACTGGGAAAAAGGTGGGTTATAAATAATAATAATAATAATAATAATAATAATAATAATAATAATAATAATGAAATCCTGAACTCCATTTCTATATGTTAATGAGTATGCTTTCAGTTAATTTACAAGCTCAATTCCACCTCAGAAATAGTTTACCAAATTTAGCCAGAGACTTCTTTTTATCAAATATTTATCTGTTTATCATGTCATAGCTAGGTAACGGGCACACCCCATATAAAACAATCTCTTGTATGATTTTTTTTAAATATTTGCATTTATTTATCTTGCATGTTCTGTGTAGCAGGTTCTTTAATGACTCACACCATAAATATTGGATACATCTTTGCAAAACAACGCAAACACAAAAATTATGTTGCTGTCTCATTCAACCTCTGCTTCAACAGGAGTAAGGGGCACCCTTTAAAACTAAATTTTGGGATGGTTCAGTGGTACATGTGCAAATATATAATGGCTGCTGTTCATAGTTTTGAAGAAATTTGGGAGGAAAGATTCACCTGGATTCTGAAACGTAAAGTTTGCATTTGCATATTTGAAAGCAGAAAGGTTTCAAACTCTGAATTTTGAGCAAATATCTATGTTCTACATAAATGTTCACTTTTCTGCAGACACTGACTGTTAGAATTCAAATTTGGTGTACCAGCAAAATAGAGTTAGGTTGATAACTGTCTTGTCAAACACTTATTTATGGTACCATTTGTCAAAAAAAAAAAGAGGAAATCCTGTCAAAGGCAAACACTTTTAAGCCTACTGATTTTAAACTCAAGACTGTTAAATACATGGGGTTGGATCCAGACTTAAATTGGATTAACTGAGCTGACAGAAGTGGATTTATCTGCCCCCTCCTTCCCATAGCTGCCATTCCAGCCCCCTAAAAATGGTTCACAAAATTGTGTGACTTTGTACATACTAATTTTGATTGGTGCAGAAACATTTTTGGAGGGAAATTCTCATTAAAATCTCCAAATTTGCTGACTTTTTCCACTTAGCTCTGCGGGATAAATACTGTAGGTAGAACTGAAATGAATTTACTGCCAAAACATAGCTCTGTGAATTTATAGATTAAATATTCACTGGAAAATCTAAAAATGTGTTGAGTATATACAACATTTGATACCTGCATTTGACAGCACATGACGTGTATGCCTGTCTTTACTGGTAGTTAATTATTATTAATAATTTTAATGTTAACCCTGACTTTAGCGTTAGCTTGATGTCTTTCTGACTGAACAGGAATATTGTGGGTCAAAGAAAAAGCTTAAGTTGCTCATATTGTCATTTATTTTTTGTTTGTTTGTACCACACCTTTCTACAAAGTAAAATGGCTCAAATTACAGAAGAATTCCTGCGCAAAAGGTATCTATTTTTATGTTTCTATTTATATTTCTGGTTTAATCAAACTCAGCTTAACATTTCAGCAGTAGGGGAGAAAAGAGAATTGAGCACCAAATGAAAGATTTGTTTATCTTGGAGCAGTCGTCAAGACTAACTTTTCATACCTTTGTTATGTTGAGAATAGGGGGGAAATTACACACTTGCAACTCAGTCCTGTGCTTTGTATACTAAGAAATCCCATGAATTCAATGAAATGTATTTCATAGTATAACTTAGGGCTGTGCATTGTTTCAGGCCCGAACCTCAAATCTGAACTGAAGCAGACCCTGAATTTTGCATGTAGATAGCTACATAATTTTCCAGCAGATTAGCTAGGTTTGTTGCATAGCAAAGCTTATTATGGGATGTTGTTGGGGGGAAAGGATTCGCCCCTCATGTAGAGTTGCATGGATGGAAGTTAGCATTACCGTTTGGGATATAGGTCCGTTCTAATGCATAGGCTATGGTAGGAAAAAAATTGAGCCTGAAAATCTGAGAAAAAGGAGACCTACCTTTGAATCCAGTTCGGAGTAGGCGCTAGCCCACACTAAAAGTAGTATGGGCCATCGCCCCTGCCTACACGTAAGACGCGACAGGCTGCTGGAAGGACCCGACGCGTCTGCCATTTCTTTTTATTAAAGGGGCCATGTGCGCTGGAGCGCACCAACGACAAAGGGTTCCCTGCTTCTCCCTGCCCCTGATTTCCCCCCACAATCTCCAATCCCCCACCTGCCCGCTCGGCCGCAATCTCCCCCCCCAATCCCTCTGGCTCCAGTTTCCCCCCATCACCCCTGGCCTCCATTTCCCACCCCCCGGCTCTGTTTCCCACCCCCCAATGTCCCCTGGCCTCCATTTCCCACCCCTCCAATGCCCCTGGCCTCTGATTCCCCCCCAATGTCCCCACCCTAGCCCTGATGGCCACAGCGCTCCTGTGGAGCGCTGTGGCCCATCCGCCGCTTTTCCCAGCTACTTGGGAGCCGGGAAAAGCAACGGAATGGGCTACACACCCACGGTCTCGAGCTCAGCCCGAGACAGTGGGGAAAACCGGGCCCAAAGTGGTGCAGGTTATGCCCGGGCCCAGGGAGGTTTGACCCCTGCCTGAGCCCGGGATCCCCTGTGCGTCAATCTGGCCCTAGGTTACCTAGCAGCAAGCTTGAAATCTAGCAAGATCAATGAAGGATTGGGGAAGATATGAGCTCCCTGCTCCAAAAAGGGACTCCATTTAGTTGTATTGAGGGAAGCCGGAGCCTTCAGAATTTTGGTACTGGAACCCATGGCAGAGCAGCTTGGTCCAGGCCAATCAATCAAGGCAGCAAAAGGGAACTACAGGTACTGTGCCCTGCCCTTGTAGAAAGGTGGTTGGTTCACGTTTTTTTGTTCCCACGGGGTTTTGACTGAATAAATAGGGGTTACGGGAATGCATATAAGTCTGTGCTGCACATTGTGCAAAACTACATTTGCGCTTGAGGTGTATATGTGTGTGTGTGTGTGTGCAGGGGGAGGGATTTGCACACTGATAAATTCTAAGAGGACTCTGCCACAAACTGCTTTCTCTGTATTGTTATTTTGCAGAAATGTCTGGGAGGGTAGGGTTGGTGGGCTGAACTGTGTAGCAAAAAGCCAGTGTATAGCAAAATTTGTGCCCTTGGGTCCAGCTCCAGTGGCCCCCTTGCCTCTGCCTCCAGTTAGATTGACCATGTGCTTCCACTGCAGAGATCTAGATACAACTCTCAACTTGTCCCTCCATCTGCCCCCCCCTCAGCCAGGAGCCCCCAAACAAGCTCCCCCCAGATTACCCATCCCCAGCCTGAGCTCTGCTGGGTGGGGGCCTAGCATGAGCCCCCACCCAGCAGACCCAGCTATGAGCTTCTCCCTTTTCGCAAGGGTAGGAGATATGGGGCGCATCTACAACAAGCAGGATATTCCACCATGAAAGAAGTATGGAAGTGGTATATAAAAGGCAGGAGCCACACTGCCGCTTTATACTTATTTATTTAAAACATTTGTATCCCACCCTATATTATTAAGATCTCAGGGCGGCATACAGATAAAAGCATACAGTATAAAACAATAAATATACACAGCTAAAAACAAATTAAACCATGAACCAAGTTAAAACAATATATAATTTAAAAGCAGTAAAAACAATTAAAACAGTTAAAACAATGTGCCATCCTAGTGAATTTAACCTTTAAAGGCTTTGTTAAAAAGCCATGTTTTCACTTGGCGCCAGAATAAAATCAGCGTTGGCGCCAGTCGGGCCTCCAAGGGGAGGGCATTCCACAGTCAGGGTGCCACAACAGAGAAAGCCCTCTCCCTTGTCCCATCATAGTGTATGTGTTGTACTGGTGGGATGCGGAGGAGGGCTCCTCCAACAGATCACAAGTCTTGGGCAGGCATATTTAAGGAGAGGCAGTATTGAAGTGCATTGCAGTATTTAAACTACTGCTTTATAGGCCTTAGCTAGACCTAAGGTTTATCCCGGGATCATCCCTGTTCATGTAAATGACACACAGGGGATCCCGGGAGCAGGCAGGGACGACCCCTGACAATCCCGGGATAAACCTTAGGTCTAGCTAAGGCAATAGTAGTACTGAACTGCATTGACAACTGTTGGGGCCCATGACACATCTAACCAAGCCAGAAATAGCACTATGAAAGCGGTATATGGAATGTGTCATGGGCCCCAACAGTTGTCAGGGCACTTCAGTACCACTATAAAGCAGTTGTGTGGCTCATGCCTCTTATATACCATTTTCATACTGTTTTCATAGTGGAATATCCTGCTTGTTGTAGATGAACCCATGGACAACCTCGATCAGGGTTTGGGGTTCTAGAGGAGCTTGCACTACGCACTTTACTTTTCATATTGTTACCTGTCATTTTAAAATCAGCTGTCATAGTACAACTTGCATGACTTGAATTTTGTGCTGCATTGATCTTCTTTTGGAACTGCACATTTCCCCCCCTGAAACTGCATATTTTTGTGTCTGGCTGCACATTGAAAAAAGCCTTACTCTGTTATATGAAATCTTAACATTACGATTATTGGAAGAGGCCTGTGGGGAACTGTTATTTGTGTCATTAACTCCAGTAGATGGTGCTGCGTGCTCATTGGAATTCATCTGGATATTCACGGGTATGTAGAAAGAATATGAATTTCATGCAACATTTGCATTAAAGATTATCTATTAAATCCTTAAGAAAGCTGAGAGACAATACAAAAAACTGGATACAGTGGTTCCCACAAACAAACGCTGAAAAAAACTGTTTCTATTCATCTTTATAATGATGAAGCCACCTATTCTCTTACTTGGCATCTTGTGCCTATTTTCAGTGCAGCCTTTGTTGGCAATTGTGCACTGGGGACATTAAAAATGCTTCCCATTTTATTAGAATTAATAACATAAAGATAAAAAAGAGATTAGTGCTCATGGAAAAAAAAACTACCAATGAAAGGAATAGTTTTGTTACTGATTGATTTATTATTTTCACTTATGTTCTGCTTTCCAGTTGTTACATACAATATGGCCTCCAAAGTGGATTGTTATAGATCGTCCGACATTTACTAGGCAAGATTTTGCACCATTAAGTTAAAGGGGAAATGTGAAAGCTGGACAAATAGAAAGAGAGGGGCTGTTCCAATTTTGGGATGAAGTTGGTCAAGTATAACAAGGTGGAACTGTAACCAGCAGGTTCGTATATCCAACTGTGAATATTCCTTAAAGACCTCCTAGCGCCAGTTAGTAGGTCTGGACTATGAGGGGCCCTAATCATAAAAGCCCTTTGGTGAGCGGTTATTATGCCATTATCTTTGGGACTCATTTTGGGTTGTGATGGCTGGCTTTGGTGCTTCCAGATGAGGCACTTATTTTAACCATTAATCTTGCATCTGTTTTCTTACCACAGAAAATCTATTAAGGAGGGAAAGTGGCATACTGCACTACCTATTTTGATGGGTGGCGCTAGGCACCCTCTATATGGCAACACTAGGGTGACCATATGAAAAGGAGGACAGGGCTCCTGTATCTTTAACAGTTGTATTGAAAAGGGAATTTCAGCAGGTGTCATTTGTATATATGGGGAATCTGGGGAAATTTCCTCTTTATCACTACAGTTAAAGCTGCAGGTGCCCTGCCCTCTTTTGAATCTGGTCACTCTAGTATAGCTCCTGCACCTTTAACTGTTGTGATGAAGAGGGCATTTCACCAGGTTCTCCATATATACAAAGGACACCTGCTGAAATTCCCTTTTCTATGCAACTGTTAAAGATACAGGAGCCCTGTCCTCCTTTTCTTATGGTCACCCTAGGCAACACCCTCAAGCACTATATCCCTCAAGCAAGAACAGTAGTGGCAATGAGAACATCTGTCAAGGGAGATATTTCCTCCCCCCCCCCATCTTCTTGCCTCTTGTGGTGCTCTGCTGCATAGTGAGAGCCGAGAGCAAAGATGTCTTGAGGATGAGGCATGGGATCCTGTTGAGAAGATTTTCTCTTCTTGCTGCTTTGACTGGTCTTTCTAAAGTACCATGTGATTAATCCTCTCTCTCTCTCTCTCTCTCTCTCTCTCTCTCTCTCTCTCTCTCTGTGTGTGTGTGTGTGTAGAGGGATCCCAGTAAGTGGGGAGGCTCATCTGAAGAGGGAATTTATTTGGAGGATCAAGTCTGTGTGAGACCTGTGGTAGGGTGACCATATGAAAAGGAGGACAGGGCTCCTGTATCTTTAACAGTTGTATTGAAAAGGGATTTTCAGAACCTGGTAAAATTCCCTCTTCATCACAACAGTTAAACTGCAGGAGCTATACTAGAGTGACCAGACTTAAAAGAGGGCAGGGCACCTGCAGCTTTAACTGTGGTGCTGAAGAGGAAATTTCACCAGGTTCTCCATATATACAAATAATACCTGCTGAAATTCCCTTTTCAATACAACTGTTAAAGATACAGGAGACCTGCCCTCCTTTTCATATGGTCACCCTACCTACGGTAAAAGCCACTAAGGTGTGAGAGAATTCTAGAAGCATCACCATAGCTCAGAAAATATCACACCATGCAACCCAGGAACCCAAATTGACTTAGCCAAGGGAAGAGCAGGATACTAGGTGGCAATATTGTAACATTTCCTATTTAGTGTAGAGTGAAGTAAGCTTCCAGTATAGAAAAATATATATAATGTTGTTGGTACTATCAAAAGTTGGGGAAATGCTGGAATCGACTAAACTATAATCAGTAAGTTACATGAGTCATACTAGATGGGATAAAAATCTACCCGAAATTCGTATGCAGCCATGGGCCACAAAATGACTTTGAATTCAGTGTATGTGCCTCTTAACACAGCTGCCTTATTATATCATTGTTTTCCTTCCAAGCATTCTGACCACCCATTTCCTGTTTTTCTAGTGATTCTACCAGGGGCAGTCCCAGCTGGAGATGGAGGCATGTGGATCAAAAAGAAGTGTACTGTGAATTAAAATTCCATAACTGCAACATAGGCTGCCTCAAGCCACATCTTCCTACGCAATTCCTACTTTTTATGTAGCGCTGTCACGGGAATGATTGTGTTTTCAAGTGAAGTACTGCTGGGGAATCGCTAAATATGTTCAGGGCTAGACCTCCTTCATTCTAGCTTGAGAAACTGATGGCACAATCCTATTCCAGACACCCACTAGCTTGAAAGATTGTAGGATATGGGGGGAGCCCCACTATGCTGGTGCAACACCAGATACACCAACAACATGACAAATACACCAGCATAAGCTCCCCAATACACTGCTGGAACACTATTGCTGGCGAATCCACTATGCCAGCTGAATGGCCAAAACAGGGTGGAGTTGTGGGTGGGTGCGGAAGGACTCACCTAAGCTGAATCCTATACTTATTCATTTACCAATCATGTCTTTGTTGACAGAGCAACTCTATTCAGTGAGACTTAAGGCTTTGCTAGACCTACCTTAAAATCCGGGCGCGTGCAGGGGCGAGCCTGCGCTGCAACTAGCATGGGGTGTCGCTCTAATCCACACGTCAGATGCGACGGGCTAAAGGAAAGCCCTGTTGCGTCCGCCATTTTTTATTTTTAAAGGCCCAGGTGCACAGGAGCGCACGCACAAGCACCAAAGGTAAGTTGTTGTTGTTGTTGTTTTTTTAAAAAAAGGTTTCCCCACTCCCCCTGTCCCCGATCTCGCCCTGGTCATGATCTCCCCCACCCCGTCCGCAATCTCTCCCCCTGCCCTGTGCCAGGCTACGCGCCCGAGTAAGCCGCGTAGCTGGGAAAAGCTGCAGAACGGGCTAGACCTTTTTGAAATGTTTTGAAACACCGGGCCAAAAGTGGAGCCCATTAACCTGGGGCAAGGGAGGGTTGAACCCTGCCTGACCCTGGGATCCCCTGTGTGTCATCTGGACACACAGGGGCGAACCCGGGTATCAGCCTGGGCTAAACCCTGGTCTAGCAAAGCCCTTACTTCAGAGGAGAATCATATGATTGAACTGTCAGAAGGGTGTCAGTATTACTGTCCTGATACCACCCCCAAATATTACCATTCCTGCATTACATACGAAGTCTGTGGCAGAGAAATCAGAGTGAGCTGATGTATTGTGCGTTCACAAGACATGTAGTTGATCATGGAGGGAATAGACAGTTGAACTCAAAGATACCTTTGAGCCTTGGGGAAAGCCTATTTGGAAATCCAGACACTTTCTGTAACTAGTCAACTGCAGATTGTCAGCGTGACACATTAGGTTGCTGCACAAAGCTGGAACCTGATGAGGAAATATGATCACTCCAAGTTTATGTTTTTCATTTTAGAAAGTTTCCTTTTTAACAAATAAGGTTAGGGAAGTTGGAAGAGAAAAGCTAGTCACGCTAACTTTCTCTTTGGATTTTCTTTGCTTATGTAAGATCTTATTTATTTTGCCTCATGCATGATTCATTCCTACGGACATCCTGAAATTATTCCAGGGAGCCGTGTGTCTGGATAAAAACAGGGGTGAATTCAATGCTGCACGTCTTGGATGTCAGTTCCATGAACATGGTTGCTGATTACTGTTAAGAATTCCTCCTAACACTATGGCTTCTTCATCTTTTTTAACCTAATCGCCCTGGATTTCTGCATAAACATCTTCTTAAGCAATTGTGTACTGCTGAAAAGTCATGTATAGCATGTAATCGGAAGTTTCCGAAGTAATCTACTAAAGAGCACTGGATTGATTAAATTTGGGAGACTGTGGGCTCTATCTGACGAGAGTTTTATTGCATGCTCATTACTAGGCACTCACAGATTTTTCGTAGGTCCCTCACATGATGTCATCTGCCTCCCGTGCCCCTTCTGGCCTTTCTTGCACCACAAGAATAACCACAGAAAGTCCAAAATATTTTTTAAACCAGAAGTTGCTGCTCTCTCCTGCTGTGTGCAGGAGAAGCAGTGTGATTAGAACGCCCGACTGAATGGGCCTCGTTCTCGTTGTTTACTTCCTGTTTTGAAACTGGAAGTAACAGAGTAATGAAACAGGAGCGAAGAAGCGATGGTAGGGAGTGTGTTTTCCCATGTGTGATGGAGCCCTAAGACTATGTATAAAACTACTCAGCAAGCACAGCAAGCAAAGGAATCCTAACTTTAAGAAAGCTACTATGGCACCATGGTTTCCATTTATTTCCTGTGTTAAAGCTCTTCAAACATTTGATCAAATTCCAACCAAGTACAGTTGTCTCTATTTTTCTGATGAACACATACACACAAAACAACACACATTCATGCACACTCCTTTTATGTGTTCTATGCACTGTACTTTTATTCTTCCATTAGATATTGAACTCCTGCTGAGGCCATTTTATTGTACATGTTCCAAAAGTGTATCAGTTATAGACTAAGGCCATAGCTACGGCAGATCTACACTGGTATATAACGTCCTTTTTACAGTCAGTGAACGTAATATTATCTAACGATTTTAAATGTAGCGGGGAACACGTACCTATTACAACGTTGACTTCCGTTTTCCCTTCCAGTTGGAATGTAGTCCTTTTGGCCACACAATGAAAAATAAATCATTCTTTTGTAATTTCCCATCTGCTAATTGTTCGTTCCACTTCCTCTTCTCTTCCTTTGTCCCTCCTCTGTAGTCTTTTGTTTAACTTCGGTTGCCTGTGTTTAAATTCAAACAGTTTGGGCGGGATTGGCATTTTTTTTCACTATCGCCAGATCGTTTTCATTGAGTTCATTGAAAGATTTCCCCTCTTTCCGAGCCTCCAGGCAGGGTTAGGGGATTTGCTTTACTCAAAAGTAAATCCCATTGATTTCAACTGCTAACGTGGTCTGTGCTAGGAGGGGAGAGAAAGGGAGGGGGGCTGGAAAGATTTCCCCTCTTTCTGCGCCCTTTTCCTAAGGGGCAGCATGTGATGTTCGCAGTTGAAATCAATGGGATTTACTTTTGAGTAAAGTAAATCCACTAACCTTGCCTGGAGTCTCCCTCCCTGCTTGCTTGCATCTTCAAGTTCATGCTGGTTCCCTTACTCAAAAGTAAATCCCATTGATTTCAACTGCTAACATCACATGCTGGCTTACCTTTGAGGAAAGCCCATTGAACAGAGAGAGTCTTACTTCTGAGTAAACACATATAGAACAGTGCCCATACACATGCAGATCATGAAAAGGGGGGGGAGGGAGGTTGTGGCTGCAAAGAGGAACACCAGGCAAGAAAGTGTTAAAGCGGCTGCTAATTTGGGTGGGAAACAAGAAACACACGAAGGTGATTGGCTAAGGAAAAGTGTATGAAAAAGAAGAAGGAAGGTTTCTTACGATGCAATCGGCCACATAAGAGAAAATGCTACGACTTATGTGGAGAAGATCAGAAAATAGAACGATAGAAATGGTAAGCGATAGAATGTTACGAGGCAAGCGTCACGTGGCGGGATAAGACTCAATACACAATTAAAAATGTTTATAAGCGGTATATCCAGCTTAGTGTAGATCCAGCCCTAGACAAGGGCTTTGGGGGCAGGGAGAGATGATTCTTCCATTTCCCCGGGATTTTGCCCTACCCTTCTAGCCTGGTTTTTCCATGGTCCCAGGCTGATCCCGAGACCACAGAACGTGTGGCTGGGCGTCGCGGTTTGTCCTGGCTCCTCGTGAGTAACCGCGAGGAGCCGGGAGCTGCGCACAGGGCACAGAGCTCCTCAGGAGCTGCCCTTGTTATCCATATCTACACTGGAGCCAATTTTTGATTTCTCAAGGCCAAACTACACTTTATATGAAAATGTGTGCATTGAGGTCTAGGCCTCTTTTCTTTTTTCTTTCTTTTTTTAAATATACGAAGAGCTTCAGAAGTGGCTAATTTTATTTATTTACTTTTATTTATGAAAACATTTATATCCCACCCTATGTCACTAGGCTCTCAGGGCGGTGTACAGATAAAATTATACAACAATATAAAGCAATGAATATACAGAGCTAAAAACAAATCAAACCATTAATCAAGCTATGTCTGGTATAAAATTTAGAAGAATAAAAACCAATTAAAACAGTTAAAACAATGTGCAAGCTTGGTGAATTTAGCCATCAAAGGTTTTGTTAAAAAGCCATGTCTTTACTTAGCGCTGGAATGAAGTCAGCACTGGCACCAGTCGGGCCTCCAAGGGGAGAGCATTTTGAATACAAGAGGGGTGTGATAAGGGAAAGTTTAACCATTTCCTCCACTGGGGATTTTTCTTCAAATTGACTTTCAGCTGTTTCTCCCCCTAGGGTTCCAGACATGTGCTTAACTTTTACAAACAGAAGGATCTGGAAACCTGGGCAGGATCTACACTATTCATTACACCGTTGTTTAAGTGCATTGTTGCGTCCTCCCTTGCTACGTTACAAAATGCAACTTGAGCCCAGTCAATCGAAATACCTTTTCTTCTATCGTTTTACCCCGGCACACTCTTCTTTAGAACGTTCTTCATTATGCTCATACCGGCTCTGAAGTAAACCTCCTTCTTCCGGTGACTCTGAGCTAGACCTGCCGGGATAAGCCGGCAGGGAGGCAGGGCGACACGTAGGGACGAGGGAAGCCCTGCAGCGTCTTAAAGGGGCCACGTGCGCCCCGAAAGATAAGCAGTTTTTTTAAAAAATTAAGCCTCTGTCCCCTCTTTCACCGCCCTCCCTCCCCCTCCCCCTCCCCCTCGTCGCGTTGTGCCAGCTCTCCCTCCCCTAGAAAAGCCCTCACTTGTCCTAATCAGGAAGCAAAGACCATGGTCACGAGACATGATTTTGAAAGACAGCATTGAATACAACGAAAGGTTGGGGCACATTGTTAGTTTTAAAATGATTTTAACAGAAAGTGGAACGGTTTTAAAAGTCAGAAGAAACGTAACAACAACAGCATCACGTGACTGCTGACGTCATCTCTGCCAACTTGTTACGTTTCATCTAGACAAGTGTAGACGGGCTACTGGTGTGTGTGTAAGAGCTGGGGGAGGGGTGTGTGTGAAAACCAATTTCCCATAAGCACCCCTGCCATAGTTTTGCTCTAAATCTCCACCTTTAGCTGCTTTTCATGATGATGTCATTAGAGCTTTGTTTAACACTCTGACTTCAAATGAGAAATTTAGAACAGAAGAGTGCACACCCACCCACTTCTTTATGGAGGCACAATGTACACCAATGTGCTTCTTATCATAAGCACATTGCCACCCCAGTTCTGACTCCATGATCGCACCATCCATGATGGCGCAGCCTGAACATGGGGGCCTGGTGTGCACTGCAAGCTTATTTATTTATTTATTTATTTATTTATTTATTTATTTATTTATTGCATATTTATACTGACCTATAGCCGAAGCTCTCTGGGTGGTTCACAAAAATTAAAACCATTCAAAGTATAAAACTAATGGTATAAAACATGATATAAAATACAGTATAAAAGCACGACCAGGATAATGCTTGGATGCTTCTTATCCTAACTTCAAATTTAGGCAAGTGGAGACAGGACTTTGCAACACCACTTTCTTCTTTAGATTGGCACACAAGGAGTATTGCTATGGTTACAAGAGAAAATGGTCACAAACATTGTGTGCAAACCATGTAACAAAGGAGAAATGTTGGAAGTCTCTCAATGGGAATTATTTTTTATGACTAGACCATATGGACACCAGATTCAAATGACAGTATGTGTATGACAAACCATAGGAATCTGAATAAGGTCATTCCGGGAATTTCTGAAAAGTCGACCTGTTTCCACTGACGTCTTATTATTCCCATTATCTGTTTTTGAATGAACTTCTATTCCAATATCAACTTTGTGAAAGAAAACTGGTAGACTAGTTTAGCTTTGTTTTTATTCTAAGTTAAATACTAATGCCCAGATTTTAACTATTTATATTCTCAAAGCTTCTACATGTTTTGCTGGGCATGTAAAAGGAATTCAACTGGCATGACCTCTCAGACCAGAATCTTGGAGCAGATGCCTTGTAAAAACATTTAAGCTTGTAAAAACATTTCATTTGAATCCTGGCATTAAACACACATTTTCAGTTCCAGCCTTCAACTGGAACTTAACTGCTTCACTGTAAGCTTCTCCTTATTCCTTTACATTTGAAGTTGTTCACTCAGACACATGTGATGCTACCGTAATTGCCATCTTTGGTTTTTATAAAATAATGTTATGAGAAGAATCCTTGCCCCTTGGCAAACTTTCTGGTTAAGCCAGAAAGATGGGCTGTGTTCAGAAGACACCTTAAACCGCAGCTTTAACCATGGTGGTTAAATCAGAAAGATGAGCTGTTTTCAGAAGACACCTTAACCCATGGCTTTAACCATGATGGTTAAGCCGGAAAGATGGGCTGTGTTCAGAAGACACAGGTGTCTTCTGAACACAGCCCATCTTTCTGGCTTAACCACCATGGTTAAAGCTGTGCTTTAAGGTGTCTTCTGAAAAAGACTAAAATGCTAAAACACTGGGAATATAACCTCTCTAGGGAGCTCATTCCACAGTTGGGCTGCCACAGCAGAACAGGCCACATCTTGTTGGTTGTGAGTTTTGGTCGTTCATATAGTTTTGCACCAAATATCAAATAAGTTTTGTAAGTTGTTCAAGCAGCGCAAGCCCCTGAAACATCTTTTTTTTTTTTTTTTTTTTACCATAGGTGATAGTGGGATGAGTGTACATATCATGAAGAGCTCACATGATACCACTTTTAATAGTCTGGTCTCTCCCCCACCCTCCACTCAACTGTCTCCAGGGGTGCCATTTAAGGCTTCAGGGGAATTAACATCACAGGAAGGCTTAAAGGCATCATGAACATCATGGATATATCCACGATTAAATTGTAAAACAAAACAGTGTATTTTCAAGAGCAAATTGTTGCATTTTTTTTTGTATGTCCTAATAATTTGAGACACTGCTGCCCTGAGAAATAATCACATGTGGTGGTCTAAACTGGGTTGAGGGCTTTTAATGGATTGAGGATGAGGGTTAACAGAATTGTCTTAATGTGGGTTGAGGGTTTTTAATGGAATTGTTTTATATGTGATTGTAAAGCGCCACAATGTCAGAAATGGTGAGGTGGCGCTATAAAAATGTTTTAAATAAATAAATAAATAAATAAATAAAATAACATGTGAATAATCACATCTGGCCTGGATCCTACATATGCTGCCCTGAGCTGGTCCAAGATTGCTGAGGCTGAACAGCAAATAACATTCTTATCCCTTGTCCCCCACAAGTAGCAGTAGTACCCAAGACTGGCCAAGTTATTTTGGCACCTGAGGCAGAAAATCCCACAACCTCCTCTCTCCGGCAGTAAAATTACAATAAAACCAACTACTAACTGTTGAGACAGCTGAAATCAGCTGCCTGAAGCAGTCTTCTTAGGGGAAAATGGTGAAGTGTGAGATAATAAATAATCTACTTAACACAAAATTTGTTGTAGAGGGAGCTGCCCTTTTCAAATGGGGCTTCTATGTTCCATCCTGAGATATGAATGAAAATCTAAAGTATTTACTCAAAGGGCTAAAATGTGTCTTTTTGGCTCAGCTTTCACGCCAGTAATTCAAGTAGGCCATAGCAGTAGAAGTCATAATAGTAGCTTCTTATGTGCATGGAAAGTTTCCTCAAAAGGTTTTTCATTTCCCATTAGTAAGAAATTCTTAAAATGGGCTCATCCAATATTTATATTTTCCCAGTTTGGACAGAACTCATTTATAGCTACAGCAAGGGACAGATCATGATTTCTCAGAATGAACTGACATGAAAATTAAAAAGTATCAGAAAAATTGGGCAAGACTTCAATCAGAAAATTGGATAAGAAACATCTGGTTGGTGCTTGCATTCGTTAGTGATAGCATAGAGTTGTGACACACCTACTCTTGTGGTTTCTTCACTTTTTTGACCCTACGTTTCCTTCATTTTCCCTAACCAATATGAAAACCACTGTATCTGAGAAAGTGGGCTGTAAGTTACAAAAGCTAATGCTACAATAAATCTTGAAGGGCCATAGGGGATTTTGCTGTTTTTCTGAGGAAAAACAAGTTAAAAACAACAACAGGTCTTTAAAGAAACTATTTAGTTCAGGTTCCTTTTTGCCTAAAAGCGTTTCAAGTGAGGGAAACACTAAATGTGACAGCACAGCTGTCTGCATGTCTGTCCTGTTCAAACAGGGTGACCAACTGTCAGGATTTCCCCGGATTTGTCCTGGTTTTTGTTCTTTCCATGGTGTCAGGGGGGATTTTCTATAATTTTCAATAATGTCCTGGAATGACACACCTTCCCCTTTAAGGCTGCCATTAGCATGGCAGGAGGGAGTGACATGCTTTCTTGAGGCACATCATTCCCCCACCCCGAGCTCCAATTGAGGTCTTAAAGGGGAAAGTGGGTCATTCGTGGACATTATAGAAAAGGCCCCAATTGGAGTGGATGGTGGTGGTGCAGAATGAAATCCTTTCCCCTCCTCCACTCCATCGGGTTCTTTAAGGTGGCGGGGGAATAACATACTTTCTGCAGGACTCAGAAAGCTGCTTCCCCACACACACACTAGGTGTCCTCTTTTTTGGTTTCCCAAATATGGTCACCCTAGTTCAAACATAAATTGCGGGGGAAAGGGATGTACGAGAATTCCATGTCTGCTTGCAAAAAATGTGTTCGCAACCTCGAACATGACCACGAACAGGGAAATCCATTCTCTGAAAATCTTTGCAAATCCTCCAGCTGGCGCCCACATTTGAAAAATATGAAAATTTTGAAGAGAAAATGTTTGCAGTTGCACAACCCTTAAAATGCACCATTTCATATTTAGTTTTAAGGGAAAACTTGTGCAACTTTGGGAACTGCTGCAAATTGGAGATTTTTGGGTGCAACTTTCACATTTGATTATGTTTATTTTGTGCAATTTTCCAGTGTGGCAAAACGAATAGGGATCACAAACGCAAACCGAGGGGAGATGGCCATTGAGTTGATGCTAAAAGAATCTTGGAGAACTCAAACATCACTTGTTTGCCAATCCCTACATGGGGACTAATTGCATACATGGACCATGCTACCCTAAAATACTTTCCATTACAACAGGGAGGACTTACAAAAATAGTGCAGGACACGGAATAATGGGCTCAAGTTCCAGGAAGCCAGATTCCGGCTGGACATCAGGAAAAACTTCCTGACTGTTAGAGCAGTATGACAACGGAACCAGTTACCTATGGAGGTTGTGGGCTCTCCCACACTAGAGGCATTCAAGAGGCAGCTGGAGAACCATCTGTCAGAGATGCTTTAAGGTGGATTCCTGCATTGAGCAGGGGGTTCGACTTGATGGCCTTATAGGCCCCTTCCAACTCTACTATTCTATGATTCTGTGATTCTAATGTATTGCTGCTGAGAAAATCCATTTCCTTCCCAGCTACTGACTGTGATGATTGCAGCTAACCTCAGAAGAAAGAGGGAATTCTGGGATGGGATTGGGGGTGCAGAAGATGCCAGCATGCATGCTAATAAGAAAATGCTGTTGCTGCACCCCTGAGAATTTATTTATTTATTTTATTATTTATTTATTACAATTATATACCGCCCCATAGCTGAAGCTCTCTGGGCGGTTTACAAACGTTAAAAACAGTAAACATTAAAAATATACAAAATTTAAAACCGTCAAAAACATAAAAACAACAAAATAAAAACAACAGTATCCATTGAAACGACAGCTCTGGGGTCCGTTAAAAAAGAACTTTGGCTCCACTACACTACTGGTAAGGCTGGAGCCAATGAGGGCTTTTTCAGGACTTTCTCAATTCAAAATATGGGCCCTGTTAAAAAATAGTTCTTGACCAGAGATTTTTACACAGACACCCATATCATTGCAGCAGAGGAAAGCTAACTTGGGCCTTAGCTAGACCTAAGGATTATCCCAGGCAAATGGAGGGGTCATCCCTACCTGCTCCTGGGATCCCGTGTGCATCATTTGGAAGCACAGGGATGATCCCGGGACAATCCCAGGATATAGGCCTGGTCTAGCCATGGCCACAGACTCCTATTAGGCCATTTCTAGTCAGTGATTCAGAGTTCAAAGTAAATGTCACATGAAAAGCCAGGTCTTCCTGAATGTCTGACTGTACCAGTGGCTTGTTTAATTTTGGTGCAGACCTTAAAAGGACAGGGATAGAATTGAGGGATGTTTTTTTTTCATGGGCTTTGTGTGTAGTACTTTGGGAATGCCTGGTTCATTATGTTCCCCTTTAAAATCTAATGGTGTCCTTTAAAATCTCATGATGTGGCTTTCTGTGCTTTCTCATTTACCATGAGGACAGTGGGAGTACCCTAACTGTAATCTGTGTGCCGCTTTTCCTATGATTGAATTTGTATTGTTAATTGTATTTGCCTGTTTGTTTCAGTTTTGTTATTATGTTTGCTAATTTTGTGTCTGTAGAAATCATGTGGTATTAGGGTGACCATATTTGGGAAACCAAAAAAGAGGACACCTAGTGTGTGTGTGTGTGGAAGCAGCTTTCTGAGTCCTGCAGAAAGTACGTTATTCCCCCGCCACCTTAAAGAACCCGATTGGAGTGGAGATGGGGAAAGGATTTCATTCTGCACCACCACCATCCACTCCAATTGGGGCCTTTTCTATAATGTCCACGAATGACCCACTTTCCCCTTTAAGACCTCAATTGGAGCTCGGAATGGGGGAATGACGTGCCTCAAGAAAGCATGTCATTCCCTCCTGCCATGCTAATTGCAGCCTTAAAGGGGAAGGTGTGTCATTCCAGGACATAATTGAAAATTATAGAAAATCCCCCCTGACACCATGGAAAGAACAAAAACCAGGACAAATCCGGGGAAATCCTGACAGTTGGTCACCCTATGTGGTATATATACTTCTTATAGAAGGTGACCATTAAGTCCACTGAATAAAATGCCTCCTTTAATATGCACAATCCCTAGTCATTCTGGAGAATCATTGCAGCATTCCCACCTTTCCTCAGTGAGAATTCCCTTCCTCTAAGGCCTTTCTCACCCCAAGTATGAACCACCCTTCTCCCAGACACAGTATGGGCATCTCTAGTTGGGGTAATATCCTGGGGATCGTCCCGGGATCGTCCCTGTGTGTCCACATGACGCACAGGGGATCCCGGGAGCAGGCAGGGAAGATCCCTGCATTCCCCAGGTATTGCCCTACACTTTTGTCCCGTTTTCCCCCGCGGTCCCGGGATGATCCTGAGAACACAGGACGTGTGGGCAGCTGTCCTGGTTTGTCCTGGCTCCTCGTGAGTAACTGTGTGTGCGGGAGAAGCAGAGTGATCAAAACGGCCCACTGGATGGGCCACATGCACATTGTTTACTTCAACTTTTGAAAGAGGAAGTAATGACGGACAAAAGTGCGGGTGTAGAAGTGACGGTAAGGAAACACGATTTCCCCCATGTGATGGCGCTCACAGACACAGCACACAGTTTATATAGCGCATGCATGCATACACACACACACACACACACACACACAAACATTTCACCCCCTCACTCTCAGCCAGTCAGCTCGCTCCTGCAAATCCACCATTCCCACTCTAGAGATACTTATCAAACCATAGATCTATAACAAAAAATACTCAGTTATACACTAAGGGCCTTCCTAGACGAGGGTTTAGCCTGGTGCGAGGCCTGGGCTCCCTGCTGTGCGTGCAGATGACGCACAGAGGATCCCGGGGTCAGGCCAGGCTATACCCTCCCTTGACCCGGGATAACTGGATCCACTTTTGGGCTGGTTTTTCCTGCGGTCCCGGCCTTAGGTCGGGCTGAGGCTGGAACCACGGGCGCGTGGACCGTTCCGCCGCTTTTCCTGGCTACCGCACTTATGTGCAAGTAGCCAGGAAAAGCGGCGGACGGGCCACAGTGCTCCTGCCCCCCTGTCCCCCGATTCCCCCCCACCTCCCCTGGCCTTCGATCCCCCCCTCTCCCCCCATGTCCCCACCTGCTATTTGCTGCCGCTGCCGATGTCCCCAGCCGCTGTGTGCCACCGCCGCCGCTGCTTATGAGGACGATGTCCCCAGCCGGCGTTTCCTGCTGTTGTCATGTCCCCCGGCCTGCAGGCATCACAGGCTGGGGAACAGACTGCAGGAAACGCCGGCTGGGGACATTGTCCTCAGCGGCGGCGGCAGCAGACAGCGGCTGGGGACATCGGCAGTGGCGGCAAATAGCAGGTGGGGACATGGGGGGAGAGGGGGGGATCGAAGGCCAGGGGAGGTGGGGGGGCTTTTTTTTTTTAAAAAAAATATACTCACCTGGCCGTTGGTGCGCTCCTGCGCACGCGGCTGCTTTAAGGCGGGGGGGAAATGGAGGATGCGACGGGGCTTCCCTCGGCCCCGTCACACCTCAGGTGTAGACGAGGCTGACAGGCCGTGCTACTTCTAGCGTGGCCTGGCCCCTCCTCACCGCTGGATTCGGCGGTAGGTCTAGCAAGGCCCATAAACTCAGCATGTAGAGGCGTGCAACATCACAGTCACCACAACAATACTATCCATCTGATTACTCAGGCAGAAACCTTTCAGCCTCATCTGGATGGTACTTAAATACACTACTGATGAATTTTGGATACAATGGCATAAAAGATGTGTATTTCAATGTCAGCATAGGAAGTTTGACATTCAGGCCATAGCTAGACCTAAGGTTTATCCCTGGATCGTCCAGGGGTCAACCCTGTTCATCTAGATGACACACAGGGGATCCAGTGCTCAGGCAGGGATGAACCCTGGATGATCCCAAGATAAACCTTAGGTCTAGCTGTGGCCCCAGATACAGTCAATGTATGAAAAAGGTCTGCATAGAACATACCTTGCATTGCATTGGAGAGCTACAGCTTCCAAATTCTATAATTTCCAGATTTTATTTTTTTAAAACTAGAATACATTTGTTAAGATTTTAGATTTACTATCTAATAATGGTCAAAGCTTTCTCAAATTATTGTAAGCAAAAGTTGATTGGACAAGAAAGAAAAGCATTTGCGTCAATACAAAAATCTGGAAAGTTGTATGATGAAATCTAGTGCTTATTCTGGGCACTTAAGCGGGGAAAAGTGAAAATAACAGGCTACTTTCATATGCGTTTTTGCAGGTGCTGTCCCAGAGGGAACGGAAACTAGCAAACTAAAATAATAATAATTTAAAAAATCCCAATAATTTGAAACAGCAAAACCAAGCTGTTTAAGCTGGTTTTTCTAAATGCATTTTCATGTACTCTAAGGCTTACAGTAATTGTCAATATCTATTTGTTTGTATGCCGCTTTCCCACAAAACTGTGCCCAAAGCAGCTCACAACAGCATAACAAAAGTAATAAGAGACCTCTCGTCTCTTAAGAAGCCGGGGGTGGTGGTGGTGTCTCTGCATGCTACCATCATGCTGAGTCTGCTTCCGTCTCTGCAGGCCCATCTTTCCAAAGACCTGGTCTTTGTGACAGAGGATGGTTAGAAAGAGGGAGCATTCTGGTATGAAAGGAGTAGAAGAAGGAAGGGATGACACAAGAGCTCACCTGAGGCTGACCCAAATTTGAACTCAAGATGGTTCAAAAAGCCCCCAATCCAAATGGGACTTCAATCCCTGAACTTCCTCTTCCAAGTACTCTCAGGAGAGAAAGTAGTGTATCTTGCCTGCCTCTGCCCCCCCTCCCATCCACCCCCTCCATGCTCAAATACATGCTCCCTAATGTCATTTTCCTTATACCATCTTCTTCTTCACAAGAGTCCTTGGTCAAATTATTGTCCCGGATTCCACAGTACCCAGCATTTCTAACACTGGGTTCTATTGTAGGAGGAAGAAGGAAGAAACCCCTTCCTTTTGTCTCTTGCCACTGTTGCTGTTCCTGTCAAAAAGAAAAGTGAGGGAGTACAGAGGGGCACTGAGTGGGGTGCTGGAAAGAGGTGGCAAAGTGTTTGACACCCTCCAAATACTTGGAGAATCTGTCTGGTTTTCCCCTAATTTGGTGTGGTGTGTGGGAGCTTGGAGTTCCCCTATGCATGTCTAGACCTATCGGGTGTAGAGGGACGGAGTGGGGAGGATCTCACGATATGGTGATTGTGAGATCTCCCCCTCTGTTTACATGTGGCGTGTGACGTCCAGAGAGGAGCCAGACGTCGTGCCCACCATTTTGTTTGCTTTTTTCATCACAAAGGTAGGTCTTTTTAAAATAATTTCCCCCCTCCCCCCACCCCACCCCCGATGGGCACGGAGTTCCTGAGGAGCTCTGCACCCCATGCCTGGTTCCCGGCTCCTCATGGTTACTCGTGAGGAGCCAGGACAAACCGCAACACCCGGCCACACATCCCATGGTCTCGGAATCATCCCGAGACTGTGGGAAAAAGCAGGAAAAAGGGGTATGGCGATATCCTGGGGCAAGGGGGGGATCATTCCTCCCTGCTCCCAGGATCCCCTGTGTGTCATGTGAACGCACAGAGACAATCCCGGGGTGATCTGTCTAGCCATGGCTTTGGAGAACACTGAAGGTAGCTGAGGTAGAAGGAGATGAGGAAATAGGGCCAATTAGATTATTCATTTACTGGTCTTGTCTGTCTGTCTGCCTCCCATAAAGACGACATCCTATTGCCTGGTTTTTGGTCATCATGACTTGCAGGATTAGAGCCCATTCTCCCTGAAAACTGGGAGGAGCAAGCGCACTAAAAGTCAGAAGCATGGGAGGATGCCCGTAGCATCTTCCTGGGACATCTAGTAGGTTAGTGTTGTTTTCTTTTTCATTTGGTAGTTTGTCCTGAGGCACTGATATCAAAAATAAGATATACTTCCTGTTTATTTGCTTCTGAATGAGTTTAGTTTTGTTTTGTTTGCTTTGTTTGCTTTTGAACAATTTGGAAGCCTGGAAGAGCTTGTGAACTGTGACGTTTATTCCTCTAATTACAGATTAATATAAGGTAATTTGTAAAACAAGTTAAGGGCTAATATCTGAGTAAAGACCATTGGAAGGCTGACAGCTGATGGACATGAAGCTTGTTGTTTTATTGTTGTTGATGGCGAATATATAGATCACTTATCTAATTAACAGTTAACGAATAAATAACTAATAACTAATAAAAGAATCACTGTGCTGAAATATTAAGACCTAGGGTTATTAATAGATGTGCAAGCAGTTCATTGCTCCTTACATTTAATAAATTTAAGGTTATGAAGATGTTACATAACTAATCCTATCATAGGAAAGTGAGCAGGAAAAAAGTAATTGATACAACCCTGATATCCTACCTAAATTTCTTTTTATCTTTGAAAATGCCCCAGTGAAAGTTTCAGAAAGATTATTGAAGAAATAGCAAAATAGTTTGCAGAAGTTAAGAAAGCAAGAGTGGAAATAAGGGCTCTAGAAAAATCTAAGAGTAAAGGTGGACAGTGTATTTATTCCAAAACTTGCATAATATTATTATGCTTCAATGTTAACACAAGTTGCTTACAGGATGAGCAAAGAAAAAAGTATTCCATAGCTGAAGTTTGAGAAAGAATACATAGGTGTTTCTTTGGAATTTTGTTCATAGTTTTATAAAAGCACACACTCATATCAAAATAGAGCCATGACTGTTAAAAGATTGAAATTATTTATAGAAGCAGTGATAGCAGTATGGGATAAATGGGAGAAAACACTCAGGTTTTAGAGTTGATGTCCTTTTTTTATTTACAGTGAATTCTTTAGGCTAGGAAGCAATTATAAGAAATAAATTAATAAGTTAATTACTTTCCTGGAAGTAATAAGTAAAGGAAGGTGTTTGTTATTTTTGGAAATGACACAATTATTAAGGGAAGAATTTATTGGTTTTAGTTTTTTCAATTAAGAGATTTTATTAACCAGAAGCTATGAATAAGAGAATTAGCTTTGGAATTATCTCAATTTGAAGGATCAGAAACAAGTAAAACGGTTGCTGACACATTTTTTTTCAATTTTAATATTATATAATGATTTAAAGGGTATAACTTCAAAAAGAGATGGAAGAGGTGTTTGGGCATTTTAATTTCACCTGAAACTTGGGTAGGTATGACCACTCACGGTCCTGTATTGGCACTATGTGTGAATAGAAAAGAAAACTTTTATAACATTTTATATTAGTGGTATATGACACACTATTGATTATATACAATCAATAGTAATACCCAGGATAGATTTTGGAGATGTAACCAATCAAGGCCAGACTTTTTATATATATAATGGAAGTGTCTGGAGATAGAGAAGTTCTAGAGGAAGTTTAATACTCTGTTAGTCTAATAATTAAATATATTATTTCTCTTAATCTCTTAATTGTTCTGTTGGGTTATATGGATGGCAGAGTTAAATTGAAGGACAAGGAGGTAATAAGGCATTTATTATATAACAGCAGCCAGTATAGTGATGAAGCTACACCACCTTCATTAAGGGAATGGCTGGTGAAACTATGGAAAGTGTCAGAAATGGCCAAGCTAGTCGAATTTGTCCAACTGAGAAATGAGAAGCAAAAGATTGCATTCATTGAAACATGGTGGGAACCTTTTATAACATTTGAGAAAGAATGGTACAACTTGGAGATGGAGAGGTACAGAGTATTTCAAATGAATTTAAACATTTAAAGATTCAGTAATGTTAACAGAAGATCAGGAAATAGGGATTCAACCTGTGCTGGATGGGGTTACACTCGCCCTGAAGACTCGAACTCAGTTTGTCTGTCCCATACAAACAAATCAATGTGAGAAGAAGGAGCAGAATAGATTAATCAGTTGAATGAGAGTAGATGGGGAAGTTTCAAAAGCCATTAGCTTTTCAAGAATGAATATTTGGAAGTATCAACTTAAGTGATGACACATTAGAGTTTCGGCGGCGGGGGGGGGAACTGTAGGAAACTGAGAAATTTAGTAATCAAATACTTTGGCAGCATGGTAACTTCTTCAATGGTTCATTCTTATGTATTTCAATGCTAAACTTAGATTTCCGTCCACTGTTTCCATTTGGAAACCAAGACCCAAGCATTCAGTGTTTGTTTTTTGTGTGTGACTGATTAATGGCCTATGAACATCCATGTTATTCATTATTACCGGAATGGAACACAATCTTATAAAAATATTTAAAGTTTATATAGTGCTTTCAAGTGTTCAAAGTTTTCCATGGGCACTATCTACAACAAACCTGTAAGATAAGTCTCCCATATCACTACTGCTCATATAGATGTGAGGCACTGAGGCTGAGAGTAACTTGTCTAAGGCCTCTTCCAGATTACCTCATATATATGGGGGAAAAAATACAGGTCTATAGCTTTACCTAAAATAAGTTTTATTAGTGGCCCCAAACAGAATGAGTCAAGTTACAATTTCTTTCAAATGTATACATCTTTCTCTTGCATAATGTTTACCCATCATTATCCTTGTTGTGGTGACTCACCTGTGACTTTAAAGAAATAATTCAGTTGTTTGTGTTGTTTTCCCTGAAGACGTTCAGTATCTTCAGAAAGAAGGATATGCTGATTAAAAGTCAGCTAAATTTAATTCTGAAAAGTGAGACTCTCATCTGTTTTCACTGGGATTTCAAATCTATCCAGAGTGCGAATGAAAGTGCTGATTTTCAAGAATTTGAAATTGTATGGAGACAGGAGCTCTCCCCTTCAGAAAGGCATCCTCTGTCTTTAAATCATGACAGAAATGATAATAGAGAGGGCAGGGCAGGTATGTAGGGGCTGTCCCTCTAAAAATTTCTCTGGCCCATCTAAATTGTTTTACAAATAAATAAAAAGCAGTTTACAATTTTGCCTTTAAATGGCTTGCAAATTAGTTGAACTTCCCCCTACTTTTTTTGGTGTCCCTGCTAAACTGTTAGGCCTTTGGCAGGGCCAGTGCACTCCGCCTCTTTGTCTGTTTGTTTTATTCAGTTTTAGAGTATCTAAAAACTCTATAGTCTTTATTGAAAAGCTCCATGGAGGGATGGAGTGGGTCTTGCAATGTATATGGGGTTGCCAATCATCCAAAGGACTCCTGTGCCTCTGACAGTTGCCTGGCAAACAGCAGGGCAGGAGGTGGAGTGTCCTCCCAAGGCCCCATCTCCACGTGAGGAACACCTTCACTGGTTGCATAGCTCTGTCATGACGTTTGTCAGGGTCCAGGAGTTTTGCCCGGGAACAGCCCTTCAAATAGAGGACACTTTCAGACAGTTCTCTGCCAGCCCTTCAAATTGAGGACCATCCCCTGTAGGAGGCATGTACTGTCCCCTTTGGGGTGGTGGGATTGCATAGGGGGGTGCTAAGAGGCAAAGGGGTGGCAGGGGGGCGCTCAAGGTGGTCTTTTCCGAGAAGAGCCTCTCCAGAAGGTTTTAAAACCCAGGGACATTTTTATGGGAGAAGGTAGTTTGGTCCCAAGCCATATGGGAGAAGAATCCACACATGTATTAATACCATTTAAGAAGAGTCCTTTTAATGGTGAATTGAAATGTTTCAAAAGCACCAAAACACTAATGAAGAGACATACCCTTCTTGGTGTGCCCCGCCACACCGGCTGCAAAACAGAGGTGTTCGCTCTTTTTTCCCTCGCCACGCCTACAGCAGGTCCTTCCCATTTAAAGGGGCCGCATGCAGCACGGCCCCTTTTTCATTCTCAGCTCCTCAGCTCGGCCGCCACCACTGCTGCTCAGCCTGGGCACCCAGACCAGCAGGATCCAGAGGAGAGCAGCCCCTTTAAATGGGAAGCACCCGCCCCAGGCTTGCTGAGGGAGGGAGGGAAAAGAGAGCAAATGCCTCTGTTTGCAGCCAGCATGGCGGGGCACACCAAGCAGGGCATTCTCTTTATTAGTGTTTTGGTGCTTTTGAAACATTTCAGTTCACCATTAAAAGGACTCTTCTTAAACGTTATTAATACATGTGTGGATTGAGGAGGGTCTTGTTGACAGCATGGCTCCAGACAACTCGGGCTGATGGAGCGCCTCTCCCGGCATGACCCTACCCAAATATACTACACTCATCATCTAAGGCCCTCTTCAAAGTGCCTCCTCCTACAGAGGTTTGCAAAAAATAGACATATTTTTTAAAAAAAATTAAGTTAGGATACTGCTGTGATTGACCTGCTTTTTAAGCACATGCATTCTCTTGCAGCAGCATTTTGGCCTCTCTGGGCGCTCCTTGGCACAGGTCTTGCTACTGCTGTTAACACCTCCCCCTCCCTCCCTGACCCCATTGGAATCCCAGGGGGCACTGGGCATGAGTTTGTGGAACCAAGGGGGCGGTTGTGGCGTTACATCCCACAAGTCAGTTCCCAAATGTATGTCTACAGTTTGTAAGTCTGTGAGTTTTAGAATGTTGGCCTGAGTGGGCGGAGTTAGAATGTCTTGGGAGGGGGAGGAGTGTTATAGAAGGGAATGACTGAGGGGATTGTGGGGGACTTTTTAGGTACTCTTAGAGTCTTTAGTGCTTTCTATGTTTAGGGTAAAGTTCTGAGAAATTTGAGGGTCAGTGTAGAGAGTGGTGTCTTTGGAGTGTGGTGTGCACGTAGTTGATGTATATTAATCAATACTGATAATAAAGAAAGTTCAAGATTGATTGTGTGAGAAAAAGGAAAGTGCGTATGTGAATGAGTGAAAGGATTGGATGAAAGGTTTCAAAAAGGTTTTTAAATGTTTTATTTGAAACAAAACTTGTGAACTTTTAAAAATAAATTTTAATTATTTTGTTTTTAACTACCACAAAAATCCCACGTGTCTGTTTGGCATTTATCATCTGAAGTTTACTCATTTAACACCCACTCTGTCAATAATTCCCCTCAGCACATATAATTCACAGCACATTATTTTAGTATTGAAATCCTTCTCCATTTTAAACCCCTTTCTCCACATAGTTTGGAGGAAGGTGGTTTTTATCCCTTGCCTCAGGCGTATCAAGCGGTGGTGCTTGGCTTGAGCAGGGAGTAGCCGCGGCCAAGCTTGGTGTTCAGAGCCTGTGTCGTGGCAGTGGTTACCTGAAAAAGTTTGGGAACCACTGCTGTACACTATTCTGGAATCCATTGAGAAGAAGAAGTCTAGAAATCCAAGAAAGAAAGAAAGAAAACATGTTTATATACTACTGGTGATTTATTGTGATTGAGTGCAGTTCCCATTTTCTGTCATCGCTGTGGAAAGGATCCAAACATCAAAGAACTGTCCGAGCGTAATGAATAAGTCAATAAAAGGTTCTACTGTGATGTAAATGAATTAGAGAGACGGATTACAGCATTTGGGTATGTTGTCAAAAATTTCAATGTTGAATTGTATGAATTGTAATGAACAAGTAATGACACATATATTTTTGTATTTTACAGAATGTCATTATGTTTAAACCCACACATTGTTGAAATGTTGAAAATGGTTGTTGAGTATTGCTTATTACCAGCCCTTAAAAAACCTTTTTCCGTCTGCTGAAAAAGGAAAGAGTGATTTATGAGTGAACTGCCTTATCTAAAACATACATGGGTACTGAAAAAGGAATTTGAAACATAGTTAAATTTCCAGAATCTTTGTTTATCCATAAGAGTTGCAGTCAATGAGGTTTTACAAACTGTGAAACTATAGACTTTTACTACCAGCAGCCCACCAATCAATAGTTGTGCTATACAGGTGGTGAACCTGATTGTTTAACCTGGATGATTTACTTGAATATATTGTGGGTGGGTGGTATATATTGTAGAGTGTAGGATTTATGTGATTTATTCTATGCAGTATTGATAGTATGTGATCATTGTTTCATATTGTTGTATCTTCATCGACTGTATACAGTAAGATATATGTATGCGTATCTCTATGTTAATTGTGGTGTTACACTTGTCTGCCCCTTTCTGAAGTGTTAATGATACTCTGATCATGTATTTGTAAAAGAGGAGTTGCTAAATCTAATGGTGTCATTGCATTTGAATACACATTCATTTACATCACAGTAGAACCTTTTATTGACTTATTCATTACACTCAGACAGTTCTTTGATGTTTGGATCCTTTCCACAGCGTTTTCACAATAGTGTTCCTCTCTTTTTGTGTGTGTGCTCCCATTTTCTGTCATGGCAACATGGATGGGGCAGTTGCCATGGAGGGTAGAGGCCATTTTGGATTTCTTTTTCTCTCCCCCTTGAGCACCAAGGGGAGGACTTTCCTGTACCATATCTGAAGCTTAAGTAGCTTTTTGCTGGTGAGGGAGACCATGGCCAGATCTACACCAGATCTCCTGCAATGGCACTCCTGTCATTGTGGAAAACTTCACCAGGGCGTGCCCCAGGAGTGCCGATCATGGAAGCGGCGAAACTCGCAATCTCCCCTCCTCCATTGCAAAAGGGCCCAAATCATAATAAAATTATTACAGTTATGATGCATGCTTGTTTCTGTACAATAGGTGCTTTAGTTTTCATCATCACTGCCATATCTCACATCATATAAGGTTATTTGAATTAGGATGGGGCACATCTCTTTTTACAATAGGGATTTGGGCAGCAGTAAGAAAATTAATACGTCTGCATATTATCATTCTCCACAGTGCATTTTAAACAAATATTCGATAATTTCTTCAATGTACAATCATGTCAGGCACTAAAACCTCCCCCCCCCCTGCATATTTCTAAAATATGTGCATTTACAATCAGGATGAGGTTGATCACAATGCCAATAACTGTCATGCAAAAAATTATAAGTCACTTTTAATTTATAAGGGGTTAGTTACCATTGATATACTGTTTTTAAAACTTAATTCATGATAAATTTCCTCCATAAATGTATTTATTTATTTCATTTATATATTACACTTCTGTACCGCCCAATAGCTGAAGCAAATTTGCATATTAATATAAATGTCTTTTTGAGGTTGCACTCACTGAGTTGGGAGGAAGCCCCACTGAAACTAAGGATGTCTCTACATTAAGGGGAAATTGTGTTGCTTACCTGGGGCTTTTGTGTTTCCTGCTTTTTGGTTCAATTGTTATGGGCTGCATTACAGAGAGGAATTGAATTGAATTGAATTGAATACTTCCCCTAATGAGACAGTGCCATCTAGTGGCAGAAGATCCCACTTTTTACAGGATGTTACTACTTTAAAAGTGTTTTTTTCCATGGTGGAATTTCCAGGGAATACCGCAGGAGACATCCTGGTCATTCATGACATCATATAAAAAACCCACAAACTTTCGTTTATGGCCAAGCATAAGTGTGCAATAAAGAGGAGTGCTTAGTGCACAGTAGACATGTATAGGAATGTGATGTGTATATCCCAAATATAAATAAATAAAAGTATGGACATTTTGGTATGATGCAAACTTATTTAAATTCATTAATCTTCAAATGATGTAACAAATGTGGTTATAAACCATACTGCTTACTACATCTAATATAGAAGGGATATCTAGGAGGTTGTAAATTCCTTTTTTGAAAGGTGGGCAGTACCAGCCGTTTTAAAAGAGGCATTGATCAGACTGCTCTTGAAGAAACCTAACCAAGATGCAGAATATGACAACAACTGTAGGTTGGTTGCTAACAACCCTTTCCTGGGAAGTTACTTGGTCACTAATCAATTCTAGTGTTCTTCGACCTTTTCTGGAACCATTTCAATCCAGCTTCGGACCTCGTTGCCCTGTGGGATAACCTATGCTGAGAGAGAGGGGAAGAGGGAATGTGATCCTTTTGTTTCTTGTGGATCTTTTGGTGGCTTTCAATACTATCAGCAATGGTATCCGTCTATGTTGAGATGTTTGGGTACTGTCTTGCAGTAGTTCTGTTCTTACTTGGATGGTCAATTCCAGATGGTGGTGCTGGAGAGCTATAGCTCTGCCCTATGGCAGTTACGCTACGGTGCCTTACAAAGCTCTATTTTATCCCCCATGCATTTCAGCATCTACATGAAAATGATAGAAGAGGCTGTCTGGGGACCAGAGTTTGGTAATGAATAGGATGAGGGCTGATAAGACTCAATCCAGAAAAATCTGAGAGAGTTTGTCTGTTTGGCAGAGTAGTGTTTATCCTGTAAACATTTATTCATTATTAAATGAATAAATGAATGAATGAAGTATATAAAGGGAGCAATTCTATGTCCTATAGACAGCATCTAGGGGAACATACAATTTTCCAGTTTTCTGGCTCCAAGTTGGGATCTAGGAAATGACACCTCCCCTCCCTTCCCCCTGTCCTCCACAGCCAGCACAGAGTGAACTCAGCGTGCTCAGTAAATTGAGCGGATGAAAAGGGGACGGTCCTGGGCGTGGGGAATGGAGGAGATCATGGAACCTGGTTTAGACAGTTTCCTAAGTGCTGCGTGGTGCTCTGAAGGCCCTGGCTAGACAGCCAAAGCTGGGTGAACAGAGCACAGAGGCTCTGTGCTGCCACCACTCTGCATAGAACTGTCATATAGCCCTGCATTTGGGGGGTTCCAAGTACCCAGGATGCACACACATACTTGTTATGGTATCTATAATGTTACAGTGTAAACTTACACATGTCTACTCCGAAGTCCCGCTAAGTTCAATGGGGTTATTCCCAGGTAAGTATGTATAGGAGTGCATTGTAAGTGTAGGGTGACTATGGCCTTAGCTAGACCAGGCTTTTATCACGGGGCAAACCCCAGATCGTCCCTGTGCGTCCACATGACGCACAGGGGATCCCGGGATCAGGGAGGGATCATCCTTCCCTTGCCCTGGGATAGAGCCCTCCTCCTTGGGCCCACTTTTTCTGTGGAACATGTGGCCCATTGCCATGGTTTGACCCACCTCCGCGTGATTCCTTGCGTGGAGCCGGGAGCTGTGCCCATCGGGGGTAGGGTGAGGGGAGTGGGGAAATTAAGTTAAATTAAAAAAACCACTCTACTTTTAGTGCACGAGCGTTCATGCGCTTCATCTTCTTTAAAAAAAGAAAAGAATGGCAGGTGTGACGCCTCTCTTCCTGAGGTCGTCGCGCCTCACATGTAAACGGAGGAGGGATCTCGCGTTAATCGCAACGTGAGATCTTCCTTCCTCCATCTTGGATTAAACGGTAGGTCTAGCTAAGGCCAGAGTGTAGGATTATACAGCAGCGAGCCTGGGTACATTCAAGAGGAAGCCAAAGCCAATTCTTGCTCCATGATGAGTGTACCTTATGATATACGTTTATAAAAACACTCATTTTTCTTTATTATATCTATATCTATCTATCTTGGGGGCTCACTGTAAAAAGTACACTGTGCAACAGCCTTAAGTCATGGGCATAGATTTTCTTAGCCAGCCTTCCCATGGGTTAGGGCTGCACAATCCTTGACCCTGTTAGCCAAACCACAGAGCTAGGTTATAGAGCTCCATCTTGTTCTTAAGCAGCTCTCTCATATATGCAAGAGTATGAGGGACAGACTGTGCTTTGGTTGTCTGGCACAAGGAATGTGTTTCATGCCAGGAACGAGAAGTTATGATAAGGAAGGGGCCAATATGTACCACCCATCTAGAACATTCCAGAAAAGGGTGGTGAAACTTTTTCCTTTTGGTTTATGTCTGGTTTGAACGGTTGCTGGGGACGCTTCAAGAAATCTAGGGAATCGTCATTGGATTTAACCAAAGGCTAGGAATATTATGGGAATTCAGTCTGTGTATTCATCATCACAACTTTGAATGTCAAGAATACCACCCTGAAGAGTGCCCACACTTAATCACTGGGGAAGATTTTTGAATGCGCTGACTAGCTGTAATTGATAGTGTAGTAATTACATATTGGCCTACTAAACAACTGCTTTTTGGCAACTCTTCCTTCACCTTATAAATCAAGGTAACAGCTGGGAGTGCACCTTAACTACAAGATTAAGTGCATTTGGATCACATCCAGTTCCTTTTTTATTCCAACCCTGCTCCCATTTAAGTGGCCTTTTCACGAGTGACATGACAGACATGTATTTTGTCCTCCCCTAAGCATAAAAGTCCAAAAATATCTCATATCATCCATCCCCTTAGGTCAGGTATGGGTAACTTTCAGGGGACAGGGAGGCTCCCCTCAGAACCCACTACGGGCTGCATCCCACCCTACTGCACAATTTGCTGCTGCCACTGAATCTACTGCAGCAAACCCCACACTAATTTAGTGGGGAAATATGGTTGGGGCAACAAAAATGTGGAGGGCTATACGTGGCTCCTATGTTGCCCATCCCTAATCTAGGTGGAATTTCACATTACAATAACACGGAGTTGCTGCTGAAAACAGCAGCCCTATATCAAGTTTTCCTCATCCCCATACATAATGTGTGGTGAAGGGAATAGACATAAACAGTGCATATCATGATATCGGGACAGAGACACGTTTTTACTCAACATCACAAATGGACAGGGGAGAACTTGATACCAGGCTGCTGCTTTCAGCAGCATTCCTGTAGTCATCATAATATGTAGTTCAGCTCTTATCTCTTTGTCATCACTTTTCTAAACCTAAACAACACCTCTTGGTCTTTTCTTAGAGGACTTACTCCGCAGACCTGTGATCAATTGTCTTGCTTTTCATTGGATTCCCCCCCCCACTCTACCCCCCCATTTCTCTATGCCTTTCTTGAAGTGTTGTAACCAGAAGTAAACACAGCAAAGGTATGGTCAGTGCTGAAATCACCGGAAGGATTACTTCCCGTGTCTGTCTTGAAATTCTGTTAGTAATGCAACTGTATTATGTATTTGCATCTACTGTGTTGACTCATATTCATCCAGTCATTAGCCATGACTTTGAAGCCTTTCTCTGCATCCTAGGCAGACATACCTTAAGCAGCCCATTAGTTCATGACCTTTCACTTATCTTTATTACTGTATCATTTTTATTGTGCATGTACAGTATATCTCTATCTTAGGGCTCATCTACACCAAGCAGGATATCCCACTTTGAAAGCGGTATGAAAGAGGTATATAAAAGACAGGAGCCACACTACTACTTTATAGTGGTATTGAAGTGCACTGACAACTGTTGGGGCCCATGACAGATACCACATACTGCTTTCATACCACTTTCATAGTGTTATATCCTGCTTGGTTTAGTTGTGTCGTGGGCCCCACCAGCAGTGGTGTAGATCCTGCAGTGCACCTTCAACATCACTATAAAACAGTAGTGTGGCTCCTGTCTTTTATATACCTCTTTCATACCGCTTTCATAGTGGGATATCCTGCTTGGTGTAGATTCAGACATCTATAGCAGCGGTCGAAGTGAGCTGCTCAAATGGGCTCTATAAAAGTATCATTACTGCTCCGGGAAAGGCTCCCCTATATTTAACTTCTGGAATGCCACAAGAGCTGAGATGGCTATTTACTCGGTGCAGGTTAAATTCACTCCAGCTGATGGAGGTGAAGGCGCACTATAAAAATCTCCCTAGCGCCAATGTAGATTGCCCAGCAGGCTGCCCTAAAGCTGAGGATATGATTCATCTCCTAGTTGAGTGCCCAAGGTACGCGGAGTTGAGGAAACATTACCTTGAGCCTTTAATTCCCAGGTTTAACTACATGTCATCTAAAGGTGTAGTTCAAACACTTTTGGTTGGTACAGACTATTATACATCATTTAGGACTGCCAAGTTTGTACACCGGGCGATGGAGGTCCGGAAACTATTGATTGACTCAAACGATTAAACTCTAATAACCCAATATTATATGTTGGTTAACATTGTAATTATAACCTGGATGATCGTTATCCTATTAACTCTCTTTTTTTGTAGCACTTTTGCTGGCTAGTGGCAAGCTCACGGTGGGTATGTTATTGTCTCATCTGTTTGCGAATGGCCCATGCGGCTAATATCCAATAAATTCTATTGATTGATATACCGCTTTCATACCACTTTCATAGTGGTATATCTTGCTTGGTTTAGATGTGTCATGGGCCCCAACAGTTGTTAGTGTACTTCAGTACCACTATAAAGCAGTAGTGTAGATCCTGCAGTGCACTTCAATACTGCTATAAAGCAGTAGTGTGGCTCCTTCCTTTTATATACTGCTTTCATACCACTTTCATAGTGGAATATCCTGCTTGGTGTAGATGAGCCCTAAATCTTTGTAAACCTCCTAGAGGGGTTCAGCTTTGTGGGGAGGTATAGAAATGTTAACAACAACTACTACTACTGGCCATGGAAAAGGTCATGGAAAACTATGGCAACAGGAGAAGGTCACATCAGTCCGGGAAGTAAAATTCAGGCAGGAATGGACTATACGGAAAGGCACAATACAGGTGCAAAAATAATTCAACAACTGGCCATCAAATTCAACATCATCAAACAACCTACACTATGCTATACATACTCATCTGAAACAATCTTGGAAAATGCAGATCATAAAATATACTGGGACAGAACAATTCATATGGAGAAAACAATATCCTGCAACCAATCAGACATAACAGTTATAGACAAAAAAAGAAAAAGAAAAACCACTTCCCTCATTGACATAGCAATACCTAGTTACAAAAGATGTTGTAAAAAAGGAAAAGAGAGAAAAATGTACACTACTGGCTATGGAAGTTAAAGAACTAAAGTAACAGGAAAAGGTCACATCAATCGCTGGTGTCACATCAAAAAACTATATAGAAAACCTTCAGAAACTGGGCCTGCCAAAGTACATCCACATCACCATCCAGAAAGCAGTCATACTTAAAATCCCTGAATCAGTAAAAGACAGCATGACTTGCTAAACCCTGTCAAGTCCATCTATAAAAACTGTCACAAGTGAGAAAAGAGATGATGATAATGATAATAATAATAAGTAATAATAAAGACGTATACTCCAGTTTTCCTTATCCAAAGACAAACCCAAAGTGGGCCCCAAGTTAAAATCAATAAGGCAAAAGATCATAGAAGCAACATGCACTACAAAATACAAAACCCACAGCAACGAATTAACAAAATCAAAGCATGACAACATCGGATTAAAATCTAAAAACCAAGCCAAATGAACCAAAATATTTCCAAAAGAGCCACGTTTTGGCCAAATGCCTGAAGGAATAGTGTTGGGGCTTGACAAACTTCTTTGGGGGAGGGATTCTACAAGTTTGGCATCACCAGTGTAAAGATCCCTTTCCTCGCAGATGTCCATCAAGCTTAATTCAGCAATGGCGCTCAGAAAAACGCTTCTGATGTTGAATGTCCACTGGGAAGAAGACATTCCTTCAGCTATGGAGGTCCTAAGCTGTTTAGAGTTTAGGGTGGAGCCATGGATGAGTGGTAGAGCACCTGCTTTGCATGAAGAAGGTCCGTGGTTCAAGCCCTGGCTCTCCAGGTAGGACTAGGAAAAATTCTTGAATGAAAATCCTGAAAGCTACTAAGATTGAGAGTGTGGTTTGAGCCGTTTCAGTATGATCAACTCCATGATTAAAGACAAATACATGGATTATCTGAAGTGAGGGGGGATTTGACATATTGTTTTATCCTCTGTGGTATATTATGGTCTTAAAAGTATACAAATATTATGTCAATTTCATGATGGTGTGTGTGTATTTGAGAGAGAGTGACAAAGCTGAAGTTGGTTACTAATTTCCAGTTTCTTGTTTATGTAAAACTTCAAAAGAGAGCACGATCAGTAAGGATCTAAATGTTTCCACTTGAAGAAAACAACTATTTTCTCCCATCAAAACAGCAATTTGTACACAAAACACATTGATGCATGATGACCTCAGACGCCATGCACGCAAAGAAAGCATTGGGCCAGGCAGGAGTGAATGCCAAATTGTAGAGGACACTTTCCTGGGTGAATGGGTGTATCATTTGAGGGTGGCCAAAAGCTTGATTTGGGGATGCAGAGAGGATCCATTCCTTATTTGTCATTGTCATCTGAGGTCATCACACATCAATGTGTTTTGCGTAAAAAAATGCCTTTTTGATTGCAGGGAATAGTTGTATTTCATCAAGGGGGCAGTCGCCAGATCATGGAGATATGTGACATAAGTTAACCCTAAGCTTAGTTTGTGATGCAAGAACATGTAAAAATTAGTTTACTCATTAAGCTCTCTTTTGAAGTTTTGTCCAAACAAGGAGCTCGAAACTAGTAATGAACTTCAGCTTTATATATGTGTGTGTGTGTGTGTGTGTCTTGTGATAATGGCTTACATTTTGGATCTACAGCCTTGACGTCCCTCTGACTCTCCTTCCTTTAAAGCAAGCTGAATGGTTAGCAAAGGAAAAGGAAGGTCAAGGTAACTGCCCAGGGACTACTGCTGCATAACCATTTCCTTCCTGAGTTTTACTGCATTCGACAGCTTCTGTCTAATTATTTCCTTTACTTCAGAGAGGCAAGTAATGGGGCGGCAATTTTGCAAATGCAAATCTTCTTGTAATAATGGGAAGGAAAAAAGTATTCTGGCTTCCTGTTTTATCCTCCTAGCTGTGAAAGGGAATGAAATTTAGTTATTGATAACGTTTTTATCCCAACCTTCCACTATGTCATTCAGGGCAAAGTACATGGTTTCCCCCACTTCATTGTAACCTCATATCAAAATGGTGAGGGAGGTTAGGCTGAGAAATGGTGACTCATCTAAGGGTATCTTATTCTGACTCTCTAACCCCATGACACTCCTTCCCCATAATAACCATGGAAATATTGGCTCAGTTCAGACAACACATTAGTCAGTGGTTGTTTTAGAACTCCACGGTGGAGCTTTTACACAACCGTTGAGAAACATGTCATCTGGCAGGAAAACTCCATGCAGTGGTGGAGGTTTTTTTGGAAAACACTCCATGCCAAATATCCACGCTGTGCAGAGGAGATTTCCTGCACAACCATTGTGTTGTGTGTTGTGTGGCAGGGTCTATGGAGTTTTTTGTTGTGTTGAGTTGACTTTCCCACTGGCTACAGAGTTCTCTGGCAAGAGCAGCGAAAGGAACGAGTGCCAGTCTAGGAGAGCCACCACAACTTGTGGGGATTTCTCTCACCCCTCCCCAGCAATGGCCAATGGGATACCGTCGGGAGGACCGAGGGAGGAGAGAGGACAGAGGAACTGTCAATCAAACATTGCAATGGATTTACTCAACTCCACGGTAGCCCACAATTAGAATATGTAATGTGAGGTACCCCCTGAAAACTCAACCGTTGAGTGGAGTTGTCACACTGCGTTGACTAACGTGTTGTCTGAACTGAGCCATAATGAGCCTTCCTATGACAGCTGATAGTTCAACTGTGGTGGTAGGGGAGACCCCCCAACATTTGTAAAAATATGCTATTGTAAGGGGTTTGGTTGCTCTGAATGACTTTTCAGGTGTCCGTTACAGCACAGTGCCTCTGATGGCAAAGTGATTTAGGACCCCTTCTAGCTCTGTAATGCTTCACTCATAAGGTTTCTGTAACTAAAACTATCCGTGTAGATCCCCTGAAGTGATATCTCTTAAAGGACATTTGCTAGCTGGTAAGGGATAACCGAAGAAGGCAGAGGTGATAGGTGGAGAGGAATCAACTTCCTTCCCACAGTGGACAAAGGGAGGGGGCGAAGGAGGTCTGTGTATGTAGCAGGAAGTTAGTCTGTGCTGGAACTGGGTCTGAGTAGGAGGCAGAGGCTTGACTTCACTCTTTTGGCAGGAACCCACCATGGTACTATCAGTTCTCATAGACATGTGATGGGGAGCAGGAATCTGTGGTGTATTAATGCTGTGATATGCTCTGATTGTGTCTGTGTGTGCGCGCACACACTTAATTTATTTTATTTATTTATTACATTTTTATACCGCCCAATAGCCAAAGCTCTCTGGGCGGTTCACAACTTAAACCCTACATCGCAGAAACACCATAATTTTCCAGTGACTTCCTTGTAAGGGAACTGAATCCTGGGTAAGTACCAGAGTCCCTAAAACTTCTCATTGCTTCGAAATGGGTACATGCACATAATTTACTTATTTATTTACAATATTTATATACCGCTTCGTATCCAAAGATTTCAGAGCAGTGAACAAATAGATTAAATGAACAAAAACAGAATAAAAAACACCATTAAAATTAGATTTATAAAAGAACAAGGTTCAGATCAAACTGCGGCTGGTCGTTCAGGGAAAGCTTCTATTATGGAAAAAACCCACCAACTCTTTGAATGGACTCACAAATGTTTCAGGATTTTTAAAAAAATTTACTTGCTGACATATATGCTGTGCAGAGCCTAGAGGAGGATTGTTGGAGAAACCACTGAAATATAGCTCGACATGCATTTATTGAGTTAAGCAAATGGCAACAGTGCGATGAATGGTAAATTGAAAGAGATCTTCTGAGATGTTTTGCATATATTTAATATTGTGAATGAATGAGACTCTTTTAATGCAAATGGTAATTGTGATCTATTGATTTTAACAGCCTATTGTATTGATTTTGATGTACCTGTATTAGTGAAATACATGTTGAAAATAAAGTCTGCTCCCTCCTTCAATCAGCCTGAAAGATCTACCATCAGTATGAATGTTACTTTACATAGTGGGGCCGTAGCTAGACCGAAGGTTTATCCCAGGATTGTCCTGGGGTCAAACCTGTTCATCTAAGTGCCACACAGGGCATCCAGCGCTCAGGCAGGGATGAACCCAGGATAAACCTTAGGTGTGTTTATATTACCCTGCTTCACATCTTACTTGTGTGAAGGGACGTCATATGATTAAAGGGACTGTGCTTCTCCACCACTTCTGCCATCTGCTTATTAGTGTTCATGTGTGCAATGGGGAATCTCACCCATGCACCTCTACGTGATAAGCTTGCCTGGGTCCTGGAAAATGCATTAACACGAGTGTTTGCTATATGTTGTTGAATAATAGCATATTATTATTATTATTATTATTATTATTATTATTATTATTATTATTATTATTATTAGGAATTGACCTTAATGCCATTTTTCCCAGCACAGAGGTTGTGTTGGGGGAAAGCTTCACCTTTAATTTCTTCAGGTGAGGTTGCTGTGAAGGGCACAGAAGAGGGGACATGAAAAAGTGACAAGAATATAATGACAACAAAACAAAACACAGGTAGCTGTGCTGACCATAAGAGAGAAAAAATCCAAAATGCATATTAGCGTAATACCTTTATTAGGCCAACTGAAAGATCAGAATGCACACTTTCGAGATCTCCAGATCTCTTCGTCAGGAGAGATGATGAAGCAGGTGTGGCGGGGCAGGGGATAGGAATATTATGGAGAACATTTGTAGAGGCTTGCAAAAAGTGTTCACGGTTCTCACATTTTGCTCCTACCTGGAAATACCCATTCTAAGGGGGCAGTTCTTCCCGGGGGGTGGGGTGGAGGAAGACATCCTCAGAGATCAAACTGGCCTTGAAGGGCAGTCCTCCAAACTGCTAAGGGGCAATCTGCCTCACAGTCTAAAGGGTGGTGGTGGTAGAAGTGGGTTCAGAGAATTCATACCTGAAGGTGCACATTCTTCTGCCACATTCTCCCCCCAGCCACCTGCCTCCTTTGCCTGCCAGACCACTTCCAACTCTGGCAGGCAGGGGCTTGGCTGCATGCTCTTCTCTTCTGCCAGTCTCTGGCAAGACGTGGACGGCACATATCTGCAGTCCTCAGCTGCAGCTGGGTTTCTGGAGAATTGTTTTAGCATTGTTTTTATTATGCTTGTTGTAACCATTGGTTGAAACAATAAAGCTTTATTACTACTACTTGGAAAATGGCGGAAGGGGGGGACACTTTTTTTTTAAAGGCAGGATTTTACTACATACCTGGGTGATTCTTTCCCCCTCCCATTTTTATGGGGCCATTCCAGGCCTTTCCCTTCCCTTTTTTTGGAGCTCAGTGCATCTCCATACAGGACACCCACATTTTACATATACCAGTGGTGTAGCCGAGTGAGGGCCAAAACAGACATTGATTTGGTTCACAAGATTATTTTGAGCCATGGTGGCAATCCTTTTGTAAGCCAACCCCCACTCATAGATTGTCATATCATCTGAACCTGGGGCTTGTCTAGACGGGTGCTTTCCCCTGCGGTAGCTTCACAGTGGCAGCAGGTGTTCTACATGACGCAGCTGCCATTCCGAAGCGATCCTGGGCCAAAGCCCGAAAGCTCTGCTCTAAAAAAGTCGGGCACTTACCACAATTTTTTAACTTGGAGCGAGGTGATGACGGCATCTGCCGTCTGTCAGTTTTGCTAGGGAGCTGCTGCAAGGCGTGCCACAGCCTATGGCGACCACTGAATGGTCGCCATCAGCTGGGAAGGGGGTGGACCAGCAAGCCAAAAGGTTGCTGGACCACCTCCATGCCTCTGTGGACACTTGTTCAAACAAAATAAAATAAAGGGGGGGTTGGATATTCTGCAAGGGAGGGAGCACCCTGTTCCTCTCCCCTTGTTACCCCCACATTTAGCTGTAAATGTGACCCTTCGCATTTACAACTTTTTTAAAAAAGAACTAAACTTAGGCTAATATATATAAAAAACACCTAACCTTGGAAGAGGGGGCATGGATGCTCCCAGGTGCCCCTGAACTGCTGCGTGTGTGCTTGAGTAGGCAGACACGTCAGTGCCTACAGGAAAGCCTGCAACTGTGCTCCTTCCACTGTAGATGGTTAGAAGGAGCGCCAATTCAGTGGCGTGGCACCCCGCGCTGCAGAGCCAACGTCATCAAGATGTGGGCCTGGTGAGAGTGGGTTGTTGGTATGGTTAAAAACTACCCACAGCCTAAAACAGCCCATGGTTCTAGGTGGTTTGTTAACCATGTCAACAACCTACCCTTGCCACATTCGGACGACATGACAACCTATAAGTGCAGTGGGGTTTAGGTTATGTCATATGCCATAGTCCATGGGGGCTTGTTTAAGCCACAGTGCCTCAAAATGATCGTGTGATGGCCGGCCATTATTTCAGATCTGTAACTAACAGCTACGTCCTGTTTTCCCTTCATTTTTTTTTTTTTCTCGACAGTAAGTGCAGGGTGTGCGTGATCCAAGCCCTCCTGCTCCCCATGCTAGGATCCCGATACAGGTTGGATATTCTAGGGTAAAAACAGGGCTGAAATCGAAAGGTGGCTACTAGATATGGATTTAAAATAAATCTCTCTTTTGGCCCTGAGTCTGTTGCAAAGGCAACAAACACTCCTGTGGCTCCTTCAAGCCCAGTGCACTAATTTTGGCATAAGCTTTTGTGGATAATGCATACAGTAGTCGGTTGGACTACTGTAACCTTCTTCTCACTGGCCTTCCTTCTTCTCACATCAGTTTGCTGGTTTCTGTTCACCACTCTGCTGCTAAGATCATCTTCTTGGCTCGCCGCTCTGACCATGTTACTCCACTTCTGAAATCTCTTCATTGGCTTCCAATTCACCTCAGAATCCAATGTAAACTTCTCCTGTTGACCTACAAAGCTTTTCACAGCCTATCTCCTTCCTATCTTTCCTCTCTCATCTCGCACTATTGCCCCGCTCGTGCTCTTTGCTCCTCTGATGCCATATTTCTCACCTGCCCAAGGATCTCTACTTCCCTTGCTCGGCTCCGTCCATTTTCTTCCGCTGCCCCTTATGCCTGGAACGCTCTTCCAGAACATTTGTTAACTACAAGTTCAATTGCAGTTTTTAAAGCTCAGCTAAAAACTTTTCTTTTTCCTAAAGCTTTTAGAACTTGATTTTGATCTTACTTTTATACTGTTAGTTTTACTCTTCCCTGTGCCTGTATGGTGCATTCTCTTCCCCTTATTGTTTTATTATGATTCTATTAGAATGTAAGCCTATGCGGCAGGGTTTTGCTATTTTATTGTTTTACTCTGTACAGCACCATGTACACTGATGGTGCTATATAAATAAATAAATAAATAAATAATGATAATGGACAGAGTCCATGAAAGCTTATGCCAAAATAAAGTTGTTGGTTTTTAAAGGGCCCACGAGAAATGCTTTACATATAGGTGAAGTAACAATTCTGATCTTGCCGTGACGAAACTGTCGCTCTCTTCACCACCCACACGCTAAAGAAAAGCAATACATGCGGTCACAAAGGATTATCTGAATGACTTGTTTTACTTTCTGTAACATTGCCATTTTTATCTGATCCGGGATTCTTCCCCAACACACAGCAACGCCACCATTTGGAACAACGTGTCCATGTAATAGAAAACATTTGTTCTCCTCCACTTAAAACAGCAAGTGCAACAGGAGAGGCCGTGTTTGTGTGCGTCGTAGACTAAATTAAATGTGTCTTACACTGTGAACACTTTATTTTTGTCCCACCCTTGCTCCAGAGAGTTCTTCTGTAGAAATAAACCTTTTCTTGACCGACTTATCACTGTGTTATGATACATCGTTACAGAAGACAATTTTATCTCGAAATGTATTTCTGTGGGTGGGGAGCAGTTGCATTTCCAGGCAGCTTTCTGCCATGGCTGTGCTCTGGGATGGGTGTAAGCCTAGTGAAATCAAACTACAATTCCTAGGGGGAAGTATGATAGTATCATAGAATTATAGATTTGGAAGGGACCTTGGAGGTCATTTAGTCCAACCCTGTGCTCAGTCTGGGATCGGCAGTCCAGAATTCAACTACAGCAGGCTCCCCCAAACTGGTGCCTTCCAGAAGTTTCGAACTACAACTCCCTTGAATCCTGACCATTGGCCATGCTGGTTGAGGCTGATGGGAGATCAAGTCCAAAACATCCGGTGGGCACCTGAACTGAAGCATCTGCTCTCCAGCCTCTGTTGTTTCTGTGTGCACCACCACCAATATTACATGCAGCGGAGGCTGGTGGCTCCAATTTCAGTTAGGCTGTGATTCCATTCTGGGTTTTAGTTGGAATGAGCAAGAACTCTAAAGGAGCTATCAAAGGGGCCAAACCCATTTTGGGGATATGGTTCAGCACCTTGGATAGCTCCTTTAGAATTCGAGCTGGTTCTGACCAAAACCCAAAATGGAATCACAGCCCCACTGAAGTCAGAGCCACCAGCCTCCACTGACTCCATGTCTGTTCTACATGTTAGAAAAGAACTCTTGGGGTACATTAGACACATTGGAATGAATGGGAGTTAAGTTAGTTGTGACTAATCTAAATCTCATTCATTTCAATGGGTCTGCTCTTATTATTATTATTATTATTATTATTATTATTATTTATATCCTGCCTTTTGCCCAATGCTGGGCCTTATGTTAAACTAACATTGGATACTATCCTTGCACAACAGTCGTGTTTTTCCAAAATAGTTTGCCAAGAAAGCTGAAAGCTAAACACACACACACACACACTATAACAACCATAATTCATTCTGAAATGAGCCAAGGGCCGTTCACGCATCATTGCATGCAACTCAGTCCTAAGTATGTTTACTCCAGTCATATTTTTCCCAATAGTCTGTGCTCCCATAAGATTGCATCTTTAGTGTTTAATTTTGGCTGGATCTTGATTTGCTCCACAAAGACCTTCACAGTGCCTTACATCAGAAGAAATGTTTAAAAATGATAAAATCAGATCAAAATTTTCAGGCAATAATAATAATAATAATAATAATAATAATAATAATAATAATAATAATAATTTTTGTAAGTCCTACACTTCGAAGGCAGCAACACACAACGAGTTAATAAATTCCAGGGCCACAGGAAGCTTAATGGAAAAGAAAGATTTTTACTGACCATTTAAGGGCTAAAACCAGACATTACTTTAAACCTGTATGTAGCCATGATGGTTTTTTTTACATTTGTTTTAATCTAGAATAAGCACATTGGGACATCCTAACATGGGAGGTAGGGGAGTTTAACCTTCTCTTCCCCCCCCCCCCATACACACACCATGAGCCCAATCTGGATGAGACTGTCTATGCCTATTTTAGATTATTATTATTATTATTATTATTATTATTATTATTATTATTAATTTATTTATTTATTGCATTTTTATACTGCCCAATAGCTGAAGCTGTCTGGACGGTTCACAAAAACATGAAAAATGGGGAGGAAGCTGCTAGGGCTAATACAGACATTACTTTAAATTGGTATCTAAGTGATCATTTGAGGTCCCACTTGGGGAGGAATTCTGTACAGGTGCCACCACTGAAAAAGCTCTGTTCTTAGAATAGGACTGTTTCACAGCCACCAGTACAAGGCACCCCACTAAATATTTCTACCGATGATCATAATTCATAGGAAGGCAACGTATGCATGGGGTGGGGTGGGGTAGGGGAGAGCCATTCCCTAAGCTCACCCAAACCCAGACTATTTTAGAGATTTCAAACTGGCATATTGAATTCAGCCTGGAATTTGCCAACAACAACATGGCAAGCAGCATAGATTGTAAAGAATCCGTGTCTGTGTGTGTTCTGCAGTTATCTTCAGATGGGAGGTGAACTTTGCATTTTGGGCCAGCTGATGGGCAGCTCCGCCTACAGTTCATTACACAATCACATCGAGAAGTTTCCAGAGCAGGACAGACAACAGACAAGTCCTATGAATTCCTTGAGTTTGGATTTGCAGTTGGCAAATCAGATGAAGCTGAAAGAACGTACTGTCTAAAAGCACCAGCGCTTCGTGGATCACTCTGATATTGCAGGCCCGTTCTTCTAAAGAGGGCATAATCCCAATGAGCACAGGCATGTAGTCTATATCCAAATTACTGTAACCAAATAAGAACATAAGAAGTGTCATGCTGGATCAGACCAGCTGGCCCATCTAGTCCAGCACTCTGCTCACACAGTGGCCAAACAGCTGTTGACCAGGGACCCACAAACAGGACACAGCTGCAGCAGTACCCTAAGGCTCATGTTTCCCACCAACTGGTGTGCATAGACATGCTGCCACTGATACTGGAGGTACACCTAGCCATCAAGACTAGTAGCCATTGATAGCCTTCTCTTCCAGGAATTTATCCAACTCCCTTTTAAATCCATCCAAATTGGTGGCCATCACTTCATGTTGTGGTAGTGAATTACAAAGTTTAACTATATGCTGTGTGAAGAAGTACTTCCTTTTATCCATCCCAACTCATCCACCAATCAGCTTCATGGGATGACCCCGGGTTCTAGTACTATAAGAGAGGAAGAAAAATGTCTCCCTATCCACCTTCTCCACACCATGCCTAATTTTGTACACCTCTATCATGTCTCCCCTTAGCCTCCTTTTCCCCCAGGCTAAACAATCTCAGTTGTTGTAACCTTCCCTCATAGGGGAGATGCTCCACCCCTTGATCATTTTAGTTGCCCTTTTCTGTATCAACAACTCTGTCTTATGGGGATAGAGTTTCAATTTATTCACCCGTGTCCACTCCATTTTTTACCTCAGGTAGTGATTCACTGAAGAAGCAACTATGTCAGTAAACCTCAGGCTATCCTGATGTCAAGGGAAAGAGGAAATACAGCTGTGTGTCACCAGCGTACAAATGATACCACACTCCAAACCCTTGGGTTATACTTTGTATTTAAAGGACAGGCAAAGAACCATGTGAACTTCAGCAGTAACCGCATCTGGTGTCACTTTGGATATTATGTATTTGTTTTTCTATGCAGATCTTTTACCTCCAACGTTGACACCAAAAGGAGGATCATGTGGGTTCAAGTCAACCTGGTCTAACTCGTTTCACTGTAATCAATGTGAGTGTTTCTCTTTCTCACCGTAAAAGAATGGAAACCCACACATGACTCTCCACCGCATCTGATTTGCCTTGTCTGTCATTTCTGACCTCTCCCCTGTGGAATTTTCAGTCCTTGTTGTTCATTGGGCAAAGAGGCAGCTAGTGGCTGCACTATCAGATAGTAGGACCACACACCTCTGTGCGAGGGAAAGCCACAGCGGCAGGCCATTGGCTAACTTGGCGTTGGGTCTGGTGCTTACCTCACAGTCTGTTTGCAGGCAAAGGAGTCAACAGAAGCAAAGTCATGCAAACATCTACTGATGACATTTCCAAAGAAGTCTGGAAACAATAACCTTTTAAGGTCACAGTGATTGTTGTTGTTTTTAGTATCCACAAACAGACATCTTGAAATTAAGCAGCGGCATTTCCACTTTTGCTATGCAGATTTCAGATATGAAATCTGAATGTGGTTCCCCCACCCCCTCATTCAATGTTTGAAATAACAGTGCTTTTTAATTTGCTGACGTCTTTGGCTCCTATTGATTTGGGCAGGTATCAAATAGGAAACCCCATAAGCTGTCGAATGCTATTGCACAGAAACTATCAAATATAGTATAATGCTATTATACCACAGCAACTGAGCTACTTTCAAATGCTAAATCACAGTCGCTGGCCCAAACGAATGCACCCACAGCCCCATACTTCTGGTGGGCCTCACACTTTATATTACTATCAAAGGAGTCTACACATGTCCATTGATCGTATTTATTTATACATACATACATTGCATTTCTATACAGTCCAATAGCTGAAGCTCTCTGGTTGGTTCACAAGGGTGCTGTGTGTTGGAGTTGGGGTGTGTGACTGGCAGGCACAATCCTGCATCCCTGAATGTCAATATTCCCCTTATCTATTCCATGAAAACTGCAACAAGTCATACTACAGTGAACTGAAACAGAGGCGGTTTCTACACCTGCCTTTCCCTCCTGGAATCATTCTGGGATCATGTGCATGCAAATGACACACAGGGGAGCCCGGGACCTGGCAGGGACAATCCCTCCATTTTCCTGGGATAACCCTTAGATGTAAAAAGGGCCAGAGTGTCACTAGTGGGAGCAAGAATGGGCAATGTGTGGCCCTCCAGATATTTTGGCCTACAATTCCCATCATGCCTCACCACTGGCTGTGTTGCTGGGGATGATGGGATTTGTAGGCCAAAACACCTGGAGCACCACACTTTGCCCACCTCTGAGCCAGAGGAACAAAGGCTGCTGGGCCGTTCCACCATCTCAGTTCTAGGAAGAGCAAGGTAACTGGACGTAAATCCCTCTTAACAACTTTGCCAAACTGATCTCTCCCTCCTCATGCTCCTTCCCTTGTGTGTCTTGTTTGTTAGTCTTTATGTTTAGTCAGCCTGAGGGCAGAGCCTGTGTCTTATTTTCTGTTCAGCCCCTGCCTGTGGCACTGTGTATTTAATTTTAATTGCCATACACTTTTTTGGAAACCATTTTTTTTCTTTGAAAGTGGGATAAAAATAGAATGAATAAAAATAGGAATGCATTATACTCCTTCCCCCCAGAATACAGAAGTGAAGTACAGGTTTTCTTCTCTTAAGTCTTACAAGTGGAGACAATTCTTTCAGCTCCAGTCTGTGATTCACCCTCTAACGGGTAAGCAAACCCAAGGTTAAAATGACATCAGGGATGGTTATCTACGGGCAAACCAGCTTTCTCAAAGTATCCTGGAATTTTTACACCATCTATAGACCAATTGTATGCTTTCAGACCAGAGCGCCCCGATATCGAAGGCCCTGATCTCTCCTTATTCCTGCTGGGCACCATGAAGACCCCCACCCCCACGTATATTTTTTTCACACAGAGAAAAAGGTTCCATCCCATTGGAAGGAATGGCATTAGATCAGTTCCTGGTCTGCTCTGAAGCTGTTATCATGTTGCGGGTGTGATTGGGGGTCTGGAGAACTCCGGTTCTTGCCAATCCATCACTGCTTCCTCCTCAACCACTGGCACCCCTCTTTTTTCCAGTTCAGAAGAGAGAGCCACTATGGATATTTCCATGGCAGCTGGGAGGGGCTGAGGGGAATCTACCCCTCTGAGGTTGGGGCTCTGTATTAACCTCAGAGTAGGACATCTCATCTGCCGTGTCCTGTTTGCCCCTGGGGCACTGTAAATTACTCCCCTAGTTATCTTTTTTTTTTTTAAAAAAAAAATATTTTTATTATTGAAACAACAAACACAAATCAAAATCACTTAATACAAGATATTATAATACCTTACTATCATATATTCGATGTTAACCTATTAAACATAATATAATAAACATAACAGTGCTCCCCCCACCTCGGGATCTCATTCTTGTTTCCAAAAACTCATAGTTTCATCTGTTGGTGGATCCCCCCTTCCTTTAGAAAATACAAACTCCAGGAACTTTTTCCATATACTCTCAAAATCATTCGTTTTTACTATGCCTCTTTTCATTTTTATATTACATGTCAATTTATCGTTTATAGCAATGTCCCACACTTCTTTATACCATTCTTCAGTACAATAATCTCCTGTAATTTTCCAATTCCTAGTTACTATCAACCTCGCAGCTGTCAGTAGGTTCGTTATCAATTCTTTCATTTCTTTATTACATTTAGGATCATCATGCAGTGAGAGTAATGCAATCCTTGGTGTAACTTCTACTTTAAATCCCACAATCTGTTCACAATCCCTAGTTATCTTTTGAAAGAGAAAGAGGGAGGGAGGGAGAATGAGAAAATATGGTTTGGTTATGGTTTTGAAATGCTTTGAAAACATGGGTTCTCGGCAGAATAATCCAACTGGGGCAGGAAGGAGAGTGAAGTGGTCAGAGGCCCTCCACTTCCGAAACTCTGCTGGCTCCCCTGAGCCAGGGAGGGAGGTAGGGAACATTTTATCCCTGTTATGTTGGTTCTTTCTTCCTCCCTCCCTTCCTTTCAAAATTTCATAGAATCATAGAATAGTAGAGTTGGAAGGGACCTATAAGGCCATCGAGTCCAACCCCCTGCTCAATGCAGGAATCCACCTGACAGATGGTTGTCCAGATGCCTCTTGAATGCCTCTAGTGTGGGAGAGACCACAACCAATTTCCATTGGTTTCATTGCTGGGTGGTTAACTATAGTTGGTATAATTGATGGGCCCAATCCTAGGAGAATGAAGGAGCTTTGGACACACTCCCATTTCAGGGCCTTTCCACCAATGGAAAGTTGACTATGGTAGATCTATGCCTGCAGAGCTCACAGCAGGTCTAAATTCCCCTCTCAGGAAGAGGAATGGCCAGGGCCAGCCCTATCATTAGTCACAGTGAAGCAGTGGATTCAGGCGGCAGATGCTGGGAGACAGCAGAAAGGATTGGAGGAGGGAACTACCCTGTACCCCCTAAGCTAGCTTGCTGCCTTCAGGTGTGTTGGTGAATGCTCTTCCACTGCCAGTGTCAAAGGAAGATTCATCTGCCAGGCCAATCAGCTTTTGTACATGGAATGGGGAAGGGAACCCTCTTGTCTTTCATCTCAGGCAGCAAAATGTCTTGGGCCAGCCTGGATGCCCCGCCTTCAACAGAGCAGGGACAGAAAGGTACCTCCACTCCATCCTGACCACCTCTAGCCAGCAGATTTGAAACTAGGATTGTTCTCTTAATGGTTTATTTATTTACATAATGAATGAACTGTGTTAAGAATCTTTTTGAACTGGAAAGCATTTTAGTACACCTTGAGGTAGGAATAAACCATTTAGGTTGCAACCCTATACACACTTACCTGGGATTAAGTCCCATTGAACTCAACATGCATAGGAATGCACTGTTACAGTCTAATTCTTCTACGCACAGCCACTCGGACGGACGTCCCACTGAGACTTACTCCCAAGGAAGTGTGTATAAGATTGCAACCATAATCAACTAGCTTTAGTTGATTAATTAGTTTTAATCAATAAATTTTAATTAATTGTCAAATTTTAAGAACACATTCCTCTAGTCTTTTAGGGTATTTTGGTTTGGGTGCATTATTGTAATAGGAAATGTAGAAAAAACTATTCCTTCTTTAACTAGATGGTATCTTTTATTTATTAAATTCTAAATTGACTCGCAATTTTTGGTTTGTATTTTGCACATTTTTAATATCCAGAAATATAAGGTTGTCTTTTATTGAGGGTGGGTAAGCTTGTTGTGGAAATTGTACTTATATGGCAGCACTGGGAGTAATGAGGGGGAAATTGTTCAGTCCGCAATCCTATACCCACATTTATGAGAGTAAGCCACATTTAATTCAATGGGACTTACTTCTGATAGGCAGGTACAGGATTGCATGGTAAAGATTTTGTCAGAGGAAATATGCTAAATCCTAGAGCTGTAGAACCCAACTTCCTGTGACAGGAATTTGAGGGGTCAATGGGAGGTCCAAAAGTGAGGTTGGCTCAGAAATAAATGATTTTTGTGTCTTGACTTGTTTTTGGAGGGAAAGGTACTTGACTTATATTTTGATTTTTGGGGAGGTAGCAAAGCTTATTTCTGAGCCAATATGAAGTGTGGCCGGCCCGGCCAGCCAGGAAGATTCTCCTATTCATCTGTAGTTGAGACTACAGGCAGGCTTTTGGCATGTCATAAGCTAGGAAGTATTTATTCCAGCCATTATCATTTGTAGAAATGACGTAGACAGAGAAACGTATTTTTTCAGACTTATTCAGAGGTTAAAAATACTATATTCACTTCATCATCCTTGACAGCAATGTGAAGCAAATATATGAGAGTTTCAGAATATTTTCTCTACAGACAAGATAGCCTTCAGCTGCTGGATTTTATAGCAAGCGGAACAGGAATATCACTATTGGCATATATTGTAATGCCTGGGATTAATCTATGTTTATAGTTGTAAAAGTCATTTGAATTATTCAGCAGTGAACTTGTACCGATACTCCAGACAAAAAGGAAAATATTGCTTAGATGCTTGCTGATGAACTTTCCCTACAAAATTCTTTCCAGGGTGGGAAGTGATTTTTCACACAACTGCGCAAAAGTTTTCACAACTGAAAACAAACAAATCTACAAATCCAGATGGTACCCATCCAAGGGTTCTTAAAGAATTCAAATGTGAAATCGCTGATCTTCTAACAAAAAATGAAACATGTCACTATGCTCAGTTGCTGTAGCAGAAGACTGGATATTGGAAAAAGTAATACAATTTCTAAAAAAGGAATCTAGGGGAGATACAAACCAGTTAGCTGAAAATCTCTCCTGAGTAAATTGATTTTATATTTTATTAAGGATAAAATTATCTTGCACATAGAAAGAAAAGGCTTGTTGGGGAAGAATCAGCTTGGATTTTGCAAAGGTACATCCTGTCACAATAACCTTCTTTGAGAGTGTCAACAGACATGTGGATAGGAGTGATCTGGTAGACATTGTTTACCTGGATGTTTGTAACACTTTTTACAAAGTACCTCACCACTTAGCAGTCATGTAATAAAAGGAGAGGTCTTCTTATGGATAGGTAACTGGTTAAAAAGCAAAGAGTAGGAATAAATGAATGGTTCTTCTTGTAGATATAAATATTGTGGTCCCTCACGGATCTGTGATGGGACCAGTGCAGTTTAATTTGTTCATAAATTCTCTTGAGTAAGATGGCCAAATTTACTATGGCACCACATTATTTAGGCTAGTTAAAAAAGAGATACAAAAAGGATCTCTCCAAACTCAGAGAATAGACATCAAAGTGGCACGTGCAGTTCAATATAAGCAAGTGTAAATTCAGTTTTAACTTTGCTGTTTTAAATTTGTATTTTAAATTTGTATATCTGCACTGTTGCTGATTTGATCCTGGTTGTGCTTTTATATAGTATTTTATATCATGTTTTATATTGTTAGTTTTATACTTCGAATGGTTTTAATTTTTGTGAACAGCCCAGGGAGCTTCAGTAATTGGGCGGTATACAAATGCAATAAATAAATAAATAAAGTGATGCATGTTGGGGGCAAAAGACTCCTAGCTTCACATATAGAGAGCAGTGTGGTGTAGTGGCTAGAGTGTCAGACTGGGAGATCCAGATTCTAGTCCCCACTTGGCCATAGAAACCCACTGGGTGATTTTGGGCCAGTCACAGGCCGTAGCTAGACCTAAGGTTTATCCCAGGATTGTCCTGGGGTCAAACCTGTTCATCTAAGTGCCACACAGGGCATCCAGCGCTCAGGCAGGGATGAACCCAGGATGATCCTGGGATAAACCGTAGGTCTAGCTACAGCCATAGACTCTCAGCCCAACCCATCTCACAGGGTTGTTGTTGTGAGGATAAAGTGGAGAGGAGGAGGATTATGTATGCTGCCTTGGGTTCCTTGCAGGAAAAAAGGCGGGATGTAAATGCAATAATAAAATAATAATATATACATTGACGGCATCTGAGCTGACAGTGATTAACCAGGAAAGTAACTTTGGGGTCGTGGTGAATAGCTTGATAAAAATGTCAACCCAATGTGTGGTTGCTGTGCAAAAAGTGAATTCCAGGTCAGAGAAAATGAGGAAAGAAATAGAAAATAAAATTGCCAATATCATCATGCCTTATAACGATGCTGCAACCACACTTGGAATCCTGAGCACAGTCACCACACCTCAAAAAAAGGATATTGCAGAGCTGGAAAAGGTGCAGAAAATGGCAACCAAAATGATCAAGGGGTTGGAGCAACTACCCTAGGAGGAAAAGTCACAATTTGTCGGACAGTTTAACTTAGAAAGAAAGGCAAGTATGGAAAGACAAGATAGGAATGTTCAGAATTATGCATGGTGTGGAGAAAGGTAGATGAAATGTTTTGCTTCCTCATAATATTAGAAGCCAGGGGCATCGCATGAAGCTGAACGATGGGAGATTGACACAGCGCATCCTTAAACTATGGAATTTGCCAGAGCAAAATGTAGTGATGGTTTAAAAGAGGAACAGACAGCTTCATGGAGGATAAGACTGTTAAAGGCTATTAGTCATGATGGCAGTATATTAGCTCCAGTATAAGAGACAATATGGAGGATGTGGCTGGAGGGAGGATGTTGTGCTCATGTCCTGCTTTTGCCTTGAGCCTCCAGAGAGGGGTTCAGGGCACTTAAACCTCTTCCTATTGGTCCATGGCGGCATGATGAATCCATAGAGGAGTCACTTGACCCAGTCAGGTGACCCCGATGGTAGCATGACTCTGTCAGCTGACCCTGCCATCCGGGGCGGGACTTCTGGCAAAGGTGGGACTTCTGGTGTCTAAAGAGGGTGGGGGCACCTGTAACTTTTGAAAAAGGGCCATGGTTTAGAGTCTGATGTGAAGTATCCATTTTCACTACTGTCGCTATAGGAACAGAATGTTGCATTAGATAGGCCAAGTGAGCCCTTCGTTTGTTCCTAAGTAGCTGTCATCCTCCGTTCCCTCAAATATTGTATGGCACACAGTTTCTGCTTTCACGTCTATGTGCTTTGTTCTACTGCTATCCCCCTGGCTGCTTTTAAGAATTTTTTTTAAAAAATTATATTAGATCTCCCCCCCACATTATTGTTTTAATTCTTGATATCCAGCTTGTGAATTAGTTTTAATTGTAAAATGAGTTAAAAATAAATGCTTCAAAATTATCATACTGCAATAGGGCTGTAGCTCAGTTGTGGAGTACAAGGTCTACATGTAGAACAGCCCAGGTTCAGTTCTTAGTATCTCCATCTAAGGCTGGGAAAGATTCCTGTCCAAAACCCTGGAGAGCTGCTGCCAGTCAGTGTAGACAATACTAAGACAGATGGGATAGTGGTCTGACTAAGGCAGCTTCCTATATTAAAACATGTCAGACCATACAGAGATGTGTTCATCCATGTGTCACCATGGGTAGGGTGACCATATGAAAAGGAGGTCAGGGCTCCTGTATCTTTAACAGTTACATAGAAAATGGAATTCCAGCAGGTGTCATTTGTATATATTTTATTTATTTATTTATTTAAAACATTTATATCCCGCCCAAGATCATTAAAATCTCAGGGCGGCGTACAGATAAAAACATACAGCATAAAACAATAAATAGTTAAAAACAAATTAAACCATGATCCAAGTTAAAACAATATATAATTTAAAAGCAATAGATGCAGTTAAAACAGTTAAAACAATGTGCCAGTGAGTTTAACCATCAAAGGCTTTGTTAAAAAGCCATGTTTTCACTTGGTGTCGAAATGCAATCAATGTTGGCGCCAATCGGGCCTCCGAGGGGAGGGCATTCCACAGTCGGGGTGCCACCACAGAGAAAGCCCTCTCCCTTGTCCCATCATAACGTATATGTTGCATTGGTGGGATGCGGAGACGGGCTCCTCCAACAGATCTAAGGTCTCGGGCAGGCATATATAAGGAGAGGCGCTCTCTCAAGTATCGAGGTCCCAAGCTGTTTAGGGCTTTAAACGTCATTACCCCAAACGTCATATGGAGAACCTGGTGAAATTCCCTCTTCATCACAACAGTTAAAGCTGCAACAGCTATACTAGAGTGACCAGATTTAAAAGAGGGCATGGCACCTGCAGCTTTAACTGTTGTGATGAAGAGGGAATTTCACCAGGTTTTTCATATATACAAACTGAAATCCCCTTTTGCAATACAACTGTTAAAGATACAGGAACCCTGTCCTCCTTTTCATATGGCCAGCCTAACCATGGGTAGTATGTAGTAAGCCTCTCTCGGCAGCTGGTTCTAAAGCTGTGGTGCTACCACAAAGAAAGCCTTGGTCTACTGTACCCTGCAACTCTTTATATCCCTCAATGGATGGACCAAAAGTAAGGCTGTCCAAGCCAATCTACATGGGCAGCCTTAGAATAAATGAAAGGGACTTAGGTTAGTTCCACTCATTTTAATGGGTTTACCCTAAGTAGAACTAACATTGGATACTACACTGTGGTTCCATCCTCCATTCTTATTCTAGTTATTCAGCAGAGACAAATATGGCAGATGATTCCTATTAATTATCATGCTGTTTCAGGCCTTGCATGGTAATTTTTTTAAGGAATGAATCCATGCAATAAATACAAGCGGTTTCTTCAGAATTAATTGTACAAATGAACAGGGAGATTACGATCAATGCATCTATTTCAGTCTCTTCAGTTAGTTAATGTCTTAATAATGAGCTTTTCCCACATCAAAGAAGAGTTCATAATAGCCAAAGGGCTGGCAGTTTATAAGAATCCCATATTTCTGAGACCTAAGGGCAGACATTTGGGATTGATTGCAGCTGGTCGTCATTCTAGGTACTTTCCCCATATTCTACATAAATACAGTATAACAGTGTGTGTGTGTGTGTGTGTGTGTGTGTGTGTGTGTGTGTATATATGTATGTATGTATATATATATATATATATATAGAGAGAGAGAGAGAGAGAGAGAGAGAGAGAGAGAGAGAGGAGAGAGGGAGAGAGGGAGAGAGGGAGAGAAAGAGCAGAAGCTCAGGCCCAGAGGATTCAAATGCAATGCTTCAGAGTCTCCCAGAAGTAGGGTGACAGGGCTCCTGCATCTTTAACAGTTGCATAGAAAGGGGTGCTTTCAGCAGGTGTCATTTGTATGCATGCAGCACCTGGTGAAATCCCCTCTCCATCACAACAGTTAAAGCTGCAGGAGCCCTGCCCTCTTCTGTGTCTGGTCACTCTAGTATAGCTCCTGCAGCTTAAACTGTTGTGATGAAGAGGGAATTTCACCAGGTTCTCCAAATGACAGCTGCTGAAATCCCCTTTTCTATGCAACTGCTAAATGTGCAGGAGCCCTGTCCTCCTTTCCATATGGTCACCCTACCCAGAAGGCCATGCCCCCTTCTCCTGGTCCTAGCCCTTCACCCTGCTACTATTGTTTGGTGGTATCCTAGCTTTTGTGCAGTTTTTCCCGTTCTAAATGGCTGAAATGTCTCTCGTAAGGCTGAGTTACTGGCAGTAACAGCATCAAGCTAAAATATGCTGCAATTTTGGGCCCTGCTCCTTTTGCCTTCAGCCCTGCCCAACAGTGCAATGTGGTCCCAAGAGCTCCTCCAAAATGGAATCTGGCCCTTGAGTTGAATAGGGTTCTGCACCCCTGTATATTTGCTATGCGGTGTGTGGGTTGCCCCATTGCTTTTGTCACCTCAGATCGCCTATTTTTGCATGTACTTTTAGTTCCTGTTTTCTCATTGTGGCTAATTTGAGTCTAATTGAGCCCTCCATCTAATTGAGCCCACCATTGCCCACCAAGTCATGGCACTGAGATGCTGAATTGTGCCCCTAGCTGCAGCTGCTCATGCACAAGAGTTGCCCTATTTGTAGCTGTGTGAGCTGCCAGAGGGTCTGCACCTTTTCTCCATGGAGCTCAAGGAGATACATGACGTTTGTAGGTGGTTGCTCATCTAGGCACTGACCAGACCAAGGTTTTCTTAGCTCAGCCTCCTCCAAGTTGTTTCCCTCCAGATCTTTTGGACTTCACCTCCCATCAGCCTCAGCTAGCATGGACCAATAGCCAGGACTGCTGGGAGTTGTAGTCCATTTGGAAGGCAGCCTCAGCAACGTTGCTCTGTCATGTGCTGTCCGAGTACCCCTACTGGAGCAGCCTTCCCCAATCTGCTGCCCTCCAAATATGTTGGACTGGCCAGGAGCTAGACTGCCTGGAGAGTGGAGACCCCTGAATGGGAATTCCACAGACCTGAGCCTGAAGTCCCCATGGAACCATCCGCCATCTCACATGAGGTTCCATGCTTTGCATTGCTGGATCACTAGCAATGATCCAGCAATGGGGAGGAAGGAAATAACAGAGAAGAGATGGAAATTGGTCCTTTATAGAGAGGGGAAATTTAAGAAGCATGTATGTACATAGATGTTGCTCGCACTTTTATGAGTTTGCTGCAACAAACAGTGGTGTAACACGATGGAAAAGTGTAGAATTGTGCATCATGTGTGGTGAAATGCACTATAAGCACATGGTCCATCGGTTTTGCAGTCCTGCTCATCCTGATGGTTACTCTTTCTGGCCTGTGTGGCAGAAGGCGCATGGCACCTCCACTGACCTCTCTTTCACCCAGGGAGATGAGCCACCTGTTTCAAGAAATCCCCACAATCTGTGATCAATTACTTGCGTCACTTGCCCCCTTTCCCAAGCTTTCTTTATTTGTCTTATTAAATATCCTCACTATGTTAAAATAGCATTGTGATGTTATGATATGGCAGGAAGGGACTCTGGAATATTTGATGACTGGATCTCGTATTCAGCACTTAGCCACTCGTGCAGATAGACTGTACTACAAGCTTGTAACCTGATGAATTAATGATTGGCAATGTTGACGTCAATTGCTGCTTGTGGAGAGAGAGGGGATCTGGGCCAAGATGTGTACTGATTCATGAATTTAAGATGACTCAAGTGTGAAAGCAAGAGTAGTTCCTAAATAAATTGCACATATAAGGTGTAAAGACTTAGTATATGGTGACATTTCCTTAAGTTAATTTCTCCCCCAGGGGTGGATTGAATCGTCTGGGAGCTAAATTTTCCAATAAAGTGTTATCCAAACAATTCATAGTAAGCAACCAAGCAAGTGACTCTGAAACTGCAGATGGTATGTGTTTGCTTCCTGTTCTTTGTCTTGGACTCACCCTTCAAATAACCGTTCCAGGGAGTGTCCGTCTTTTAATCATCTGCAAAGTGAACCCTGCATATTCTTTCAGCAGAATAGCTATCTGTCGCCTCTAAGTCACGATGATTCCAAAATCATTCTCTTAATAATATGTAGCCTTCTCTTTACCCTTAGTTCTTTGTTTGTTTAGGTCTCATTTCACACAATCCTTGGCCTAATCTCAAAACCCCTCTGCATGCATTTGGTTCAGGCCCCTAGCAAGAGCCATCTCTCCCTTCCCTGGAAACCAGACAGACAGGATAGAAGTGGGAGGGAGAGAAAGGGGGGGGGCAGAAAGAGAGAGGAAAGGGAGTAGAAAAAAGGAAAAAAGGCAACGAATCTACTTTTGGCTCTGTCCTGTTCAGCGCTGTTCACTGCCATGTGGCCCCCGACAGAAGAAAGACTCACCACCCCTGTTCTAACACACTTATACAGAGAAAAGTCTTCCTTAGGACATGTTAAAGCAGTTGTACCAAAATACAAGGTTAATAGCCAACAACTAGTATTACTTTCAGAACTGTTTCGTAAAAGTATTTGCAGAGGAGGAAGGGTGCTTCCAGTACTACACAAGATTTCTTGAGAGATACACACACACACACACACACACACACACACACACACACACACACACACACTTTCAACGGCAAAGTGCACCGTTGTTTGCTCTTATATCTTGAGTTTTAATCCCATGCACATACACAAAAACCAGTATGAACAAGCACATTGCAGGCCTCAAATTGTGGTTCCAGGGCTTTCTTCCAACCCCGCCCCCTTTTTGAGCAAGTCTTGCTACAATGGGATCTCTCCCCGCACCCCCACCTTGGCCAATGTGCATTTAAAGACAATGTTCAGGGGATTCAGTACTGAATAACTAGAAGTACCAATACTTTTAAAATAAATGAAGACATGCTGAATTGCGTTCACTCTGTGGAACACTTCTCTTCAAATAATCGTATTCAATCACTGACACATCAGTTTGATTTACTGGTGTGTGTGTGTGTGTGTGTGTGTGTGTGTGTGTGTGTGTGTGTGTGTGTGTTTTATTGGTGCCCTTGCTTGAGCAGACCACAGGAAACCCAAAGAGAGGTTGTAAGAACAGAGCACTGCACTTAAGAGTTATTTAATGACGTTCCCTTTGCACGCAAGTAGTGGCTACCCTGGTGGTCTACTCTCTTCCCTTTTAGAGAGAGAAAACATGGCTTTTCTTAAGAAATTAATCAAGCCCAGTCAGCTCCATCAAAGCACTAGCTGAAACGGAAACGTCATGAGCCTCTACAATAGTTCCGTTCCAAAGCTGTTAAGGTTCTAGGAAATTATGCATCAGCGTGCACATTCTTTCTATGTGTGTTCAGCTGCCAAGCGGTTTTATCCAGAGCGCTAACTCTTTTCTGCAGAGTGCTGTGTGTGTGCGTGCGCGCGTTCACACAAAGTGCTTTTTGTGCAAAGTGCTAACCTTTTATGTTAAAACCTTGTCCTGGTTTTAACCCTTAAAGCCTTACACGGCTTGGGACCACAATACCTGATGGAACGCCTCTCCTGACATGAACCTACTTGTACACTATGCTCAACATCTAAGGTCCTCCTCCAAGTGCCTACTCTGAGGGAAGCTCGGAGGATGGCAACAAGGGAGAGGGCCTTTTCAGGACCTTGGATAGCTCCAAGTTGATAACTTGCTCCAACAAGGACCGGAAGTCATCTAAGCCCTTATGTTTGGGGTGGGAAACTTGTGGTCCTACAGATGTTTGGGCTTACATCTCCATGCCCCTCATCATTGACTATGCTGATGAGAGATGTTGGCCAAAATAATTTGAGGTCCACAAGTTACCACATCTGCCTTATCCCTCCTAGAGTCCCCCTCCCCCTTCTCCCACCATGTAAACTTGGAATTTAGGGGCAGATGTTTTGGGCATATGCTATCTTGCACCCACAGTGTTCAGCATAAGGCACCTCACAGTGAAGTGTCCAGCAGCCCCGGCTCCTCTCCACAAAGCAAGCTCAAGATATTTTGATGTCTGAGGGAAAGGACAAGATGCCCTCCACTCCACCCTGATTTCCATCTACAGAATCTGAGAAGAATGGCAGTTAAACTTTGCTTCGATACTAGCACTGGCACAATGTCCTCCACTGAACTTGAGGGTAGGTAATTAGTTCAGTGGGCATAGAGGTCGCTAGCTTAAGGAAATCAAGGGAACAGTGCTCCCCTCGCATCTGCCACCTGAGGCAGCTATCTCACCCTGCTTTATGATAGGGCCAGTCCTGCCTCTCCAGTTCAATGAATGCTATTTTTGCATTAAGTGCAATGCAAGGGGTGGTGAGAATTGAGGTTTGCAAGATCTATTTTGTTTTTCACTAGGACCCTGATGTCCACCAACTGCAGTCAGGTGCAAAATAGTAGCTCAGGAACTGGTGTGTGTGTGTATGGGGAGGACATAGAATGGTGTCTCTGAGCACATGTTCTCCTCAGGAATTTGTTTCCACTATGGCAATTGGAGCTCACACACAACCCTTTTTGCCCTTACATCTACTCCTGTCCCTGTGCCAATCTTTCTTGACTTTGGCAGCCTAATTTAGAAGGGGAAAAAGAGGGCTTTTGGTATCACCTCTTTTCAACCATTGGGAATTGGAATCCCTTGCTGATCTACTGCAAATCACCTGCAGATCTCCCAGGAGATCCTGATCCAACTTCTGCCCACCTCTGACCTAGTGTACATTGAAAACAGCTGGTAATTTACATGTTAATATTGTTGTAGCTGCTAGATAACCAAAGAAATATACTCTTTATAATCGTCCCAGCTTTGCACAGTGGAAATAGCCCTTTTGTTGATACACTGAAGCCTTCAAGCAAAGGATGTCAGTGTTGGACACATTGTGCCCATCCCATTTGAGTGAAGCCATGCCCACTGGCACCCAGAGGCACAGGGAAGGGTTAATCACTGAGGACATTGCCCCACACCAGCAGGAGGGTCAAGCATACAACTATGTCCCTTGACCTTCTAATCTGTTGTTGGCTTCAAACTATATGGAGCGCAAAGCTATGTGCTAACTAATGAACTCTGCCCCTAGTGACTGAAAATGCAACTGCAGACTTCAGCCCTGTGGGCACACTAAAATTAGTTTAAATTAATGCCGGAGTTTAAAGTGGTGTTTCCAGCACTTTCTGTTCACTACTTTTATAAATATTTTTCCCAATGTGCATTTGGCCTCCCCCCCTCACCCCACTAAAATGCTAGACAGCTTGAGGCAGTAAAGTTATTCAGCAGTAGGTATCTGCTGACAATTTAAGGCAAGACCAAGCATTAATGCTGAATTTTGCAAAATCAATTCCTCAGTTGCAGAATTTGCTTCTTAAAATATTGCGCCCATATTATTATTAAATGAAGCTAAATGAAGCAATGCAAATATGAAAGGAGCAGGAGGGGTGGGTTGTGGGACCGGCCGCATACCAGAGTGGCTGAGATTTGTGCACTTTATTGAGGAAGACATTAGCCGTTCAATGCAGCTGTTTAAATTCCACAATGTGAGATTTGTCGTGTCTCCTAGTTACACATTAATAGTCAAGAAGTGATTGCTTCCCTGATATAGATATATATATTTTACAGTTACGGATGGTGCACATGAGTGGTTTTAATGAATGAAGCCCAGAGTGGCAGATGGTTAGCTGACGCAAACTCATTATGTTTCTATGACAAAGGTTTCCGACTGGGTTTTCTCATTGCCAGATTGGATGCAACGTGTCACGGGGACCTGGCCATACCTCTGAGAGGAGAGATCCTGTTCTCGTTGGTGCATTCTGGTTTGCATCTTCCATGCATGCCACTTTCCTGTCAGGCACTGGTGAACTGAGAGGTGCCAGGGAGCTCAAACTCAACCTGAAGCAGTTTTTTGAGGGCCTTCAGGTAAGGTTGCCTCCTTCAGTGAGTCAGCCTTCTCATCGCCATTGTCCCCAGCTGTTGCTGCTGCTGCCGCTCCTCCTCCTCCTCCTCCTCCTCCTTGCTACCACCTGCTTGCTTGACAGGCAGAGAGCCAGGGAGCAAGTAGACTGTGGCCTCTCCTACTACTCCTTCTTGCCACCACTGTTATCTGGGCCCCTGCTGGGGTGGGGGCCTTAGTGGGTGCCCAACCATGCTTACCCTTGATGCTGGCCCTGACTGCAACTCTTTGCCTTCAGCAACCCAGGGGCCATTCACAAACACGTTAACAAAATACCAGTGGTTATTTGGTACCTACATTTTACTATATTCAGTGGTATATAAATGCCACAAAATAATAATAATAATAATAATAATAATAATAATAATAATAATAATAATAATATAGATTTTTTTCATCCTTGGACTAATTCTATACAATTTCGCTCTTAAAAGGAAATATTTTGAGCACCAGGGCTACGTAGTATGGAATTTTCCTTTCATTATCAAAAACATTGATCCTATTCAGATATAACACCAAACCAGCCTTCTCTAACCTGGTGCTCTCCAGATGTTTTGCACTCAACTCCGCCACACCTAGCATGGTGCATATGGCCAATGGTCAGGAATGCTGGGAGCTGTATCTGGAGGGCCCCAGGTTGGGGAAGGCTTTGCTAAACCGTGGTTTAGCATGAGGAGCACACAAGCCTTGGACTCTGTTGTCCCTTCCTCTTCTACCCTTCTTTCTTCCCCTTGTACATGGTGACTGAATACTTTTCTGGTTTGACAGGAAATGATTGTTTCATTAAAACCTTGCAAACCATGGTTTGCACAACCATAGGTTGCCCACAACTCAGGACTGCAAACTTGGCTTCCAATTCTGGTTTGTGGCGAACTACTTTCCTGTGTTGGATGAAACAGCAAACTGTGGTTTGCTGCAAGCCAGGAATGAAATCTTTTAACCTTTACGTTACAAAAGCAGGTGAAAACCTGCAGACATGAGGCTGAGGTATTGTGGCCCTTGGCTGGTGAGCACTGACTTCCCATGTGCTTACTTGCGTCACACCACCTCAGTCTATACATTTGTAAATAAATTGACAATACAAAAACAACACAACCCTACAGTATTCTCTTTTCACGAGGAAACTGGGCCTATAAAGCTGACCTTTGGACTTCCTACAGGAAAATAGGCAGCATCAAACAACATTTTGGGTCATCTTAGTGTATCACTATTACATCTCAGAGCTTTTCTACATGATGCTGTTAATCTGCTGTATCTACTTTCGGTTTCGTGGCAAGCACTGCACAAGGAGTGTTTCCTTTCCTGTTTTTCCACTACATAACCTCTAGGTGGCACTGCGGTATAGCAGAGTAGTTGAAACACACAAGAGCAAATTATGATTTCTTTCACTGTCACAATTAAATGCTGCATTTTCCCTTCTCTAAAAAAAAAAAAAAAAAAAAAAAAAAAAAACCCTCACTGAAAGTGCTGGTTAGACACAGAAATGAACCTGGAGGGTCATGATGTCATCTAAAGAACCCATAAAGAACATGTAAATAACCGGGGGTAGTGAATGATGAGCACATAATAAAGGCCTCATGTAGAAATGCAATTAGCCTCTGCGTCATGCAAGGCAGAATAATAATAATAATAATAATAATAATAATAATAATAATAATAATAATATAATAAATTGAAATAATAATTGAAAATGGAGTATTTCCTCTGGTCCAAAGTTCTTTCTGTTCTTAAAGCTGCACACACAGCTCCAATTTCTCTTTTTCTTCGGAAATGTTGCAGCCCAGCCAGAGCTGTGCTGTGTGTTGTTCTGCTCTTCATGCACCTTGACTCTTACAGTGCAGGGCTTCACATATCTACTCAGAAACAAACCCAATAGGAATTACTCCCAGGGGTAACTCTGTCTAGAGCAGTGGTCATATTGTTATCAGGCACTTTTTACAAAGGCTGTGCAGTTTCGGATCAGGCTGAGCGCCCTGCAAAGCAGATCAAAATGGGTCTGAAAACTTTGTGGGGGGCTTGGCCTGATTCAGGACAGTGGTGAGCTGCTGGTCCCACCTGTAAAGAGTTATTCATGACCATAGATCTAGGAAAACAACAGAGCCCCCATCTTTCAGTAAAATGGCACCTTTAATTGAGGACACGTGGTTTATTTATTTATTTATTACATTTCTATACCGCCCAATAGCCAGAGCTCTCTGGGCAGTTCACAAAAACCAAAACCATTCAAAGTATAAAACAACAGTATGAAACCATAATATAAAATACAATATAAAAGCTCAACCAGGTAAAAACAGCAGCAATGCAAAATTACAAATTTAAAACATCAAGTTAAAATTTATGGTTAGTCCCATGGGTGGTGAGGGCAGTGGTTCTGGGTTCTGAGGGTGAGTGGGGTGGAAGGGGGGAGAGAGAGAGAGAGAGAGAGAGAGAGAGAGAGAGAGAGAGAGAGAGAGAGAGAGAGAGAGAGAGAGAGAGAGAAAGCAGGAGGGTGTGCATGGGTGTCCAATGGACTCTTGGTTGGCCTAGTGCCTGGGAACCCACAATGGCCAAGCCATTTCAGGGAGGTGTCCAAAAATTGCTTCAGAATCGAAACTGAAGTGTGTTGGCCCAGTCCCTAAGTGTCCTGAGTTGAATCTGGGCTGATTCTGAGCTCCCAAATTGGCATCTGGGGTGAGTCAGGGGAGCTGTGCATAAGCCTACACTTTACATCAGCTAACTTGATAAAATGTTTGCCTGGCTTGAGTTTTGAACTGCAGGAATGTTCTTTTGGAATTGCATATTTTCCTGTCTTTTTTTCAGAGATCTTGCGACTGAGTGGTGACAAGGACTGGGCACCAGACCTATCAATATAGGTAGACTGAGCCTCTTAGAAACTTGTATACCAGATCTACTTCCCCGTTGTTTCTCAATGGGCAGTCCTGGTGTCCAGACGACGTCTTTCTATTCATGGTTGCTATTTTTGTAACAAAAGACGTCAACATTTTCCACTCTTGTTCAGCTCTCTCAAGCTGGCCCTGAATCACTTGCTACCTCAGCGAGAAAAGGGAAGCTCCGTCACAATCAGAGCGATGACAGGCAGGGCGGAGAATGACGCCTGGTGTTAGAGGGAAATTGGCTTGAATTTGCTGAGCCAAGCATATGTCTCAATGCTCCAGGGATAGGAGTGGCCGTGGCTGAGCAGCTGAGAAATGGGGAATTAAGGAGAAACGCAAATATAAAATACAAATGGGTTCATCTTGCTTGGACTCTTGTCAATGCTGTTATGGAGAAAGAGATGTAGTGCAGCAAGTGTGGAAACAAATCCAGCCCTCCAGTCATGCAAAGGTAGCTATTATGCATTCCCCATTTGATCATATCAAGCTGCCTTAGGGAGTCAGATCGTTGATGCCTCAAAGCAAGAGCTGCTTATTCTGACACTCTGGGTTCTCAGCCTCATAATCTGTTTTCAAGGGAGTCACATTTTCTGGAGCCTTGTCTTATTGAATCTGTAAGGGAGTGAAGCACTGCTTGCTTCATGTTTCATATATAATCAGAAGAAAGATTATCATCTTTGACAAGTTTAGGTGTCATTCATGACATTTTCCTACATGGGTCCATGGGGGGAAAGACCCATGCACGTTGTTATTAGGGATGTAAAGATTGTGTAAGATCTGCCCGCGCATTATAGACTACCAAATGCTGTTCGTTCTGTCATCTGCTCATTGGGATTGGATTTTTTTTTTCAATTGCACAAATTTGCACAAATTTACACTTGCAAAAATGCTCAAATCTCTTCCGAAATGTGCAAATCACCCCAAATGCACAAATCCTCCTCTCTCAAAATGTACAAAACCACTCCCCAAAATGTGCATCTCCATGGTTTAGCCTATGGGGGAAACGGACATTTTTGGTTTTAATTTTTTTTTAATTTTACATGTTTTTCTAGACTAAATTTGCATAACGTTCCAAAAAATAAAAAGAAAGAAAGAAAAAGCCGTCCGCAAGTCTGCAGTATCTGCGCAACTCAGGAAAAGTCTGTCTTGTTCTGTGTTAAATGTAATTAACCAGGAGAGAATATAATTCACATTTGGGATGTGTAAAGAGCTGAACCTTTGTGTGGTTTTTCTGTCTCTTTTCTTTCTCTCTTTTTCTTTTTCCCTTTGCTCTTCCTTTTTTTCTTTTTCTTTCTCTTTCCCTGGATGTAATGTTTTTTATGTAATGCTTTTATGTCATGTATGTTTGCAAAACAATAAAATAATAATAATAATAATAATAATAATAATAATAACGAAAAGCTTGTCTTCTGTGGAATCCACAGGTCAGATTCTGAGAAATCCAAGCTCATTTGATAAAATAATAATAATAATAATAATAATAATAATAATAATAATAAATTTATTTGTTACCCGCCTCTCCCTCTGGATCGAGGTGGGGTACAACACAAATAAAAACACCATAAAATACATACAACTAATTCAAACGTTTAAAACGTTTTAAAATCATTAAAAGCAGCAGATTTGTTGCAGATTTCTCTGGCATCCCTAAAAGTGATGTGTGGAGCCTCTATGCCCTGTAGAACACCTCATGGGAGTTCATTCCAGGGGGGAATATGAAACTCGTTGTTTAATCATTGTATTGGAACAAATATTTATTTTACAAAGGAAGCTTCTTTATGCTGGGCCATTTGGCATGATTGAGCAGCAGCACATGTGGGCAGCTGTTTTGAATAACAACAGTCCATGGGGTATGCGAGGGTTTTTGTTTAACCCTCGCATAACCCCCAGTCCCTGGATTCAGACAACACAACAAGCCATGGCTTGAATATTCAAAACCTGACTGGCACGGGGTGTTCCCTTGCCAGGAGGGAGATGCAAGCAGATGGGTTTCTTTTGGGGCCATTTTTGTTCTTTGTGCTCTTAGAAATGGTAGCATTCTCTGAACCATTCCAGCACTGTGTCTGCAGTTTGTTTCAATCTCTCTAGGTAAATGACTTTGTTTGTTCACCCCCACCCCTCCTCACATACGCATGCAGGAAGAATGTTGTGCTTGAAGTGGGTCAAAGTCGCTCTGCTTGTTGAAAATGTGTTCCGTTATTAACCGAAACATGAAAATGCATATCACATGTATATTACATCAGAGCGGATGTGGTTAGGAAGTTGATGAAAAGGAGATGCCAGAAAGGAAGTAAACAATTTTGGAATCTCCCTTTGAGCAGGAACGTGCAGTGACAGATGAAGTCAAAGACATTATGACAGCGTGGAAGAAAAGGGGGCCACTTCCTCACCCCAGCCATGCGTGAACTGGGAATGAAATCTAGATAGATGAGGTATAGATAAACAAAATGTCTGTTCGGAAAAGAAGGCATGCTTTTGGCTATTTTGTTATTTGTGTCCGTTTTAAGTGGTTAATAGTGCAATCCTCTACACGTCTACTCAAAAATAGGTCCCATTGACTTCAGTGAGGCTTACTCTCAGGTAAGTAGGTATAGGAGTGTAACCTAAGGGTTTCTTACATTGAATCACTCTATCTATCTATCTATCTATCTATCTATCTATCTATCTATCTATCTATACATTTATTTCGGAAAAGAGCTTCAAACTGAGGCTGCAGTCCCAAGCACACCCACTTGGAAGTAAGTTGCACTGAAGTCAATGGAGCTTACGTCGAACTAGATATTCATAAGACTGGTCATAGATCTACCTTTATAAAAATGTAGCATCCCGGGAAAGAATAATTGCACTCTATTATGTATAGAGGTATAAGCAGATCCTGGCCAACCATCTATCAGAAATGCTGTGGTTACATCTTACACTGAAGATCCCGCATTGAGAAGAATGTTGGTCTAGTCAATCCCTAAAATCCCTTTCGACTCCATGATTCTGTATCGTATTTGGCATGAGCCTGAAATTCTTTTCTGGGCTATAAGGACACATATTCTGTGCTCAAAATAAATGATAGAAATCAATACAAATGTATGCTCATGTATTCATTTTACACACAGCCCTACAGCTTGTATTCTTTCATTCTGAGGGTTTGAATCATTGTAGAGATTAATATTTGTGGGGAGGGAGCATAGTAGAACAATGGCTGGAAAAATTAGGGGCAAAGGGGTAATATGTCTTGAGAGGTGTATGGATAAAGGGGAATAAGTCTGGAGGTTGAGGAAGGGACACAGCACAAAAGTAGCACTCTGGCATTTTGAGCTAGAAACCATGTTAGAAACTTAAAAACAGAACTGTAGAAAGTCAAGATTCAGTGCCATATACAAGAGAGCCAGTGTGGTGTAGTGGCTAAAGTGTTGGACTGGGAGTCAGGAGATCCGGGTTCTAGTCCCCATTCAGCCATGGAAACCCACTGGGTGACTTTGGGCCAGTCACAGACTCTCAGCCCAACCTACCTCACAGCGTTGTTGTTGTTGTGAGGATAAAATGGAGAGGAGGAGGATTATATATGGTGCCTTGGGTTCCTTAAGAGGAAAAAAGGTGGGATATAAATGCAATATAAATAAATAAATAAAATAAATCTTGTGCGGAACTGGAGGTATCTAAACAATTCTGATTCTAAATATCCGAAGAGAGAGAGAGGTCTCTTGCGGTCTCTTTGTACATCACTTCAGTGATACAGTAGACACTTTCCTGTGTCCTCATTGTAATGTTTGGGAGCCTAGGACCGTGTGGGCAAGGACACCTGCTTGACTCCTTCCTACCTAATTGTCACCTGGCTAGAGGGAGGGCTTCCATGACTGGCTCCACCTACATAGTTCCAGGCCTTCAAACATTACCTTAATGGTGTGGGAAGAAGTCACAGAGAAGCAGGTCCTGTAGTGCTGTGGTAACATATGCAGGAGCCCTTCAGGTATTAAGCATTTGGAAAGTTTCATTGGAATTAAGAAAAGGAACATTGAACTTTTATATAAAGGCCTAATTGATGGAGAAATGTAATAGTCCAAAGGAAATACAAGACACCCCTTTGCTTTAGTCATTCTATTACTAGACAGAACAAACCTCTAAGAATATTGTTCAAACCGGTACAATCCTGCTCTTGTGGGAGGATGAAATGTATGACATAATCTGTCACTTCCTCCTCCTTCTCTCAGAGTCCACACAATAGTGAAGCACTTTTGTTCAAAAAAACGAAGCGAGAACTGAGAATATGTAAGAGAAAGAAAGAAGAGCAGCTCATAAAGAAACAGGTGCTGCTTGCCTTCAGTAGTGGACTGTTTTTTCTGCACTGCACATGGGGGTGTGGGGGCACACTTGGTTCCACTCTGGAAATTACTTGAGGGTCCTCTAAGCCTCAAACAACCCCCTGACACCTGGTTTCGCATGACACGACAAGCCATGGCAAGCTGGGGGCCTGTGGGCAACATACAAAATGGGGTCTGTGGATGCCTGGCACAGGGGGAAAGGCTTCACAGGTAAATTAAGCCACAGTGGGCTGCCATGTTGTGTGAACCAAGTCACAGAAGTCAGGGAGTGGCCCAAAATCACCCAGTGAGCTTCACAGCCAAGTGGGGACCAGAACTTGGGTCTCCCCAGTCCTAGTTCTACATGCTAAGCACTACACCACACTAGCTCTCAATGGCTGGGAAATAGTTGGGAATTTCTCTTGATTTCTCTTCCCCTCTCCTTCCCCAGCAATGTATGAGACTTAAGGTTTGTGTGAAAGAAACTGCAGCAAGAGACGCAGGGTGCTTCCAGGCGGAGGTCTCCTGGTGCCACCTAGAAGGCATTGTGCAGAAATCCCATCTCTCTCTTTTTTTCCTTAACAGTTTTTCCTGTATATTGGGAAGCACAGAAGGGCTATGAGCGGAACATGACATCATCTGCCGCCCACTCCTAAAATCCTGTGAATGAGGGAGGCTGATGGCATGATAAAGGCCCCATCTGGGATGGAGTTCTCTTGGTGCTACCAGTCTAAAGTCATTGCACAGCTAGTCTTTATTAGTTTCTGATTCTTTAACAATATTTACCAAAACATCTTTCAAAGTTACCTTTGTTATTAAGGCTAGACGTTACCTATTAAATTAATTACCTCTTAGTTAATGAAAATGTAAAATCATATAATTATTTCTCTCCTAAAAGAGCATGAATCAGTCTAGCCTCAAAAGAGTAGACGTATTAAAAGTACTTGATAAAGACATCCAGAGAAGACATTAATTGTTCTAATAACCCTTCCCCCTTAAATCAGAGACATTCTCCAGTTTTTCCTTGCTGAAAGTCTTCCCAACCTAGTACCAGATGTTTTGGAGTGCAACTCCCAGCATTCCTGACTATTGGCTATGCTGGCTGAGGCTGATGGGAGCCGAAGTCCAAAGCATCTGAAGGGCACCAGGGAAGGCTGGTGGTATAGGCCTACCCAGATGAATTTTAAACCTAAGAATTTTAAGATGTTGTGATTGTTATTTTAATATTGTATCAGTTTTATATGCTCTTTTAATCAGTTTTACATATTGTATTGTTGTATTTAATGCTGTTCCTCACCTCGATCCAGAGGGAGAGGCAGATAATAAATAAATATGTTATTATTGTTGTTGTTGTTAATTGTTATTGCATCTAGCTCAGGGAGAAGGTCACCAGACCTTAGCTTGAAATACACCTTTTCAAATGGTAATATAAAAATGTGTGGATATTCCATTTCCAGATTCCAGGGTTTCCAGAAAAATAATCTCTTTATACTAGCAAGGTTTTGCAATTTGTATTTAATGGACTTAAAGGTAGTTTAGTAGGATCATTTAATTTTTCTCTCTTTCATGAAACAGCCAGGCTTTCATTAGAAGAACAAGCATATTATAATTACAAGCATATTATAATTATTTGGTCTTCATTACTCATGATGAGGTATTTAGCAACCGTTCTTTTTGTTGCAAAAATAGTGTTGCCTCAGTAACAGAAAACAGTCTTTGATTGCACGGTAGAACTGGCAGAAAGGATTTGGTATACACGGCATTGACAAAACTGTAAGGTATTAAGAGCACCCCATTCCAAAGAAGAAATGCCACCAGTTAGAGGTGTCATTCCAGAACAGCACAATCTGGGTTGCCGCTGCCTTAAGCAAAACCCTTCGCTTTCACTGCTGTTGGGTGACGGCAGCTAATCCTGCTGCAGAGGGAGGGTTTAGGGCTTCTGGCGGTCCTTTGGCTTGCCAGGCCCACCCCCTGCCTTCTGCCCTTGAGGACAGTGGCCAATCAAGTGTTGCCATTGGCCCTGGGAATTTCTCAGGTGCAATGCTGGAGCAAGGATAGGTGGAGGATGTGAGGAAGTCGGGTTAAGTCCCTGACTTTTTAAAATTGCAGTGTCGCAGGAAAGCCTTGTGATGACTGCGAGGTGGCTGCTGCATCATATAACCGATGCAGCGCCACCACCCACCCACCACGGGACTTTCAGAGCATACAGACAGCCCTCATATCTTCCCAGAAGTAGCTCCCATGGATAGGATTGCAGCCTAAATATTCCTTCCCTAACAGAAGGGAATTCCCTGTTGTCCAGGAAATGTAAAATGTATGCTCCCGTTTCCAGGGGATGCCCCATCTAAAACAAAAGAATCTTGTGTCATCTTTAAAGATTAACCAATTTATTATGGCATAAGCATAGGTGTGCCAGCTGAAATTGATCCTGAAGCAAACAGAGGTGTACAAAATTATGCATGGTGTGGAGAATGTGAATAAGGAGACATTTTCTCCTTCTCCCATAATACTAGAACCCGGGGTCATCCCATGAAGTTGATTGGTGGGAGATTCAGGAAAAATAAAAGGAAGACCTTCTTCACAAAATGCATAGTTAAAGTATGGAATTCATTACCACAAGATGTAGTGATGGCCACCAATTTGGATGGCTTTAAAAGGGGGTTGGATAAATTCCTTGAGGAGAAGGCTATCAGTGACTATTAGCCCTGATGGCTATTTGTTACCTCCAGTATCAGTGGCAGTAAACCTATATGCACCAGATGTTGGGGAACACGGGTGGGAAGGTGCTGCTGCACTCGTGTCCTGCTTTGTTGGTCCCTGGCCGACAGCTGGTTGGACACTGTGTGAACAGAGTGCTGGGCTAGATGGACCCTTGGTCTGATCCAGCATGGACCTTCTTATGTTCTTACATTCTTAAATAGGAAAGCCACCTCAGGACAAACCAGACAACCAGTGTAATGGTGACTTCATTTGACATATCTGTGAAATAAGCTGGTATTTTGGCCTCACCCCTTTGCCTTTCACCCTGCCCTCTTTTGCCTTTGGCCACACCCACCACTGGAATGTGTCCCCCTGGAGCTTGTCTGAGATGGAATCCAGCCCTTCAGTTGAAAGAGGTTCAACACCCTTGATTATTTATTTATTTATTTATTTTTCTATACCATCCAGTAAACGAAGCCCTCTGGAAGGCTCAAAAAATACATCTTAAAATACAATATAAAATGTCAACATTTAAAATTACAGTATCAAAATAACAGCCCCAAATAAAACCTAGCAGCGCCCCCATAGAGATTTAAAACACAATAACAGGTTTAAAGCAATCGTGCCAAAAGACTAGGGCGACTGTCCATCTGGATAATTTGCCCCGTGGTGGCTGCAAGGTGGGGCTACGTTGCCAACTCACCCTGTAGCGGAAGGGAAAGGGTGCAGCATTTAGTGCACTTTCAAAGGAATGTACAAATACAATAAAAAAGAAAGAAAAGAAAATGCCTGAGTTGAAAATGATTAGCCAGCAGGACAAGTCTGAACAAAGGAGGAAGGCACACCCTATGCTCCTGTCTGTTTATGCCTCAAATAAGGGGAAACGCCTGGATACCTGTGAGGAAAATCCACTTCAAACGTCGGCACAGGAAAACAAACAGAATATCTATGGGCTAGGCTGGAGATCCATCTCCTCCTATTCAAAGGCCGAGAGTGTGGGAGCAGCTATGGCTTAGTTCTAGAGGACCTACTTTGCACGCAGAAGGATCCAGTTAAAATTATCTCCTTCACAGCCCAGTTACTTCATAGGGCAAGAGCTTCTCCCAGTCAGAGTTCGTTCATTCATTCATTCATTCATTCATTCATTCATTTTCTATTCTACCCAATAGCCAAAACTCTCTGGGCAGTTTACAAAGTTGAAAAACCTTAAAAATACTGGATCAGCGAGGTTACAGCTCAGTTCAAATATTTTACGCTGCGTGGCTCTAAAATCAGAGTTGCTTCAAAAATAGACAGATCAAATATTCAAACAGGTATTTTATCATAAATTTGTAAAACAAAGTAACTTGCAACATATATTAAACAACAGTACAATTCCAGTTTCTTTGGTGCCTGTTCAAGAGAGTACGTTGCACACAAACAGAAAGCACAACAAAAAGGAAACATTCACAAAATGCTTCGGGAGTCCTCAGCCCAATATAAGTCCTCTTCACCCACAGAGATGCTGAAGAGAGGTCCCCTTGTTGGTACTACAGTTTGGCCTTGTAAAATTAGGGACAAGTCTCAATAACTCAATCCAAGGCCACAGGTCTTCTCCCTTGTGTAGTGCTTCTCATGCTGCCCCCAGCAACTTCATTGAAGCAGCTTCAGAAGGGTTTTACACACACACACACACACACACACACACACACACACTTTTAACAATCAACAATAAGAGATCCCAGGACCTGTTAGAAACTCTGTCATCTGCGGTCAAATGCCTGAGAGTAGAGGAAGATCTTAACCTGGCACTGAAAAGATGACAGTGTTGGCACCAAGCTGGCCTCACTGGGGAGATTGTTCCAAAATCAGGGGGCTACCACCAAAAAGGCCCCCCTTCCTTTTTGCCCCCTGCCGAGCTTCCCTCAGAGGAGGCACTTGGAGGGGGGCAGGGGCTCAGATAATGATCATAGTTTACAGGTAGATTCATATGCGGCAGGGTCTTGCTATTTACTGTTTTACTCTGTACAGCACCATGTACATTGATGGTGCTATATAAATTAATAATAATAATAATAATAATAATAATAATAATAATAATAATGTGCTCCCAGTTGACAATTCAGCCTCATATGTTCAGATTGGTATTTTGAAGAGATATATTTCTTTGCTTTGTTTATTTCCCTGGTGAAAGATCCAGAGATTTATGGTAAAGTATGGGTGAATATGCTCACAAGTAGGCAGAATGGTTACAGAGTAGACTAGGTGTAGGTGACATATGTCTGCCTGTGAGGCTTTGGCCCACTTTTGAGGGAGCTATAGGCTCTGAGTCTGACTCGGGCCTTAGCTAGACCTAAGGTTTATCCTGGGATTGTCCTGGGGTCATCCCTGCCTGCTCCCGGGATATCCCGTCTGTCATTTACATGAACAGGGATGACCCTGGGACGATCCCGGGATAAACCTTAGGTCTAGCTAAGGCCTCAGAAGGAGATGCTGAAGAATTGGCCCCAGACATGGGAAGCTAGGAGCCTGAGAATTCAGTTGTATCAGGCCTCCCATTGGCTTGTCAGCTGGGAACGGGGAGGTGCAGGACACTGAGACAGCCTATCTATCTCCACAGCTGAGAGATCTGGCTTTGATGGAGGTTCCTGCTTCTTGACCTGGGGGTGGGGGGGAGCCTTCCATGAGAACAGGGCCACAGGAGGTGGTCTCTCCACTGTGGTTCAAGGCTGTGTCCTTTACAGTGTCCTCAGTTAAAGAGGTTGGAGCAAAGGCTCCAGTGAGGTGCATCGATCACTTAAGAGACACATTTCCCTGCCAGGATCAAATGTCTGACTGTTCCGCTACAGGCTCCTTAAATATGTTTTCAGTGTACTGCAGTCAGGAGGGGAGTAAAACAATAACAATAACTTCTTAGGAATCCATCTCTTTGCCACCCACCATCTAATGTAATGAGAGCTGACTATCCAATATCTCCCTTTCTAGAAACTATCACCTTTCTCCAGCGAAGGTTGTTCAAACAAACACATTTCCATGTACATAATCACTCTGATAATGTAGCATCTAGGGTGGCTATGTGTCCTGTTTTAGTGGACTGTCTTCTATTTAAAAGGCTACCAGAGGCTGTGTGTTTATTTGAAGGGCTGTCCTGTCCCATTCTGGTTTAAAGATAAAGAAGCATGAGAATGGTTGCCCATCAACACTCAGCACCTGGGCAGCAGATGAATGGTCAAGCACACACACAGGTAACAGGTCTTCCACTTTATGATGAGATGCACTGTATTTCTATTTAAATTATAAAAATTATTTCTAAATTTGCATCAATTCCTAGAAATTACCATATGCAGATTTTATGGAAATTTATATTTATTTATTTATTTATTTATTTATTTATTTATTTCATTTTTATACCGCCCAATAGCAGAAGCTCTCTGGGTGGTTCACAAAGCTCTCTGGGCGGTTGTATCTGTTGTATTCCTCTTTTTTGTTGATGCATTTCTTTTCTTTTTAGGAAAAAAAATACTGTTATGACCCATGACCACCACAGCAGCCGTTTTATGAATGAGCAGTCATTTTGGGAGACTACTCGCTCAAAAATCTAAATGTTCCCTAAAAAGGTTGGGGACTCCTGAATTTAGTGGTCACTTGTTGCCGGCCAGATTCAGCTCATGAAGCCAATGTAATGGCCAAAGTAGCTACATTCCTGGTCACTGCAACAGGAGATAAAATCTCAATATTCAGCCATTCACCTTCCACTGGCCAAAGCAGAAGAATTCTAACCTACATGAGTCAGTGGACTCATTCAGTAAGAAAATTCTTATGCTCTAATAAGGGAAATCCTGGCATGTCATTTCCCCATAGACAGTGCAACCACAATGTACTTGAATTTACGATTTGGTGGGTCCCTACATTTGTCTTTGAAGTCCTGTGCTACCCTCTGGCTTTGTGATAAATCAGCTTCTCATAGTTCAATTGAGGTCAATTTTTGGTCATAAAACTGGGGCAAACCCCCTCCTTCACACATTACCTGAGGCGAAATGGTCCCTGGCCTGTAATACAAAGCCAACGTTCCACAGTTCTGCACTTGAGCATTCTCGCCCATTGCATCATTGCTGACTTGCCTATGCTCAGAGGGAAGGAGGATCCCTTCCACCAAGGAACTGCCTTATTCATCATTCAGAAGTTCTGATTAGCAAACTAGCTAAAAGTGGAGTAGATGGAACGACTATTAGGTGGATCCACAGTTGGCTACAGAATCAGACTCAAAGAGTGCTTATCAATGGTACTTTTCTCAAACTGGAGGGGAGGTAACAAGTGGGGTACCGTAAGGCTTAGTCCGGGGCCCAGAGTTCTTCAACATTTTTATTAATGATTTGGATGAGGAGGTGCAGGGAATGCTTATCAGATTTGCAGATGGCACAAAATTGGGTGGGATAGCTAATACCCTGGAAGACAGAAACAAACTTCAAAGTGATCTTGATAGGCTGGAGCGCTGGGCTGAAAACAACAGAATGAAATTTAATTGGGATAAATGCCAAGTTCTACACCGAAGAAAAAGAAACCAAATGCACCATTACAAGATGGAGGATACTTGGCTCAGCAACACTGCAAGCGAGAAGGATCTTGGAATTATTGTAGATCACTAGCTGAATATGAGCCATCAGAGTGATGTGGCTGCAAAAATAAGCAAATGCTACATTGGGCTGCATTAATAGAAGTATAACTTCCAAATTGTGTGAAGTACTGATTCCCCTCTATTTGGCACTGGTTAGGCCTCAACTTGAGTATTGCATCCAGTTCTGGGCACCACACTTCAAGAAGGATGCATACAAGCTGGAGGGGGTTCATATGAGGGCAACAAGGATGATCAGGGGTCTGGAAACAATGCCCTATGAGGAGAGACTGAAAGAATTGGGCATGTTTATACTGGAGAAGAGAAGATTGAGGGGAGAATCATAGAAACATAGAATAGCAGAGTTGGAAGGGGCCTTCAAGGCCATCGAGTCCAACCCCCTGCTCAATGCAGGAATCCACCCTAAAGCATCCCTGACAGATGGTTGTCCAGCTTCCTCTTGAATGCCTCTAGTGTGGGAGAGCCCACAACCTCCCTAGGTAACTAATTCCATTGTTGTACTGCTCTAACAGTCAGGAAGTTTTTCCTGATGTCCAGCTGGAATCTGGCTTCCTTTAACTTGAGCCCGTTATTCCGTGTCCTGCACTCTGGGAGGATCGAGAAGTGATCCTGACCCTCCTCTGTGTGACAACCTTTTAAGTATTTGAAGAGTGCTGTCATATCTCCCCTTAATCTTCTCTTCTCCAGGCTAAACATGCCCAGTTCTTTCAGTCTCTCTTCATAGGGCTTTGTTTCCAGACCCCTGATCATCCTGGTTGCCCTCCTCTGAAATGATAGCACTCTTCGAATACTTGGAAGGTTGTCACACAGGAGGGCCAGGATCTCTTCTCGATCATCCCAGAGTGAAGGACACAGACTAAAGGAGCCCTTTATAAACTAGTTTCCTGAACTCAGCAAGTGAATTAATGCATGATCACCACATCCCATGCTTTTATGCATCCATTTGCTGTGGGTTGAGTGTGTAGGCTTGTTCACATTCCTACCAGTGCACACACAGATGGACCGTTAAAAGGAAGAACAGTGGTCCTCTTGGTAGAAAAGTGGTTCTGTTGCTAGAAGCTAGCAGGAATCAGGCAACAAGTAAAGATGGATGAAAAAGTCCAATAGGATTGGGCAGAACATAAGAACCCTGCTGGATCAGACCAAGGGTCCATCTAGTCCAGCATGGTGTTGATACAGTGGCCACACAGCTGTTCTATGGGAAACCCACAATAAGTAGGACATGAGATCACCGTGTACTGGTGTACATAGGCTTACTGCCTGTGATACTGGAAATAGCATATAGCCATCAGGACTAGTAACCATTGATAGCCTTCTCCTCAATAAATTTGTCCAATCCCCCTTTAAAGCCATCCGAATCGATGACCATCACTAATCACTACATCTTGTAGAAGTAAATCCCATAGTTTAATTATGTGTCCTGAATCTCCCACCAAACAACTTCATGGGATAACCGCAGAGGAATGAAGTGCAGCCATCTCTTGAGCCAAGTGTTAAGGCTGGAGTACACATTTGGCCTGGAGGCCTCCCAATGTATTGGGACTACATAGCAATGGCCAGGCTGGCTTGGGGATGATAGGAGCTGTTGTCCAACACATTGGGAAGGCACCAGGTTGGGGAAGCCCAATTTAGACTTGTTCAATAACAGTGACTGATATCCTTCACCGAGGTCATGTTTGGAAGTATTCAAGGTAGCAATGCAGTATGGGGGGAAAAAAAGCAGCTCCCACCAAATGCTTTTCTTAAAATAATTTATTATCAATAATCTTAGCACTGTGTACATCATGGAATGTAAAAATAGATATTAATACATTATTAAATATAAATAAGCCCACAGTTCATAATTTAATTCTAAATCGAGTGAGTTTGCTTTCCCACACTATCTTCTTCCCCATCTCTTTTCCTCTTACATCATGTCTTTTAGATGTCAAGCTTGCAAACAGGGAGTCTTGCTCCTGATTGTCATAACCTACTCCGGGAGCCTTTGGTGCTGAAGAGCAGAGGATATATGAAGCCTTAAAATAAATAAATGCTTCAGTCCCATTGAAGGCAGTGAAACACCGAGTGTGACTATCTCTGGACAGGGGGTCACAACAAACGTGACTTCCTTCCTGTGTATGTGCAGCAACAATTCAAACACCCAACCAAGACCAGCAGGCTGAGATAAATTACCATTGAAGAAATGGAAATATTACCAGAATATTAAAAGCACAAAATTGGCCTGCTTGATAACAGTAGCACAGAATACAGTGTAGAGGAAGACATGGTTCTAGAGACTGGCATCCTGCAGTGGACTATAATAAGTGCACAATTACAAGTAGTGTACAAAAAGTGTTGTTTCTTTCTTTTTCTAAGTAGAGGCTGTGCCCACAGCCTCGCAATTTAATTGCGAGGCAGACAAGCAAAAGGAACAGACAGTACTGACTAGGATAGGACAGTTAACTTGAAATCAATCCCATGCTTGAAGCATGTTTAGATGGGGGAAAAATCCTGTAACTCCCAGCATGCCCTAGCATGGGAGGCTGTGGAATGCTGGAAATTATACAAAGAGGACCATCCCTCCATCTTAAACGCTTTGGGCAGAGCCTAGAAGTTATGCTGGATCAGCTGCTCTTACACTATTGCTGTGTAATAGTGTTTTACCCACATCCTCTGTGTCAGGCCACAGCTAGACCTAAGGTTTATCCTGGGATCATCCCAGGTTCGCCCCTGCCTGAGCACTGGCTCCCCTGTGTGTCACCTAGATGAACAGGTTTGACCCCTGGACGATCCAGGGATAACATTTAGGTCTAGCTATGGCCTTACATAGGCTTCTTTTTCCAGCTTTTTTTAAAAAAGCTTTTTGACCTACAAAGAAACTTTGCACCAACTACCAAAGTAAGAGAACCAGTTAGTTTTAAAGCTGAGAGCAAGCAGCATACTGATGTGAGTACCATAACAGTCAGCACATATTTCTTGAGCAATATGAAATGTTTAAATGTACACAGTAAAGGGAGAATGTTGCATTTTTCAAGTAATCAACTAAGTAGAAAGACCATGATCTACCTTAAACCCTTCTAACCATATTAACAACACCCTTATAACAGAAATGTAGTGTGAAGGTCCCAACATTGAAATTACCTTTGCATATATAAAGTGCTGTGTTAAGAGATCTAGATTTCAAGCGACACTGAAACTCAGAAACAGTTAATGCCTAGATTGAATTTAGAACTCACACACTTAGGGGAAAATAATTGTGAATGGATTTTAGTGGTGTTCTACCGTGCCTTTTCGTAGCCTCTCCACAGCTAATCAAGATGATGCATTTTATCAATTTCCATGAAACAGAGAACAAATTAAGGAAGCTGCAAACCTTGAAGGATGGATTTCATTATTTGAATTCTTGCCAATCTTTACTTTTCTCCAAGTGGCTAATTTTCGAACATACATCTGTTTTAGTTAAAAAGAACTCTTCAATCCTAACTTTGGCTTGGATCAATTGAATAATAAATTGTAAGTGTTTACCTTCCGATCATATATATTGGGCTACCCTACAGAAATGCACTAAGAAACTTGTCATTGAAAAGCATATTGATTCAGCCAGAGTACTAGCTCCTATTCATTTAAATAGGAATTGTGTGGGAACCACATCCTATAAAGCCACAGGACAAGATTTTGTTTTTGTAACCAGGTAGAGACTACTCATGAAATAAAGGAAGATCAGCCCATTTTCAAAATCTTGTGCTTAGCCACACAAAAAAGCTAGTGAAAATTCATTTCCCATTTCCCAACTTTTAGTCAACACAAGAGCCCAATTTAAGTAATTTTGCATTCTATCAAGTTCCATGCCAATGCAGCTAATTTTAACTAGATCGTAGCTATCCTTTTCGTCTCCCATTTATTTCGTAGGGTAGTACTAAAATTATTTCTGCAGAGGGGCAGGTTTTGAGAATACAGATTTCTTGTGTTAGTTTTGTTTCCCCCCAAAAATATTGTCAGGCTTTGAGTGGGTGGCACTTAACCCGGTTCCATGTTAGTGTTTGCATTCAAGTTTAAGCAGCAAATTTAATGCCTTTTATCCATTTTGGAAAAGATATTTCCGGTACAAAAGATATAATTAAAAACCAGGTATCCAGATCTGCAACACCAAGCAGAACTCCTTTAAGTCCCCATCTTGGATTAGATGCCAAGGCACAGACAAGTCCATAGAGTTCTGTTTGAAGTATAAATATCAATATTAAAATAGATAAATTAAATAAATAAACGTGAACAGCTTTTTTCTAAAGTTCAGCAGACCGCTCTTTCAGTAGTACAGCTGGGCTGATCTCATCTATCGACGTGCTGGGGTTGCTGATGTTATTTGTCAGTATTGTTTCCGGGTTCAAGACGTGGAAAGCTGTGAGGGGACAACCCTTCACATTGTTGCAGATGAGGCCTTGGATGGAGGCTGTGTTCACAATGTCAAAGCCCACTTTGCCTCCAAAAGTGCTGGGCTTCCAATACTCGGGGGAGCAGATCGGGTTTCCCATGAGACCTTTTAAGGAGAATGGTGCCCCAAGTTCTATCATAGTCTCACCAAAGATGGCTCCAGGACGTGGCTTTTCTAGAAGAAGGCCTGGATACAGCTCCATAGCTTCAATATCTCCATACAGCTCTTCAAGTTCTGCAGACATCTCTTTTTCTCCTGTTAGAAAAAAGGTAAAGAGTCATAAGTTAGGAAACCTCCGATACCTGAAAAACACATCTTGATCCTTCACTATCCCAGTTTCTTCCAAGCTTGGAAGTCAGTAGGTGTTTTTTCTATCATTAGCTTCTCAGATAAGAAAAGGAACTGCTTTATGCTTAATCAGGCCAGGATAAAACAGAGAGAGAGAGACTGACAGACCCCCCATCTTCCTTTCTGTTACAGCTGCCTGGAGAGGAGGAAAAGAGGAGGAGATGGAACTTGACAATTGCGGTGAAATAGCACATCGCAGGAAAAGCCAAGCCAAGAAAGAATCAAGGCACAAGTCTACGGACATCTTTGCACAGGGAGTTATACAAGCAACACAGCCGTTTCCTCCGCCGCTCAGAAGTTCTACCCACTTGCCAATGAAGCCACAGCACCTGGCTTCATCCTTCCAATAGATACTGCAATTCCCCTTTTGAGCTCATCGCTACACTTGGGCAGGCTAGGGTCTCACAGACTTTGCAATGATAGTTGCAGTCCTTCTGCCAAGAATCTTAACTAAGTCACCAGCAAAAGGCAAAACCTTTCTCAAGAAGTCATAATTTTCTTATTGATGTTTCAAACGAAGTGGTTTATCTAAAAATGAATATTTTGAATATGTATCTTATCCTTCATAAGCCCCTTTGGAGGCTTTTTGGATGAAAGGCAGCATGGAATGGAACTGAACTGAACCCAACCCAACCCATGGGAGCATCTACTTCTTTGCTGTGTATTTGGACCGGCTGTGGTTCCTCAAGGTCTTTCCCAGATCTGCTCCTTGCAATCCCTTAATTGGAGATGCCAAGAATTGGAGCTGGGACCTTCCACATGCAAAGGATCATGTCTACCTCTGAGCTAGACAACCCTGCCTGCAAAGAGAAGCTGCTCCCTTACATGAAGGAAAAGGAAAGTCTCACCTGTAAGTTGTTCGAATGACTGAAAAGGCTTCAAGAGAAAGTGCCTCCGGTACTGATTCAAAGATCGGTATCTCATCTGTCGGCTATGTTCAATGGAGGCTTTTGCTACTTTCAGCACTGAAGCAGGTATATTCCTACCCCCCGAGACCTGTTTTTGAAGAAATGGGAACGACATGAGAAATTGAATGGTGATTCAGTACAGCATATTTTAACCCTTTTAATTTAATTTTATTTATTTATTACATTTATATCCCGCCTTTTTTCCTCCAAGGAACCCAAGGCGGTGTGTACATAATCCTCCTCTCCATGTTATCCTCACAACAACAACCCTGTGAGGTAGGTTGGGCTGAGAGAGTCTGTGACTGGTGGGTTTCCATGGCCGAGTGGGGACTAGAACCCGGATCTCCCAGACTCCCCGTCTGACACTTTAGCCACTACACCACACTGTCTCTAATGCTAGGCTATCTCCAGTTGTTGCCACCTTAGTCCCAAAAGAGAAAGGGAGAGTCAGGAAACGCAACATAGCTTATTGTTTGAGTTCCCCATATCTCTTCATCTGGCAGAATAGAAAGAGATTATAATTTCTGATGCAGAATATAAAGAGAACTGCATTAGCCTAGGTTGACTTTAGAGATTTTCGTAAATTTTCACATCAAGGTCTAGTTTTCAGAGAAAGAAAACACTAGGGAGAAGGCTAAGACAGAATTAGTTTTCTATATGAAGGTTTTTTTGTTTTGTTTGGAAGGAGTATTCCATCACATGATCCCCTCATCTACAATCTCAAGTGGTATAACCCAAACACAGGTCTACCACCTCTGTGATAGAGGCAAACCGTTACTGATAACGTTAAACAACTGTGTGCTTGCAATCATTATACCACTTTGGCCATAGCTAGACCTAAGGTTTATCCCAGGATTGTCCAGAGGTCAAACCTGTTCATCTAAGTGCCACACAGGGCATCCAGTGCTTAGGCAGGGACGAACCCAGGATGATCCTGGGATAAACCTTAGGTCTAGCTATGGCCACTGTCTCTGTCTGACTGGGAGTGATGGGATTTGCAGTCGTGCACAACTGGATGACACCAGGTTGGGAAAGACTGCTCTAGAGAGTTGAGAGAAAAGTAGCCTTACCCTTCCAGCCCTTTGGTTGGAGAAAGATTGTACCATGTGGGACAGGCCATGGTTCAACATGATGGAGTTGTTGTAGATGAACTGCTGATGAGTATACTCTTGGTCCTGGATTTGAAAAGTATCAGGCAGAAGAGGATGCCAGTGGTAGAGTGTGTTAAACTCAGCTGCTATTCTGTTCTGATACTGGAATCTTTGGTTGAAGAGAAGCTCCGGATCAAACTTCAGCTTGAAGTGGTAGCCGCTTAAGTGCTGCACATAATCTTCAATCACAATCTTGATTGTCTCACCTGTTTTTTTAAAAAGAAATGTACAATAGTCAGTCTTTGTTTTGCTTCCTAAACAATACCAAATATATAACTCTGCTACTCCAAATTGGCTTGTTCAAGTGGGCAAACTAAAATGGAAACCATCCCTTGTGAAACTGTACAATGCCCATTAAAAATCACATCTAAACAGTGCCAGATTTAGGACCAAGCCAAATAAGCCATGGCTTAGGGCCTCCTATCATGGGGGGCCTCTACATATGTTGGAGATAACTAAGATGTAAGATAACCAAGATGAAATCACTTTGACTTAAATATGTTGGAAAGTCTGGGGTGACTTACAGCAGAGTTGCCTTATATAGAGAAAGCGTGGCAAGACAAGTGTTTAGCAATGGAGGCAATGAGCACAGACTACAGCGAGTTTAAAAGAAGTTCAGATCAACTTACTTCATTAGTGCTTTTACACACTGTTTGACTACAAACACCCCCTAATGGTGGGTGGAACCCTTTCACCACCCTTCCTATTTCTCTTTAATTTTTATAGTATGAGGCCTCTGAATCTTGATATGACAGTGCATCAGCATGTCATAACCTGGCCCTGCATCTAAGAATACAAGAACAGCCTTGCTGGATCATACTGATGACACATCTTTTCTAACATAACATTTCCACCAAGGGCTAATCAAATGCCCCTGGGAAGCTCAGAGCCAGAACACAAGGGCAACATCTGTACTTCAGTAGCTTGGCTTCAGTGCCTGCTAATTTAAGGTATACTAACCCCTTATATGGAGATTTTATTTAGCCATCATGGCTGATGGGTCTATCTCCCATGAAGTGGGTGCCCTTCAACTCCCATCTGCGTTTGTGAGTGTGCGTGTTTGTTAATTATGTCCATTTGTCAAGTTTACCTATCAAAATGAGCCTGGCAGTTTGGAACAGCTGCTCATCATCCCATTCCGGATGCTCTCCCTTAAGAATGTCACAGACCCGGTTGTGTTCCCGGAGCCATATTGTAGCATACATCATCAACCCTGGAACCAAGCCAAAGACCTCCTGTCCTACAGAAAATTTCAGGTGCTCCGGGAGATGGGGCGGATACATCATTTCGGCTTGAGTTTCTTCAACTGTGGGTGGATACATCTCTCCATCAATCATCTGTAATTAAAACAATACGTGAGAATTGCAACACAGAACAAAAGTCTATGATACTGGATGTCAGCCTCAGGTCTCAATCTAATGCAAAGGTAGTGTGTTTAAGCTTAAGCTTGTCAGTTTCAATGGCATGTAAGTTTCATGTTGGACTGATTCTAGATGCACATTTGATTCAGGTGCACATTTACTACTATGTCACTGTTATCTATCTAGTACAGACAGGGTGCCAAATGCCATTACAAAAAATAGTCCCTGTTTACATCACAGGGAACGTTCAAGCATATCTTCTCAAGGAATGTTCAAAGTATCCAAACCAACCTGAAATTTTAGTTTCCCATCCTTAAGGTGTCTCAGTTTCAGCTGCCTTTCCAAAGTCTCTCCATAGACATGGCTTAGATCAACCTGTTAAGAAGGAGAAAGGAACGTATAAGTAACATTAGATAGATCTAACTTCTTGTGAAGGTTGGTAGGTTGAGATGGAGCTCTTGAAGAATAGATAGAACATCCCTAAAATATTGGCGTCAGACAGAGAAAGCGAACGTACTATAGATTGATCCTCTCCCGGTAATATTCCAAAACAGCATAAAGTACAGTGGAAGGGAGAGTTCCCTTCGCTCATTCAAGTCAATGGGAATCCAATAGTCCAATTCTCCCAAATAAAGTATCTGGGAACAATTCAGCTGAACTTAAGACACTTTGAAACCATGAAGTGTTAAAATTTTTGGCAGGATTAGGCCTTTAAATAGTTCAGGTAGTCAGCTATCCTTAGAAATGTGGCTTCAGTTTCCTTGCCCTCATAAAAAGCAGGATGTCGTTCCTCAGACAATCCTACTCATATATTTAATTTGGAGATCAAAGCTCCTTGGAGTCTTTACCTGCCAGAGACTTTTTAGGGTGAGGGAGAAAACACTCTATAAGAGGCTTTAAAAGCAAGAGCCCTTGTTAAAAACCAGAATTGCAGTGGCATGAAACCCCACCCCCCGACATGTCTTCTTCAGAAACTGCATGCTGTTGACAAAGCCAGATTTAAATAAAACAAGGGTTGCTTCTTTGGAATGAAAGATACAGAAGTCAGAAAAATTATCCCAGTGTATTGAGTAGATTAGGAGCTGAAATGCTAAGCTACTTATTTAGGGAATGACCTAATGAAGAAACATGCCTCCCCCACCAAGGAGAGCAGAGACTCCAAGGATAATGGGATCAAGGGTTTTTTTGCGGTTATTTCAGAGAGACATGTTGTACAATATGCCTATCACAATGTTTATGCAACTCCCTCTCACCACAGGAATTGATAATGTTTTGCTCATTACAACTAACCAGGCTAAGTCAGCCTTCCCTCCAGATGTTGGACCCCCGATGAGTTGGACTCCAACTCCCATAATCTCCCATCCAGCATAGCTAAGTCTCCTTAAAGTCTTACCCCGTGCCCAAGACCTCTGGTGAAGGCTGGCCCTTTATGGTGATCTGTCTTGAAGAACTGGTGGGTGAAATGCTGGGCAAAGAAGGTGAACATCATATTCGTGCCTTGAGGGTCAGGAATGAATTTTCTCCGCAGCAGGAATTTCTCTGCAAGGATCTTGGAGTTGGGAAGCTCTTTTTTACCTATAAAAAAGGAGGAAAAAAACATTACAGCAATGTAGCATAGAATGTTGATAGCTCCCTTAGAGTTAGAGTAATGATACTATGGCCATAGCTAGACCTAAGGTTTATCCCTGGATTGTCCAGGGGTCAAACCTGTTCATCTAGGTGACACACAGGGGATCCAGCGCTCAGGCAGGGGCGAACCGTGGATGATCCCAGGATAAACCTTAGGTCTAGCTGTGGCCTATGTCGCACTAGATCTCTCTTGGTTTAAAATAGGTATTAGTTTGGTTGCCAAGATATATTTATTTATATCTATCTGTCTATCTTTCTATCTATCTTGCTGGCAGATTGACAGCCAATTCTGTTGGATTGTATGAACTAAATAAAGCAAAACCTTTCTGTCATAGGAAGCGCGCACTTAATAGTTTGCGTTTCCCCCTTCAAAAGTTTTTGACATTTATTCCTTACATTCCTAGACTGCCCAATAGCCAAAGCTCTCAGAATACTTCACAGAAAGTAAAACCCTAAAATACAACATGATAAAACATAATATAAAACCTTTGCAAGTTGAAGAACTATATAAGCCTGAGACAAAAACTGGCAGCAGGGAAAGATATAAAAACAGACTCCCTCCACCGTCTAAACATGCATAGGATTGCACCCTTAAAAACAAAACTGAAGGACAAAAAAGACTGGGATTTTTTAGCCCCGTTCAGGTTAATAATTGCCTTGCATCTCTCCCCACCACCACTGAGGGAGAACATCCATACAAGGGACCTTGGTGCACATGACTAGGTTTTCCTGCTGCAATTTGGAACGCTGATCATGGCTTCAGACTCACAGGATTTATCATGTGAGCACAGCTTTGCTTCACATTTGGGAACACCCCCCTTCCTTTTCATCCACACATGTGTATCCCTCCTTACCTTTCACACCCGTTGGAGTGGGGCAGTCATGTTCTACTGGTGGCAGACTTCTAGTATAATAGGAGAGATTGGAATAGGCTTCCCAACTTTTGTAACTATATTGGCTATTATATGTCGGCGGGCTCTCAATTAAGTGGGATCTTGCTAAAAAAAGGGAAGGAAAGGAAAGAAGAAAGTGATTAGGTTAATGCTAAACAATTCATGACCAAGCAGCTACATATCGGAATAAATAAATATTTTCTGAAACAACAATATGCAGTCTGACTTCAAGGTAGATTACATTCACATGTTACATATTTACTGTTAGTATAATCCTGCATTAGGCCTGAATCAAGATTCAATCTCAGCTCCCTGGGTGGCTTTAGGCAAGGCATTTACTCAGTCTCACCATCTGTAAAATGGGATGTAGTAGTAGATTCCTTCACATGACTGTAGGCTGTGCTCTCTAAGCAGAACTTACGAATTATTATGAGCAATTATCCTGATTCTGGAGAGTTTTTCAAGGAAAAACCTATTGGTTAGCCACCAAGCACTCCCCACTTATATCCCTTTATTACAGGCAAGGTATTTAAAAAACAACTTGAACTAGCATTTAGTTAGAAAGCTTTGTAGAAAGGCAATATATAACATTTTTAATAAACAATTGAATAATTCATTAATACTGTATTAGACTGTATTTGTGCTATCATAAATGACACAAATCATTCAAACTGCTGAGATAAATATTTATCTCTAAGATTAAGGCAGCAATCCTATACCCACATACCTGGGAGTAAGCCCCATTGAACTAAATGGCACTTGTTTCCAAGTAGAAAGGTATGGGATTGCACTGTAGGAGTAGTAGAAGGGATGGGGAGACTTACACATTAGTATGTATCTCATGATGTAACTGTGGATATATGGAATGTTATTGATGATATTCCAGACTACTTTGAAATTAGTGAGTATGTAGTGAACTGTGTCCGGAGCAGGCTTCAGTTTTAGTCTCAACCAAGTAAAAAATTCCGCTGTATGGAAACATTAAGAAATAAATGCATTAAATGCCAATGTTAGAAATAGGTTCAGTTCAGACAACACCTTAGTCAATGCAGTGTGTGAGAACTCCACTCAACGGTTGAGTTTTTATGTGGTACTCCCAACACAACATGTTCTAACTCCACTGTTGTGTGACTGTGGGCTACCGTGGAGTTGAGTAAAATCCACTGTGACATTTGATTGACAGTTCCTCCACCCTCTCCCCTCCCCTCCCCCTCCCCCGGTCCTCCCAATGGTATCCCATCAGCCATTGCTGGAAAAAAACAACAATCCCAGTGGCTCTCCTAGAGGGGCATTCCCTCCTTTCACCACTCTTGCCAGGGAACTCTCTAGCCAGTGGGAAAAGTCAACTCAACACTATGGAAAACTCCACCGAGCTCGCCACACAACACACCATGAAATGCTTGTGCAGGAAGTCTCCTCTGCACAGTGTGGATATTCTGCGTGGAGTATTTCCCCCAAAAAACCACTCCACTGTTGTGTGGAGTTTTCCCACCAGACAACACATTTCTCAATGGTGGTGTAAAACTCCACTGTGGAGTTCTAAAACCACCATTGACTAACATGCTGTCTGAATTGAGCCATAGAGGAAATTGCCTTACACCAAATCAGGCCATCGATCTATCCAGGGCCAAATCTACACCTTGTGTCATATCATTATGATCCCATCATGGCAATGCTATATCCCTCAGTGCTGTATTTTGAAAAACATGAGCTCAAGGCCACTGTTTCATTGGGCTGTCCGATGATTTGGCCCTGGGGTCAAAGTGTCCTTGATCTTGATTGTCCGAAGGAAATACATCAAGTATAGAGGCAAGTACAGATATTCTCAACTGTTCCATAACATTCCACAGATGACCAGCAATCTACACTGACTGGCCCTGGTCCTCCATCCAGAGATGTGTCTTCCCAGCCCTACCTGGAAATGCTAGGAATCTGAACATGGGAAGCTATGGCACTTCTTCCAAGTGTGAGTTAAGCAAGTATAACTTCCTGAAATACATACGTGTCATGCAGTTTTCTCCAGTGTAGCCAGTCCGTGTACAGTCACACTCATAACGATCAAAACCTGCTGACATGCACACTCCTCTGTTTTGGCATGGGTTTGAGCAGCAAGGATTCGCTAAAAGGGAACATAGAGATATGCTGTAAGCCATGAGTACTGTCATTAAAATGTAATTTGTAAAGATCTTTTTTGCTCTGCTTTTATTTTATTCTATTTGTTTACTGATCTGAAATCTTGGGATAGGGAGTGGTATATAAATATTGTAAATAAATAAATAAAATCAAGACCTATAGACCAGTGCTCAACCTTTAGATTGATTGCCACTTGAGATCACATTTGTTGCTGCCTACTGCATGCACCATCATAGTAAGCATACGATGGCTACCACAGGTAATTCTTTTGTTAGTGGAATTGTTTTGTAGGCCTTTCTTTTTTCCACCTCAACCCTTAAGAGTTCTCCCCATCAGGTTAGTGGGGGTGATGGAACACAAGAGAGAGAGAGAGAGAGAGAAAGAGAGAGAGGTGGATGGAGTATGCAGAGCTATTTTCTCTAAGTCTACCCACTGCATGGAATTGTAGCCTTAAAAAGGAGAAACAGATGAAGGCCATAGACATCCAAGGTATCAAACATTTAAAACCTCTAGTTTCTCCCTGACTTCCCCCCCACCCCTCCACGAAATAGATAGGCTTTCCTTCCTAAACGAGAGGGAACATTTCAGTAGACTAAAATACATGAGAGTACACGTAATAGAGGGTGTGGCAATTTGTCGCTGCACTCTCTCATATTGGATATATAGTTCCCGTTTTGCTTGTACAAAGTTAAGACACAGTCAGATAATTTTAGATCCTGGATTTACAGGCATTTATGAAAAGAAATTTCATAATAAAGCTTTCTTCATCCTGCATTACCTTCTTGTATTACCCACCTAACCTGCCCAACTCCTTAAAATTTTGCAGACAGCTATCTCAGGCACCCCCCTGCCTACAGAGTTTTAGAACATAAACCTCTCACATTATTATTATTATTATTATTTTCCAAGCACCTTCAGAATTTAAATTCTGAATGCATTCCAAAAGGAAGAGGAAAAAATCCAAAGCACAATCAAAAGCATAAAAATAAATAAATAAATCCCAAGGAACATCAGAAACAGCCATATATGCGTATTTAACACCACCATCTCAGGCTTTTTCACACACACACACACACACACACCCCGAGTCCAACGGGGACTTCTTCCTCCCAGGTAAGCAGGGATGGAACCGTGTAGCCCAAGGAAAGCACCCGCTGGCTTTTTGCAGCTGGTCAAGACCGAGGCCAAGACAGGCGGCAGGTGAGCAGCAGCAGCACTAACCTGCACGGCTGAGCGCGAAGAGCGCGATCAAAAGCACGCCGCGCACCACGGTGCGGGCGGAAGGCAGCGGGCTCAGCATCCGGGCGTTCAACCTCAAGTGCGCGCTTGTTGCGTTGCGTGCCGTGTTGCGCCGCCTCGTGTCTGCTGATAAGTCGGCGTGCAGCTTCCAGCCGGTTCTGCCTTGTGATCCCCGCTGGGTCTCTGCCTTTATGGAGCGGCCTGTGGAGCAGCCCGTGAGTCACGATTTACGCAAGGAAACAGGGTCCGCCCATGACGGCCGTTTCCCAGCCGAGCGGTCCTTTTGCGGGCTCGCCACAACTTTTCCTGTCGGGGAAGCACCTTTGCTTCCTGCGGCCCGAGAGTGGGGCGCGGGTGAAGCTCGCTTTGCACCCCGATAAAGAGCGGCGGGTGCTTCGCGTTAGAGCTGCGATCCTCACAATAATTTGGGAGTGACTCCCCTTTTGAACGCACGGGAGGGGGGCTTACTTGTGAGTAGACACGGCTAGGGTTGCACGTTCGCTCATGCGGGGCGCAGCAGTTGGCTGATGGCTGAGGATCGTGCAAGCAGTGGAGGTCGGTGGCTCCGATTTCGGTGGGGCTTTAAACCCGCTCTGGGTTTCACCCAGAACCCTAAAAGAGCCGGAACTGTTTTGCGAGAATAGCGTTCAGACCCTTGGATACTTCATTTAGAGGCCTGGCTGGTTCTAACTGAAACCCGGAATGGATTCACAGCCCCACCGAAATCGGAGCCACCAGCCTCGCAGGCCTGTCGCGGAGATCCGGGCATAAGAATATGTTTAGCTTATAGATTTTATATAAGCTTATATATTTTAAACGTTGCCGAGAGGCAATCCTGAAATCCCTTTCTCTGCCCACTCTATCTGGCACCCATTACAGGTGCTTCCTCTCCCCGACCCCTTTCTGACGGCTTTCCCTTCCTTCTTTATGGTATTCATACACGCTTGATCAGGGAAACTATTCTCTATTCTTAACTAATATTCTTCTTCACTTTCTTGACTCTGAAATGTCTCTGATTATTTTTCTTCCCAAAACAAAAAGACAAAAACAAAAAATCCTCAAATAAAACATCAGCGTTCATTGGCTTTTTCTGTTACTATTTTCTATTCCTCAAGTTTGATTCACAAACCAGCTCCCTATGCAGGAGTCTGACATCGTCATCATCAAGCATTTAATATGTTCTGAGTGTTTCACCCTCAAATTCACTGTCATTAGTAGGAATCCAAAAAACAACCCTGCAAGGTAGACCAATATTATTAGCCCCATATAGCAGATATCTTTCCTCTATTGTATCTTCTCTTTGTTTGTTACATTTGGATCTTTCTCCAAGAGCCAAATGAATTATACGTGATAGGACAGCATTTGTATTTATTGATGTACCTGCCTCATTTATTCAATTATTAGTAGTATTACATTTATATCGCACCCTTTTTCCTCTTGCTAGGAACCCAAAGCAGCTTACATAATCCTCTCTATTTTATCCTCACGTCAACCCTGTGAGGTAGGTTAGGCTGAGAGTCAGTGATTGGCCCAAAGTCACCCAGCATGTGTGTGTGCCGACACGTGTGGATAGCAGAGCAACCTGTGTAGGCTTACTTAGAAGTAATTCCCACTGAGTTCCATGTAAGTGTGCATAGGAGTGCAACCTTAAATGGGTATTTTAAAAATGTAATAATAATGTAAAAATGTAATAATAAATAAATAAATAATTTTTGTTGTGCTTTTGTGGGGACAAATATGTCGATTGGCTTTGGAGTTCTGACTCTTCTTCTGCTTGTACTCAGTTTCCTGGATGAATTAGTGGTCTTTTGACTAGCCACACCCCTTTGGAAGCCATTGTGGAACTAGCCACATCCTCCATGGGACCCATTTTGAGGAAGTGACCATAGCAATTTCTCAAATTCTCAAACATGCCCACTGGGCCAAAAAGGTTGGGGGCATCTGAATTAACTCTACAAAAGACCTGCTCTTGGTGGAGATGAAAACTGCTAGAACTGGTTTGTTGATATGGATCAACACAGTTGCTGGAATTTTTGGACTCACCTTGGGTTGTGGCACGGGGAGCTATCATGACGAGTGTCTGCGTTTCAAATGTTACTGAATGGTTTACTCTATTGAATTTGCCATAGACAAATTCACAGGACTGTAAAGAGTTTAAACCACCCTGTCTTTAGTATGACGAATACAATAAGAGAGTGCTACAGTGAAGTGGACCTTGGCCTGATTCAAATACTGCTGTGTGTGGTGGAGTGGTTGCATCCTCTTAGATGCTCCTAGGATGTCAGGGCATGTACGCACTTTTTCCTCCCCTGTTTGAAGGGAAGTATCATGCGAATGGGATGGCCATGCTTACAGACCTCCATGTGAAATCTAATTTTGCACAGCTTTTGCACTGGAGCACTTTGCTTCTAGTAAAATCTACATTGGGGCATTGCTTGGGTGGAGTTTATTCTTTCCGTAGGAGAGAATGTGGAAGAGAAACTTGAAATTTGCCCGAAAGACTCAATAACCTGTTTCATCATTTCCTCCACAGTTGGACTGCTTTATTAGAAGTTCAGTCTAACCGGAATGAACAGTCGTACTTCAAACTAAATGTAATTTAAGATTGAATGTTGTGAGTGTTCAAGAGATTTTTTTTCCTGCAGCACAAACTCATGTACTGTATGTCTCCTCAGAAGTAAGGCCCATCAAGTTCATTTGGGATTACCTCCCTATTGAGTGGAGAGAGGGTTGCAGTGTCTCATGCCTAGAGTTTGTCACAAAATCACTAGAGACTAATATCACATCAACAAAGCGTCACTGATATTCAGCACATGCTGAAGAGTAAAGCAGTCAGGTGGTGGTGGAGCAGGATTGGGGAACTTGTGGCCCTCCATATGTTTTGGCCTAAGATTGTCATCAGTCCAAGCCAGTGGAGAAAGTGGATAGGGAGACATTTCTCTCTCTCTCTCATAATACTAGAACCCAGGGTCATCCAATAAAGCTGATTGGGGGGAGATTCAGGATAGACAAAAAGAAGGACTTCTTCATGCAGTGTAGTTGTTCAACTAGGGAATGTGTTACCACAAGATGTAGTGATGGCCACCAATTTGGATGGCTTTAAAGCAGGGTTGGATAAATTCCTGGAGGAGAAGGCTATCAATGGCTACTAGTCCTGATGGCTATGTGCTACCTCCACTGTCAGAGGTAGTATGCTTATGCACACCAGTTGCTGAGAAGCACAAGTGGGAGGGTGGTGTTGCACCCTTGTCCTGCTTGTGGGTTTCCCATGGGCAGCTCGTTGGCCACCATGTGAACAGAATGCTGCACTAGATGGACCCTTGGTCTGATCCAGCGCAGCTCTTCTTATGTTCTTATGTGAGAGATGATGGGAGCTGTAGGCCAAAGCATCTGAAAAGCCGCAATTTGCCTACCCCTGTGGTAGAGATACACATTCAACAGCAGTAAGGGATATCTTCCCTACCATGGTTGGTTGAAACCACTGCATGTATGCACCTAGTGTATCTAATTTACTTGCATACTTTCTCCCATCTTCTCCAGCAGGCCATCTTCTCCAGCCCAGCCAGCAGGATGTGTCCTGCTTGTGGTTCCCTGGTTGACCACTGTGTAAACAGAATGCTGGACTAGATGGAACCTTGGTCTGATCCAGCCTGGGACTTCCTATGTACAGGTACTGAAAAGACATAGATTCAATGGTGTGTACTAAGAGTGATCTCAGTTCTCTGAATGCTGGTCCTTACGTAGCCAAAACACCACCATCTGTGTACAAGTGGGGGGGGGGGGCATCAGCAGCCTCAGAGGGAAACCCAAGGTTTGTAGAAGTACAAAAGTTCTTTAGGATAGGGGGTGCAGAACCTCAGGGCGAAGGGCTAAATTTGGCCCATGTCGGGTACCAATCCCACTTTCAGGGGGATGGCCAAGCTCCCTTGCTGCAGCCCCTCTCCCATGACTACCAATCATTTGGTGGTTTCCAGCTTTTGTGCAGTGTTTTTTCCTCATCCTAAAGGCATTAAAAGCTCTCCTTAGGCTTAGTTACTGGCAGTAAGAGCTTTAAACCAAACTATGCTGGGATTTGGGGTATTTTTGGGCTCACTCCTTTCCCCCAACCACTGATTATTGGGTGGTTTCCTGGCTCTTCTGCCATTTTCTCAAGGGTTGGAATGGCTTATCTAAGGCTTAGCTACTATCAGTAAGACCTTTAAGCTAAAATATGGTGGGATCTTTTGGAGGGGATTTTTGGCCCCAGCCCCTTTCCACAGACCACCAATTTTTTGGTGGTTTCCTGTCTTTCATTGGCATGGCTTCCCCGGGGCTTAGTTATGATTATAACTTATTTTATTTCTATACCATTTCATAGCTGAAACTCTCTGGGCAGTTTGCAACAATTCATAAAAATGCAGAGCCAGTGTGGTGTAGTGGCTAAGGTGTTGGACTGGGAGTCGGGAGATCCAGGTTCTAATCCCCACTCGGCCATGGAAACCCACTGGGTGACTTTGGGCCAGTCACAGACTCTCAGCCAGTCACAGACTCTCAGCCCAACCTACCTCACAGGGTTGTTGTTGTTGTGAGGATAACATGGAGAGGAGGAGGATTATGTACGCCGCCTTGGGTTCATTTAAACAACGCAGCGCCACTGCACAGCCACTACAGGGTTAATAGAGCATAAAGAGGCCTAATCTTGTCAGCTAAAGCATGCTAAAATCTATTCACTATCTAATCTATACAAAGTCTCTTAGTAGCATTTTGGAACTCTGTGAAGTCCATATTTCTGCTCACTAACAAACTCACTACAGGAGCCCTCCATGTTGCAACATGTGGTTGCAGCTTGTGCTTGTTTTTCTGGATTCCATTGGGTCCTCCTCACATTTATATACCTCTGTGCTGATCATTTGTAAGATGATATTTCCAGAAAAAGCCCCCAAAATGTCACGTTGTCTGTGATATCCCTTACACTGGATTTGGGGCATAGCTATAATTTTGAGCATTTTGTTGTTAGTTCAGATTACAGTGGGCTATTGCGTTATTCAGGATTTTGCAAGGGCCTTCATGCAGAAGTAAGACGAGCTCTGAGTGCCATAAATTTCATTGAGTCAAGGCTAGAGATGTAAAATTTCTGGAAATTTTGAAGCCATGGAAAAAAAGAGTTTCCTCCATTTTTTTCCAGAAAACCCCCAGAAATTTTCAGAAAATTGGGGGGGAAATATGCAATATTAGGCACATTTTACAGATTGAAAGTCACTTTCGGAACATAAAATGTAATTATGTACAAGTTAGTTTGGCATAAAATTATCACATTTGGTATATTAAAACTAAAGTGTTTTCAAACAATTATTACTTTTTAATATATATATATATATATATATATATATATATATATAATTTGTAACAAATTGAGCTACAAGTCCTTGAGATGTAAGGAACACCGGAACTGTAAGGAACCTCTTTGGTTTTACCAGTTTATGAGGAGCAGGCAAAAATCAATTAAAAACACTCACAGAAGAAATTAACATCAGTAACAGAAAATTATTTATGTCTCCGCTAGACCTCCACTGTGTCAAGCAGACATTCCCATAAAAATAACTGAGAAAAAGTGGGGGCCCTGATTCAATTAATATGCATGAAATGTAATCAGGATCATTTTCTGAGCTATTGCTATCAGTTTTAGTCTCTGCTTCAATGGCAGTGCCCCCTAGAGGCAGAAATGCATCTTGCTCTTGCATTTGAGAGTTGTAGTCTCAGTTTGTAATCTAGCACTTGCTTGGCCTTGGTGCACAGAAATTGTAATAATCTGATACTGTACATGTTTTTTAGAAATCATTTGGAGAAGGAAATATATGAACACCTTGTCTTAAACATTTTATTCATCATGCTAAAATAAAACATCCCATAATCCATTTTTCTTCATTTCCCCCCATTTTTTCTGAAACAACAACAACAAAAGATTTGGCAGGAGAAAATGGGAAAAATGTTTCCCCTCCCCTGAATTTTTTTGGGTTTTTTTTTCTGGGCCTTCACATCTCTAGTAAAGGCAAAAAGAATTAATATGTGCAAGTGTTTTGCCAGGCCAACCCAAGGAATGGGATACTGTGCTCCTTCCATATCTCCTTTCAGTCCTCTCCTACCTTCAGTTCCACTGAGGGCCAAAGTACTCATTACCTTAAACCTATGTCTAGCAGCTAAGATCTGATGGGCACCAAAAAGTGCCCATCAGAAGATAAACTGAGCCTTGCACCTTGAACATGAATGGATTGGGACCTTGTGGCTGTACTGTCTTGCAACAGCAGGGCAAGCAAGATTTATTGTATCTTAGCAAATTGCCATTATACACAGTTACAGTGGGGGGAAAACGTACATTTAAAACTCTACTAATGGACCATCGAAAGTTGAATAATTTTCCATTCAGCCTTCAAACTTTACAACATGCATGTGCCAAACATTGACAAGAAATTCAAATGTTCTAAAAGACACATATTTGTCAGCGTTAGAAAGAAAGCTTTACTTCACAAGTGATGACCTTTTCTTCAACTATCTTAAGAATGGATGAATAGATTTGAATCTAAGATCATTATAGATACAGCATTCTAGTAGTACATGAATAGTATCTTCACTTGATACAGAATTGCATACTCTATCCTTAGGAACCCCCTTATGCACCCTATCTGCCGATGGGAGAACATTTAATCTTGCCTGGGTGAAGGCTTCCGTCATTTTATTGTTTGGTAAATCACCCAGATATTTTGGAAGGGGTAAATACGGAGGAATAAAAGAGGCATAGAGTGCCTCTTGAGTGGTGCATGGAAGGAAGCAGAGCCTATGCACAGAGTTCTACTTGCAAATGTCCTTCAGGGATTGCTTGCCAAGAGCAGAGCCGTTGGTGACAATGTTGATGAAGTCTGGAACCAGGAGTGGTGGTAGTGAAACCTTTCTGCCATGGCAGCAAAGAATTGACAATTTGCCATTGAAAAGCAAGGTGTCGCAGTGTTCGCACACAGGGTGAATTAAAAAGCATACTAGGGTTGCTATGGACTAGAACCTGTCACAGAAAATGAGAAAGACTTGTGGTATTGTGGGGGGTTGGGGGTTGGGAAGGGAGTGTGTGGTGCATACTATTGGGGGGAAAGATGGTGCTATAAAAAGAAGAGAAAGAATGAAGCTGTTTTAACAGAAAGGGGATTCTTTGTTCTCAAAAAAAAAATTGAATGCAATTGGAATAGAATAAAAATAGTAGTAGGACTTGAAGAAGAAGAGGAGGAGGAGGCGGCGGAGGAGGAAAATTGTATTCCAACTATAAAGAACCTATAACAGCCTGTGAATTCCGTGGCTGTTTTGCCCAAGACAGAAGTATGTGCTCCTGGTGAAGATTTGCATTCTTTACAGTGCAATCCTGCACATGTTTACTCTGAAGGAAGTTTCATTGAGTTCAAATAAGCTTAGTTGCAGGTAAGTGAGTGTAGGACTGCAGCCTAAACCTGTTGATATTAGTTGCAGGACACATGCAACAGGCACAGTCTGACTCCTACACCTGGGCTGGTTTGAGATATTGATTGATAGAAGATGGTCCAGGGCTTCACTCTCATCAAAAGGCTGACGGCTTAGCAAGGTGGGTGTGGCACCATCCAGGCAGGGATGCAAAGCTTCTTCTCTAGGGGCTGGAGGGGTAGAATTAGTGCAGTGGTGCAAAGCACTAAGTGGTGCACTTAGACTTGCAATTCACCTGCCGGTTACCATTAGCAGTAAGCATTTGATGTCTAGGCATGTTAGTAATGTGTGGAATATATAAATATTATTTTATATAAATAATATATAATAATATATAATAATTATTTTCTTTACATGTAACAGCTGGAGAATAACTAAACTTTGATTGGGTTACATTTAGCTGTAGGTATCTCTTATTTATTTATTTCAATCAATTTTTATAGCGCCGCCTCACCATTTCTGGCATCGAGGCGCTTTACAATAACATATAAAACATATATAACAATTCCATTAAAACCCTCTAACCACATTAAGACAATTCTTAATCTCTTAGTCCCTAATAATTTGTTTACAGCCTTACGTTACTGGCATATCATTGTACTTTGGCCTGCACCTGTGCTTATAAATGGAACAGAGACCTTTTTTGTGTTCATATTTCATTTTGCTCCAGTTTGCATTTAATAATGTTTGTTTAATTATACTTACACAAGTAATAGAAGGCAGTAGTTATTAAGTAGTACTATATAAGGTGCCAAGAGGCGCACAACTACTCCAAACACCAATAAAAAGTGATAATTATCAAATAACCCATTTATTTACAATTTGTAAAGATATGTAAAACAAACTGATGTGTCTCAAGGTGGTTAACAATCACGATGTTGGGTACTATAATAACCAATAATATATACCAAACATGAAAGAGTACAATTATAATACAGTCCAACAAATTTACAGACTTTTATAACACTTAGCACCTGAGACAATACCATCAGAATAATATATATACAGAAATAGGGTTTCTTCTCATTTTCTATTCTTTTCAGCATTGTCAATGCATTGAATGACAGGAATTTGCAATTAAACTTCCTGTTTACGCTGTTCCAGCTTCTTCGGACTCAACGCTATAGAGATAAGAGATTCAATACAAAATTATCACCATTAGTTCTAATCCTCTTTATAGTTAAGGACACCAGATACCTTTATGGACATAAATAAACTTCCAGCTTTGAATTGTAGTGAAAACAGTTGTTATTTGTGGAATCTGTGTATCAAGAGCTTTCCAATGAAGTCTGTTTCATGAGAATCGGTCAACAGGAAGGCAGTTAAAAAGGGATGACCAACTAACTCCCAACTTTGAAATATATGAGGTTTTATCCTGTTGTATCTATATTTTTAACTGTTGTGAATTGCCCAGAGAGCCTCAGCTATTGGGCAGTATAGAAATGCAATAAAAAAAGAAATAGTTGTTTTAGTGAAATTTTAGTTAGGGTTGTATGCTGCCTTGTGTGCCATTTTTCTTGGTGGAAAAGCAGGGTGCAAATCAAATACATAAATAAACCTGTTTTTGAAATACCTTTGTTCAAGAATGGCCACCTTAAGGTCATTATCAGAGTGTCTTGGAGATTGAAATCTTCCCCCGTTGCTGAACATTGCTATTCCTTTTGTCAGATTTGTGTCCACTTATTCTTTTATTCTAAGCAACGAAGTATGTTCAGACAGACAAGGAAAATGCACAGTATTCTGTTTGTCCTATGCAGTGGGACATTGCTGGCCAATGATGGCATATTTCACATTGGAAGGTGAGCAGTGTTGCCAGGGTAGATAGGGTGACTGAGTTGGCATCTGTATATGCCATAGGGTCTTGATTCTTTGACTGTATCTCCATTTCAGGTATCCTTTTCAGGTTGTGCAGCTGTCTGTAAGCAAGTACTCAAGGCCTGTGAGAAGGAAGTGCCATGGTCAAAGATGTATTGTAGATCACTGATGATATGTTTGAATGGTCTTAGCTGAGGATTATAGGTGACAACATGTGGTGTTCTGTTGTCTTCTCCTCTGGGTCTGTTCTGTAAGAGATTATTCTTGGGTATTACCTGAGTATTAGTCTGGCTGTGTTGATCCTTATTTTCACTTCGTTAGGTGGATGTTGTAGTCTGAAAAATGCATGATTTAGATCCTTAAGCTGTATGTCTCTATTTGACAAGTCTAAGCAGATGCAGCTGTATTGTAGGGCTTAGCTGTAGACCATGGATTTTGTGGTGTGTTCTGGGTGGAAGCTGGAAACATGTAGGTATGTAGAGCTCTGTAGATTTCTGATAGGATAATGCTTATATGTCCATTATGTAGTTGCATTGTTGTATCCAGAAAGTGAAATGTTGTGTTGAATGTTCTAGGCTCGAGGTGATGGTGGGGTGGAAATTATGAAAGTCCTGATGGAACTTTGTCAGGGCCTCTTGTCCATCAGTCCAAACAAAAAGATGTCTTCAATGAATATTAGGTAGACAGGAGGCTTTTGGGGACTCTACAGAGGGTTCACTAATACTTCTAAGATGAAGGAAATCATTCTAGGACAGCCTTCCTGAACCTGGTGACCTCCAGTTGTATTGCATGGCATACTGGCTGGGAATTATGGGAGTTGCAATCCAACACATCTGGTGGGCACCAGGTTGGAGAAGGCTGTTCTAGGACAAGTCATGTGATATTGTCAATGTTATAATAAGGATAGTACATGACATAAAATATACAATATGACACCCTTAAGACTACTGTTCTGTATTTGTGCATCTGTGCTTTTTCTCTTCTTAGTGCACGCACACACACACACACACACACAGGCAGCAGTTGCAAGTAACCAACTGAATTAGATGCTGAAAGGCACACAACTGCACAGAGTATAAATGACCACCAAGGACAATGGGGTAAGCTGACTAAATATAATGGAAACACAAAAGTCACAAATCAGAAGTGAGAATTACCTCACTGTTTCTCCGTTTCAATTCAGCATTTCATTGCTACAAATGCATGCAACTGTTGTTAAATATCTTAACTCTGTTTAAAAGTATTGTTGCAAACTGTACTTTGTACTTACCTTGCTGTTTTCCAGTTTCAATTCAGCATTTCATTGCTACAAATATATGCAAACTGGTGTTAAATGTCTCCATTCTATTTATAAGTATTGGTGCAACTAGTAATTTTCACTCCTGATTTGTGATTTTTGTGACTTCACCAGGAACAGATACTTCTGTCTTGGGTAAAACAGCCACAGAATTCACAGGCTTTAACAGGTTCTTTATTCCTGGAAGGTGGTCTTCCTCTTCCTCTTCCTTCTCTTGTCCTACTACTATTTTTATTCTATTCCAATTGCATACAATATTTTTACTGAGAACAAAGAATCCTTCTCTGTTAAAACATCTACATTCTCTCTCTTCTTTTCATAGCGCCATCTTTTCCCCAATAGTGCACACACCCCCTCCCTTCCCATCCACCCCTCTCCCCCCCATCCCCGCAACACCGCAGGTCTCTCTCAGGCCAGATCTATGCCAAGCACGATCGAACACTTTGAAAGTGATTTGAAAATGGTATATGGAATGTGTCCTTGGCCCCAAAAGTTGTCAATACCATTATAAACCATCATAAAGCAGTAGTGTAGATCCTGCCTCATTTTCTGTTACACAAGGCTATTACTTTCCCAGGTTGTGGCCCATAGCAGCAACCCTAGTGTGCTTTTTAATTCATCACAGAGTATGATAGTGGGTGTTGCTTTCCTAAGTTGTTGAGGTGGCATGGTTGAGTGGATTTTAAAGGGACCCACTGATGTATTGAATAGTTCAATGGACAGTGAGCAGAATGCAATCCCAAAATTGTTATTTCCCCCTTTGATGCATGTTAAATATACAATTGGACAAGAAGGTGTATTATGGTAACAAACCAAGCATTTCTTGCACTCATCTCAGTTCAATCTTAAAAATATTTTGGCCTATATAAAATGAGTGTTTCTTCTATCCAAACACCAGGCTGGAGTATCAGAGATGAGTGAAGTTTGAATTTGGCTACTACATGTTTGGGAAAGACATTACTTTCCCCTAGTTTTGGGCCCTTTTGTTTAATTTATTTATTTATTGTTGTCATGTCAACGTGCGCCTTGCCCTATTCTGTCAATTAAGAATAATTACAATACTTTAACTGAGGAGTGGGGAACCAGCCTTCCAGATGTGGCTAGGCTACAACTTCCATCATCCCTCGCCATGGATCATGCTGGCTGGTGCTGATGGGAATTGGGTAACACCTGGAGGGCTACAGGTTCCCCACCCCTGTGTCAATGTCTTCTCTGATTTGGCAGACACACCCATCCTCTCACTGAGATGAGTCACTCTACCATCACTACTCGCACATAGCCAAAATAGTCAAGCCCATCAAATGGATGTTAAATGACTGATGGGTACAAAAGAGGGCAGGGATCCTGCAACTTTAACTGTTGTGCTGAAGACGGAATTTCACCAGGTGCTGCATGCATATAAAGGACACATTCTGAAATTCCCTTTTCTATCCAACTTTTAAAGATACAGGAGCCCTGTCCTCCTTTCCATATGGTCACCCAAACTGGTGTAGCCAGGGGGTGGTCAAAATGTCATTTTTCACATGCACATTGCCAAAAGTTACGTAGAAAAACAAATCGAAGCCCTTGCTGACCCCCATTCTTTCTTTCCATAAGTGATACCGTGCAGTTTTGGGGATTCCCCCACCCTGCGTTTTAGCTGCATATTTGTTGTGCTTTAAGCTGCCAAAAGGTTTGGTAACTCCCTGCTTACATAATCTTAACAATGGTTATTGAAAGGAATGCCTGGTTCTTACTATACTTTGAGCTAATCTAGTATGGATCTGAATTTAACTATTTTTTTCGTTGTTTCCATGTAGACGGAGACAACATTTGTCCAGAAGACAGAATTTGATGTGGTGGGTTGTTTTTTTATATATATAACTTTGGTTATACAATCGTATAACATACAATTGTAGTTGTCCAAATTCTGTAGATTTCCATTAAACCCAAACGTTCATGTGGAACTAATGAACTGTGCTGTTGTTTAGATCTTTATGGGTACCACAATTACAGTCCTATTCAAAGCAGCTGTTAATAGTTAATTGGAAGCACTCAAGGAAGACAAGGCAATGGAGGAGACAGTGAAAACAGAGTTTTCAGTGAAAACAGAAAGTAGTGGCATGGGAGAGAGGCTTTAGAAGGTTATTTGGGTTTTTTAAACACTCTAAACAGTAATTAGGTCAGCAGGGTATATCCCACCATGCAGCCTTCCTCTCAGGGGATGATGGGAGTTGTAGTTCACTGTGTCCTCTGAGGGAGGTTTGGAGGATGGCAACAAGGGAGAGAGCCTTTGTGGTGGTGGGCCCCAATTGTGGAGTCTCTGCCCAGCCAAAGAGAGACAAGAGATGGTAGAACAGAGGGTAGTCAAGAGTATGCAAATTCAGTTACACATCAGTATGCTTTGGTTTAATGTGTAAACTGACAGGGTTCTTATGTCAAAGGTTTTGGGAAAGAGGTGAACTTTGAGGAGGAATTTGAAGGAAGATAGTATCACATAGCATAGGGCAGGGAGAGGCAACCTGGCACCCTCCACATGTTTAGGGCTACACCTCCAATTGGCCTGCTAGTTGGTGCTTGTGGGAGTTATAATCCAAAATTTCTAGAGGCCCTCTGGCATTTTGTGTGTGTGTGTGTGTAATATGGGGAATCAGGAGTACAAACAGACAAGTTGGAGGGGGTTCAGAGGAGGGCAACCAGGATGATTGGGGGTCTGGAAACAAAGCCCTATGAGGAGAGACTGAAAGAACTGGGCATGTTTAGCCTTGAGAAGAGAAGACTGAGGGAAGAGATGATAGCACTCTTCAAGTACTTGAAAGGTTGTCACACAAAGGAGGGCCAGGATCTCTTCTTGAACATCCAAGAGTGAAGGAAACGGACTAATGGGCTCAAGTTCCAGGAAGCCAGATTCTGGCTGGACATGATCAGGAAAAACTTCCTGTTAGAGCAGTATGACAATGGAACCAGTTACCTAGGAAGGTTGTGGGCTCTCCCACACTAGAGGCATTCAAGATGCAGCTGGGCAGCCATCTGTCAGGTAAGCTTTAAGGTGGATTCCTAAGCAGGGTGTTGGACTCAATGGCCTTATAGGCCCCTTCCAACCCTACTGTTCCATGATATGGTGGTCAGATACACAAGGATGCAGGGCTCATGTGCATTTAATAGATCTCTAGGAGAGGAAATTGTCCCTCTTATACAGAACTATTAAGGTTGCAATCCTATGCATGTTTAGACAAATAAAGTTTTACAACTTCCCGCATTTCCTAGTCAGCCATTATATTAAATGATGGCTGGTGAATGCTGGGAGCTGTAGAACTTTTTTTTTTGTCTAAACATGCATAGGACTGCACTCTAAAGTCGCAGGAGCCCTGGTTCACTGAGTGGAGTTCCAGATAGTGTTGAGATGGTAAAAAAGAAAAGAAAATTATTTTCTTCAATGAAATGAATTATTATCAGCCTTATTAAAATAATACTTTCAAATGCTTTACAGTGTTAATCTTGCCTATTGCGTCCTCATAACAGATCCACGAAAGCTCTATAAAAAAATTTCCTTTACTTGACTGAAGGCGGCATGACTCAACATTATTTCAAATTTCTTGTGCAATTGTGGTAGAAGAGTCATACTGCTTTAATAAGAAGGGATTTTTGAGGCATGGCTAACCTGAGTTATTTCTTCAGTCTGTACTTTTCCAATCCTTTGTTGCATTATTCCACAGTTTTTAAAATAAATAAACAAATACCCTTCAGGTATAGAAGATGCCCACTGTTTGACTTTCAGAATGTGAATATAAATCAAAGTGCCATGAGGAGGCAGACTGTTTTCTGATGGTACTGTAATTCAAAACGTAGGAAGAACATGTTAAGGACGAATGTAATATTCTTTAAAAGATATAGTTTGTGGAATTATTATTATTATTATTATTATTATTATTATTATTATTATTATTATTATATCTGTTGCTTGTCCAATACAAATATCTAGACTTATAGTGCGTGGATAATTAAGATGTAATCCCATGTCATTGATGTGTGTGTGTATTGTTATACTGGGAAGTGCTCCAGCTCCATTGGTAGAGCCCATGCTTTGCATACAGAAGGTACCAAGTTCAATCCTTAGCATCTCCAAGTAGAAAAATTCTTACCTGAAACCCTGGAGAACATCTGTCATTCAGCGTGGACAATTCTGGCCTAGGTGGGGTGACTCAGTATGAGGCAGCTTCCTGTGTTCCTATGCATTATTGAACAGAGACTATGAACTAGAAAAGAAAGTGCTAAGAGCTAGCTGCAGCCTGGAAGGAATATTGGGGCTGCAGGTATCTCTTTCTGGAGATCTCATGCAGGACTATTCATTTGCTGACTTTAGCAGATCAGCCTGGTGCCCTTCATCTCCCATCAGCTCTGGCCAGCAAGACCAGTGGTCATGAGTCCTGGGAGTTGAAGCCCAAATCATCTGGATGGGGGAAGGTGGTTGCCTCCACCTATGCTCAACTTGTATAGTTGTAAATAACCCCCAAGTATTACGAAATCCCACTGATCTCCAGGGAGCTTCCCTTCCGAAAGTAAATGCTGCCTCTGGGACGTCTCACCGTTCTGGGGAAGTGGGGAATGCAAAACACTATATATGAAGGATGATGAGATACAGTGGAAGGGGCTGTAGCTGAGTGGTAGCATCCATGCTTTACAAGCAGAAAGTCTCAGGGTCAGGCTGGAAAAGCTGGAGAACCAGTGTGGTGTAGTACCTAAAGTGTTGGACTGGGAGTTGGGAGATCTGGGTTTGAGTCCCCACTCGGTCATGGAAACCCACTGGGTGACTTTGGGCCAGTCACAGACTCAGCCCAACCCACCTCACAGGGTTGTTGTTGTGAGGATAAAACGGAGAGGAGGAGGATTTGTACGCCGCCTTGGGTTCCTTGGAGGAAAGAAGGTGGAATATAAATGAAAAAACAAACAAACAAGACTCGTGGCTGTCCTTTCTCCTCTCTGACAACTCTCCTACTCTGATTTTAGGTGACTTCAATATCCATGTAGATGACCCTCACGATGCTGCAGCTCTACGATTTCGCTCCCTATCTTCCTCTTACGATCTTAAGCTCTGGTCTGAAGCACCCACACATTCCCTTGGACACTGTCTGGATCTTGTCCTCACTCGGAACTGCTCTGTCCTGGACTTTTCTATCGCTGACTTTCCTCTGTCAGATCATCATCTAGTCTCTTTCAATATTACTCACAATCCCCCTCCTTCACGTCCCGCTTCTCGCCCTTGTCGTGACCTGCATTCTATCAACTACGAGGCTTTTTCTCAGTCCTTAGCCTCCTCTCTTCCTTCTGTCTACACAGCCGTCTCCTTGGACTCAGCCGTCTCCTCCTTTAACTCCTCCTTATCTTCAACTCTTGATAATCTTGCTCCATCTACAACTCGGATAGTTCGCCCCTCTCAACCCCAACCGTGGCTCACCTCTTTCCTCCGCTACCTTCGCTCTTGTTCCCGGGCAGCCGAACGCCTCTGGCGTAAGACCAAGGACTGGGCGGACTTTGTCCACTACAAATTTGTTCTCTCCTCTTTCTCTTCTGCCATTTCACTGGCCAAACAGCAGCACTACTCAACGTTGATCCAGTCAAACGCTAAGCACCCTCAGCGGCTCTTCGCGTCCTTCAATTCTCTTCTGAAGCCTAATCCGCCATCTCTCCCTGCCTCCCTGTCTGCCAACGACTTTGCCTCTTTCTTCAATGCTAAAATCCAAACTATACGCTCCGATCTAGCCAACTCTGCTCCGCTTCCAGCTCCTGTCCCTCACCTGTCAGCTCCTCCTTCAACTCTCTCGGCGTTCCCTTCGGTCTCAGCTGATGAACTGTCTAAAATACTGCGCTCATCGAAGCCTTCCACTTGTTCCCGTGATCCGATTCCCTCTCGCGTCTTTATTAATCTTATCCCCGCTATCCTCCCGTCCTTGCTTCACATCATTAATTCTTCTCTGTCCTCTGGTTCATTTCCTTCTGCTTTTAAACATGCTACAGTCTCTCCCATTCTCAAAAAACCCACTCTTGATCGACTATCCCTGTCTAACTACCGACCTGTCTCCCTCTTGCCCTTTGTCTCAAAGATCCTGGAACGTCTGGTCTACTCTCGTTGTCTTGACTTTCTCTCTAATAACTCTGCTCTGGATCCCTTTCAATCTGGCTTCCGTCCTTTGCATTCCACTGAAACAGCCCTTACCAAGATCACCAATGATCTTCTTACTGCCAAGTCTAAAGGCCATTATTCTGTTCTTATTCTCCTTGATCTAACCGCAGCCTTTGACACGGTTGATCACGATCTTCTCTTAGATTCCCTCCACGACCTTGGACTCTGTGGCTCTGTCTATAACTGGTTCGCCTCCTATCTAGAGGGTCGCTCTTTCAGCGTGTCGGCTAATGGCAGCTCGTCCTCCTCTTTTCCCCTTTCAGTTGGGGTTCCGCAAGGCTCGGTGCTTGGCCCGTTGTTGTTCTCTCTATACATGCTGCCCTTGGGCAAGCTCATTCAATCTCACGGCCTCCAATATCACCTGTACGCCGATGATACACAATTATATCTTTCATCTCCGGAACTTTCTCCAGATGTTCACGATCGTATCTCGGCATGTCTTTCAGATATCTCAGCCTGGCTGCTTCATCGTCGTTTGAAACTTAACATGGCAAAGACTGAACTGCTAGTTTTTCCTCCTAAACCTTCTCCTCACCTCTCATTCTCCCTTACTGTCAACGATGTCACGCTTACTCCGGTCAAGGAAGCTCGTAGTCTTGGCTTTATATTTGACTCCTCGCTCTCCTTTACTCCTCACATCGAGGCAGTAGCTAAATCCTGTCGTTTCTTCCTGTATAATATTGCCAGGATTCGACCATTTTTGTCTGTCTCTTCTGCCAAGACTCTCGTTCACGCACTGGTTATCTCTCGGTTGGACTACTGCAACCTTCTTCTCTCTGGCCTTCCTTCGTCTCACATCAGTCCGCTGGTCTCTGTCCATCACTCTGCCGCTAAGATCATCTTCTTGGCCCGCCGCTCTGACCATGTCACTCCACTTCTGAAATCTCTTCATTGGCTTCCAATTCACTTCAGAATCCAATATAAACTTCTCCTACTGACCTTCAAAGCTCTTCACGGCCTAGCTCCTGCCTATCTCTCCTCTCTCATCTCACACTATCGCCCCGCTCGGGCTCTCCGCTCCTCCGATGCCATGCTTCTCGCCTGCCCAAGGACCTCCACTTCCCTTACTCGGCTTCGTCCTTTTTCTTCTGCTGCCCCTTACGCCTGGAACGCTCTTCCAGAACACTTGAGAACTACAAACTCAATCACTGCTTTTAAGACTCAGCTCAAAACTTTTCTTTTCCCTATAGCCTTCAAATATTGAGTTTGTTCTGACTTTACACTGTTGGTTTTGCCCTACCCTGTGCCTGTTTACACTTCCCTGTGCCTGTTTGCATTCTCCTTCCCTCTTTATTGTTTACTACAACTTATTAGATTGTAAGCCTATGCGGCAGGGTCTTGCTATTTACTGTGTTATCTGTACAGCACCATGTACATTGATGGTGCTATATAAATAAATAATAATAATAATAATAATAATAGAGGCACTGCCAATCAGTACGGACAATACTGGGTTAGATGGACTTATGATCTCTCTCAGTATATGGCAACTCCGTATGTTCCTAACAGAATATAGGACTTTGGTAACCTTTAATAGCAAATGCAGGTTGTCTTGCAGTGATACAGGGCATTTCTACATGAAGGCTTTTATCCTGCATCTTTACCAGGGCTTCTGCTTCTGGATCCTTTGCAAGATTCACATCGGGTCCTTTACACATGCTTTATTCCAGGGGGGTTTCTTTCTCTGCTCTTCTATGCGTTTCATTGCACAGGCACTAGATGATGCTGTGGTATAGCAGGATTGCGCAAATACACAGAGCGTTTCATAGCGCCATTCAGGATTTACCAGACTTTTTCGATCTAACCCCTCTCCCTGCAATAATGGGTACAAAAAATGGGAGAGGCCTTGGAGTATGACAACGTCGTGTAAAGGACCCGTAAACTTTTGCGTTCATGAGCAATCATGAGCCCACAATAAAAGCTTCTTGTATTAAGGCTCAAAGGCAGTTGCTGAAATTTCCCACTTTTACTCGGCTATCGGAGTTTCAACAGGCCTGTCTTCCTGAGCACCTAGTCATCTTCTAAGCTTTAGTATGATTTAAGTTATTTTTTCCATAATGATAATAGCATTAAGGTTGAGGGAGAACAGGTGTCCTTTACACGAAGCATTTTTCAATAGAAATGTGCCGTTCCTATGTTTATATATGGATGCCTGCTCTTCTATTCTAAATCTCCCTTATGTTTCATTCAGACATTGTTTCAAGAGTAAGAGTGTCTGGGTGGAGGTCAGCCTTCTGCAGCCTGGTGTCGTCCAGGTGGACTTCAATTCCCATCAGCCCCAGCCACCATGACTAAAGGTCAGGTATCCTGAGAGTTGTAGGCAAGACATCTGGAGGGCACCAGGTTGGGGAAGACAGTCAAAATGTGATGTGAAGGGAGCAGATCTTGAATGGGTTGTATTATATTTGGCAGTTATATAATTGCTTGGAAGTTTTGTTGCTACTTAGAAGATTCCCAGTCTCTTGTTCCCTTAAACATAAAAAGTAGCAGTTTAATGAGATAAAAGAAATTTTAGGAATGGAGATTGAAGAGACACCTATAGTGTGGCATTGTTATCATTATATGGAGAATTAAATTGTAGCAAAGAGACAAAAGAATTGATAATGAATTTGTTAACAGCAGCAAGGTTAATGATATCTAGGAATTGGAAGGTTCAAGGGGATTATCATATAGAAGATTGGTATAAAGAAATATGGGATATTGCTATTAATGGCAAATTAACATGTAATATAAAAGTTAGACGAGGAATAATAAAAACGAATTATTTTGAGGGCATATGGAAACAGTTCCTAGAATTTGTATTATCTAAGGGGAGTGGGAAAGCACCTCCAGAAGAAGCAATGAGATTTTGGAAACAGGAATAAGATCCCTTGGTGGGGGGTGCACTTTTATGTTAAGTATGATTATGTTGTTAGAATATATGTGACCAAATGTTATCTAACAATTTATGTATTATGTAGTGTTGTTTTTATTGTATTGATGTTTGTTGAAGTATTAAATAAAAAATTAAAAAACAACAACATAAAAAGTAGCAGCGAAAATACAGTGATTGTGAAAGTTTCACCAGTGGAATTTTGATGTTGCATAGCTTTTAAAGGCACTAAAGCCCTGCTTGAAAAGAAGAATAGTAAAACTATTTACTTTTCAAGCCACAATGTCATAACGAATGCCAGTTTCCTGCAAGGATCAGACAAGAAAAGATTAAGACTGGCAAAATGAAGGCCTGGCTTTCCTGCTTCACTCACCCTCTTTCAACACTAAGGGCTTAACTAAATGTTACATTAGTTGCAGGGATTATAAAATAATCCTAGGTATGCAGAGGGGTGGGCGTGTGGTGGTTCCTGTGAGGAATGCAGTGTGTGGGTCAGGGAGGTATATCTCTCCCCTCCCGATCCTCAGTTTTGATGAAAATTGCCACCTGCTACAATTAATGGTACACCCCCCAGCTCCCCATTGGCTGCCAATGGAGCTGTTTTTCTATTTCTAACTGCAATTTATTTATTTATTTATTACATTTCTATACCGCCCAATAGCCGGAGCTGTCTGGGCGGATCACAAAAATTTAAACCATTCAAAGTATAAAACAACAGTATAAAACCATAATATAAAATACACTATGAAAGCTCAACCAGATAAAAGCAGCAGGAATGCAAAATTACAAATTTAAAACACCAAGTTAAAATGTATTTATAGGCTGTTAAAATGCTGGGAGAATAAAAAGGTCTTCACCTGGCGTCTAAAGGCATATAATGTAGGTGCCAAGCGAACCTCCTTAGGGAGTGCATTCCACAGCCAGGGTGCCACAGCAGAGAAGGCCCTCCTCCTGGTAGCCACCTGCCTCACTTCCTTTGGCAGGGGCTCATGGAGAAGGACCCCTGAGGATGACCTTAGGGTCTGGGCAGTTGCCTGTGTGTGTGTGGTGGGGGCACTCTTAGTGGGATCGAAGCTGTTAAAAGGTTCCTTATCCTAAGTGCTGCAGTTCTGATGGGAACCACTTGTCAATGCCTAGGATAATTTAAAAAATAAATCTATTGAAGGCCTGTAAAATTTATAGGCCAAATTATTGCCTATAAATCTCTTTAAAAAATAACGATCAAAACAACACAAAAGTCAGCTGAAGCTTCTTTTACACCAGTTTGCTGCTTGTCCCAGCCCACAACTTTGTGACGATCTACAGAATGTTAAATACGAGTTGAATAATATTCTCTCTCAACAGGCAGAATTTGCTCTAACCTCAGGTGTATTGGGAAAATGGCAAGCATCCAGGTAAGATTCTGGCTCATCGCCTCAAGCAAGAAAAGCATAGAAATGTTATTTCAGCTAGAAAAGATGGAAGCAATATGTTATACATCTCCCTTGCAGATATAAATGTACAATTTTTACAGTTTAATTTTGGTTTGTATAGAATGGGCAATGAAATATTGGAGAAGGACCTGGACACTCCACCGCCCTCATTTTGATCTCCTGTGACTACAGTCTTCACAAAGGCAGTTCTTTCAGCTCCTTTGCATATGGAAGAAAACATGAAAGCCATTATGTGTATGAATACCTTTTAGTTCCAGAAATACATCGCTCTTATAACCATATTTTTGAATCTGTTCCTCTCTTTTTGTTAAATGATGTTTGTATCACTGTGATCCCTAGGCCTGGCATAATATCTGTAACATAGATATTAAAATATTAACTGCTATTTTGGCTGGCACACTTCAAGAAGTCATTACAGCATTAGTTTAAACAGATCAGGTGGGAGTTACCAAACATAGACAGGGGGCTGATGATGTTAAACAGTGATAAAATGGACCAGGCCACTGTCGTTTGTTTAGACAGGGAAGAGGCCTTTGATAAAATTTATTGGCAATTTATTTTTGCTACTCTGATTAAATGTAGCTTTCTTTTAGAGTTTTTGAAATGGAACAGAACTTTATATTCATTTCCAAGAGTTAGAGTTATGATGACTAATGGTCTTTTGGGGGGTGGGGAAGGGAGTCCATTTGAGAGAGGAACCAGATACAAACTTACACTTTCTCCTTCGATATTTGACTTCGGTTTGGTACCTCTGGGTTGTGCCATTAAACAGAATAGTAGTATTTGTGCATGATTGCATGGAATCATGACCTTTTATTGTTTATTTCTGAACTCCAGTCATCTGTGTAGACATTTTGATGCCATTGATTAATATGGTGGGTAATTTGTCTGATTATTTAATTAATTGGTCAACATCCAAATATGCTGATTGGAGATACTACATCTCATAATGTATTAGCAGACTGGCAATTTTAATGGTGCCTGGATATTATTACTTATCTTGGAATACTTATTCCCTGCCATATATCTCAAATGATAAAGCTTAATTTGAATAATTTGATTTATGAAATTTCTCAGGGTTTAGATAGATAGGCATCTTTAAAGCTCAATTTGTGGGCCAAGATAATACACTCAAGATGAACACTATACCTCAGATTGCTTATGCTATACATAGGATTTCTTTATTTATACCTCACAAATATTTTCAGAAAATCAGTGATTTGTTTCATACATGTTTTGGGGGTTCTTCTTCGCCATGATTATCTTTGGAAAAAATGCAACTTCCAATTAAAGAAGGTGAATTTGGTTTTCTGAATCTTGCTCTATATTATCAGACTAATAATAATAATTAATAATATATTTATTTCTTACCTGTCTCTCCCTTTGGATCGAGGCGGGGAACAACATTAGTACAACAATACAGTATAAATCAGATACATAAAATTATTTAAAAGAACATATAAAACCAATACAACATCAAAATAACAATCAACACATCTTTAAAAAATATATATCTTGGTTTAACATTCATCTGGGTAGGCCTGCCGGAAAAGGCTAGTCTTCAAAGCTGTCTTAAATTCAGAGAGAGAATTAAGTTGACGAATCTCCTCTGGCAGGCCATTCCACAGTCTGGGGACTACAGAAGAAAAGGTCCTCTGGGTAACAGTTGTCAGCCTAGTTTTGGCTGACTGAAGTAAGTTCTCTCAGAGGACCTGAGCGTGTGGGACAGATTGTACAGGAGAAGGCAATTCTGCAGCTAACCTGGACCCAAACCATGTAGGGCTTTAAAGGTAATGACCAACACTTTGTACTTTGCCCGGAAGTTGACTTGTACTAAATTTTGGTCTTTCCCATATACATTGGATCTTCCACTTTGGTCAAATTTGAGATCTTCGTATCTGGATCCTCTCTAAATAAATAACATTAGGTTCTAGGCAATTTTTTTTATTTAATAATAATTTTGTCATTAATATTTGCTGATCAGCCAGCAAAAACTAGATTAACAACTGTTACCCAGAGGACGTTCTCTTCTGCTGCTCCCAGAGTGTGGATTGGCCTCCCAGAGGAGACTCATCAACTTAACAGTCTTTTAGCAAATAAATATTATTGGAATTTTTATTATTATAATAACAATAACAACAACAACAATAATAACTGTTGACATGACATGGCTGCAAGCTGTGTCACTAATGGCTTGTGTCATTAGGCCCTGACCAACAGTATGACTGTGCCCCTCCCCAGCGCCTGGGTTCTTGGCATTTTGCTGAGACCACAGGACAAGGATGTGTGTGCTCTATTCAAACTTGGCTTACAAAGGAACATTCGTTATTTTGATAGGGAAATGTCTTGCAAATTACCTCAACCCAAGTTCTCATTTATTTTCAGCCTGGAGAAAGACAGGTATACCGTAGAAAGAAATGCTGGCAAACATAGCTGAAAGTGAAACTGTCTCTTCTTTCTCTTCTCATATGAAGGTGTTTAGTTACTATGGAAGAGGTTAAGGTTGCAGACCTGACCAAGCTTACCTAGGAATAAGACCCATTGAACACACCAAGAGTTAGGCCAGTTGCTAGTGTCCAGCAACTCCGTGAGCAGGATTACACTGGATCAGTTTCAGTTGGACATGGACAAGCTGCTTGGAAGAGTGAGGAAGACGACTTGCCCTCTCGATCCCTGTCCTTCTTGGTTGGTCGCCCAGGGAGGAGATGCAGTTAGATTACAACTACAATGTATTATTAATGCATCTCTCAGGGAGGGGAGTTTTCCATCGTGTTTAAAAGAAGCGGTGGTACGGCCACTTCTAAAAAAGCCCTCCCTGGACCCTCTGGATCTTAACAACTATCGACCAGTATCAAATCTTCAATTTCTGGGCAAGGTGATCGAGAAGGCGGTTGTTCACCAACTCCAAGCAGTTTTGGATAACACAGATTTTCTAGACCCATCTCAAACTGGCTTTAGAGCAGGATACGGAGTTGAGACCGCCATGGTTGCCTTAGCGGATGATCTATGCCTGAGCATTGACAGGGGGAGTGTGTCCCAGTTGGTACTTTTGGACCTCTCAGCAGCTTTCGATACCATTGACCATGGTATCCTTCTGGATCACCTGAGGGGAATTGGGAATCGGGGGCACTGTCCTTCGGTGGTTCCAGTCCTACCTCTCAGGCAGGTTCCAGATGGTGATGCTTGGGGTAGCTGCTCCTCAAAAAAGGAGCTGCTGTGCGGCGTACCGCAAGGTGCCATCCTTCCCCCAATGCTATTTAATACTTACATGAAACCACTGGGAGAGATCATCCGGAGGCATGGGGCAGGGTGCTATCAGTATGCTGATGACACCCAAATATATTTCTCTATGCCTTCGACAACAGCGTCAGCTAAGGATAGTGTGTCTCCTCTGAATGAATGCTTGGAGGCGGTAATGGGCTGGATGAGGAAAAACAAACTGAAGCTGAATCCAGACAAGACGGAGGTGATCACTGTCAAAGGCCATAACCTAGGCTTGGAGGTGTGTCAACCGGTTCTGGATGGGGTTACACTCCCACTGAAAGACTGTGTTCACAGCTTGGGGGTGCTTCTGGATCTGTCACTCCAAATGACAGCCCAGATAGATGCAACGGCCAGGAGTGCCTACTATCAGCTTCGGCTGATACGCCAGCTGCGCCCCTTCCTAGAGTTGGAAGACCTAAAGACGGTAGTGCACGCACTGGTAACTTCAAGGCTCGACTTCTGTAATGCGCTCTACATGGGGCTAACTCTGTGCCTAGTCCGGAAACTTCAATTAGTCCAAAATATCGCAGCCAGGCTGGTCACTGGTACACCCAGGGGTGACCACATTACACCAGTTTTAAAATCTCTTCACTGGCTGCCGATTAGTTTCCGGGCAAAGTTCAAAGTGTTGTTTATTACCTTTAAAGCCCTACATAGTTTGGGTCCAGGCTACCTGCACGATCACCTTCTCCCGTACAATCCACCCGCACACTCAGGTCCTCTGGGAAGAATCCACTTCAGCTAGCAAAAACTAGATTAACAACTGTTACCCAGAGGACCTTTTCTTCTGCTGCTCCCAGACTGTGGAGTGGCCTGCCGGAGGAGATTCGTCAACTTGACAGTCTTTTAGAATTTAAAAAAGCAATAAAGACTGATCTATTCCAGCAAGCCTATCCAGTGAAATTTTAGAATGTTTTCAGGATGTTTTAAAGATGTTTTAATCATGTAAGGTATGTTTTAAACTGTTTTAATATGTATTTTATATCATGTTTTTATACTGTTTGTTTTACACTTTGAATTGTTTTAGTTTTTGTAAACCGCCCAGGGAGCTTCGGCTATTGGGCGGTATAAAAATGGAAATAATAATAATAATAATAATAATAATAATAATAATAATAATAAATCCCGGGATTGTGACACACAGGGGATCCCGGGAGCAGGCAGGGATGACCCCTCCATTTACCTGGGATAATCCTTCGGTCTAGCTAAGGACTTACTTCTGAGTAAACATAGAAGTGTTCTTGCCAACTTTTAAACTCCTGGTCCTCTACCTTTACTGCCAAATATGCAGAAATTCAGCAAGTGCAGCTTTTCCTAGTATAGAGAAAGCGTCACCCTTCTCGCTTACTTGATTCGTGTGTTTTTAGAGGGATAAGAGTGGGGCAGCCATGTGGTGGTAATCCTCTGGACTTGCTTTCCGGCTATGATGTGCTAATATCAAGAGGCCTAGAGTTACTGTAGATTTAATCCTGTTTGAAATAGCCTTGAGGATTTGTAGCTGCTGAAGCAGTAGTCTGCCTGCCTTCCCCTCTTTTCTAATTAGGGTAGCCAACTACAAAAGAGGACATGGCAGTGTAGGAGATTGAATTTCAGAAGATGCAGCTTGTCATGCATTGCTGAGAAAAGCAGGTACCACGAGTCCTGCCCACAGATCCCCTCTGTCACTGTCTACCTTGGACCACAGAGCCCAGGGTTTTGATGTCCTTCCAGGTTCCAATGTTACTCTTCCCACCAGGCAGCCTTTTTTCTGTTCATCATCATTATCATTATCATTAATCCCACCTTTTGCCCAATACTGGGCCTTATTCATCCAGCTGCCTTAGCAGCTGATAGCCCAGCATCATGACAGGTTCATTAGATGGCATTGAAGCAAGATTTTTTCCCTCTTTTTTAAGCTTTCCTTTCTATAACTCCTGTCTTTCAACTTGCTTTTCTTGGAAAGTCCAGCCATCGCAAATCCAGGCCACAGAAATTACTACTACTACTACTACTACTACTACTACTACTAAAATTATTTCTTACCCGCCTCTTCCTTTGGATTGAGTTGGGGAACAATAATAAGTATAAAATACATAAAACTGAATTAAAAACATAGTATACATTATTAAAACATCCTAAAATGCCACTGGATAGGCCTGCCGGAATAGATCAGTCTTTATAGCTTTCTTAAATGCTAAAAGACTATTAAGTTGACGAGTCTCCTCCGGCAGGCCATTCCAGTGTCTGGGAGCAGCAGAAGAGAAGGTCCTCTGGGTAACAGTTGTTAATCTAGGTTTTGCTGGCTGATCAGCAAATATTAATGACAAAATTAATATTAAATACAAAATTGCCTAGAACCTAATGTTATTCATTTAGAGAGGATCCAGATAACTTTGACTGACTGAAGTGGATTCTTCCCAGAAGACCTGAGTGGGCGGGGCGGATTGTACGGGAGAAGGCGATCCCGCAGGTAGCTTGGACCCAAACCTTGTAGGGCTTTAAAGGTAATAACCAACACTTTATACTTCGCCTGGAAAGAGCCAGTGTAGTGTACTGGTTAGAACACTGGATTAGGGACAGGGAGATCTGGCTTCGAATCCCCACTCTGGCATGATTGTTGCTATGCGGTCTTCCTGACTGTTAGAGCAGTAAGACAATGGAACCAATTGCCTAGGGAGGCCGTGGGCTGTCCCACACTAGGGGCTTTCAAGATGCAGCTGGACAGCCAGCCATCTGCCAGGGATGCTTTAAGGTGGATTCCTGCACTGAACAGGGGGTTGGACTCGATGGCCTTATAGGCCCCTTCCAATTCCACTATTCTATGATTCTCTCAGCTTAACCTACTTCACCAGGTTGTTGTGAAGATAAGATGGAAGGAGAACCTTGTCTGCTACCTTGCACTCTTTGGCAGTAGGGTGGGATAAACATGTAGACATGTAGTAATGATGTAACTCCAAAGGAGCACGCCTCTAAACATAAACCAGGAAATGAACTGCATTCACTAGGATACCACACTCCCTCTGTTTTTTAAAAAAAGAACTCTAAGCTTCCTGTGTTTAGCCATGCTCTTGAGAATGAGTTGACAAGCTGAGAAAAAGAGGATCTGGCAAAAGGTATACAAAATCCTTCCAAGACATCAATCTATTTACTTTGAACGCTACTGCATTAAAGAATGAGCTTCAGTGCAAAGTCTGACTGGAGAATGTGAACGGTGCGTATTTTTGTCTTGTGGTTTAGCCTAGCCTACAATATCTTTCTCTTCCCTTAGTATGCATCTTGTATTTCCCAATGTGTCTGCTGCATGGGCAAACTTCCTGTGTGTCCATGGGCAAACCTTCATAGCAGACTGGCATCTATTGTGTAATACTTGTGATTCACTGCCTGGTTTCTTACTCATTTTGGGTTCACCATTGCTTGCACGCAAAGCTTTGATTAGTTTAGGCGTTAGGTAGGGTGACCATATGGAAAAGAGGACAAGGCTCCTGTATTTTTAGCAGTTGCATAAAAAAGGGAATTTCAGCAGGTGTCATTTGTATGCATGCAGCACCTGATGAAATTTCCTCTTCGTCACAACAATTAAAGCTGCAGGAGTCCTGCGCCCTTTTGTAACTGGTCACTAGCGATACAGGTCCTTTTCCATATAGCAGAATAACAGCTGGTTAACAGCTCTTGGATGTTTGATCACACTTTGCTAGCAGAGGTCATAGTTCCACGGCAAAGCACAATGCCTTACACACAGAAGGCCCTAAATTCAATACCTGACATGAGCAGTTAAAGAGGATTTTGGGAAGCAACGCTGGAGAAGAACTCTGGTGAGGGCCTGCTTCCAGGCAGAGTGGACAGTGCTGGGCTAATAGAAGATGAAGAAGAGCTCTCTCATCTGTATTGTTCTACCAAGTGATCAGGAGAATTTTATCACCCCTCAGGTATGGAGTAAAATGATAATCCGTAGCCATCCCTTGGATCATGTGAACTGGATGCCTGTGCAGTCGAATGTTGGTATGGAGCACCCAGCTGATATGGGAAGCCATCTGCATGGGAGAGGAGAAGAGTTACACCCTCAATGTAACATACATGAGCCAAAGCTAAAGCACTGTCTTCCAAATCTTCCATCTGGAACTAGCCCCATGTTGAAAAGCAGTGGATATTTTTGGTGATTGCTGTTTTACGTTCATTGCCGTGGTACGGGGAAAATTTCCTTGAGCTCTCTTTCCCCACAACTCCTGGCAAATCTCATAGTGTCACCATAATTTATTGTTTCCGAGAGTTTTGGCTTCCAGCTATTTACATTCATTATATTTTAAATACCACAGGAGACTGAAATGTTAATAACAGAGCTAATTGTCCTTTACTAATCTAGTGGAACAACATAACGTTAGATATGTAAAGTTTTCCACAGGAAACCCATAAAGTTTTAGAATTTCCAAATGTTGTGTTGCTCGTTAACAGTTGTGCGTGTGGCTATCAGTCAAATAGAGGATAGTATATTTTCAAGAGAATAAGAATATGTAGCTCTCTTCCGCTGGTTTAACATTTGCACTTCTATCGTTCTTTTCCATGAGGATGTCTGTTGCAGAAAGAAAACAAAGCTGACCAGTAATAATTGAAATGCCCACTTTTATTTTATTTATTAGATATGTATACTGCCCAGTTGGCTCTGAGAAATAGCATGGGGTGCTGCCTCTTCCCCTTTCTAACTGGTACATGTTACTAGAGGGCTACCAATGTGCCTTGTAATCCCCACTCATAAGGTTTTACAGCCAGACACGCTGATTTAGCAGATTTGTTCTGGCGGATTAGTGAAGATCTGGTTCAAAATGGGTACTGAGAATGAAGTCATTCAGTCCAATGTATGTGACGCTGTCACACATTTATGTGATTTTTACATTCCAATTGTGGGCACTTGGCCTGAATGGAAGGTGCTGGGAGGGAGGGAGGCTGTTAGGGGAGCCAAAGATGAAGTCAAACCACACAGTAAGTTTGCTTTAACCAAAGTCTTCTCCCAAATGTGAATGGATAATCTCGGCGCAGTCCTGGGCACGAGCCAAATTTCCTTCGCCTTTTATATTTCGCTATGATTCTTGTTAGATTGCTATGATTTCGCTATGATTCCTGTTATCTATTTAAACATCACATTCTTCTCCCAACCTTCCTTGTTTTTCCAGAGCTTTTGGCTCCGGATTAATTAATACATAAGAGCTCCTAGCTCCCTTGGACCCATCACTCAAAAGCCCCAATGAGATTTGAGTTGCGGTCATGGGAAACCAGAGCCAGACGCTTTGTCTTCTAATGCTATTTTAGGATTTAAGCAGGAAAGTAGGAAGTCTTCATAGGCATTTGATTCCCACACACACTTACTCTATCGCTCTGAGGGCCCCCGAAGCAAGGGTCCCTCTGAACAATGAGGTGGAACAATTTCCTACCTGCCATGATGCCAGGAAAGGCCTTGAAAACACAACTCCGGAAATCTTCCAAAACACTGGAGAGACAAGCACCAGCACTCCTTACTGTCCAAATGTCCTGTAAGGAATAGGCCACTCAATTGCAATGATGTAAAACTGTTTATTGCTGTTCCCATGGCAACCTGGGGTTTGTGAGGTGGGCTCAAGGAGAATATTCAAAGTGGGATATGATGATGAAAGATGGTGTCATGGCAGAAGGTAGGGTGACCATATGCAAAGGAGGTCGGGGCTCCTGTATTTTAAACAGTTTTAGAGAAAAGGGAATTTCCCTTTTTATCCCAACAGTTAAAGCTGCAGGAGCTATACTAGAGTGATCAGAAACAAAAGAGGGCAGGGCTCCTGCAGGTTTAACTGTTTGATAACAAGGGAATTCCACCAGGTGCTCCATGCATACAAATGACACCTGCTGAAATTCCCCTTCCTCTACAATTGTTACAGGAGCCATGTACATAGTCCCCAAGAATTAAAACAAATGTAAAGGCTGCAGTTCTATGCACACTTACTTGGGAGAAAGTCTCAATGGGTCTTAATTTAGAATAATTACTAGAGGGCTACCAATGTTCCTTGTAATCCCCACTCATAAACTTTTACAGCCAGACTTGCTGATTTAGCAGATTTGTTCTGGCAGATTAGTGAAGATATGGTTCAAAATGGGTACTGAGAATGAAGTCATTCAGTCAAACGTATGTGACTCCATCACACATTTATGTGACTTTTACATTTCAATTGGAATGTAAAACTAGACCACCAAAATCCGGGTGGTCTTAACAACATTACATGCATTTGGGCGCCATTGGCATAGAAACTAACCCATTGGAATAGATAGTTTACATGGGTTAAAATAAAATAAAAGTGCAAGCAAGAATTGGCAGAGATTTAGTATTCTTGTTCTTGTGCGGTTTTTTTTCCGTTCTGAGCTAACCTTTCCTACAGGTGTTCCTATATTATGGGGAAACAATGGTGTTACAACAAACCCTGAGAAAGCTGGACGTAATAGAAGTATTTTCCTTTTGTTTGGCACTAGAGGGTGCACTAAGTTTAGGACATGAGATAATAAAAGCTCCATCACACCTGGGAAGAAACGCTGGCTAACGGTGGTTACCATCACTTCTCCGTGGACACTCCGTTATTTCCTGTTTTCAAACAGGAAATAAACAAGGTGCACGAGGGCCATTCAGTCCCTCGTGAACACACTGCTTCTCCCACACACAGCAGGAGAGAGCAGCAACTTCGGTTTAAAAAGTATTTTGGAGTTTTTCTGGTTTTTATTGCAGCGTAAGGAAGACCAGAAAGGGTGGAAGGCGTACGAGAGGCAGACGACGTCATGTGAGCTACCTCCGAGGAGTCCGTGAGTGCCCAGTAACGAGCGTGCAATAAAATGCCCGTTGGATGGAGCTTTAAATCAAATTGGAAAAGGTTGCTTGAATCCTTATCTCAGCAACAACTACCTCTCCCTTCCTTTCCCATCAGCTAATATTTACCCAAGGAACTCTGCCTAAGGAAAAGTCTGTTTATTGGTTTAGATCAAGTGCTGCGCTTTCCGGTTTACTGAAGCTGGTTTTCACAATTTTACTCTCAAATATTTGGTAAAAACAATGGGCTGGGGCTGTGTTGGTGGGAATGGACCGTGGCTCAGAGGCCATGGCTCAATGGTAGAGCATCTGCTTTGCTTCCAGAAGGTCCCAGGTTCAATTCCTGACATCTCCAGGTTGGGCAGGAAAAATTCCTGCCTGAAACCCTGAAGATCTGCTGCTAGTCAGTGTTGACAAAACTGGGCTAGATGGAACAATGGCCTAACTCAATATAAGGCAGCTTCCTATGTTCCTAACATGATCCATGAGCTTATTTTTTGCACAGCCTTTACAAAAAATAGGGTTGTTGTGAGCACCCGACTGAATCCAGGAGTCCCCTGGGTCTGCCACCCCGGACTCAGCTGAGGCTCCTATGAGTACTCGGCAGCTGTCTGCCCTTGCTGCTGAAATTGTGTGCTACTCCCATTGTGTCAATGGCAGCTGCCATTAGTGCAGGGGGGGGGGAGTGCGCAATTCTGGTAGCGAGGGCAAGTGGCTGCCTAGCGCCCGCCGGGCCAAACTGAGCCTCAAAAGAAGCTTGTGTGGAGCAGGGGCAGATGGTGCAAGTGATGGGGCAACCGTCCACTGAGTCGGACATGAATGAGTTTGCCCACCCCTAAAAGTGAACATTAGTACAACTACCATGTACTCTTCCCTTTTCCAACCCTTCACTACCGGGCCCAGTCCTACTCCATAACTATGTACCTTATCAATCACAGACTGGTTTATTTATCTTCTGTGAGCTTGCTGCACATTTCACATGGAATTTGGTTGAGGCTAGAGACATCACTGTTTAACAGTATTTCTAATTCACAGCATTTGTTAAATCAGGCAATAAATAAATCAGACAAGAAATTGTGAATGGGATTGCTCCTTTAATCACAAAGGGAATAGGATGCACCAACTGGGAAGCGAAGCGAAGCTGTGATTCAGATCGCGACCATGGTTCATTTGGGGTAGGGGAGGGATTTAAGCTTCCTTCCCGTTTTGTTCCAAAATTCCACCCCCCTGGGCAGAGGTAAAAAATAATAAGAAAAAGACCCCATGGATGCCAATGGAGACTTTCCCCCCTGTTTTTCAATCTCCCTCCCTCTCCAGTAGGGTGTATGTGTAATATTGGGTTAAAAACAGGAAGGGGAAGCTTAACTTTCTTCCCGATTCAGTCCTTATACAAATTGAGCCCATGCAGGCTTACATTCAAGTAAGCTCTGCTATGTGTGTGAACAGCAGAACATTTAACTTGGCCCTGAGGTTTGAAGTTTACACCAAGGAATTAGGAAAGTTTGGTGTCATCACTAGGTTTTAATCAACCTCATTCTCAAGAACTCGTGTGTGTGTATGTTAAACCACACATGTTCCAGCCCCCTTATTCTCAAGGGACAGACTTCGACAGATCTCTTCTTGGGGAAGGAAGTTCTACAGGTATTGGGCAACCATCAAGAATATCGCTACGTTCAAATGTACACAGTCTTACCATCAAGAAAGCAAAGTAGCAGCAATGGTGCAAAGGAGAGAAGGTATGTAGGAATTCCAGAGTAGTGAAATGGGAAAAGGGGTGGAAATACTGGTGACCGTATCTCTGTCAATAGTCACACAGAGATAAGTGCAATGCTTAAGATATCTTTAATATAATGAGCACGAAAGCTATTATGTATAATTCAAATGAATCTGAACTATATAGTGTTACATAAAACCAACAATAAAAGCAATAAATCCAAACACGTTTCGACCATGCAAGGTCTTCTTCAGTGGTATAATACAATATATACACACACACATAAAATGCAAAAAAATAATAATGAATTGTCTTAGCCTGAAAGTCAAAAGAATATGGCATTAGCTACATTCATACTAGTGCTAGAGCCACAAGTTTACAAAAAAATAATTCAATGTAAAGTTATTTAACCTTAAACTTAGTTCCTACATACCACTTCACACTGTTGCTTTCTGAAGGCTGAAAATAGCCTACTGAATTCTAGATATTATGAAGCTTATAGCTTTTGAATAGGTCCTCATGTCCCACCTGGTAAGATAGTTTTGAAGTGACAATGAGCTATTTTCTTTCTAGAATTAAAAGTACGTATAAGAAACACGTTTGAGGAATTCAGTAGGCTATTTTCAGCCTTCGGAAAACAACAGTGTGAAGTTGTAAGTAGGTACTAAGATTAAGGTTAAATAATTTTACATTGAATTATATTTTTGTAAACTTGTGGCTCTAGCACTAGTATGAATGTAGCTAATGCCATATTCTTTTGACTTTCAGGCTAAGACGATTCAAAAATATTGAATCAGTGGTGATGTCTCTGGCAAAGCCACGGCCGACCAATGGACCCAAGCCAGGGCCATCCTCCCGGTCCAAGCCGGTGCCGCTCCATCACCCAAAGCCACTACCCAGGTCAGTGACGAGACTACAATGTTTGTAATGTCAATCACCACTGCTGTCATGCTTGACCTTGAGGAAGATTCCTCCTCGGAGGAAGAGGGAGAGAGCCAGCTAGATGTGCCACAGCCAGAGCCAGGTGGAGAGTTGGAGGATTCAGCAGACGGCGTCTCAAAGTCACAGGAGCCTGGCACTTCGGACAGCAACATTCCTGGAATTCCACAGCTACCCGAGGCAGAGCTGGACGTAATAAATCCTATGGCACTCTGGAAAAATGAAGGCATAACATGTTAGTCTTCCATTCAAACAAAAGGGTTTTCAAGTGATTCTGTGGAAGGAACTTAAATTATCTTGACTAGGGAGGAATGTGGCCCTGAAAATGACTTTGTTGCCTAAACTGTCTTCTCTATTTCATACCTTGCCAGTAGAAATTCCTGGAAATGAGTTCAAATGTTGGCCACAAGCTCTAGGCACCTTCAGAGGAGGGGGAAAACGCATCCATGTCAATCAAGCGACACTCTTCTGGCCAACTAAACTAGGGGGGTTTGGTGTCCCAAATCTTAGGCTGTACCATGATGCCTTTCAATTGAGGCAACTACTCAAAATAATTAGGAACAAGACAGCAATCCTGTGGGTGTCAATTGAAAGCACTCCCTGCATCCCTACGATCAGGGCGATCCCATTTCTTCCAACACTGAAAAAACATGTACAAACAATTAAAAACCCGTTTTTGAAAGGTATGAGCAAAATGGTTTGCAACAACTCCTTCCCCCTTACCCCGATTTTAGGCCACCCCCAATTTAGAGATCAATTTAAATATTGACAATTTGCAGGTTTGGAAGAAAAAGGTTTTTTTCCATATTCGTGATCTCTTTATACAAAGAAAAGTCATAAATATGCAACAATTAGAGGCAAAAGTAAGCCTTGTACCTGGCTCCGAAAACAAAACATTCCACGTTTGCTTACTATATTTGAAGAAGCTTTTCTGACTTATTCTAGAAAGGTGAAAGGGGGTGCTTCTGATATATATCACATGATGTTGAATTGTCAATTCCCAGATAAGGGTTTTTTTTAAAAAAAAAAATGGTTTGGGAACATGATCTGCACACGAGTCTCACTGAAGGTGACTGGAAAAGCTTATGGCAATCAGCACCCTATAAAACAATATTGGCAAAAGTGAAAGAGCTCACTCTGAAAATCACTCACAGGTGGTATAAAATAGGTTAGCAAGAGGGGAAATGAGATCAGACACATTTTTGGAAAACTGGTTAGACTTTATCTCATTTCTCAATATGAATCCTGGCGAATCCTTACAAATGTAGTCTCGTCACTGACCTTTGGGTGATGGAGCGGCATCGGCTTGGACCAGGAGGATGGCCCTGGCTTGCGTCCATTGGTCGGCTGTGGCTTTGCCAGAGACATCGCCACTGACCTTTGCCAAGATGTCTTCACTAGCTTTGGCACAGCAGCCTTTTCCACGCAGGTCACCACTGATTTCAGGAGAGATGTTAAGAGTGGCTTCAGCAGCAAAGTTGTTACTAGGCTCTGCACTGGGGGTGTCACTGGCTTTGGGGTGGCTCTGCCCACAAAGTGATATCTGGGCTCCACACAGGGGATGGTACCAGCTTCCCTACAGGCGTTGGCGCTGGCATTTGCCAAGAGGCCTGTACTGGCTTTGGCCAAGTGGTCTTCCTTTGAATCATGGGCCTTGGCAAGAAGACCTCCACCACCTTCAGCAGTCTGGTTGGCAGTTTTTTCAGTCGAGCAGTTGGCGGTGACTTTGTCATGCAGCCAGATGTGTTTTGGGGAGTGTGCAGGGTTCGGGACATGGCCTAGGCAGAGGTCTTGCTGTTTCAGCCCACTCTGCTGCACACTCCTCTCTCCTAGAGGATCCGGGGCATCCTCCATTCCTCTCTGGATTCTGCTGGGAAGAGAAGACACATTAGTTTATGTAAGCGTTCTGTGTGTAATTCATCCTACACCATAGCTACAATCTATTCTACATATTGTTATTATATGTTTACGTTTTTATGGTTTCTGTTCGACACTCTGAAATCTGTGGATGTAAAACATCCATAAATACTAATAAATCAATAAATATTATTGAGATGGTTGTCTCTGCTCCATCTTCTGTTCATTAGTACCCCTCCCGCTGCAAGAAAGGTGATAGCCCACTTGCTGCTGCAGGTGAGTGTGTTGGAAATCCCCTAATCCTGGGCCAAACCACTGGGCCTCCCTGTCTTTGCTGATTGGCAGCCATTCTCTAAGGTCCCCCCAGGCAAAGTCCTTTCCCCACGCTGCTGCTTCAACAGGAGCTGTCAGAGCACAGGTGCCCAACCTTTTTGGGTTGGTGGGCACATTTGGCATTTTGAAAGGGTGTTTTGGGCACACTTACAAAATAAGACTCAATGAAAGGTCACTTGCGCAAGAACCAAAATACAAGGCGGACATGGAGTCTGAGCACCCAAACAGAAAAACACCCATTTGAACCCACATCAAGATGGAGCTGGAGGACAGCCCTTCGCTTTGCAGCCTGTCAGTATCAATAACATCTGAATTGGCATAAAGAGGTGTCACCCTCAAGTCTGCGTTGAGTAAAGAGGAACGCATGGAACAGGCATCCTCTGCACTTGCTTACTGCCATTCCCACTGGGATCCCAAGGTTCTACCAGGCCAGAGACTCTCATGATGCAAACAGGAGTCCAAACAAGGGGTGGGCACTTGGCCTGAATGGAACGTGCTGGGAGGGAGGGAGGGTGTTAGGGGAGCCAAAGAGTAAGTCAAACCACACAGCAAGTTTGAAAAATAAGAGTTTGCTTTGCCCAAAGTCTTCTCCCAAATGTGAATGGATAATCTCGGCGCAGTCCTGGGCACTAGCCAAATTTCCTTCGCCTTTTATATTTCGCTATGATTCTTGTTAGAGAGAGCTATCTATTTAAACATCACATTCCTCTCCCAACCTTCCTTGTTTTTCCAGAACTTTTTGCTCCGGATTAATTAATACATAAGAGCTCCCAGCTCCCTTGGACCCATCACTCAAAAGCCCCAATGAGATTTGAGTTGTGGTCATGGGAAACCAGAGCCAGACGCTTTGTCTTCTAATGCTATTTTAGGATTGCAGCAGGAAAGTAGGAAGTTTTCATAGGCATTTGATTCCCACACACATTTCTTACTCTATCGCTCTGAGGGCCCCCAAAGCAAGGGTCCCTCTGAACAATGAGGTGGAACAATTTCCTACCTGCCATGATGCCAGGAAAGGCCTTGAAAACAACTCCGGAAATCTTCCAAAACACTGGAGAGACAAGCACCAGCACTCCTTACTGTCCAAATGAAAACTGGCCACACAACTACAATGATGTAAAACTGTTTATTGCTGTTCCCATGGCAACCTGGGGTTTGTGAGGTGGGCTCAAGGAGAATATTCAAAGTGGGATATGATGATGAAAGATGGTGTCATGGCAGAAGGTAGGGTGACCATATGGAAAGGAGATCAGGGCTCCTGTATCTTCAACAGTTTTAGAGAAAAGGGAATTTCCCTTTTTATCCCAACAGTTAAAGCTGCAGGAGCTATACTAGAGTGATCAGAAACAAAAGAGGGCAGGGCTCCTGCAGGTTTAACTGTTTGATAACAAGGGAATTCCACCAGGTGCTCCATGCATACAAATGACACCTGCTGAAATTCCCCTTCCTCTACAATTGTTACAGGAGCCATGTACATAGTCCCCAAGAATTAAAACAAATGTAAATGTAAATTATATTTGTTTAATATAATACAAACTAACAGACCACTGAGACTCAGCTATGTATGTATTTTTTTATGAAAGCTGGTCTACTGAAAGCTGCTAATACTAAGATGCTTCTAGGAAGAAAAGCTTCTACATTAAAGATGCTGTCAAAGAATGGAATGAGATCAGTAGAATAATATCTACTGATCTCATGTGAGATCAGTAGATATTATTCAATTTTTGTGAACTGCCCAGAGAGCTTCGGTTATTGGGCGGTATAAAAATGTAATAAATAAATAAATAAATAATAAAGGCTGCAGTTCTATGCACACTCACTTGGGAGAAAGTCTCAGTGGGTCTTAATTCAGAATAAACATACAGAGGATTGCTCTGTAAACAAAACAAAAAAATAAAACCAGAGGGAAAGATAACAAAAGGCTGGTAGAGAACACGGAGAAACAGCACCCTGATTACAAGCAGTAGTTGACATCCACAGGGACTCCATAGGGAAGGCTTTTTTCTCACTCATTGGTGGCGGCCATAAGAGTGGGAGGGGGGGAAGCCTCTGTGGAGTCTGCCCCAAAAAGGCCTTTTCTAAGCCCCTGCGATGGGAGCGTGCGAGGAGGGAACAAGGAGGTGCTTCTCTGGGACTTCAGAAAAATACCCCCCGTGACTCCCCCCCCCACAGAGCCCCAGAAAGGGCCTATTTGGGGCGCACTCCATAGAGGCTTCTTTTATCTTCACTCTTATGGAAACCACCAATGAGTGGAAGGGAAAAAAAGGCTTCCTGGATGCCATCGGGCTTCAAGAAAAGGCCTCTCCCGATTCTTCCCTCTCTCTGGCTCCCTTATCTCTGGGCTGCAGCTTCCCAGGCAGGAAGGGGCGTCCAGCAGAGAAACAAGTCCCATAGCGGCAGCCAGGCAAAAGAGGGACCGGGACCAGCTGCTGGAGCTGGAAGGAAGTGACGGCATCACTGGGACGTGGAGCCAGCAGACCCCAGAGACTTGCCTCGTCTGGAAAACTACTACTCCCAGCATGCTCCCTGACAGTCTTACTTCCTCTCCTCGGGTCTCAGACTTCCGGGAAAGCGGAGAGTTCGCCGATTGGAATTTAATCAATTAAAAAAAAAAAAAAAAAAAAAAAAACCACAGGTATTTTTTTATAAATTTCAAAAGAGCTGGCCAGATTGGAGGATGGCAACATCCTTTTCTTGGCTGGCAACATTGCACCGGCCAAGAGATGGCCCAGATCGCCGCTTGGGAGGGGCTTGGCGGCTGCAAATTTTCTGGACATTTTATGAATTAATGGGATTTTCCTCCCAGATCCGTTTTCCTGACCTGTCCGGCGAAACGTGGACAGTTGGTCACCTTAGCTTTCTCCGCTGTGGCACCCCGGCTGTGGAATGAGCTCCCCAGAGAGGTCCGCCTGGCGCCTACACTATACTCTTTTCGTCACCAGCTGAAGACCTTTTTATTCTCTCAGTATTTTAACACTTAATTTTAACTTAAATTTAAATTTTACTGTTCTAACCCTGTATTTTAATCTTATATAATTTCTGCTGCATGGTTTTATCCTGGTTGTGCTTTTTATACTGTATTTTGTATTTGTGTTTTTAGACTGTTGGTTGTTTTATTATGGTTTTAATTTTTGTGAACCGCCCAGAGAGCTTCAGCTATTGGGTGGTATAAAAATGTAATAAATAAATAAATAAATAAATAAATAAATAAATAAATAAAGAAGATTACTATTTAATTATGGGCTCTTATCACTTTGCATAAGGTAAATTGAACTGTTAATTGTATATAGTAGAATTTCAAGGGGATGGCAATTATTTATTTATTTTTGGCATTCTTGATATTTGTCCTAATTATATTATTGCAGGGCTAAAAGTTTGAACAACAATGTTGAGTTACTGATTGGGGATTGGCCTGTGAAATGAAAGTTAAGAAAAATCTACAAAAGGGACTTCCGAAATACTCAGCGTCTGGAGATACAGAACCACTTGGGACTGGGTTACAAGCAAGAAATCCATATTTTTTGTTTGTTTGCACACAGAAGGACAATTTACTAAACTGTTTACTAAAGACATATTTTGTTCAAGTTATTTTTTTTGGTAAGTTTATTCTAATTAAGCCCCATAGAACCCACACGAGTAGAAGTTACACAGTCTCTGTATAACACTTCCAAGCACAATCTCTGCACAAGATGGAGGCATGGGCAGTCCCAGAGGGGGAAACCCAAGGTTTGCAGAGAACAGTTAAGAAAAATCCCTAAGGTGGGGAACCCTCAAAACAAACCTAGTGGTACAGAATGCTGGCTTGAATATTGGAAAGAGGAAAGGGAAAACCACCAGGGGGAATGGAGTATCCATTGAGAGGGTTTGCATGGTTGAATGACTGGAACAGTCAGCACAGTATTCAGTACTACAACATCTTCTTGCAGATCTCACATGATGATATATCAACAACAACAACAACTGCTGGGTAGGGTAAGGGAATAGAATCTTGCATTTTTCAGTTTTAGGGTTTGTTTTTTGTATTTAAAGTTCTTTCCTATGTGCACACTTTAAATTTACTTGGGGATATGAATGTATTACCTCTAATTTGCAAGCTGCTGAGTGGAAGTCCTAGGAAGCCGCAGATGAGCTGGAAGTGGATGGGTGGGCAGGCCAGCATTTTACAGAAATATCTACATTTCTCTTCACATGTCATTATCTCAATGCTTTTTGGTCTGGTTGAGGAGCAATGTTATCTAAAGGGGTTTATGTATCATTTTAATGAACTTGCTCTCCAGCTTTTGCAGACCCAAACGCTGAGCAAGTGAGTACCTCCGTGCATTATGACCATTTTTGCATTCCTGTCACTGCGTTGAACATTTATGCAGCAAAGAGTGTATTCCATATTTGCATTCGGCCCTTCCTAGCAAGCAAAATGTGCTTGCGTACGTGGTATTCCTACTCCCACTTTACGGTGCCAAATACATTCCAAAGAAAGCTTTTCAACTTGGGTGGGAAATAAAGATAAACAGAAGAATTAGCATAGTTCTTAAATAGTTTTGCCATCCTTTAAATAAAACATTCTGGTAGTTGGGCTGGGTAGATCTGGTGGCAGAGTCCACAGAAAATGCGCTGTCCATTTAAGGCAGCCTTTCAATTCTCAGATGTTTTGGACTACAATTCCCACTGGGAATTGGCCCTGCCTGCTAGAAAGATGGGAATTGTAGTCCAACACCATCTGGGGGCTCAAGCTTGGGAAAGGCTGATAAGATAGATATCTATGGCAAGTGCTTACAAGCTCCCTTCCACCAAGCAACACCCCACACAATTTATTTATTTATTTATTACATTTCTATACCGCCCAATAGCCGGAGCTCTCTGGGCAGTTCCCAAAAATTAAAAAACATTCAAAGTATAAGACAGTATAAAACCATACTATAAAATACAATATAAAAGCTCAACCAGATAAAAACAGCAGCAATGCAAAATTACAAATTTAAAACACCAAGTTAAAATTTATTTATAGACTGTTAAAATGCTGGGAGAATAAAAAGGTCTTCACCTGGCGTCTAAAAGCATATAATGTAGGTGCCAAGCGAACCTCCTTAGGGAGCTCATTCCACAACTGGGGTGCCACGGCAGAGAAGGCCCTCCTCCTGGTAGCCACCTGCCTTACTTCCTTTACAGGCGACCACCAATCAATTTAAGGCAATCCAGTTCACAACTGGATCCCACAAGCATAAGGCAAGAAGTAAAAATGCAGGCAGAGCTGGTAACTCAAGCAGTTGGCCCTGCCTCAGATGAGAAGTCATACGTACAACACACATAAAGTAACTATAAATTTACTATTGTACAAACACACCCTGGCTGCTGTGTTTGCTCCTCAATGGAGTATTCCTTCCTCTTTTGCCAGCTAGGCATTACCACTCATCCTTACAACCAATTTGCGGACCTCTCAGTTGGGTGGGCAGGTGAACAGGTAGATGGACAAGGGGCTCAGGTGAGTAGGGTTGACACCAATGCTACTCCTGCCACCATCCCAATCACAAGCCATGTGGCTAGACTAAACAGGGTCGTAGAGGGCTGGAAGTAAATGGAGGGGAAATTTGTGCAACAGCAATAATTGCTCTGAGAAGGAGCCACAAAAGGCAAGGGGGAGGGGGGAAAGCCAATAACTCCCTTTCTGGACTTGCTAGAAATTCAAGGAAGTGTTGAAAGGGAGGAGGACACTGATTAGTGTCCGTTCAAACTAAATAGTGAGAGTATTACATTGCCAAGTGGGAGATACTGTTCCGTCCCCCCATGACTTTCCTCAATCCTTCACAACTGTGTGCACATTACCCTATATGCCGTGTAGCCTCGTCAGTTTCCTTGTATGTTACCTACTCCACTTTGTGCTCATGTAGGCAGTTGAACCATATAAGGAAATTGACAAGGCAAGACTAGGCATATTGGACAGCTGCATCTGCACACCTGTGAAAGACCAGGAGGGGAAAAGAACATTTGCGCAAATTTCAAGGTCCCCCCTCCAAAAAATCCAATTTGTGCAAATTACTATTTGCACAAATGGTGGGCCACCACCTTCAAATGCACAAAATATTTTCAGAACTGGGGAAAAAAATCTGCTGAAGCCCGCTATCACTTCCTGGAAATGGAAACACTGCAGAATCCTGTCAGGCTCAAAATGGAACAGAATTCCCAACATCACACATCCCTGCCCTACATCTATTTAAAATTTGCTTGTGCAATGCCATAGGCTTCCAGCGCACACTGAGCCCAACATACACGAGGGAAGGCATGTACCAAATAATTTTAAAAGAACAAGTGAAATCTGCAATAAAATGTACGGTGTTTCCTCCCTCCTAAAAGGAGCAGCCCTTTTCTAATTGCTGCTCTACAGTCTCTGGTTACTGAGAATGTTCAATCCTCACTGCACTGTTTTTTGGGTGTTGGTTGCGCCTTTAGGGACTTTTTAAAACTATGCTTTCTTACTTCTCCACAGTTTGCAGTTCCACACAAGTATATCCCCCTCATGTTTCTCAGTGGCCCTGTACTGGCTACAACCCTGCTGACACTCACCACTTGAGTTCACTATTAGAAGGAGTAATTAACAGTTACTCATTCAGCAACTGTTCCAGAAAAAGAAAGGGAGGAAAATGACTGGCATGCCTCAAAATCGGTTGGCAAAACTACTCCCTTGCTCTGGATAATGATCCAGTGCACGCTTAGAATCATAGAATCATAGAATAGTAGAGTTGGAAGGGACCTATAAGACCAAGTCCAACCCCCTGCTCAATGCAGAAATCCACCTTAAGTATCCCTGACAGATGGTTGTCCAGATGCCTCTTGAATGCCTCTAGTGTGGGGCAGCCCACAAGTACCATTTGTAACTCACAAAGCCAAAAGCATCCTGTGCCATGACACAGGCTCTTTACAGCAGGCCTGTCCGCGGACACTCCCTGCTCAAGCTAAGCGCCACCACTTTATGAGCCTGAGGTGAGGGACAAACACCACCTTTCTACAAACTATGTGGAGAAAGGGGTTAATCAGGAATAATTTCAGGAATAAAATGATGCGCTGCGAATTATATGTGCTGGTGGTGAATTAATGTCAGAACAGGTAACTACAGATGATAAATGCCAAGGAGACACATGGGATTTTTGTGGTAGTAAAACAAACTGAATAAAAATGTATTTCAATGTTCACAAATTTTGTTTCATAATAAAACTTTTCAGACCCTTGTTAAAACTTCTCATCTAATCCTTTCTCTCTTCTCACACACACTTTCCTTTCTCTCACACCTTCACTCTTGAACTTTATTATCAGGATTGTTTAATATACACCAACTGACTATCTCTGCACACTACACTCAAAAGACAACCCTCTTTACCCTGAGTACTTTAAAAAACAACAACAACCCTATCACTTCAGTCATTCTCTTATATATCCTCCTCCCCCCTCCTAAGATATTCAATCTCCACCTACTCAGGTCAATATTCTTATCAAAATAGACTTACAAATCCTAGACATGCATTAGGGAACTGACTTGTGGGGTGCCACCCTATTACTGTGCCAATTTTGGTGTCTTTATCTTTAAAGCTTATGCAAATGTATGCATTTCTTTAAAATCCTGCTCCTGCGCCCCAGCGGCAGCTCGGGAGATATGCTCAAAAAGTAGGGGCTAAATACGGCAAATCTTTTTGCTTTATTGCACAGTTAAGGCAGGATGCCTGGGAGTACTTCACAATCAAAGGAGATTATAAGGTGGAAAACTTCTAAGTCCTTTGCATGCAATTCGCAGTGATTGCACAGTATAATGCTGGTGTGATAAAGCTCTAAGTATAGCACCCTACCAGGGGGCTCAATTAACTTACGGGGTTTGTTGCCTGCCTGAGCAGTAAAAACAGAGGTGAGTGTGGAAGCTTTGTTGTCAAGCATGCAACAGGCCATGAGGGCTGGGCTGCATTTGGCATGGTTGGTCAGAAGTGAGACCTTGTCTAGGTAATGGTGTATGCTGTGGAAAAAAAATGCTTTCAGTCATTTAAATTAAAACTACCTTTTTAGGAAGCAAAATATGTATGCTGTTACTTTTTAACTGTAATACAAGCACCAGAAAAGCCAAACACAGTATTTAAAAAACTAATGACCTGTGTTGTAATTCATGAAGTGCCAAGGGATTGCCAAAGGTCACACAAGGTTATTCATATTATTTGTGAAATAAAAATTGTTGACAACTTTTGCTGTGGAAAATCTACCCAAGCTCTGATGAATTCAATCTGTATGAAAAGCTACATGTAACAATGTTTTAATGGTTTGCGTTTTATGATGTTATGGTTTTTAAAATTGTACATCACCTTGGCGGTTTCACAGTAAAAAAATAAATAAATGAGGGGGGATAAATATTAACAATAAGTAAATTTAAATATTTTAGTAGTTTCAAGTCTTTGAAATTAGGGGTTGCATCCAGACTTTGGGCCATACTGCACAAATTCCCTGTCACAGACACACCCACCCACACACCCCGTCCCCACCCAAGCCAAACACATTATTTCTCTTTCACAACTGGACAGATTATCACCAACATTAGTAGCACCTTAAACTTAAAGACAGATTGACAGGGCCAAACGGATACCCAGGATGGCTGACAGACCAAGAGAAGTACACCACTGTTTGCCACCTACAGCCCCTAATTGCAACCACTGCAACGGATCATCGGTGAACTCCAACCCATCATCAGCACAGACACTTCTCTCACACAAGCTTTGGGAGGCAGGCCAGTCCTGGCCTACAGAAAACCTCCCAACCTGAAGCAGATGCTAATAAGCAATAGTACACAGGACAGAGACACAGACAGAGGGACCGGACCATGCAACAGACCCTAGTGCCAACTCTGCCCCCACATCTATTCAGGCAACACTGTCACAGGACCCAACAACATCAGTCACACCATCAAGGGCTCTTTCACCTGCATCCTTATATAACTCGTGTGACATGCCATCCCTGACTTTATTTATTGTTAAGTTCTTAATAAACACTATCACATAATACGTGTCTTATTTTTTCACCACTTTTTTCAGCTGCACATTATCAGATTTCCAACTGCACTTCCTTCCCCCCCCCCCACTGCACATTTTGTGTCCAACTGCACACTAAAAAATCCCCCTGCTTAGGGTGCAATCCTTTGGGATCTGCCTTGGGTACATGCAAGCCTGGAGCCTTCAATGTATCCAATGCATTTAAATGGAGGCTTCAGGGAGCAGGAGGGAAGGAAGCTGAGCAGACATAGGTTATTGCATATGGCTGCCACGCTGGTCCCTTCTCTCGCCGGCCCTTAGGAGATCCACCTTCCCCTGCCTCCATAGTCCATTTTCTGAGCACAGAGAGATGAGGGACATGGGAAGGGGTGGGGAGCATGGTTTCTTGCTTCAATTCTGGAGGACACAGAATTTCTCACTTAGCTTTGCTAGGAGTAGACCCGTTGAAATCAGTGGGACAATTTAGTCATGACTAACTTAAGTTCCATTCATTTCATTGGATTTACTGCAAACATGACTGATCTCTAGATAGCTTTCATAGAGAACCGGGGAGTTCATTGCACCTGTATGTTAAATACCTAACACAAATTGTAAAGTATATTTTGCGAAAATTTAAACTAGCCCTGTGCACCATGTTGTTGTTTTTTCAATATACAAAGATTAATGCAATGGAGATTTCTCCTAAATTTCAAAATTCAGTGTATTACTCTGTGAAGAGCTATAGAAAAAAGAATGATGGCTCTACCTATGAAAAAAAATTATACTGAAAAGTTAGTTGAAAGTTGCAGTCCTGGGGTAAAATTCAGCATTAGACCTACTTAGCGTTGACCCACTGAAGTGAGTGGGATTTAAATTGGTCATGACTAACTGAAGTCCTATATATTTGGATCACTGTGATGTTAAATGGCTTACCCTGAATTCGAATTGAGATCATTCTATCATTTTTTGGATTGTATCCAAGCACTGCTTTAGCCACTTTATTATTAATTATCAAGGCTACTCCATTTTTCTGTGATCCTTTGGCCACATAATGAGAAGACAGGACACCCTGGAGAAGATGCTGATGCTAGGGAAAGTGGAAGGCAAAAGGAAGAGGGGCCAACCAAGGGCAAGATGGATGGATGATATTCTGGAGGTGACAGACTTGACCTTGGGGGAGCTAGGGGTGGCAACGGCGGACAGAAAGCTCTGGCGTGGGCTGGTCCATGAAGTCACGAAGAGTCGGAAGCGACTGAACGAATAAACAACAAAACTGAAGTCCCATTCATTTCAATGGGACTATTCTAAGTAGGCCTTATGATGGATTTTACCCCTGGACAGAGATGGAAAGTGCCCCCCTATTACCTGACAAGATTAAGACAGTGAGCGTAGCCACTGCAGGTTGATCTGCAGCTGTTCAATTGGGCTTTGCCTCTCCCTTTTGTCTTCTTCAATAGCTCTGCTGTCACCAGGCAGACACCAAAATCCGCTAGGGTATATTTTATATGAAACCTCTGTTTCTCCAGGTAGTTTCACTGACCTGTACTCTTCTTGCCTTTCCCCTGCCTTTCTTGATCAATCTGCTGTCACTTTGTAGGTCACCGCACTCTTGCTTTAACACAGCAGGCCTTTCGAGAATATGTCACATGTAGCCCGCTTTTGGGTGGGAAAAGAACCTGTCTCCACCTTATTTTCAGGAATTCTGAGGGTGTGTTCCTGGTGGTTCCACATGGACCTATGGAATTCCCTGCCTTTGGAGATCAGGCCCATGCCAACGTTATATTCCTTCCAGTGTCTCCTTAAAATCTTGTTCCAGTAAGCTTTCCCTGAATGACCGGCCACGGTTTTATCTGTACTTTGTTCTTTTAAAAATGAATTTTTTAATGTGTTTTTATTCTTTATTTTATTTGTTCACTGCTCTGAAATCCTTGGATGGGGAGCAGTATGTAAATATTGTAAATAATAAATAGATAAACTCTGTTGAAGGACAGACAGTGTGGAGCAGGAGGCAGAGAACAGCACATAGGGAGAGTGTTATCACATGTCTTTGATCAGAGACACAGTTCAAAGTGCTGGTTATGGATTATAAAGCCTGATATGGCTTGGGGCCAGGCTATTTCAAAGACTGCATTCTGCCATTCTCCCGTATGAGCCTATCCAAATTTTAAGATCTTCCAGGGAGGTCTTCTCTTGCCCTCCTGCAATTGGAGAGATGCTGATTGGAGAAGTGAGAGAGGGTGTTCTTGCTCCCAGGCTTTGGAATTCCCTACTACTGGAGTTGGCTCCCTCTGCTGTCCTTTCGCCAGAAGGCTAAGAGCAAATCTACACGTAGTACTGAAGGCGCTTGCGTGCGCCTCCAGTGCGCCGTCAAAACGATGGTGTAGACGGCGAAAGAAGAGACGGAGGAGGAGGCGGCTGGGGAACCGGCCGCGTCCTTGCCGCTGCTGCCACCCCGCTGGCCTCCTGCTGCCGGGCTAAGAGCCACCCAGGTCGGAGAGCTCGGCTTCCGCTTCTGCGGAAGCGGAAGCCGAGCTCTCCGACCCGGGTGGCTCTTACCCTGGCAGCAGGAGGCCGGCAGGCCTTTAGCAATTTAAATTTGTAATTTTGCATTGCTGTTTTTATCTGGTTGAGCTTTTATATTGTATTTTATAGTATGGCTTTATACTGTCCTTTTATACTTTGAATGTTTTTAATTTTTGTGAACCGCCCAGAGAGCTCCAGCTATTGGGCGGTATAGAAATGTAATAAATAAATAGCATGTACACTGGACTGTTGCTTAAGTGGGTTCTACTGGGTTGGGGTTGTTTTTATCTCTTATTGTATTTTTGTGTTTTTTAAAACCTATTTGTTTTTATGATTTTTTTAAAAGTTAAGTTTGTTTTAATCTTTGTTCCTTATTATTGTTAGCTGCCTTGAGAACCATTTTGTGTGTGGAATGGCAGGGTATAAATCTAATTAATAATATCAACAACCAAACACACATGTACTTGAATGACCTGGAAATACCAGGATATTGGACAGAGGCAAATAACAAATTTAAAATATTGATAATCTTTCAAATGTAAGAGTGGAAGATCTCTTGAAAGGACCTGGGGAATTAAAAAAATCCTTTTTCTGGTGGACATTATTTGGAATTTGCAAATACCAAAGCAAAGGCTCTTTTGGCCCTTAGGAGAGTGTCACTGGGTGCAACAGGGCTCACTCAAAGTTTGGGTAGAATTGCAGTCTCAGAGTTCTTACAATATACATCTGTCTTCATTTTTATTTAGCCCTGAGTAGACTCTGCATTTAGTTCAAATACACACTATATGCGAAAGTTTTGACAACTGTATATGTAGCGTGTCCTGGGCCAAAACTGTCAAAACTGTTATAAAGTGCTTTAAAGCAGTAGTGTAGATCCTGCCCAAGAAAATTCAACCATCTGTTTCTCTACTAAAAAAACTTTGAAAGAGGTGATTTGAAGTGAGAAAGAATCAGGGGTGTGAGGTTGTGTATGTAGTTGATTCATCATTTCCCAATTCTTGTTCAACCACCACATAATTTACATGATTTGCAAATTATTTGCACAATATGCAAACGACGCGGGCCAGATGTGTGGAACTAGAATACGTGATCCCATATTTTAGCTGAGCCGTGCTTGAAAGGGAGGAAGTGTGTGCAATAATGGTTTTACATTTTTGCTCCTCTGAGTCCTGGGAATGCAACAGGCAAAGGTCAACCTCTGACGTCAATCAGAAAAGCCTGAAGCCCTCTATGAACCTGACCCACCTCTTACACTCTGAGGTGGCTTGGGGCCAGCTAGGCTGACACTGTGGTGCAAGGAAATCCCAGGATTGTTGCTTAGGTCAGCATTAAGGCTGCCAAATGGGCCTGAACAACTTAAAAAACTAAATGATTGGGGTGAGCATCTATTCTCCCCTCCCCCATGTTTGTAAATGTTAAAAAACACCTTCCAAAGCAAATAAAGACCAGCATTATTGTAACCATATTGTGTGTAGAGGGTGGTGTGTGTATGTGAGTGAGTGAGTGAGTGAGTGAGTGAGAGAGAGTATGGATTCGCTGTATTTAGTCCCTACTTTTTGAGCGTATCTTCCGAGTTGCCGCTGGGGAGCAGGAACAGGATTTTAAGGAAATGCTTACATCTGCGTAAGCTTTAAAGATAAAGACACCAAAATCAGGACAGTAATAGATATTAGGGAGAGCTTTAAGCATACAAAATTTGAATTGAATTGGGTCATCCGTTGATTTTTTAATGATTTTTTACATTTCCCCCCTTAAACTCACTTCCTGGTATGCAAAGGCTCGCTGTCGCCTGGTAGCAAAAATAACCACAACTGCGAAAGCTTAGCGCTACGGGGATAATCCGAGGGAAGCAGGTACGTGGGATAAAGTAAGTGTTACATTAGCCCTGCACAGTACTTCAATGTTATTTAGCATTCCCACTCCGATGCCAAGGGATTTTGAGGGAATGAGCGGCAAAGCGTTATCGTCAAGACACCCTCTTTAACTCAAATTGCTTGTAACGGATTTACGGCTGGTCTGTAGCCAGCATTTTAATGAACTGCTGCTATGTTGTTGCTTGAATTAAATTTTTTTGGGGCGGGGGGTTGTCGTTGTTACTCGTATTTTATTATTGTAATAGTTTTAATTTTATTAGCCACCATGAGGGGGCTCCCTGCTCAGAAAGGTGGTATAGAAATACATTAAATAAATAAATGAACAGTGGAGGCTGGTGGCTCTGATTTTGCTGGGGCACTATATAAGTGCTCTTTGCAGATCTAATGTCATTTTGTTGCTTTAAGGCAGCCTTTTCCCAACCTGGTGCCCTTCAAATACTTTAGACTTCAGCTCCCATTTGCCTCAGGCAGCATGGCCAATGGTCAGGAACGCTGGACGTTATAGTTCAAAACTTCTGGAGGGCGCGAAGGAGGACTGCTTTAGGATCATAAATCAGCCTTTCCGATCCTAAGGTTATTTTATGTATAACTTAGTTACATTGCTAGTCTCTCTGTAAATGTGTTTTATTACATAGTTTTTAGAAATCATCTTTTTTTGGGGGGGGGGAATAAAGGCTATGTTTTCTAACATTCTAAAATAAAGTATTTCATAATAAAAAGCTGTTCAGTTTTTCAGAAAAACAAACAACCTTCAGGACAAAACCCTTTCCCTCCTAATTATTATTTTGTATTTGTTTCTGGTCCCTCCCCCAGTCTTCCCAGGCCTTCCAATCCCTATCTAGCGCCTTTAAAGTTCTGGCTGGTTCTGAGTGAAACCCAGAATGGATTCATAGACTTATGAAAAATGGAGCCACTACCCTCTATTGCCAAACAACAGGACATAATTTGTGAAGCCACAAAACTAGAAACTTTGGAAATGACCAGGACAAATGATTTGTTTTGAGAGCCAGTGTGGTGTAGTGGCTAAAGTGTTGGACTGGGAGTCGGGAGATCTGAGTTCTAGTCCCCACTCAGCCATGGAAAACCACTGGGTGACTTTGGGCCACTCACAGACTCTCAGCCCAACCTACCTCATAGGGTTGTTGTTGTGAAGATAAAATGGACAGGAGGATTATGTACACCACCTTGGGTTCCTTGGAGGAAAAAAGATGGTATATAAATGTAATAATAAAATAAATAAATAAATAAATAAAATCCTGACCTTGACAGGAGACCCTCAAGGTAACAACTCTCTCTAACAGAGTCTAGGCCTGGACTGAAGCCTTTTATGCCTCCATGGCCAGATTACCACATCCCAGGCTCCATCTTGTTTGAGGAGTGCCCCCTTCCCCAGCTCATTTCTTATGATGATGGGCCAACATAGGGATGTGGATCTATGGAGTGAAGAAGGTTGGCTCCTTGGAGGTGTGGGCTCCAAGTACATGGACTTCAGAGGCCCTGAATTCGATGTCCTTGGCTTAAGAGCATCCGAGCTGACTGGTTCTAGTGCAGGCTCAGTTGTGATGCAGGAACCCTGAAGGGGCAGACTGAGACCCCATGAAACATAAGCTAGGGTGGATCACTGTTCCAAATGGTCCCATGTGCCCACTAGCTCTGGGCTGGGGACTGTACCCTTGGAAGTAGCAGTGGTACAACAACAACAACAACAACAATAATAATAATAATAATAATAATAATAATAATAATAAATTAATTACACTTATATACCGCTCCCATAGCCAGGGCTCTCTGGGCTGTTTACAGAAATTCTAAAATTAAGATAAAAACGAGTATACAAAATTTAAAATTCTAAAACACAGAACATACACACATAAAGCATTAAAAACCATTAAAAAACTAAACATGTGGGCAAATATTATTATTAATAATAATATTTTTCTTACAAGACTATCATGTTAGAGTACGTCTTACACAACTAATGTAAGCCCCCTTGCAATTAGCTTGGAATTTGCACCAAGAAACTGGAATTGGCTGGAAATGTATCATTGTTTCTACTCCAATATCTTGACAGTTGTCCTTTGGTGGAGGTGTTGTGAGAAGTTTCTGGGCCATTCACAGAATTACAGTTCCCAGGGTTGGGAGCCAGGGGTGCCACATGGACTTGAAACGTGTTTATATTGGCCATGTAGAAAATCAGACAGTGCCTTGATGTGTATGCCATTGCTGGGGCAACCGGGCATTATGGTATCAGTAAGCTCAATGCCAAAGCATTGGAATGAAATGGTAGTGAGCAATCTTCAAAATTCCTTGCCAGCAGTACCTGTGATGTTTCCCCTCTGTTTGTTCATTCCTTCCCCACTACTCATCATGTCTCCTTGCTGTAAAATGGTACATGCATTTACTCTTCCTTAAGCTTCATCTTAAAACAAACAAACAGAAAAAAGCAGAGGGAAAGCTGATAGAGATGTTGCTGTTAAAGGGAGTGCTAGAAGCATATCTGTCATTTGTTACTGCCTGGAACAAATGGTTCAGGATCAATGGTACAGCTATGGGGCCAAAATCCCCCTCCCCCCAGTAACCATTAAAGGGAAATTATGTTGCTTCCAACTTCTCTTGTTCAAGTCTAATGGGCTGCATTACATGGGTGGTGAGGGGTGATCACGTGGTCTATAATTGAAAACTTCCCTTCCTGTCAATGCTCAGAGCTTTGAATAGGACAGTGACCTCTAGTGGGTGCTTTATAGCACAACTTCGACTGCCCATGGTAGGAAATCGTGCAATATTTCAGGAGAATCGGGATAGCCAATTTTTTGTTTTGTTTTGAACAGAATAACCCGGGAAACGTGAAGGAGGTTGATCATGATCAAAAGGACCTGCAAACTTCTGTGAGCAGCCAGTCCTGCGCTCATGTAACGTAACCCTGAGAGTCGCAAGTGATGAGGGCGCCAGAAGCAAAGTCCGTTTTATTCCTGTAGACATAATAATTCTATGATTTAAAATGAGTTTCAAATGGAAAATTGCCCATGCTCAGAATATTTTCAGTCAGGGTCGGCACCCATTTTTTATTTTTATTTTATTGCTATGATGCATCACGAATGTCGGCGTTGTAAAGCATGGAGGGAGGGGTGCTGAGACAGTGTGTGAGGGGCGGGAAAGAGAAGAGAAATGTCAGTTGCATGTTTCACAATGAAGTAGGGCCCCATCTAAAGGCCCCCCATGAGTTTAGTAAGTCCAAGGCCTAAAATGACCTAGCTGCACCATTGTTTACCATGCCCTGCGACAATGGGCTGTGCAATCCTATGCATGTTTACTCATAAGTAAGTTCCACCCTGTTCAGTTCTGCTGTCTCCCTTGTCAGTGTGTTTAGGGTTGCAGCCTACTTCAGTTTGTCTGTTCAATGCAAGCGGTTGTCAAAAGGCAATTGGACTTCATGTTTCAGTTTTCCTTCACTGCCATGGCAACCCTGGAGGAGAGAGTTTTGCTGCAGCTTGCTTCTGTCAGCCTGCATAATGATGTGTCCCCACCCTATATTTCTAGTGAAGACTAACATCTATTCCCCAGCTGCCAAAGAAAATCTGTTCCCCCCCCCCCCCCACCGCCAGAGATGTTTTCCTGGGATGGGTGATGGATTTTGCAGGCTGGGGTTCCATGTGTAATTCTATACAAATATGGGAAGGAGTGGGCAGGATCCACAACAAAACACTGTAGCATGTGAAATCATGTGAAAAACATACCGCGCTGCACCATTTCATTCCAGCGCTCTACCCGAGGGCCAAGTTAAATTGTAGGGGAAGCTCACAGAGGCTGGATTCCAGTGGTGGGCAGGACAAAAGTGCTGGGGCCAAAATACCAGCATATTTTAGCTTAAAGCTCTCACTGCCAGTGATGAGAGAGGCATTTCAACCTTTTAGAATGGGAGAGGAACGTGCAAAAGCTGGAAAACCACCAAATGATCAGCAGAAAGAGCGAATGGCCAGGTCAAGGATGTGAGGTTGTTTGGGGAACCCGAGGGTTGGATTGGAATCCCCGGAGGGGCAGATTTGGTCTACAGACTGAGGTTCCCTACCCCCTGTATTAGAGGTTCTCCCCACATTGAGAGAATTGGCCAAATGGCAAATGCAGTTCAATGTAAGCAAGGGTAAAATGATGCATTTGGGGGCAATAATAATAATAATCCAACTTCAAATATAACCTGATGGGATCTGAGCTAACAGTGACTAACCAAGAAAGAGATTTTGGGGTTGCGGTGAACAGCACTATGAAAATGTCCACTGCTGTAAATAAAAAGGCAAACTCCATGTTAGGCATAATTAGAAAAGGAATTGAGAATAAAACTGCCAATATTATACTGCCTTTATCCAGTCTATGGTGCAACCACACTTGGAATACTGTGTACAATTCTGGTCACCACACCTAAAAAAGGATATTACAGAGCTGGAAAAAGTGCAGAAAAGAGCAACTAAAACGATCAAAGAGCTGAAGCATCTTTACAACAGCTGAGACTGTTCAGCTTGGAAAAAAGGAGGTAAGGGGAGGAATGATAGATGTGTACAAAACTATACGTGGTATGGAGAATATGGATAGGGAGACATTTTTCTCCCTCTCTCCTAATACTAGAACCTGGGGTCATCCCATGAAGCTGATTGGTGGGAGATTCAGCACTGATAACCAGAAGTACTTCTTCACACAACACATAGTTAAACTATGGAATTAGCTACTACAAGATTAGCAATGGCCAACAATTTGGATGGCTTTAAAAGGGGGTTGGATACATTTCTGCAGTGTCTACTAGCCCTGACAACTATGTGCTGCCTCCAATAGCAGAGTCAGTGGGCCTATGTACACCAGTTGTTGGGGAACATGGGTGGGAGGTTGCTGTTACACCCTTGTCCTGCTTGTGGGTCTCTGGTCGACAGCTGGTTGGTCACTGTGTGAACAGAATGCTGGACTAGATCTACCCTTGGTCTGATCCAGCACGGTTCTTCTTATGCTCTTAACTTTCTCCGGACCTTCTAGCTATTGTAGTTTAAGGGGGAACTTCGTGTTCCTGTGCTAAAGCTCCCACTCTCTATATGCAGTGCAGCCCGACCCAACGCCTCAGCAGCGTCAACGAAGCATCTTCCCAAACGAAGCGCGGCTTGTAGGATCACAACCCTCGAATCTGAGCCTACGCTTCATTAAGCGTAGTAATTAAGCCAAGTAAGTCCAGCCGAATCCGGTGGACTTTTCAAGTCAATGGGCACAGGCCTGCGCCACCTTGCAGCGCAATCCGGAAGGGCCCGATGTAGACCCCGATGTGCGAGATCAATGAATAGGTAGCAGGCGGGGAGCGATTCCGCCAGAGGGCGGCTTTGGGGCACGTGAAACCCCTTTCCCACGTGTGCTGTTTTCCCGATCGAAACTCCCCGGCCTCTGGCTACTCTCGCTCAGGGCCGGTGCTACCATAGAGGCCACTCTGGCGGCCACCTAGAGAGCCAAGCTAAGAGGGGTGGCGGGCACAGCGCAGCACTCACGCGCGTTGGCTGTGAGCCGGCCCGAGGATTCAGCTGGGTCTGGATGGGCAAGATGGCACCCTGCGCCCGCCCAGCCGAAGCAAAGCCAGGGACGCTGGGGTGGGAGTGGGGCGGCTCCACGTTCGGACTTCCAGAACGCGCCCTGAAGAGAGAGAGAGAGAGAGAGAACGTATGGGTAAATGGGGTCTTTGAGTGAATGCATGTGTTCATGCGTGTGGTGTGTTTGTTTGAAGTGAGTAATGCTGAGTGTGTGTGTGCGTGTAAGTTGCAGGGGATGATTTGGAGGTGATATTCCTATTAAATAATGCATTTTAGACCCATAGACGTTCCTTTCCAATTTGTTTGCTATAAATGGCATGACGTATTTCTTGCACTTTAAAATAAATTTAGCCGTTTCAAGTTTTGTGCTTTCTATTTTTTCCAGGAAACGTATGTTCTTAAAAATCAAAATTGGCATTTTGGGAGTGTGGGGATGAAAGTAGCTCACTTTGCCTAGGGCGCAAAATAGTCTGGCACCGGCCCTGCTCGCGCTCCCCAAAGGCTGTGATCGCAGGTCCGCTTACTAGCGAGGTTGATCCCGTGGAACAAAGTAGGGCTTGAAGAAGAAGGAAGGAAGAAAGGAAGAGAGAAAGAAAGAAAAGAGGCGAGCCGCCCGTTAATTGTTCAAAGAATCCAAAAAAGGGAGCCGAGAGCAGGAAATGGCTCAGATGCAATTATGACCCGGTCATTTTCAGCTTTCAGCCTTCGTCAGTCCTCGTCCGTCATCCCACGCGTGGAGTGACGCGAGCGAAAGCGGAGCGAGACCGGCTCGGCGTGAACTTGCCGCGCCACCTTAAAGCGCCGGAGCAGCTGCCTCGTGGCTCCACCCCGTCGGCTCCAATTACAGCGGCAAACGCTGCCAGCCCAGCCCAGCCCAGCCCAGCCCGCCGGGGTGGGGTGGGGGGACGGAGGGAAGGAGACAAGCAGGCGATACGCGAGGAAGAAGCGTCCACTTTGGAAAGAGAAGACCGTGGGATGCGCGTGGCCCGAGGGAATCTAACGCCCGGCCCTGGAAACTGTAAGCCACACGTGCAACTGGAATCGGAGGGAGGCCGAGCCTTGAACCGTCCTGGCGGCGCGGGGTTAGCAAGAGCAGGGAGCGCGGATGGTGATGGGGCAGAGAGGGTCTGATTTGGGGACGGTTGGGAGCCAGCTAGCGAAATGAGGAAGGAGTTTGGCCCAGGCTCTTCTTACACTTGGGAAAAGAAAAGGAAACGTGTGTGTACTGCTTTAAAGTGCTTTAAAGCGCATTTATAACAGTTTTGGCAACTGTTGGGGCCCAGGACACACTGCATATACAGTTTTCAAAACGTTTTCAAAGTGTTTTAAAGGTAGTAGTGTAGATCCCCCTGGTAGTTCCGCGGATTGTGGCTTAGAATCATAGAACCATAGTATAGCAGAGTTGGAAGGGGCCTACAAGGCTATCGAGTCCAACCCCCTGCTCAATGCAGGAATCCACTCTTTTCCTCCCCGTTGCGATTCGTAAAGCTGCGAGGAAAGAGAGGCGCTTGGGTGGGGTGGCCAGCTGCCACCCAAAGGAGGATGCGTCTCTTGGATAGTGGCGTCGTTTCGATGCTCTTTTTGTGCAACTTAGCGTGACTTGCAGGGGTGATAAAAAGTTTCGTCCCCGGGAAGAGCCCTTTGCAGCTGATCAACCCGGCTTCTTTCCACGTGCTTCTGTGGTCGAGGCAAAGGGTGTAAACTGACAGGTGTTCAGATCGTGATCTGTCGGCGACTTACGTGAATGCAAGCCTTTGCATCATCATGCCAGTCTCGTTTTTTTTTTTCTTCCGCCTGCCAAATGCGAATAAGAGGCATGGCAGGGGCAGCAGTCTTCGGGCCAGTAGATGAAAAGAAAATCTTCTCCAAACGCGATGTAAGACTTCCAGATGCAAATAAAATAAATTAATAAATAAATGAAAGCTAGGATTTTGTGTGTGTCTGCAGTTGAAAGGCTTCTCTGCAATGATGCTTTTGTCATTGAGGCTGAAATCCTGTGCACACTTACCTGGGAGTAAACTCCGTTGGACGCAGTGGGACTTACTCCTAATAAAACACGCACGTGATTGGGAGTGTGAAGCACTTTCTATGAGTGTGTGTGTGTGTGTGTGTAGATTGTTTGATATCGGTCTCCGCTTACTCAAGGATCAACGCAATTTGTGGATTGTTTGTGTGTTCCTTTCCTCAGTTATCTGTGACCCTGTTGTACTGAATTGCAGGCTTCAGTTGTTTCTCCTTTTACTTCTTGATAAAAACGTCACATAATCTAGAGCTAATATTTGCACCCCCTGGTATTATAAGAAACGTTCAGCTTGCATTTTAGGAAAATGTGCAAAACTTGATCAGAGCAATGTCAGAGAGCAACGAGGTTAATGTGTAAAGCATCAAATGTGTTCAACGCAGGACTTAATCTGAGCCAGGGTGCTTAGATCTTAGAACCTAATGCCTGTGCTAGGCCCATCAGAAATGAGATATCAGTACATTTCTATTATTATTATTATTATTATTATTATTATTATTATTATTATTATTATTATTTGATTTTTATTTCACACTTCTTCCAAGGAGCACAAGACAATGTATATGGTTTCTTCTCTCACTCATTTTATTCTTGCAACAACTCTGTGTGGTAGGTTATGCTAAGCTTTATGGCTGAGCGGGGGATTCGAACCTGGCCCCTTCTGGTCCTAGTCAGACTCTCTAACCCAGGGGTAGGTAGCCTGGTGCCCTCCAGATATTTTGAACCACAATTCCCATCATCCTTGGCCATTGGCTCTGCCGGCTGGGGCTAATGGAAGTTGTAGCCCAAAACAGAGAACACCAGATTGCCTACCCCTGCTCTAACCACTATACCACCTTTGCATTTGCTTCACCTTTAAACTTACGCTAATTACTTATTCACTTATTGACAGGTGCTGTAGGCTGAGACTGGATTATTGAACAGAATGAATAACTGCATGCTTTATGTATTTTATTGTTAAAAACTTACATAATTTCAGTGGGCTCTCCTACAGTTATGAGGTGGGGACTGTGATTAAGACCAGAATATTGAATAGAATTAAGGACTGTATACTTAATTTGTTTTATTGTCAAACACTTCACTTCTGTGGACTCTTTTAACAGTTTTGAGGTTGGAACTGTGGTTCATTAAAAGCAGAACTGTAGAAACATCATGATTGCATGGGAGACCGGCCCCTTAATCTCAAATAGTTATTGGTGACACAGTAAGAAGACCACTCTGTACATATTGAGGGGCATTCTTCCCTCCAGGTGTAGACAAATACTGTACTAGTGGACACAGTGGTGACAGGCACTGATGGTGGCGAGAACTTAGGTGGCTTTTAGAAAAGGACCGGACAGTGTCGAAAAGGATAGGTCTACTAAGAGCTAGGCACTTAAAAGGTAGTAGACCAATGGAAATATATATATTTTCTAATCTCAGTTGCTATGCATGGGAGGGTTGGAGGGTGTGTTGCAGTATATGGAAAGGAAGGGTGGGGTGTGAAACTCTCCTTCTCAGTGGCAAACCCCCTTGAAAATTGCCCCTTGCCTATCAGTTAACCCGAGAAAAAGAAACTTGAATTGACACCGATCTCTGGCAGTAGATCTCGGACCACGGCAAATAGATTCAGAACTGAGCTCCTATGGATCCAGGCCTAGCAAAGCCCAACCAATTGCTGTTGGCTGCGATGACAGCTAAATAGAACAGAACGCTTGTGTTGAGAGGCCCCGTGTCTCTGAAATGCACATGGTGGGGCCAGTCCATGCGGGAGGGATGTTGGCTTCATGACTTGCTTTGCAGGCTTCCTGGAGGCTAAAAGGATACGGGACTAGATGGGTGATTGGTCTGATCCAGTGGGGGCTCTTGTATGGCAAATACTAGGGCCCTGTCACTAGGTGATAAAACAAGTAGTGAACAAACTCTGCATGAAATGGGCATGTGGTTGTAATAGAATTCCTTCTGGCAGTGAGCAACCCACGTGAGTATTAGTCAGTGGCATCTTATGTTCTCCTGGGGGACACTAGCCTGGAGGACAAGAAGAGTCTAGTAGAAGGGAGAACTGTAGTTGGAGACAGATGGAAGATAATGGCTCAGTTCAGACAACACGTTTCTCAATGGTGGTTTTAGAACTCCATGGTGGAGTTTTTACACCACCGTTGAGAAATGTGTTGTCTGGAGGGAAAACTCCATGCAATAGTGGAGGTTTTTTTTTTTTAAAAAGAAAACGCTCCACACTGAATATCCACACTGTGCAGGTGAGAGTTCCTGCACAACTGTTGTATTGTGTGTAGGGTTGCGTGGAGTTTCCTGTTGCATTGAGTCGACTTTTCCCACGGCTTACAGAGTTCTCTGACAAGAGCGGCAAAAGGAGGGAGTGCCACTCTAGGAGAGGCGCTGGGATTTTGTTTTTGCAGCAATGGCTGATGGGATACCATCAGGAGGACTGGGAGAGGAGAGAGGGGGCGAAGAAACTGTCAATCAAATGTCGCGTTGCCTTTTACTCAACTCCACGGTAGCCCACAGTCACGCAATGATGGAGTTAGAACATGTTGGGTGGAGAGTACCCCCTACAGACTCAACCGTTGAGTGGAATTTTCACATTGGGTAGAGAAACGTGTTGTCTGATCTAAGCCAATGTTTACTTTCAGAGATCTGAAGTGGGTATGTGAAAAATATCATACAGTAGTTCACTCATCCCGTTACCGCCGTTGCTCACAGGTTTTTGGTGCACTTCAAAAAATCTGTACACCAAAGAAGTGAGAGTGTACACCAGGAATGGGGAAAAGTGTGGCTCTCCAGAGGTTGCTGGACTGTATCTTCCATTACCTTTGCCTATGCAAGCTGGTGCTGATGGGAATTGTAGTCCAACAACGTCTGGAGTGCCACACATTCCCCACCCTTGGTGTACATCATGGAAAAACTATGTTTCTGTCACACCACTGTCAATAAAGGACAGAATGAGGTCTTATGAGGGAAATTCAGGGATTCCATGCCAATGCTTCCTTTGTAATGCTAAGTGCAGAGTGGGTGTAGTATTTGACAGACAACATTGGGATGCAGAAGGGCAGGGAGAACTTACAGGGCTGTCCCAAGGTATTCTGCTACCTCACAGCTTCCGCCAGCCAGCCATGTATGCTGGGAATTCTAAGATTTTTCCTCCTGTCTAAACAGGCATAGGATTCCACCCTTGATAGTTATTGCCTCTATCCAGGGACTCTGGGAATCGTAGTATTGTTGGTGGACAGTTAGGGGGTTTTATGTACAATCCAATTTCTTATGTCATAGTAAACTTCTATGGATGAGAGCCAGAAATCACATAAGCCAGTTTGTCCCACTCAGTAAACATGTTTTAAGTACAGGTATATGGCATAGGGTTTTTGCCTAATAATCCTCTTTTTTGAAGTGTATTGATAACTATTACCATTTTTTTTTAAAAAATGGTTGCCCGACTGCTCTTTTCCCCACTGCTTTGAAATAGTTTCTTGTGAAATGAAGCAGTAAATGAGTAAGCGGTTCTTTCTGTTAAGCAAGACTCTTACAAAATTTCCTACTGGTGAAAATTTCATGATGGAGAGAAAGATCTCTCTCAACAATAGCTTTTGAGAGTTACTTAAGGGTATCAAAGCAGCACACATAAAAGAGCAATCTGATGCATATTTAGACAAAGAAAAAAAAGTCCTACAACTCTCATTATTCCCCAACCAACTGAGGAATACTAGGAATTGTAGATTTTTTTTTGTCTAAAAATGCATAGGATTGCCATCTAAGTCATTTTCCCCTCAAAATTTCAATTCCCTCCACCAAATTACTGTGCCTTCTAGAACTGGCTTCTATGGTTGCTTCCAGTTTGGCTTTTATTGTACAATCACCCTGCCTCATTCATAGAATATTTAGGGGGACCAGACATCATGGTCTTCCATTTGTAACCCTTCCGTACTTTTGCACCTCTTCTGTCTCTTCTCCTATCTACAGTACACAAAACCTGCTAAGGAGGGAAATTTGGAATAGCTGCAAAATGTTGTTTGACTGGTACCCTAGGCGATTTTGTTTACAGGAGAAGTTGCAGCCATCGATGCTGCTGTGAGTGCTTTTGCCTGGTGCCAATTGAGGTGGATCCTGGACAGAGATGGAGAAAGGAGGCAGCGCTAGTCTCTGTGGTGAGCTGACTTCCTTTTTGCATCACCATCCACTTCTTTTTTTGGAAATGAAATCCCTGAGAATCAGGGCTGGTGTCAAGTATAGTCCCCTTGACTTGCCCAAACAACGGTTGTGGTGAGAAGGATGCCACGGCGTTCTTCCTTACTGGCTCTTTGCCTGTCAATCAAGCAAGTGGAAGCAATGAAGAGAAAGAGGATGAGGAGGAATAGCAGCTGGTGACAGTGGTGTTGAGAAGGTAGATTCACTGAAGGAGGGAGCCATTGAGGGTGTCTTGCCCAAGGGCCAAAAAAACCTGGAGCTGACACTTCCTGTGGTCCATTGATGTGCTTTAAATCCATAAAGATTTATACTCAGTTAATACTTAAGGCATGAGTAACCAGTGTTAAGTGATTCTGAGTAATGCATTCTTGCTTAAGACCTTGCTAGGTTGGTTAAACGCCTACCTGGTCCGGAATTATTTGCAGGAATACCTGCAGGTCAGAAAAAAGAGGAATTATTTATGGAAATTATTTATTTTCACCCCAATACATTAAGATGTTTTTAGAATGTTTTTAGAATGGTTTTTTGGGATGTTTTAACAGGGGGCTGTAACATTTATCTATATAAATAAAAATGTAAATGTTCGTTCGAAACAGACGTTATATCTCCGAAAGTTCTTCACTGATTGCTTTGAAATTTTGACACAACGTTGCATTCGAATACGCGAGCGTTGTTATGTAACTATGTTCTATATGGGGACAAAAGTTTGTCTTAAAATCGAAGAAATAGGCCTCCTCAAAACCAGTCCTGCTGATCATTGTGACATCGCCAACCAGTAGGCCAATCCACTGCCTCTGCCTTCTCTCTTATTTGCATGTTCTCTCACAATTGGCTGAGTGAATATAGATGTCACACCTGTGACAGTTACACGTTCTGAAGAAAGGTAACTGCCAGGAGTTTCCGCTAACTTCCTCACCGTAAAAACATCCTTTTTTAAAAACCAAACAATTTGCTTTACTTCATCCAAATAATGCCTCACAGAAGATCACACTTAGGTCGTCGTACTCGCAGAGCGGAAGCACTGCGACGAGAAATTGTAAATCAGACTGAGGAAGAACGGGCATCAGCAACCGAGAAAAAAAGAAAAAGAATTCCTCAAATACGTGCCAAGGAACCAGGCAAGCAACGTTCAGCCAGACTTGAGGATGCACGGTTGCGAGCACGACAATCGCTTTCTACAGCTTCAGATCTTCTTTGTTCTCAACAGAATGAACGCGACAGGCTGAGAGTGGCTGAAAGACGTCAACGAGAAACAGCACATCAGCGTCAAACACGACTCCGTGGTAAACAATCACACGATTACAATTGCCTTGCATTCCGGTAGAACCCAGCTGATGATTATAGTTTGAGGCAGCATGTTCTCATCGGCACTATGACTGAAGTGTGTCCTTATTGCAAGGCTCTTAAATTTAATGGAGAAACAAAAGGAATGTGTTGCGCTGCTGGAAAAATTAAACTGCCTCAACTTGGAGAACCACCAGAGCCATTACAAACTTTGCTTGCCGGATATACCGCAGAATCAAAGCATTTCCTATCTAACATCAGGAAATACAACTCATGCTTCCAAATGACGTCGTTCGGCGCAGAAATCATCACAGCTCCATTTACGCCAACTTTCAAAGTCAAAGGACAAATTTATCATAAAGCCGGCTCCTTCCTTCCGTTTCAAGATAGTCAACATAAATTCCTACAAATGTATTTCATTGGTGATGGCAATGTTGAATTGAATGCACGCTGCGGAATTTATACCGGCATAAAAAGGTCCATCGTTTCAAAACTGCAACAGCTACTTCACGAAAAAAACAATTTAGTACATTTGTTCAAAACAGCAATTGACATGATGCCATCTGATACACACAAGATTGTTATTCATGCTGACAAAACGCCTGCTGGAGAACATGTGCGAAGATTCAATGCTCCAACTATAGATGAAGTGGCAATTGTTATAGTCGGAGATCAATCTTGACAGGACCTTTCAAAGGTGAAGATGTCCTCATTCCTCGCATTCCTATGATTCCAAAAGATATGCCATTTCAATTTAAGAGATTGCAATTCCCAATTCGATTGGGGTTTGCAATCACCATCAACAAAGCTCAGGGCCAATCTTTAGAATTGTGCGGTTTAGATCTAGACACAGATTGCTTCTCACATGGACAATTATTATATGTTGTGTGTTTTAGAGTCGGCAAACCAGACAATCTCTATATCTACACAGACAATGGAACAACTAAAAATATTGTATATCCACAAGCATTGTGAAATTAAACATATTAGAAACATCCGCTTTGTCTTTTCTTTCTTTTCAATTTAACCAGACTGAGCCACAGCAACGCGTGGCAGGATACAGCTAGTAATACAATAAAATACATTAGGATAGCACATTATATTAAAATATGTTTTTGTTATTAGGTCACTAGGGCCTATGTATGTATAGTATTAATCATGTGTGTGTGTGTGGCTCTGCCAGGTGTTTCCATGTAGTTGTCATATGATCTTTCTTTGGTGACTCATAACTCAAATTCATAGCCACTCTCTGTGAACCTTTGCTACCTCAGAACAGAGTGGGGAACCTCTTTCCAAGGACTGAATTCAATTTTGGAGACGTTCTCAGGGGCCACGTTCCAGTGGTGGGTGGAACAGAAGGCAAAGGTTGCTGAGTCAAAGGCAACAGGGGCAGGGCCCCAAACACCAGCATATTATAGTTTCAGGTTCTTACTGACAGTAACTAAGCCCTAGGGGAGGCAGTTCAACCTTAATACAATGGGGGGAAAACTGTTCAACAGCTGGGAAACCACCCAATGATACGTGGTTGAGGGAAAGGGTAGCATGGCCTTACGGGGAGGGATAGATTCCACCCCTAAACTAAAGAGTTAGTGCTACCGTACATTGACTAAGGCCTCTTCTTGACGGGGAGGAAGAGAGGGAGTCTTGAGCCTAGCTCTTCTCCCTCGGACCCTGCGCGTGGTACGGGCGCTCGGGGTGGGTGGGCGGGCAGCCTATTTTTTTCCTTGTTTATGTACAGATAAAACAAACAAACAAAAGCCGGGGGAGGAGGTCTGCCCCCTTCCCTGTCCAGCCGATGCTGACCAATCAGGGGTTGCCATTGGCTGTGGCACACCTCCACAGCAAAAAAAATTCAGGGTAAGTGCCCGACTTTTTTTTAAGCAGAGCTTCGGAGGCTTGTCCCTGGATGGGTTCAGGATGGCGACTGCATCATATAGATGACCTGCCACCACTCAGGATCCACCCTGGGGCAAACCCCTCATCAAGACAACCCCTAAGGCTAACAGGAAATGTACATAGTGCCCTCTTCTCTGTTCTCTAGAGCCATTCCTTTTGAGAGAAAGTGCTGCTGCTGAATAAAGTCAGGAAGAATGTCCTTGCTTGGGGAGACATTTATTTTATTTTATTTAATTCATTATTTATTTAGTATTTGTATACCACCTTTCAAATATCTGTCCCAAGGTGGTTTACAATAAAAAATTCAGTCCACAACAACAATAAATATAACATGACACAATTCAATAGAAAGCACTTAATTAAAACTATCAAGTAAAACAATGCAATACAGTAATTCAACAGCAGAATGGAGAATGCATCTCCTTCCAGTGTTTAAATAATATTTCACTTCATTCGGTATAATCCACTGTCTGCTCACAAGTCCATATGTCTACTCAGAAGTAAATCCCACTTTGTCCATTAATGCCTACTCCCAAGTGAGCGTGCATAGGAGTTCAGCCTTAGAATTTCCGGAAGTATTCTTCTCAGTTGGCACTGTGCTACGAGATTCCCTGTCTAGCTTTTGATAGGCAGAATGAATAATCCATGAATGAGATTTATATCTTAGCTCCTAATGATGTAAAGATAGACCAACGTCAGTCTGAAAAGATAAGCTGCACCTGGTTTGATCGTTAGTCATATTCTATGGAATGCTTTGTAGTAGCCGCAGGTTACTATAACCTGTTTCAGCTTAGATGTATTATCTTTCTTGGCATATCTATGATCGTGTTTCCTTATCATTTTATTGACCACAAGAAATTCTATTCTTATCCAAATGTATCAATCACAAATGCCAATAAGCCTGAAGAACTGAAACCGGCAGTTTAAGAAAGGAAGGTGTGGTGGGCCTATTGAATCTTGCCAGATTCTGTTGAAATCCAGATTTCTTTTATCGAAATAACAGAGGCAAAAATGGTTAGTGCTAAACAAAATGGCCCCCTTCCCCCAATACTAATATGATTAGTTTTCCTCTCTAGCCGTCTTTAATTGTTACTCAGGTGAAGAGGGTAAGTGTGTGTGCAGTGGCCACAGGGCTAAGTGTGTATGGAGGGTAAATGTGGACTGAGTACATAGGTCTATATTCTGTTGCAGAACCTAAAGTTGTTGTTGTGGTTGTTGAAAGTTTTTATTTTTATAGTTCTGGTTACATAGGTCAAGTGATGAAACATATAGAGTCCGTACAAATATAAATACATGTTCCCACCTGGGTTTGAGGTTGTTTAACATGAATTTAATTTAGGGGACCCCAGAAATTAGTCTCTTTACCCGTCCACCTATACTTTCCATAGCTCTATATATGCCTATGGAGGTGTTCTCCCATCTTCTTCTTTGTTCACATAATCAATAAATTTCCTCCATACTCCCTCAAATCTATCTTCGCTTTGTTGTCCTCATGCTTTCCTCAGTTTTTGTGTCAACTTTTTAAGAGAGCAATCTGCCACACCCTTTGGTACAAATTATCAATATGGAGCCCTTTGCCATCTTTCCAATGTTCAGCTATCAACCACCTAGCCACCAATAATAGATGGCTCATTAATTCCTTATATAAGAGCTTGGTATCTAGTCCCCCATATACATTTAACAAAGCTAAGTGAGAAGATGGGTGAACCCATTGTTTGGTTATCAAACTGATTTCCTGGAATACTTTTCCCCTCCAATATACGGTATGCTCGTCTTAGGGTATCACCACCACATATGTATGTGTGCCCCTACTCCGGATCATCCCCTCTAACACTCTGGGGATGACCCTGGGCTCATCATTGATAATCTTCTAAAGTTCTAAAGTTGTTTTTGTTTGTTATTAACTCCCATTAGTCTTTTTGTACACTTCTAAACTTATCATTCAAATAAATCAGGGCTCATAAACCCTAAAATATGCATGATTCTCCAAAAATTGAGTAATCGTACTGGTGAATGGGTGGCCATATTTCAAAATGGCTGCCAATTTTGTTACAGGGAAAATCTGAGATGGTCCTATAGCCAAAAATATTCAACATGGTATGGTCTACAAGTGTGCTGAATTTCATGTTTTTATCATCAAAATCACAATTGTTTCACTTATCTCCTGGACAAATGGGTTCACCTTTAACTTCTCCAGTGGGCAGCCATCTCTGCTGGTGGTGTCCCCTGCCTGATGTAGAACCCTGGAAGATCAAGGTTCTCTGTTGCATGGGAACCTTCAGGAGGATGAAGGCAGCAGGAGCAAGGCCTTTCCACCAAGCCCTGCTGAGAGACCTCCCTTATGAAAAACCCTCTTTTCTTGACTATTACCACTAGCAGTTGTTCCATCAGGCTGAGCTGAGGGAGGTTAGAGGGAGAACAGAGTCATTCCACCAGCTCTGTTGAATGAATTAATTTCCCCCTTCCTCCCTCATTCCTTTTCCTTCATATGCCGTGCCTTTTCAGAGTAATATCTGAAGAGGGCTCTAGGTATCTCCAAGGGCCTGCTCAGACAGCATGGTAAGCCATGCAGCAAATGGTTAGTGAATGTGTTTAAACCGTGGTTATGTAACCACCATGGTTAGGAATGGTTCACATGACACACTAAATCACGGTTTGCATGACACACTAAGCCATAATGTTTAGCTCAAAATGCTTTAACCACCATGGCTTAGCATGTCATCTGAACAAGGTCCAAATCTTGTCAGGGAAATGGGAGGTGCAAGTTTTAGCCTTAGTTATTTCTCACAGTAATCTGCCTTACACAAACTGGGACTATAGGTCTGTCTAGCTCAGTATTGTCCCCAGTGGCTGGCAGCGGTTCTCCAGGATTTCAGTCAGGAGACTTTCCCTGGCCTATCTGGAGATGTGAGGGATTGAACCTGTGATCTTTCGCATTCAAAGCCTGTGCTCTACCACTGAGCTATGGCTTGACTACGATCATGTTTACACAGTTATTTTACTATATTGCCATGTAACTATTGTGTAGTGTATTGCAAGTTAAGTTCCTTATAAAGGCTGAGGCGTTGGTTTTTTTGGGATATAGCTGCAAGTCTTTTCATAGTAGCTTGGGTTATTTATTTGTGACATTTATATACCACTGAGTGTAATGAAATATCCCAGTCCTCTCTGCCATCAGGACAAGAACAGCACTAAATCAAGGAATCTGCTTCGGCTGTTGATGGATACCATATTCAAACAAATTGGTATCCAGCATCCACTTAAGGAGAATTAAAATTCCCACCCAGGAAATGCCTATGGATTTCAGAGTGAAAACGCATACATATTCTCACATCTATGGTGCAGTTGGAAACATTTTCTGGTTGCATACCCTATTTCTTCGATTCTAAGATGAACTTTTTTCCCCATATAAACATCTCTAAAAATGGGGTGCGTCTTAGAATCGCAGGTGTGTCTTAGGGGTTTTTTTCTGTTGGTGGTACTGAAATTAGTGTGCGTCTTACAATCAATGGCGTCTTACAATCGAAGAAATACGGTACATCACATCTACTGATGAAGACTAATTGGAAATGGAGTACACAATCTAGAGTTACCATTGGAACTGATATCATTATTTGAATAAAAGCAACTGTATGTATGATTTCAACATTGTATTTTAGTCAGTGAAGCAACTGACACTAATACATTTATTAAGATTTGATTATAAGCAATTGATATCAGAAACTGCTTGTTAAAACTGAACACTTATATTTATCAAGATTTGATTGATATAAATATTTGATTAAATACAACTATATGTATGATTCAAACATTGTATTTTAGTCAGTAAAGTAACTTATCAAGATTTGATTACAAGCAATTGATATTAGCAACTGTCTTGTTAAAATTGAACACATACAACTGTATCCTTGAAAGTCATCAATGTTTGTTCTGCTCGGCTGTTAAATATAATTGAATTTTTTTTGTTTAATCGCTATTGTATAATAAGAAAATTCGTGTATTTCAGTCAGCGCATAACAAGAGAATTCTTGTATTTCAGTTGGCAATACGATCCCATTTGTTGTTTACAAGCTAGTGTTTATAAGCTTACATCCATAGTAAACTCAATTATCTTATCACAGAGCCTGTTGATTGTGGTGGAAGGCGCCCCTCCTGGGGCCCCATGGTGGACTGCAATAGCCTGTGGCCCTCATGTTCTTCCCCTCCCCCTGCTTTAGAGGTTTTGTTTCTGACAAGTATGATAGAATTTGGTTGCAGTTCAAAGACATATAGGTATTGGGGTGGGTGGGGTGATTGCTAACTGCATGTATAGCCAGAGTTTCCTTTGAATTGCAGCAGCAGGTTTGACAGTCAAAGAAGCAAGCCATTTTTTCAACTGAACAGTGGCTTGCCTCTTCAGCAGCGGAAGTAGCTATGGGTAAGAATGTCAAGGGGAGCTCTGATTATTAACATTCTCATGCATGTACACTTGTAGCTTCTTTAGATCACAGTCTCACAGCTAAGCTACATGTTACTTTAATGCTTTTTTTGCATCACCAGGTCATTTTTTTGAAAAAGGGGTCAACAGCCTCTTGTTCTTCTTAAGCAAGGCCAGGACACATATATTTACAACACTAAGGGCTTTGCTAGACCTACCTGGGAATCCGGGCCAGCCCGTGCTAGAAGTAGCACAGGCTGTCGCTCCTAGCTAGACGTAACATGTGACGGGGTAAATGAAAGCCCTGTTGCGTCTGCCATTTTTTTTCTCCTTGAAGGGGCCATGTGCGCAGGAGCGCACCAACGATAAGGTAGGCTTTTTGTTTTTTTAAAAAAGGGTTCTCTGCTCCCCCCTGCCCCCGATTCCCCCCACCATGTCCGATGCCCCCCTCGCTTGCCCTCCTGCCATGTCCGATGCCCCCCTCGCTTGCCCTCCCACCATGTCCGATGCCCCCCTTGCCTGCGCGTGCACCCACCTGGTCCGATGCCCCCCTTGCCCGCCGGCCCGCCATGTCCGATCACCCCCATCGCCACTGGGCTGCGATTCCCTCCCTGATGTCCCCTGGCTCCCATTTCTCTCCCCCCCCACGATTCCCCCCTGGCCCAATTGGCACAGCGCGGCTTTTCTCAGCTACTCACGAGTTAGCAGTGTAGCCTGGAAAGGCTGCGGAACCAGCTAGACTGCGCTCAGCTCGGGGCTGCCACAACCGGTGCCAGTTATCCCGGGCCAAGGGAGGGTTTAGCCTGGGCTGACCCCAGGATCCCCTGTCCATCATCTGGATGCACAGGGGTGAGCCCGGGTATCAGCCCGGGCTAAACCCTCGTCTAGCAATGGCCTAAGAAGTTAATTAGGTGCACGAAACATATTGCTGGTGCGCTATTTGACCTTGGGTGTTTTCATAGACACAATCTATTTGTTATCATGCAGGAGAGGGCAAACGCACACTATGCATTTTTTAAAATTCAAGATATGAAGGCATCATTTTTGAAAGTGATTAGGATATTGACCTGGTTTGCATGTAACAATATAGTTTATAAGCAGCTTGAGCAAGGATAGCTAAAAAAAAACCATGGACCTTCCATCTGCGGTTTGTTTAATGTGACGTTAAATCCAGGAACTCTGGCTTGCCTCTTCCAACAAGCCAGAGTCATAAGCCATGGTTCACTGCTGGCTTGTGAGTATAACTTGTTGAGAAAAAGTCAAGCCAAGAGTCCCTAGTTCACATGTAATGCTAAGCAAACCATGGAGGGAAGGTCCGAGATTTTTTAACTGCTTCCATTTGCAGTGAGAGTGATCAGCAATTTGCGCAAGCAGGCTGCTCATAAATGGTAAGCCTCCCCTGAATCACTGGCTTATTGTTGGGTCCAAACTGGGCCATTGTGACAGCCTCTCATAACCCTTCCAGTTCCTTTGTAGGGCTTGACATATCCAAGTATGCTACAGTGACCTATATATTTGTTTTCCACCAAGGTTCACATTATACTAATGGGGCAAATTTAGAGACAACACAAAGGTAAACTTGTGTTTGCCATTTCATGTCTACTCAATGGGTCGGCATGCAGCCACTGTGAGAAGACTACACAATATTTTGTTGCTTTTGGCTTCCGTCAGGAAGAGTTATGTTAAGGCCTTTGTTTTCTGTTTGCAAATATTTGTATCCATATGCAAAGCAAGTGGCTCTTATGTATCAATATTCTTCCTTGTTTTCCTAGCCAGGACTTTGGCTGTTTTGACCAGGGTGTTGGTTCCTTATGGGAATAAAATGAGATCTTGTAACTGTTCAAAACTCTAAATATGGGTATGTTTATAGCAAGAAAATGGGCCATGTGATTGTGGCACATTTTGTGTGTACTGGCCTTTTCCTGTTGCTAGTGGCACATGTGCTGGATAAGTGGATGTATTATCGAAAGGAGAGGGTGTGTGAGGAGATACACACCTAGCCTCAGGAGGCGTTGGTGATTTTTCAAGAGTATGAATCACGTAAAAGCATCAGGGGGCTTAGCAGTGGAAGAAGTGGTGGTTTCTTTTTCCCCACTTGCTTTTTGAGCCGCCTCTGCAAGCAGCAATGGCAGTAGAGTTCTTTTCAGCATCGGCCATGTTTTCCTCCCACAGTGCCCCTCAGATCAATGCTACATCATGACCTAGTGTTGTTTTGGGGGCATTGTGAGGAAACAACATGGCAGCCCCCACTGGTGGTCATCATATTCTCTCCACCCCCCCCCCCCCCAATAATATCATCCTGAGGAAGCGTTGTAGGAAAACACATGGCAGTATTATATGATGTCTACTGTTAGGAGATACTGCATTTTGCTGCCATTTGTAATGGCAAGTTAATAAAAAAAGAAATAAGATCGCTGCTGTTGACGCTACTAGCCAGTAAGCCTCCTGAACTTTCAGATAGTTTTGTTCTCCCAAGCCCCCTCCCCCACCAATTTTACCACCTCAATTTTACCACCCCCAATTTTGAACCAAAAGTTTTTACTTATTTTTATTTATTTATTGCATTTATATACCGCCCCATAGCCGAAGCTCTCTGCCAGCTGAGTTTGCATCTCTAATTACAAGCTCAATAATTTCCCAAAGAACTGTCACCATTTCAAAGTATGTGCTTTTGCTCTTCTAAAATTCTAAACTGTTAGTCTGTGCTAGGAAACCCATCTAAGAAAGGGAGAGAAATGTACAGTCCTGCCCAATTTTTTTTCTTCGCCCTGTCTTTTATTTTTATTTATTATTGGTATGTAGTCTCTTACCATTCAAGCTAACAATTTCGAAAGGTTGGATTGGAAGTATTTGTGGTAACATGCAGATCAGAAAGAAAGAAATCAGGTTTGGCTTGCGTGCTCCCTCCCTTCCTTTCGTTTTTAGACTTTGAATTCCTGCGAACTCTGATTGAGCAAAGATAACATAATGGTTTCCACCCATCCACAAGCTACTTTTCCCACAGTGATTAGCCCAGCTTCTTGTATCTCCATAGATACAAACGTTAAAGCAGGGGCGTTGAACCTCTTTCAGACGGAGGGCCGAATTCCATTTTGGAGAAGCTTTGAGGGGGACCTCCAATACCTAAGCCATAGGAGAGGCCTTTCAACCCCTGACAATGGGGGAAAGCTGTGCAGAAGCCAGGAAACAACACAACGATTGGTGGTTGGGGGAAAGGGGGTGGAGCCAGGGGTGATGATGTGGCTCTTTGGGGCACAGCCCAGAAGGCCAGGTTGACACCATGGGCCTGTGGTTCTGTACGCCTGCTTTAAAGCCTGCCTGAGTTCCATGTTGTCAGCTCGTTCACTTAAGACACAGAAGAAAGAAGGTATACTTGCCAGAGCAGAGAAAGGGTAGTCACCATGACGCCTTTGGCAGGTGGCAATTCCAAGCTACTGTGATTTCTCTTGCACACCTGCCAGCCCTGGCTGGGGGCTGATGAAAGGAAAATGTGTAGTCAGAGAAAGAAATTGTCTCGCAAGCAGCACGCTCTGAGGGGCCACATGCCCTGCTGCCCCGCTCTCTCTCTAGGATCCATTCCGTATGGTGTTCACTTGAACCCTCTCACACATTGAAGGAGTTTGTAGTAAACGGATGCCAAAAATTTCTATTTTTTTGAATTTCAAGAATTGGCAGGTATTGTTTGTGTTTTAATACTCCAAGGGGTGTGTGCGTGTGCGCATGTAAAAGAGGTGAAACGTAAGATTTCACCCACAACTGCCAAAATGCCACCGGCTGTCCCTAGAATTTATTAACAGGTCTGGGCCCATAACAGGAGTTGAATGCTTTGCCCCGTGGCTCTTCTGTTCCTGATGCTGTAGTCAGCAATAAACACTTCATAGTGCTAATGGTATAGCAGGTACGGGCAAGTTCAGGCCAGACCTGCTGGATTTTTTGGAGTTTTTTGTGCAACACTAAGCTCTTGTAGACTTCCTGTTTTATCCAAATGAAGGGAAGAGTTTTAAATGGTGCCTATCCTATTTCCACAATGATCCAGAGCCATATTATCCAGTTGTCAGGGGTCACCATAACAACAACAACAACAACAACAACAACAATTAATTGCTGTGGTATGTGTCATTTGGTTGCTTTAAAATGGTTTATAGCAGTAATGACAACTGTTGGGGCCCAGGACATACTCCATATACAGTTTTCAAAACGTTTTCAAGGAGTTATATCCTACTTGTGTAGATTACCCAACAACAGCCCTTTGCCAACAAAGTATAATCATGGTTCAACCCTGAGGTTAAAATTTGGGGTCTGTCTGGAAGGGTGGGAAACGCTCCGTCATTTGTAGACAGAAGAGTTGAAAGCAATGTTGGAATTAACAACAGAATAATAAATAATAATATTGGAAGTGACAAGTCTGAATTCTGCCTTATGAACTGTCCTGTACTGAGACTTAGTATGTAGATGTGATGAGACATGAACTTGGAAGAGAGTAAAGTTGGGATCGAAAGAGCTATTTGAGATGTGTCCAAGGGCTTGGGTGTGCTCAGTACATTTTTTGACTCCCCATTTGAACAGTGACCTCCACTGGGCCATATCATGTTTGAGACCTGTGATGAAATGGAATATAGTCCACCAAAGCTTATGACAGAATACATGTGTTAGTCTTTAAGGTGCCACTCCACTCTTTGTTGGTTTTGCTGCAACAGATTAACACAGTTACCCCTCTGGATAATAATTAATATTTTCATAACTATTCTCAAAGCCAGTTTGAAGTCATCAACATTCTACCCCACAGGCTGATCAGATGCAAAGGAAGGCAGGGGATTTTTGTGTGTGTGTGTGTGTGTGGGGGGGAGTTCATCTCATTAGAGAAGCTACATCTTCCAAAATTCTTCCTGCACAACTATTAAAAGCACAAGAACTCTATCTTATATCGTGGCACCTTGCTCCACCATCAGTGACTGAAAGGAAGGCAGAGACAGCTTAAGAAACCAAAAAGAAATGTGTCCAGTCAATGCTATATCTAATCAGGGGATCTATTTCATACAGTGACCAACATCTGTTTCATCAGAGGTAAGCACTTAAGACACTCTCAGAGTACGTAATTGTGCAATACTCCGTCCAGCAGAATGTGAGAAATCTGGCTTCATTATTGACCCCTTCAAACGGTTATCAGTTCATGTGTTTAGTCAACAGTTGTGACTGTGAGCCAGTCAGACTGGTCAGGTTGCATTCCCAAAGGACGATGAAGGCAAGCGGCCTTAAGGATCATTGAGTTTAAGTTTTGTTTTTGAATAAAGAAGGCATTAAGCAGGCCCACAAAACCAAACATGTCACCTGAGACATGTACTGTGGACTGTTAGGTGTTTGACACCCCCTGCTTTTCTGTATTCCCAAGGCAGGCAGCGAAAAGTTTTTAGGAGTGGCCACGTTTGGCACAATGGATCACACTTTGTGTGGCTTCTTTGTACTTCGTTTCCTTCTTCTTGTGATGAATGGCTGAAGAGGGCTCCAGGTATCCCCAAATCTTGAGGGAGAAATGCACGCTCTTCATTCTCTCTTACAGGAAGCTGCCTTATACCAAATCTCTGCCTAGGTCAGTATTGTCTGTACCAGCCTCCCCCAACCTGCTACCTTCCAGATGTTTTAGACTGCTCACCACAAACCAGTGATAAAAGTCAGGTATGGGGAAATGTATCATGTGGTGAAGTCACATCATGCATTGTGTTGTGGTACACATCTCAAGCAAGAGAGGGCAAAGATACATGGAGCAGCAGCAGCTTGTGTCTCTCATAACCCTATTTAAGAGTTTGAACTTGGTACATCAACCTGACAGCTCTCAAATAAGTTTTTATTGTAAAGGCAAACGTTTGTCAGGAGTACTTAGCAAGGTTTTATGAAGTACATTTTACAGTGGAACAGTCTACTATTGGAGGTTGTGGGTTCACCATCTCTGGAGGTTTTTTAAAAAGAGTCTGGACAGCCACCTCCCATGGATGGCTTAATTGGTTTTCCTGCACATTGCAAAGGTTTGGACTAGTTGAGCCTTGTGGTCTCTTCCAACTCAACAATTCTATGATCTTATAATCCCAGAATTCCTGACTACTGGCCTTTCTGGCTGGGGTTGATGGGAGTTGAAATCCAAAATATTTGGAGGACGTCAGGTTGGGGAAGGCTGGTCTACACCAACTGACTAACTCTCCTGAGCCAATTTTTCATGAACTTCCACATCATGGAGTGTTCCTTCTTGCACATTAAGCTTGAGGACCCTTGGTTCATGGAGGGGAGGCTGTTCCACTTTTACAGCATCACCGTCTTCCTGATATTGGGTTGAGCCCTACTCTGGACACATTTGTGAAGTTACGTAAGGACCATTTTTTCTTACCTTAGCAGCATGGATGCTGTCACCATGCCACTCAAAAGTGATTGCCATCCACACCACCCTGATAATGTGTAATATGTTTTGAACAAATGGATCAATATTGCTCCTCTCACTTGCTTTAATTATGGAATATGGCCTCAGGATATAGGTAGATGTTTTTCTACACAACAGCAGAACTGTGTGTGTGAGAAAGAGGGGGGGGGAGAGAGGAGTGTGACCATGTTAGCACTACCTGGCAGTAGCAATCATCCTGCAAAGGTAAAATGTAGATCTGTCCTCAGATCTTTCGGCTTGATTATTTGAAATGTGTGTGTATGTGTCATGAGGTAAGGTGGGTATTGAGGAAGGAAGGGGATGTTTTATGGCCTCTTAATGTTTTGCTACTTAAACTTAGGGTAGGATATCCTAAACAATGGGTTGGATCAAGACACGTTGAGTAGACATATTGCTTTAGAGTAGATACATTAACATTGATTGGGACAAATTAGTCATGACTAACTGAGATCTCATTGATTTCAGTGGGTCTACTATAAAGCATGACTAAGTCTGCATCCAACCCAATATAAATAAATATTTCCATAGCTTCAAATTCTTATTATTTGAGGAAATGCCAAAAAACATAATAATACTTAATACATGACTTATTCCTAACCCAAGAATTTCCTTTGATATTTACCTTTTCCACCCTTTTGAGAACTTTTTAAGAATACATCGGGATTTAGTGATGTTTTATGAAAATAACACAGGCTCACGTTTAAATGGGAACTCCGACCAAAGCTGTTGTATCATATACAAATAAAACCAAATTACATAATCTACGGAAGATCTGAATGCTGCATGACGTCCAAAAACCTTTCTTCTATTGTCTTTGTTCAAGCTTTGCTATGAGGAAAACAGTGTTCATTTAATCTTGTTATGGCTAATTATCACTGACATTACACGTTTGATCTGTACAGAGTTTTGCAAGTATTGTTTCTGTTCTCATAGCAACCTTGTGAGATAAGTTACTGCAGTTCCAACATACTTTTGGCTAAAGCTCATTGGTAGTTAAGGTCTTTAACTGGTTTCTCCTTAACTGCCATTTAGTTGTTCCCCAATCTGACATGGAGCATGGCTAGACCAGGGCTTATCCCGGGGATCACCCCGGGATCATCCCTGTGCATCCACATGACGCACAGGGGATCCTGGGAGTAGGGAGGGATGATCCCTCCTTTTCACTAGGATATGGCTCTACCCATTTCCCCCGATTTTTCTGCGGTCTCGGGATGATCCTGAGACCGCGGAACATGTGGCCTGGCATTGTGGTTTTGTCCTGGCTCCTCGTGAGTAACTGCAAGGAACTCTGTGCCCGGTGGGGTGGGGGGAGTGGGAGGTTTTTTTAAAAAACTACTTAGCTTTTCATAGGAGCGCTGATACACTCTTTTCTGATTAAAAACCAAAACGGTGGCCACAACGTCCTCTTCCTTCCTGGATGCCGCATGCCATGTGTAGACGAGGGCGACGATCTCGCAATCATAAAATTGTGAGATTGTCTCCCTGAAACTCCCTCATCAAGCCGTGCCCATGGTCTGTAAACCGCCCAGAGAGCTTCGGCTATGGGGCGGTATATACATTTTTATTTAATAATTAATTCATTAATGCATTCTTTAAGAATTCATTCGAATTGTGTAATACTAGCAAAATGGCCATCATTATGAAATAGAGCAGTCTCCCCCAACCTGGTGCTGTCCAGATGTGTTGGATTACCTGGCCAATGCTGGCTGAGGATTGTGGGACTTGTCATTCAATACATCTGGAGGGCACTGTGGCGTTACACCCCACAAGTCAGTTCCCAAATGTATGTCTGCAGTTTGTAAGTCTGTGGTGAGTTTAGAATGTTGGCCTGAGTGGGTTGGGAGAATGTCTTGGGAGGGAGAGGAGTGATATATAAGGGAAGGACTGAGGGGATTGAGAGAGACTTTTTAGGTACTCTTAGAGTCTTTAGAGTACTTAAGTTCTGGGAAATTTGAGGTTCAGGGTAGAGAGTGGTGTCTTTGGAGTGTGGTGTCCACAGAGTTGATGTATATTAATCAATACAGATAATAAAGAAAGCTCAAGAGTGATTGTGTGAGAGAAAGGAAAGCGTGTATGTGAATGAGTGAAAGGACTGGATGAAAGGTTTCAAAAAGTTTTTTAAATGTTTTATTTGAAACAAAGCTTGTGAACTTTTAAAAATAAATTTTAATTATTTTGTTTTTAACTACCACAAAAATCCCATGTGTCTGTTTGGCATTTATCATCTGAAGTTTACACATTTAGCACCCACTCTGACAATAATTCACCTCAGCACATATAACTCACAGTGTTTTATTTTATATATTGAAATCCTTCTCCATTTAACCCCTTTCTCCACATAGTTTGGAGGAAGGTGGTTTTTATCCTTTGCCTCAGGCGTATCAAGCGGTGGTGCTTGGCTTGAGCAGGGAGTAGCCATGGCCAGGCTTGGTGTTCAGAGCCTGTGTTGTGGCAGGCACCCTTGGGAGGAGTGTAGTACATCTGCATACTCTTTGCAGCTTTCTTTTCCTTGCAGCTGTGTGTGTGTGTGTGTAAGTATGAGTGTATTTCGGCATCGTCCAAAGCCAAAAAGTTTGCTGATTTCATCTTGCCCTATAACAACATTCCCCAACCTGGTGCCCTCCAGATGTTTTGGATTGCAACTCCCATCCTCTGAAACAGAGGGATGAGGGCACCAGCTTCAGGCAGACTGCTCTTTAAGAGAATGAGAGCTATTGAGGATAAACAAGTCTCGTTCTGCATAGCCTCAAATCCGGAGTGTGATGCTAGGGTATGATATGATAGAGAGCATAGTGATAAGAAAGCATATGGTAGAGTGATAAGAAAGCATGTGGTAGAGCATAGTGATAAGGCTGAGCTTTGAATCAAGTCATCCCTAGTTCAGTCTCTGATGCCATGAACTCAGTAGGTGTCCTTAAGCTGTAAAATGGGTATAGTAAATTACTTGGTTGCTTATAAACTAATGCATGCAAATACTCTACAGCAGGAATGGGCAACCTCTGGAAGTCTGGGGGGCCTTTTCACCCCCCCCCCCAGTGTGAGTTGCAGTCTGTAGTCCTCCGTGCCCATTAAAGTGCTGAAATTGCCAGTTTGCTGCTGGATTTTGGTGGCAAAGAGCACTACAATTGTTATATTTATTTAATTTTTCAAGTTAAATTTAACTATTTGGATGCTCTTACAGTGGCTACAGTGCACCAAAACGGCTACATTTAGTTTGTTTGCAAGCTAAATTTGGGTATTCTACAGTCACTATGGTCACCATTTTTTTTAATTATGTGATGGAAGTAAAAAAACTGACTCTTATATATTGATGTGATACTCGTGTATTTTATTCTACAATGACAGAGCCTGTATGATTCTGAAACACTACTGTTACAGGCGCTATTGGAACAGTATAAGACAATACTTACATTTGACAAAGAAAGCCTTTGGCACATCCATGAATGGTGTTTTCAGTCCTGGGGTACATGGCTAGTAACTTTACATTAATTACAGAATTATCATCAAATCTTTCAGAAGATAATTGTGAACTGGTGGATAAGCAACCTGTATGTAGAACTGGGAATCCTGAATTTTATTCTGATGTCATTTATCTCCCTATGACCTAGAGAACTTCAGCTGCTGGGCAGTAATAAATCTTTAATATGTGGCCATTGATAGGCATGACCTTTGAGGCAGTGCACTTGAGTTGTCACGCCAGCTCATTGGTCAAGGGGGGAGAGATGACTCAGCTCATGCTCAGCATGCACAACAGCTTGTCAAATTCTGCATTACTGTGAATCATATGCAATGCCATCGCTGGAGGCATGTTGCACAGGGACTAATCTTCTTCAGTCGGGGATGCTTTAGGGTGGATTCCTGCATTGAGCAGGGGGTTGGACTCGATGGCCTTGTAGGCCCCTTTCAACTTTGCTATTCTATGATTCTATGGTGATGTGCTAACATGGTTTTCCTCTCTACGGATCTGTCCTTGTTATGGGAATACCTGGTGGAGTCTGCTACTTCTGCTGTCCTTACATTACCTTTACAGATCATTACTGGTTTATTTCACAATATTATTCTAGCATTTGTTGGAATAATATTGGAATACATATCCATTTTAGACTGTCTCCAGTCTTCTGGCCCTTTTGCTTTGCCAGAGATGTACCCGTTTGAACATTCCGCCTTTTCTATAAAGTCCTTGCTTAAACCCAGTGCCTTCACCACCAAACCCAACGAAGTACATATAATTGCATTTGTGTATGCTCCTCTTGTTCTCCCCTCTCTCCTTTCTTCTATTATTACTGTCAAAGTTTAGATTGAAAGCATTTTGGGGGAGGGATTTGCCTTATGTCTGAAGCATGGATGGAGAACCTCCGTCCCCTTGGTCTCCCCCCTCCTTGCCCCATCCCCTTCACCATCTTATTACCTGCAGCACACTGTGGGCATGTCTACACCTCCCGGCGTTCCAGGAGTGAGGGTGGAAGGATCTTGCGATTTTCTGATCGCGAGATCCTCCCCTTTGAGCAGACGGTGTGTGCGACATCCCGAGAGGAACGAGGGATGTCATGCCCGCCATTCCCCCCCCTTTTTTTTACAGAAGTTGAGCACTTGTGCACTTCATCGGAAATGTAAGTTTTTTAAACAACAACAACAACAACAACACCTGCTCCCCCCACCCCACCCCCAATGGGCACAGAGCGCCTGAAGAGCTCTGTGCTCCGTGATGGTTCCCGTCTCCTCGCATTTACTTGAGAGGAACCGGGACAAAGCTGGGATGGCGCCCACACCCCCTGTGGTCTCAGGACGATCCCGAGACCACGGGAAAAAACAGGCTAAAAGCCATTCCAGTTATCCCAGGGAAATGGAGGGATTATCCCCGGGATAAAGCATGGTGTAGACATGCCCTGTGTCTGTAGGTGGATGGCTCCCTTTTGCAATAGGATCAGGTTAAAGGCATTTTTTGTCTCTTTCAACTCTGAATTTATATGATGCACCTATGTGAGAACAATGTTTTTGAACAGAATGCATCAAGCAAGTAAAGAGTTTAAAGAGGATGTTGAAAATCACCTGTATACAGCCCAACATTTGCCTTTATCTGAACACAACTGAACTCCATGCCGTGGTGGCAAAGCATTGTTGGGACTATCTTTTAAAGAAAATAGCATTTGCTTAACCACTTGAGTCTAGACAGAGAGAGAGAGAGAGAAACAGACTTCTCAACTACAGTTGGATTAAACTTTCACTGAATCTAATGGAAATATATCAATCCAGCTGCAGCTGGAACTCTGAATATATTTTTGTTGGTTTGGAAGCTTCAAGTTATAAAGTAATAAAAAAGGGATAGCCACAGTAAAGAAATCTAAACCAGGGATGGCCAGCTCCCATATTTTTTGGAGCCGTGGTAACCCAGGGTGGAGAGTTCAGCCAGCAGGATCAGTTTTAATGGGCTTGACTGAAATTGTACTATTGTTTTGAAGCTGTTATCTGCCTTCTGAAGGAAAGACAGGATATACATTGAGTGAATAAATAAATTATAAGTCAACATTGGGATATCTCTGTTTCCTACAGTTTAGCTAATATTTTTGTCATATTTATGAGGGAAACAATGGGAAAACCTTTTACCATCTAAGAATATAAGAACATTAGAAGCGACAAACTAGATCAGATTCAGCATTCTGTTCATCTGATTCAGCATTTTGTTCACACAGTGGCCGACCAGCTGTCAATGGGAAATCCACAAGCTGGACATGCCTCTGACCCTGGAGGTAGCATATAACCATACTAGTAGCCATTAATGGCCTTTTCCTCCAGGAATTTGTCTAACCCCTTTTTAAAGCCATCCAAATTGGTGGCCATCACATCTTGTGGAAGTGAATTCCGTAGTTTGTCTACGCACTGCGTGAAGAAGGGCTTCCTCTTATCTCTCCTGTACCTCCCGTCAATCAACTTCATGGGTCTGGTATGTCTGGTTACAGCAGTGGCTACGGATGCTTTCTATCAGTTGCATTTGAAATGCTGCCTGTATCACCTCCTAGATCATAGAATCATAGAATAGCAGTGTTGGAAGGGGCCTACAAGGCCATCGAGTCCAACCCCCTGCTCAATGCAGGGATCCACCCTAAAGCATCCCTGACACATGGTTGTCCAGCTGCCTCTTGAATGACTCTAGTGTGGGAGAGCCCGCAACCTCCCTAGGTAACTGATTCCATTGTTGTACTGCTCTAACAGTTAGGAAGTTTTTCCTGATGTCCAGCTGGAATCTGGTTTCCTTTACTTGAGCCCATTATTCCGTGTCCTGCACTCTGGGAGGATCGAGAAGAGATCCTGGCCCTCCTCTGGGTGACAACCTTTTAAGTATTTGAAGAGTGCTTTCATGTCTCCCCTCCATCTTCTCTTCTCCAGGCTAAACATGCCCAGTTCTTTCAGTTTCTTCTCATAGGGCTTTGCTTCCGGACCCCTAATCATCCTTGTTGCCCTCCTCTGAACACGCTCCAGCTTGTCTGCGTCCTTCTTGAATTGTGGAGCCCAGAACTGGATGCAATACTCTAGATGAAGCCTAACCAGGGCTGAATAGAGAGAACCAGTACCTCACGTGATTTGGAAGCTATACTTCTATTAATGCAGCCCAAAATAGCATTTGCCTTTTCTTGCAGCCATATCGCACTGTTGGCTCATATTCAGCTTGCGAACTACGACAATTCCAAGATCCTTCTCGTTTGTAGTATTGCTGAGCCAAGTATCCCCAATCTTGTAAATGTGCATTTGGTTTCTATTTCCTTGCAACAGATGAGACTCTTCCTCTTCCTCCTCCTCTGCTTGCAGGAGTCCCGGTTTTGATACATTGACAAATTCATCCTCTCCATTTTTAGTCAGAGCTCCATCAATTCGAGATAGATCCCAGAAGGTTATTTGTAGCTTAGCTGAGATAAAGGTTGAATTCTATAAACCCTCCCAACAAAGAGCATAACACAAGACACTGGGACATGAGCCCACAGTGGCTTTTAGGGTAGGATGACAGGTATGATTTCAGCCTGTGAGCTACCACCCAACTTTTGCCAAGGGAAGAAACTGCAGGGAGACCAGCCACACCATCAAGGAAGCTTGCGGACATGGATAAGTCAGAACAAATTGGCTGTACTCCCTAAACCAGCCTTCCCCAACCTGGTGCTTTCCAGATGTTTTGGACTTCAACTCTCTTCAGCCCCAGCTAGCATGGTCAGAAATGCTGGGAGTTGTAGTCCAAAAAATCTAGAGGATGACACTTAGGGAAAGGCTGCCCTAAACTTTTTTAAAGGCTTCTAGATTAGTCTTTCTTTATGATCCAAGACTTAACTGGTAGTCTATACTCTCACTTACCCTTACTGACCATGGAATAACTTTTGCCTTAAGAAGAGCCAAGGGTCCATTTAGGTCTAATCTACACCAAGCAGGATATTGCACTATGAAAGTGGTATATAAGAGGCAGAAGCCACACTACGGCTTTATAGCGGTATTGAAGTGCACTGACAACTGTTGGGGCCCATTGACACGTACCATAGACCCCTTTCATATTGCTTTCATACTGCTATATCCTGCTTGGTGTGGCTCCTGCCTTTTATATACTGCTTTCATACCACTTTCATAGTGCAATATCCTGCTTGGTGTAGTTGAGCCCTTAGTCCAACATTCTGTTCACATATTAGCCTACCAACCGTCAACCAGGAACCCACAAGCAGGACATGGGTGCAACAGCACTCTCCTGCCCATTTCCCCCAGCAACTTACTGCCTCTGATATTGGAGGTAGCAGATAGCCATCATGACTAGTAACCATTGCTAGCCTCCTCCTCCTCCTCCAGGAATTTATCCAACTCTCTTTTAAAGCCATCCAAATTAGTGGCCATCATTACATCTTGTGGTAGTGAATTCCATAGTTTAACAATGCGCTGTGTGAAGAAGTACTTCCGTTTATCTCTCCTGAATCTCCCACCAATCAGCTTCATGGGATGACCTGGGTTCTAGTATTATGAGAGAAGGCGAAAAATGTTACCTTATCCACATTTGCCATACCATGCATAATTTTGTACACCCCTTATCCTCCTTTTTCCAAGCTGAAGAATCTGAGCTGTTGCTACTTTCCCTATTACGGAAGATGCCCCTTGATAGTTTTAGTTGTCCTTTTCTGCTCTTTTTCCAGTCTACAATATACTTTTTTTAGGTTTGGTGACCAAAGATATACATAGTTTTCCACGTGTGGTTTCACCATAGATTTGTATAAAGGCAGTATGATACTGGCAGTTTTATTCTGAATTCCTTTTCTCATTATGCCTAACAGGGAGTTTGCATTTTCTTTTTTTGTTTTGTTTTACAGTGGTCACACACTTGGGTGCTCCTTCTCTGCCTTTGCTTTGGTTTGCCCTGCCCTAAATCTCACAAGAGGATCTTGGTTTAGCACAGGAAAGCTTTGGAGCTTAGGGAGTTGTGATATCTATTATACCTGGAGGTGCGCTGCAGAATAGCAAAAGAGATTTTTAAAATTTGTTTTATTTTACAGCCCTTTAAAAGAGCACGTGAATTCACTTTGGAGCCTGTCTGGTGTGAGCGAACATTACATCCAGAGGTGATAAACTCCATTGTCCCCCTGGCCCAGACTCAGTCACTGAAATCAAAATGTCAAGTATAGATCCTTATCAGCGCATTACGGTAAGTAGATACGACTTTTTATTTCCATCGCCCAGGATAAACTGCAACAAATTATTTTAATGAGGCTTGCAATTTTAGGAACTGTACAGTGTAACAGTTTTCCAGTGTAAATTTTGAGGGAAAATAATGTAAGGGCATTGAGTTAAGAAAAAAATTATATCTCCGGTGGCTGGCATAAGGGCTAGAAATTTCTAGCCCAGCCTTCCTCAACCTGGTGTCCTCCAGATGTGCAGTGCTGCAACTCCCATACATCGCAGCATGCTTGCTGGAAATAATGGGAGTTACAGTCCAAAATATCTGAAGGGCACCAGGTCGGAGAAGGCTGATTTAACCCATGAGGGCTAGAAACTTGTTAAAAAAAGAAAACTGAGAATAACAAAGCCTGCACTGGATGCCATGGAGAGTTAGAGCTGTAAGCCAGTGTGGCAAGTTCACTAAAGCTTGAATTGCATGTTAGGATGATCAGTTGATGGGCTGACAATAAGCAAAGACTTCCGGACTCTGGAGGGGCATTTTGCTGTTCATATTGCAAGGAAAAACCTTCTTCCTTTGACATATTTTATGACAAAGGCTTGAAAGATTTGTGTCGAAAGCTACAAATGACTTTCTTTCTAGCGAAAAGGTCCAATGAGACCAGCATAGCTGGGGTCCCCCAGACTCCAAACCATGGTTTGGAGATCAGGGATATGCTATGAGTTTGAAAGCCCCTTCCCTGGCCCCATAGATGCTGATTTCCTTCTTTCTTCCATGGTTTGCTATGACCGTGGCTTGCTGTGATGTCTGCATCAAAGTTAGCACTAGCCAAGGTGTCCTGAACTATGGTTTGCAAACCCATTTCAAGCCCTGGTTTGCGATTTCTGGTTTTTGGGCCATTTATGGTTAGGTCTATCCATAGCTGCCTCTGATTCAGAAGCAAACTGTGGTTATAACAACTTATCGAACTGAGGGGAAAATCCCTCCCAGAGAGGGGAGGACGCAGCAGCAAATGAAACCGCAGTATGGTCCTGTTGATTCATTTCATGCATTTATTTCTAAAATGTAATACTCTGCCTGCCCAAGACTTGAGATCTATTGGAGGAGCCTTCCTCTGCATCCTACCAATGCGAGGCATACTCTATGGTGGGATGTAGAGAGGGCTTTTTCTGTGGTGGCACCCTGGCTGTGGAATGCCCTTCCCTTGAAGGCCTGACTGGTGCCAGCACTGGTTTCATTTCGGCACCAAGTTAAGACATGGGTTTTTAACAAAGCCTTTGATAGCTAAATTCACCAAGCCTGTACATAGTTTTGTTTTAATTGGTTTTACTCTTTTTAAATTCTATACTGGTTTTAGCTTATTAATGGTTTAATTTGTTTTTAGCTGTGTATATTTATTATTTTATATTGTTTGTATGATTTTATCTGTACGCCGCCCTGACATCCTTGTGCATATAGGGTGGGATACAAATGTTTTAATAAATAAATAAACCCAAATATTCCCCCTGCCCAGTTACTTAAAAGTATGGTAAAATACAAACAATTCCCTTAAAATAAGGAACACTAAAACATCAATCATATCACACATTTCCCACAAGGAATATGGTGTGTGTGTGTGTGTGTGTGTGTGTATGTGTAAATACTTAGGAAAATTTTCTTCCTTCCAGGATACTACACACCGTTAGGGACTCAGACCTTTTCTACATTAGACTTTAATGCGCTGTATCTGCTCTTGGTTTTGTCTCAGAACTGAGGTCTAAGCACCACATGAGCATTTCCTTTCCTGATTTTCTGCTACATAACCTCCAGATGGCACTGTTGCACAGCAGAATAGTGCAAATCCACCAAACGAAAAAGCATTTTGTTTTGCTTTCACAAATAATACTGCATTTCCCCTGCTCTAAAAATACTTGCCAGAAGTCCTGTTTAGAAACAAGCGAAACTGGAGGGTCACAACATCATGTAAAGAACCTGTAAACAACCATTAATAGGGAATTATTAGTGCACAATCAATACCTCATCTAAGAAATCTCTCAAACAGGTCAATTTCCTCCTGCTTGCCCCCAACTCTTTCAACTGATACTCAACTGTTGTCAACTTTCCATACCTCCTGGAGGACAATGAGCCTCCTCTGTTCCTGTTTGTCCATTTTTATTTCCTTTTGTTTTACAAACTAATACTTTTTCTCCATATTTGGGAAATGGCTGAGTATGCAGAAACCCTAACCTTGCCAGTAGATGGGCCTGTTTCACTGCTTTGTTGATAGAAAACTTGGTGGCCCCATGCCCATTAGAAAAACTTGGTGGCCCCATGCCCATTAGAAAAACTTGGTGGCCCCATGCCCATTAGAAAAATTCATGGAGATTGGCCAGAAACCTGGATAAGGTGCAGTCATGATGCCATCACCCAGGCAGCCTAATCCCTAGTTGCCTGTCACTGCGCTCCGGATGGTGAGGGTGCCCGTTAAGTAATCAATTGGTTACAAACCAATCCACATCTTTAAAAAAAGAAAAACAGTAAAAAAAAATCCCAGTAAAAATCAGTTGATAGACTTGTGTAGAAATTTCTTGTCTTCCCTCTGTGCTTTACCCTGTGGGCAAAAAGAGAGTAAAAGTAAATTGAATCAATTATTGCTATCAATTATTGATTTGAATTATTTGTGAATTAAGGCCTTTAACAAAACAGTTTGGTTGAGTTCTGTCTGCTTCAGTTTAAACAATTGTGGGCAAATCCTTAATAATAACCATGAAGATTACAGAGTTAGTCCTTCTGCAGAAAGTAATAGATGGGACCCCATTCCTATCAGAACAATACAAAATTATCTTCTGCCGTGTGTTCAGATACTCTGGAAATAGTTAGCAGCCTGTATTTAGAGGTGGTTACAAATGTATTGGGCCTGATGGTGAACTAGGCTGCTGCTAAAAATAATCCACCGAGCTTCCTCGAAGTGATCCTATCTGCTCTGTGGTTTGGGGTTTTTCTTTCATAGTCACATCCTTCAACTGCACAGGGCCTCGAAAAAGCAAGCGTTTCACAACTTCAGTGCATTACCAACGGCAGTGTAATGCATTGTGTTTTCTTTTGGTGGGAGAGGTGACTTGAAGGGGAATATTGCAAGTTACTTTGCAGCAATTGCCATCCTGTCTGTAAGATGCTGAGATAAGCTGGTACTGCCACCTCCTGGATGAAATGAGATGCAATCATATTTGAGATGTAGTCATATTTGAAATATGTACAACGAAATCCAACACTTCAGCTCATTTCAAATCCAATGCAGTCTACTGCAAAACTGAGCCTATATAGCAGAAAGTCAAGATACATAATGTGTGGCACATAATCCTAAATAACTCAAACATGACATGATAAAAAACAGCCATCACCAAGCATGATAAGTATAGACCTAAGTATAGCCATAGCCAAATTGCATCAGATGGCAGAAATTGCAGCAACCAGATATATTTCTGCTTTTTGAGCTCTACGTTTTGCTGAACAAAGAAGTCAGAGGTCAGTGTCCTGGTAATTTTAGGGTCTAGTCACCTAAATAGTTTACAACTGGGGATGATGCATATGGAGCAGTAGGGAAGTTTTTACAAATTGCTCCAGAAATTTCATCCTAACCTCTGCATGCAAGGGGCTTGGTTATCACTACTACCATTATTAGCTCAGCAAAGAGACCAGGTCCATTTGGCTCCTCCATTCCTCAATTGTCAACTGACAGCGGACATTCCAACTGGCTGCTGCAGCAGCGGAGGTAGAACTGCTAGGCCAGTGCTGCTGAGAGACCCGCTCCATTTGACATTGTCACTTTAAAAAAGTGGTGCCTGAGTTTGCTTCTTGTCCCCTTCCATCCCCATACTCTTTTCCTTTTGTGTTGTGGTCTTTCAGTTTGTCATTCATCTTACATAAACGGTTCTGGGACCACCTCTTTGGTGGTCGAGCAAAGTAAAAATCCATTAAAAAAAGTAAATAAACCTAGTCATACAAACATTTAAAGGGCAGGGTTTTACTCCCTCCTATGTGTGCAGAGGGGTGAAGTACAGAAACTGAGGCCTTAGCTAGACCTAAGGTTTATCCCGAGATCGTCCTGGGGTCATCCCTGTTCATGTAAATGGCACACAGGGGATCCCAGGAGCAGGCAGGGACGACCCTGGGATGATCCCGGGATAAACCTTAGGTCTAGCTAAGGCCCAAGACTACATAGGCTAATGTGAGTGGAGAACCAGAGGTATGTGACGACAAGAAAAATGATCCTGTGTATGTACTGCAGTGCCCCTAAACACGCCCCTTTTGTCTTACTTGGCAACTGGTATCTGAGAAAACTGGAGAGAAGTTATTTTGGGGTTAAGGGTAATGTTGAGGCCTCCATGTTTATCCTTTCTGAGAGCAATTACACAATGCAGCTGGAACAAAGCTGAATGTTAACATACAACAGAACCTGCATTTATCTAAATCTCACTTCAAATCCTATGTATGTTGCCTTAACACAAGCCCCCAGGGCATAAGCCACATTTTTAATATAGTGTGATTGTTAGAAAGTAGTTAACGGCTACATTGCCCCCCGCCCCGGTCTTTCAGTGTGTATTCTGTGTAGGGGGGAATTCTTCCTTCTTGAAAAAGTATTTTTGAGTTCCTCATGAAATGGATGATAAACTCAAGCAATCAGGTTAGATATGTGTGGACCAAAAGGCTATGTTTAAAATCAGCTGGTTGAGGAAAAGGAAGGCAATGTAGAAAATAAAGGGGAGGAGTAGTATGAGTACAATGGAAAGCAGAAGTATCATGGAAGGTTTACAGCATGGGTGGGGAAACTCTTTCAGCTCAGGCAAAATGAGAAAGTTCTCAGGGGCCATATCTGACCTGTGGGCAGGGCCAAATGTGATTATTACCATTTAAATTCTACTCAGAAGTAAGCAGGACTGCAGTATTCAGCTGCACTTTCAAATAATATCCCAAATACCAAGCCTCTGCATGACTACTCATAAGTAAGCAGGTCTCCTGCCTGCAAAAAGCACAGCTTGATTTTATGCAAGAGTTCTCCTGCCTACAAAATGCATAGCTCATAATCTTTGCAATAGCTCTGTCCTTTGCAGGGTATTTAAAGGTTAATTGCTTTCAAAATCCTCTAATCTCAGATCAGTGATCAGCTTCCGGGGATGAGAAATCTTTGGAGGTTCTATCCACCTGGAGTTTCTCCAGCCCTGAGTTAGAGGAAGCTAGGCAAACATTTTGGGGCCTGTTCAGACAGCATGCTAAGTCATGGTTAGGCTGCTAACCCCTTTGCAGCAAAAGGTTAGTGAACATGTGTAAACCATGATTATGTAGTCACCATGACACGCTAAGTTCACATGACACGCTAAGCCATGTTTAGCACAAAATGCTTAGCCATTGTGGCTTAACATGTCTCCTGAACAAGGTCTTAATCTTGAAGATGGCTCAGGCAGAGTCTTGGTTGGTGAACTGATTTTTCAGGTAATTACTTATCAATTTGGCAATTGTACCTTCTCAATACTAGAAAAAAGATGTCATCAGTTTCTGTTTGGTATTCCACATTTAGTTTCAAGAGAGTGCAATTTGACATTTAATTCGCCCACCCTCACCCCTGTATGGTAGCTGAAATGTGCCGTCTGTTCTCACTGTCAAGCTTAATATAAACACTGTCTCTTGGCTCTAAATGTGGTAGTTCCCGCTTTGAATTGTGCTGGCTGTAGAAATGTTCAGAATTTCTCTTAGCTTGGTAATCTGAAACAGCAACATTTTCCAGGTCAGGTCACTTTGGAATGAGATTTGTTTATAAGATTGGAATAGCTGTTCTTATGTGCATTCTATTTACAATTCTGCTGGACTGTATCCAGTAGTTACCAGTGGGGTTGATGTCTTGTTTAAAATGATGTGGGTCATTCTGTCTGCAGATTTTCCTTGCAGAGTGTTACTGCACTCTTTGCCTCACTGTTTCAGGCTAGCGGAGGTTAGTGGAAATAAAGCAAAAATGGTAAGATGTCCAGAATGTTGTTGTGAATTGTGTTGCATTGTCATTCATGAGTTCATCTGGAATGCCAAAGTGAGTTAAGATACACTTCATCAGTGCAACAGTGCAGTGGCAGGTACTGTCAGGCAAGGGAAGTAGCTTGATATATCTTGCACAGTAGTCCATGACAAACAAATACTGTTGACCTCCAAATTCACACAGGTCAGCTGCTAGCTTTTTCCAAGATTTATCAGGTAAGGCTGTAGTAATTAAAGATTTCATTTGTTAGGTTAAATTCAACATTGCAGCAGTAAATGTCCACTAGTGCAACTGGACATTCTCCTTCTCACCTCCCTGTTGCAGCCCTTTGTGCCACCAGAAAATTTGCTCCACAGGGTTTCCCAGCCCACTAGAGCAGAATTTGAGGGTGTGTGCAGCTGCAGGGTGGGTTTGGGGGAGAGGGAAAGTGCTCCCTTTTGCTTCTGCTGATGGAACTGCTTCCATCAGTGGAACAAGAAGTGTTGGATGCAGCCCTTTGTGTTGATTTATTTATTCTGCGGTAGTTACCAGATAAGATGTTGTTCTTTATTTCACTTACAATACCAGGCAAGCAACCACACCAGGCTCAAAGGATGTCCTCAGCAGACCTTCCATCTCCCCAGCCTTGCAGAGGTCTCAGGCTAAAATTCAGGCAAGGCCCTTTAACCATCCAGTCAGCTACTCCAGGAGGAGTGTAGCTGACCAGGCTATAGGTCTTGTCAGCCTATATAAAGCTTTAGTTGATTTTCATGAGGCAACATCCTCTTATTGTCCTAGCAGAAGACAGTTCCAGCCAGCAGGACCTACCTGGAGCGATCCAAGGTCCTACATTGTTCCTGCTTTGAACTACCTGCTTCCCTTGTGAGCCTCAGTTTACCACAGAAGAGGAAACTTGCCTGATCCTGATTTTGAAATATATTCTAAAATACATTATTGGTGCCCGTTATTTCCTTAGTGCGATCTGTAGCACAAGAGGTGTTACAGGACGTTTCAGATAATTGTCTAATGACGTGTCCGGGAAAGCCGCCAAATGGCTTGACAAAGAAAGATAAGACCAGCCGGTAGCTAGGCAACGAAGGTGTTTATTTACAGAAGCTAAACAGTGCAGGGAAAGGAGGGGAAAACGGGGGTTTGACTGCAAAAGTCAAGGAACAGGAACAGTTCAAGGAGCAGGCTTGTAGAGTAGTCAATGTCCAGTCCAAAGTCAAGGGAGCGTGGCAAAGAGGAGATTCGATAATGCAGTCCAAGTTCAAACACAGCCAACAGTCAGCGACAAACCAGTAACACAGTCCAGAGTCAGGGGCAACAACAGGCAAGACGTAGTCACAAACCGGTCCAAGGTCGAAGCAGGAATCCAGAGTAGGCAGACGTGGTCACGGGGTCCGGGAATCAAGACAGGAATCAGAATCCAGACGTTCAGGAACAAGGCACGAGGTCACAAGATCCAAGAGCAAAGGCTTCCGCCAGAATGCTCAGATAATCTCTGACAACTTTGCATGGCTCACGGCTGCGCTTTTATGCTCAGTCAGAGTGCTGAGTCATGGTCTCTCAGCTGATCCCTAATTGCCTGGCGTTTCTGGTGGAGGCGGCGAGACCGGCGTCTGGTTGCCTTCTCCGCCCGCAACTGGCTGAAACCAGGCTTCTCCGCCTCCTCCTCAGACCTCTGCGGCTCCTCCGTAGTCTTTGCTGGCATCAGGCCCTCAGAGCTAGCAGAGGTCCCAGCTGGCCTTGGCTCTTCTCCCTGAGGCTCTGCCACAGTCTCTGCCAGTCCAGCCTCCTCACTACCTGAGCTGGGCTTCTCGGTACTAGGTCCAGCCTCTGCCACCTCCTCCTCATCTCCTGACTCCATCTCTATGCAGGGCATGACATGACGTCTGTTTTCCAATCTTCTTGGTTTAATAGAACTACAGTCCCTTCTTTGTCTGCTTCTTTGATGATAATTTATGAATCTGAAGATGTCACGGAGGGCTGAATGTTTTGTCAAGTTACATTTCACCATGTATGATATTTGCTAAATCCAGCGTAATTTTCCATTCAAATGCTGCAATTGAAGGTTCCATTTGTCCTGGAGGGATAAATCATGATCTAGGGGGAAAAGATCTTTGAGAATAAGTGTATGCAGACTGAGTACTATGAAAATGATGTGCCAATCTTATTGTTCTGAAGAACTAGAATAAATCCAACGGAGTTTATACTATATCATGATGGGGGGATGAAAACAAAGGACAGTCCCTTATTTAAGTAATTCACATAGACTACAGCAGTGGTGTTCAACTGGTGAGTCACAACCCTCCCCCTCAAAGTGGATAGCAGCAGAGCTGTTGCCACCATGATGGGCAATTATAAAACTTGTGAAAATGGGTCCCATGTTGCAGGTTGGGAGTCCAAGGTACGTCCCAGGTCTGGATCAGTTGAAGATTAGCAGACAGCTTTACAATCAACGTTCCAATTCCATTTTGTGGGGTCCAGTACCCAACTACCTTTTCCTGTCTCATTTTGTTAATATTCCATAGGAGAGGGCTTCATTATCATTCTTCATATTCACTAAAGCATCCCAATCCATTTTATATTGTATTTTATATTATGGTTTTATACTGTTGTTTTATACTTTGAATGTTTTTAATTTTTGTGAACCACCCAGAGAGCTCCGGCTATTGGGCGGTATAAAAATGTAATAAATAAATAAATAAATAAATAAATAAATTCTTGCAACAAATTGTTAACTGTATGATTGAAACCAACACTTTTGGTCTTTTTGTATAACTAAGGGTACACTCTGTTATTAGATTAATCTTCTTTATCTGATTTTTTATAAAAAAGTTAACTATATAAATTCCATAAATCTACCAGGTTAAATTTGATCTCTTATTAGAATACATCACCATCATAATGGTACTTGGTTCAAATCTTTGGCTTTTATCAAGGTCATCAAGGATGAAGGAAAAGATATTAAGATATAATAGTACCCACCTGTTGCCCCGCTCTCTTACCAGCTGGTGGTAGTTGCTCATTCCCTTACACTCTACAGCAGGATTGGGCAACTTGTGGCCTTCCAGATGTTTCAGCCTACAAGCCTTATCAGACTTAACCGGCATAGCCAATTCTATGCCCAAACATCTGAAGGGCCACAAGTTGCCCAACCCTGCTCTAGTGACTCGCTCTTGACAACCTCCTGGCTCCACTTGCCACTTCTAATAGCAATCTCAGGTTGCTGAGTGGTGACAGGATTGTAGCCATGAAAAGCAAGAAGATTATATTAGCATGCTTGGGTAGGATGCCAAGATTTGGAGAAGAAAAAGAAAAAAAAATTTAAAACCCAAAGGTACCAAAAAGCTAAAAACAACAACACACACCTCAGCTCAAGTAGGAGTGAACAAACTCCGTAACCCTGGAATGTAGGCTGTCAGTTGGAAAAGAAAACAAGGAATGTGAGTGGAATGCCCGGGTGGAGAGAAAGTCTGATTGGAACTCTGCAGAAGACGGCAACATTTTTTTACAGTTTTCACTTGTAATAACCCCATGATTTCTGCAGTGCTGTCAGTGTCTATAGCGCTTTTAAAACTGTTTCATGAAAGATAGCTCCTCCTGTTCCAAGGAGTTGACATTGTCCCCTTCAGTTTAGTACTGTCTACTCCTCTCAAGCAAAGACGGCTATGTTGGTCCAGAAGAAGAAAAAAATCCCAAATCCACAATCAGGCACTACCTTTTATTAGGACCAACCAAAATGTCGCAAGATATAGCTTTCGAGTTTTCGAGAATTCTTTATTCATTTTATTTATTTATTATTGCATTTATATCCCACCTTTTTTCCTCCGAGGAACCCAAGGCAGCATACATAATCCTCCTCCTCCTCTCTATTTTATCCTCACAACAACCCTGTGAGGTGGGTTGGGCTGAGAGTGTGTAACTGGCCCAAAGTCACCCAGTGGGTTTCCATGGCTGAGGGGGGACTAGAACCCGGATCTCCCGACTCCCAGTCCAACACTTTAGCCACTACACCACACTGGCTGATTTGTAATTTATTTATTTATAACATTAAGTTCCTTCCCACTCTTGTGGTTTGAGTTCGTTTAGCTCAGGGGTGTAGAGCTTCTTCAGTCGACTCAGTCTTCCATCCTCCCGAGGTCGGTAAAATGAGTACCCAGTTACCTGGGGGAAAGGTAATAATGGCTGGGGAAGGCAACGGCAAACCACCCCGCTATAAGGCCTGCCGAGAAAACGTCAGTGAAAGCTGGCGTCCCTCCAAGAGTCAGTAATGACTCAGTGCTTGCACGAGAGGTTCCTTTCCTCCTTAACCTGGAACCTTCTGCATCCAAAGCATTTGCTGAGCTACTGAGCTATGGCTTCATATAGTGTAATGTCCAGGGGAAAGAACATTGAATCAGAGAGTCCCTGCTTTAAACCTCTCCTCTGCCATGACCTTAGTAGGTGGCCTTGAGCAACCCACTGCACTTTCAGGTTCAGCCCTCTCATCTTCCAAATGGGGGTGATAGTAGTGGCCTACTTTGGAAAACAGTTGTAATGATTGTTGACATACGATTGTGTGCAAAGTGCTCTGAACACTTGTCTAAGAGTTATGTACATGGTAAATATATATCACCGACTCTATTTTCATTTTGAAGCATGTTTTGAGGAACTGTCCTTTATGAAGGAAGACGTTGAAAACAAAAACACCCCTGTTCCTAAATATCTACTTACATTTCCTTACCGCTCCCAAGGAAGTAAGAAAAAAATGCAGGTGCAGACTTGATGTGTTCAATTTCTGTGCAATGTCTTAGCATTTTTGCTACTGAATAGCACAGATTCTGTAGAAAATGGTACGAGAAACCTGGAATTTACGAATAGGTCTAGAAAGATCAAGTTCAGCTTACCTTTCCAAACAAGCTCGGTGGCTCTTTATTTATCATGCAGTGATTGCAACATTAGAAGCAAGAACAATATTTTTTGCTTGCCTTACTTTTCTGGGGAATATGCCTGTCTCAGTGCCTGAAGGAAGAAGAACCAATTCTTCTGATTTTACAAAAATATCCCTTCCTGATTCCCCAGAGTTAATTCTTACTTGTCACAGGCAACCGAGCAAGTAGCCTTCACAAACCCACTATATGCATCAAAACTAATAGTCTAACAATAAAACTATGAAGTAAAATGAAAATTACCCATGTACAGTTTAGCCTAGTTTAATGCATGGTGGTTGATTATATGCCATTGGGATCAATGCATTCTAGAAATAACCAGGCTGCAGACCTGATTTAATGGCAAGAAAACGTCAGCCACAAACAGGAGACCTGACATTTCAAATCAGCATCTCCTTGAAACTGCTTTTTATTTGAATATGTTATTTCTCATGAACTCATCTTCCGGTTCACAGCTGTTCTTGAACTTGATGTTTAAAGAGCAGATTTTCATAGAATCATAGAATAGCAGAGTTGGAAGGGGCCTACAAGGCCATCGAGTCCAACCCCCTGCTCAATTCATCAGAGTATTAATAATGCAGACTCCAAATTTGTGACTGATGATTAATTATAACCCTACAGAACCCCAAAATATAACCTGCCAAGGTCCAAGGAGGAATCTCTCAGCACAATTCTTTGAAACCCAATTATTAGAGATTATTGACTGCACAAAGTTAAACCTCTCCCTCTTTGCCAAATCCCATATAGGACAAGTAGGATAATGAGATCTGTTGGCTGTGTTTGGATGATCCCATTGGGGGAAGAAGGCCTCGTGGCTCCCTCCCCCCATGCATAACCAGTATTTGCGTAATCCCCTGAAATGCAGCATGAGTTGATGTGTTGTCTGAACCAGGTGTGCAGCATGGCAGAGGTGGTCCCATACTCATCCTACAACCTCTACTGCACACTGGTTCAGGCAACATGTTAACCTGTGCTGCATCACGGGGATCATGCAAATGATAGTCACGTGGGGGCAGAGAGAAGCCACGATGGCTTCTTTCCCTGTTGCAATTATTTGAACCAAGTCCCTGTGTCAAAAGCCACAGAAAGGCCTGAAAGATAAACAGAGGTAAATTTCTTCTCTGGACACTGGTTGTCCATCAGGACTATTACCAAAGCCACGTCAGCTGCACAGCCAAACTGTAAGGTGAATTTGTATTCTTAATTTTAAGGATCTGAACCTCCCCCCCTCCCCGGGCAGGGCATAGGCAGGTAGAGGTAGAGTAGGTGTGCAAAGGCAGAACCTGGCAGGTCAGGGATGGAGCCAAGAGGTAATTTACAGGTTTTGAGATAAGTCAGAGTTTGGCCTGAAAGGTCAGGGCAAAACATGGGGGATTGTGGTTGGAATCTGAAAGAACATGGAGTTTAATGGTTTGTTTTAAGCACCTGACTCTGATCTTAGAACTCTTGTACAGCCACAGATATCTGTCATTACTATAATGCATATGTGGGCCTGCCTTTGAAAACTATTTGGGAAGTTCAGTTCAAAATAACTTTTGCTAGGCTGTTCACTGGGACTAGTCAGTGGGATCATATCTCACCAGTATTGAAAGAACTTCATTTCTGAGCACAATTGAACATGCTAGTACTTACCTTTCAAGTCCTATATGGCTTAGCACTCAGGTACCTGAAGGAATGCCTGCTCCTTCACCAACCTGCCTGTGCATTGAGGTCATCTTTGAAACCCTTTCTCTAGGTTACCTCACCAACTGAGGTAAGATAGGTGGTGGCGTATGAGTCAATGTGGAAAGGGTTACACAGAGGTAGAAATTTTGGATATAAAGTATATAAGCAGCCTGAATGTACATTTGCAAATGGATCTTGGAATTGTTGTAGATCACAAGCTGAATATGAGCCAACAGTGTGATGTGGCTGCAAAAAAAAGCAGATGCTATTTTGGGCTGCATTAATAGAAGTACAGATTCCAAATTGCCGAGGTACTGGTTCCCCTCTATTCGGCACTAGTTAGGCCTCATCTTGAGTATTGCGTCCAGTTCTGGGCACCACACTTCAAGAAGGATGCAGACAAGCTGGAGTGTGGTCAGAGGAGGGCAACCAGGATGATTAGGGGTCTGGAAGCAAAGCCCTATGAGGAGAGACTGAAAGAACTGGGCATGTTTAGCCTGGAGAAGAGAAGAATGAGGGGAGACATGATAGCACTCTTCAAATACTTGAAAGGTTGTCACACAGAGGAGGGCCAGGATCTCCTCTCAATCATCTCAGAGTGCAGGACACGGAATAATGGGCTCAAGTTACAGGAAGCCAGATTCTGGCTAGACATCAGGAAAAACTTCCTCACTGTTGGAGCAGTACTACAATGGCACCACTTACCTAAGGAGGTTGTGGGCTCTCCCACACTAGAGGCATTCAAGAGGCAGCTGGACAACCATCTGTCAGGGATGCTTTAGGGTGGATTCCTACATTGAGCAGGGGGTTGGAAATGGCCTTATATGCCGTTCCAACTCTACTATTCTATGATTCAATGCTATGTATATTATTTGTATTATGCAGTATAATATTTAGGTATAATTGTGCATTTTCCATGGGGAGAAACTATAGGCACAGAGTGAAATAAGGACTCTTGTAAACTAACTTTCGACTTCCCTAGCCTGTGCTGTGGTTTTGCTGACTAATGAAGTGTTTGAGCTGTGCTTGAGGGCAAGGTGTGTTAATTCATTGAAACTAAAATTAAAGGCGGAAAGGTGTGTGCATGCAAGGAAGAAACAGCAGTGTAAGAGCGGTTGCAATCAGTTTGGCTCAATATCATCCATCTGTTTGAATTTTCAGCAAAGCTGAAGACAAATCCACTTCTTATTCAAGATGCTGTGTCTTCCAGTGGGTGCCTCATTTGTTTTTTGGAGTAAACCCTGGGGAAATATTAGACTGTTGTAGAAAAAATGTTTCATTTTTTGTGCTTTGGTATTATATTTTCTCCCTAATCAACTGCTGTTTTTGCATTCAGGTGGAACACCAGTATTCACATACGTTTACTGTGACAGTTAAGCGAGCCAAGAATGTCACCAAGGGGGCCTTTGGAGATATGCGTGAGTATCACTTTAAGTTTGTTCTTATTGTTCTTTGTTCAGTTTGTTGTTGTTGTTGTTGTTGTTGTTGTTATTTTGGTCTAAGTAACGCTTCTTTCCACATGAGAGGTTACTAAAACTTTTTTTAAAAAAATATCTTGCTATTTTTATCAGTTATAGTCAGCCCTTGAGGAAATAACAGGTTTTTTAATAGCATTTTTTGGTCTTGGCTGGATTTAAAAAGTGGCAATTTTATTTTTTTTATTTTATGCCTGCAAGTGGCAGCAAAGGTGAATGGGTGTGTTTGTTGCCTTCAGCAACTAGAATTAGAACTCTAAGACTGATTTAAAAGGGGCTTCAGCTCCTAGGTTGCAATTCTATCATCTATTTACTTCATCTTAAGCCCCATTGCACTCAGTGGGACATACTCGTTAGTAGACATTTCACTGTCACCTTACTGAAATATAGAGGCTGTTTGGAAGAAGTAAGAAAAATGTACAGACGTTCTGCTGAATCATTAGAACAAATCAGGAAGCAGGAAAAGGAAACCAAAATGTATATTTGTTCTGCAAAAGCAATATAGTTCAAGCCCTTTGAAATTAATGTGCAATCGTCTAATAAAACAATGTGTCTCTTTTTCCTATCCATCCCATTCTTAGGCCATAGCTAGACCTAAGGTTTATCCCTGGATTATCCAGGGGTCAAACCTGTTCATCTAGGTGACACACAGGGGATCCAGTGCTCAGGCAGGGGCGAACCCTGGATGATCCCAGGATAAACCTTAGGTCTAGCTGTGGCCTTATTCAGCAATACTACAGACTCTTACAAAGGAAATATTTAGCTATTGAAGTTTTGAATTTCTTCTGGCTTAATACTGCTTGATATTGAATTTTCAAAGTGTGTGTTTATGGGGGTGTGAGAGAGAACTGAAGAAGATGTTAGGTTGGTTCCCTCTTAACTGTGGTCAAGACATTGAACTGGCCTTGGAAATGCTGGCTTATGCATTCTGAGTGGAAAGTGGCTTGTACATTAAGCAAGCAAGCAAGCTTGCTCTGTGAGCACAGAATGAAACAAACTAAACCTCCATTCATTGTGTGCTGAATCGTAAGTTGAATTATTGGTAAAGCTACCAGCTGTCTGCTTCACCATGAGGAAAACGTCAGTTATGGTCCGCTTGGAAGGCTTGCCTTCATACTACAAGGGGCTGCATGAATTGTTCCTCAGAGTCAGTGCTGACTCTAGGTTTTGAGGGCACTCAGTGGGTTCCCCACATTGTGCCTACCTTCTCACCATCATTGTCATCAGGTCCTGTTGCTCCTCATCTTCAGTGAGGAAGCAGGCAATGGCATCTACTCACCACCATCACCATCCTCTGGGCCAGAGCAAGAGGCAAGTGAACAAGCAGGTTGCCATGTTGAAGCAGAAAATCAAGTCCAGGGTTGCTCTTGTCTGTAGGCCTCAGTTGGGGTTTTGGCCCTTGGTGCCCTTGATGCTGCCCCTACCCAGAGTCAAAACTCTATTATAGTAAGTGCAATATTATGTATGAATTCAATTTTATTATGCCTTAAGCTACCTGGGTACTGGAGTTGAATGTGCTCATTTGTAGCTCTCCAAACGACACAGTAAAGCTTTCCATTCTCCCTTTTCACTAAATTCAAGATTGTTCAGGCAAACAATGTAGCAACTAATCGTGGGGCCGACAATGTACCTGCCTATGTGCATATTTACCCAATTGAGTTTTTCATTCAAGATCTGGAAATGCATTATCTCAAGGATGTTGTATATGTTTCGAAATAGTTCAGTCATGCTGTATATATTCGTATTTGTTAATTATGTTCATTTATTTCCAGTCCTGTCCTAATAAGGTCAGGGCTGGAGTGGAGAATTGGCTATGGCAGGGGCTTGCATCTATTCTGTGCCATGGCCGGCCTGACTGTAAGTGGTGGAATGTGGAGATTCGTACCTCCTCAGTAACTCCAGTGGTAGTGAAGAGACAGAAGTAGAGGGGAGCAGTGGAGATATGAGAAAAAGTGGGCTGGAAGAATGTTCTGGACAGCAGAAGCCCAAGGGGGAGCGACTGGGTGGTCGCCCATCATAGCCTCTGGCAGGAGGCAGTTTCAGGACCCTATGAGGATTGTGTGAAAGGAAGGAAGAATTACAGGAGGTCTGTATCAGATCCTTCAGAACTCTAGAGGGCACTTCAGTCTAGCAAATAAGGTAAAAGGGCTGGGGCAGTAAATCCTTTGCTTTCTCCCATTATAGGCAGATGGCAAAACCTGTCTTCTGCCCCTCATCCCTGACACAGGGTAGTTTGGTTTCCAGTGACAGAGCTCCCCCCTGAGATGGGGTGAGGAATTTATTTTTGTGTATGGAGTGCAAGAATCCCATTGCATTCTCCACCAATAGGTTCTTCGCACATACTCTCTTTTTCTGATCCTCCCCCAACTCATCTTTATGACGGGCATTTGGCTATCATGAATATAAATATATCCTTCTGCATTTCATTCTCTCAACATCTTTGTGCAAGCTAGTGACTTGCTGGAGGCTCCTATAATCCAAGTCCAACGTTCTGTCCCAATGATGGTGAACTTATTTTGGTCCATGTGCCTTTGGTCAAGGCGGAAGTATGAGTTAGTGCCTCTACTCAGTGTATGAGGCATACATAGCCCCTTTTATCGTGCAGTATTTTGCCTCTGGTTTACACTGAGCTATGCAGAGAGAGGCAAAAGGGAGAAGTTGATGGAGTGCAGCCCTGACTTTGTGCCATGGCCAGGCCCATAAGAACACAACATGATCCATGCTGGATCAGACCAAGAGTCTCTAGTGCAGCAGTCTTTTCACACAGTGGCCAACCAGCTGCCCATGAATGCAACAGCACCTTTCCAGGTGTGCTCCGCAGCAACTGGTGTACATAGGCATACTGCTTCTGATACTGGAAGTATCATATAACCATCAGGACTAGTAGCCTTTGATAACAAAGATTATGGCTCTAACAGTCCCGGTTCAATCTGCAGTCTTTCTCTGGTCTATAGTCGCTTTCAAAGAACTAGAAAGGTTATTCAAGTCAGCTTCCCTGTGATAAGGGGAAGTTATCCCTAGTGAAATACTCCCTCGGCAGGGAGTTCTACAGAAAGGGGGCCACCATGCTCAAGGCTCTTTTCCTGGTGGTCTCCTATTGAGCCAAAGCTTTCAATGGCTACTAGTCCTGATGCCTCTATGCTACCTCCAGTAACAGAGGCAGTAAGCCTATATATATATCAGTTGCTGGGGAACATGGGTGGGAGGGTATGGTTGCATGCATGTCCTGCTTGCTGGTTTCCTGTGGGCAGCTGGTTAGCCACTGTGTGAACAGAATGCTGGACTAGATGGACCCTTGGTCTGATCCAGCATGGCTCTTCTGATGTCCTTACGTAGAACAGGAGGGATGTACTTTAATCCAAAAAGGTGACAGAAATTAGCTCTCAAATAAGCCTGTGGACCTATCAATCACATTGATTTCCTGGCAAAGCTGTGTGCCAATTATCTGCAGCTTAAAGATTGAGACATGAGCTGAGGGAGTTTTGTTTCCTGAAAAGCAAATAGGATTTAGAACTGGCTAACCCAACTGCTTTGTATTGGTGCAATTAATTAGTATGTGTATAAAAAGGTTGAGCTGGATGAAGCTTGTGTGGAGATAATGGCAGCTTCTGAGACAATTGATAGGGAGGAATTATGAGAGACGTTCTCAAAAACTAAACAAAACACAATGTTGACTACAGATTACTGGCACTGATTCACATCTTACGTTCAGATTATCACTGTGAAGATCAGAACTGTTGTCATAAGGGTTGACAATCAATGGCATTTCCATTGTGAAAGACAAAGCAAGCCTTTTCTTGCTTAATTTTTTAAAATCGTTGATACTGTTCCCAAATTAAACAATGTAGGTTTTGTGTTGTTGGAAAAATAGTTCTCCTCCCACGTGCTTAGATGGCTTTGTTGCCCTTTAGCTATTCTCTTCATTCCCGCCACATAAATTAACAATTTCACCTTAAATACATGGAGCATATATTTCTCCTAATAATGGATCATGGGCTGTATACAAAAAAAAATGTAATCTATAATACAGTTAAAAACAATATAAACCATTAAATAGCAATGCAATAACATTGAGAGGAGTAAGTATTCAACCAGGTGGAAATACAGTAGTTTAAAATGTTGGGCAAATAAAATGGTTTTAACCTGGCTCTAAAAAGACTACAGTGTTGGCACCAGGCATATCTCCCCCAGAGTTACAAAGTTATGCCATCACTGCAGTGAGTGTACATGCATAGTGGGCTTCTCCTAAAGATGGAACATGGGGAAAGCCTCCTCTGATGATCTTAATGCATGGGCAAGTTGGTATGGGGTGAGGAACTTCTTCAGATATTAAAGCCACTTAGGACTTTAAACGTAAGCACCAGCTCCTTGACTTGGGCTAGACAGGGCTTTATCCCGGGGCGAACCCTGGGATTGTCCCTGTGCATCCACATGACGCACAGGGGATCCCAGGATCAGGGAGGGATGATCCTTCTTTTGCCCCAGGATGGAGCCCTACTCTTTGGGCCTGGTTTTTTTGCGGTCTTGGGCTCAGCCCGAGACGGCGGAACGTGTGGCCCGTTGCCACGGGTTGACTTGGCTCTGTGTGATTCCTCGTGTGGAGCCGTGAGCTGTGTACAGGGCACAGCGCTCCTCAGGAGTGCTGCGCTCTTCGGGGGTAGGGTTGGGGGAGCGGGGAAATTAATTTTTTTTTAAAAAAAAAGTTACCTTTCGGTGCTCAAGCGCTCGTGTGTGCCTGTTGCTTTAATTTTTTTAAAAAAAATGGCAGGCATGATGCCTCTTCTCCTGAGGTCGTCACGCCTCACACGTAAATGGAGGAGGGATCTTGCGATAATCACATTGCGGGATCTTCCCTCCATCGTGGAATAAAAGGTAGGTCTAGCTAACGCCTTGGACTCAGTGGTGAATAGACAACTAGTGTTGTTCCTTTAGAACCGATGTAGCATTGCTTCATCTAACTTGATTGGGAACATTTGGGAGGGGAGTTATAACTCATACACGCACCCCTCCAGCTGCATTGACGAGAGAGAAAAAATCATTGAAAGAAAATCTCTGCATTGACTCTAATGGATACTTTTTTATTTCTTCACCCTCCCCCACGTGTGTGTGAATTTGGGGGGAACTGGGGTGGGGGAGGCTTAACCCTCTCTTCCTGGAGCATATTGGTTCTGATCTGAATTGGAGCCGTGAATGCTTACACAAGAGTATTTGAAAAAAAGAAAGAAAATATAGATACAACGATAAGCTATGTGATTAGCATAATGTGTAGTTTGGCTTCCCGTCTGTTTCTGTTCCATGTGAGTTTCCAGTGGATTCAGTCATAAGTTTGTTCTGTTCAATTTTTCAATAATAATAAAAAAGAGCTTGTGTGAAAGTTTGCATTTATTTGCATACACAATTTCTCCTTATATGCACATTTTGGTATGCAACTTTCTCTAATATATACATTGTTGTATGCAACCTTTGAGCCGAGAACTGGACTGCAAAATTTGGAGAACTGTGTGATCTGAAGGATAACTATCTTATTTGTATATTAGTTGGGAATGTGCGAATTAGGTTGGCTCACTTAAAAATGGAGACCAAATGAAATTCTCCCTCATCCCTAATATGGCTTATCAATTTCTGAAGAATTGAGCAGGTCAGATCCTTTCTGGGGCTGTTGTTCTCAAGAAGGGAAGTTGAAAGAAGCACTTGGATCTGGTTCAGATTAGAATGGAGTGGTTGCTCTCAGATATACTGAAATGTTGGCTTTTCTATTTGGGTAGGGAAGTTGCACTGATGTTAGAAACCAAGGCCATAGCTAGACCTAAGGTTTATCCCTGGATCGTCCAGGGGTCAAACCTGTTCATCTAGGTGACACACAGGGGATCCAGTGCTCAGGCAGGGGCGAACCCTGGATGATCCCAGGATAAACCTTAGGTCTAGCTGTGGCCCAAATGATTTTCCAAAATATGTTGTCAAAATCGGTGGCCTTTATGGAGCAATACAACTGGAATTTTTCAGAACGCAATTCTAAAACAAATTCTGGGATTCCCTATTAGTAGGTATTGTATTAAGACCAGAGGTAGGAATGCTCCCAGTAGAGCTAGGTCATAAAGACGTAAGAAGAGCCAGCTGGAGCAGACCAAGGGTCCATCTAGTCCAGCATTCTGTTCACATAGTGGCCAACCAGCTGCTCACTGGAAGACCACAAGTAGGACCTGAATGCAACAGCACCCATGTTTCTCAGCAACCGGTATACATACACATACTGCCTTTGCTATTGGAGTAATACATGGTCATTGATAGCCTTCTCCTCTGGTTTTCTTCTCCTGCCCACGCAATCACTCCTTCTCTTGTTTCGATTTTTGACTCAAATGAACTGATATACCATAAGCCAGGCTGCCAATGCTCTCTTTATGCAAACAGTCTCTGTTCAGCTATGTGACTTCAGGTACCCGGTTCCATAAAATCCATCACTTGATCCAATTACATGGTTTTCCCAGGAAGTATTTTAATAGAACACAACAGAAGATTGCTAAGCTGTCAGGGATATTGTTGTACAATGATCCTGGCAAAGGTGAAATCAAGCACCTGGGTATGGAATGATCAAAATGCCATCATAGCCTGGAAAACTACTTACTCTGTATTTCTCTAAATTTGATTTCAGGAGAGGCTTAACATTACTGAGATTCCAACAAATGATGATTTTACACAGGTGGTAGGCACTACATTGTGTTTTTCAGTTTGTACTGTCGTATTGCTGAGAAGGAGATAGTGGGAGACATGCTTCATTACTCTGTTGGTAATAGGAATAGGACTGTGAGCACTGGTCTAATGCACAGAAAATAGGATTTATTTTCTCCTTTGATACTATGAAGAATATTAGTTCTGTGGCCATCTTTGCCCTGGCAGCCAAGATTTTGACTTGCTTGTTAGCAGACTGCAATTTAGGGTGTTTGCCACTGCACATTATTTAAGCCGTAGTTTGATTACTATTATAATTTATTTATTTATTTAAATTTCTTGGCTTCCTTTCAGGGCTGAAGCCCTCCCAATAAAACACAAAAATGGGTACAATATTAAGAACAATAAAAACAGAAATAAAACCCAACAAAAACAGCAGTAAAAACAGGAACAACAGGGAAGACCAGAATAAAATATGTTTTCAAAGCCTTCTTAAAAACCCGCAAGGATGGAGAGTGGTAGACAACCGATTGCAGCTTGTTTCAGAGGGGTGGGGCCACTGCAGAGAAGACCTTCTGATGCGTGGTCATCCACTTAACTGCTCTCACAGTTGGACGAATGGGAAGGGTCTCTCTTGCAGTTCTTAAAGTGTGGGCAGTCTGATATGGGTGAAGACGGTCCTACTACTTCGGCTTGATTTGTATGTATTTTGGTGCCCTGCCCTCTTTTAAATCTGGTCACTCTAATATAGCTCCTGCACTTTAACTGTTGTGATGAAGAGGGAATTTCACCAGGTTCTCCATATATACAAATGACACATGTTGAAATTCCTTTTTCTATGCAACTGTTAAAGATACAGGATCCCTGTCTCCTTTTCATATGGTCACCCTACTTTACTATACTCAGGGCTGGTGCTACCATAGAGGCCACTCAGGCGGCCGCCTAGAGCGCCAAGCTAAAAGGGGCGCCGGGCACAGCACAGCACAGCACTCACACGCGTTGGCTGTGAGCCGGCCCGGCCCGAGGATTCAGCTGGGCCTGGGCGGGCGAGATGGAGCCTCGTGCCCGCCCAGCTGAAGCGAAGCCAGGGACCCTGGGGTGGGGGTGGGGTGGCTCCATGTTCAGACTTCTGGAATGTGCCCGGAAGAGAGAGAGAGAGAGAGAGAGAGAGAGAGAGAGAGAGAGAATGTATGGGTGAATGGGGTGCATGGGGTCTTTGAGTGAATGCATTCATGTGTGTGTTTGTTTGGAGTGAGTGATGCTGAGTGTGTGTGTGTGTGTGTGTGTGTGTGTGCGCGCACGTGCGTGTGTGTGAGTTGGGGGGGATGATTTGGAGGTGATATTCCTATAAAATAATGCATTTTAGACCCATAGACTTTCCTTTCCAATTTGTTTGCTATAATTAGCATGACACATTTCTTGCACTTTAAAATAAATTTTGCAGTTTCAAGTTTTGTGCTTCTTATTTTTTCCAGGAAACATATGTTCTTAAAAATCAAAGTTGGCATTTGTGTGTGTGTGTGTGTGTGTGTGTGTGTGTGTGTGTGTGTGTGTGAAAGTAGCTCACCTTGCCTAGGGCGCAAAATAGTCTGGCACCGGCCCTGACTATACTCACTTTAGTTGCTGTTTTGTTATGGCCCATTTCTGAAACAAACTAAACAGGTGGGTAATGCTATGGTTTCAACACGCTGGGGGGCCTGCTTATGCCATCTTAACATTAGTGTAACTTAGAATCCTATGCACTTCTCGCAAACATTCACCCTCACTTGCACAACATGAAGCCAGAGAGATAGAGGCAGTGGAAGGCTGGTGGCTCTGATTTTGTTTGGCCCATGAATCCTTTCCAGGTTTCAGTCAAAACCAGCGAGAACTCTAGTGGACATATCTAAGGTGCTGAATCTATTTTGGGGGTTGGTGGGTTCAGCACCTTGGATAGCTCCTTTAGAGTTCTGGTTGGTTCTGACTGAAACCTGGAATGGATTCACAGCCCCACAGAAATCGGAGCCACCAATGGGCTGTTTCCTATTGAGGGTTATTTAACCCACAATGAGCTATGGCATGTGTGGCTGCCATTTTGAATATGCAACCCCGATTGGGACAATTGGGTGTTGTGGCATATCGTGGGAACCTAGTCCTGATTTAAGAAATGGCTGGTTTTGCTGTACTGGACTTGCTGGGAAGACTATTGAAAAAATGCTGACCCACCAGTCTTAAAATGATATAAGATGTTTTATGAAATGCAAATTATAAATATCAGTGATGAACAATTAAGGATTTGAAAATGTAAATAAGTAAGAAGTATTGTATTAAATAGTATCAAAGAGAAGACAACACAGAGACACAAACAGATTCACAATGAATTCTGGGTAACTGGTATACAAATAATGGTCATGTTAACCTGGATGGTATCCAAACAGACAATGCATGGACCAAAAAGTAATTTCAGTAATGAATAAATGTGATACAGTATTATTCTAAGTCAAAAGTGTACTTAAAGTATTTGCTTATCAATTAATAAGCAAAAATGATTGTGTAAAGTAAACCCATCAAAAAGCTTGATATACAGATGCCTATAAAAATTATAGACTTAATTGGCAAATTTTAAATAATGAGTTGTTACCTCCAAGGTATAATTCAAAATTGATCTTATCTAGCCTGAAAAGTATACATGCAAGCCTTTTAATGTTCTGAGAATTTAAGAATGTTTAATAACAGTGAAATAGTTAAGATTATGATCCCTAATTTATGGGAAACTATTAGTTATTTATTTTTTTCTAATTTAAAAGGTATAATTATATGCCAATTTTAGAATGCAGGTGCTTCTCATTACGATATCACCAGGACTGTGTACCTCTCTGCTGAATAACCTATTCAGTACTGAATGAGGAACCTGGTACTTTGAATGAGATCACTACTTTTTAAGCGATCAAGTCTAGAATTCTAAGAACAAGAAATATTTAAGAAATTCTGTTTAATTTTTTAGGCTGTTAAATTCTTTAGTAATGCCCTGTTTAACAACAACACCTTTTATATATGCAAGTTATATTTGATGTGATGTTACAAGCATATTTCTAATGAAAATAATAAGTGGATAAAAATATGTTCCTTTATTAATTCCTGTTAGTACAAAACTAAAATTAAATCCATTCAAAACAGATTTTTGGTGTATACTTGGTTGAGAAGAATTTTTATCTACTATAGAAAGTAAACAGGCAGCTAAAGGCTCCCAAGTACAGAACTGTTGACAGACAGTTCCGTAACACCATATAATTGCTTATTTGAGGTTTAAACAACCCTCAAAGGTTGCATGATGGTTGTTTGGCTCTCGAATCACCCTTGCATCCTTTCATCTGAGTTATGGTTTTCTTGTCTGGGCTTTATGTACTGTCGTAAGTGAGCTGTGATTGGTTGGTGGGTTTGAGAGCATCTCGTACAGACCAGGGTAGCATCTACACTACTGCTTTAAAATGGTTTATGACAGTAGTGACAACTATGGGGGCCCAGGACAGACTCCATAAAGAATTTTCAAACTATTTTCAAAGTGTTATATCCTGCTTGGTGCAGATCTGGCCCAGGAGGGGACTCACATGACTGAATGTTCCTCTATACAAACAAATTTCCTCCACACAGAAAGCTGGAGGTCAAGGAAAAGGGTTCTGGCTGAGCTTGACACGCTAGTTTTGTATGTGTGAGGATAACTTGGAGGAAGCATTCAGTCACGTAAACCTACAGATTGCTGGGCAGGATCTACACTACTGTTTTAAAATGGTTTATGACTGTAGTGACAACTGTTGGGTCTCAGGACACACTCCGTATACAGTTTTCAAACCGTTTTTCAAAGTGTCATATTCTGCTTGGTGTAGATCTGTCCCAGGAAGAGGTGAGGGGCAGTGATGTTGATGCTGTTGTCGTTTTACTCCCCATTGGGTTTAATAGCTGAATTATACCACTTGTTGGTGTAATGTCATGCTAGTGTAGGTGCTAGGAAGCGGTCTGGAGGAGCAAAGGTTTGGTGTAAGTCGTTGCACCCCTATTACCAACCTGTTCTGGCCCCTTTGCTATTTGCAGTGGAGATTTGCCAGCATAGCATTCTGTTAGTGTGTGCCTGGAAATCTTCCGGTGAAGGGTTGCTGTTGGAGGTGTATTCAAAATATGCTCTAGTGTAGGGATGCTTCTGCCAAATCCTAGAACTCCTCATCTCTGGAGCTTAGCATTGTGCCCGGCCTGCTTCTTGTGCAAAATAGCAACTATTTAGCCCAGTATTGCAGGACGTCTGTGCAGGAACGAAACAGCAACATTATCTGTAAGAATTCAGTAGAGAGCAATTGAGCCATATGATTTCCCTCCAAGTTTCTGAAGATGCTGTTATTGACACTTGCTGGTCTTTATGTTATTGCAGTTGACACTCCTGATCCCTATGTGGAGCTCTTCATCCCAACGGCCCCAGACAGCAGAAAGAGAACGAAACATATCAACAACAACGTTAACCCAGAGTGGAATGAGACCTTTAAGATCATTTTGGATCCCAACCAAGAGAATATCCTGGAGGTACCCACACTAATTGTTATTCTGGGCGGACCATATACAGGCCCGTTTATATTTTGTGTTAAAAATAAAGGCTTTTTTTGAGGGGGTGGGGTCATCCCAAAACATTTATATCTAGCCCAGAGAAACTGCAGTGTAGTATTCAAGATAAAGCACACAAACTTGTTTACATTTATTGGAAACCTGCTATCCATATTTCAGTTGATTATATTATTATTATTTAAAAAGAAAGGAGTGATGACAGGAGGCAAGGGTCGTCTAAGGGAAGCAGAATTAGTATGCCTGAACATGGGGAGTATCTTAGTGCATTGACACTGTTTCTGCAGAACCCTGAAGCTTCTTGCCCACATTCTCTGATGATTTCCTGACATGGATTTCCTGAATTTACAAGGAACTAAGGGTGGACATTACAACAGGCAGGAGAGTTCAGCAGGAGGTGAGCAAAAAACCACTAGACTAAGGCCTTTTTTTTTTACAGATGTGGTAAATCTGTCTTTGGGCGGTAGCTCTTCAGATTACAGATGAGGGTTCACATGACTGAATGCTTCCTCCAAATTATTCTCACAGATACAAAACTAGTGTGTCAAGCTCAGCCAGAACCCTTTTTGACCTCCAGCTTTTTGTGTGGAGGAAATTTGTTTGTATGGAGGAACATTCAGTCATGTAAGTCCCCTCCTGGGCCAGATCTGCACCAAGCAAGATATGACACTTTGAAAACGGTTTGAAAACTGTACATGGAGTGTGTCCTGGGGCCCAACTGTTGTCACTACCGTCATAAACCATTTTAAAACAGTAGTGCAGATCCTGTCCAGCAGTCTGAAGTGATTACATAGCCCAGAAATAGGTTTATCAGGTCAGTGAGGACTAGGCTCAAGGCCTGAGTGTGAAGAGAAGAAGTAGCATGTGGGCTTGCTGAGAAGTTTGGAGAAGAGGATGTGAACAGGGGGACCCAAGAGGGGGGAATATCTTGAGGCACTCCGTAGCTCTCTCACAAGGTTGGTCACCATTTGTAAAATAACACTGACCTTAATTTTAAGGATAAATGAGATTTGGAAATTTTGTGAGGCAAAGTTTCTAGGTCTGAATAGGTCTGGGCCTTTGAACTTTTTTTTAAAAAATGCCACAATTGGAACACATAACACAACCAGTGTTGTGTAGTGGCTAAGGTGTTGGATTGGAAGTCGGGAGATCTGGGTTCTAGTCTCCACTCACCCATGGAAACCCACTGGGTGACTTTGGGTCAGTCACAAACTCTCAGCCCAACCTACCTCACAGGGTTGTTGTTGTGAGGATAAAACAGAGAGGAGTAGGATTATGTATGCTGCCTTGGGTTCCTTGGAGGAAAAAAGGCGACATATAAATGCAATAAGAAAGAAAGAAGTTAGCATCTCTAAGAGCCTATTGAGCACTGTTCTCTTCATTGTGTAACCACATTTCTAGGATATGTGGACCAGGGAGGTCAAATACATTCATGCATAGCATTGGCATATCTGTGTTGTATGTGTGCTGGCTTCATTCCATGGGAAAACAGCAGAAAAGAAAAGAAAAGAAAAGGGGTGTGTGTGAAATTTATATGTGGAACCTAAACTGGTGCTTTCAGCCCTGTAATATGCAGTTTTACTTCTCTTTATGAGTACTCCTGTTCTTAGTAGGCACTACGTTATTTCCCTTATTCTCATTTATTTGGAAGAAATGAGAAAGGGATTTTGCCATTTCAATTGAATGAGTCACTCACTTGCCGCTAAACTTAGGTCTGCTGAAGTTATTTCCCGCTACAGTGAGCAGCTGGACAATTTCTAAAATAAAATCTGTTTCTATTTTATGAGATTTTCCTTACTTTTTCATGCGGGTTCATGAAGTCATTAGAAAATATATGATTTTATGAGCTAGTTCCTAATGTGTATTGGCCTGAAAGATTTTGCAGTATAATCTAACTAAATCCAAGAGACAAAATTACAGAAATATCTATTTCCTAAAGGTGAGCACATGGCAACTGGTGATTTAGTAAGTTGTCTTAAAATAACATGCTTGGCTGGTTGTGGAAGTATGTGATGAAAATTGTGAAAGCTGACACTAAAGATCCAGAAATGCTCTGTAGTCTAGACAAAAGAGTATATTTCAAAATAACACAAGTTCTGTTGCCAAAGCTTATTTTTCTCTTAATAATAGTTTGTAGAATGTGTACAATTATTACTTCAAAATTCAATGCCTCCAAATATTTAACTTTACAGGCCTAGCTGGCAATGGGGGAAATTAAAGTTTGATGCAGGGCGTACACGTTTTTGGTGTATATGTGTATTTTATTACTGTGGGAAGGCTTCTGCCTTGAAAGGTGGCCTACCAATGTTTTAAATAAATATCAGTCTCATGATAGATTTCAGATTCAATGGATGTGAGGTTTCAGGAAGGTCAGCAATGCTCATCACTACCTATGACAAAGTGGACCAAAGCGCGCCAAACCACCCCTGATTCCCACCATTCCAGTGGGCAGTCACAAGGTCTCGGCTAGCCAGGCTTTCATCAATGGTGCCAGGATCAGCTGCTCAGACTTGGAAGGGCTCAATTTTGAACCACTTTGAGCTGAATTTGGATCTTATGGGGCCTTAGCTAGACCTAAGGTTTATCCCGGGGTCGTCCCTGCCTTCTCCCGGGATCCCTTGTGCGTCATTTACATGAACAGGGATGACCCCGGGACGATCCCGGGATAAACCTTAGGTCTAGCTAAGGCCTGGAAATGGGGTTTGTGCCCCCTCCTGCCCCTTCCCCCTTCCCAAGCAAAGAAAGCTGTTCTTTGGGAAGGAGGAGGGGAAGCCAGCAGCAAGGAAATCTTGGGAGATACAGCAGAGCTCCTTAAATGGAAATGATAATGGGTCAATCAAAGAACTGAAGGTGGAGTTTTTTTTTTTAAGTGAATGTCTTTTGTAGATCACTCTTATGGATGCGAATTATGTGATGGATGAGACGATTGGCACAGCAACATTTCCCATATCAACTTTGAAAGAGGGAGAGAAGAACAAAGAAGTCTCATTCATCATTAGTAAAGTAAGTTCCATAATCCTCCTGGTAGAATGTGAGTTGTGTTGCTGTCAATGGCAAGAGTGTCAAGTGTAATTTCGTGGGCTAAGAATGTATTATGAACTCCATAATTGTAGAGAAGCAGCTCTTCCTGACAATGGATCCCAGATAACCATGTCAGACAGTGATATCATTTCTGATAGTGCGGAGATTAAATATGATATGAAGTATGCTGCAGAGTAGGAGCCTACAAATGGATTCAAATGGTGACTGCAAGCTGGTGGCTGATATTTTGAGAGTGTGACTCAACCACCTCCAGGCTTCACTTTTTGAAGGTTTTCTAGGAAGTGGTGCTTTCTCATAACATCTCTATTGAAACATTTACATGATCAAAGCCAAGAGACGTAGGCCATAGCTAGACCAGGCTTATATCCCGGGATCGTCCCTGTGCATCCAAATGACACACAGGGGATCCCGGGAGCAGGCATTATCCATTTGCCTGGGATAATCCTTGGGTCTAGCTAAGGCCAAAGTCCAATTCACACAGCTGCAGAATGAAGGGTGGTGGCAGGAAAGCGATTCCATGCTGGATGTAACCTGTGGTGAGCCATACATGTGAAGCCAAAAGCCATGGATGGGTTCTGACACTTAATTACAACCACAGCTTTTTGAGCATTTATGATCTAGTGTCAGTAGCTGACCCCTGTTCAGTGCATTGAATGACACCAGTCTTTACTTAACTGAAGTTGCTATGTCGTCTGTCCCCATCCCCCCACCTCACAGTTGCCATGCTCTGGTTATTCATTTAAACTGTCTTTGAAAGTGTTTTTGTTAAGCTCTTCAGTTCCCTATTCTTGGCACTTTTTAAATTCTCTGTAATACATGCATTATTGTTTATTAATTATTATTTATTCAAAGCATTTATATCCATGTCTTTTGTCAAAGGACTCCCAGGAAATAGCAGGAGCCCAGATACTGCTCCAGGGAGCACCAAGGGAGTAGCCCCAAACATCCCAAGAATTCTGACATGACATGCATAGCATGGTTTCTTCTGAATGGCCGTAGACTTTAGCTGAAGTGATAACCTCACGAGGAATACTGGGGCTCCTGACGTTTCCTGTGGGGTAACTTGTGTCATTCCAGCTGAATCCTATGGCCATTGTGAAGGACACCTGGATATTATGGCCAAGAGTCCTGATGCCATACACATTCCATAGCATGGCTTCCCCTTCCAAATGTTCGTAATGTTCAAATAACTTTCCGACAGGCCATAGGAATGTATTGCATTGAAACCAACAGCCCCACGAAAACAGCAGGAGCCCTGTTACTACTCCTGGGTGCACCTAGGGGGTATCTCCAAACATCCCAAGAGTCCCAATGTCACACTCATGCCATAGTAATGGTTTCTTTTCAATGGCCATAATATTCAGATGTCGTTCCATGGTGAACTGTCTGATCCTAGCCCAGAATGAGTGTCAGAATGAACCTGTGAGTCATACCACGATAGGTTTTAGGAAAGGAATTAGAGAATGAAAAAGGTGACGTGTGGGCACTGAATCATATCACATGTTCATTGGAGAGGTGAAGGAGCCCTAGAATACAGTTCAATGCATATGGCTGCTTAGCCTATTAAATCAGAATTGATTAGTCACACTTTGCTGTAGATTTGCACTTAGATGCTGCAATTGTCAAACCAATTACTCCCTCAAAATCCAAGAGAGCTTAAAGAGTTTACTCAAGAGTTATTGCCAGGGGGATCATGGCTTTTCTTTGTTCTAGTTAGCTACATTAAGTTTGCAAACACTGATGGGATTGTTTGCTTTTTCCCCAGGGGAGAGATCTTCTCCTGAAGCATGCATGAAATAAAGCATCTGTCTCCCTAACATTTTCGTTTATGTAGCATCTTCAGGAGCATCACTGTGGTGCGGTGCATAGTTTTGGACATCATTCTGGATGCAAAGGCCCATTCAGATAAAGATTGAATGTGTGACTTTCAGTCTTGCTTTCAGCTTTAGTTTTCCCATCAGGAAAAGAGGAATAATTGTAATTTGCCTAACAGAACTGTTGTGATTATTTGTTTAAAAAGGCAATGTTATTAACTAATCGAGCAATAGGAAAAAGATACAATATATATCAAAAATGAATAAAACCTGATCCTTATTGAAAATGATTTGTTAATGTTCTTGTAGGAGAGGAGATACTAGGAAAATTGCAAGGCAATTGCAGCATTTTTATATTATTAGCAGTATATTACTTTCTTCCTTGGTGAAAGCGAGGTAATACTACATCATCTTTTCCCAGTGTGTTGCCCTGTTAAATAGAAAAGAACATGCATCAAAGTTCAAATACTCTTTATTACTTGGGTCTTGTTCACATGGCGAATAGAAAGAAATTAGCCACCTGTTCATTGACAAGTGGGATAAAAACTGATCTATTTCTGCAGGCCTATCCAGTGGAATTTTAGGATGTTTTTAGGATGTTTTTAATAATGTATACTATGTTTTTAATTCAGTTTTATGCATTATATACTTATTGTTGTTCCTCGCCTCAATCCAAACGGAGAGGCAGGTAAGAAATATTATTATTATTATTATTATTATTATTATTATTATTATTATTATTCGAGAGACAGTTGATTAGCAATCTTTCATCTGGATGGCCTGGAAATTTGGTCAGAAGAGGATAAATTATGCAGCGTCGCAAATCTAAGTAAAAACTACATAAAGGACCACCTTCTTCATCACAACAGTTAAAGCTGCAAGAGCCCTGCTCTCTTTTGTATCTGGTCAAGAGGGTAGGGTTCCTGCAGCTTTAACTATTGTGATGAAGAGGGATTTCACCAGGTGCTGCATGCATGCAAATGACACCTGCTGAAATCCCCTTTTCTATGCAAATCTTAAAAATACAAGAGCCCTGTCCTCCTTTTCATATGGTCACCCTACATTAGCCAAACTACTACAGCATCTGTTTGCGCAATGCAAGCCAACATGATGTGTGGAAGAATTGAGAGGTGCGATTGCAGTGCATGGACAAAGTTTTAGGGTCTCCTGCTTTGCATGGACACGATCTGTTTTCAAGTGGAATTTTCAGAAATCTGCCCCGGAGTACTGCTATTGGTAGAATATTATACAGTGCTAGATTAATTGTACTGCTAAGTAAGCTGAATTTTGTTGTGGTTGTTGATAATGAATGTGTAAAAAGAGAGCATGAGCTTCTTAACAAAAATGTGATGCTGTTGTAACATTTCTTGTTTAGGTGACAGAAATTATTTTGGAGTTATCTCTTGACGTTTGGTGAGTGATCTCGACACATTGAAAACAAATATAAGGAAATATTTATAACAGAATGGCTCTGAAAGTGTATTTTTTTCTTGTTGCGTGGTTATAATTTATATAAATTGGAAGACCTTACTTAAGTTTGAAAATATCAAATGGGAAACGGACGTGTTCTAGCCAAAGTCCCAATAATCACAAGGAATTACATTTAACCAAGTGCTTCAGTGCAATCTTATATATCATAGTTGGGCAATGTCTAGCTTTCCAGATGCTTTGGCCTATAACTTCCATGATTCCTCACTATTGGCTGTGCTGACTAGGACTTACGGGAGTTGTAGGGCAACACATCTGGAGGTCCAGAAGTTTGCCTGCCCGTGCCATATATGTTTATTCAGAAGTAGACTGTAATCCTATATTCACTTACTTGGGAGTAAATTTCGTGGAACACACTACTTATTTCTAAACAGACATGTACAAGAATGTATTTTTAGTCTGCAATCTTTTATGTTCTTACTGGGACGTAAGTCCTATTGAACACAATGAAATTTATTTCTGAGTAAACATTCAAAACATTGCACTGTTAGTTTCGGATTTAAACTAATGGGACTTGAATGTATTTCACCTTGGCTAAATTCTACCCAATTTACAGTATTTTGAAAGCAAAAAATAATACTCCTAACTCAATTATCAGTCATGTCCTATATAATATTTCTAATAGTCCCTAACTGTGGAACTCCCTGCTGAGGGAGGTTAGATTTGCTTCCTCTGTGCTGTCTTTCTGCCAACAGGCAAAGACCACTTTATTAAAGCATGTCTGTTGGGTTGGATGCTGTTTTTATTCTGGGATTGTGGTGTTTTTAATTGCGTATGTTTTTGATTATTAGAGCCTCGTGTGGCGCAGAGTGGTAAAGCAGCAGTTTCTGCAGCTGAAACTCTCCCCACGGCCTGAGTTCGATCCCAGCGGAAGCTGGTTTCAGGCAGCCGGCTCGGGTTGACTCAGCCTTCCATCCTCCCGAGGTTGGTAAAATGAGTACCCAGTTAGCTGGGGGAAAGGTAATAATGGCCGGGGAAGGCAACGGCAAACCACCCCGCTATAAGGCCTGCCAAGAAAACGTCAATGAAAGCTGGCGTCCCTCCAAGAGTCAGTAATGACTCAGTGCTTGCACGAGAGGTTCCTTTCCTTTCCTTATGATTATGATTGTTTTTATCAAGTTTTAATAGAGATTGTAAGCTGCTTTGAGTGCCATTTTTGATAGCAAGGATAGTCGTCATCATCATCATCATCATCATCATCATCATCATCATCTTGTCTTTTGCCCAATGCTGGGCCTTAAGGTGGCATTACAAAATTTAAAACATATACATTTAAAACCTATAAATAGAAACATACAAAAGTTAAAAAATATATTAAATATGTTCCAATATTAAAATATTTAAACATTTAAAATACATGACAATTTTAAAAGTCCCTGGAATAGACGGAGTTCCAGATTATTTGCCAAAGGCCTGCCAGAACAAGAAAGTTTTTGCCTGCCTCCGAAAGCACTTCAGGGAGGGAGCCAGTCTAGCTTCCCTGGAAAGAGAGTTCCAGAGCACTGGAGCAGCCACCAAATCACATCAATCAATCAATAATAATAATAATAATAATAATATGGTCCGCACCCATCTTTCATTGCTTTTACTGACCTATTTCCCACTTATCTCTTAACCATTTTCTGTTAGTACCAATCCTTTTTCTATTCTTTGCAAAAGGTTAGCAATACAACTTTTAAAAAATCTACACGCATTAAAAAAAACAACCTCACAGAGGCCAAATTTCACTCCTGAAGAACAGACAAAGGGCCTTGCTAGACCGCGCCTTGAGAGCCGGTTTCCCTGCTGTGCGTCCACATGATGCACAGGGGAATCCGGCTCCAGGCTGCACTGAAGCCTCCTCTAACGCGCCATAAGCGAAGTCGCTTATGGCGCGCCTTTTCTGCAGCTCCGGCCTGAGGCCGGGGCTGCAGAACGTCTAAAGACTTCTGTGCTTTTTTGTGGCTACTCGCTTACTCGCGAGGTGCCGCAAAAAGCCGCGGACTGGGCACAGCGCTGAGCGCTGTGCCCATCGGACGGGGGACACACACAGAGGGACAAGGGAGCACAGACGGCACGGGACACACGGAGGGAGAAGGGAGCACAGACGACACGGGACACACGGAGGGAGAAGGGAGCACAGACGATACGGGACACACGGAGGGAGAAGGGAGCACAGATGACACGACACGGGACACACGGAGGGAGAAGGCATGAGAAGGGATCAGGACCGGATGGGGGGGTTTTAAATAAAAAAAAACGGCTTACCTTCTCGGAGTCTTCGGGCCGCATGTGGCCCCTTTAACAAACAAACAAAAATGTCCGACGCTGCAGGGCTTCCGTCGTCCCTGCGCCTCGGCCGTCTAGGAGGCTGGGCGGCGCGTGTTAAAGTTAGTGCGCCGTCGCCCCGCCTCCCTGCCGGCTTATCCCGGCAGGTCTAGCAACGCCCCAAGTTTGCATAACTGTGTAGTTCATTCAAACTATCCAGTTTGGGTTTGACATCATTTTTGACACTTCTGTAAGAAGAGCATACAGTAATAGCAACATGATCCAAATACTTTTTTTTTAATTATTTTTTGAAAATGGTTTTTATTGAGTTTTAATCACATGCTTGCAGTGCAGTTATTGAATATCTAAAAATAACGCAACTTGTTCAATTAACAAAACCCATACACTAGGGTGACCATATGAAATTTCACCCATTGCCTCTGGAGGTAGCACATAGCCATCAGGACTAGTAGCCATTGATAGTCTCTTTCTCCATGAATTCATCCAACCCCCTTTTAAAGCCATTCAAATTGGTGGCTATCACTACATCTTGTGGTAGTGAGTTCCATAATTTACCCCTCTCCTTTCCAACATAGTTTGTGGAAGGTAGTATCCTTAACAGTTGCATAGAAAAGGGAATTTCAGCAAGTGTCATTTTTATATATGGAGAACCTGGTGAAATTTCCTCTTCATCACAACAGTTAAAGCTGCAGGAGCTATACTAGAGTGACCAGATTTAAAAAAGGGCAGGGCACCTGCAGCTTTAACTGTTGTGATGAAGAGGAAATTTCACCAGGTTCCCCATATATACAAATGACATGGGCTGAAATTTCCTTTTCAATACAACTGTTAAAGATACAGGAGCCCTGTCCTCCTTTTCATATGGTCACCCTAACATACATTGCAAAGGAAATCCATTTACAGTCGTCACCTCCTTCCCTGTCTTTCTACCTGCAAAGTAAAATCTGCCACCCCTCCCTACAGTGCCATTGACCTACATATCAAGGATGTAGTGGAAGTCTTTACTGTGACTGAATTGCATGCTGCAGTGATAGACTTGCAACCAGGCTATGAAGTTTGTAGAAGAGCTACAGGGGTGCAGAATCGTCCCTTGTGTCCTCCCTGATCTCACATCATTTCTTTCTGATAATCCATATTGTACCATGACTGTCAGAATCCATTAGTAATTTTTAATTTGATACCTTTTATTTTTTGGCTGAATATAACTTAGGCAGGATCTACACTACTGCTTTATAGTGGTATTGAAGTGAACTGACAACTGTTGAGGCCCATGACACATCTACACCAATCAAGATATAACACTATGAAAATGGAATGAAAGCAGTATATGGTATGTGTCAATGGGACCCAACAGTTGTCAGTGCAGTTCAATACCGCTATAAAGCAGTAGTGTAGATCCTGCCTCCATATTCCACATTATACCACTTCCATAGTGCTATATCCTGCTTGGTGTAGATCTGGCCTTACAGTGCAATTCTATGCATTTCTACTCCAAGTAAGCCCCATTGAGTTCAGGTAAACAGGTATAGCCTAAGGGTACAATCTTATGTATTTTTAGACAGAAGAAAAGTCCTACAACTCCCAGCATGCTGGGAGTTGCAAGACTTTTTTTCCCTGTCTAAACATTTATTTATTACATTTCTATACTGCCCATATAGCCAATAGCTCTCTGGGCAGTTCACAAAAATTAAAACCACATAATATAGCATAAAATACAATATAAAATGCAATTGCTTAAAACTACAGTATAAAAGTTCAGCCAGAATAAACTTAGGAGCAATGCAACGATTCAGAATACAAAAGCAGATTTACAGCAACAGAGTTAAAAGGTTAGAATGATGAAATGCTGGGAGAATAAAAAGGTCTCCACCTGGTGCCAGAACAAGCACAACATAAGCGCCAGGTGAACTTCTCTGGGAGCTCATTCCACAGCTGGGGTGCCACAGGAGAAAAGGCCTCCTGTCTCACTTTATTTATTTATCTATTTATTTATTTAAAATATTTATATCCCGCCCTAGATCACTAAGATCTCAGGGCGGCGTACAGATAAAAACATACAGTATAAAACAATAAATATACACAGTTAAAAACAAATTAAACCATAATCCAAGTTAAAACAATATATTATTTAAAAGCAATAGATGCAGTTAAAACAGTTAAAACAATGTGCCGGTGTTTTAAGTATAGCGGTACTTCCTTTGGCAGACCACTGAAGATGATCGACGGGTACATATGAGAGGAGATGATCCTTCAGATAACCTGCCCTTAAGCTGTTTAGGGTTTGAATGTTAATACCAGCACTGTAAACATGGGTGCAAGGCGGGTAAGCATTCAAGATGAACACAAATACTTGGCAGTCTCAGGATGGTATAAACAAATTTATTGGAGAACAAACCCCCCCCCCCCCAATAGATTCATTTATAACATCCTGAGACTATTCTCTATTTTTGGAAAAAGCAGATAGTCATTTGATGATATTATTATTATTATTATTATTATTATTATTATTATTATTATTATTATTATTATTCATTATTATTATCCTGCCATTTGCCCAATACTGGGCCTCAAGGTGGCCTTACAAAGTTTAAAACATACGTTGTAAAACCTAGAAAAAGAAATGCACAATAAATAAATAAATTAAAACATAAACTTTTAAAATACACGACAAAATTATAAGTCATTAACATAGATGGAGGACCAGATTATTCTCCAAAGGCCTGCTGGAACAAACAAGTTTTAGCCTACTTCTGAAAGCCCATCAAGGAGGGAGCCAGTCTAGCTTCCCTAGGAAGAGAGTTCCAAAGCACTGGAGCAGCCACCGAGAAGGCCCTCTCCCATGTTCCCACCAAGCGCGCCTGTGAAGATGGTGGGACTGAAAGAAGGGCTTCTCCAGAAGATCTCAAAGCATGGGCAGGCTCATAAGGGAGAATACGGTCTTTCAAATAACCTGGACCCGAGCCATATAGGGCTTTATAGGTCATAACCAGCACTTTGAATTGTGCCTGGAAACAGACTGGAAGTCAGTGGAGTTGTTTTAAGAGGGGAATTGTATGCTCCCTGTAACCAGCCCCGGTCAACAATCTGGCTGCAGCTCTTTGAACCAGCTGTTTCTAAAGACTCTTTAAAGGCAGCGCCACGTAGAGCGTGTTACAGTAATCCAATCGGGATGTAACTAAGGCATGTGTCACCATGGCCAGGTCCAACATCTCTAGAAACAGGCGCTGCTGGTGCAGTAGCTTTAACTGTGCAAATGCACTCCTGGCCACCGCTGAAACCTGGGCATCCAGGCTCAGGGCTGAATCCAGAAGTACACCCAAGCTGCAGACCTGTGTCTTCAGGGGGAGTGTAACCCCATCCAGCACAAGCTGAATCCCTTTTCCCTGATCTGCCTTTCGACTGACCTGGAGCACCTCTGTCTTATCTGGATTAAGCTTCAATTTGTTTGCCTTCATCCAGTCCATTACTGCCAACAGAAACTGGTTTAGCACAGAAACCGCTTCCTTGGAATTGGGTGGAAAGGAGTAGTAGAGTTGGGTGTCATCAGCGTACTAGTGGAACTGCACCCCACAACTCCGGATAACCTCTCCCAACGGTTTCATGTATATGTTAAATAGCATGGGGGACAAAACAGAGCCCTGAGGGACTCCACAGGCCAATGGCCAAGGAGTTGAACAGGAGTCCCCCAGTACCACCTTCTGGGTCCGTCCATCCAGGAAGGAATGGAGCCACTGTAAAACAGTGCCTCCAAGACCCATCCCAGCAAGGCGGCCCAGAAGGATACCATGGTCGATGGTATTGAACGCTGCTGAGAGGTCCAGCAGAACCAGCAGGGACACACTCCCCCTGTCCAGTTCCCAGCGAAGATCATCCACCAAGGCAACCAAAGCTGTTTGTCCCATAACCAGGCCTGAAGCCAGATTGAAATGGATCTAGATAATCTGTCTCATCCAGGAATCCCTGGAGTTGGGAGGCCACCACACGCTCCAATACCTTGCCCAAAAATGGGATGTTGGAGACCGGCCGGTAGTTATCCAATACAGTGGGGGCCAAGGAGGGCTTTTTCAGTGTGGGTCTTACCACTGCCTCCTTCAAGCAGGCTGGCACCCTACCTTGGCGAAGGGAGGCATTGACCACTCTACTTACCCACTCATCTAATCCCCCTCTGGCAGCTCTTATAAGCCATGAAGGGCAAGGATCTAGTAAACACGTGGTGGCTCTCACCAATCCAAGGACCCTGTAATTACAGACCACATTTATTTATAATGAGGCAGGAAAGTCAAACCACCATATGATCAAACTGACAGAATGAGTAAGGAAGATGGAAAATAGCCTTGGAAGAAATCAGTAGGTGTTCATTTGACTGCCTCATTATGTACTTGATCCATAATTATGTAGTAAACTGTCTATCTGGTTTTTCCACAAAGGGTCATTGGGCATCCTCCGTAAAAACAAAACTAAAACAAAATATCCTCCCAAGACTTGTTTTTCTTACTGTTCGGGATGAATTCAATTATTTTAAGCAATAGTTGGTAGGGTTTTAGTTTTGTACTTGGTGAGATCCAACGAGAAATTATGGTGCTGGCTTGACAAAGTGCACAACTGGTTAATTCAGCTTTTTCAACACACTTAAATAGAGCCTCATGTTTTTATTGCTTCCATTAATTCCAGGGTTTGAAAGCTTCCTTATGAATTGCCCAAAGTCAAACTAAACTCTGCCAAGTATGATTATGCAAAGTCACACATTTTGGCTGCTATCTGTCATTCTTGGTGGAGCCTTGGCAAGTGGGTGTAAGCAGGATAAAAGGAAAGGAAGAGAGGCAAACTGAGAAAATGTTTTAAGGTCATCAAGAGAGGGACACACTGATGGATTGTGGAGGAAGATTTTCCGTATTGGCAGACCCCCTTTTTGTAAGAGTTCCCCACCACCACCAAAAAACACCTGATAGGCTGCCTCCATAGTCTATACTGGGCTGTCCCACTGCTTGGGGAGTTTCTAGGCCTTGTTGCCAAGGTCACTTTGCTTAAGGGCAGCTCTAGGGATGTTAAAACATAAGGAATTTTGGATTTATTTCCCAAACCTTGTGAAATATCCTAAGAACACAAAGGATGGCTTAATACCAAAGTAGTGTTAGAAAATGGAGAATTTAGTGAGAAATTCCAGAGAAATACGATTTTTAAAAAGGAAACCAATTGTCAATGTGGGATTTATTTTGAAAAGGGGGATAAGGTAAGCTTGTAAATAAAATTGATATAGTCTATGCAACTTAGCTATATTACCTGCTTGAGTAGAATCTTGGGTTTGAGAGCATGTATGAAGTTAGTTGCAGGAAAGATGTTCTAAGAAAGTGTGAGAGCATCTGACTTGGATGTTTCCCAGGAGACAAAAACACTGATGTGTTGTTTCACCTGTTTATGGGAATTTGAGACCAGCAACCTTAGTTTTACTTAACATGGACGCATTGTTGAGTGGAACAATTGTGTAATAAGCTTTGTTTCTGATGGGCCTTGTAGCAAATCAAAAATGTATTTAGAGGCTTGCTTCACCTCTTTTATGTTTCTGGACTTCCATTACAAAACAGATAGCCAGTTTAAATCAGAAAATAGTATGCTGTGAAAGCGTATTGGTAAATAAATCACAGGATACGTTACTATTCAGGACTTTGCTGCAGGGACGCTAGATGATGTGCACTCTGACGGCACTGTTGACTGCCTGTGCAGAACGTAGGGGTTTGTTGCAGAGTCCAAGCAAGCAAATACACTATGAAGAAGAACATAAGAGCATTAGAAGTGCCCTGCTGGATCAGACCAAGGGTCCATCTAGTCCAGCACTCTGTTCACACAGTGGCCAAGCAGCTGTCGACCAGGGACCAACAAAGCAGGACATGGTGCAATGGCACCCTCCCAGCCATGTTCCCCAGCAACTGGTGTACATAGGCCCACTGCCTCTGGAGGTAGCACCTAGCCATCAGAACTAGTAGCCATTGATAGCCTCCTTCTCCATGAATTTATCCAACCCCCTTTTAAAGGCATTCAAATTGGTGGCTATCACTGCATCTTGTGGTAGTGAGTTCCATAATTTACCCCTCTCCTTTCCAACATAGTTTGTGGAAGGTAGTGTAGAGTTAGCTCTGCTGTTAATACTGTATGAATTGGTGGGCTCAATACTCCACCTCTTCTCCCAGTTGTGTAATCCGTTTAATGCTTTTATTTTAAAGTTTATATCCTGCTTGCTACTGGCTTGTACAGTGCTCCCAAACTGGCTCCTAATCAAAGTAAATACCATAAACAGAATATAAATCCTCCAAACAAATTTAAAAGGTCAGCCGTGGTTAAAACCAGTTTACCAACAAAGAGTAATGAAAAACTTTTTTCAAGTTAGGTTTGATATGGTCCTTTCAGCTAGCCCCAGAAAGAAATGTAGCCACTGCCTTCTGACCCAGTTATAATTAATCAAACCCACTAGCATTTCAAATGTTCAAAACACTTCATGTACATTATTTTATTTTTATCCTTACAACAAAAAGCCACCTAGGGCGTTGCTAGACGTACCGGGTGTTCCGTCGTTGAGGAGCGGTGAAAGCGGCTTTTCCCGTTCAGCCGTGACGCCTCATCATCCACACCTGCCTTCGATTTGTGGCGGAAGTTTGCGCCGGTTGTGCTGCTGCCGCCGCGAGAACGGTTGCGCAGCCACACCGGCCTGATTGCCGCGGCTTTTTTTTTCGCTCGCTGCACGGTTTGCGCACGTCCGAAAGACCGCAAACTTGCGCAGCCGTCAGCGATGCCGCCGCCGGCCCTGGCGGCGGCAGCGGCGGCAGTGCCAGTGCCAGCCGAAGTGCTGCTGGTGCTGTTGAGGGTCAACATTGATGCGCTCACTTCCTGATGGGGGTCGTGGCGGGTGTCATATGACCCGAGGTCAATCGTCTGCATGGCCACTCTGTGCCTACATCTCCCATCATGCCTCTGAGGTGTCGGCGGCGATGACCGCCTCTGTGCCCTGTGCCCCATCCCAAGGAGCCAACCCACATCTGGCCGTAGCCATGGCAGCAGCCCACAAACAGCTCTGCCCTCTGCCAGCCTGGTACCCACACTAACAGGCAGCGTACAGCACCGCCATTATGCGGCCACGGTAGCTGCCCACCGCAAGGAGTCACCAGCCACTTTTGCGGTCCTCCGGTCCTGCGCAAACTGTCACTGGGGAAATAAAAAAAAAAAGCCGCTCCGCCGCGCTGCCCCAGCTGCCGGACTGCGCGCAAATGGCGGAGGCGGCTTGACCGAAGCCGCTGACCACTCCCCCTTAGCACGCCTTTTCCTGCCCAGTCCGGACCGCAGTGACCTCACATCCTCCCACACGTACTCCGAATTACCGCGGGACAGCAGGAAAAGGCGTCCTAAAACTCACTTTTTTAAAGTCGGGAGAAAGAGGCTTCACCGCGGGATAACGGCGGATCCTCGTGAACGTCATCTGGAAGCCTCGACGTGACTGCGGAAGGTAACGCGCGCTAGAGCCTCGTCTAGTAACGCCCCTAGTGAGTCTGTGGTAGATGTGAGATTAGAACCAGGGACTTCCTGAATTGTAGTTCAGTGTCTTAACCACTATGCTGCACCAGCTGTCCTTTCCTGATATTCTTCAAACACCCCTTTGTGGAGAGACTTTGGGATGGGTGGTGGTGATTTTGAAGGTCTTGGAAAAGATCTTAGCTCTCATGGCAACCTATTGCTCCTCCTTGCAAAAGTTCATCTCACCTGCTGAACACAACATTTAATTTGAGTTAACGTCTTATCCAGTTCAATACATAGCTGAGTACATTTCAAAAGTGAGACTTGTGTCATGCCCAGATCACTCTCAAGGTCATGACTATCCTTGCTTTGTTGAGACGAGGTTTAGTCAGTGGGCCTATAATAAAACCAATCCATTGAGAATTTCTTCTGTAAAACTATTGCTGGGCTGGAACCTAGGCATTCTTGGGTTAAAAAAGAAAAGATGGTTGCCTGCACTGGCTACAACCCTCCGCCTCCTCACCTCTAGTGCTAGCCACCCTGCCTCTGAAAAGACCCTATAATTTTGTCCAAACCAGAAAGATTGCAAAAGACTTTGAATGTTGTTTTTGCCCTTCCCTCCAAAAGTGACAAAAATCTCTGGGCCAAATTTGCTGGCCCAGTACTAATACAAATATTTAAAAAGAAAAGACGCTGCATAGAGCTCCATTGATTTTAGCAGGGCACTCACAAAAGGATTTCCCAGTGAATTGGTTCTGTTATTGTTCAAGTAGTATCACGGTGGCATTTCATGTCTGCACATGACATAAGGGGAAAGTGTAACTCCCTTTGGTTCCTCACTTCCGGCATGTGGAGTGCCCAGAGAGCTTCGACTATTGGGTGGTATAGAAATGCAATAAATACATACATTTATTTGTAGAGAAATTAATGGAACCTGATTTATGTATTATTAGTTCAAGCTGTTCCTTTTACAGCATAAAAGCTTGTCTGTTTTTCGCCCAACAGCTCTTCGACAGACCTGCGTTTCAGCATGGCACTGTGTGATGAAGAGAAGGTTTTCCGAGAGCAACGGAAAAGTAGAATAATGCACCATCTGAACAAGTTCCTGGGGACCGATTTGACCTCCACGCGTGATGTAAGTTTGGAGGGCTTATTTCACTAGTTCTTATTTAAGATGGCTGTTGTCTTCAGGATCACAATCCACCTTCCTGAGCAAATAATCATAGATCAACAAAGCTGAGTGATAAAAGTCAGTATTTTAACAGTCTGAACACATCTTCTCAATAGAAGTTGTTACTCTGTGACTACAGGGTCTATTTTATATTCTAGATCGCCATAGTTCTACAGTTTATTTTTAAAGTCTTCTTTCATCAGCATTCCTTGGTCTCAACAATCCCTAGCAAAATCTGGAGTAGATGCTAGGATCTGTTCTCCTGTAGCGGTTGCAATTTAAGACTTTGGATTTTGATTTTAACCTTGACTTTAAACAATTTTCCTGCCCCCTTTTTTCTTTTCTTTTCTTTTTCTTTTTCGCCTAAGGAGAGAGAGAATCTTAACTAAGATTGCAGGATATCTCATGCATAAATTCGTACAAATGATTGTAGATACCAAAAGATGCAATGCTGATGTTGAGGCTGAGAAGATGCAAATATCGAATGCTGCAATTTTATACACACTTAGCTGGGAGAAAGTCCTATTGAACTTAGCTGGGAGAAAGTCCTATTGAACTCAAAGGAACCGCAAGTGTAGACAGGCATTGGATTGTGCTTGTAAGGTGACCGGGTCAATAAATTGGGCTCGAAGCCAAATTACAGTCAGAGATGAACCAGAGGGAATAACATTGGCAGATCATTGTGATTTATACAGCACCGTAAATTTACAAACTGCTTTGCAGTGTGACATAAGAAAACAAAATCAAGTACAGGCCTCTGCCCTAAGGAGCTTACTGTGTAACGTTTGGCAGCAAGGAAGGCAACAAAGAGAAGGGTAGGGTGGGGCAAGGGGAAGAGTCAACTGAGGAGAAGGAAGAACAGCGTAGGCAACAGGAACAAGGAACGATGTGGTGGTGGTGGTGGGGAATGCAGCCGTGTGTCCTTTAGGTTTTCTTTTCACTGGGGATGAGGTCTGAAGAGTTAAGCCAAAAATTTTATGGAAAGAAAGAGAAATTGAGGTGGCACCACTGAGCAATTCCTGGAGGGGATGATGCCACTTCCAGGCATAAAGACAGCAAGGGTTGTTTAAGAGAGCTAGTTAAAGAAACTGAGTGGTAGAGTGCAAAGTGCAGCAGTGAAGGTCATGGCCTGGAAAATATATATATATATATATATATATATTTGCAAAATTAGCACTGAGGGAGACTGTGGGAAGACTATGGGGGGCTTTAATGGTAAGGGCAAAGTACTTGGCATCGCTCCTCTCCCAGACATTCAGTATATTTTAGGGTGAACATTGAGGTTGCCAACATCTTTCCTATCACAGGTTCCTGGGTTTTGCGTTTAACCTTGCAGTGATTCATCAGTTGCAGGTTTTCCCACCGTGGAGCTGGAGTGCCGGGAAGGGCTGCATCTGTTTCCATTCTTCCTTTCATGCAGCTGCATAATAATGTGGGAGTCTCTGTCAGGAAAGGAGTTATAACCTTAGCACAGAATCCTCCTGACCCTGTCAAGACAGGAACTACAAACCTTCGTATGATATTGTGCTCCGTGTATTTTGATTGGTAGAATAAAGGCCATTTCTTGTTATGTCCTACTGTTACTTTTGCAAGAACTATGGCTACCCCAGTAAACAAGGGGGAGAGACATCTTGCTAGAACATAGGTCTATAACTCTGCCCCTGCTGCCTGCACCATGAAAGCTGAAATTGTGAAGGACACCACGGTGGTGTTGGCAGCCTACTCAGCTACTGGCGCTAATCCTGTCACGTCACCTGGCTCTTGTTTCCAGTGGGATCCCTTATGGTTGTGTGAAGGCTTTGGGAATTGATCACAGAAGACTTCTTTTCCCTAGGGAGCCCTGGAATTGCCCCTATCTGCTTCTGTCCTAGTTGTGAGGAGCTACAGGTGGGCTTACCTTGTGCCACTGTACACTGAACATCTCAGTGCAAATGTTTCAGAACTGGCTGTACCCTAAACCTCCTCCTTTCTATAAGGCTATTCAGACTTGCCCAGCCATTTTACTCATTAATGGTTTGTTGAGCAATGATTTCTCAAGTATTTCTTCATTCCTGGATCTGTGTTTGCCGTCTTCCCCACCCTTTGCCTGTCCTGTCGAGACCAAATTTTATAGATCAATTAGTTAATGTGTGAAAAGAGCTCTCAAAATTTAAGTGCTGTCTGTGAAAAGCAAACAAACCCACACATAATGTGGATGTATCATTACTAAATAACACAGCACTTGTGTTTAAAACAACCACTTTATTAAGGGAGCATTGGCTTACTGGAGAAAAGGATGACTTTGTAAACAACAGTGTGTGGAAAACCTGTCTCTTATTCTCTACCTCATAGAATCATAGAATAGCAGAGTTGGAAGGGGCCTACAACACCATCGAGTCCAACCCCCTGCTCAATGCAGGAATCCACCCTAAAGCATCCCTGACAGATGGTTGTCCAGCTGCCTCTTGAAGGCCTCTAGTGTGGGAGAGGCCACAACCTCACCAGGCAACTGATTCCATTGTCGTACTGCTGTAACAGTCAGGACGTTTTTCCTGATGTCCAGCTGGAATCTGGCTTCCTTTAACTTGATCCTGTTATTCCGTGTCCTGCACTCTGGGAGGATCGAGAAGAGATCCTGGCCCTCCTCTGTGTGACAACCTTTTAAGTATTTGAAGAGAGTGCTTTCATGTCTCCCCTCCATCTCCTCTTCTCCAGGCTAAACATGCCCAGTTCTTTCAGTCTCTCTTCATAGGGCTTTGTTTCCAGACCTCTGATCATCCTGGTTGCCCTCCTCTGAAGGCAACATGCCCTCCATGTTATTGTCTTGACTGTCTCTGGTGTGAGATGATGCACATGATGTAAATGGGATCAGGGTATATAAAGGACCACCTTCTCCCACGTGAATGTGCCCATCCATTAAGATTGGTTGGTCTGGCCCTGTTCCATGTCCCTCTACTATCTGAAATAGGGAAGGTAATGGCTGAAGGAGACCAGGCTGTTCAACTGTAGCACCCCATTCAAGGAATTCCCTCCCCAGAGACACTTGCTTGGCACCATCTTTTTTGGTTTTGTTTTGTGCCAGGTGCTACCTTTTTTGGATTTGCCCAGGCCCTTTAATGTCACAGTTTTGGAAGTTTCTAAGTGCCTGCTTTGTTTGAAGTTTGCTATGGTTAATCTTGATTGTATTTTGTAAGTCACTCTGAGAGCCAAGGCTGAAGAGTAGCTAGCACATGCTTTTAACAAAATAAATCAATTTATGATATCTACATTGTCCCTTCTGTATGGTGTAATGGTTAGAGTGTTGGACTGGGAGTCAGGAGATCCAGATTCTAGTCCCCAGTTGGCCATGGAAGCTCAGCCCAACCTATCTCACAGGGTTGTTTTGAGGATAAAATGGAGAGGAGGAGGATTATTTACACGGCATCGAGTTCCTTAAGGAGTAAAAAAGGCAGGATATAAATGTAATAAATATTCATCTGCCCAGCCCTCTTCTCATCCTCTGCCTGTCAAATTTTTACCAGATGTAATTTAGCATCTGCCCCAATTGCAGCACCCCTTCGCATTGCTGTCTTGAATTTCCTGTTTCTCCACCTTATTTCTGTTTGCCTGATCATTAGGCTGGTACCTATTTCTCTCCCACAGGCACTGCCATAGGTGCATTCCTCTCTTGAGAATGGCTGGGTTAACTTCCGTTTTAACTCCTCCCCCTTTTGCCCTCTGTGTTCCATTAAATCAGGCCTGGGAGCAATTTCAGCTGAGCAGTGACGTTCTCAATCTTTCCAGTAAAAGCTGGTGAATTGTAGTGACCCGAGTTGAGGGACTGAGCTATGAACTGGAACTTCCCCACTTCAAATCTCACCTTTGCTATATGTTCACTAGCTGTTCTTAGGCAGACCACAATCTCTTAGGTAAATTTGCAAGTTGAGGATAGCAATACAGGGTTCTTGTGAGAACTAGAAGAAAACAACGTACATTTAACATTTCAAAAAGCTATATGAATTCTAAGTATTATAATTATTATGACTGTAATCCTATCTACTTTACCTGGGAAGGCTCAGTGAACATATGGGTCTCAATGAACATATGGCTCAAGCCCTTCTGTTTGCCAGATCTATATGGAGATAGTTACCTTCCAGTGTGACCATCCCACCTGTAGTCAGAATTTCTGGAACTGTCCGTAAAATATTGCACTTTAAGTACCCTTTTAAAACTCCTGCTCCCTCCTCCACCAAGTCACATGATGTCCCAAGAATGAATGTGAGCACACAGAGGTGAACAACAATCAGCCCAGCATCAGTCCTCAAAGTCAATTGAGTGCCAAGTCAGGTCTGGGGTAAAAGTGTAGAATGTGGCAGTGGAAAGAGAAGATCATCCCAAAGGATGGAAGAAGAAGGGCCAAAGGAGAGCGGGCAAAGCAAAGTGGTTGAGAAGTTGCATCTGGGACTTCCCAACCTACATAGCTGCAGTCTATCTTTGTGACTATATTTCTGGACATATTCCCACCAGATGGTGTGTGTAGGTTTTTTTGTTTGCAAAGGAAAACAGAGGATATACTGCATTTCCATATGTGGTTATTTTGTATTGGTCAGATGCACAACTTTAATAGTTTTAATAACTGATTTTCCAATCCATTTCCAGAACAAATAGGAAGGACTGTGACATTCATGGGTGCAACCCATTACTCTCTGCCGGCCAACATGGTTTCAGATGGATATCTTCTATTATACTGTGCCGTTGCACCTCATTAAGTCTCTAATGAGGGGTTTATATAAATGCATGTATCCAGTTTCAGCAGTGTTTAATTTATACTCCAGTAAAGATTAGGATGCAGAGCAAAGACTACCCTCCTTGCTCAGGGCTTAATGTGAACCCATGCTCAGCCCTGGATCATGTGTAATGATGAAGTGATTACTTCACAATGTGTACAGCAGCCTTCCCTCCAGGTGCTTTGAACTTCAACTTCCATCAGAACCAACTAGAACGGCCGGTAGTCAGGAATGCCTGGAATTCTAGTTCAAAACATCTGGAGGGCACCAGGTTGGGGAAGGTGGACCTACAGAATGAGTTTCTGTTGGATGTGGGTTCAATGGTCATTTGAACTCTGGCACATCTTAGCCCAGTAGTGCTTTAGGTTGTAATCCTATGCACAACTTTCTTGGGAGAAAGCCCTAGCTGAACACCCTTAGGGGGTGCTGTTAATATGTGTGTGTGTGGCTTTATCTTTATTCCATCACATGAGTCACCACCAATTACAATGATACAGTAAAGACCCAGACCACCACTTCAACAGCTACTTGTGAGAACGGCTGACATTGGCGCATGCCCCATTCAGCTGTTGAAATTAACATCCTAGCAAACATGTATAGCAGTCAGGAAGAGAAGGCAAGGAAAAGAGGAGAGAAAGAGTGAGGCTAAAGCCTAGTGGGGTGGGGGGCAGGTAAAGAGGTGGCAGGGAGAGAACTGAAGTAAAGAGGTGGCAGGGAGAGAAGTGGTGAGGCTAGAGCCTGGGAGTGGAGAGAAATATCAAGATAAAGGGATGTGTGGGAGAGAAAGACCAAGGCTAGGGGATGTGAAAGGAGAGAGAGAAGAAGGCTGGGGACAGGGAAAGGAGAGAAATAACAAGGAAAAGGGTTGGTAGGTAGAAATTGCAAGGTTTAGAGGCTGTGAGTGGGGGGAGAGAGAGAGAGACAGTGCGAGAGAGCAAAAAAGAAAACTGCGGCTGAAACACATTGGGCAGGCCAAGAAGGAACACTTTTCATTCACTCCTCCCAGCCTGTAGCCTTGCTTTTTCTCTCCCCCATCCCACCTCTTGACTAGCCAGGCCCACACGGTAGCCATGATGTGACTAGACACATCCTCTATGGGAGCCATTTTGTGATGGTACCCATAGCAGTTGCTTAAATTCCCAAATGTGCCCATGGGTCCAAAAAGGTTGGGGACCTCTGGTGTGTAGGATCAGACTGTAGGTCGGATGTGAAAGCTTAAAGCTCATTGCATATGCCACAACCTGGATTGGATAAGAGTGGACTTCTGCTCTTAAACACATTCCTTTGGGATCTTTTGTATCAATGTACATTGTAAGAATCTGGATTAATGTTTTTCATGTCCTAGCTTGATTTTTTTTAAAACTGAGTGTCTTAAAAATATTTTGCTGGAGCTGAGACTTAATGTCAGGTTTCTAGTTTCTTCATTGTATAATATGTTCTCCTTTGGAGGAGGTGATTGAATGACATGATTAGCTGAAACTTCTACAGCATTGTTTGCACAGTGCAAGCCAACATGGATTGTGGAAGAATTAAGAGGTGTGACTGCAGTGCAGGGGCACAGTTCTGTCTATCAGTTTTCTGAAATACGGAATTTCCCACTGACTCACAACCTTACTTGGTCATCCATGGGTGTTTTTTTTAATTATTATTATTATTATTATTATTATTATTATTATTATTATTATTATTATTATTTTGGCCTCCAGCTGATCCAGAAACAATCTAGGTCAGTAGAAGCTCATGCATTTCAGTAAACAGGTGCATCAAGCACTACTCATGCATTCTCATCTCAGAATATACATGCAGAGGAAGAAACTATCTACACATACTGTATGTAACAGTGCACCAATACAATGCCTTTAGAAGAAAATGCTTCAAGAGGAAGCAAAGGGCAAGGAAGGAGGGGGCACTTAACTCTTTCCCTGCCTACTGTTTCCCTGCTCCAACACCAACACCCCCAATCCAAGCAGCTGATCTCCTTAAAGGGTTTCAAATGCACACTTTTTCCTGAAAATGTGCTTTGAAACCCTGGGAGGAGAGCAAAGCCATACTTGAGGGTTGTGATCTGGAGTGGGGAAACAGTAGATTGGGAAAGAGTAAAACACCACGATTCTTCTACTACATCTCCTCTCTAATTCTCCCCCCCCACCATGTGTGGGCATATATAATATTTTTACCCCCCACCCCAGAAGTGAATGTTTTAAAATGCCTCCTTATTGTATGTTTCTCTAGGTACCAGTGATTGCGATATTGGGATCTGGTGGTGGATTCCGTGCTACAGTGGGTTTTGCGGGAGTGATGAAAGCGCTCTATGAATCTGGAATTTTAGACTGTGCAACATATATTGCTGGCTTATCTGGTTCCACGTGGTACGTTTATTTTTATTTTTTTTAAGCCTACTCACCTTGATGGTCTACAAAGGCCAAAGCAGACACTGCTTTAAGATATCTTTTCTTCTTTTTTACTCTAGTGAAAACTGTGGGGAGGGGCCTTCCCCCTCCAATTTATATTGCAAAATAGCAATCCGTTAAAGCAATGGATCAATATTTGGCATTACATATTGCAGGCACAGGGATACTGATCTGGACTGGGACTGCAGTGTGTGTGGGGCAGGGATGGGGGGAAGGGTAAAAGTCCCCTACAATCCATTATTATTATTTATTACATTGATATACTGCCCCATAGACAAAGCTCTCTGAGCGGTTTACAAAAGTTTAAAACAGTGAACATTAAAAACAAATATACAAAATTTGCTAGGATCCATGCTAAGATTCTGATCCTGATCGGAGTCCTGCACTAGAGTAAAAGAGCAAAGGTAACATAATGTTACCTCGATCCAAAGGGAGAGGTGGGTAAGAAATAAATATATTGTTGTTGTTGTTGTTGTTGTTGTTGTCTGTTTTGGACCTAACATCCCTCAAACTTTACCCTTTCTGGTTGTGGCATAGGAAATTGAAATAGTTTTGCACAGGTATACTTCCACTTCTTTATCTGTTGATTCTGTTACTCAAGACCCAGGCTTCAGGAATGTACACAAATACATTCTTGTTTAAAGGAAGCAAACCACCTTTCAGCTAGTGGCCGGAGGAGTGGCTGGAATGTGCCTCTCACTCCATTTCTGTATCTTTGCTTAATATATTCTCCACTCAAGGGCCAAGAGAGATTAACCTGTTCAGTCCAGAAATAGCCACAAATGATGTTTAGGAGCCTCCATATAGAGCCTTTCTACACAAAGCGCTTATTGTGTGCTCATGATTCCTCACTTGCAGCTCTTTTACACAGCGGCATCATCCTCCAGTGCCTCTCCCATTTCTTGCAACCATTATAGGTCCCCCTCCCTCAAAAAAAAACCCTTTCTGTTTAACAGCTGTCAATTATATGTTAGACTGGACATGTCAGCATTGTGTCAGCTCATTTCCTCTCCTACCCCATTAATATACATTAATGGGGTAGGAGAGGAAATGAGGAGCTGCTGTTTTTGGGGCAGCCACACATTTCCGGTAAAGTGTGCATCATTCCATTTTTTTTGTCATTAGGTGTTGGGAAAAAAGCAACAACAGGAAAGAGGATTTAACCCTGAGACTTAACTTTGTTACTCAGGATGTTTTGCTTAACAAAGGGCTCATCTACACCAAGCAGGATATTCCACTATGAAAGTAGTATATAAAAGGCAGGAGCCACACCAAGCAGGATATAGTGGTATGAAAGTGGTATATAGTATGTTCCAATGGGCCCCAACATTTGTCAGTGTACTTCAATCCCACTCTAAAGCAGTAGTGTGGCTCCTGCCTTTTATATACTGCTTTCATACCACTTTCATAGTGGAATATCCTGCTTGGTGTAGATGAGCCCAAAGACTTCATCTTTTATCTCCAGTGAATTTTTGCTTGACTGGAGGATCAATAGTTCAGTGGTGGAAGACCTGCAGTTCATCAACAAGGCCCTAGGACCTCTGCTTAAGTCCCATTGTCAGTCGGAGTAGTTATTCTTCCCTAGTATGAGGCAGATTTCTTCATCCTTATTGAAAAGGCTAAACAGATTTCAGTATAAAACTTCGCTAAGCTATGACTTGTCATTTCTGCTCCCCCATCGTCTCCTCACATTTTAAGGATCGTTTGAGCATCTTGGGTACCCCTTTTATGTCCACTGAAAAAGTTTCTTTTTTTCCAATTTGCAGGTACATGTCAGCATTGTATTCACACCCAGATTTCCCAATGAAAGGACCAAAGGAGATAAATGAAGAGCTGAGGAAAAATGTCAGCCACAACCCATTAAAGCTCCTTACGCCTCAGAAAGTCAAGCGATACATTGAAGCCTTGTGGCAAAAGAAGAGGTCTGGGCAGCCTGTTACATTTACAGATATTTTTGGAATGTTGATTGGAGAAACACTCATCCAAAATGTAAGTTCAATTTAAATGGCTGTGAAAGCTGTGTAAATATTAGAGAGAGGGACACGCATTTCCGCAGTTTGGTGGAAGTTACTCACAGATAAATATGCTTAGGAGTGCAGCCTTGGGCACTGTTTCATGTGAAACTAGAATTTGGATATTTCTGATAAAGCTCTTTGCGTCCATCCAAAGAAATCAAGGAAGATATACATCCTCCTTGCTTTTTGAGACTGCATTCTGTGCTTGCAGGAAGTCCATACATTTTAAGGAGGCCTTGAGAAGCTCTCTACCTACTTTCTGGACCAGGCTGTACTGTAGCACTGTGACTTGGCTGCCTCCTGCATCAGGATATTTTACATGCCGATCCAATTTCCCTATTGCTGCCTGACATCCTGAGCAAGGTTTAGATAGCTTCACTTAGCTTTAAGAGCATCAATTCACAGTTTTCCTGTTAGTAATCCTGTTGCCCTTTTGCCTTCTTGAACCGTTTCACAAAAGCTATCAAGTACTAGATGGGTCTCCAACTCTAGTTTTTATTTCTTCTGCTCCCTCTTTCCTGTAGAATATGAACACCACTTTATCCGAAATGCAGGAGAAAGTCAACAAGGCACAATCTGCTCTGCCACTGTTTACATGCCTCCATGTTAAGCCTGATGTATCAGAACTGATGTTTGCAGGTAGGTGATCCCACCTTAATCATTTGAGTCATATTATGTTAACCCATATTATGTTAAGCAGACATGTTCACACTTGCCTGGAACCAGCTGAATGGCCTGTGCTGCAACTATATGTTGCTTCTGGAAATCTGTCACACGTTAGCTGGATCCATATGAATGGATTACCTTATGCTTACGGTCAGCGCTGCACTGCTGCGGCGTCTTCTTTTTCTTCCAGATGAAGAAAAAGAAGATGTCCTTATATTTCTTTATATAGGGACATCATCAGATGGGGACTAAACCTGTCCCTTGCCCCTGGCGATACTGTCTCTGTGCTGAAGGTCAGAATTTGTCTCTTTGTGGCTACGATCCAGATTGTAGCCTGTTTACTTTCTCCCATAGAACTCAGTGGGAGCTATTGAGCCAGCCTCATCTGCAAATTCCTGCCCTCCATTTCAGTTCGCGGTATGATGATAGAGAAGGAGTGAGGAACCTCAGGACCAGGAACCAAATCTGGCACACCAGGAGTTCTGACCTGATCCTCCAGGGCTGCCCAGATGGCTCCACCCCCTATCCCTGGCCACGCCCCTTTGCCCCACTCATCGATCATTTGGTGGTTTCCTGGCTTTTGTGCAGTTTTCTCCCATTCTAAACGGTTGAAATGCCCCCCGTAAGGCTTAGTCACTGACAGTAAGAGCTTTAAGTTAAAAGTGTGCTGGGATTTGGAGCCCTGCCCCTTTTGCCTTTGGCCCTGCCCACCATTGGAACGTGGCCCCTAAGAACTTCTCTGGAAAGGAATCCGGCCCTCGAGCGGAAATAGGTTCCACACCCCTGTCTTAGAGTGTGAAGGAATCCTGCTCTTTTTGTTATTTCTGTACAGCATTGCATTCCAAATTTGTATTTATTGCTGTTTGGTCTTCCCCCCCAGCTTCTTTGAATTATTCCCTTCAAATCTTATCGTAGTAGAGATAATTAGGTATCCGGATATAAGCCATTTGAACTAGTCCTACATTTAATTTTGTGAACCGCCCAGAAAGGGCGGTATTGGGCGGTATAGAAATGTAATAAATAAATAAAATAAATAAATAATTTCATTTCAGCTCTGTCACCTTGATTAGATCTTTCTACATGTCCCATTTGCAACATCCCTTTCACAATTAGACCAAACAGCATGTCTCCGAAGAGAAACAACTAATTCTTTCATGGTGTGTTCTGTAGATTTTTAGACTAAATCCGGGCGTGCTCCTTCCTGTTGGTTTCGTCATGAGGGTCAAATGACATTTGTTTAAAAATCAGTGGTGCAAGATTTCAACCAGCTGCTAATAGTTTTCGCAGTTGAGCCTCTTTGAGATCGTATTATCTGTAGTATTTTTTATCCCAAGTGGGTGTGGATCACGCCTAGAACTATAAGTAATTATTATGAAGGTGATTTATTTCTGGAAAGCTTTTATGGAGTCACTGAGTTTTAAACGAAATGCATGAATTATTGACTAGAACAAAACAAGCTTGACTATCGATAGGATGCAGGAGAGAAAGCTTTGTTTAGACTCGTTCCCAGGTGATTTAACTAGAATTCACATTGCCTCTTCTCACTAGTAGTTGTAAATATCTCCCCCGACCCACCACCCTGTCTCACTCTGTGTAGCTGGCAATATATTATTTGCTGGGGAGTGTCCCATAATAGTGCGGTGAACTCCTGGAAGTGTGCAAAAAGCATGAAAAGGGAGGTGCAGGGATAGACTGAGAAAGTAGCAGTATTTGCTCGCCTATTTTTATGTTTCTTATTTATTTATTTAAAACTTTTATTGGCCACCTTTCAGGGCAGAAGCCCTCCCAAGGCAGCTTGTAGCAATGAAATATATAAACACAGTTAAAACTTTAAAAGCAATAAAACATAAACGCAATAAAATAGCTATTAAAAACAACAATAAAAACCAACAATAAAAACAGCGATAACAACAACAATGGCAGTAACAGCAACAACAGCAGTCATATCAAGAGACAGACACAGTAAAATAATATGTTTTCAAAGCCTACAATGACTGAGGGAGCACGATGGACCTCCGATGGCAACTTGTTCCAAAGGTGGAGGGGGGGCCAATGCAGGGAAGACCCTCTCACATGTCTTCAACCATCTAACTGCAATGGAATGTGAAGTTATTCACGCATGAAAAGGGAATTCATATATTCCAGCCCCCTTGGTTTCATATTTCAGTTCCAACAGTGAGATGCCTACATTGGCAATAATTGTGATCAGAAAATGAATTAACTTGTATAATTATTTTTATTTTTTTAACGTTTGATTATTTTTGTAATGCAGGTTCTATGATATTATGAAAATATAATGAGGACACCTGGTGACAGGGAAACCATCAAATCTGCATTTGAGTAGAAAGTATAGAATTTATCTTTTCTATTCACATTTATGGTTTGATGGTGTCCTGTCACCAGGTATTCTCATAATGAGCTTTACCTGTAAACAAACAAACAAACAAACAAAAAATCTGTTTGAGCCTCTGTACATGTACCCTGGACAAATCAGTCAGATGATGAGTCATGCTCAGTTTGGGAACAAGCTTATGGGTTTCTAGATCCTATCTTATGGGCTTGTCTGTGGGATGAACACTCATGAACAGAGGATCCCCCTAAGCTCTAAAGAGTTTTGTTGCCATACCTGCATCCTCTGCTCACACATGCACACAGACAGCAAAAGTGGTCATTGGGGGAACTGGAAGACCTGTGCAAATGCCCACCTGCCCCTCCCACTTGCTCTGTGCAGGTTACCCATGCTTGAAGCATAAGTAGCTTGTATCAAGGTAAGAGGGAGGGCTGGATGTAGCCATTGCGCTGCCTGTACATTCACATATGTTTGCGTTTGGCTAGAGGAAGGCGGGGGAAAATCAGGGCTATGAGTCTCTGCACAAAGGTGCACTCCACTTAAGCAATTGATAACAACTGGTTTTCTGTGGAAACGTGTAGTGCCAAGCTATTGGCATTGCACTAGAGGTCGGTTTACTACTGACATCAGGAAAAACTTCCTGACTGTTAGAGCAGTACGACAATGGAACCAGTTACCTAGGGAGGTTGTGGTCTCTCCCACACTAGAGGCTTTCAAGAGGCAGCTGGACAACTAGGGTGGATTCCTGCATTGAGCAGGGGGTTGGACTCGATGGCCTTATAGGCCCCTTCCAACTCTACTATTCTATGATTCTATGGTTACAGTAGTGCTACGTCAATTGCATAAGCAGAATGGCAGCATTAGTGTCATATATATATTTTTTTGCTCTGTGCTAACCAATGGCTGCATCTGCACGTAACACTAAGCCACGGTTTATGTGAATCATGGTTTGTTGCTTTAGCCATAATTTGTCTTGCAGACAAGCAAACTGTGGCTTGTTTTCCCTATTTCAGGTTTATTTCTCTCCCACCCATTTTGCCAGCCTTCAGAGCAGTTTTGTTTTCAGGCTGCTCTTGCTGAGCACTTCCATTTTAGGGAAGACAGCAATGCAAACAAAGAATAAGCCATGATTTGGTTTCAGACATCATGACAAAGCATGATTTAAACTACTCTCTGTGAACTGCCCAGAGAGCTTTGGCTATTGGGCAGTATAGAAATGAACTAACTTACTAAAAATAAATACCTGGTTTGCATGTAATTTCAACCCAAAAGTATGGGTTGAGTAAGGCTTGTTGTTAGCTTGCGGGTTGTTGTTATGTGCAAATGCTGCACTATGTTTAACTGTGGATTAACTATGAACAACCCAGAATTCATAAAACCAATATGAACTGTGGGTTCTCTTCTTTGGTTGTTTGTAGCGAACAACACATAGTTAAATGATAGTGCAGGGTTTGCAGGTAATGACAGCCCATAATTCAATGACAGTCCATAATTCAATGGCAACACATGCTCTGGATTGGTTTCAGATGCAAACCAGGCTTTTCAGTGAGCCAGGCAATGTCTGTGCTAACTGGTATTCTGTGTTAATCAATGCATTAATGTCTGTGCTTATCAATGTTGTTGTTTTTATTATTTACAGATTGGGTGGAATTCAGTCCCTATGAGATTGGGATGGCTAAATATGGGACGTTCATGTCTCCCAATTTGTTTGGCAGCAAATTTTTTATGGGAACAGTAGTGAACAAATATAAAGAGAACCCATTGCATTTCTTAATGGGTAAGTAATTGATTGAATAATGCCAGAAAGTGAATTATGCCCAAGTATGCAGAGTGGCATATTCTAGATGGTAGTGGTTTTTCCTGGAAATAATATGGCAAAATGATATGTAGAAAACTAATAATATAGTATTTATAATAATTAACACCTCCTATTCATCTACTTTGTTTCCTTACTGCTCAAAATACTTTACATAAATTATCTCTAAATGCTCATAACAAATCCTGTCTAGTAGGCCAGTGATAGCAGAAAGGAAGCAGGTAAGGTTTAAGAAGCTGGCTTGCCAGTAGCCCCACAGTTGAGATTTTAACTGTGGACATTCCTGTAATTTTTTAACAGAATGTCAGAGCATTTTATAGAATGCCAGAACTACGATCAAAAGTAATTATTTCTGTTACGTCTGTAAGTGTTTTACATGGACAGAAGAATGCTTTGGGCCACTTGGTTGATAAAAGGTGGTATGTTCTCTGGATTACAACTCAGTGATGAGCACCAAGTGTGAGTTTCCTTTGGCTTCCCAAGTCCAATGGATGAAATCTGGTGTTACAGCTGAGTCAACAAGTTTCTATCCAGTGTAAAGGTTGAACTCTGAGTCTTCAGGCATGCAGTCAGCTGTCTTAAACTCACGATCTCTCGTGCATCTCACTCCTAAAATCTATTCTAATCTAATATTAGATGCTTTTAAATTAAGAAAAAAAAGTATTCCTCAAAATAGCATAAACATTAAATAATACTTCAATTTTTTTCAGGTGTCTGGGGAAGTGCATTTGCTATATTATTCAACAGAGTCCTTGGAGTTTCCAATTCTCAAAATAAAGGGCCCACAATGGAGGAAGAACTAGGTATTATAATAAAACATAAATACAATAGCTTGCGTGAATTGCTGTTTGGGAAAACAACATATTTGGCTGTCATTTCTGCTCTCTGTTTGTGGGATGAGTGTGAATGATCTTTTTTCCCTACATGTACCTGGTTCTCAACTTGATCCCAAATGTTTTTACTGTTCAAGATGTGGCGAGGCCACCTAGCTTAGATGGTTTTAAAAGGGGATAAGACAAGTTCATGGAGATCAGTCTGCCAGTGGCTACTAGCCATAATACAGTACATATAGGCAACCTCCATGTTCAAAGGCAGTGTGCAGCAGAGCAACAATGGGAGTGAGCTACTGCCTTTACATCCTACTTGTGGGCTTCCTTGATACACCTGGTTGGCCAGGTGGACTGATGGACCTCTATCCTGATCTTCCAGGGTATTTTCTTTAATTCATTCTCCTTAGAAGTCAGTGCATTTCATATTCCTTATTCTTTTCCTGGGCCAGATCTACACCAAGTAGGATATGACACTTTGAAAATGGATTGAAAACTTTATATGGAGTGTGTCCTGGGGCCCAACAGTTGTGACTACTGTTATAAACTGTTTTAAAGCAGTAGTGTAGATCCTGCCCTGGTTTGGGGTCAGAGAACCCTTTCAGTTAATCCTTCCTTCTCCGCCATATTCCCTCCCATGTGGCAATGATGCCACATGCCAATGGATACTTTTTAAAATGCCTAATGGCTAAGGGGTGGGCTGGGAGGCTGAGGTCGAGGAGGGAAGGCAGCTAGCTGGAGAAGGAAGGGGAGAAAGAAAAGAAGGGGACAAAGTGGATTGAGTTATGTATGTGTAAGAAAGAATGCTCTGACCCGCATACTTTTCGCTTCACCCCCTGGCATGAAATTCTTCACCTCTGCCCTACAGGAATCTCCTGTGTCCTACCGGCTATGTGGATCATTTAATTCGCAGTAGTTTGGGGGTTTGCTTGTTGTACTTCATTCCTGTGCAGTTTACCTGTAAGCATCACTGATTCTTTGGTTCAGCTAATAGTTGGTAACAAAACTAAATCTAAATCTGCTTTCACTGTTTTAATTATATCCATGAATATGGTATTTTATCAAACAGAACCGTTCTAAATATGAATTGCACTGCATGTTTTGCTCCTCTGCAGTCGATGGTTAAATCTGAAGTATTTAAATCTGAAGCCAGTGTGGTGTAGTGGCTAAAGCGTTGGACTGGGAGTTAGGAGTTCCAGGTTCTAATCTCCACTCGGCCATGGAAACCCACTGGGTGACTTTGGGCCATTCATAACCTCTCAGCCCAATTCACAGGGTTGTTGTTGTGAGGATAAAATGGAGAAGAGGAGGATTTGTATGCCGCCTTGGGTTTTTTGGAGGAAAAACGGTGGGATATAAATGCATAAATGCATAAAGAAAGAAAGAAAGAAAGAAAGGCATTGGGATTATACCTCAAATTGCTAAAATCCAATTGCAAAAACAAATAAACACACTTAAGCCCATTGAAATCAATGGGTTTAGGAATGCTTAACTCTTGTGATGGATGTAGGCAAAGCACTTAAAACCTGGATATGTGACTTTGTTTCCTTTTTAGATTGCCTTTTTTTTGTCTTGCTCACATTCTGCCATCCCTCTTAAATGTCTGTTGCTTTGCTTTTACTATATGGGGTTAGTATTTATAACAGTTTGGGTAGTGTCTGAGTAAGTGTTGAGTTGGGAAGATAAAGATGTAAATCTGCCATGACATAGCCCTGATACTGATCTACACAGATACGCATTCAGATGTAAATTGCGCAAGGGCATGACTCTCATAAAAGTCACCAAAGGCAAATATACTTTTAAGGAATCTATCTGTTTTCTGAAATGCAGGCCTCTCCCAATTAAACCTTCATTTGTAAGGTCAAAGATCTATTGAAGATGAATGTATCTAGTCTAAGGCCTTAGCTAGACCTAAGGTTTATCCTGGGATTGTCCCATGGTCATCCCTGTTCATGTAAATGACACACAGGATATCCTGGGAGCAGGCAGGGACGACCCTGGGATGATCCTGGGATAAACCTTAGGTCTAGCTAAGGCCTGTGACTCATTCATGATCAACTTTTGGGGCTAATGCTGCAAGTCCCTTGATATGAATGTTCATCTCTCTTTCCCACCCCCCACCCCAGCATTTCTAACCAATTTATGATTTGGAGAGATGTTGAAATGAGTAAAATGTTTGCAGTTGTCTAGAAGCATGAGTCCTCCCCAATAAACCAAGTGTCTCTGAGACAAGAGGAGATGTTTTTAGTGTGAGTGGCCCATTTCGGGCATTCATTCTTGGCTCCATAAACCATAATTTATGAAGCTGGGAATGTGTGTCAGGGCTGCACAATCCTTTCTTGCCCCTCCTTTCCTCCCCTTGCTCACTAGTTTTGGCGCTTCAACCTTGCTTTGTCTTAAACCAGAGTTCTCCATTACATCCAAAATGGGAAATTCAGATTTAATATTGGTTTAATACCAACCCAATCAAAATACACACTGGGGCTGTTCACACAACATGCTAACCCCCATTCAGTGGTTGAGTGAGGGTTGGTATTGAACCATGGGTTAACGTGTTGTCTGAACCCAGGACATTTTCCACAGGGTGGCTTGTTAAACACGCAGTGTGGGTTATTTTTTTCAAACAAACCTCTTTGAAAATCTATGGTTTGTTGTCGGGTTATTCAATTGGTTAACAAGCCACACTGCATAGTTAGCTAGCCACTTTGCAGAAAATGTCCTGGTTTCAGAGAACACAATGGTTTCAGAGAACACAACAAACAACCCACAGTTCAACAACAACCCACAGTCAAGCACTAAGTGTGGATTAGCGTGTTGTGTGAACAGCCCCACTGTCTCATCCCTATCAAAGGGAAAGCTAATATGCAGAGGACCCAAAACCATAGGCAGAGTTTTGGATATGTTTTCACTTCTCTCAGTTATGATCCTGGCTCATATAATAACCTCAAGCGGTATGTTTGCTACTGCACAGTTGCTCTCTGTTGTTAGCTCCCAGGTTACCAAGCTGAGATATGACAATTTCCCGTATGCTGAGTGTCCCTCGTGTTTAAAAAGAAATCTGATTTTATGTACTTTTGTAGGCCCAGATCACAACCTGTTTATTGAAGAACAAAACAAACTTCACTGAAAAGGAAAATGGAAGTAAAACACAAGAATTAACACAGTCAGACTTAAACTTAGCTTCTTACTACAATGTAGGTTCCTTCCTCTGTCAGCAAAGGGCCTACCACATGTAAAGGTGTTTTGATACTTTACACTGATAATGCACAAGCCAGCCAGGAGGGGGTGGTTTTGTGGCCATAACCACACCATAGAGGCAGTGTAAAACTGGGCTTTGATGTGGTTCCGGGAGGCAGGTTTGAGAGTTTTAGCAAAGGAGGAGAGTCAGGAAGACGTTGTGATGGAAGTTTTTGACTATTAATTCTTTTGTAACAGGTGCCTTTGTGCTGCAGAAATTGCATGGCACCTTTTTATTCCTATCTCCCTGCTGCCAAGGACACTGAGAGAAAGCCCACTTTAGGGTTAAGCTACACGCAGGCTAATACTGTATGTAGCATGCAGCTGCCACTGTACTATTCCTTTACTCACAGGCAAGAGTGTGAGGCCCTGATTTATTTATTCATTTCATTTCTGTGCCACCCAATAGTAGAAGCTCTCTGGGGGGTTCATAAGAATTAACACCAACTTGAAGTATAAAATCTGGAAACTTAAATCACAATATAAAACCACAATATAAAAGTACAACAAGAATAAAATCGAGCAGTAATGCAGAGCTTTTACATATTTAAAATACAGATTTAAAACAGCAGAGTTAAAAGACTAGCATGATAAAATACTGGGAAATACAAAGGTCTTCAATCCTTTTTTGCCCCTCCAGTGCAAAGGTCTTCACCTGGCACTGGAAAGACTATAACGTAGGTGCCAGACGAACATCTTTAGGGAGCTCATTCCACAGCTGGGGTGCCACAGCAGAAAAGGCCCTCTTCTTGGTAGCCAGATTAGGCTAACTGTGTGCACAGAGGGGCAATTTAACACTCCCCCATATGCTCCCCTTTCTGAATTGCCCCTGTGGGTTTTTTTTAAAAAGGAAAGAAACCCCTTCAGAGGTGGTGGTATTTCAGGTAGGTTGTTTTAAACTTCCCCTTTCTGCATGTGGTTATCCTGATCTGGCTCTGGGCCTGCACACTTTCTTGTGAGTAAAATGTAGAGGGGTTGTGTTTAAAATGTGTTTAAAGTAATTTAGCAAAATATCAAAATGATTCCCCTTGTCACTCTGGAAGCAATCAAAACTGGGTGATCTTAAGCTACCAAATGATATTTGCATTAGCCTGGAAAGGCAAAAGTTTGATTGCTGGGATAGCTTGTTCCATAGAATGCAGATTGGCCATGCCTGTGTCCTTTGTTCATATGGTGGGTTTGCTGCAGCCTCTGCTGAAACCAGCTAACTCAAGAACAGGTAGAATGTTTTGCAAAACAGTTCCCTTTGGTTTTGATAGACGTAACGTGAATATTTTAAAAAAGGCGGTGGGAAGAGCAAAAAGAAGCCCTGACAGTTAGCATAATAAAATACTTATCTCTTTCATGGTCTCTCTTGACAGGTAATAACATGTATTATAGTTGGAATGCCATTGAACTTTAAGTGCCTTTTGCTTTTATTTAGTGATCTGTTTATTTTTGTAGATGTGGAAAATATTTTGCAGTAAAATTTAAACTAATCTTATGATTACTTTATTATGGCCACATTATTGCCTCCATTAAAGCAATTGTCTAGGGGGATAGGCAGTGAATGAACTCATAGGGCTTCTTTAGATTAAGGGGAAATCGTGTTGCCTTACCGGGGCTTTACTTCCTGCTTCTCTTGTGCAATGGTAATGTGCTGCATTACATGGACAGAGAGAGGTAACCAAGTGGTCTATAATCGAAAACCTCCCTTCCACTCTGTGCTCATGACCTTGAATGGGACAGGGTCCTCTAGTGGGTGCGTTGTAGTGCAACTTTGGCTGTACATAGTAGGGAAATCCCATGATATTTCAGAAGAATTTATATCCAGGTGGTTTTTTTTTTAAGAATGGAATAATCAGGGGAAGGCATGGGAGATGTGCAGGAGGTTGATGACATCATCAAAAGGACCCGCAAACTTCTGTGAGTGGCCAGTCACGAGCGTGCCTTATCTCACTTGTGTGAAGAGGGACCACACAAGCTAGTTCCACCCCTTGCCATTGCTGAGTACTTCTGCCATGCCCCCTCGATGAATGTCCATTTGCTGTTCATTAGAATAAGTTTGGATACATGTGAGGAGGAACCCTGACCCCCTCCCTCAACCAGTTGTATCTCTTGTTATTGCTTTTGTCACTCTGTTCCCATTCAATCGCTTATGTCCCCAAATATTTCTTTGTTTCTATCCACAGAAAATCTTAGATTGCGGCATCTTGTGGGCAATGATTCAGACAGCGATGATGAGTCTCAGGGCCCAAAAGGTAAGAATAGTCACCAAATGTGACACTCCCTACAAGATGTTGTACTGATGTGTAAGCAGAAAGGAGAAATCATTCATATGTTCATTAGGAAATGGTTAGCAAAAGAATAGACTGCTTTTTGATTAAGTATTTCTTGATGCTTCATAAGAAATTATTAAAAACAAAGTAGTTTAATTTTTTTGTTTTTACCTCTAGTTTTTTTTAAAAAAAAGTGGGGCTGGATATGTGTTTTAAAGCACTGAAAGTGTTTTACATACATTGACCCTGTTCAGGCGCCTCGCTAAGCCACAGTGGTTAAACATTTTGAGCTAAACATGATGGCTTAGCGTGTCGTTTGAACTATTCCTAACCATGGTGCCTGTATATTCACAGTTTAAACACACTCACTAACCATTTGCTACAAAAGGGTTAGCAGCCTAACCATGGTTTAGTGTGTTGTCTGAACAGGCCCATTATCCTTTTGGAATCCTTAAGACAACCTGTAAGGTAGGTCAATATTATTATCCCCTTATTGCAGGTGGGAGCTGAGATGGGGTGTGAATTGCCTGAGCATCCTTCGGAAGCTACCTAGGACTGTAAATGCTCCAGCCTCAAAGCTCTCTTTAGGCTTTGGAGAAAATAGTGTTGTTTAACAGTGCCATCTACAGTTGGTAGACAGTATGAAGTCTTTGTATTGGCCTAGACTAGTGCGAATACCAGGAGCCTGGCCTTCAACCTTAGCTTAGTCACCTGAGCAGTATTTTCTGCTTGCTATGATAAAACCCAGCCCCAACTCAGTATTCAACTCGAGCTGCCTATGTTCCCAGCAATGCCCAAATGCAGAAAAGGTGGAAGCAGGCCTATGCGAACCCATAAAGAAGGATTTTAGAAAGTAAAAAGCTTTTGGCCTCCTCCTTTGTGCTGATTGGAGAATGGGAATTTTGGCCTTTTGTTATCTGGGCAAAGGGCCAGGGAGGGTTTTGTATTTTCCCTTGGGAATTATTGATACGTGGCTAGGCTGCATGTAAAGTGTGCAGGCCACCCATTTCTATAAAAAACATTCATTCTTTATAAATGCAAATCAACATGACCTCACCTCATAGGTTGCCTATCCAGAGAATTCTCTTTTGCTCTCACAGAATAAGGAACATAGAAATAAGGAAATTAGAGGATATTTTTTGTCAGTCTACTGGTCTTTGAAATAGTAGAAGTCACTTTGTGAATGGCGTGTTCTTTTTCAGGCATTGGCGTTCTGGCATCATGTTGATCAGACAAATCTGAGTTATTTATATAGCCTGAAGTAAGAGTTCTCTTTACAGGAGGTCTCACTCTTTTACAAAACTTGAGTGCCCAGTCCACAAATAATCAAAGCATGTTGTGTCTTCTAGGCCTTCACAGGCACACTATAATTCCAATTTGCCCACCATCCCACCAGCAACTCGTACACCAGAGGCTGAAGCGCCATTCAGTATATTTGTGTGGAATGGAATCATAGAATAGTAGAGTTGGAAGGGCCCTGTAAGGCCATCAAGTCCAATGCAGAAATCTGCCTTAAAGCATACATGACAGATGGTTGTCCAGCTGCATCTTGAATGCCTCTAATGTGGTAGAGCCCACGACCTCCCTAGGTAATTGGTTCTGTTATTGTACTGCTCTAACAGTCAGGAATCTGGTTTCCTGTAACTTAAGCCCACCATTACGTGTCCTGCACTCTGGGAAGATCAAGAAGAGATCCTGGCCCTCTTCTGTGTGACAACATCTCAAGTACTTTAAGGGTGTTATCATGTCTCCCCTCAGTCTTCTCTTCTCCAGGCTAAACATGCCCAGTTCTTTCATTCTCTCCTCAGATATTGCCTAAGTCTAAAGGTGTTATTTCCATGACAGTGGTGGTCTCATTAAACCATTAATTCAAGAGGAGTTATTTTTGGTATGTTCTATTATGCGCTCATGCCCTCTCTGCTCTTTTTCTGTGTACAGGCTCAGAAAACCCTAATGCTGAAAAAGAACATGAACAGAGCAGCCAGGAAAGCTGGGTCCAGCGTATGTTTATGGCTCTGGTAGGCGACAGCGCCCTTTTCACCACCCGGGAAGGGCGTGCAGGCAAAGTACACAATTTCATGCTGGGCTTGAATCTCAACACGTGCTATCCGCTTTCCCCCCTGGCTGGCCTCATGACTCAAGAATCAGTGGACGAAGATGAATTGGATACAGCTGTGGCTGGTCAGTTCATACATTCTTCATTCTCCCCTTCTCATGAGATGTGACTTGCAAATGTGGCCAAGTCCTATGCCTGGTTGTGGCCAAGTCCTATGTGGCCAAGTCCTATGCCTGGTTGTCCCAAAGGCCCACTTTCAATGAGACTTTCTTCCAAATATGTCTCAGCCATAATTTTACTAGATTGGGTTCATATCTCAGAAAGAAACACTTTCCAAGAGTCTAAAGCAGGGTGGGGAACCTGTGCCCCCAAATGGTGTTGGACTCCCAACTCCCATCAGCCCCAGCCAGAATGGCCAATGTTCAGGGGTGATGGGTATTGGCATCCAACAACATCTGGAGAGAAAGCGGTCTAGGGATATGATTGAGTGGAAGGGATCCTGGGTTCACATCCCAGACAAGCCCGTGCAACCGGAACAAGAGTGCTATACCTTTCTATCAACAGATATTAGGCATGATAGTTCAAGGGAACTTCCATATACAGAGGCAGTAAATCTTTGACTAAGAGACAGTAGGGGACAAACAACAGGAGGCTGCCACCACTTTCATGACCTGCTTTTGAACTTCCCGGATGCATCCAGCTAGATACTGTTGCAAACAGAATCTATGGCTGGCTTTGCAAAGTCTCTCCATCACAACAATTATCCTGTCTTTTGAAAGCCATTAGGTAAGATGGAACTGCTTGTCATCATAGAATTGTAAATTGTATGGAAGTGTTTAAAAAGCTCAAATAACACCGGAACGTCCCCCAAAGCATTTGTTAATACAAATGCCTCTTTTTAAGTGGCTGTCTCATCATTGCCATCTGTCCTCTCCTAAATATTTTTAACTACTTATAGATGTTTATAGCTACCTACTCCTAATATTTACAGATAGTATAAAAGTGGACATCTACCATACTAGCATTCTCAAAATGGTAGGAAAAATATATTGGGTTGGCAGCTTTAGGTTTTAAGTTATGGGAATGTCCATTCCCATAATGGGACATTCTTCTCCTCACCTCTCCACTGCAGCCCTCGTACCGTCCCCATTTTTTCTTTAAAAGGTCCCCCAAAATCAGGAGTGGATTTTAAGAGTGGGTGGGTGGTGGAATTGGGTGGGAAATCACCCTCCTCGCCATTCCACTGACAAAAGCTCTTCTATTGGCGGGTGGGTTTTTATTTATAAACAGCTGTTTATAGCTACACATCATGTTCTATAAAAAGAATGTGTACTTTCAGCGGCTCATTGATAGTCCCTTGCTGGTCCATTTGCACACTCCCAGATCTTCCTTCTCTTCTTGTTTGCTTTTTGTTTGTTTTATCTTCATATTTAGACCCAGAGCTCACTTTCAGTGACATCAGTTTGCCTGTCTCTTTCCTAAGACTGGTTCACACATGCATGTACACCTCTTGATGTCCACAGTAACAAGCAGTGACTTACAGGTGTGCACAGACCACGACAGCTCTAGCACCACAGATAGAACTTCCAGATCACTTCATCCATAATACTTTTTAATGGAGTCAATTCACACATCCAGCTTTTACCTAGTGATGAATTGTCAAGTGAAGGGAATGAAATGATGCACATGCATGCTTCAGGTGACAATAAGTGCTACACAAGCGCTGTCTGTGGAATTAGATCTGTAGCTGGTGGTTCTAAACTGTCAGTCATTTCTTGATGTTGCCGTTATCAAATGATGTTGGGCATGCATGCATAATGCTGTGTTTCACAGCAAGGTTATAAAGCTGACTGATGAAAATATGCTCTTCCCCCATTTCATAACCTGTTCCCATTGCAAAGTACTTCACTGTAACCCCTAGCATTTGTCCCCTTGCAGGAGAAAGGTCCCCAAAACATTTATTTCTTTATCAGTGGAACTCCAGCTACTGAAAATAATCAAGGCCTGGAATGCAGCTGATTCTGGGCTAAATTCTGCACTTGAAATTCATCTTCCTTCTTTAGTCTGTGTTTAGCACTTGATGCCACCTGAGCTAACAGCAACCCTACGGCTTTAACGTGAACCCATTTAATTTTTGACATAAGTTCGTAAGACCACCGGGATCAGACCAAGAGTCCATCTAGCCCAGCATCCTGTTTCCAGCAGTGGCCAATCAGATGCAACCAGGAAGCCCACAAGCACAGCTTGAAGGCAAGCCCTGCTTGAAGTCTGCTGCTGCTGTTACTCCCCTGTAGACAGTATTTAGTGGCCATTGATAGACTTATAAGTAGTATCTATGAATTTGTCTAACCCTCTTTTAAAGCTGTCTGATCTGGTGGCCATCACCACATCTTATATCAGTGAATTCCAGGCATAGTGTGAAGACGTATTCACTGATTGAAATTCATGATTCCAAACAGTCATAATTTTTTATAAGCCTCTCACATATTCCTCTTTACTCATTTTTTGCTGTACTAAAACCCCCAGATCCTTTAGCCTTTTCTCTTAGAGGAGTTGCTCCAGCCCTTCTGTCCTTATGGTAACATTTTCAGCTCTATGATGTCCTTTTTATCGATTGTGCTACAATTGGGGTGGCCATGTGCCCTCCTTTACAGAGGACAAATCTCTTTTTGAAAGTCTGGAAGAGAGGACCATCCCTGGACTGCTGGTCTGGTTCTAGTTTAAAGATAGTCTTAAGAACCGTGGCCTATTTGCACCAGCCCAGCAAACTGAACAGACAGGCACACAGATCACTCGGTCACAGTGTTCTACACTATGGTGAGAGGTACTGTAATTAATTTAAATAATTATTTCTAAATTTGCATCTCTACATATAAATTAGCATATGCAAATCTTATGCAAATCACATCTTTTGTTCTCTTTTTTGGCCATACATGCCCTCTTTTTTGACAGTACAGTAAGTGGCCAGCTTTTGCGACAATACCTTTATAAAGTATTCCAAATACAGATTTATGTGAAGGAACAACAGCAAATGCCAGTTTATTTTTTCTTTGTATTTATTTTAACTTTTTATATTTATTTATAATTATGTTTTTAAACTTTCACAATTTTTTTTTCAACCCCTGCCCTTCCTCAATGCCACAGAGTTAAATCTCTTTTTCTAATGCCCTATCATGGAATTTGCCCTTTTTGCAGGTGCCGTATGTTGGGTCACCTTTTTCGTTGAGCTATCCACCATGACCACAAGTTTCCTAGCCTCATCAATTAGGCTTCCCTTCCCTTTTCTTTCGTTCATTCGTGCATCACTTTACAGTTACTTTGTTTTGACCCCAGTGTTGTAAAATTAAAGATGGGCCAAAATTGTCCTGCCAGTTTCATAATTCCATTCACAGACGTATTGCCTGTTTTTGGGGAGGGCAGGAGGCAGCTTTTGGGAGTGGGCATGGAACTCTCAACTAGTGGCTACCATTTTTATTTCCCATTTAATGACGCTTCAGTATACACTTCTCTAACCCCGAAATGTGAAAGAGGGGATGAAGTTTTGCCCCACCAATTTGTCCATACATTTTTTTTAAAGAACTTTCAGCTCAGCCTTTCTTTAAGCAGAATAGTTGGTACTAAGGTCTTAGCTAGACCTAAGGTTTATCCTGGGATCGTCCCGGAGTCGTCCCTGCCTGCTCCCGGGATATCCTGTGTGTCATTTACATGAACAGGGATGACCCCGGGACGATCCTGGGATAAACCTTAGTTCTAGCTAAGGCCTGTATTTCCTGTTTCCCCCCTGGCCTAAAGCTCACATCATCCCTAGCCAGCATAGCCAGTGGTGATGGATGATGGGAATTGTAGGCCAAAACATCTGGAAGGGCACAGATTGCCTACCATGACTTAAAGACATGCTTGAGGAGAAAGCAACCCATGAATATTGGAGAAAAAAATCCCTCTTAGTCTTGGCTTCTTTATTTCAGTATCCTTGGAAGGAAAGTAAAGAATGTTTTTGGCAAATGCCTTGTACACATTTAATCTCTGTGTTGTGACAATAAGCATCTGGAAGAAAGAAAGAAAAAGACCATGTTGGAATTATAGCCAAATGTCTGAACTTAATTGTCAAATTCATAATTACAAAACAGAACACAGATTTGTATTTCTCCATAGATTCTATATTTTTCCTTTAGAATGTCCCAGTGTTGTGCATGGTCTAATAAAAGCTTCCTCTCCTCCCACCGAAATGCCCCCTTTTACCCCTCTCTGAGCAAAATGATTGTCTCCCATATTATTGTACTGGCAACTCAGGAGACAATCTTTTTGCTGGACGAAATTCTGCAGACATTTCTTTCTACCTCCCAGAAGAAGACCTGAAAATAAAGAACAGGCTGAATTGCACTGGGCTTCTTGCCAATACATCTATTTTGCATCCTGAGGATGTGTTTCTTTCCTTTGTGACCTGTTTTGGATGCTTAACTCCTTCTGGTTCCTTGGTGTTACATGTAAACGAACCCATAGGAACTACATAGGGCTCATCATGACCAATACACAGAATTCCTTACAATATTTGGTTAATGTTAAACAGTACCTTACATGCATTTTCCATTAACTAAACTGGATTTTCAAGTTTCTTTAGTATTTAATATTGATAAATGAGACATCTTTTTGAAAATGCTTATTATACGGAACACCTCTCCAGGCATGAACCTACCCATACACTATGTTCAACATCTAAGGTCCTTCTCTGGGTGTCTACTCCGAGGGAAGCTCGGAGGACAGCAACAAGAGAGAGGGCCTTCGTGGTGGTAACCCCCCCAATTACAGAATGATCTCCCTGACGAGGCCCACCTGGCACCAACATTGTTATCTTTTCAGTGCCAGGTCAAGACTTTTCTCTTCTCCCAGGCATTTAACAGCATGCGTTGAGTTTTTAATCGACCCCAGATCTATCTTTAGGACTGACTGAGAGCTCAAAGTTGTTTTTAAATGGATGTTGTCTTTGTATGCTGTCTGTTTTTATGTTTTCATGTTTTTTATACTTTTTATGTCAATTTTTAATGTTTACTGTTTTAATCTTTTGTAAACTGCCCAGAGAGCTTCGGCTATGGGGCGGTATAGAAATGTAATAAATAATAGTAATGATTAACAAGTGGATCATTTGTCTCAATGTTACTAGATCCTGATGAGTTTGAAAGGATATATGAGCCTTTGGACGTACAGAGCAAAAAGATTCATGTTGTGGATAGCGGACTTACTTTTAATCTGCCATATCCACTTATCTTAAGACCACAACGAGGGGTTGACCTTATAATCTCATTTGATTTTTCTGCACGTCCTAGTGATTCCAGTCCTCCTTTTAAGGTGAGTAATCCAGGCCAGTGTAATTCATGGACCTGAATTCTATAGACGTGAATAATTTCAGTTTTTAAAATATCTCTAATGCTTCCAGCAGCTCCCTAACTAAACAAAATGTGCCGTGTGAATTTTTTAAAAATGTATCTCACCTACAAAAAACAGCCCTTGGCAGGTTTGCTTATATTCCTGTATCTGCCCTATAGGGAAATGTTGTGATTTATACATTAAACTTTATTCCCGCCTTGTTACTCTGCTCTTGCAAGAGAAAGGACTCTTGCTGTCTGTTATGGTTTGCCTGTATTTTTAGTGCTCTTTTAAAGTGGTGCGAAGGAATTATAATGAAAATAAAATATGAGCCCAGTGCAAACGTGATACTCCTGATTTCCTACTTATGGTTAGGAGATTAGGAAACCTCCTTTCCCTCCTTCCTTTTCTTCCACTTTCATATTTATTTGGTGGAGCATTGTTTACGCATTTTTATTGCTGTAAACCGCCTTTTGGGTTGGCTTCTGCCCTGAAAGGCAGCCAAGAAATCTTTTAAATAAATAAACAAAAGAACGTTATGCCCACACCAGTTGTCATGCCAACTGTGGTTAGCTCAAACCTGACTTTGCAGCTGTGATTAGAAAGGAGGTTGTGAACTGTTTTGAGCTGCCCATGGTTCGTGTGAGTGTAGACAGAATCCTGTATCATGGTTATCTCTGAAAATGGAAGGGAAGGAGGAATTTGAGTGTGATAGAGGAAAGTGTGGATGATATCTGCAAACCCATGTGCTGCTCCCAATGTCCAAATCATTATTTGTAAGTTGGGAACATCCCAATTTGTAAGTTGGGAACACACGGATTATTACTGCATGCTTTGTTTCTTCTTCCCCCATATTGCTGGACTCTTGTCAAGTCATTCATCATAGGATGTTTTCTTGCACTCCATACATATCTGATTTTGTGCAGAAGGGACAGAGGCAGAAAGAAAAGTGGGGGTGTATTGCTTACACAGTTAGGTTATTTGTGGCAATGGAGATGTGACTACTCACTGAATTTACCGTGCAGTAGTCTAGCTTCCTAACGCCACCAGAAACAGCACCAGGAAGGCACAACTTTATATGATGATGTTAGTGCTTGACGCAGAGATGACACAGCAGCCTCTTAAGACTAATGCCATGGCTCTTGGTGAACATGGAAAGAATGTAAATAGCTGGGAAGCAAGCCATAAGTGCCTACGTAATTTGCGGCACTACAGAGCAACTACTTCCATGATGCAGGGAGTTTCTCTACTTCCATGATGCTGGGGAATTGTTGTGTAAAAAGCCAGCCTTTTTCAGTCACTGAACCTCAGTTGCTTTTGAGAACTTCAACAGCTGCAGCTAAGCCAAGCTCTGTGATGGTTTTTCAAAAGAGCTACTAATGGGCTAATATTAAAGAGCTAGCATTGTGGAATTCCACAATGTAAAATATCAAGTCCTAAAAACGTGCATTCTGTGATGATAAAACAAATCATATTTCTAACAGTATCTATTCAAGTGTGCAAGACGGGGGAAAATCAAAGTGTTCTACTAAAGGGGATGTGGGAGGAGGCCACTTGAAATGAGGCTGCTATGTTCAGTGGTAGCTCTATCTTTATTGTAACATATAGTTCTACTTCCGTTCTACATATCAAAAGCCTTGAATATTATATGTGTTCCTATTGATTAAACATCATGACATTGGCATGACAGCATTCCTGCTCCACATCTTTGAGTGTTGTTGATAGGAACAGGGAAACACACAATATATGTTTCCTTACATTCTATGGAGGGGAAGACAACACAAAACTGCTATTTTCGGTGGCATTGGCATGTTCATCATGAATGCTTAGTTATGCCCCAAGAAGAAGATTACTGTGACACACAGCCTTAGCATTGGTGGCGAATTGAAAAGCTGCATTTGGGTGACACGATTGTGAAGAATATATGCCCATATATAAGCCCATATGTTTATGTGCAAGCCTTCAATGCCTGCTGGGATTGGTTACCACCTGAATGACTGTGTTCAATTTGAGTGTCACTCAAACTGCATTAAGACAGGGACCCCTTGCTTACATATTGATTATGAGCCATACTTTGTCACAGAACACACACACACACACACACACAGAGCACACATACTTCCCTAGGATTGTCTTCAGTTTGAATTGACAAAAACAGCTTTTTCCAGAGGCACCAAAAATGTTCAGGCGAAGATAATAGCTCTATTCATTCATCATTATCTCTAATCTTTGTCTTTTGATGTTGTACACATCAGACTAGCAAAGCTTCTGTTGTAACAATTTTATTTAGATAATTTCCTCTTAATGATAGCCTTACCTTCTCGTGTGACATGCTATTGGGTAAGCACTTTTAAATTATTTTGTTTACTAGGCTTCAATTATTTTGCTTTCTAGTCCAGCTTTTCTATAGCAAGAAATTACTACCGATGTGTATTGTTTGGAGTTAGCATCTACTATAACTCTTCTCATGTCCACAGCCCAGGTCTGCCTCTAAAAAGTCAAAATAGATTTACTGACGTCCCAAGAAAATATGCTTACATTCAAGGAGTTGGAAGTGGTGAAGTTTCCTTCCACTGTGAGAAAAGGCCTGCAGACAGCATACATTGGGGGACAAAATAATTGTGATATACCGTATTTCTTCGATTCTAAGACACACTTTTTTCCTCATATAAACGTCTCTAAACCCGGGGTGCGTCTTAGAATCGCGAGTGCGTTTATTATTTCTTCGAATCAAAGCTTTTTTTCCTGTTGGTGGTACTGAAATTAGTGTGCGACTTACAATTGATGGCGTCTTAGAATCGAAGAAATACGGTAGGAGATTTGTGAATATGATCCCCCATGGTTGCTTAACGTGTCAATAGCAGCTGCAAGTTGGCTCTGATTTGGCTTGGGATTGTGGCAGGCCCCATGCCATTTTTCCAATTAAATCCATCCCTAGTGGCTGTTGGCCGCAACGAGGCAAAGCATACAAGTAACATGAATGTTTTGGGCAATAGGGCAGGTTACAACTTTGGGGGAGGGGGTATTTTAATTGGGCAAACTATGGAGTGGAAAGGGTTAATTAGGGTGACCATATGAAAAGGAGGACAGGGCTCCTGTATCTTTAACAGTTGCATAGAAAAGGGAATTTCAGGAGGTGTCATTTGTATATATGGAGAACCTGGTGAAATTCTGTCTTCATCACAACAGTTAAAGCTGCAGGAGCTATAATATAGTGATAATATAATATAGCAGGGCTCCTTCAGCTTTAACTGTTGTGATGAAGAAGGAATTTCACCAGGTGCTGCATGCCTACAAATGACACCTGCTGAAATTTTCTTTTCTATGCAACTGTTAAAGATACAGGAGCCCAGTCCTCCTTTTCATATGGTCACCCTAGGTTAATCCTTCTCCCTTGCTGCTATGGTCCTGCTCTATATCACCCCTCCAGAGCTGCTATTAACACATTAAAACATGTAGGAAATCCCCAGATCTCCTGTGCCACTTCTAGTTAATGTTAAGTATGTTATGAACAGGTTGTGATGGCTTGTTATCCTGGGCCAGGCTGTCCATACTGGACGAGAGTCGAGCATTCCCTTGGCAATGTTATTATGTCATGTCATCTTGCATTGGGAAATTTGTTCTTAGTTGGCATATTGGATGTCCTGTTGTTGCTTCCTCACTCCACTTAGTGCTAAACCACACCTCTCCCTCTCCCAGGTTTGATTTTAGCCTCATAAGTAATTATTTTTGGGCCCTTCATCCTACCTTTCATGGCCCACTGTTTCTCTTTAATTCCACCTTGAGTAATCCCAGGCAATCTTTAAGTATGGCGAAGCCATCACATTTAATATAATGGGGTCACATATTAATGTGATGGCTTAAAGGGCCTTCACGTCAAAATGATGGGGGAAAACACTACCTGAAACCAAAAAAAGGAAGAGATAGTTGTGGCGTTACACCCCACAAGTCAGTTCCCAAATGTATGTCTGGAGTTCCCAAATGTAAGTCTGTGGTTTTTAGAATGTTGGCCTGAGTGGTCGGAGTTAGAATGTCTGGGCAGGGGGAGGAGTGATATATAAGGGAAGGACGGAGGGGATTGTTTGAGACTTTTGGGTACTCTTAGAGCTCTCTGTGTGTTAGCTCTTGGGGTTTAGAGTGCTTGGGTCTGGAGAATTTGAGGTTCAGAGTAGAGAGTGGTGTCTTTGGAGTGTGGTGTGCAGATAGTTGATGTATATTAAACAATACTGACAATAAAGAAAGCTCAAGAGTGATTGTGTGAGAGAAAGGAAAGCGTGTATGTGAATGGGTGGAAGGATTGGATGAAAGGCTTCAAAAAGTTTTTTAAAAGTTTTATTTTGAAACAAAGCTTGTGAACTTTTAAAAATAAATTTCAATTATTTTGTTTTAACTACCACAAAAATCACACATGTCTGTTTGGCATTTAACATCTGAAGTTTATTCATTTAACACCCACTCTGTCAATAATTCTCCTCAGCACATATAATTCACAGCACATTATTTTAGTATTGAAATTCTTCTCCATTTAAACCCCTTTCTCCACATAGTTTGGAGGAAGGTGGTTTTTATCCCTTGCCTCAGGCGTATCAAGTGGTGGTGCTTGGCTTGATCAGGGAGTAGCCACAGCCAGGCCTGGTGTTCAGAGCCTGTGTCATGGCAATAGTCTCTAGTGTTAAAAAGGATCAAAGTTTTAATCTCTTTGTACAGATGTCTCAAATGTTTAAAAATGTATTGTTGCCACAAGACTTTTTGAATAAAAGCTCGACGTTTTGGATCTGCTGATCCTTCTTCAGTAGCTGATATAACAGAATAACATGAACTACCAAAAAGTCCAAAGGAAACAGTCAAAAGACTTCCTTGCGTTCTTTTTGCCTGTTGTATCTGCAGCAAACGTTTCTCTGTTTGTTGATTATGTCATTAAAGGAAAACTGACGGCCCATTAGAGTGAAAGCAATGCTTTGTGTACTTGACACATGGGTGATCTTAGCTAATGGGGGCTCACTCTCAGAATGTAACCATTTTAAATCCTTTTTATAATAATCATCCCACCCCCTTAAATCACAAAAACAGAGGAGGGGGATCTCTGTTAGATTCTGAAAAGCCTTTTGCTCCTCTGTGCCTTTTCTAGGTACCCTGGATCTTCATGAGCTATTTGTCACTGGCTGTTCCTTCTTCAGCACTATGGGCTGGTTCACATGCTTACCCAAGAAGCCTCTTTCCTGGTGGACAAACGGGGATGGTGTATTCCCCCCCCCCTCCACCAAGGACATAATACAAACTGTGATGCAGGCACTTCACACAGAGGCCCCATGCACATGGATGTTTACGTGTGATCTTGCCAGGTAAGCGTGTGAACTGGGCCCATTATCTTGCAACAAGCATATTTACAGATTATTGCCACCTGTTTTTGTCTCCCATATGCGTAACCAAGATACTTATTTCTAATGTAATTTCTGTTTCTTTGTCCTGAACTTCCCTTTTCGTAATGTCAGATTATTGGAAAAATAGAAAACATTGTGTGTGTTTTCCTCCTAGGAAATTTTACTTGCAGAAAAATGGGCCAAAATGAACAAACTTCCTTTCCCTAAAATAGACCCAAACGTGTTTGATCGTGAGGGCTTAAAGGAGTGTTACATCTTCAAACCCAAGAATCCTGCTTCTGACATTGATTGTCCAACAATTATCCACTTTGTTTTAGCCAATATCAACTTCAGAGACTACAAAGCACCAGGTCAGTAATGATAAAAATCACAAGAGGGGAAAAAAATACAACCCTGTGTTGTCTAAAGACCAATTACTTATAACACAGCCAAACTGTTTTGCATGTGTTTTCTCTTAACTGCATGCGTGGTTTTTGTTCACTGCTCTATACCAGTGCAAGTTCTTTTGTCCTACTGGACATATGTCTTCCTTCGCATGGGAGCAGGGAAATGGGGCAGCTCTTTTCTAGCTGCTGCTTTATTTGAAAGTAATTGAACAGAAATGCCTCTTTAATGAACATTGAATTTCAAATAAAGATTTACTAATTTACTACTACGGAGTGGACATTAAACCGTTAGTACTTTGTGTCCATCTACTGAACAGTTTGCTCTTTAAAAACCCCACCTCTTTGTGGTCTCCTCCTAGGCATTCCAAGGGAAACTCAGGAAGAGAAAGATTTTGCTGACTTTGATATTTTCGATGATCCCGACACACCATTCTCCACCTTCAACTTCCAGTATTCAAATGATGCTTTCAAGAGACTGCATGATCTGACGGAGTTTAATACCCTGAACAACTTAGATGTATGTATTCAATGTACCACTTGCTTTGATTCAAAAGGGGCTTTAGATGCTTTGTGTTGTTAGAGAGTGGCAGAAAAGAAAATGTCCAGCTTTGTTTGTGAAGACTAAGGATCATTTCCAGTATGGCAGCAAAATTGGGCCACCTTGAAAAGCAGAGATGATTTCTGCATTGAAGTACGACGTCCTCGATATAAATGAAAAATATTGCTGTTTTCAAAAAGAAAGAGGATCAAAATTAGGAATGTGAGGAAGGTGCATGCATTTTGTTTTGATGCTGCTGTGGAGTTTTGGCAGCTGGAGAATAGGGTGCAGACACAACAAGCCCTCTGTGTTGGGTGGCCTGTTCAGCAGAAGGGAAATGAACTTGCTCTAATTCTAATTAATCCTGTATAGTAATTGTGCTATACCGCAGAGGTGAGGGTTGGAAGCAGGAAGGAAAAAAGTTTCTCTCTGAGAGTGGAGTGAATATTAAAAAAAACCAAAAACAACTACACATGTTGTTACAGGTCCCCATTTATATATTGTTCTAGATGCTTCTCTTGGCACTGGCTTATATACTTTTCTCAAACAAACAAACAGAACTGATTTGGGAGTTTTTCTCCACAGGAGAACAAATTGAGACAGAACTCTGAAAGTACAATGCCCTGAATGGAAACAGGTCCTGCTGGCTTTAATTGAAAGTGAAAGCTAGCTACATGCAAAGCAATATGACACTTGGAAAGTGTGGATGAAGTATAGCACACATGGAGAGGCAAACTATAGCCTGGTTATTTCTTTACCTGGTTGGGACGGTCAAGGAGAGGTCATTTCTGTTCTTAAATAAGTGGGAGTTCCTTTCAGATGCTGCCAAAAAGAATAAAATCCAATATAAGTCCAACTTAGAGTAGACCTATTGACATGAATGAGACTTAAGTTAGTTATTTTAATGGGTCCACTCTAGGTAGGATTTATGTTGGATTCTACCCAATGAGTTCTGTATTGGTTGATTCTTAATTCTTTTACACTGCTTCCACCATCCAAGATGTGAATGCCTCCCATTTAACAGAATGAGGGAACAGAAACAATAGGAAGGACATTGCGCTACGATTCACGTACACAGGGCATGATCTATCTACACATGAACACAGTACACTCAGTAGCAGGGCTCAGGTTTATCATCATCATCATCATCATCATCATCATCATCATCATCATCATCCATTAATACTTGGGATGCATCTCTTGTTATTTTGTTCTATTGGTTTTTGTCCCCTACTTCCAGCCTCTTGCAGAACAGCTCCCCAAATAAATACTGGATCAGGGGAGAGGCAAACCAAACTCAGTAGCTGGACCTCAGGTGCTGGCATGTTTGTGTTAGTTATAACCTTCCTGTTCTACAGGCTGTATGTTGAACATGCTTAGAGAGTTATTTTCATTTTGTATTTGGGTGTGTTGTACTTTTTTAGTCTGATAAGATCCTTTTAAATAGACTTAGATTTTCATCCTCTCCTTCCTTTCACCCGGTCCCTTGCTCTCTCCTCCTACTGCCGCCTCATTACTTCACCATGATTGTTCTATAATTGCATTTCCATCCCAGGAAGCTAATACGTTGAGCCTAGGAGATGAGATAGAAACATATTGCGAAAGCTTAGGCTTATGACAGAACTTTCAGAAATTCAAGTCAGGCTGACCTCAAGTGCTTCACTTTATACTTTGCTTTACTGATGTTGTTAGGGAAGAAAGGGGCGGGGGGGGGGGGGAGATGGTGGGTTACCTCTCTTGAATAGAGGAATTAGTTTGTTGAGGAGAAAAAGGAGTAAGTATGGATGTCTTTCAGTTAAGAGAAGAACGAAAAGCTATTTATCACCGATATAGTATCGCCCTGCAGGTGTTCAGCCTGCTCACAGAAGCATTAAGGTGATGAGGGGATGTGAGCACACACACAAGCCCTGCCCCAATGTCCTTGACCTTTTTGTGTTGGGCAAGGAGGCCTGAAGCAGAGTTCCACTCATGTTCACTTGAATATGAGTCGAAGTCTCCATGAAATTGGGAGCCCTGATAAAGCAGGGTTCTTGATCACATGGAGGCTTCTACCCACATTCAAACAAATGCGAGTGGGATCCCCCTTCAGACCTTCCCCAACCCACAAAGGTCTGGGACTGAGCAGGTGGGGTTGGGAACATTGGAGTCAAGGCTTGTGTGCTCATACTCCTATCATGTTGCCACATTTAGCTCTCATGTGACCATGCTGAATGCTTGCATAGGGCATATTAACTTATAGTTGTAATATTACGTCAAAAGCACCAGACTCAGTGCATAAACATCTTGAGCAACACTACAGTTATGAACTTTAACGTGCAAAAGATTAAAGTTGGAACTCAGATGTTTGTTTTCGCTAGCAATTTCATTAAACAAAGTATTACCCACCCATTGACCCCAGCTGCCCTAATAGATGGAATGTGGTCAAAAGACGCCATCTACTGGCTAAATAAATAAATAAAGTTCATTCCCCACTTGGAATTAATTTCCGGTGCATACAAAGTTAAACAAAAACAAATAAGTAACAAATTATGTTGCACAAAAATAGCAAGGGATGCATCCCAAATATGAATGGATAATATTTTCATAAGAAATGTTAATATCCGGTGTCTATGCCACCGAGCGCACTTTACCATCATACACAATCACCATAATGCAGCTGGGTTCATCCTAGTTGATGGAGAATTCTAGCTCCATGAGCATGGCCTTTTTAAAGGAAACTTTTAGTTTGCCCAATGGAATTTCCCATATCCTTCCTTAAAAGAAAAATATCCAGTCCTCAAAAGGAATTCCTTGATAGAGCTCCTCCCCACCCACTTCTTCTGATAAAGTTTAGTTTCTTTTAGAAATTATACCATGCAATATATATATATATATATATATATATATATATATATATATATATTTAGAAGTTCTTAGCATCTGAGCAGACTGTAAACTTCTCATCTAACATCTCTTCAGTCTCATTAGCGCTTTGCTGTTCTGTTTGGACTACATCATACGAATTGGGCTACAGACATCTGTCCACTTACGTTGGGTGAAACCAGAGCCACCTGGGGAAAATGAAAACATGAACTCCAGGGAGACCAATCAGGATCTGTGCTCAGTGCTTTCCAGGAATTCATTTAGGGCAGCTGAGCACAGATCATTCATGTTGTCAGTTGACAGAAAGAGGGCGGGGTATACTCTTGTTTTACGAAAGGAAAGTTTCCCATTCATTTCCCCCTGTGGCCATCTGCCCCCCCCCCCCCAAATATCTCTAGAAGGTTGAGGTGGGATGGAGCTCCTGAACAATATGGAATGGGGTGCTGGGGGAGTGGAGGGGAAGTGACCTTTCTATGAACTGAAATTTAACTTATCTTAGGATCCAAACCTGATTTGGGCAATCCCCCTTCTCCAGCAGCCTGCCCCCCCAATCCCACCTTATTGGGTGGGTTGGTGGGGAGGCAACCCTCCATAGAAGCTTTTCAGGAGATAAATGTCTGCTGCGGATAGGAGGGGACAGGAATTATGCCTGCCATGAACTTCCTTATGTTAACTAACCTTAGGATCCAAGCCACTGTATCCTGGAAAGGGAATTGGGGTTAGGCAGATGTGCATTGTGGAGCTAGAAACCTCTCCTCCCTATAAATATGTAGGGAAATTTAGGAGGGAGGACAAGAAAAAGGATTCCCCCCTTTTCCCACTGTCTAGAATCTCCAATAATAAAGCAATAAAATGTGAAGGTTTGCAGCTGGCAGCCAGCCCAGAGCCTGAGCCCACATGTGCATTATAGCACAGTACTGGAATATTTCAGGAGGGTGAGAATGAAAGGAGGTGGGGGCCTTTCCCCCTCCTCCTTTCCTAAAACCTGCCCCCCCCTTACACACACTTATAAGGCCCTCTGCCCTTGGCTGGCTGGGGATACACTTCAACTTTTTATCTGTGGGTTTTTAAAAGTTTACTCCACTTTTCCTCAAATGTTCAGAGCAGCCAACAAATTGACTCATACAGCAGCAATAGAAATAACAAAAAAACCGAAAACCAGGAACAGCTGTATCTCTCTCTCTCTAATGCTATGCCTGCACACATCTGCTCCATAATGGGGAAGCACTTCTGCTAGATGATGTTAACTTTATTTCAGAGCCTTAATTGAGGGGTGGTCATCTAAATACACTTCTGACCTCCAGATCACTGTATTATTATTATTATTATTTATTTATATAGCACCATCAATATACATGGTGCTGTACAGCGTACTATACTGTAGAGGGCAGCTTCCCCCAACCTGGTGCCCTCCAGAGGTTTTGGAGTTCAATTCCCATCAGCTCCAGCCAGCATAGCCAATGGTCAGGAAAGCTGGAAATTATAGTCCAAAACATCTGGAGGGCACCATGTTGGGGACCAGGTTGGGGAAGGCAGGCCATCCCTGCCATAGAACTGGTTATTCGTATTTGGATAAGATGCCTTTACACAAATTACATTTACATTGTTTCTATGGGTATAATTGTATATGAAGTGTGATTATTCCAATGTCATTTCAAGAAAGGTTGACACTTCATGTTGTCTGCCTGATTTTCTTGGTGGTCTTGTGAAGAAAAATCGGGCAAAAATGTGGCAATGGATGGCATCTGCATCTGATGACCTTTGGTCAAAGTAGTTTTTTCTCTAATGTGTTTACAAACTTAGAAAAATGCTCTTCATAAACAACCACTTCACGTCCACTTAAAACGTGGTGCCTACAGGAAGTGAGAACAACTGTATTGAATTTGATGCTTTTTTGCTTCTGCTTTTGCAGATAATCAAGGAAGCCATAGCAGATAGTATTGAATACAGAAGACAGAATCCTTCACGTTGCTCTGTTTCCCTCAGCAGTGTTGAAGCAAGGAGATACTTCAATAAGCCTCAAAGCAATAACCATACGTAGGCACAACACATTGCATTGCAAGCCTCATTCCTCAGAACAGAGCATAAATGGATTGGTCAAAAGTCTTTATTCCAAGGGAATTGCTGTTTGGGAATGAAATATGACAAAACAAAAGAGGACAATTACATCAGTTATTCTCTCTCTCTCTCTCTCTCTCTCTCTCTCTCTCTCTCTCTCTCTCTCTTTTTTTTTTTTAAAAAAAAAGCTACATAACTATTCTCTGGTTAAAGCAATCCAAAAATACAATGTTTTCAAATCTCCATTTTTCATAAACAGTTTATTTCAACAGCCCCATCTTTCACACCATTTGTTTTGAACAATCCTCATCCACCTGTGTTATATATAATGTAAAGAATGTTGAATTGTCTGATGGTCATGATAAAACCATTACCAAACATCTGTCAAGGTAATTTATGTCGCTACACAAATGTACTGTTTCCAGTCAATGCTAAAATATATCAGTGCCATTGTCTGATGGTGGATTCATGTTGGAATGCTATAGCCAAACCCTTGATTCACTCTAATGTTACTAAGATTTGGAACATAACCAGCTTGTTTTTTAAAATGTTTATTTTTATCACTGAATTTTTATCTTACTGGACATATTGGGCTGATTCCAGACTACACCTATGAGCCTTCTGGGACAGGTGTGGGGAAGATCTCAGGATTTCCGGCTTCCGGGAACCTCCCCCAGCGTCCAAACACCAGTGTGATGTCCTGAAAGCCAAGAGGGACATTCTGGCATGGGTGGGGTTTTTTGGGGGGAAGGGGCTTGGAAGAAGGAGCCACTCGTGCAATTGCATGGCCCCAATCCTCCCAAAAAGTAAGTAAAAGTAAGTAAAAAAACACAACAACCTTAAAACTGTGTCGAAAAGCGCTGGCAGCCATCCTGGAGATGGCGAAATTGTTTTCCCCACCACCGATGGCCATGGAGTCATTCTGTGCAACTCAGTGCCCATTTAATGAGCCCTGCTACTCGCAGGGAGGAGGGGGGACCTGGGAGCCCACGCCGCACTGCCCGCAGTCCTCGGGGTTGTTCCAGGACTATGGGAAAAACCGGGATAAAAGTAGTCCATTTTATCCTGGGGAAAGTAGGTGGTTATCACCGGTTTACTCCAGGGCCCCCTGTGCGTCATTTGGACAGCTGTTGCCTGGATTGTTCTAAAGCAGATTGTTGATTTTTATGCCACTACTGAATTCAGTTGTGCAGTGGCAGCAGGAGTGCAACCCACAGGGGAGTCCGGGGTATGTATGAAAATGCCCCCCCCTTTCTCCGAAGTTGCCCACCCCTGTTGTAAAGAGACGTGATGCCAGTATTGGGAAGGAGCAATGTAATTTGCATTCTGGCAGCAACATGGAGCCCTTTACCTTGCCGAAGCAGTTTTCAGTGGCAACTAGGGCTACTGCAGGTACATATGAATTGGGCTCCAACAAGGTTGTACTGTAGTGAAACAAATTCTCATTCTTTCTCACCAAGCTTTCTTACAAACCTTGCATTTTCTATCAGAACAAAAATACTACTGCCTTTGAAAAGTGAGACTAAGGGCTACTTAAAGTGTCATATTTTCAACATAGATTGAAAGAGGAAATCAACTCTGATTGCAGTTGCATTGGATATGGAGAGTTGGTTGTTTCTGTGGTTGGTCACAAGTTGTCTTCACCAGAACGCTCTTGAGGAGCCATGTGCAAAAATGTCCAGCTGAATTCCCCCCTCCCCCTGCACTCCCATAGCTCCATGCAGGAAGGATTTCATTACGCTTTTGAAAGAGATTTCTTTCTAGTTATCTTCTTATATGCTGTGCAAAAATGTATGCTGAAATTGCTCATCACTAGCACAACATCTTGTTTCTGAAAAATGAGAATGGATTTGCAGTTTAGAGGTTTTTCCCCACTTGATGGTATATGAAAGCTTGATGGTCAGAAGAGAAAATTAAATTATTTAATAAATTCAGAAGTTGGTCAAAAAGAAAAAAAATCTTGCCCATGGGTTGACCTTGTAACCATATTCAGGCTACTTAATGGATCATCTGAATTCAGCCATAGTCTTATTTATTTAACTAGTATTTCAGTTAATGGCATTTCAAAGTCCAGTGACACAACACATATCAATTCAGAATCCAGTAAAATTAATGTGTGATCCCGACATGGTGAGTCTGACCTCAGTCATGACTGGCACCCACTGATGAATAGATATAGTCAATAGTGCAAATAAAGAGGGAACAATTGCATTCTCTAATGAGGCCATTCCCATGATTTGTTGAGTGCAAATTCCACCATATCAATTTTGCAAATGAATTCCAATTCCATGGCTTCACATTGGAATTTCCCTTGGGAACTTTGTTGTTGTTGTTGGAGAAAAGCAACGTTAAAGTCTGCAGCACAATATCCTGGGTGGTTGAAATGTCCTTCCATTAGTTTCAGCGTGTTATGATTTTTAACACCCAATTTCATAGAATTTATTTATTATTTATTTATTAAATTTATATACCGCCCCATAGCTGAAGCTCTCTGGGCGGTTTACAAAAGTTAAAAACAGTGAACATTAAAAAGTATACAAAATTTTAAACCATCAAAAAAATAAAAACAACAGTATAAAACAGAATCATAGAATTGGAAGGGACTAGTCCAACCCCCAGCACTGTGGAGGTTCTGCAGTGCAGTGATAGCATCCTTGACAGATGACTGCCCAGCCTCTGCTTAAATATCTACAGTGAAGGTACAGAAGACCCCACCACCTCCTGGGGCAGTCTGTTTCACTGCCAAACAGCGAATGTTTAGCTGAAATATGTTTCCATGCAATTTTCACCCATTGGTTCTAGTCCTGCCTTCTGTGGCAATAGAGAACAACTCCACTCTTCTGTGTAACAACTTTTCAGATTGTCCTGTCTCTCCTTAATCTTCTCCAGGCTCATCCACCACTTCCAAAGCCCCGCCGACTTGTGTGAGTTGGGTGGGTGGAAAGGGGGACGTACCTTTTTCCATTCCATGTTCCCCAGCCAGCTCCAGGATGGTGTAGGAGGGTGATCCTGGGCCCTCTCTAGCAAACAAAAGAGCTTTAGATCCAATGGATCCAAGGCCACATCCATCGTACCTCTGCTTTGCACCCAGAACTTTTTATTTCAGCACCCAACACAGGCATGTGGTGGTACGTTTACGCCCATGGAGCCTTTATGGCTGTTACTGGGAGCTCCAGGGCAGGCACTGCTCTTCCACTGGTAGAGCACACCTGTGCCCTGTCCGGGGCGGTAGGGGAGGTAGGATTGCTGTGCCAACAATAAAAGGATTGTTACATTTGCAGCCACCTTTCAGGAGTGCAGCACGGCAGGTGGCTGCAAGAGAAAGATCCTTTTCAGTAGCAGAATGCCCTCCCCAGAGAAGCCTACCGGGCCCCTACTTTAATATATTTCTGGCACCATGCCAAGACCTTCCTATTTCCCTGGGGCTTTTAAATTATTGTATAGTTTTATACTGTGTTAACTCTGTGAATGATATTCATCCGCTCTCAGTTTTAAATTGATTTTGTGGCTGCAAAGTTTCTTTTCCTCTGTTCTCGAGTGACTTGTGAATTTATAATGGTGTTGTATAAATTGTATTTTGTTGTTTTGCTGTCGGTTTGTCTGTTTTAAACCCTGTAAGCTGGCTAGAGAACTTCTAGATGGATGTATGGCGTGACCTACATTTTGGATAAACAAGAGGCCTCGCTCTGCAATATAAATTTTAATAATAATAATAATAATAATAATAATAATAATAATAATATTTCTTGCCCACCTCTCCATTTTGATCTAGGCAGGGAACAACAATAAATGATAAAATACATAATACTCAATTAAAACATAATATACATTGTTAAAAACATCCTAAAACCCCCCAGTTATTAATCTGTTTAGCTGTTTAGGTGTCATAACTCCAAACCAAATACCTGTCTGAGTTGTGCCTCCATAAAGGCCTAGGTTTCTCAGTGTCTTCTTTCTTAATGCCTACCTGCTAATTTTAAACTTGGACCCTGAAAATGAAATGCCTTAAGCCTCCATACTGCTGGGACTCCAACAACCCCTTATAACACCTCAGTGAGTTCTGACTTTACTAGCAGCCATATATCTGTGCGTAGGTGCCACATCCTGTGAGTTTCCTTATAGGATGTACTGGGTCAGAATTTTTTTTAAGCACCTGGCCTCTTGGCTTTTGAACTCTGGCCCTGTGTTTCCAATTGCCTGTGTCATTTCAGCAAAAACCGATGCTGTATAAATAAAAAACATTACTAGAATTAGCAAGAATAGTCTTCACGTTGACTTCATAGGAACTAATCTACATTTTTATATGATACTGTCTACAGTAAAGAATTTTTTTTATAACAGCTCGTTCATCAAGGAATTCATTGCTTATTGAATGGTTGCTGCATGCATTATGAATTATTATTCCATTTTTAATTGTCTAAAATATGTAAAACTTACAAGAAAGAACCCATTATAGTTGCTTATTTTTTAAAATAGCTATTTCCATCAGCCATCCTTAAATCTATGTCTAATACTAAGGGATTAATAAAAGCCCTATCCTGTTGGTTAAGCAGTTTTATGTTAGTGTAAATTAGTACATGTTTAAAACCAAGGGAGGAAAATAAAGGCGAGTTATCTTACAGCTTTATATATTTAAAAAATATTTGCAGTGAAACAGGAAGAAGTTGGTACAAACTTTTTTAAAAAATATATATCATATATGTATACCCCCCCATGCGTTATTTGTTTTTCTTTTGGTTAATATGGTTATATTGTACATAAATAGAATATGGACGACTTCTCTGTTTTATATAGAACGACATTTTGTATACATCCTTTTCTGATACTAGGAATAATTTCTTGAACTATATTGTCACATGTTAGTATTTGTAACAACATTACCTTGTTACTGGATACTTAAAACAATAAATGATGAAATTCAGTGTATTATTTACCTTCAAATATTGGTGCTTAAAAGCAGGCATATATTGCTGGCTCCCTTGAAGCCATGGGTTGCACACTGTGAGATGGCACCGGGAATGTGTAGCTTGGCCAGTTCATTCTCCCTCATCTCTCCAGAGTGATTCCCCCCACCCCCACCGCTTTCCTTCCCAGGGGTCTGTATGATACGACCATGCTAGGGCTTTACATAATAGCGTTATGAATGTCCTCTTTTTGTTTTTGTTCTCTTCTATCAGGGTTTGTGTGGCTTAGCACATTGTATTCACATGACAGAATGGACAATTCTCGAGCGCACATCATTCAGCATGATCCCCTGACCCTCTGTGTAGCATTTTCTGGGGGTGGGTGGGGAGAAGCTGCCATGGGGAGGAGGGGGCAGGAAAGTCCGCTTCCACCAACCTTGTTGCACACACCTACATCAGGATCCACATGATGTCTAACAATGATGTCTAACAAGCTGGAGCGTGTTCAGAGGAGGGCAACCAGGATGATCGGGGGTCTGGAAACAAAGCCCTATGAAGAGAGACTGAAAGAACGGGGCATGTTTAGCCTGGAGAAGAGAAGATTGAGGGGAGACATGAGAGCACTCTTCAAATACTTAAAAGGTTGTCACACAGAGGAGGGCCAGGATCTCTTCTCGATCCTTCCAGAGTGCAGGACACGGAATAATGGGTTCAAGTTAAAGGAAGCCAGATTCCAGCTGGACATCAGGAACAACTTCCTTACTGTTAGAGCAGTACGACAATGGAATCAGTTACCTAGGGAGGTGGTGGGCTCTCCCACACTAGAGGCAGCTGGACAACCATCTGTCAGGGATGCTTTAGGGTGGATTCCTGCATTGAGCAGGGGGTTGGACTCGATAGCCTTGTAAGTCCCTTCCAACCCTGCTTTTCTATGATTCTATTCTATGATTTCAATGGCTCTACTCTCGAAGTATGACTAAGTCCCCATCCATACCAATGCATATCAATATGTAGCATGCTATGTAAGACTTGCTTGTAGATCAGCTCAATTGTCAAATACAAGGGTGATTTCTCTTCTTGCTTACTCATGATGGAAACAGGTAGACATTTCCCAAAGCTCTTATCATCCAAGCATTATATCTTCTCATTTTTAAGTTGCATAAGAGCCAGATCTTTAGCCTGTTGAGTCAGCAGATAGATGTTAGGCCTTTCTCACGCCATGGGGTTAAAAAAAAACACACAATCATGTTACGCATACTTTAGTAAGTGTCATTCAGGCATAAATATGTGACTAATTCATTGAGTACTTGAAGAGTTAGGGAATTATATTTTTGGATATTTTAGCAACCACCTGGGAAAGGGGCTATGTGAGGTACCTCAGAGGACACCAGACTGGTTGCATAAGATTGGTTCTGTACATTGCTAATGTAAGTCAGTAAAGAAAAACACTAATTTAAATGGTGTGTCTCAGGGCTGTGGTGTTGACCGGCTGCCATGGCATTTTCCTTCAGCAGTGCAGGAGGAGGAGGAGCCACTATTCATAGTGCTGTCCGACACCTCTCGGGGCATTTTGGGGCCTTCCCATACTGCAGGGGTCAGACCTGAACCCTGTGGTGTGAGCCTTGCACTGCTTCTGAGTAAGTCCAAATGAACTCAGTAGAATTCTAAAGTTAGCACACATAGAATTGGGTTGCATGTGTATCTGACAGCCTGTGTTCCGTCTAATAGCTTAAAAAAAGTAAACACCTATGTAGAACATACCACTGCTTTTGAAACTGCTTTAGGGTTCAAATACAGTTTGCTGTGGGTGGGGTGGGATTTGAGAAACAGGAGTCCAAAGCCCTCTATTTGCATGATTCTTTGGCTTCTGTTGCTATGTTTTATGTTTTTCCATATGACCAGTTTATCCCACCATTGTTCTGTGAGTTTCTACTTCCTATTCAACCACAGATTCTGTATACCTCCTGGCTTAATCTTCCTGCTTTTTATTTTTTCATGCAGGAGCAGAGCATCTTGTAAACTTTGCCGCTGTTGTGAGGCAAACCATTACATGTGGTGGGTGACTTGTGGCGCTTCCTCTGTGATACCTTCCCATTCCTCTCCCCTTGCAGATTACTGGTCATTGGATTGTGATTGGCACACCCATGAATAGAGAAGAGGAGGAGGAGGGGACCATAGGTTTTGTTGTTTTTAATAAAGGAGGTGTGGTGAGGGAAGGCATTGTGACACTCCATTGAAAAGAGCTCTGAGCTAACATTGACCTCTCAAATTCTTTGAATTTAGTACATTTTGAAATGGAAGGCCGGTTGGATTATAACAGCTCCCAAACTCTTATCTAATATATGAACTCATTAGTCTAATTTAAGAATATAAGAACATAAGAAGAGCCCTGCTGGGCGTGGATCAGACCAAGAGTCCATTTAGTCCAGCACTCTGTTCCCACAGTGGCCAACCAGCTGTGAAACAGGGACCCACAAGCAGGACACAATGCAACAGCACCCTCCTACCCATGTTCCCCAGCAACTGGTGTGCAAAGGCTTACTACCTCTGATACCTGAGGTAGCACCTGGCCATCAGGACTAGTAGCTATTGATAGCCTCCAGGAATTTATCCAGCCCATTTTAAAACCGTCCAAATTGGGGCCATTACCACTTCTTGTTGCAGTGAATTCCATAGTTTAACTATGCGCTGTGTGAAGAAGTACTTCCTTTTATGTGTCCTGAATCTCCCACCAATTACCTTCATGGGATGACCCCAGGTTCTAGTTTTATGGGAGAGGGAGAAAAATAATTTCATTATTTAATTGTGTGCCTAGTAATCATGCTTCCTTGAGAAAGGACTGACCTATTTTTGGCTAGAGATAAATGTTCATGTTAACAGATGTAAATCTGTAAGCTGTTTTCCTATAAACCCTCTGCATACCCATATTTGAGATATTAACGACAAATACACACACACAGGGAGAGAGAGGGGGAGAGAGAGATGGCCTTACTAAAATAATTGGAATGTTGACATTTAAGTTGCAAGGTGGCAGGGGGTTTATGATATCTGGTCAGCATCAGAGTCCGACTACAGGTTTGGGATGAGCCTGGTGAATGTATTCCATTGTTTTGTTTCTGTTACATAATGGTAACATTTATATCTTAATCGTCACCCACCTTCTTGGTTTTCATGACCTTACCGGGCTAAATATTTGTGACTAGGAATTTAGAATGGCATGGCCATAGGGAGCAGAACTGGGGAGTGATGTGTGTGTGTGCGCGTGTAAAAGAAAGCTGGCTTATTGGGCCTCAGAGAAAAATAAACAAGTGTCCAACAAGTCCCAATTCCAAGGCAGGATGGATGAGGAGTGGTGGACCTGGTCAATCAGGAGTGTGAATCTTAATGTGAAGAATGATATTATGACATCATGTTTTCCATTTATTTTCCCCTGTTAAGGCACTTCAAACTTTTAATAAAATGCCAACGAAGTACAGTTGCCTGTATATATTTTTTCCTGATTAATATGCTCAAACACACAAAATGGCACTCACCTGCATACTCCCCTTTTATATGTTGTAGAATTTTGTATTTTCACTTTCATTTATTATTTCTTCATTTACAATATTTATATACTGCTCAATTATCTAACACATTCCTGAGTGGTCACCATAGGTATAAACAGTAAAAGAAAGAAGATTAAAATAGTTCAATTAAAATTGTTCAATTAAAAAACAAAGGAACCAGAAAAATAGTGGCTAGTCAGTTGGGGAAGGCTTCTCCAAATAGAGTTGTTTTCAGGAGGTGCTGGAAGCAGACTAGTGTTGGCACCTGCCTGACCTCAAGGGGCAGGGAGTTCCACATCATCATCATCATCATCATCATCATCATCATCATCATCATCATCATATTTATTTGTTACCCGCCTCTCCCTCTGGATCGAAGCGGGGTACAACACAAATGCAAATACCATAAAATAGTAGGAGCCACTACACTAAAGGCTCTTCCCCTGGTGGATTCCAATAGGGCCATGGGGCCATGTGGAACCTCCGACAACCTCAGTGATCAGGCAGGTTGCTAAGGGAGAAGGCGTTCTCTCAGATATCTTATCCATTAGGTATAGAGCTCCTACCTTGACCATTTTATTGTAGATGTTCTATAAAAATATTAAAGAGTAAAATTTATACTGAGTGAATTCCATATTTCTTTAGTGATTCTTCTTCTTCTTCTTCTTCTTCTTCTTCTTCTTCTTCTTCTTCTTCTTCTTCTTCTTCTTCTTCTTCTTCTTCTTCCTCCTCCTCCTCCTCCTCCTCCTCCTCCTCCTCCTCCTCCTCCTCCTCTTATTTTGTTAATCTTATTTCAAAATAAAATAAAATTTCATGATCAAGGAGTGTGGGTTTTTCTATCCAGAATATGTAAAATCATGGTCTGACCTTTACATGCTCAAGCAATGTCTAGACAGAGTAGTCACATGGGATATACAAATGTCATGAAACTACATATTTCTGGGTGTTTGTGGTTCCTCCAGCTAGATGTTGCTGGAGTAGGACTGCCACATCTCTTGAAGCACAGACTTTGAGAGCTATAGGCAGAGCGTGGTAATATCTGGCAGAGAACATCACCTGGCTGCCTGACAGACAAGGGGGCAGACAGAGCTAATAGCAAAAGTGCTAGAAGCAAGCAGAAAACCGTCTATGGCAGCTAACCCTGACATTTTACTGCTGCCCCCTGGAGATCCTGAGGAGAGCAATACTACAATTCTTCACTCTGAACAAAGTCCCATTTCACTCACTCCCCTGGTAAGTGGGTACAGAGTCGTAGCCTGAGCCCCTGAAATGTGTATCAAAATCTGAGACCTGGAAAAACTTGGACCACATTTGTGCTGTAACATAGTATTTGAAATGATTCTGAAAAGATTATTCCCTACACTTTAACATCCAAAGTTATGGCTGCTATCTATCTTTATTTATTTATTTGTTTATTTATTTATTACATTTTTATACCGCCCAATAGCCAAAGCTCTCTGGGCGGTTCACAAAAATTAAAACCATAATAAAACAACCAACAGGTTAAAAGCACAAATACAAAATACAGTATAAAAAGCACAACCAGGATAAAACCACGCAGCAAAATTGATATAAAATTAAAATACAGAATTAGAACAGTAAAATTTAAATTTAAGTTAAAATTAAGTGTTAAAATACTGAGTGAATAAAAAGGTCTTCAGCTGGCGACGAAAGGAGTACAGTGTAGGCGCCAGGTGGACCTCTCTGAGGAGCTCGTTCCACAACCGGGGTGCCACAGCAGAGAAAGCCCTCCTCCTAGTAGCCACCTGCCTCACTTCCTTTGGCAGGGGCTCACAGAGAAGGGCCCCTGTAGATGATCTTAAGGTTCAGGCAGGTACATATGGGAGGAGGCGTTCCTTCAAATAACCTGGCCCCAAACCGTTTAGGGCTTTAAATGTCAATACCAACACTTTGAATTGGGACCTGGACTTGGACTGGCAGCCAATGAAGTTGTAAAAGGACTGGCGTAATGTGATCTCGCTGGCCAGTCCCTGTTAGTAAACGGGCTGCCCTGTTTTGTACCAGCTGAAGCTTCCGGACCGTTTTCAAAGGCAGCCCCACGTATAACGCATTGCAGTAATCCAAACGAGAGGTTATCAGAGCATGGATAACTGTAGCTAGGCTATCTCTGTCCAGATAAGGGTTATTTGGGAGTAAGCACCACTGAATTCTACTTCTTTGTAGACATGTCTAGTATGTTTGTAAGTACCTTTCCAAGACTAGGCAGGGAGATAAAGTTTTGCCTCACCAGAGACCAACAGCAGTTGCCTATGTTAATATTAAACTGGAGCAAAGCTTCTGATATCTCTGACAGTAGGGGGTGCATACTCTGACAGTACGATGCATTTGGCCTTTTAAACAAAGCAACACTTATTAAGTCAATTGAAGAAGGCTTATAATTTTTCTACACAGCACTGGTTTCTTGAGAGGCCTTAAAAGATAAAGAGTTGATTGTTCACTATTTCAGAGTGGCTTTAACATTTTCTCTCTCCTTGGCTCAGCAGCATTCTCAACAATTATATTCTTTCTTTCTTTTCTGACTGGGAAATGCCAATCTTTTGCCTGGTTTCCTGTCTGTTTAAGGCAGTAATCCCCTTGTTGTTTTTTCGTCCAGTCACTTCCGACTCTTCGTGACTTTATGGACCAGCCCACGCCAGAGCTTTCTGTTGGCTGTCGCCACCCCTAGCTCCCCCAAGGTCAAGTCTGCCACCTCCAGAATATCATCCATCCATCTTGCCCTTGGTTGGCCCCTCTTCCTTTTGCCTTCCACTTTCCCTAGCATCAGCCTCTTCTCCAGGGTATCCTGTCTTCTCATTATGTGGCCAAACTGCTTCAGTTTTGCCTTTAATACCATTCCCTCAAGTGAGCAGTCTGGCTTTATTTCCTGGAGTATGGACTGGTTTGATCTTCTTGCGGTCCAAGGCACTCTCAGAATTTTCCTCCAACACCACAGTTCAAAAGCATCTATCTTCCTTCGCTCAGCTTTCCTTATGGTCCAGCTCTCGCAGCCATAGGTTACTACGGGGAGTACCATTGCTTTAACTATGCGGACCTTTGTTGTCAGTGTGGTGTCTCTGCTCTTAACTATTTTATCAAGATTTGTCATTGCTCTCCTCCCAAGAAGTAAACGTCTTCTGATTTCCTGGCTGCAGTCAACGTCTGCAGTAATCTTGGCGCCCAGAAATACAAAGTCTGTCACTGCCTCCTCGTTTTCTCCCTCTGTTTGCCAGTTATCAATCAAGCTTGGTTTTTTTGAGGTTTTTGGTGGGATGTGCTTGCAAATACATATGCATAGGAATGGTTGAACTCTTCATCTGACCCAACGTGCTTCCCCCAAATCAGCATAGTGAGATTTTCCAGCCAATTAGGTGCTCCCTGTTCCCACACGTCGCCATTTCCCCCAATTACAAAACCATCTCCTTTCCCCAGAGCAAAAGACCGATGCAGAGTATCTCCAGAGAACAGACAGAAGTAACAGGCAGTTTTTGACAAAACAGACAAGCAAGGTTTTCTCACTGGCTAGCAACAGGGGAGCAAAGACAGCTGAACAACCCCTCGAGGGAAGAGCTGAGAGACTGCTTTGCTTTTCCTGGCATAATAGTGACAACGTAGAATTTACTGTAAGTAGAGGTGTCAGAAATTCACTGCAAATGACTAATTAGCAGGTAAGACAAAAAAGAAGCTCCCAAAATACAAATGGGATTAAAAAAAAACATATCCAAAAGAGCCATGTGATTATAAAGTGGTTATGAGGACAGCTGCCCAGGACCACCATTCATCTTAGGCTCTTTCTATACCTATGGGTGTAGAGGGAGGGAGAGGGAGTGATCCCAGACTTACCTGCTTCCGGAATCATCGCCCTCAGTCTAAACGGGGTGTGTGATGTCATGGGCGTCGTGACTGTCATTTTTTTTAAAGGGACAGAGCTGGAGCGCACTCGTGCTCCAGCGAAAATTAAAAGGTAAAAAACAACAACCAAAAGCCCCGACCCCACTCCCCACCCCACCCCACCCCTGATGGCCCTGGACTCCTCCTGTCCTGGCTCCTTCACTCTGATGACCCCCACTACTCATGGGGAAGAGGGAAGAAGCTGGGACATGTGCCCACACCACCCTTGGTCCTCGGGATCATCCCAGGACTGCATGTAAAACCAGGATAACTGAAGTCTCAGTTATCTTGGGGAAATGGAGGGATCACTCCCTCCCTGATCATGGGATCCCCTGTGTGTCATTTGGACACACAGGGATGATCCCTCCAAAAAACCCCGATGGTGTAGGAAGGGCCTTAGAGATTCCAAGATTGCTTTGTTTTCAACATGAAAGCTTTTTATGGGGGAGTGGAACAACAACAACAACCTCTCTTGGGAAATTCTTTAGGTAAAAGGTTTTGGAAGATTCACATAATTAGTGCTTTGGAAGAAGCCACAGAATTTGAGCTGCTGTCCATGAATGAGAAATGTTGTGTCAACAGAGGAATGTTGGGTTGCAATTTGGGTTTGACAAATTTTGATGAAGTGATGAGACTGGATGCAGTCTAGAGATCTTGTCAAGAAACAGCTATAAACAATTCACTAACCACAACCATGACCGCTGTTGTTATTATTATTACATTATATTTTTGGTTTTTATTTATAATCATACTCACTTGATATTCACATGGTTCATTTTAACATTTTTTTAGTTCGCTGAATAATTAGCTTCAGTGGTAGAGCTCTTTAGATTCTCCAGGACTTACATCTTGCTGTGGAGATGGCAGATATTGCAGGTAAGTCCTTCCTTCCTTGGTGTGTGTGTGTGTGTGTGTGTGTGTGTGTGTGTGTGTTGCTGTTATGGCAATGACCAGGATACAGCCAAGGGCTCTAGGAAACATCAGATGCCCTGAGAAATCTGGTTTGCTGCTTTAGAAGGGACCCATGCACCAATGAGGGATCCCCTGCTGGATCTGGGTAAGGGAAGGGGTGAGTGGAAAGTAAGCATGTGAATGAGTGAGTACATTGTGGGGGTGAGTGGGAGGGAGGAGTTTTCTATTATCAACTGAGGTGGAGAAGAACTTCTGGAGGACATAATGTTCACCTTGGATTGGAGGTGAACATTACGAGTCACTCTAATCACACAATTCTGCAACATGAGTATAACAGAATTTACAGAATCCAATCCCCAGACCCCCTCAAACACTGTGAAACTTCCTGTGGTTGTGCTTTATCCTGGCCTCAGGAAGAGTGATGGTGGGCCATAATTTATGGCCAGCTAGGAATACTTCCATGGAGATGTAGCTGGCTAAAAGGTTTGGAAACCACTTGCCAGCTCAGAGATAGGGGTCTTTTAGTTATTAACAGTTTTCAGGGACCATAAACACTTTCCCCATCCTTCTCTTGCTTGTTCCCATTTCCTTCCCTTTACGTTTCCCCTTTCCTGATTCATATCATCTCGTATTTAAAGAGTAAAGGTTTCATGTATATCAGTAAAACGATTAAGCAAAAGCTGGATAGTTACATAGCAAGCATAGAATAAAATTAAATCATAACAGGGTTTTCTGTCATGCATGTCTCTTTGCTGCCCTACGCTGGTTTTGAATCCTTGTGTATTCATTTCAAGAATACACATATTCTGTTTGGTTTGGTGTACATGAGTTGGAACCCATAGCCATGTTCATTTCCCAACCACGTATTTCATAGGAAAAGAGGTGTATCTCTGCATGTGTGCATGGTTTCCCATAAGCTGCAGTGATATCTGGGTAGGAAAGAAATTTGTGTGAAAACGAACCCTGGAAAAGATCAGTAATGGCAATGAAAGCTCGAGGTGACTTAATATGTCAGGGTTTTTTTTAGGGCCAGCTGTTACAAGAGAAACATCATAAATGGTTGCTGTCTCCAAGCGAGAGCTGTCTTTCAAAGCTGAATAATTCAACTTGGTTGTAAAGCGTCACAGTGGGGGGGGAGATGAATTTATTTTCCTCTTTGCTGGATTTTGTGCTTGATCAGGATTTTGCTGCCAAATAGATCATTCTAACCTCCAAAGTTTTAGAATTACTACAATGTTAAATTTAGTGTTTATGCTTAGTTTGCACAAAAACATTTCCTAGGGCCAGGTTAGAAACCTGTAAGGGAGTATTTGGGTTTATTGTCTTCTGAGGTCCTTCAAGAGGGAGACCCAGAATATGGTGTCCTAGAGATAAAGGCAAAATGTTTTCTGGCCTATGGATGGGTTAACAGAGAACCGGGAAGTGTGCACCAAGATAAACAGATCAGTTGTGATCAGGGTGGATAAAAATCAATGATTAAAATAATCAGTTTTTTTTTAAAAAAAACAACAACTCAGATTTATAAAAAGTAAAATACTAAATTTCTCACCAGATTTTAAAAAAAACCTAATGACAATTAAATCTCATCATAAACATGCTAAACCTCCACTTACAATCTCATAAAAAAATGAAGTTTCATACCAATCAAACATGACATTTATTTCAGTCTTTCATCTCGTGAAAAATGGCTCTGTTCAGCCTTACAGCTCTCGCTTCTTGAAAGTTTTAGGCTTTCAGTTTCCCTGACTAAAGTCACATGTGGAAAGACACAGGCTAGATAGGGTGGTGGTTATGATTTCATTGAGCAGACAACTGTAAAATCCTTTTGAATAAGCCCTGAGGAAGGACGTTTTTTGTCCGAAACGCATAGGCCCCTTCATTAAACTCTTTTCTATACAAATAATATTTTGCAAGATTATCCTTGGTTCCGCCCCTGCCTTCAGCTTGTTTTTTCACTGATGTGGTACTGGACTTGAATCAAGCAAGGGGGAGGAGTAAGTTAAATCAGAAAGACAAAGTATAGGACAAAGTTGAATTAAAAAATGAATTCATTTGAGTTTTTCAGTCCCATAACTATCAAACCATTCCATGACTGATGGGTTTGTTGCTGCTGCTGCTGCTGGTGTGTGTGTGTGTGTGTGTGTGAGAGAGAGAGAGAGAGAGAGGCAAGAGCCTAGACAGAGTGAAGCACTGGAAAAGGAAGGAAAGACAACATTGCCCTGTGTGCATCTTCCTGGATTCCCATAATAAGGTTGCAACCCTACAGCCACTTATCTTAGATTAAACCACATTGAATATCAGTTTAATAGGAGGCAAATTATCATAGTTGCTGGTCTTAAGGAAAACCTTACATGGGACTATTTGAAAACACTCCCTCTATAGGTAAAAAGGAAAGCATGCAAAATATATACAGTGAGACACAGAAATGCAGCAATGTCAATAGTACTCTATCTAGTGGCAAGTTAACATGGTTAAGTGGTCAGATTCGCACCATTGTTCAAGAAATATATGAAAAACCTTGTTGTTGTTTACTTCTTTTATTTTCTTTTTCATTCTTTCAGTTGATTTTGTTTTCAAAAATTAATACTTTTTTTTAAAAAAAAAAGTAATATATGAAAACGTTTCAATGGGAAACTTGATTTATATTAGTGATATGTTGTCTTTTTTCCTGCTGCTTTAAATCACGATTTGAATCAGGGATTTCAATCACCTTGCTTTAAATCCATCCATTCTGGCTGAGACAGTGGAGGACTTGGCAATGGGATAGTGCACTAATGGCGCAACTGAGATCCTGAATGGGAGTCTCACAGGGTAGGATTTCCGATCCAAGGTGGTTCCTGGTCTAGGATATTTCAAAGGCAAACTGGGGGATATTTCACCAGAATGGCTAAGGAAGAAAAAGGTTAAGGAGGGGTCTGCTGCTCAACCTCATTGTGAGAACACTCTGCCAAGGATCCAACAGGTAGAATGATCAGTTTGATGTGATTTGTGAAATGGTCTAGGATGAGCTGCCTCCAGGTAGGCCAGTAAATCCTGAATTGAAGCCAGGGAAGAACTCTCATCAAAGCAGGCAGTTCATCCAAGGTCCTGCGCCGAGTGCCTACTCCGAGGGAGGCACGGAAGAAGGCAACAAAGGAGAGAGTCTTCTCTGCGAAGGCCCCCCAATTATGGAATGATCTTCTCGACGAGGCCTGCCTAGCGCCAACATTGCTATCCTTTCAGCACCAGGTCAAGATTTTTCCTCCTTTCCTAGGCATTTAGCAATATATGATGAACTTAACTGATCCTGAATCTGTTTTTGGGTTTGGCTGACAGCTTACAGTTGTTTACAGTTGTTTTTAGATGTATGTTTTTTGTGTATACTGTATGTTTTTATGTTTTTTTAAAGTATGTATATAATTTTTAATTGTTTTAATCTGATGTAAACTGCCCAGAGAGCTTTGGCTATGGGGCAGTAAGTAAGTAAGTAAGTAAGTAAATACATAAATATAATCCAAGAGGAAAAGGTGGATGGAGTAGATAAGGGGTAGGGAAACCATAATACAGTAGTGTGGTATGGATTCCTTACCCATTCTGGCTCAGTGATTCCTGCTTCAAGGTGTATCACTGCAATGGGGCAAGTCTGAAAGGGAAAAACCTAGTATGCTTCCAGAGAGAAGGCTTCCAGCACTACCGGTCAAAATGACCAAACATTATCTCGCCCTCGTCTCCTCTCCGATGTTTGTGATTGCTGCTAACTTTGTGCAAATGGGAGATTTTGCTTAAATTTCCTCCACATGCTAAAGCGAGGCTGATTCAGTCTACTGAAGGAGTTCACAGAAATTAGGAAATTTGCACAAATCAAACTGGGAATCGTCAATGAGACTGACGTGAGCACGTGTTTGACAACTTGCGAAAATATTCAGCCGACACATGCTCGTGTTCAGGGCTTTGATCAGGGCATGCGTGCAGGTTTTGTGAGGAAAAATGAAATTCTCCCACAAAACCTAATCAAAATCCGTCGTGCAGCTATTTCATCTTTTTCTCAGTGGTTCGTTGTGGAAATATAAAAGGTAGATGAACCAGTGGGAAACCATGGCAGGGTTACAAGATGAAGGTATCGATACATGCCCTACCCAGTGATTTCACAATGTAAGCTCAGGCTTTTAGCCAACTGTAGGGGACAAGGCCTCCTTCTTTATGTTATGGGAGCAGCAATACTGACTGCTGAGGGATCCCTGGGAGGTGGAGGAAGCTTTAGCTGCTGGGCATCGCTACTTTTACCCAGATAATGGTGATGCAAAAATCATGATGCTGCATGTGGAGTTGGAAGGAGGTAGAGGAGTCTTTAGCTCCCCCTACCTCCTGGTGGCCCAGACAGGCATCACCGCTTAAACATTGCCATTAGTAACACAAAAGCAGCAATTTCAATTGGCAGGTGGTGGTGGTCAGGGAGGGACCTGAGTCCAGCCACTGGGACCTACAAGTGGCTCACGAGCTGTGGGTTATATACCCCTGATATAGATGGAAACTGGCCTTACATGGTGCTTCAGGACTCATTGTACATTAGTAGGAATAGCACCTCATAATGTTAAATAATTTTGGAACAAATCATGGCTCTGGAAAGATTGATGATGCAGCCTCTAAATGTCTAGCTCTGATTTCCATCTCAGATGCATGGTTTCTGTCTTGGCTGTCATGAGACTTTGTGGTAAACAACCAGAGAATGGAATATCTGTAGGAAAGTTCATATCCCTTAGCTGGTCCAGATTTCGATATTCTGTCCTCTCTAATTTTGCACACATCACAAGTGATGTTCCCAGGAGAGTCTAGCTGAACAAAATAGCTAGCTGAGCCAGTCCCAACAGCAAAATGCCAGAAGGGAATTGCTTCACAAGACAAATGGAAAACATGGTCATTCACATTTTTTTGTTGGCAGATGCTAACATTTGGTGAAGACACATGAAGGACAAGGCCATAATGAACGGAGACAAGTGAGACAAAAATGTAATCAAGAAGATATCTGGATGGAGAGACGATATGAACTTGTAAACTGTATTGATTTTTTTAAAAAGTGGTTATTTGCAAACTGAAACTATTGTTTTCTTTAGGCCTGGAATGAATATATTCTGGGCAAGACATAACATAATTATAACACAGTGAGAACTAAATTGATATTCTTCACCCTCCCATAAGTTTGATTCTAAACACAGCAGTGGCTTTTCAAATGTCGTACTATCAGGGATCCTTTCGGCTTATGTGCAGAGTCCAAGGTGCCAGGCGTTTTGAACCAGGGACTTCAGAAGCCAGCCAGTCCATCCCACTGCCAGCCCTAGAATGGGCACCAGGTTGGATGGGAGTAGTGAGACTAGACAGGGCAGTGAAAGGCTTACTCTCTCAGAGAATGGGATCCCTGGCATTCGGTGGCACTGAGAGAATTGGCAATTGGTGGGGCTGTCTTAAACCTGGGGGGCGATCCAGCCAGAACCCCGACTAAACAGATTCCAAGGTACCAATATGGCTCAAGTTCATTTGTGTGAAAGAATGATATTGATAGAAAATGAATGCAGACAATAAAAGCAATAAATAAATAAATAAATAAATAGTGCTGTCTCTCTCTCTCTCTCTCTCGCACGCACACACACACACACACACACACACACACACACAGACCTCAATGGGTAAATCACAATCCCCTCAATTTGCATACACACCAGGAGTTGCAGGGAAGAGTTTCCAGGTCAGAGCTGTCTTGATCTCTGTTATCTCTTTTCCTAGAAATTAAACACCGTATATTAACATAGCGAACAGCACAGTCCACTTCTTGTTATCTCAAAAGTAAGTCTCTCTCATTTCAATGGGGCATAGACACTAGTAAGTGTGCACAGGACTGTAACCTCTATGACAGATGGAAGGTTTGTTGAAGGGAAGGGGGGTTGCCTCAGTTATGTGTGCAGGAGGGGAGGGGAGCAAAGGGGTGTCTGGGTAAGGGAGTTACAAGGAAATGGGTGTTTTAACATTTGATGGCATATAATGGGGCATTTATGTCAGTAGTTTCTATTGGGTCCAGGTGTCATGGTACCAGATGGCATGACCAGTGGAGTCAACTTCAGAGGAGGAGCCAGAACCATCAGAGCCAGTTGCCCCCTCAGAAGACCTTGGCACTAGCCAAGATGGTCTGGAACCCTCAGGCACGAGGCCTTTGAATCTGCTTCTTAGAGAAGCCAAGGGTTCAGCTTCAGAGGCAGAGGAAGACGCTGGGCCACCACCTAGCCCCCGAGAATGCCGTAGCCTTAAAGTCTATGAGAGGTTGGTTGCCAGGAGAAAGAATGTTCACCTACTAAAGAGGAATACTAATGAATTGGGTAGGGTGACCATAGGAAAAGGAGGACAGGGCTCCTGTATCTTTAACAATTGTATAGAAAATAGAATTTTAGCAGGTATCATTTGTATGCATGCAGCACCTGGTGAAATTCCCTCTTCATTACAACAGTTAAAGCTGCAGGAGCCCTGCCCTCTTTTGTATCTGGTCATTCTAGTATAGCTCCTGCAGCTTTAACTGCAGGAGACTTCTGGAAGGCATGAAGTTGGGAAAAGCTGAGTTAACGTCACTGAAGTAAACAAATTTAGGGAGAAGCAAATCCTTTTCTCTGCGTCTTTTCTTCCACCCAAACCGATTCATTGTTGCTTTTTTTTTTTCTGTACAAGATGGCATCAGCATAGAGAATTTTTTCCAGGCACTTTGGAACTTACCTTCTGATCTAAGACAGCCTTGGAATCATTACCTTGGTGATTCTGCTTCTGATCAATGGCCTATTTTGATCCTAAAATATGGCTGATTACAGGGGCTTTAAGTGGTCTTCTGGACTGGATCCTGCAAAGTTGTACATCTACCTTGACTCTGGCATATTGATCTACTCTTTGAGAAATACACATTCACTAGTGCTAATGGCATTGTGTTAGCATAAACCAATACTAGCACAACATCATTGGTGTTTGCTCGGCAAAGCGAAAAAAGCAATGATTTGTTATCGGATTTCGGCAGTGGAGTTAGCTGAAGAATTTCAGTGCCAAATTGCCACTTCCCCACTTTTCCTAGCAAGCTCTAATGAGGTTGCACTTGCATTGGTTTATGCTAGCTCTGGGACAGCATTGGATACTGCCCATTCAATGCAACTATTACTTGTATTTCAATTTACAGTTTTAACATAAGTATTGGGAAGAGAGTTTGGAAACCAAAATGAGTATCGCTGTTTTAATATTTGCCTTTTTATTTGTCATGTTCCCAACAAATGTAATTCAAAGTTATGGCAAGAGATGTTTACTGTGGAATAATGGGGAAAGAAATGAGGGGAAGTCAAGCTGGAGTCGCATTTACATTTTATAATGATAAAAGATGAATGTTAAATGTAAAGAATGTTCTCAGATTCACTATTCTTCATGTACCATTATAACTAATGGGACAACATTCATTGCAGTATTGATGAGAAAGAAACCGAAAAGTCTTTTTTGGTTTTAATAAACATAAATTACTTTGGTCATCAGTTTGTGCTGAATTTTCTGTAGCGGAGAAGGTAAATGTGGAAGAGACATTAATAATCTCTCACACAGTCTATTTTTTTTTTAAAAAAAAATATTAATCACTTAATTCAACATTTTAATTTTAAAACACACGAAGCAAAGGATTTTTGAAATATAAAAAAATAAGCTATTCTTTTTATGGGACATACACTCTGTCAGGCAATTTATCCTCTTAAGGTTGAAGCCAACGTTGGGATTCTGTGAGCCTTTGAATGAAAAGTGATATAAAGAAGGCCTCTGGCAGCCATCTCTGTGGTGCAGATCAGGAAGCCATGATTTAGACCTGAGTTAGGAGCAGGTCCCAAAATGAATAGTACAATTTGCTGGTCTCATATTATAAATTCATGAGAGACTTTTAGCTGAGAAATCCAGACTCGTTGAGTTCTACTATTATGGATGTTGTGAAACGTGACTGTGTGTCTGCATAGCTTTCATTTATAAGTCAGGCCCTCACAGGTCCTGGCTTGCAAGACTCCTAAGAGAGGCCTCTTGTTCTGGGTCCGGCCTCTTGGGCTAGGTGCTGCTATAACACTCCCAACCATGGTTGAGAGACTGGGAGTGGGCTTGCAAAATTCCCCTCGCTCTCTCCTATCAGATTCTTTCCCTTCTCAGTGTTAAAAGGTGCTAACCATGGTTAATGCAGAGGAAAAGGGGAGGACAGCACACCTGAGAGCGTTGCTCATTCATGTGCCAAAAAACATGGTGTGTGTGTGTGTGTGTGCGTGAGAGAGAGAGAGAGAGAGAGAGAGAGAGAGAGAGAGCCTATTGTGCCTGAACCAGGCCATATTATACTCTATGCCTGGGTAAAACAGCTAAGTAGTAATCGTTGGAGTCTGCGTGGTCCTAGGGTGGCCACTTGTGCATTGCCAAAAAGAGGACACTGATTTGCATACAATTTATATTTGCTAATTGACACGTAAAATGCAAATTTGGAAATCATTGTTATAATTTAAATGAAAAAAAACAAACCAATTTCATAGCAGGTGGCCGGGTGACCTATATGTTTGCCTACTCAGTCTCCTGTCCAGGTGCTAACACTTGATGAGCAACTTCCTTTCTTATGGTTCTTCATCTTTAAACCTACCTTGGACTGGACAGTTCTTCCAATACAGGACACCTTCAACTAGTGGTATGTCCTCTGTAAAGGAGGACCCATGGCCACCTGAACTGCCCACACCCGCCACTGTCATTTTAGTTTAATATTATTATTGTCCTGTTTCTGTTTCTTTAGCTCCATCGGTCCTCAAGGCTTCCTGAGTCCAAGCACATTTGTTAAGTTTATTCCCAGTTATCTGTGGGTAAGAGCAAGTATATTATATCAAAATGACAGTTGGCTTGTCTCCTGAGTCTAACTTGCTGCTGGAGTTGATTTTTATTTGTGAAAGCTGTTTCTGGTTTTGTTCCCCAAGGTAAAAATCTTTGCGGAAATTTTAATGAGGGTTTTTCTTATCTTTTAGGAAGTATGTGTGTATGTTTTTAGTCACATTCATGGACTGAGATTTCCATGACAAATGTCAAAAGACCGCTGAAAATTGATGTTTGGAATTGGAGAGGAAATTAATGCATAATATCATTTCCCCCCCTTCTTGAATTTCAAATGCTTGCGTTCTGAATAAGGAAAAATAGACCCATGGACTGCAGATCAGTAGCACAATGAACTGCCTAAATATTGAGAAAAGGTTTTTTAACATCTAAATCTTGGGAGAAAAAGTGAAGCGAATTTGGAGGGGAAAATAACAAAAAGCTTCAGATAAAAATACTACTACTAAGGAGATACAGAGAGGCAAAATGGAACCAAAATGCATATATCCTCTTTCTGGGAACCCAGGTATGAGAGGGCCCTCAGGATGGGGCCCTCAGGATGAGGCCCTCTGGTGCCCCACCCCACCATGCCAGTGGGTGGCATCTCCTCTTTATTTCTACCAGAACTACCATAAGAAGAGGAGGATATGCATAGCACTCAATGCAGGTGGCTGCCATTATACTTGCCCACAAATGCATTGGAGTGACAAAACTCTGAGGCAGTTATGGTGAAAGGCACTCAACACTTCTTGAAGTGCCAGAGAAGTGGGCCCAATGCAGTGGTGTCAAAAGTGCTATGCTCTCAGCAGCTGTTTGAGGATGCTTGAGGATGCTCTCTGCTGACATCAGGCCTGAGGGAAACAAATCCTGTGGGTTTCAAACAGGTCATACAATCAACAGAATGAAGTGCCTATGTAAAGTTCCTCCTGATCCTGCCTGTATTACGGGTAAAGCCATTAGAATCTCAAACTTCTACAGGTTATAAAAATTACACCTGTTAAGTAGGACTGTGCACCCCCTACCCAGACCGCGGCAGACGGTGGAGCCAGGTAAGCCCCCCTCCCCCACCCCCACTTACTTGGTTCTGTCATCCGTTGCGGACCGGTCGGCGGCTTCAACTGCGGCCCAGGCCTCAGGCCGGAATAGGCCAGTTTCCAGCCTGAGGCCTGGGCCGCAGTTGAAGCCATCTCCCAGACCTCAACGGAGCAAGGTAAGCCCCCCTCCCACCTCCCCTGGGTCTGCCGTCACACGGACTGCGCCAGTGCCAGGTAAGCCCCCTCCCTCCCACTTACCTGGCTCCGTTGTGGTCTGGGAGGCAGCTTCAACTGCAGCCCAGGCCTCAGGCCGGAAACAGGCCTGAGCCACAGTTGAAGCTGCTGCCCGGACCGCGACGGAGCCAGGTAAGCCCCCCTCCCCCTTACCAGGCTCCGTCGCTGTCACAGCATGAACCGCGGTGGCGGTGCCAGCACCAGGTAAGCCCCCCCCCACTTACCTGGCTTCGACGTGGTCTGGGTGGCGGCTTCAACTGTGGGAACCACCCTCCCGTGGTGTCTCTTTATTCTCAGGATCCAACATCAATTTTTTTTAGCCCTCATCTAGCCCATAACCGCATCCACATTAGGTCCCACTTCATCAGATACAGGGAGTATTATGCTCAGTTGCCAAGGATACAAGGACACAGTCTGCAAACTGAGGATAACATCTAATGCATCTGATTTACCATGTGCTGACATGGTAAATGTTGATGTGGAGATGCTCATCAAGACTGTCCACATGGCCGTGTGCCCAAGGAGAGTCCCAAAATCCAGGCAGCTATATGTATCCATATCAACATGGCCCATCACCTCAGCACACTCCTTGCCCCATGGGATCTGCCGCCTGAGGCAAATGCCTCACTTTGCAAATGGTAGGGCCAGCCTTGTATACAGTATATTGCATCTTAAGAGTGAAGTGTGCTTCTAACTGTAGTCCATAAAAAGTGTTCCGCCAGTGGTAAGTATTTGGAAAAGTCTGTTCTGCAGGAAGCGGTGGTTGTTCTAATCCCTGCTGAAATCAGTTATCATGCTGTTGATACAGCATTTACACATTTTTGCCTCAGAAATATTTCTTCTACTTGGTTACTACCTGGAATAATTTATAATCTTTCTTGTCTCATCTGCCAGCAGGGAAAAAAACTTGGCAGGAATGCTCTTTAATTTGATTAAAACTGATAAGTTAGGTTTGTTATTTTAAAAGTGCTGATGTGCAATGCAAGATGTTTATACACTCCCATTTAATTTGTGTAGCTGCTCTTCATGAGCTTGTAACCGCAATATCCCAGATGGCTGTAAGTGAACATTTTGAAGACAACCACTAGATGTCGTTCTAGTCATGTAGAAATCTAGTGCTGTATAATTATTATGTTCTACTTTTAACTTTATGTGGCGGTTTGTCACTGCTTCAAATTCTTCCACCCATGACAGCTTCAGAAATAGTCTTTGATTTGCTTTTGCATTGTTGGTGCCTTACCTAGAATTCACAAGGTTGTAATGCCTTAAAGGATATAAAGAACAACAAAATACAAGCTTCCTCTAATTCCCACAATCCTGAAAACATAATATATATTTGAGCAGGTTCCAGAGCGTCACCACAAAGGGGAAAATCACATTTCCTTACCGTCACTTCTCCGCCCACACTTTTGGTCCTAATTACTTCCTCTTTCGAAAGAGGAAGTAAACAACGTGCATGCGACCCATTCAGTGGGCCATTTTGATCACACTACTTCTCCAGCACACAGCAGGAGATAGCAGCAAGTTCTATCTCAAAAATAATTTGGAACTATTTTTGTAGCGTGAAGAAGGCTAGAAGGGGACAAGGGTGCACGGGACGCAGAGGGTGACGTGAACAGGACCCGCGAAAATCTGTGAGTGCCTAGTAATTAGCATGCAATAAAACACTCATGTGATGACACCCCCAGTGTGAAGATGCTGTTTATCTGGCATTTTACCACTTGTTTCCTATGCTGTGTGTATCCACAGAGTTGCAGAAAAATAGTACTGAGATAAAACTGATGTTCTTGGATCCTTCCTCGTTTCAGGTGATTTGTGTTGGATCCTGGAATGGATCCTGGTTATATTTTCCTTTGATTTGTTAATTGCTGAGGATCTGGAGGAACAGAAGACTCAGCAGAAACTTAAAGGTCAACTCTACACCTGGACATTGAGTGTCATAATTGAATAATTGTCTAACTGATTGTCTTCAATTAAGGGTTGCAAGGAGTTGCATCATTGTGCAGGTTGTCTATAAAAGTAAATGTATTTTCAAGTGCATGTATAACTTCCATGTCCCTCATGTGAGCTGTATTGACTGACCGTTTGTAAGTATTTTATTATTATTATTATTATTATTATTATTATTATTATTATTATTATTATTATTTATTTATTTATATAGCACCATCAATGTACATGGTGCTGTACAGAGTAAAACAGTAAATAGCAAGGCCCTGCCGCATAGGCTTACAATCTAATAAAATCATAGTAAAACAATAAGGAGGGGAAGAGAATGCCAACAGGCACAGGGTACAGATATTTGTATCTGTACTGCCATAACTAAATTATATATATTTTTTGCCAGTAAAAAGGTTTTTTTAACCTACATAAATCTCTGTCTTAATTCACATCTTTGCTGATTTGGCTGAGAACCGCTGTAATCTCTGCTAGTCTCTGTAGGGCCCAGACAGAGACTTAACACAAAAGGTTATGTGCCAGAAACCCAGTCTGTGCAATAACTAAACAGCTTCTAAAGCCATAACTCAACAATTTGTCCGTACAGAGTATGTAACTTATGGTAAATCAAAGTCCTCCTCACCAGTGGGACTTTCATGAGGTGTTACATTCCATTCAGTGGAGGCTGGTGGCTCTGATTTTGGTGGGGCTGTAAATCCATTCTGGGTTTCAGGCAGAACCATTCAGATTTCTAAAGGAGCTATCCAAAGTCCTGAACCCTATACCAAAATGATAACTTCTTGTTTGGATTACTGCAATGCGTTATACGTGGGGCTGCCTTTGAAAACGGTCCGGAAACTTCAACTGGTACAAAACAGGGCAGCACGGTTACTAACAGGGACTGGCCGATGAGACCACATCACGCCAGTCCTTTTCCAGCTTCATTGGCTTCCAGTCCAGGTCTGGGCCCGATTCAAAGTGCTGGTATTAACATTTAAAGCCCTAAATGGCTTGGGGCCAGGCTATCTGAAGGAACGCCTCCTCCCGTATGTACCTGCCCAGACCCTAAGATCATCCTCAGGGGCCCTTCTCCGTGAGCCCCTGCCAAAGGAAGTGAGGCAGGTGGCTACCAGGAGGAGGGCCTTCTCTGCTGTGGCACCCCGGCTGTGGAATGAGCTCCCTAAGGAGGTTCGCTTGGCACCTACATTATATGCTTTTAGACGCCAGGTGAAGACCTTTTTATTCTCCCAGCATTTTAACAGTCTATAAATAAATTTTAACTCGGTGTTTTAAATTTGTAATTTTGCATTGCTGCTGTTTTTATCTGGTTGAGCTTTTATATTGTATTTTATATTATGGTTTTAAACTGTTGTTTCATACTTTGAATGTTTTTAATTTTTGTGAACTGCCCAGAGAGCTCTGGCTATTGGGCGGTATATATATATATATATATATATATATATATATATATATATAGAAATGTAATTAATAAATAAAAATAAATAAATAAATAAATAAGTCCTTTAGAATTCTGGCTGGTTTTGACTGAAACCTAGAATGGATTCACAGCCCCACAGAATTCAGAGTCATCAGCCTCCACTGGATCCATTAAACTTCACTGATAAATTTTCCTTGGAGAATATGAAGCTGTCTTGCCCACTAGCTGTTTGGTTCAGTTTACTGGGAACAGCATAGGATTGTGTAGCCTGGTCTTCTCCGACTTGGTGCCCTCCAGATGGTTTGAACTGCATCTCCCAGCATCCCTGACCTTTGGCTGTGCTGGTTTGGGCTGATGGGAGTTGAAGTACAAAACAATTACTTTTCTATCCAATTACTTTTTTGCTTTGCTGAACCTTTGGCCCAGAGGAAGGATGGAGAAAATGCTGCCATTTTAGAGTCTGAGGAAGAGATATCCAAAGACAGTGGTCTGTATTTAAGGATTGTTTGTTGCTTTATGTTATGTTTTAGGCTGAGTTAGTGACCACGTTGGCTCTCACAAGAAAACTGGAGGAACGCTGCAGTCCTGTCTTTTGGTTGTGCGAATTGTCATTCATAGTCTTGAAGCTAGATTACTGTAAAGTATAAGCTACCTTGAAGATAGCTTGGACTTTGGTGCAGTTGTAGAATAGCACAATGGTTTGATTTGTGAACCGCCCAGAGAGCTTCGGCTATTGGGCGGTATAAAAATGTAATAAATAAATAAATAAATAAATAAATAAAATTTTAGAAACAAGTACTTTAAAGTCTATACTAGCAGTGCAATCTGGTCCTCTGTGTGTTTACTCAGGTTAAGATCTACCAGGTTCAATGGGTCTGTCTTCCAAGTAAGCGTACAGAACATGGTAGCCAGACTGACCACATTTTGGTCTATGCTGAGAAATCGCTGAGGCCCAGAATATCAAGCATCTTCCTTTTGTGAAGGCTTTAAAAGCCCTCCAGTGCTTTAGAAATCTCCACCTGCCATGTGAACACCAAGTCCAATGGACCCAAGGGCATGTGGAATTGTGCCTTTTGTGACTGCTGTCATGGTATTAGTCAGGGGTGTTGATTCTCCAGATGGCTGCACTCCCCTTCCCCCTGGTCATCAATTATTTGGTGGTTTCTTGGCTTTTGCACAGTTTTGTTCCCATTCTAAATGGTTGAACGGCCTCTCCTAAGGCTGAGGGGTGTCTATATGGCCTATTTACCCCATCTGGTCGTATAGACACCCCCTCAATTACTGGCAGTTAGAGCTTTAAGCTATAAAGCCTTACACGGCTTGGGACCACAATACCTGACGGAACGCCCCTCCCGACATGAACCTACCTGTACACTGCGCTCAACATCTAAGGTCCTCCTCTGAGTGCCTACTCCGAGGGAAGCTCGGAGGATGGCAACAAGGGAGAGGGCCTTTTCAGTGGTGGCCCCCCAATTATGGAATGATCTCCCGGATGAGGCTTGCCTAGCACTAACATTTATCTTTTTGGCGCCAGATCAAGACCTTTCTCTTCCCCCAGGCATTTAACAGCATTTAACAACATATGCTAAGTTTTTTTTTTTAATGGATCCCAGAACTGTTGTTTTTTTAAAATGGATCCTGTTTTATGCTGTTGGGTTTTTTAAAATCTTTTTTGATGGTTTTAAATTTTGTATACTTATTCAATGTCCACTGTTTTTAACTTTTGTAAACCGCCCAGAGAGCTTTGGCTATGGGGCGGTATATAAATTTAATAAATAAATAAATAAGCTAGAATATGTGGCTATTTGGGGCCGTGCCTCCTTTTGCCTTTGCCATGCCCACCACTAGAATGTAGGCCCTGAGAGATTCTCTAAAATTGAATTTGTCTTGAGGACTGAAAAGGGTTTGGCACCTCTGATATAAGACTTCTTTGTTCAAACCATCTTTTGAGTCCAGGAATAATGTGGTTGTGGTAATTTTCTCTGGGATTTTTTTGTTTGTAATTTCTTTCAGGGTTGCAGCCTCATCCAATACTTCACGATGATGGTTCGGAATAGAAATCCAATAAATAAATGCATGCAAATGAACAACTGGTAAATAAAAGGAAGACATGCACAGATTTGGCTGTTCTTAAAAAAAGATTTGTAACAGAAAAAAAAAGAGGTTTTAAACGATTATTGTAGGATGAGATAGATTTGTTTCTTTGAAACCGAAATGCAATTTCTGTTCCAGCAGCTCATTCCACAGATTCACCTGTACAGATCAAACATATTGCAGAATGACAAATGATAAATGCAAGTGGACAAGAGCTTCGTGTGAGAGAAGGATTGGAATTGGGAGGGAAGAGATGCATAAATGGGGAAATGTTGTTGATTCCCACCAGGGAAATATGTGAGGATGTATTTACATTTTGCAATAAGTTATTTACTTGTAGAGCAGTGGTTTTTCAATTCTCCTGCCTTTAGGGAGCACTTTCTACATCGATTCATTTGCTGAGGAACCCTTGCATACCAGAGAGAAATGTTTACTAAGGGGTGTGTGTGTCGCTCCATTCATGCAGAGGGGGAGCCAGTGAAGACCAGCTTGGCCCTGCTGTTCTTTCATGCACTCTGAGCATGCACCCCACATTAACACCTTCTACTGTACATTGTAGGGAAAGATTTGTATTAGCAAACAAGTTATCTTTCATGGAAGCTTATCCGATCCCCTGTTAAGCATATCAAGAAAACCGCTCATAAAGCTTATGCGTTTAGGCCCTGAATTGAGGAAAAATGTTCCATATGAAAAAAAGAACCTTTATGCCACAGTAAGGAGATGGGATTTAAACGTCAATTGTTTCATGTTGTATATCTGAACTTTGTTTCCAGGGCCAGCTCCAGGTCTGAGGGAGGTTCTTTGGCAAAGTGCTTTCTGTGGCCTCCTCCTACATTGGCATGCCCAGCTCCTGGTTTCGCTGCCTGCTGCCATCACCTGGGATGAACCACCACTTAAAATTTCCCACAATGCCTGGAGTTCTTGATGTAGCATCTCAGTATGGCCATCCTACCCACAGCAATCCGCCTGCCCACTGAGATCCAGCCCAAAACGTTTCGCTGGCTGAGGCAGAGCACGAAAATGTCCCCATCCCCCAAGCCAAGTTGATTTGGCACCTGAGGCAGATAATCCCACAAGCACCTCTCCCCCTTCCTGGCATAATTAATGTGACACCTATCTATTTGCTGCTCTTTCGTAGCACCCCAAATCAGCTGCCACCTCTCTCTACCTAAATAGAAGGCCCAGTCACGTAAAGGTGCTGAATATTTTAAATCAATATCTCTGGGGTTAGGGGGTTTGTACAGCAAGGTTGTACAACCTTGCTGTACAAACAAGCCAAATAACTGTTTTGGGGAGGCAAATTTGGTGTGCGTGGGGGAGAGCAGAGCAGCATGTACTAGCTGGGAGCAAGTATTGAAGAGATGAGCCTCAGGCCCATTTGTGAGGTTGCAGAGGATGGAAGCTGCGGGCAGAGTTAGAAGTGAGCCCCAACATCACTTTCAAAGTGGCAGAAGAGCTGCAAAGAGGCTGAATGTCTGAGAGATGCCCAAAGTTGCATCTTGCCATTCTTGAAAAGTTGCCAGTGGGATCCTGACATGTACCGAGTAATGGATTGTCCACTGAGCAGTTATCTGGCTTGGACCAACAGGCTGTTGCCTCCTTCCAGAACACAGCGTCAAGCTCCTGAACACATTGTCCTCTCACAAGAGAAAACAAACCGCTTTCATTACTTCTCATGTTCCAGAACTGACCCTGGATGTACTTTCAGAGCCCTTGAGGGGCCCAGAGGCTGGTGGCATGGAAATTGTCACAAAGTACAGTCAACTTCCTCAGTTCAATGGGACTTCCTCCATGGCAAGTGTGCATAGGATTGCAGCCCCACTAACCAAATAAGGTTACAGCTGAGCCAGTGGGGTAACCCAATTCTGAGTACAGATGCAATGTTCTGACTTGGTCTACCAACATGGAAACCTTTGCAATTGAAACTACGTAAAGGGACTCTTTCCCGCTTCCATGTTGTACCCGTTCTTCTAGTAAGATGTTGCCATCTTGAACTGTCCACCAGTTGTCCCTGCACTCTCTTTGTCCCTGTTGCTGCTGCAGCCACCACTGACTGCATTGGGATCTCACAAGTGATAGAAACAGTCATGGAAAATGCCTCCTTCAGTTTCCTTCCTCAATGAGCTCTCTTCTTCTAGCTCTTGCAGCATTGACGGTAATGGTGCTGACTCAATGGCTGAGTTCGGATGACACACTAATCAACGGGCGGGGTGGTTATAGGCGAGACATTGAAATCAACCGTTGCTTAGCGTGTCATCCAAACTCAGCCAATGAGTGCCTGGGGAAGGTGGAGTTTTCAAGCAAGTTGCTTCATCATGAGGCAACTTGTGAGGCAAGCGGATGCTGCTGGAGGCACCTGGCTGGGCTATTTACTCCGTCCATGAGTAAATAGCCAGCTGCTATGCTGGCCTAGAAGCCAATCACCCAGCAGCCACTGCAACAGCCAGCCAGCCTGGGTTTTCTCTTTAGAGAACTGGGTAGGCAGCCAAGAGGAAGGGGAGGGAGAAGCAGCGGTGGGCAAACCAGTAGCAGCCGCAGCCGCCTACCTGCTGGTAGTATGTGGAAGGCGGAGGCATGCTTATTTCACTGCACCCTGAGCTTGGGGGCTTCCCTTGCCTCATGGCAGAGCCAGGCCTGTCACCATCTGAAGTCTTTCTCTCAGCATCCCCACTGTTTGAAGTATGGTGTGTGGCAACTAGAGCGAGAGAGCCTTTTTTCAGTGGCGACTTTTCACATTTGTAACACCCTTTCCAGAAAAGCCAACCTGGCAACTTGTTACTAGCATTCAGGCCCCAAAGTTGGTGTGGAGGGGAATCTCATTGCTGTTTGCCCAGGCTTTTAAGAACTACTGATTTTAGTGTTTTGACTTAGAATATTTCTTTTTATGTCGTTCCCCCCCCCCCACCCGCCCGGTATTTGAATGTTGCCATCTTAGTTTATATCTCTTATCTTTTCCATGTTTATTGTACTCTTATTGTATCTTCCTACTTTGCTCGATGCCCTGGGATACTTTTTTTGTTGAAGTTGTAGGACATTATGTTAGTTAATTAATTTTAGAATCTCCTGGCTTTCTAACAATGTAATAAATAACCCTCACTTTGCCAATGATCAAAGTAGAGCTGTCAGCTGATTACAGAATGTTTAGTTGAGTAATCACCTGGCTTTTATTGGCTGGTCAATTAAGTTTCAATAACTTTATAGATCACCAAAACCTCAATATAGATGCCTTTTTGAGATACTAAAGGAAATGTGATGACTTCTAATCTTAACGAACAGAAACTACTACATATTGTTAGAAGAGGACTCCATCATCTTAATTAATGTCTTTCCTTGTACATTTCCAAAAACAGATCTGGACCACCATAGCTTCAAAACACAGTGGTATCCCCTTAACATTTTCTTAGTCCTCCTGATGGATCAACAAAAGTTTTAACTGATTGACCTACCAATTAAAGCAATCCTAATGGAGATAAATAATGGCCCTATGGCTAAAGAGAATGTGGGCTGCATTCCTTTGTGTTTTTTCACTGTCCTAGTGGCTGGCTTGCTTTGAAGAAGGGCCTTTTTGTGTGTGCAGAGAAAATGTCTAAGAATGCTTCGCCATGTATATGATGCCCTGATTAATGCGCAGATTGCTTCTCTGAATTGTGGGCCTTGGTCTTAGATGAGGCCATGTGAACAGAAAAGATAGTTAAATAGGTTTCTATGGACTGGCTTCAATTAAATAAAAATTGTATGATTTTTCAATGATAACTTGTTTATTTTAGTGGAACGTTTAATGGTTATAGCTAGTATCGATGGAGCTTACTTTGAAAGCTGTTAATGACATTATCCATATGCACTAACAATGAAGAAAGACAGCATCCACTGAGGAGCCAAAAAAAAAATCCCTTTGTAAATCACATCAAAAAAAAGTGAGATCTGACACATACAGTAAGTAATCTTCTGAAAGCAGAACTATGGAGTATGAAGTGTTCTTAGATCTCAGGGGTTTTTTTTATACTAAAAGAAAGAGATATTGCATTTAAAAAAAACATAGGAGAGCACCCTTTGATCATGTACAGATATTTACATTTTCTTTTGATCAAGTGTGTGCGTACATGTGTGTATGTGAAACATAAAGAAATAGAGGTAATTGTGGAATATATAATCTTTTCCAAATAGTTATTTCTCTAGGACTTCTGACTTTAGTGTGGTTTTGGTTGCATGCAATCAGAGTGAAATGAATTCTCCCGACTTGGTTAATTAAACTTTGAAGCCGCAGTTCTTGAGAGGGGTGTGGAGAGGGGACAAAGAAACCGACAGCTCGGTACAAAACACGTTTAGGTGTTGGGAGGGAAGAACTGACAGAGTAATTACTTTTTGAGAACACATTTAGGTTGAATAACACAGAGTCAGCAAAAATAGCATACCATCTCTGTGATTGCAAGATGAAAATATAGACTGGGGTTGCCTTATTAAAGTACTCTCCACAACCACCTAAATTGAGAAAGGACACCTTAAGTAGCTGGTGGATTGCAGCCTTAGTGATTTACAACGGAAGAAGGTGTATCCTACTCCAAGCATTAGTTGTCTAATAGCTATATTGACTAATAGCTGCAATCACTGACTGGGGAGAAGTCCCATTGAACTTGGTGGAACTGAATTCTGAGTAGATATGCATAGGATTGCACGGTTACAGCTACAAACTTTAATTAGTTTGATTGTCAACTAAAGCTTTAAAATAAGCCAGCTGCATGGTGAGTTAAAAGCTGCATCTATTGAAGATTTGTTAATATGCAATTTAGTTTAGGCTGATCATATGAAAAGGAGGACAGGGCTCCTGTATCTTTAACAGTTGTGTAGAAAAGGGGATTTCAGCAGTTGTCATTTGTGTGCATGCAGCACCTGGTGAAATTCCCTCTTCATTGCAACAGTTAAAGCTGCAGGAGCCCTGCCTTCTTTTAAATCTGGTCAAGAGGTCAGGGCTCCTGAAGCTTTAACTGTTGTGATGAAGAGGGAGTTTCACCAGGTGCTGCATGCATACAAATGACACCTGTGAAATTCCCTTTTCTACACAACTGTTAAAGATACAGGAGCCCTGTCCTCTTTTTTGTATGGCCATCTTAAATGAAGTTGCAGCAACTTCATTTAAAGTGAATCCATTCATTACCACATCTTTTTAAAAAGCTGTTGATCAACTACAAAATATTTAATGGTTGGTGGCTCTTGCCATAGTTCTAAATCAAACCCCTTGCTGTGTACAAGAATGCACACATGTACTCCTTTGCAAGTAAAAGTTGCCACTTTGTCTTGTGGATTGCAATAAAGTCTCACTTTTTATCTTAAAGACAATTGGATTGGAATGGGAAAATTGGATTTATGCGTGTGTGCTGAACATGGTTCTCTCATCATCGTTGCCTATATACCGCCCCATAGATGAAGCTCTCTGGATGATTTACAAAGATTAAAACACTGAACATTAAAAATCAATATACAAAATTTAAAACCATAAAATCACTTAAATCACATAGAAAAAGTGTGCATAGCTGGAGAAAGTTAATGATGAGCATGCTGACTAAAACAGGAAACCTGTATTGAATATGGGGCTGTTATGACTGCCATGCTTGGCTGGCATTTTAAATAGGGTGACCATATGAAAAGGAGGACAGGGCTTCTGTATCTTTAACAGTTGTAGAGAAAAGGGATTTTCAGCAGGTGTGAAATTCCCTCTTCATCGCAATAATTAAAGCTGCAGGTGCCCTCCTTTCTTTTGTGTCTGGTCCAGAGGGCAGGACTCCTGTAGCTTTAACTGTGATGATGAAGACAATTTTTCACCAGGTGCTACATGCATTCAAATGACACTTGCTGAAATTCCCTTTTCTGTACAACTTTAAAGATACAGGAGCCCTGTCCTCCTTTTCATACGGTCACCCTATTTTAAAGGCATCCTTTACTAAGCATTTTTAAACTTATAGCTCTGTAGGCAGCCATACTTAGTAAAACAAATATAATCACATAGTGGAAACTTGCATTTCCCAGGATTGCCCTTGTTTGCTTCCAAAGCCACCATAAATGTGCCCCTAAATCCTTTTCATTCTCCCATTACCCGGGCAACTGAAAATTAGCAATGTTGGGAGAAAGGGGTGAGATTTCAATTTAATGCATGGAGAATAACATTCTTGTAGATTAAATGAGATTCGTCCCATTCTCATCTTGAGGGCTTCTTGGAAGAGTGGCTTTACGTAGGTAGCAAATCTGGAAAGGCCATTATCTCGAGGGCAGCCGCTCTGTAGGAAGCTGCTTCTGTGCTGTTGCTGAACACAGAGAAGGGTTCCGGAGGAGACAGGGCTGAGGAAACCACGGGAAATGGAGAGGGTGGGAGAACCTTGAAGGCTGGTTGTGTGATTGAGGCACTGCCGTGGAGGCAGAGCTCGTGACAACCGCTACAGGTATATTGCATGGCCTCTGTATCATTTTATCTTTAGTCCTGTGTGCAGGCTGTTCTTGAGGGAACCAATGTGGGGAGCAGGCTTGTGCTCTCTGCCTTCTCCTCCCATGTTCAATGTCCCCTTGGCATGAGGGCCTATGCACAATCTGAACCCTCACTTCTTTGCATGGAACTGTATGTGTATACGCTCCTGTGCAAATAGGATCTGCCCTATACTGAGTCAGACTCTTGATTCATGAAGCCAAGTATTGTCCACACTGACTGGTAGCAGTTCTCAAGGGATTCTTTCTTGGCCCTACCTGGAGAAGCTGGGGGCTTTCTGCATGCAAAGGAGGTGCTCTACATAAGAACATAAGTGCCATGCTGGATCAGACCGAGGGTCCAGGACTTTGTTCACTAAGTGGCCAACCAGCTGTCAAACAGGGCCCCACAAGCAGGACATCAGTGCAACAGCACCCTCCCACCCATGTCCCCCAGTAACTCATGCATATAGGCTTACTGCCTCCAATACTGGAGGTTGTACATAGCCATCAGGGCTAGTGTAAGGGGGAAAGCTTTCTCCTCCTCCAGGAATTTATCCACCCCTCTTTTAAAGCCATCCAAATTGTGGTAGTGAATTCCATAGTTTAACAATGTGTTGTGTGAAGAACTACGTCCTTTTGTCTGTCCTGAATCTCCCACCAATCAGTTTCATGGGATTGTGTATTATGGGAGAGGGAGAAAAATGTCTTCCTAACCACATTCTCCACACCGTGCATAATTTTGTACACCTCTATCATGTCTCCCCTTAGCCTCCTTTTCCCCAAGCTAAGCTAAGCTGCAGCCACTCCCCTCCTGTGCCCCCTCCACAGTAAAGAATGGAGATGATTCCCCACCCCTGGGTTCATTAATAGTCTGAAAAGCACAAACCTGACCACCATTGCATCACGAGAAAGAGGATTCGCTGTCTGATTGGCATGCCTAATCCACAATAACCCCTGTGATAACCAAGTAATGACTACTTTCCCCACCCCCTATTCAAATATTGGGTTTGAAAGAAAAAAAAGGAACGTATGCAGCAGCCTGAAATGAATGTGTGTGTTGGGTCTGAGCTAGATAAGAAGGTCATCGCTGTGCCCGTAGTGCAATTTAAATTACATCACGACGTGCCCCTTTTCCTGTGACAAGAATGTTAAGTTCACATTTCTCAAATGGAAATTTCGCTCTGCGGCACTGTGGAGCTTGCTGTGCTCCCTGGTGTACTGGGGAGCTGCAGGCAATGAAACAGGCTGGACGTCGGCTAGAGTGCAAATGGCACAAGACTCAAAGCAAAGATGACCGAGCGCACTCTAGAGCACATAAGCGTGCCTGTTGAGCAGCGGTGCGAGCAGCAAAGAAGGCTTACTTTGCTGCCTCCATCACATCCTCAAGTAGCTGTCCAGAAGAGCTCTTTCGAGTGGTCCAGGAGTTGTTAACACTGCCCACAGTGAATGGAGCCCTGGCACCCTCAAGCACTCGTTGTGACCTTTTTGCATCTGACTTTGAGGACAAAGTTGCTTGTCTCCGCAGCAAAGTTCAGGCTGTTATTAGTGCAGTTCCATTTGAGGTGTCTGATACCGCCATCTGCCCGATTTTGTGGGCTCACTGCTGCGGCCTGATGATGTTGACAAGGTACTTGCAGCAATGTGACCAACCATGTACCCTCTCGATCCTTACCCCTCCTGGCTAATAAAACCTAGTGGAGGGGGGATGACTGGGTGGGTCTGGGGTGTAATGAATGCTTCTCTATGGGAAGGGATGGTCCCTGGTGTCCTTAAAGAGGCGGTAGTGCAACCACTTCTGAAGAAGGACATTTTGGACCCAATGGTATTAGACAACTATCTGCCAGTTGCAAATACCTCTTTCTTAGGGAAGGTATTGGAGAGGGTTGTGGCGGAACAACTGCAGGCACTCTTGGAGGACACTGATTATCTAGACCTATTTCAATCTGGGTTTCGACCTGGTTATGGGACTGAATCAGACTTGGTCACCCTGATGGATGACCTTTATAGAGAGAGGGAGAGAGAGACAGGGGGCGTGCAACCCTGTTAATTCTGCTCGATCTCTCATTGGCTTTTAATACCACCAACCATGTTATCCTCCTCGATTGACTCTGTGGGATAAGTGTTGGAGGCACTGTGTTATGGTGGTTCTGGTCCTACCTGCAGTGTCGATTTCAGAGAGTAACATTGGGTGATCATTTCTTCGTCCCTTGGCAGTTAAGCTATGGGGTACCGCAGGGCACCATCTTGGGCCCTATATTGTTTAACATCTATATGAAGCCTTTGGGGGTGGTCATTAGGGGTTTGGAGCAAAATGCCATCAGTACGCTGATGATACACATCTCTCTCTCCCTGTGACATCTGAATCAGGGAGAGGCTGTGCAAGTCCTAGATCAGTGCTTAAACTCAGGAATGGGCTGGATGAAGGCCAATAAATGGATGCTGAATCCTGGCATGACAGAAGCCCTGTGGGTGAGTGGTTCCTGAGTTATTGCCAGTTTTTGATGGGGTTGCACTCCCTCTGAAAGATCAGGTTCATAGTTTGGGAGTACTCCTAGATCCATCATTGTCGCTGGAGGCCCAAGTGGCCACGGCGGCTTGGAGCACCTTTTACCAGCTTTGGCTTGTTTGCCTGCTATGGCCTCTTCTAGACAGGGATAGCTTGGCCACAGTGGTATGGGCATTAGTAACCTCAAGACTGGATTACTGCAATGTGCTCTATGTGGGGCTGCCCGTAAGACTGCTCTGGAAGCTGGAGCTATTGCAGGACATAGCAGCTCGGCTGTTTTCAAGAGCCGCCTCTTTTCAGCATATAACTCCTTTGCTGAGGGAATTGCACTGTACAAAGCCCTAAACAACTTGGGACCAGGATACCTAAGAGTGTGCCTTCTCCCTTACCAACTTGCCCGATCACTGAGGTCATCAGAGGCCATGCTCCTGGTGGTTCCACATGGACCTGTGGCCCAATTGGAATCCACCAGGAGAAAAGCCTTTAGTGTAGTGGCCCCCTCTCTGTGGAACTCTCTGCCCCTGGAGGTCAGGCAGGCACCAACACTAGGCTACTTATGGTGCTCCCCGAAAATATCTCTGTTTCAAGAAACCTTCCCCAACTGACTAGCCACTGTTTTTCTGGCTCCTTTGTTTTTAAATTGAATAATTTTAATTTGCTTTTTTAATCTTCTTTTTCTCCACTGTTTATATCTATGTTCACTGCTCTGGAATCTGTGTTAGATAATTGAGCAATATATAAATGTTGCAAATAATAAATAAATAAATGGGGAGGAAATTAGAAAAAGCAATAAGCTGACCTATAGTGTGTGTGTGTGTGTATTTGTATTGATTTGTACTAGTCAGTGTGAGAAGCAAATGAGATAATGGCTTTTTCATACGTGAATCATGCATTGACCTGTGGGTGGGGCTGTGCTGCACTGAAGAAGCCTACCTTCTTCTTGCTCATAGGTTTCTTCAGTGTAGATGTCCATTCAAATGCATTGACAGCAATGCAGCTCCATTCCCTGGTAAATGCATGATGCACCCTTAGACCTGGATCATTGGTTGCCAGTGTCCTGCTTGAGTGCTACAACCTGTGATAGTTTGCTGTGCACTTGGACAGGAGCAGCCAAGCCCACTGAGTCAGCTTGGGGAAGGGGTGGACAACTTCAGAGGGTTGTAGGGACGATACCCGTTGTCACTGAAATCACAGCCACTGCACCAAGGAATTGCCACTAAATTTTGGCAATGCGGTGGCAGCGATGGCAAAAAGGATGCATTTCCTCTTAATAAGAAGGCACACAGTGGACATAGACATTGTTTTAAAGGCAAATCACACTTCCGGAAGACTGGGAAAAGCACGATTTGCCATCCAAAGAAAGCACTTGATTCAAGGTGAGATGCAGCTTTTTGTTTTGCCGTTGCATCACTGAAATTCATTGCAATGCAGGGTGGAGGGGCACAGAGGCTCAGGGGACATGTGGGCTGCATGTTGTCCACCCTGGACTAGGGTATGGAGTCAGGGATGACATTTTTGTCACAACTCAATGTAACAGTCAAAAATTCCCTAATATACAGCGGGAGGCTGTATATATGTACAACAATTTGCATCAGAGTGGTGATATCTCATAACTTTGCACTTGACTTGCATGACACACTTACCAAAAGTTTCGCTGCCACTGGGCTTGACCAATCTTCAATCCTGGAAAATGGTTCAGCATCAGGGCTGCTGGATGCTTTTAAATTAGGCCCTTGGGGATTAATTTGTACAACCACCTGCATCGTAAAAGTTTTCAAACATGCAGAACAGCAGAGAGTTGACTATGCTCATGGCCTGTTCTTCTAAACATTGTTTCTGACATCCCTGCATTTTCATGTAATTTTGACAGCGGGAGTAGGTGAGCCACAAGTGACATGCTATTTTCAGAGCACATTAATGCGCACAATTAATATACAATCAGACATGGGTCAGCCAACTGGGTCATGCTTGATTTCTCAATAACACAGTGGGTGGGAACATCTCTGTTTATAGATGTGTATCTCTGACCTTTCCTTCTTCCCTTTGTATTAATATGAAGAAAATTAATGTTGCTCTTAGCAAAAGGCCTGGATGTGGCTTTCATATTATTTTTATACCTGAACGCATAGGATCTCTTTCTTAACCTGGAATGAAGTCTCTTAGAAGTTGTTTCTCTTGCATGGGGGTGTATTGTAGGTTTTTTGTTTTGCTTTTAAAATAGTATTCATGTTTTGAGATTTTTTTGTTCCAAACATCTAGATAACAGCCCAAATTCAAATCGGAACAATGATGGGAGCTTCAATATCATCTACCCAAAGTGGGTCTATTGTTTTTACAGGTAGTGTGGTGCAACATTTTCATTTTTATTATTTAAACAGTACTTTGTAGACTGCTTTACATACATTCTCTTTTAATCTTTAAAACAATCCTATAAGGTAGGTGAGAAGACCTAGAACAGATAAGATTTGATTTGGGGACATCTGGATTTATTTATTTATTACATTTCTATGCCTCCCAATAGCTAATGCCCTCTGGGCGAATCACAATAATTAAAATCACAAACACAGCATAAAAGAATATAAATACCTAAAACTACAATATAAAAATACAACCAGAATAAAACCTAGTAGCAATGCAGAAATTAAAAACAAAACAAAAAACAGATTTAAAACAGCAGATCTAAAAGGCTAGAATGCTAAAATGCCTGGTGCTGAAAACAGTACAATGCAGGTGCCAGGCGAACCTCTGTGGGAACCTCATTCTACAACCAGGTGGCTATCAGAAAAGGTCCTCTTCCTGATAGCCACCTGCTTCACTTCTGTTGGCAGGGGCTCCTGGAGAGGGACCCCTAAAGATGATCTTAGGGTTCAGGCAGGTACATAAGGCAGGAGATGACCCTTCATATAACTTGGCTGAGTCCCTTGGCCACTATGTCAAATCAGCTCACTGTAGTGGACAAAATGTTACGGCCACAGTAAATGTGATGGTGAGAGAACAGGGACTGAATCTCCCATATATATATTTTTAAAGAAAGGAAAAATGCAGCTAGCAGGATGGGGGAGAGAGAGATGCAATTTGGATTGGGATGCAATGTTACAATAGGGAGATTTCACTCCAAGGTTTGCTGAACTAAACCACCCAGAGAGCTTCAGCTATTGGACAGTATAGAAATGTAATAATTAAATCCCAGAAAATACTTATTAAAAATGCTAAGGGGGTAGGAGAGGAACTCCTTCAAGCAGCCCAGTGAAGACCGTGTGTGTTCAGTGACTATGGAGTGTTGATTGCCTGTTTTGGGGAACAGGAACAACAGGTGCGAGGAGAAATGAAATGGAGTGTCCTCCACAGGAGCAGTTCATGCTGCAACATTTTGTTGCAGGTCCCACTTACTAGACTCTAACTTCTAAAGGGTTAGTTAAGGATGCATTCAGCTATTCCGGCAGTTGTCAGAGAAGACAAATGGAACAGAAGCACAGATAATACAGCTATCAATGGCTACTAGTAATGACGGCTGTATATTACCTCCAATCTCAGAGGTGGAATGACTTGCAAAAACAGTCACTGGGGAACATGGGTCGGAAGGAGGGTGCTCTCTGCCTTCATGTCCTGCTTGTGAGCTTCTCATCAAGGCATTGTTGGCTGCTGCCGAAACGGAATTCTGGACTAGATAAGCCTTTGGACTGATCCAGCATGGTTTTTCTTGCATTCCCAAACTTATATTTCTTTTGACAAATCGTAAAGCAGCTCTAGCCCATCGTTCGGCTGTTGCTTCAATTCAGGTTTGCCTAACTCGTGACTCACAGAACTGCAGGCAGCCCACCGGCCCACATATTATGGCCTGCCAGGCATTTGAGAACACCCTGCTTTTGCAGTGGCAGAAAGGGAGCAGCCCCTAAAGACTAGTCAAGTCCATTGTGGGTGGTTTGTGTTTGGATTACTGAGTCAACTGTTAGGCAGTCCTCGTTTAACCCCCTAATGTCTTCCCAGATTACTTCAGTGCACTATGATGCAGAAAGCATTTACTCCTCGAAATATAGCACAGAAGGAGCATCACTTTACATTACTTGCTTTAGGATGCAATCCTATCAGATCCACCCTTGATACTCCTAATTCTCTGAACTCAGAGGCGTATGAGTATCCAGTACTGAGTGGAAGTCATGACAGAGGCACTCCTCACCTCTGTCACACCTCCCACTTGGCATTTTAGCTAGATGGGCATTTTTGCCCATTTAGCTGAGGTGTCGGAGAGGGGAAAAGAAGGAGGCTGTGTAGGGTGAAAGATTCTGCTCTATCTGCTCTCGCAGGTGGGCAAATGAGAAGGACCTGTCTTGTTGATGTTAAATTCCATACAAGCTGATGTGGGAAGAGGCAGCCCTTCAAGTAATTTGGTCCCAAACCGTTTAGGGCTTTAAAGGTCAAAACCATCACTTTAAATTGGGCCCGGAAACACACCAGTAACCATTGCAGTTGGTGTAGAATGCCTGAATAAGGCTACATTAAAGTAACATGTAGTTAGGCCTTTAAGTTTTTGAAATTTGCTGCCAATGCCACCATGCTGCAATTATTCAGCACTTGGACAAACCTGTAGCAAACACTCCGCCTCGGCTACTCGTTCGAAATCTGTAACTTTGTAAGCTTTGCTGCTTGACTGTAATCGATAAGAGCACTATCTGGCAGACACGGCAATGTTATTTTCCATATATGACAATTGTAAAGTTAGCTTCTCCTTTCATGGAGCAATCAGAACTTGATGCAGGGATTCTAATTTAGCCTGACCTTTTCAATCCTTCTGGCTCTTTAGTTTAAGTAATCAGCTCTCTTTCTCTCTCCCTCGCTGCTCCCCTTTCAAATTCAGAAGTAGACGAATTCTGTCCCCTAGCCTGACCGCTCCCCTCCCCCACTTAACTTTAACTACACCCTCTACTTCTGGTTAAGGAGCCTCTGTTCTGGAAATAAGTCTGCCCAATCAGAATGTAATTATAATCTCTGATTAAAACATTTAACCAAGTCGACAACCATGATATTTGCAAATTGTATTTTTCTCCTCCTGAGCGCCAAAAGATGTCACTGTGTCCTTTTCAACAAAGAAATTGTTCCTGACATTAGCCTCTAATGGAAATGTTGTGGTGGTGCATATACTTTGGCTTAGTTTGCAATCCTGTACATGCTTCCCATCGATCTCTGTGGGGCTTCCTTCTCCATAGGACATGCATAGAGAAGTTGAATAAAAACAGGATTACAATGCTATAACCAAAAGAGGAAGGAAGCAAAGTGCGATCAGGGGCTTGGTTCAGTGGAGGCTAGTGGCTCCACTTTTTGGTGGGGCTGTGAATCCATTCTGGGTTTCAATCAGAACCAGCCAGAATAGGTTCATCACTTTGGATAGCTCCTTTAGAGTTCTGTCTAGTTCTGACTGAAATCCAGAATCGATTCATAACTCCACCGAAATTGAAGCCACCAGTCTCCACTGGCTTGGGTTTATCTTACCTGCTGCCACACACCCCATTTCTCTAAGCCTTTTCCTGATTGACATGTAGCCTCACTGCTGTGGCATGCTTTCTACTGAGTTATTTTTTAACTCATAATTAAAAATTGTCCAAAGTGGCATGCAGAATCGAAGCACATTTACAATACTTGTCGTCATCATCATCATCATCATCATCCTGTGTAGTGTTACATGTGTCCTGCTTTCTTGAGTGGTGAGGAGTTCTAGGAGGTAGCACTTTTTTGGTTCCCTTTTGGATGAAGTACATTGGAGACCTATGACATTTTTGTGATATCTGTTTGCACACATATACATTGCACATGCAGGTCAGGTCTGGCCTGCAGAACAGCATTACCCCTCCTTAAACAAGCCCTGTCTCTTTGGAGCTTCAGAGGCTCCTTCTTCCAGCCAGTTGCACAACCCATGACTTGTGTTTCCCTTGCTTGCTGCTTCATAATTCCTTATGTAAACTGTAAGATGAGCCTCGCTGGATCAGACCAATGGTCCATGTGATGCCCACCCTCCACTGGGTTTACTTCTGGATCACTTTACTTCTTTATTAACTCCAAAGGACCCAGCTCAGGTGCACTTGTCAGGGCTAGGGATGCCAACTCTGTCCCTGTGGCACGCCTACTTCTGCTTAGGCCCCTACAGCAGCACAGATCAGCACCCTTGACCCAACCTTCTCCCTTCCATTGCCACCATATGATTAATTGTACTCCAATGTCCACACTAGGTTAAATGAATGTTATTTATTTAACAAGATGATTATGCAGGTTCAAAGCTTATTGGTTTCTCTCAGTGACAAGCGTATGGTTTCAGAGCACAAAGCGTAATGGTTTCATAGGTTACTCCACTTCACAATAAATAACTTCAAGTACTCCTACCTACTCAACCCCTTTCTAAACTACACTATCCTCTTTCCCACACTCTAATCCACCAAAACAACAAACACGCAGACCCTTCCTATCTCTATCCCAAAGAAAAGCATTCCATTCCATTCCATATCTTCTCTCCTCAGAAGCAGCCCATATATTCTTTACAGTCCTCCAACTCCTCCCCTTCTCACACAGCCAACCAGTCGCTCCACACAAACATCCAATCAGCACTCTCCTTCCGCTATGTCTCATACTTACCACTCTACAACAAACACGCAGTGAGTACTTACTTTTAACTCAGCAAGCCTTAATAAATTCTTATATTACACTTATTAACATAGGCATCAGCAGTAAAACATCACAGTCCACTTCAGCCTTTCCTAACCTGATACCCTCCATCACCCCCAGTCAGCATGGCCATTGACTGGGTTGGCAGGAATTATAGTCCAGCATATCTAGAAGATACCAGGTTGGGGAAAGCTGGTCTAGTCTAGTGACCTGTTTACAACAGCAGATGGGTAGATGTCCAAGCAGGGCATGAACAAAGTCAACAGCCCTCTGACCATGGTTGGCCCCAACATCTAGTGCTCAAAGTTACAATGGCTGTGAACTTGGAAGGTAAATCTCCAGATGTTTTGGATTTTAGCCCCCCAAAGCCCCTGCCAGCATGTCCAATGATTAGAAATGCTGAGAATTTAAGTCCAAAACATCTGGAGCTCTGCTTTCTGCTCACCTTAACTCTTACCTTAACAGGCTATTGGAGAAACATTTTCCAGGCAATCAAGCACAAAAAGGCAGTCATTGGATGGCTGTTAATACAACAATGCAGCCTGAAATGACAGATAAATCCAGAAACATCAAATAAAATCCACTAAAAACTTTGATGAATAGGACATGTTTTAAGCTGACAATGGAAAACAGCCAATGTGGTGGCTGGACAGGTTTTGTTCTGGGAATTATGCCTGGTCTCAAATGGTTTAGTGGCATGTAGCCAGCCAATATGCTAGCAGCTTGATTCTCTGAAATCTTCTAAACATTTGAACACTAGTATAAAAGTCAAGTTAATTTTGTACTACCAAAGAAAGAGAAACATATTAATGTTCTTCACCCTTACTCCTTATCTCCAACTGAAATGATGCCTGAAATATGTCTATGTAACAAAGACTGCAATCCCGTGCGTATTGACATAGAAAAAAAAAAGTCCTACAGCTCCCAGCATTTCTGAACCAGACATGCTGGCTGGGAAATGCTGGAAGGAGCAGGACTTATTTCTATTTAAACATGCATAGGATTGTGCCCTAAATTTGCTTGTAGTTTTCCTTTGTTTTCTTTATATCTCCCTTCCTTCCTTGCCTCTGTTTAGAACTGCAGTTGGATGGGATGTGTGTGCGTGTGGAGTCATTGTGCATAAACCAAAGCAACTTTTAGGTATTATATATTACTATATATACTGACATATATAATTGGTAAAGGCAAGCCAAAATATCTAAATATGTCCATGCTATCTGCCCACACAATAATATTTCTCTTTAATTGTTATTGCTTCTCTTTTTCTATTAGGCTTTGCATTGGTATTTCTGCTGTTCCTTAATATATTTTCCTGATGTAGATTAACAAAGCTATAACATTCCTTGCCATAGGCAAATCATGATACATTTACCTTTGTAGAGTCACATGGAAATGAAAGATGATGTCTGTTCTATTCAAAATAATGTTCCAAATTGGCTATATAGATCTGAGTTATGCCATCAAAATGTAGAATATTGCACAAAGAAGCATAACGCTTCTTATTGTCATGTCCCCCGTCACTAAAAAGAGAGTGTACATTTCTTGAGAGTTAGCAAGATCTTAATGAGATTAATAAATCAAGACCAAAAACTAAGACAGCTTTGTGCCGGGCCAGATCTACACCAAGGAGGATATAACTCTATGAAAGTAGTATGAAAGTAGTATATGGAATGTGTCATGGGCCCCAATGCACTTCAATACTGCTACAATACTGCTACAATACTGCTACAAAGCAGTAGTGTAGATCCTGCCCTGAACAGTGTTGTCAGCTGCCCAGTATAGGATATAGATGCCCCAGGAATTATATATTTCGTTTGGCTAGTGGATGGCCTCAGCATTGTATGTGAAGGTATAGATAAGAGGATCTGGGCAACCCAGAAATGCTCAGATCTTGACATTTTCACTCACAGAACTACAGCTGATGACACAGAATCATAGTAAAGATTAGGGGGAAATGGCAATAGATTTCAAACAGGTTGAGGTGTTTTGGAATGGCAGACATACATTTTCTACTCTAGTGCCCACCCAAGCTATTTTATTGCCTAAGATGGTGCCCAAATGGCACTCCCACCTTCTACTGGGGCCAACATTTTAAAGGATCTTGCCGCATCATTCAGGCATCACTTCAGACACCAATTCTTGCCTTCATATATTGTAGTGGAAATGCATATGACAATTGATATTTCGAGGAGTTTAGTGGTGTGCAACCAATTGCTCCTTCTCATGCCTAGACATCTGGTTGGGCCTCTTGCGTTTAGTGTTTAGCTATGCTTCTTCTCCCCAGGGACAATTAGCTGTTTGAGACTATACAGACTGAGAGGCTAGTAGACAAACCTCTGGTGATATTTCAAGGTTAGCCAGTTTCTGGGATGGAGTTTTCTATGTTGGCTTGCTGCCAACCATCCTAGAAGGCATCAGAGTAGACCTTTAGAATAGGGGTGGGGTTCCTATCAGCATAATTGTATACATGAATCCCTGAGACACCCCAGGCTGTGTTCTCAATGCAGTCTGATCCAGAGAGGTGCTGCCACATGCCAGAGACCATTATGGGAATTGCATCGATTGCCACATTTTAATGGGAGGGCCCTGGTGACTGTAGGAATGTAAGTATATAATCTTGTTTTTGTCTACTTTGTTTGGATTTCTTCTGCTTTGTTAATTTCTGGTTGCTTAATAAAACCTTTAGCCTTCACTCACTAGCATGTCTATTGTGTTCTGAACCCTAAAACGAACAGTTGAACCTTGGCAACGCATATATCCCCATCTGAAGCAGGACACTGCAGCCAGCTCCACTCACATGAACCAAGATGAAAAGACAATAGAACCTCATTGTGCACCTGTCTTTTAACCATGATTACAACGGCATAAATTAGTCAGGTATTGATCATGAATGCACTGAATTCAAATACTCTGAATTAAACCACTGGCTAATTATCTCCCTAATCATACTGGTTAATTATCTCCCAAATCATCTACTTCATACGTAGATGAAGATTTATGTTACTGTAAGGATGGGTGATTATGTCCATTTTGTTTTCTCCCACATTTAGGCTTTTTCAATCTCAAATTCTTTGGCCTAATCTACACCTGCTATTTATCCTGGGGTAGTCATGAGGTCAACCCTGTGCATCCAAATGATGCAAAGCTGACCCCAGGGTGAACTGGAGTCAAGCACTCAGTTCTCCCAGGATAGCAGGGACTGCTTCTTTCCTGTTTCCCCCCCACTATCTTGGGACCATCCTGAGCTCCGTGGGTGGTGTCGCTCTACCTCCCAGGGTCCTCCCTCTTCCCTGGGAGTAGCAGGGCTCAAGAAATGGGCATGGAGCTGTGCTGGGGGAGTCTGTGGGCATCGGGGGTGAGTGGGAGAGCATTTTTGCCATCTTTGGGATGGCACTCAGCATCTTCCAGCACCAAGTTTGCTGTGTGTGTGTTTTAAAAACAAAATCTCACCGTCATGCAGGATCACACCTGCGCAATTTCACAAATGTCTCCTCTTTAAAAAAATAAATAAATGTTGCCCTCTTTACTTCGGGACAACTCGCTGGCATGTGTTTCCTGAGGGATGATCCATGAAATGGAAAAGTCCGTTATTATCCCTCCACACTCCCCAAAGGGCTGCAGGTGTAGATGAGTCATTTGTCTCCAAAATTTGGACTTTTGGTAAAGTCTTATTAAAAAAAAACAAAAAAAACACGAATAGCAAAAAAATTCTCAGCAGCCAAATTCAACAGGTACAGCTGTTCCCAGCATGGAAAGGACCACAATGTATCTGCCTGCTGTGTAGCCGTTAAAGGTGAGGATCGTGTCAGAGAAAACTAGGGGCAGCTACCCTAATTAAGCACTTAAGTCATTGTAGGCATAGAGATTCCAACCCAGGCTTTTAAGAGCTAAGCACACAAATGGAATGGAAGAATTCGTCAATTTCACTTCCTTCTACATGCAACTTATTAAGTATTTTTATATTAAGTATTTTTTGTTCCCAACATGGAGAATGTTGCAAATTTTGATTATCATCTGTCTATCTGTCTCAGAACTGAATTGAACTGATATCCTCACTGTAAGTTGTGTTTCAATGTGCAAGATGTTTTGGATTTCTTGAACTTTGTTTAGTGCATGTCCATCAAGGCTCGCCTCCCCATCCACACTGGATGAATAACTCCCCTGTTACAAGCTCCAAAGCTACATTAGGCTTCAATTGTTCGATGGAACCAGAATTAGCATAGCTCCCATGATGCCGTGTTCCTACACATCCCAATTTCTCCCAGTGAGTACGGAGACACTGCAAAGGACTGCAAAAGACACTGCAAAGGACTAGACACTGTGTTCTAGTTTACAAACTACTCATTTATAGAACAGCTGTTAGTCTCAAGAGTCTGGAAATTACCCACTGTTTTGCAGGGTCTGTAGTAAAATGGGAGCTGCAAAAAAGGGAGTTGACCCAAGATCAGCCTTAAAAGGACTTGCTTGTGACTCAGGCAAGTATGCAATGGAAGTGGGTCACCCTGAGGATCAGGTTGCTAAGGGGGTGATCTGCTCCCCTTTTCCCAAGCTGCATGCTTGACACTGACAGCTGTCAAATCACTTCTCAAGCCAGGCTGGGGGTGGAGGGAGGGAGAAATTGACAAGTTGTTTGCCAAGAAGGGAAGGTGGCTTTGCTGGGCTAAACCAAGTAATGCAGAGAAGGTGAAACTGAAAAGGATGTTGACAAGAGGGGAACATGCCTGTGAGGCTATACAGTGGACACAGGTGGACTTGCAATGCTGCACAGTTGCACAAAGCGGCAATAGAAAATAAAATGCAATAATTGTGCGCGTTTCAAGACCCACAACAATACTACAAACGAGAAGGATCTTGGAATTGTTGTAGATTGCAAGCTGAATATGAGCCAACAGTGCGATATGGCTGCAAGAAAGGCAAATGCTATTTTGGGCTGCATTAATAGAAGTATAGCTTCCAAATCGCGTGAGGTACTGGCTCCTCTCTATTCGGCCCTGGTTAGGCCTCATCTATTTATTTATTTAAAATATTTATATCCCGCCCTATATCACTAAGATCTCAGGGTGGCATACAGATAAAAACATACGGTATAAAACAATAAATATACACAGTTAAAAACAAATTAAACCATGATCCAAGTTAAGACAATATATAATTTAAAAGCAATAGAGTATTGCGTCCAGTTCTGGGCACCACACTTCAAGAAGGACACAGATAAGCTGGAGCGTGTTCAGAGGAGGGCAACCAGGATGATCAGGGGTCTAGAAGCAAAGCCCTGTGAAGAGAGACTGAAACAACTGGGCATGTTTAGCCTGGAGAAGAGAAGACTGAGGGGAGACATGATAGCACTCTTCAAATACTTAAAAGGTTGTCACACAGGGGAAGGCCAGGATCTCTTCTCGATCATCCCAGAGTGCAGGACACAGAATAACGGGCTGAAATTACAGGAAGTCAGATTCCGGCTGGATATCAGGAAAAACTTCCTGACTGTTAGAGCAGTACGACAATGGAACCAGTTACCTAGGGAGGTTGTGTGTATGCTGTAGGGTGGATTCCTGCATTGAGCAGGGGGTTGAACCCGATGGCCTTTTAGGCCCCTTCCAACTCTACTGTTCTATGAGTCTATGATTCTATGTGCAAATTGCAATTTGCACAAATGGAGGAACCCAGGGTGAGGAGCGTAAACTGCCACCATTTTTTTAAAAAAAGAATCTGCATACGGGCTTGGCTGGCTTCAGAGCGAATCAACGCCAGCAAAGGGAAGCAGAATGAAATCCATGGGGCTGAACTTGAAAAAAAAATTCCATTAAGCTTCACCCCCCCACCCCATTGGAATCCTCTGTCATCCATAAAGAACACCTACTGGAATGTCTTGTATTTCTATTATTTTCATAGCCATGCCTTTGACATGAAAGCTTATGTAGGTTAATGGCTTAGAGAATGTGCAGTTTAACCAAGAGATGGTGCTAAAGAATCTCCAAGAAATCCGTGAAGAAAATATTGGATAGTTCTTTCTGGGACTGTTTATGTGGTGCAGGGAGGGGAGGGTGGAATTTTAAATAACAGATGAGTTTAGTATTTACACTAAAGCAATATAAATGTAAACAATTTAATTTTAACAGATAAGTACAGCTTCTGTAAATGGATTAATTAGATATTACCAGCTCAGTGGGATCTCTCAGAGTTAAATGTGATAAACGGAAAGGACATTCTCCTAGAATTGCATTAAATTTTGCAATTACATTAGACTCTACTGCTAACCTTCCTTGCCCACTTAAGATGGATGCCAAACAGCAGGAATATACAGGACCAATTATGTAGATTGGAAAATCATAATTCCCATTCACCATGATGATATTGGGTGCGGTTACATCAGTGAAGACTTGAACAAAATTACTTTGTTATACAGATAATGTAATAGTGATGAAAAGGGCCCATAACAGAGTGGTAAGGTACATGTTTTGCATGCATGATATTTTGGGTTCCGTTCTTGGCATTTTCAGATAAATGGTTCTTGAGAACAGTCTGTGCCTTAGGAACATGTGTCTTAGGAATAGTCTTGGCCCAAGGCCTTGTTGCCACCTATAGTAAAGTTTCCCCAACATTTGATACTTGGCACATGCATTTTGATACTTGGGACATATATTAGAAAACATTCATAGAGGACAAGGCGATCAACGGTTACTAACCATGATGGCTATGTGCTACTGCCAAGATCAGAGGCAGTAGGCCTCTCAATGCCAGTTGCTGGCTCCTACGAGTTGCATTTGTGTCTTGCTTGTGGGTTTTCCATGGTTGGCTGTTGCAGAAACAAGATGTTGAACCAGATATCCATCATGACCGCTCTTGAAATTGGAGGCATGCTTCACTCTACAGTTGAAAAGGTATTTTCGATTTCCTCAATCACCTCCAAAATACTGGGCAGGTATCCATCTTGTAGCTGAAGAATAGGTCATCTAATAATGCTTCCTCTTGCTCTGCCTTTGCCTAGTCATTTTCAGTCTGAGGGATGGAGCTGTGCTTTCTGGGAAATGGCTGTAACAGACACTACAATTGGGGATCAAGGGGACCCCTGCATGTTCAGGTGGGGGAGATGCAAAATGCTGCAAAGTGTCGCCCTAGAGATCTGCTTAGGGTTGTCAAGTTGTGTGACTCGTTTGGCTTTAGAGATCAAGACTTTAAAACTAGTTTGATGCCCATCGAATGGTGGGAAAGTTGTAAATCTGAACCAGGGCCCACTTAGCCATTGTCAGCTTAATATTTTCAAGCACAAAAAGAGAGGCTGGGTTGAAGATCGGTCTCCAATATGTTTATATCCATTTCAGTGGAGTCTTAGGTTGGGTTTTGGCATGGCAACAGCCTTGGTCATCCTTTATGATGACACAGGAGGAGTGTGACCCTGTTGATACTCCTTGATCTCTTGGCAGCTATTAATACCATTGACCATGGTATCCTTCTGGGGCAACTGACTGAGCTGGTAGTCAGGGTACTACTTTGGAGTGATTCCACTCCTATTTGGATGGCCAGCTCCAGAAAGTAATGCTTGGGGGATACTGCTAACCCTGTGGATTTGCCAACATGGGATTCCTTAGGGGTCGGTCTTGTCCCCCATGCTATTCAGCATCTACATGAAACCGCTGAGTGGGGTCAGCTGGAGTTTTGGAGTGCATTGTCATCAGTATGCTGATGGCATTCAGCTCTCCTTCTCCTTCTCATCTTCATCTGGTGAGGTTGTGGATGTGCTAAATCAGTGCCTGGCTGAGGAAATGGATGGTTTTTCAAACCAGATGGAGGGTGTTCAATTTGTTCTGGATGGAATTGCACTCCCCTTGATGGAGCAGGTTTTTAGCTTATTTATCTTTATTTATTAAAAACATTTGTACGCCACCCTATATCACAAGGATCTCAGGGCAGTGTACGGATAAAGCATCTGGATTCTTGTGGAGCTATCTCAGACACTGAGAGCCAGTGTGGTATAGTAGCTAGAGTAATGGACTGTGATTCGGGAAATGAGGGCAGGATCTACACTATTCATTACACCGTTGTTTAAGTGCATTGTTGCGTCCTCCCTTGCTACGTTACAAAATGCAACTTGAGCCCAGTCAATCGAAATACCTTTTCTTCTATCGTTTTACCCCGGCACACTCTTCTTTAGAACGTTCTTCATTAGCTCTGAAGTAAACCTCCTTCTTCCGGTGACTCTGAGCTAGACCTGCAGGGATAAGCCGGCAGGGAGGCGGGAAGACGCGTAGGGACGAGGGAAGCCCTGCAGCGTCTTAAAGGGGCCACGTGCGCCCCGAAAGATAAGCGTTTTTTTTAAAAAATTAAGCCTCTGTCCCCTCTTTCACCGCCCTCCCTCCCCCTCCCCCTCCCCCTCGTCGCGTTGTGCCAGCTCTCCCTCCCCTAGAAAAGCCCTCACTTGTCCTAATCAGGAAGCAAAGACCAGGGTCACGAGACATGACTTTGAAAGACGGCATTGAATACAACGAAAGGTTGGGGCACATTGTAAGTTTTAAAACGATTTTAACAGAAAGTGGAACGGTTTTAAAAGTCAGAAGAAACGTAACAACAACAGCATCACGTGACTGCTGACGTCATCTCTGCCAACTTGTTACGTTTCATCTAGACAAGTGTAGACGGGCTCCTGGGTTCTCGGCCATGGAAGCTCATTGGGTGACTTTGGGCCAGTCACAGACTCTCAGCCCAACCTACCTCATAGGGTTGTTATTATGAGGATAAATTGGAGAGGAGGAGGAGGATTATGTACACTACTTTGTGTTCCTTGGAGGAAAAAAGGTGGAATATAAATGTAATAAATGAAGTTCAGTAGCACAGAGTGCTTTCTACCTGCTTCATCTGGTGGCCCAACTACATCTCTATCTCAGCAGAGGTAACCTGGTTTCATTACCAGATAACCTGATAATCTCCAAGTTAGATCACTGCAATTCACTCTTTGTGGGGCTTCCCTTGTAGACTGTTCAGAAACAGCACCTTGGGAAAATGCAGCTGCCAGATTAATAACTGGGCCCAGAAGGTCTGAAGATATAAGACCAATTCTGGCCCACTTGCATTGGCTGCCTGTGTGTTTCTGAGCCCAATTCAAGGTGCTGGCTCTAACCTATAAAGCCTTACACAGTTTGGGACTGTAATACTTGTTGGAACGCCTTTCCCAACCTGAACATACCTGGACACTACAATCAACGCCTGAGTGCAGGGGCAGTCCTACCATTAAGTGGTAGGAAGCGAGTGCAGCAGGTGGTGGAGGAGACGAAGAGTGCCCCTCCAAAGGGTCTGCTGCTACTTGCTGGTCGTGCAGGCAGCCAGCAGGTCCAAGAAGCAGCAGCTGCTAGCTTGCCCACACTCCTCCCATCTCGACGTGCTTCCTTACCCTAGCAGTCTGGTCAGTCAGCTTCCTTTGCCTAGAGGGGATGTGTGAACCTGTGTTACCAGCGTACTGCCTCTTTAAGGTCTTTTTGCTTTCAGGAGCTGTGCTGGATAGACAGATAGGCAGCACATGGCTGCTGAAAGCAGAAAGACTTTACAGCCAGTACACTGGCAACATGGGTGGACCTGTAAGCTGCCTGGCAGCAGGAAGGCACACAGATTGTGAGGTGGGAAGGTCACAGGAAAAGGGGATCGTGGAACTGAGGGAGAGGAGAGGGACAAGGCAGGTTTTCGCTTTAGGCAATGCCCTGCCTTGGGCCAGGCATGCCTGGGTGCCACCTCCAAGGGGGACTAGGATGGTGACAACAAGGCAGAGGGCCTTCTCAGTGTTGGCCTCCTGACTATGGAATGAGCTCGAGGCCTGCCTGGTCCTGACACTTGCATCTTTTCAGTGCCAAGTAAAGACCACCCTCTATTCTCAGGAATTTAATGGTATATGATGGGGCTTCTATGTCTGCTGTTTTTGAACAGGTCTATTAGGGAATATATTGTTTACTTAAATTACTCCCAGCATTCCTCAGCCAGCATGGGAAATGTTGCGTGTTGAAGCCTTTTTTTCTGTCTAAACATGCAGAGGGTTGCACCTTTAATTGTCTGTTCAAGACCAAGAGGGAACCCCCAAATACTTTGGATTACAACAGAGATAGTTCACGATAATGTATTGGTGCTGGGAAAATCCATTTCCCCCAATTGGAGTGAGGCTAGCTGCTAAGTTCATAGGGAACAGGGAAGTCTGAGAGGCAGTGGGGTTGGCAGATGATGCCAGCGTCCCTACCATTAAAAAGTGCCAATGTTGCATCCTTGTGATCCCTGACTGGCCCTAATTGCATTTATAGTCCCTTTATTTACTGGTGTCCCAATGGGGTGTGTGTTTGTATGTGTATGTGTCTTTTTGCGATCTCTCTCCAAGGTGAAAGATCACAGATTTCTTAAATACAGGCTGCAATCCTAAACACAAGGCAGCATGTGGGACTTACTGCTGAGTAAACATGCATATGATTGCACTTTTGGTTTATTCCCTTCCATCCACTCTCAGTTTTCTGATGGTGCTTTTCCTGCCCAGACCACTGAAGTGGTCCAGGAGAAGGAGACACACAGATAGATATCCTTGCAAATGCTTGACTATCAGGAAGTCTTTCTTTCATAGATCAGTTTGACGTATCTGATTTTGAGCTGAATCCAATTTGCTTGCCAGAATTCTCAGATGTGAATTGCAATATAGGATCATCTCCAAATGCTGGCATGTTTGCCAGATACTCTCTAACTATTTGATGTCAAGTGTTTGATAACAGTACTGTTTGATTTCAGGCAGTGTTTGATATGGCCGTTGATGTTTGACTGTAGTTGATAGTTGACATGCGATGCGATCTGACATCTGACAGAATGAATAGCTGCAAAGCATCCTCCCAAAGTGCAGGACACGGAATAACAGGATCAAGTTAAAGGAAGCCAGATTCCAGCTGGGCATCAGGAAAAACTTCCTGACTGTTAGAGCAGTACGACAATGGAATCAGTTACCTAGGGAGGGTTGTGGGCTCTCCCACACTAGAGGCATTCAAGAGGCAGCTGGACTACCATCTGTCAGGGATGCTTTAGGGTGGATTCCTGCATTGAGCCGGGGGTTGGACTCGATGGCCTTGTAGGCCCCTTCCAACTCTGCTATTCTATGATTCTATGTCTCCATGTTTTTCCAGGCTGTCTCTATTTAGGAAGCACTTCCACACCAATGTTTCTGCCAAAGATCCCTTGCATGTTGTGGAGGATTCTGGGGGATGTTCTGGGTGGACAATTTGGGATACAACTCCAGCGTAGCCAACGGAGAGGCAGGATGGAAATTGTAAACCAAAACATCTGTAAGGCCATAAACTGCCCACCTATGTTCTAGGTGCACCCTTAGTTCATGTTGGCCCTCTTTCATTGTCAACTGGCTATATGCTCTATGAAAGTAGTCTTCAACCTCTTCAGACTTGGGATTCAGCTTTAGCCCAGTCATATGTTATGTGACTGGCTAACTTATTCCCCTCCCCCCCATATAAATTTCCAATTATAATGCTGTTGCTCAGTGATGTAGTGGACCCAATGGCTTGTAGGGACTATGCAACAACATTTTTTTTTTAAAAAAAATAGAGATGCTGACATCATCTGCCTCCCTTGTAAGAATTCCCTTCTCCCTCTGAGCTTAGCTGCAATTCTCACATTGTCTTGGCAGGGGTTGGGTGGGTGGAGTGGGTGGAGGAATGTTGTCATACAAAATATTTTGACGTGGCTTAGATTAGAATGGGCAATTAACATCCTTTTTGCTCAGTGGAAGCTGGCGGCTCTGATTTTGGTGAATCTACTCCGGTTTTCACTCAGTATCAACCAGAACTCTAAAGGAGCTATCCAAGATGCTGAACCTGGGTCATCCCATGAATGTGATCAGTAGGAGATTCCGGACAGATATTAGGAAGGACATCTTCATGCAGCTCATAGTTTATGAAATTTGGTATCACAAGTTGTAGGGATGGTCACCAATTTGACTGGCTTTAAAAGGGGGCTAAATAAATTCCTGGAGGAGAAGGCTATCAATGGCTACTAGACCTGATAGCTATATGCTACCTCTAGTAGCAGAGAAAGTAAGCCTGTGTGCACCAGTTGTTGGGGAACATGGGTGGGAGGGTGCTGTTACACTTGTGTCCAACAGCTGGTTTACTAGTATGTGAACAGAATGCTGGACTAGATGGACCCTTGGTCTGATCCAGCATGGCTCCTTTTATGTTCTTATATAAAACCCTCTACCCAAAATAAGTTTCAGCATCTGGGATAGCTGTTTTAGAGTTCTAGCTGGAATCAGAGCCACCAGTTTCTGATAACCCATTTGGTTTACAAAATACCTGCTCCTGGTGGAGATAAAATTGCTTGAACTGGTTCCTTGGGGGCTGTGGCTATGGGGCTGTCAGGATGAGCACTGCTATTGGCTTGACTCACCTTGAAGTAGGCTGCAACCCAATTGTGCCTCCTGACCTTCTAGTTGAAGACCAGTGCCCTAAAACGCACCTAGTAATTTAAGTCCTAGCCATCTAGCCCTTACACACCCGCCAGGCAAGTAAGTTGTCATGTAGCATTTTTTTACTACTTGAAGATTGCTTGTTTGCACTGTAGCTGTTAGTTAAAGAAAATACGATAAACCACATTAAGCTTGAGATTTCTTCTGGATATGTGCCCGAGAATAAGAGTGGGGCCCACTGCATTTACTACTCTAAATTAAAATGTGCATCATGTCCCTGGGACATGAAGTAAATCTCTGCTTTAAGCCACATGGCTGGGATGTTTTCTCTCTGCTTCAGCAAACAATCCTTTTACACCTTGCTTTTCAGTTCTGCATTGCAGGGAGATGCTTATTTATGTTTTGTCTGCTGTGCAAATATATATCCATCTATAAAGGCATCCACTGTTGAAAAAAGCTACGCCAAAACACCCTTCCAGTTCTGTTTGATTTTTTAAAAAAATCTTATAGACTGGGATTGAGAGGCTGTTCCACCAGACTTACGCTGGCCCATTTCGGCCAGCCTTCATTCCTACCACCTCCTATTGATTCCCCCAAAGCCACTCATATGGGGTGGGATACCCTGTGGAGTACCATTTGATGTCCAAGTCACAAGGAAAAAAGAAGAAGCATAGATAGCCACGTTGGTCTATAGTAAAAGAATCCACAGTTTGCAGTAGGACCAGTCAAAATAGTGAGCAAACTTTTGGATTCATCAGAACCCTTCATTGCGCTGTATGTTAAGCCTAATAGGGCTGGGTTGAGGTTGAGAAAACTTGCATAATTTTGATGGAATTAGCCTTTGTTAGGTGCTGACAGGTTCAGGTTGCTCCAAAGTTGTTGCTACTATGCTATAATTTATTTTGTCCCAACAGTGTTGTTGCAAGTTGAAACCTGTACGTTTAGGATTGCAAGATGAGGGCCTTGCTAGACCTACTGGATAATCCGTCTGGGGGTCAGGGCGACGGCGCGCTACAGCTACCGTGCGCCGTCACCCTTTTCCAGACGTAACATGCGATGGGGCAAGGAGAAGCCTCTTTGCGTCTGCCATTTTTTTTAACCTTAATGGGCCATGTGCGCAGGAGCACACCGCTGGAGAAGGTAAGTCTTTTTAAAAATAAATATAGGGTCCCTGCTCCCCCTGCCCCTGATTCCCCCTCACAATGAATGATGCCCCCCCTGCCCGCTCGCTCACCCATCCTCCCCCCATCCGCCATGCCTTGTCCCCCGCCCTTCTTTCCCCCTGTCCCCGATGCACTGTTCCCCATCCTTCTTTCCCCCCGTCCGCCATGCCCGATGCCCGTGCCCATTCTTCTTCCCCCCCTCTCCTGCCGGGTCTGGCCTTTCCCCCGGCCCCTATCTCCCCCCCCGTGATCCCCCCCCGGCCCGATGGGCACAGCGCTCCTATGAGCACTGTGCCCAGTCCGTGGCTTCTCCTGGCCACGGACCCTGCCAGACCTTACGCAGCTCCGGCCTCAGGCCGGGGCTGCAGAAAAGCTGGGCCATAAGTGAATTCGCTTATCCCAGGTTAAGGGAGGTCTTAGCCCGGCCTGACCCCGGAATCCCCTGTGCGTCATCTGGATGCACAGGAGGGAGACCGGGCCTCACACCGCGCTAAGACCTCGTCTAGCAATGGCCTGAGTCTTCTACAAGACTCCATCTTAGACAAACTGAGACAAACTATTATATTATTATATTATAATAATATAATAATAATGGCAACCCTGTTAATTTTTTTCATGTTTCCATATATGTGCAGAATTTCCCATTCTAAACTCACTCAAGATAAATCCTATGCATGTTTAGACAGAAAAAAAGCCCTAAAACTCCCAGTATTCTCTAGCCAGCTATGCTAGGGGATTCTGGGAGTTCTGGGACTTTTTCTTGTCTAAATATGCAGAAGATTGTGCCTTTAACTTATCACACCGGCATGACTACAGGAATAAAATGTGATTTTCTCCTAAACATTGCAAACTTGCCAGTGTCCCTCCAAAAACCCCAGAAAGGAATTAAAGCAAGAAGAGAGATGGGATCATGAAAAGAAAATATCTGTACAGTTTTCAGTATTTTTTTCCCTAAAGAGCTCCAATTAGAAAGTTTCTGTTACAAGAAAAAATTACTGTAGCATCCTAGAAAATTAATTTACACCTGACCACCGCATTCTCTGTTCCTAAGAGATAACCTATAACCTCCTTAGAATTCAACAGGAAGTATTACCATTTATAGTGAACTGCCAGAATTAACTCCTGGTGCGTGGAGGGTAGGGAATGTTTCACAGTAGAAATTTGGAAGCTACAACAGATTAAGACAGTTACTCCTCTGGAAAGGTTCACGCACCCTACAGGAAAGTTCCTAGGGCAGTTTACAATGAAACATAAAAACACTGAAACTGAAAATCAATCAAGCACATGACAGCAACAAATGTACTATTGCAACCTTCCACTAACTGTGGCCTTCAAAACCTGTTGGACTACAACTCCCATCATGGGAGTTGGAATCCAACAAATCCAACCAGGTTGGGGAAAGACTGTATCATGGATTATGTCATAATATAAAATGTTTCATTCATGAGTTCTACCATCTGACAGCCTAGAAAGACTAGTTTTATTATTATTTATTACATTTATATACCACCTTCTTTCTTCTGAGGAACCCAAGGTGGCATGCATAATACTCCTCTCCACTTTATCCTCACAACAACAACCCTGTGAGGTAGGTTGGGCTGAGAGTCTGTGACTGGCCCAAAGTCACCCAGAGGGTTTCCATGGCTGAGTGGGGACTAGAACCTGGATCTCCTGACTCCCATTCCAACACTTCAGCCACTACACCACACTGACTACTAACTTACATGCATTTTAAACAAAAATGAAATGAAATGAAACTGCAAATGCAACAGATTTTTTTAATGAACCAACACCAATGGATAGATGAAACAAAGCAAAAGGATTCCTTACAACGTTTAACTCTTCGTTCCTCTTAGTTAAATTTAAAAAGGACTCCTATTGAACTGAAACATTAAAATAAAATGTTCACATCCCTGCCCTTCAATGATCATTCTTTATTTCTTCTAAATGATGCAACACAAAATATCAAGCTATAAAAATGGAAAGTATATTGGAATTCATTAACAAATTGAGAGAAGCTAAATCGTGAACAGGTTTCAGAGGATTATTAATTTTAAAAAATCATTAATATTACATGTTTGCTACAGGATAGTAAAAAAATGTAAAATAAAGGCAGATGGTTTATCCTTGCTTCTCCTGGTCAAGTTATTGGCATTTGTGGAGAGAAGGAAAGAAGGGCGGAAACACAATTACTACCTGTTCCAAGGCAAAGGGAGAAGGAGGGGATTTTCTCCTCTGATTCTCCTCTGATTCAGGAATTCATTTTGAGGTTCCAGAACATTCAAGTTGGGGCGGGGGCTCCAGAAACAAGCCCTTCCAACCAGCCCATCTCATGTGCTGATCCAGGCCTTTGCACGGCCGGCGCCATTTTGCTGCCCAAGGAGAAGCGTCTAGGAGCCCAGGGAAAGCCTGGAGAGGCCTGTCTAGGCACTGCTGCTCAGTGATTCAGGCTCCTCCTGGGTAGGGTGACCATATTTTGGAAACCAAAAAGGAGGACAAAATGGCTGCCCTCAGGAGGCGTGGCCACCCCAACATGCCCACCCCCAAAGCAGTGCCAACTCAACATGTCCGGCCTCCAAGGGGGCGTGGCCTCGGTCACATTTATTTATTTATTACATTTTTATACTGCCCAACAGCCGAAGCTCTCTGGGCGGTTCACAAAAAGTAAATGATAGCAACCAATGAGTAGCAAAGGCACACAACTACTATAATAATATACTAAATACTAAAAAATTTATTTTATTTATTTTATTTATTTATTACATTTTTATACCGCCCAATAGCCGAAGCTCTCTGGGCAGTTCACAAAAATTAAAATCATCATAAAACAACCAACAAGTTAAAAATATAAATACAAAATACAATATAAAAAGCACAACCAGGATAAAAAGGAACTTACACTTATATAAAACCATTTCTTTATTTTTTATAACACAATAAACAACCACAACAGTCATAGTACTAGGGTGACCATATTTGGGAAACCAAAAAAGAGGACACCTAGTGTGTGTGTGGGGAAGCAGCTTTCTGAGTCCTGCAGAAAGTACGTTATTCCCCCGCCACCTTAAAGAACCCGATTGGAGTGGAGGAGGGGAAAGGATTTCATTCTGCACCACCACCATCCACTCCAATTGGGGCCTTTTCTATAATGTCCACGAATGACCCACTTTCCCCTTTAAGACCTCAATTGGAGCTCGGGGTGGGGGAATGATGTGCCTCAAGAAAGCATGTCATTCCCTCCTGCCATGCTAATGGCAGCCTTAAAGAGGAAGGTGTGTCATTCCAGGACATTAATGAAAATTATAGAAAATCCCCCCTGACACCATGGAAAGAACAAAAACCAGGACAAATCCGGGGTAATCCTGACAGTTGGTCACCCTACTCCTGGGTCATCGCCATAGCGACGACACAGAAGAAGTGCAGACAAGCCCTAGAAGTGCCTAGAGAGGCCCTCATTTCTGGGCTTCCTGAAATGGCCTTTGCAGCCTCTGCTGTGGTGTAGGCAGGGCAAACATGGCGATGGCGGCGGATTAGGAGGTTCAGCTGAACCCCCTGAACCTGCTGTCTGCACGCCAATGGCTGCCAGTCAGTGTAGACCAGCGATCCTCAACTGGTACAGACCTGAGACCTACCTTGGACTCCCAACCTGAAACATGCGACCCACATCCACAATTTTACTTTTAGATTATACTTAATAGTCCTAATGCTGCAACCCATCTGGACTTGGGTTGAAGATCACTGGTATAGATAATATTGACCCTGTTCAGATGACACGCTAAGCCACAGTGGTTAAGCATTTTGAGCTAAACATTATAGCTTAGCAAGTCATGTGAACTCTGACTTAACATGTCGTGTGACCCATCCTTAACTATGGTGGCCACATACCCACAGTTTAATCATGCTCACTAACCATTTGCTGCAAAAGGGTTAACGGCCTAGCCATAACTTAGCATGTTATCTGAACAGGCCTATTGAGTTAGATGGAACAATGGTCTTCGTATAAAGCAGCTTCCTATGCTTCCAGCTTGCGTTCACTTATGGGTCATGACCCTGACAATTGAGCACATAGTTCAAAGATGATGATGATGATGATGATGATGATGATTTTTATGAGTGGGGAGAGGGTTGGAGAGAGAAATCTATAATGAACTGTGGGAGACGTCAAGTTATAAACAAATGCTGTTCTTTTTGAAATAGTGTATAATATTTCTTAGGGTGGAATTTCCAGCAGCGGTAAAGCAAGAGCAGAACTCTATGTAACATATCGAGCAAAGTAGAGTGTTGTTACATTTTTCATTTAGATTACTGCTGCATGCTAAAATTCCTGTAGTTCCACCTAAAGATTTTAATATACTTGATTGATTAGATAGACTTAGGAAATGTTTAAAAAGCCTGTGCTGCTGCATATGCTGATCATTTTTAAATTGCTGCACATATCTGAGAAATTGTTAATTGATCTCCTTCAGGGCCTCTTCCATTAGGAATGCAGAAGGTTCTGTGAGTTGATACTGTTTGCCCCAAGAAGGCTTCCCTTGTGATTGATGAAATCAAAGGAAATGCTATTTCAATGTGTTCAAAACTCCATTGACTTAAAACTCTTCCAGACCATTAAAACTTGACTACTGCTGCATCCATATATATGAAAGATGGATGTAGAATACACTTCTATCCTCACTTTTCATGATAAGCATGCTATCAGGCTAGCAGAAGTCTAATGCATCCATGTGGCTAGTCCAGGGACAGGGACTTTTGAATTATATTTAATAGTCCTAACGCTGCAACCCATCTGGACTGATCTCAGTTGAAGACCACTGGATGGAAATGTTGGAAGGAAAAACATTTTATTCCATAGTTGCTATTGGACAGTGTGTGTCTCCTAGGCATGTGTTGGCGTGATATCTCAGTCATCATTGGGCCTGACTCCTTTTAAAACCCAGAACCTATACTTGGATGAACAGATCAGCCCCCCATACACTTAGGACTCATCTACACCAAGCAGGATATTCCACTATGAAAGCGGTATATAAAAGGCAGGAGCCACACTACTGCTTTATAGCGGTATTGAAGTGCACTGACCACTGTTGGGGCCCATTGACACATGCCATCTACCACTTTCATACCATTATATCCTGCTGGGTGTGGCTCCTGCCTTTTATATACTGCTTTCATAGTGGAATATCCTGCTTGGTGTAGATGAGCCACAAGTCTCTGTATCCCCAGTGTGATAGGCCTATTGGGGTCACTGGTGACACCTGACTCAGGAGCTGGCTTCCAATTCTTCCTTGCCTGTTAATCTTTCATTGAAAACTAAGCAGGGGAAAGAAAGGAGAGAATACACAAAGCATTTCCTATGATGTTGTCTGAGTTAGATAAACTGCATGAGCAACAATTAAGTGTGGAGGGAGCTGGGTAAGCAAAGGAGTTAAGGCATTAATTGGTACACATACATACTTTTGCTGTATTTTTGGTTGCAGGTGAAAAACCTTCCATTTCCCCAGGCCTCTTAGTTGCTGCTTCTGCTTTGTATTTCAATTACTAGCTTTGGTTTTATGGGGTTTTAACATCTACCTCTGTTGATAATGTTCCACTCTTCTTTTCTTTTAAAATATGGGTGGTTGTTTGTTTAAAATGGATTGACCTCTGGCCTCTCTGAGAACCCTTCAGGGTAGATGAGTGAGGTACAAATCTGATAGTGATTTATAAATACACAGAATAAATTCAAGTTACAAGTGGCTGACGTTACAGGCTCATGGGGTTTCCTGTCCGAAAATGGAGTTCTGTTCTTCTGAAATGGCATCTGTTACCTAAAGAAGGCTAAATTTTAATAGTCTTAATAGTCATAGGATTAATGAAGAGGCTTCTTTGTGATTTAAGATGACCAAGACTAAGAAAACTCTCTCCACAAATGTCCAGCAACAAATTTCACAAGCTATTTCATAGAATCATAGAACAGCTGAGCTGGAAGGGGCCTATAAAGCCATCAAGACTAACCCCCTGGTCAATACAGGAATCCATCTTAAAGCATCCCTGACAGGTAGCTGTCCAGCTGCGTCTTGAATGCCTCTAGTGTCCTGGCCAAGTCAGTCCCTGTAGCTGTACACTTTTCTCACTGGAAGGTAGGACTGTGCACCCACCCACCCTGATCCGCCTCGGAGGCTGGTTTGGAGTCCCCAAAGCAGCCCCGATTTGGCTTGGGGGTGCTTCGGGGGTTGCCACCACCACCACCGTCCGCTGGCCACCGCCTCCGTCCTTGCTTCTGGCAGCTTCTGCGCCACCGACGCATATGACCGAAAGTAGGCTGCGCAATTTCAAGATATCGCAGGGTCTCTGCTGATTAGTACCTCTATGGCCACCATAGTATGTGGCCATAGAGGTACTAAACTCTGCACATGTTTAGAAAGAAGAAAAGCCCTACAAATCTCAGCAAGAAGTTGTAGGACTTCCTCTTTCTGTCTAAACATGCATAGGATTGTACCCTAAATTACTAATCAACACTGGCCAGTGCTGAGACTGGAGTTGATCTAACCCACAGTTAACCTGCCTAGTCAGCTGTATACACTAATCGTACTTAATGACGCAAATTAAGCATATTATGGCCTGAATTTTCATAAATATGCTATGGCACCTGCGAGTATTACATTGTGGACCCAACGTGCAGCTGCAATTTGTGTAAATGGAGAAGTGTGTATATGTGTGTGTGGAACATGAAAATCCACAAACTGGCCCAAATTAACACAGATTGAGTTGGGGGAGCTCACGGGTAAGTGAGCCGGAGTCCGAGCTGCTGAAACCTCAGTGAACGTCACCCTTTGGATGGATTCCTCTGACATCCCTACTAGAGACGCATATTCGGTACCATTTGGTGAACGTCATTGTATTTCCCTCCATGCATGCACTCAGAAAACAGCTCTGGCCTCAAATCGGTGAAGCCTTGAACTGACCTTTTTTTTTGCAACAGTCAGGGACATTTCGCACATAACACAGCACCAACAAAACCAGGTTTGCGACCATGTGCACACTCAACAGGGAGCTGCAATTAATTCTGGTTCTCCGACGAGTGTATTTGTAGGAGGCATGTGTTTTCAAATGCCTGTCTGTCACATCCCCACTTTACATTGTTAGATGTGCGCCAGAAAAACATAATGTGTGAAGAGGCTTGACAGCTTGTCTTCTCTTTGGGCATTTGTTTCCCAGTTGTGGTACGTCTGTTCCGTATTGTTTACCTGCATTTTGTCAAAAAGAGAAAATCACGCTGCTTCTAGCCTGCTAGTTATTGTTAGGGATGTGCAGCTAGGTAAGTTATCACCTGGAATGTGGGCATTCTGCAAGGCATCTGAAAATGGCACTGCATTTTTCACAGCTAATTGGCAAGCGCGTCGCTTGTTGACATGCTTCAGACACGGCTGAAACAATAAATGACCAACAAGGATGTGGCAGCCCACCTTTGTGTGCAATCAAACTCGAAAGCTGGGAACAAAAAACCCAGAGAAGCACTTCTCAGGAGGGGGAAAGGGAAGAGAAGAGAGAACTTAACAATCAGCTGAACCGACAAATGTTTTTATTACAAGGCTAGCATGAGAATTGGGAGGGGGCTTTTAGTGAGTGATACAACACACTTGTGACTGCACTCCGATACAGTTGTGTACCTGCCAGAAACATACATCCACTCCCTTCAGTTTGATCTACCACGATCTGCCCTATGAATGACAGGCAATAAAGAGTTAGCTAGCATAATTTTGGCTGCAGTCGTATGCATAATTACCTAGGAGAAAGCCTCGTTGAAAACAGTGGGACTTTGGAGTAAACATGTATCAGCTGGTGGTGTACTTTTCATTTGCTTCCGCTCATTTCCCAATGCACTCGCTTACCTTTTCTTTGTAGAATATCAACATATCTCGAGCAGCGCAAAGCAATCCTTTTGTGATTTGGCCAGAGTTTTCAACTACATAGCATGGACATGTGCTTATGTGAATTGTTTGTTTGTGTGTGTGTGTGTGTGTGTTTAAATAGCATGGAATTTTATTCTTTTATCTTATCTTTGTATCTTTTATTGTTCCTGCTCCAGAATTTGTCTAGATGTGGAGCGGCATATAAATGTTGTAACTAAAATAAATAAATAAATAAATAAATAGCATTCTAACTAAAACTGTCCCAGGGTGCAAAGATTCTATAAACATGTACCTGAGACTAAGTCCCAGAGAACCCAGTGGGATTTACTTCTACACAGAGTAGCAGACACACGTACGATTGCACCGTTAGATGCTAAATAACAAATGCAGTATTTAGAATGATAGAGCCCATGTATTACTAGACCATCTTTTGGAGCAAAACAATATTCTTCTTTGGGACATTTTGGAAAATATACAAGGTCACAAGTAACTCAAATGACGTCAATGCATAGTACTACTCCTGCTCCTGTTGCAATTAGCCTATGATGCATCGGAGGCCTGGGCTACTAGATATGGCTAGATGTGATGCAGAAAGGTCTCTCAGCTCAATGTTTATGTTGTAGCATAGTGGTTCTCACTGGAGGAGGTACCTTAAGTATGTTCTAGGGTGAACACTCAGTTCATGTAGGGCACTCACTATTAGGAATATGCATTTATTTTGGAATTAATAACACCCCCACAGAGAATGAATTGGTAGTTACAGGCATTCAAACCAATGGGAAATGAACATGAGAATAATTAAAATGAATTGCAGTTCTAATGAAAGAACAATTTATTTATTTATTGCATTTGTATACCGCCCTATAGCCGAAGCTCTCTGGGTGGTTCACATAAGATAAAAACTCTTAAAAGCAATATACAAAAATTAAAAACCACAAAAACATGCCAAATGCATATACATTTTAAACTACTATAACAATTTTACAAATGATGAGCCAAAAAAACAGACCCAGGCTCATTACATATTTCTTAATGCTTGGGAGAAGAGAAAAGTCTTGACCTAGTGCTGAAAAGATGACAATGTTGGCACCAGGCAGGCCTCGTCAGGGAGATCATTCCACAGTTGGGGGGCCACCACAGAGAAGTCTCTCTCTCTTGTTGCCATCCTCCGAGCTTCCCTCAGAGTAGGCACCCAGAGGAGGACCTTAGATGTTGAACGTAGTGTTCAGGTAGGTTCATGTTGGGAAAGGCGTTCCATCAGGTATTGTGGTCCCAAGCCATGTAAGGCTTTATAGGTTAAAACCAGCACCTTGAATTGGGCTGGGAAACATACAGGCAGCCAAACCAAACAAATCTCTCCCCCCATCCCTAGCAGAAGGTATATCAGGATCGACTGGTAGATTTCTATGGGTGACTTGGGATCGATTAGCTGTGATTTTTTACACCCAACTGTTTAACAATAGAGGCAACAAAATGACGTTCCAAGCTTTTGCCCAAAAATATACTGGTAAAATGAAGACAGTATCAGAGGCCGTAAGCACCAGTTGCTGAGGAACATGGGTGGGAGGGTGCTGTTGCACCATGTTCTGCTTGTGTGTCCCTGATAAACAGCTGGTTGGCCACTGTGTGAACAGAGTGCTGGACTAGATGGACCCTCAGTCTGATCCAGCATGGCTCTTCTTATGGTCTTAAAGCTTAGGGTAGCAAAGGGTGGATTTTTGTGTGGAAGAGCTGTAATTTTAAGCGTATGTCTTTTGCCCCGGCTCTGGTTAGTGGTCTTGGAGTTCTAGTAAAAAATATAGATCCCCAAAGCCTGATGTCTGCTGACCACTGATCTAGAACACACCTTATCCCCTGAGTCTGCACATTGCAGGTCAAGATTAGTAGTGGTGGGCAAGTTGCTTTTTTTCATGGAAACCTATCTGCCATTACTGATCTTCTCCTTGAAGAACCTTCATGAAAATCTAGAGGTCCCCAAGGGCTCCCTAGAAAACAGTTTGTAAAGCATTTTCTTAGGGAGCAATTCTATGTCTCCAGATGGCATCTGTGAGGACACAGGATTGTTGGTTTTCAGGGCTTCGAGGTCAGAAACAGGGCTCCAACCACAGAGCCCAGAAATCGCATCCCTCACCCCCTTCACCTTGGAGCCAGTGCAGTTCTGGCTAAGTCTACGCACTAGGAAATGGAGCATAGATACAAGGAAAGGGGAGGTACTTTGGGATGGGGAGGGGAGAGACCGGGGCATCGGCTATATGACATTTCCTACAGTGCCCCAGCCACCTTCCAGCTCCCTCCAAAGCACAACTACTAGACGGGCGAAATCGCTTGTCTAAGAAAAAAAAATAGTAGGTCAGCTGGAGAGTGGAGGCAAAGATCACCTCCACTCTCCAGCTACCCTGGATTTTATAGTCTGTCTTCAAAGGATGGCACCCTTTGTGTATTTTGTGCATGCTCAACAATGCATTGGCACATCCAAATCAGAGACAACATGGTGGGAGTCAAGAAGGTTGAAGTCAAGCTCCAGGAAATGCCCATCACTTCCTGGTGCCCTTGCTAGTAGATCCCCTTATTTCCTCTGTTAGAAGGAAACAAATAGTAGCTCTAATAACACAAAATAGGTTTATTTTGATTACGTTGCAGACCTAATCCATTTTTTCTTCCACCAAAAGCAAGTTCTCCTCTATCAATTCCTTCACCCACATTTTTCCTTCTTCATGTCTAAGAATGAAAAAAACCAACACAAAAACAATTTCCTCTGACAATATAAACTTGAATAGTGGGAGGTCCATAAATCTCTTAGCAGCAGTGGGGCTTTATATACCTTAAGTGTCATAAGATTAAAAGTGTGGTTTTTATCACAGTGTGATGCTGACGTTAATAACTAGTCCTGCACGGGGATTTGAAGCTTCAAGGATTCTGTAATTGAAAGTTGTCCAATTGTGCATGGACTAAAATAACAATAGAGAATAATAAATTTGCTAGTATTTCACTTGGGAAAGTTTTAGATGGCAGCAAGTGCCCTCTGTTCTTCCATTATCATTTTGGACAGATACTTTACCATCTTTTTTCTCAACCATGATCATGCTCCCACTTTCTGTGGAACAATGGGGAACAGCGATTTGCTTATGACAACTATGGACCCACTGATGTTATCTGGGGTTGGCCTGGTTACTTCCATGCCAGTCTGCTCAACATCTATGTCTTCCATTCATCTAATTAGGATGGGTTGTACTATGTTGATGACACTCACTTCATTAGGGGATGTTTTGTCGGCAAGACATAGAATCATAGAATAGCAGAGTTGGAAGGGGCCTACAAGGCCATCGAGTCCAACCCCCTGCTCAATGCAGGAATCCACCCTAAAGCATCCCTGACAGATGGTTGTCCAGATGCCTCTTGAAGGCCTCTAGTGTGGGAGAGCCCACAACCTCACCAGGCAACTGATTCCATTGTCGTACTGCTCTAACAGTCAGGAAGTTTTTCCTGATGTCCAGCTGGAATCTGGCTTCCTTTAACTTGAGCCCATTATTCCGTGTCCTGCACTCCGAGAGGATCGAGAACATGAAATTATGCGGAATGATTTAACCAGAAGGGCAGATGAGGCAGGCATTTCCTGAAGCGGTGTAGGAACAATGTTGAAAGTGGAGCAAAGCACACTGCAGTGCATACCATATGAACAGGATCTCTGTGAGGCAAAGTGTGACTTTTGACTTTGCAAGGTGCAGAATGATCAGATGGGAGGATTCTAGTAGATCATCAGTTGGTTGAAGAGTAGGGACGTGAGAGCTTTGCAGGTCAAGGGTATGAGATAAGGCAGCGAAGACTGATGAAGCTTCTTGATTTATTTATTTATTTATTTATTTATTTATTTATTTATTACCTTTTTATACCGTCCAATAGCCGAAGCTCTCTGGGTGGTTCACAAAAATTTAAACCATGAAGAACATAATATCAGCTGCCTGCTGAGTAGGGTGTGCATAAAGACCTTTTCTTTATGTCTTTATACAGTATAACTAGCTACAGGGAAGTTTTAATAGGATGATACATGGTTGCCTTCATAGGGCTTTCTTAGTTGTAACTTCCTCATTATGGAAATCATCTCCCAAAAGACTCATCAGGCCAATTCCCTCATGGTCTTCAGGAAGCTGGCCCAGTTATCTCACATGATCCATACCACGAAATTATTTTTACAAACTCTTGTTATGTGTATATTTTATTGGGTCTTAATTCTATTTTATATGAAGTACCTTGAGGGTGGGGTACAAATGTTAAAAACAAACAATAAATGTATTGGAAAGACATCAACACACACACAAAATGGGGCTGTATTTGTGCCTTGTTTAAATCTCTCTGGAGAAAGGCCAAGGACTAACTTGACAGGAAGATAATAATTCCTGCACAAAAATCTTCATTAACTTTATATTGAAGGATGCTAAATGGAATACAAAACAAGACATACCATTACACACATCATTAAACAGCAATCAAGCTTTAAAACTATGGGAAACACAAGCTAATGGTACTTAAATAATTCTGGCACTAAACCTAACAACCAATTCACATCTTTTGAAAAATTTGCCACTGACCCTGAATCTTAATTCAGTTCTCACAACAAAGAAGGATCTTGATAAATGCTAGACAAATGTCTTCATTCTTCAGACAGGGGGAAATGAACTTTGCCATCCCCTAAAAGCTAATGCTTTTCAAACGTTCTACCTTGAGGAAACCATTTCCACATTGACTAATTCACTGAAGAACCCCTGTGCATTCCTGAGCATTGCGAGATAATATATTCTAGGGCTCAGATGTAGTTCACATAGGGCATTCACCAGGCCTTGAAGGTTAGGGGTGATCAGTACACCAGTACAAAGTACAACCCTATTTTATGTCTCTAAACTGTAATACAGACTGCACCAGATGGTTCTGATCATTTATCTATATCATTATTTATATCTGTCATGAGGATTAAATTACTCTCTTAGCAAAACAATGCACGATACACACTTCAATTCCATTACAAGCCCATGGGCCAAGATGCTGCTAATACTTTATACTAATACAAACTGTACTATAACATTACATAATTACACTTACTAGAGAGTAAGCCCCATTAAGTCCATTGCATGGTCGGTATGTATATTTTGTGTGTGTACTGTAAATCCAAAAACAAATGCCCCCTCCCATTAAATCGACCACAATTCTCATATTGTACGTTTTACACTAGAAAAATATATTTTTGTCTAGATATTTTTTTTGATATACTTGTATTTAACAGTGCTGTAGTTTAAGGAAGAGCATAAATTTCTATGTATTATTTAAGCAAAGAACCACTCATTGTTTCCCTTCTAATTTTCCATTCTTTGTCAGAAAGTCAACATAGTATCCATCAATGTATTTATTTATTTTTAAAAATCCTTTTAAAGGTCAACCTTTAATCAACGCATTGATGTAGCTGTGATTTGTGTCTGATTTAGTAGCTTTAAGTCACATTAATTCCATTTGTTTATAATTAGGCGGAAGAAAAAAGGGGGAAATCCATTATTCTTGCCAGGGATTCTTGTTAACATTGGCTCAAGGTACATGAAATGCACCTTGTTGAAATGCACCCTCCCCTATTTCTTAATCCAAAGCAGCCTGGGGCAACAGGCTGAGCGCATAATCCTACGCATGTTTACTCTGAGGTATGTTCTACTGTGCTCAGTGCAGCCTACCCCCTAGTAAATGTGTTTAAGATTACAGCCTTGATGAAAATGCAATTTAGGGAGGGCAATTTTGAGCTGAAACATGACCAAAAGCAAAAGGTTTAAGCAGCCCACCCACTCTTATTCCACTCAGATCTGTTGATCTGTTAATGCCAGGCCTGAAGAGCCCTTTGTTTCAGAACCCAACAGAAGTCCCATGATGGAACAAAATGGGTGAGAGCCCTGGCTCTGTCCAAGCTGTTTGGTGATGAAGAGAAAGCCACTGTGAAACTTTGATACTTGGTATGGATGAAAGAAAAACACACTGTAGCCAAAGGTCTCATCTTGTGCTTGAGTTTGTTCTGAGGATGAGGCTGTTATGAGAGAAATTGGCATGACCCAAGAAGTCAGAACCTTGCTACAAGAGTTTTTACATCTTCCTGGAAATTCTGAGTTCTGAACTGACACACAGGCCTGGTGCCATTTCTGGTAATTACAAAGTAGCAGTAGGCAAGATTTAGCCTTGTGGTACTTTATCTTTAAACTGGAAACGGACAGGACAGCCTTTCAAAGAGAGGACTATCCTTCATAAAAGAGGACACACGGTCACCTTGCTTGCAGAGGAGCTGAGCTCCAATGAAATAGCTGTTCATGTCCTGCAAAACTCAGTTTCATTCTCCAAATAGTCCTTAACCATGTGCTTGGGAACCGTTTTATGAAATTAAATATAGTACAACTGATTCTACACACAAACTTTGACAAAGGCTTTCACCAAAGGGGCTTTTGATAAAGTCCCTCAGCAACGATTCCTGACATAGCAGTCATGGAATAAGAGGACAGGTTCTCTTAAGGATCGGTAACTGGTTAAAGACTAGAAAGCAGGGAGTAGAAATAAATGGTAAATTCTTCCAATGGAGGCAAGTAAATAGTGGGGTCCCAAAGGGATCTGTATTGGAACCAATGCTTTTCAACTTGTTTGTAAATGATTTGGAATTAGGAGTGAGCAGTGAAGTTTGCCAATGTCACCAAATTATTTAAGTAGGTTAAAACACAAAGAGATTGTGAGGAGCTCCAAAAGGATCTCTCCAAAATGGGAGAATAGGCGTTCAAATGGAAAATGCAGTTCAATGTAAGCAAGTTTTAACCTATAAAGCGGGTTTTAACCTATAAAGCCCTTCATGGCTTGGGACCGCAATACCTGATGAAACACCTCTCCCGACATGGACCTACCCGTACACTGCGCTCAACATCTAAGGTCCTCCTCCGAGTGCCTACTCCGAGGGAAGCTCGGAGGATGACAACAAGGTAAGAGGGCCTTCTAGGTGGTGCCCCCCGACTGTGATATGATCTCCCCGATGAGGCTCGCCTGGCGCCAACATTGTTATCTTTTCAGCGCCAGGTCAAGACTTTTCTCTTCTCCCAGGCATTTTAACAGCATTTAACAACGTTAAGTTTGTTTTTAATGGACCCCAGAATTGTTGTTTTAAATGGATACTGTTGTTTTTATGTTTTTGATGGTTTTTAAATTTTGTATACTTTTTAATGTTTACCATTTTTAACTGTTGTAAACCGCCCAGAGAGCTTTGGCTGTGGGGCGGTATATAAATGTAATAAAATAAATAAATAAATAAATAAATAAGTGTAAAGTGATGCACGTTGGGGCAAAAAATTCCAACTTCAAATATAACCTGATGGGATCTGAGCTAGTAGTGACCAACAAAGAAAGAGATCTTGGGGTTGTGGTGGACAGCTCGATGAAAATGTCGACCTAGTGTGCGACTGCTGTGAAAAAGCTAAACTCCATGTCAGGCACAATTAAAAGAGGAATTCAGAATAAAACTGCCAGTATACAAATCTATGGTGCGACCACACTTAGAATACTGTGTACAATTCTGGTCACCATACTTAAAAAACACACAAAAAAACTATAGAGCTGGAAATAGTGCAGAAAAGGGTATCTAAAATGATCAAGGGATTGGAGTATATCTTCTATTAAGGGAAGGTTACAACAGCTGGGATTGTTTAGCTTGGGAAAAAGGCGGCTAAGGGGAGAAGTGTACAAAATTATGCATGATGTAGAGAAGGTGGGTGGGGAGACATTTTTCTCCCTCATTTTTCTCAAAATGTTAGAACCTGGGATCATCGCATGAAGCTGATTGATGGGAGATTTCAGACATATGTACTTCTTCACGGAGCAAGTGGTTAAACTATGGCGCAGTTCAACTAAGCAGCAGTTTAAAAAGCCTAGTCTAGAAAAGCTCAACGAAATATACCATGCTTCAGGTTTTATTTAATAAAAAGCCCTATTCTGCTTCCTGACAGGAAAACAAATTGTTTAGATTAGGATAATTGTGACAGGAATATTAATAACTAAGTAATTGCAGTCTACTTAATCAGCAAGGTTAATTAGATTTTTTTGGGTATACATATACTTCCATTAATAGCCATTCAAGTGTATTTCTATGATTCATCTGAACTGCTTTTCACAAAATGGAGCATTTTCCTTTCTTATTTTTTTAAAAAAATCATTGTGGTTACCCCCTCCGATTTTTGACACTACAGCTTAATTTGTATAAATTGCAAAAGTCACTCTCTTGTCAGAGAGTGGGGAAAGGGAGCTTCCGTGCCTGCCTAGCAGACCTGAAAAGTTTTATTATTACAGTGATTCTGTTTTCTTGCTTTGTCTTTTGTACCTTATGATAATTGATTTTTTTTTTTTAAAAAAAATAGTATTATTTTTTTTGTTTCTCTCCTCAAGGGAACTTGTCTGTTTTGATGAGGTGTGCTAGGCTGGGGCAGGGGAGAAGAATGAGGGAATCAACAATAGTATCAAATAAATCAAACTGAATTATTTAGCAAAGCTGATCTTCTCTTTCCCCCCCCAGCTGAAAACTGCTCAAGAAAATTATCCCAATTTATTACACAGTGTGTGTGTGTGTGTGTATGTCGTGTGCAGAGAATAGAAGCTACCTACCCTTTCTGCATGAGAATGATCTCTACATTGTGAGTATGCTCCCCTGCCCTTTAATTAAGGAAATTGGTAGACACTTGCCAGAACTAATTGCTGGGCTTTTTTGGGGAAGGGTTATCTGATAGCAAACTATAACAAGTAAAATTCACATTAGATGTCGGAGTGTCTGCAGTGTCTGAGAGCTTTATCACACCAGCGTTATACTGTGCAATCACTGCGAATTGCATGAAAAGGACTCAGAAGTTTTCCACCTTATAATCTGCTTTTGTTGTGAAGTACTCCCATGCATCCTGCCTTCATTGTGCAATAAAGCAAAAAGATTCGTTGTATTAAGCTTCATCCCGCGTACCTGCTTCCCTCGGATTATCCCCGTAGCACTAAGCTTTTGCGGTTGTTGTTGTTTTTGCTACCAGGAGACAGCAATCCTTTGCATACCAGGAAGTGAGTTTAAGGGGGGAAATGTAAAAAAATCAATGGATAACTCAATTCAATTCAAATTTGGTATGCTTAAAGCTCTCCCTAATATCTATTACTGTGCCAATTTTGGTGTCTTTATCTTTAAAGCTTACGCAGATGTAAGCATTTCTTAAAAATCCTGCTCCTGCGCCCCAGCGGAAGCTCGGAAGATATGCTCAAAATGTAGGGGCTAAATACGGCAAATCTTTTTGCTTTATTGCACAATTAAGGCAGGATGCAGGGGAGTACTTCACAATCAAAGCAGATTCTAAGGTGGAAAACTTCTGAGTCCTTTGCATGCAATTCGCAGTGGTTGCACAGTATAACGCTGGTGTGATAAAGCTCTTAGCCCCTACATCTTGAGCGTATCTTCCGAGCCACCGCTGGGGCGCAGGAGCAGGATTTTAAAGAAATGTTTACATCTGCGTAAGCTTTAAAGATAAAGACACCTAAATTGGAACAGTAATAGATATTTGGGAGAGCTTTGAGCATACCAAATTTGAATTGAATTGGGTCATCCATTGATTTTTTTAAATGATTTTTTACATTTCCCCCCTTAAACTCACTTCTTGGTATGCAAAGGATCGCTGTCGCCTGGTAGCAAAAACAACAACAACCGCGAAAGCTTTGCGTTATGGGGATAATCCGAGGGAAGCAGGTACGCGGGATGAAGCTTTCAATCTGCTTGCGTCCAGTGATGCAGCTATAGGCAGCTGAGTTGGTGGTGGTCTCAAGTGCAAGTTCTGGTAGGATCTGGGCCAGAGCTGGACAGAATGCTGAGACAGATCCACAAGAGTTTCAAACTAGGAACAAAGCAGATCAGTAGAGGCTGGTGTCTCCGTTTTCAGTGGGGCTGTGAATCCATTCTGGGTTTCAGTCACAACCAGCTAGAACTCTAAAGGAGATATCCAAGATCCTAAACCCTGTTTCAGCACCTCAGATAGCTCATTTAGAGTCCAGAATGGAGTCACAGGGCCTTGCTAGACCTGCCGGATAAGCCGGCAGGGAGGAGGGGCGACGGCGCGCTAGAGCTAGTGCGCGCCGTCGCCAGCTTCTAGACGCATGATGCAAAGGGGCAATGGGAAGCCCCGTAGCATTGGCCATTTTTTTTAAAAGGGACCATGTGCGCTGGGGAGCCGCCGGAGAAGGTAAGTGCTTTTTTTAAAACAATAAAGCCCCCCCGCTCCCCCTGCCCCTGATTCCCCCCCCAATGCCCGATGACCCCCTCCCCCCTCGCTCACCCGTCCTCCACCCATTCCCGATGCCCGATGCCCGGCCTTCTCCCCCCCACCATCCCCGATGCCCGGCCTTCTCCCCCCTCGCCATCCCCGATGCCCTGTCCCCGGCTCTCCTTCTTTCGCCCCCATCCTCTGTCCCTGGCTCTCCTTCCCTCACCCCCGTCCCTGATGCCCGCTCTCCTTCCCTCGCCCCTGTCCCCGATGCCCGCTCTCCTTCCCCCGTCCCCTATGCCTGCTCTCCTTCCCTTGCCCCCGTCTGCCATCCCCGATGCCCAGCCTTCTCCCCCCGCTCTCCTGCCATGTCTGGCCTTCCCCCCCACCCCACTCTCCCCCCCCCGGGATCCCTCCCCCGGCCCGATGGGCACAGTGCTTGTATGAGCACTGTGCCCAGTCCGTGGCTTTTCCATGCTACTCACGAGTAAGCAAGCATCCGCAAAAAGCCATGGACCCTGCTAGACGTTCCGCAGCCCCGTCCTGAGGCCGGGGCTGTGGAAAAGCCAGGCCATAAGTGAATTCGCTTATGCCGGCTTAAGGCAGGTTTTAGCGCGGCCTGATCCCGGATTCCCCTGTGCATCATCTGGATGCACAGGAGGGAAACCGGGCCTCGCACCATGCTAATGCCTGGTCTAGCAAGGCCCACAATCCAGAATGGAGTCACAACTAGGGTGACCATATTTGGGAAACCAAAAAAGAGGACACCTAGTGTGTGTGTGGGGAAGCAGCTTTCTGAGTCCTGCAGAAAGTATGTTATTCCCCCGCCACCTTAAAGAACCCGATGGAGTGGAGGAGGGGAAAGGATTTCATTCTGCACCACCACCATCCACTCCAATTGGGGCCTTTTCTATAATGTCCACGAATGACCCACTTTCCCCTTTAAGACCTCAATTGGAGCTCGGGGTGGGGGAATGATGTGCCTCAAGAAAGCATGTCACTCCCTCCTGCCATGCTAATGGCAGCCTTAAAGGGGAAGGTGTGTCATTCCAGGACATTATTGAAAATTATAGAAAATCCCCCCTGACACCATGGAAAGAACAAAAACCAGGACAAATCCGGGGAAATCCTGACAGTTGGTCACCCTGGTCACAACCCTACTAAAATCAGAGCCAATAGCCTCCACTGGAGCTGATTGTAGGTCTGGAGTGGCATCTGAGCTGAAATAATTGAGAGTGAGGAGGCTGGAATGACTGAGCAGGCAGGCAGTAGTAGACAGGGAAGCTCACAGGCTGGGAGGGAACAGGCAGCCTGACAGGCAACTGGGGGTAAGACCAGAAAACCACTGTAAGGCCAGATATTTGAACCGCTGCTCTGAATTTCAAACCAATGAAGGATTGCCTTCCTGGAAAACCCCGAATAGACCTCACAAAGCAGATGATGGATCCTAAGTCCCATGTGATTAGCTCATCGGGTATCATTTTTATAAGCAATACAATGTTGAGGCTGATAATCGCCAAAGCCTTTTTTGCCCACAACTTACCTCAACTAAAGAGGCATTATTGCGTCAGTTTAATGGAGTGATTTTGCTTTCCTTTGTAATATTCAAAGCTATGTCCACATTGTGCAATATGCATTTTTGAATGCTGTATAAAACATGGATAATCTTAATTATTAATACATGCCACCATTCTGTGTTTAAAAATAGTTTTCTTTCTCCGCCTGCAAAATCTCTCTCTCTGTCTGTCTGTCTTTTGCATGGTAATGAAGTACAGGTAAAGGCTTTAGAAACAGGATCAATAGGCTAATTAGATTTTATGCAAACTCTCTAAAGTAACACCCTGATCTCACCCAGAAATCAAAGGATGTGTTTGAAGTAGGGACAGCCTTTCTGCTGGATGCATCCAGGAGTTGACATAGAAATAAAGCATGATTTATTTATTTTTTAAACTGGAGTTGTTATTCTAATCAAACTGTAGCAATATGAGGCACATATATGTCTTGTACTGAGCTTTAAAAATCTGTCTTGACATAATATTTAGACTAAATCATCATCAGGTGTGTTTCTGAGCCCAATTCAAAGTACTGGCTTTGACCTTTAAATGGTTTGGGACCTAGGCCATTTCTACACCTGCCTTTTTTCTAGGGATCATCCCGGGATCATTCCTGTGCATGCAAATGACACACAGGGGATCCCAGGAGCACGCAGAGACGATCCCTCCATTTTCCTGGGATAATCCTTAGGAGTAGAAAGGGCCATAGTTACTTGAAGGACCGCCTTCACCCATATCAGCCTGCCCGTATTTTAAGGGCAGAAAGAGAGGCCCTTCTCATTTGTCCACCAGTGAGAGCAATTAGGTAGGTGTCCACACGGGCACCTTCTCAGTGGTGGTCCTAAACCTCTGGAACAAATTTCCATCAGAGATCTGCCAGGCATCATCCTTGCAGACTTTCAAGAAGGACTTAATAACATTTTACTTCACCATGGCCTTCCCATGATGAATACTGTTATTGCTGCTATTATTGTTATTGCTTCATTGCTATTTTATTGTGATCATGTTTTTATTGCTTTTAATATTTTATTGCTTTTAAATTTTTTATGCATTTATTGTTGTAAGCTGCCTTGTCAGGGCCTCTGCTCTGAAAGGCGTCCAAGAATTTTTAAAAAATAAATAAATAAATTATAAATAAATCATCAGCATCATCAATCTAGCAGTAAAACTCAAAAATAAACCACATCAGATATTCATAAAAAGAATCAAAACCTGCTGGGTTCTTTGCTTGCTCTTCTACTTTGAAAGGGGAAAGAAAACAGTGTACAATTTAGGAATCATGGGCCTTTGGAATCAGCAAAACCGTAAATGGTTCCGGCGACAGAGGTAATGTTTTCAGCAGCTTCTTTTTGCCCTGGGTCCTGTTTTAAACTCATGTAGGAATACATAATGAATTTCTGATTCCATCCCTTATGTATCAGTTGCCGAATTCCTCTATTTTACAGAACATTGTGGGTGTCTGGTTTCTGACAATATGGGGCCGTTAGTTCCATAATGAGAAAAGAAAACCCACCAATCAAATGCCTCTTTTTGCTTTAGGTAAGGATGCCACAGGTAGGGTAGTGACTATCCCCTGTATCTCTAGATAGCTCACTGGTTTAATACTGGAGTGACTATTTCTATGGATATATATATATATATATATATATATATATATATATATATATATGCTAAATGCTTGTCCCAGTTCTTCACAAAAAAGTCCCTGGCAGGATCTACACTACTGCTATATAAAGTTTTATAACGGTATTGACAACTGTTGGGGTCCAGGACATACTCCGTAAACAGTTTTCAAACTGTTTTCAAAGTGTCATATCCTGCTTGGTGTAGATCTGGTCCAAGTCTATCCTGCCTATCTTATACTCACTACCACAGAATGTGTTGATGACCACCAATTGTTGGTTATATTATTATGCTCTTCATGGTTTAATTTTTTGTGAACCGCCCAGAGAGCTTCGGCTATTGGGCGGTATAGAAATGAAATAAATAAACAAACAAACAAACAAACAATGTAGATGGCTCTACAAGGGGATTAGACAAATTCATGGAGGAAAGGTGTGTCCATGGCCATATCTACACTAAGCAGGATATAACACTCTTAAAGCTGTTTGAAAATGGTATATGGAATGTGCCATGGGCCCCAACAGTTGTCAGTGCACTTCAATACTGTTATTAAGCAATAGTGTAGATCCTGCCAAGGGCTGCTACTTGTAAGGGCAATATGCTGCTTTCAGAATCAGAGACAGTATGCCTCTGAATACTAGTCACTGGGAAACAACAGGGGAAGGAAGGCTATTCCACTGGTGTCCTGATTATGAGCTTGCCAGAGGCATCTGGTTGGCCACGTGGGATGCAGAACGCTGGACAAGATAAGCCATTGGTCTGGGATGCTCTTCTGCTTTTGTGAAGGTAAAAGTTGCCTCTAAGTTCAGGTGATTATCTAGCATTTCTCTCCTTGGGTGAGAAGTATTTGAATCCCCACTTGGAATCCTCTGGTCATCCATTGGAGTCCTCCTTTGAGCCCAAACTCTAATATGCTCTAGATATTGAAAGAGAACATCATCATCATCATCATCGTCGTCGTCGTGCATGCTCTTTTTGTTTATTATTGTAACTTAATAATAAATGTTTGGCTTTGGTTAGTATGTTCCAGAAAGCGTGCCGTTTTCCTGCCTCCTGTTCCATGTGTCATTTTAAAAGTGAGCTCTAAAATGAAGTAAGGAATGCCATTTTGAATGTTCCTTCATCAAAAGCGATCTCTGGGGGAAGAGGAAGAAAGCAGAGAGCAACACTAATTCTCCAAATGTGATGTAATAATGCTCTTCTTTTAATTTAATTTAAGCACATTCCAAAAAGTGAGTTCTTGATGAAAGCACTAGTTTTATATGGCTTTTGTATTTTCAACCATTGTCCCCCAAGAGCTGGCGGTATAGTTTGCCACCATTTATGAGTCAATCTGTCTCTTTGACATAGCTCCTTCTCCCTCACCCCAACGGCAGGAGCTTCTTCAGTTCCTTGCTTAGTGGAACCCGGGGGAACCACAAAATTAAAATCTTAAGACCGCAATCAGAATGAATTAAAGTTTTACCGTTTCCCATATGAAGAATTAATTTATTCCATTTCTTATTCCTGTTACAACCTCTGTCAGGAGAATGAATTATCGTAAGTCTACTTGTTCTCTATTGTACGGGAAGGATTGTGAAAGCATGACCTTCCTTTAGTACTTTGTTCTGGATGGGTCTCTGCTCTCATCTTTGTCTTTGTCAAGGTGTTATCAGAAAAGCCCCAGGTAAATTTGCAAATCATGGTAGGGATGAAAGAGCTAAGGCGGAGGGGGTGAAGAGTGAGCTTTTGGTTCAGGGTTTGATTTCAGCAATAATTTCAAAGGGGATTCATGTTTTATGATTCTGAATATTACACTTAGCATATGGTCTAGGGTGGCCACTTATGCATCACACCCCCCCCCCCCCCGGCAGGACCCAAATTTGAATATAATTTGCATATGATAATACATTTATATTAATGCAAATTTAGAAATAATTATAATTTACATAGAAATGCATTGCGTCTCACCATAGTGGAAGACTATGGGCATGTTTACACCAGCCCTATATCCCGGGATTATCCCGGGATCATCCCTGTGCATCCAAATGCCACGCAGGGGATCCTGGGAGCAGACAGGGATGATCTCTCCATTTTCCTGGTGTAGGTGTAGAAAGGGCCTATGACTAGGTGACCTCTTTGCCTGCTGTCCAGGTGATAACTGTGGATGGGTAACATCAAGGCCACTCTGCTCCCTTCTTTTGATTCTTTATCTTGAAACTGGCCTTGGATTGGACAGACCTTCAAAGTAGGGGACTGCCCGCCATAAAAAAGCACACATGGCCACTCTAATGTGGTCCTTTGCATTTTTACATGTTGTTCTTATTTTAAATGCTAATCACCACATTGGATGTGTGGAGTGTTTCCCCCTCTTCATACCTCTGCAACCCCACCTGATGAAACCCATTATAGTTCTGAGTGCCGTGCCTTCCATCTGGTGTTGTGAATCTTTTGTTTTAGGTTTGTGGGGGAACCAGTTTGGGCTATCATGATGATATCATGGGACCACTTGAGCAGTTTGGTTTGGTGCCAGAGACTCCAGTTTCCTCACAATGTTTCTGTGTTCATTGTTTTAAGTACTGCTATGAAAATTTCTCTCCCTTAGAGAGGGCTTCTTTGTATACCTCAGACAGGGAATATGAATGGTAGGATACCTCTCTAGTTGTACCTTTCAGTCTCCTTGGGGTATACATTTTATACAGGCCAAAACATCTGGAGGGTACCATATTGGGGAAGACTATTTTCGCTATTGCTAGGGCCTAATCTACACCTACAGCCCTTTCACAACAGAGGAAGGATATTTGCATGGTTTCCCACTTCCATAATTGTTGCCCATGGGGCACACGTGAGGAAAGCTTCCTGCAAGTAAAGGAGAACCGTTGCAGGTGGACGTGTGTGTCGTAAATCACCAGTGTTACATTCAATAAGCAGGAGGGAAAAGTCAACAAACAGTCCGTGGTCGAAAGCCAAAGTATCCGTCCAAAGCCAGGTCAACGATACAGGAATCAAGAAGGCATCAAAACATAGTCAGGGTCCAGTCCAAGGTCAGGATAAGTCCAGGCAAGATGAAGGAGCTGGTATGTAAGCAACCAAGACAAGGCACCAAAATAATAGTTGCTTCCAGCGTCGCTTCTGAATTCAGGGAAGTCTTTTCTGGGGAGTGTGGTGATTGGGGATGGTTATCAGCTTCATGGGCCTTCAGCTAGCTTCTGCCTGTTCCTGTGAAGAGCCACGCCCCAAAGACTCCCAAGCTCAGCTTCTCCTCCTTTCCATTTAATGCCTCAAACTGAAGCACCACAGTGTGCTCCATGATGGCAGTTCCGAATGTACAGTATATCAGGAGAAGTGGGTGGGACTGGACAGATGGATATGGGGCCCGGAATTTATTTTTTAAAGACCTCCTCCAAGATGCGCAGTAGCGCAGACACACAGTGATGCCGGGGGGTGGGGTGGGGTTAGGTACTTTGTCGAAGATGCGCTCCTTGCGCATCAATAAGTTTGTGCTAAAAAAAATACACATGGTCGGTGCCAAAACACACTGATAACCAATCAAAAATGTGCCGAAAATGGCGGTCCACTCCCTCACACCTCCGAAACCACAGGACACACCCTTGACAACGGGTTGAGTGTTCGCTGAGCCTGGAGTTTGCGACGAACAGCAACAACTTGGGAAAGGGGGGGCACACCGGTCGCGGACTTCAGGATTGTAGTGAGAGAGCCGGAAAAGCTGCTACAAATCCAGTCAGCGGTATTCTGGGAAAATTGAGCAGTGGAGCCGAGTTCACTGCAGGGGTAGGTGAACGTCATGTGGCCTGGTAGGGATGACTATGATATAATCCCTGAATAAATGGATGGTGTAGACATGGCCTAGCGCTCTGATATTCTAATCTAGGACTGAACATCTTTTCCCTCTTCTGGTGCCTCCTCTTGTTCTCCTGCCCCTGCTCCTTTTCCTCCATAGGCTGACCATTCACCTAAAGGCAAGTAAGCCAGGTAGCGTTTTCACATGAGTTTGCACGTACACGAATTTATGTATACACTGTGCATAAATGAATGTCAGTTGTTTTATCAGGTCCCAGTATCTTATTGTAACTTTTAAAACCCGTTTTAAGTTGTGTGTTTTTTTTTTAAAAAATTGCACATTACAATTTTTTAATATATATATTATGTTTTTCTTTTGTAATTTTTGTGAACCGCCCAGAGAACTTCGGCAATTGGGCGGTATAAAAATGAAATAAATAAATGAAATGAAAATTCCAATTTCTCGCCATCCTCATTTTTCTTCTCTAGTTCCTTAATGAAAAATCTAGCATCTGAGGCTACAAAGTTCCTTTCCGTCTGCCTTTAGTTACCTCTGTCTTTGGTGATGCTTTTATAATGAGAGCTGCCACGATTCTGGTCTTTGTTCCGCAGGCTAGCTGAGGAGGAGTGTTTAATGGCCACTTGAAAATAAAATATGAGCCATAATATACAGCAGCTATTGAATTTTTAATCACCACCAGGGGACTTACCACAGGCGTAGCTGTAGAGTCTTATTAAAACAGAGCACGTCATTGAGAGCCGAGCACTGAGATCCTGAGTACAGTATCTACTCGACTCTAACTCAACTGAGTGTGTTTGGCTTAACCCAGAATCTCAGGATGTTCATGTTTGTTATGTAGTTAGTGTTGTCTTCAATTAGCAATCAAATGGTTGTCAGATAACGGCAAGGACGTGATCAAGCAGTGTAAATTAGGGACGTTGGATGAATCCATCCGGGGGTGAAATCAGCAGAGGTTATGGTGGCTCGTCCCCCCAAGACTCTGGCACACTTGTCAGAGAGCTGTCCTGAGTTGACCTATGACACCAGCAAGGACAGCATGAGGACTTTGTTCATGACAGAGGTGGTGGGTGGCATAAGGAGCGCTCCCTGCCCGGTGCTACTGTCGTGAGCAAACACCTTATGCTCTCCATGCCAACACGGGCAAGAAGAGCACAAGGGGGATGTGCATGGTGGCAGTGGTGCAAATCCCTCCTCCTCTCCTCACCGGCAAGGAGAATGCAAAGGATTTGTGCATGGTGGAGGAAGGCAAGGCAAGGCAAGGAACCTCTCGTGCAAGCACTTGAGTCATTGCCGACTCCTAGAGGGAGGCCTGCTTTCGCTGACGTTTTCTTGGCGGACTTTGTAGCGGGGTGGTTTGCCATTGCCTTCCCCAGTCACAGTTACCTTTCCTCCAGCTAGCTGGGTACTCATTTTACCGACCTCGGAAGGATGGAAGGCTGAGTCGACCTGAGCCGGCTTTCTGAGAACCAGCTTCCGCTGGGATCGAACTCAGGCCGTGGGGAGAGTTTCGGCTGCAGTAACTGCCGCTTACCACTCTGCGCCACGCCAATGGAGGAACTTTCCCCCTTTTGTAGAAGTGTGTTTTCCTGCAAAATTTTGGCTGTAATTTGTACAAATTATGGCTGCAATTTTACAGGAAAACATACTACCACAAAAGAGGGAAGTTCCTGGATATGGGAAACAAGCCTCCAGCTTGGGTTAGGGTTAGATTCAGCCACGATAGACATCCCTATTGTAAATTCCAGACCTGGTGTTCAAAACTGTTAATGGCACGTCTGTTGCTCCCATTACTGGACATTTTCATTTGAACTCAGCTCACCAGTGATGGCTTGTCTGTACCAGTGTCAACTCAGGGCGATCTATATGCTTGTCTTTCATAGAGCCATTGGGGAGGGGGTCACATGATTAAGAGTAGGCTAACAATGAACGTTCTCACTGGGTGATGGCTGCTATACCAAGTTTGGTACCAATCTCTTTATTTACAAACAACCATAAAGGATTCTTCTCGGGTCCCACAACAGATGGAAGTAGAACTGATACAATTTTATGGGCAACTTTTTGGTAGCTTTTTAAAATGCTATCCATATTGAATCAAGAATAACATGGTTTAAGTAGCAGGAGATTTTTTCGGAGTGTCTGAATAACCCAGGTCAAAAGCAGAAAAGTGACATTTGCAGGCTGGGGGACAAGAACCCTAATTCAGACTTATCACAAGGTTAAAAACAACTGGACATAAAATAGATTTCTTTGCTTAAGGTGTGTTAAATGACATGAGTCAGGCAAAATATTTGTGACGGTTCACAGACATCACCAGGGTATGTTTCTGGAAAGTGAAGTTCCTTCTCCTCCTCAATCTCATGCATGAATCTTTGTGAGAGTTCTAGTTGGAATGCCGAATTTGAAAGTGCAAAGCATCCTCCCACTTTCCATCCTAAGATCATATCTTAAGACTGCAACCAAATTTCCCCTGAAAAGCACACAAAGTGTTAAGAAAGGTGAAAAGAACAGGGAAAATAGGAGTTTAAAAATACAGTATTTGTCTATACTTCTGGCAACAGTTCGATTTGCATAGATGTATGCAGCTGAGTATAGAATAGTGATATATGTAGTAAGATGAGTCTGAACTATAAACTTCTAAAAAATAAATAACAGAGAGTTTTGTTTGCACTGTCATGGAACCGCTCATTATCCCCCAAATCCTAGGAGCTATAATTCAGCAGGAGGAGCTATGAATTTTTCCAATTAGATATGATTAAAGGGAATTCAGATGAATCCCATTACATGTTAAAAGCAGGTGGAGCATGGTGGGCTAGCAATACTACCACTGAGCTAGCCAGCGCTACTGGTTGCACATGGTTACTGAGAAATTTGTTTCAATTTGTTTTTTTACCAGGATTTATCCAATTTGCGTCTCTCAGAACTGAATGCAGAACCAAACACAATCTGCAGCCTGAAGCCTGTACATTTCCAAGCCTGAGGTGCAAATTGCACAACCAATGCATGGTTTTAAAAAATGTGCATTAAAATGTGTGCAATTTGGAAAAAAAGTGCAAAAACACACTTTAGTCAATGTGATAAAACGCATACATTTCAATAGTGTGCACAACTGATGAGTACATTTGGGGATAATACAAACAAATTTCCATGCAAAACCCCTCTCTCTAAAGGCTCAGACTCGGATATCCTCATGTGTCAGGATGAACTTTCAGGTGGAAACCAGAGAACCTTGACAGGGTCAATTTTTGCTGATTCTCCAATACCCAGCACATTAACATATATGACTAGAGCTCCACAGTGTGAGGGAGAATGCTGTGCCAATCAGGATCTTCCATCACATGGAGAAGCTCCACAAATGGAGCTTCTCACAGGTATCAAACATGTGGCTAGTGTGCCTTTGGGATGGGGTGGGTGGGGCTTGCCAACATAGCTGCAGGCACCCCTGTGCATGCTATTAATGTAAGAGGGGGTTCATGTGAACTCCCCTTATATCTCAGCATTGAAATACAATTCCCTGGGGAGAAGGAATGATCTACACAATGGCCCTGTTCAGAAGACACCTTAAACCATGGCTTTAACCATGGTGAATAAGGCTTTCTGGCTTAACCACCATGGTTAAAGCCATGGTTTAAGGTGTCTTCTGAACACAGCCCGGCTTTCTGGCTTAACCACCATGGTTAAAGTTGTGGTTTAAGGTGTCTTCTGAATGGGGCCAATATTAGGTCTGTGGTATACCATGCTCTTATGAAAGGACTCATGGTGCTGGATATATTCTTTCTGCTAGATTATATATTCACCTCTCCCTGTCCAGTTGCCACCATTGTACCCCCATGGTAGAAGTGAGTCGATAAGTCACGTTTTTTGACGATGTGCCAACACATCGTGCAAATAATCAAATAATTTAGATCAGGGTATCATTTAAAGACCATTTTTATAACCTACTGGATAAAAAGTAGCTGAGTTAGTATTAATAATGTCTCTGGGAATTTAGTTCATATTATAATTATTAATTCTCAGCCATATGACTCCTTGGCAGGCTGCAGCTAAGAAAGCCTTACTTTTGATTAATAATCCTCAAATGAAATTGTCTTCCCAAAGTCATGAAAGACAGTGAGTGGTAATGCTTTGGATAAGATTCAGATAATTTGCCACGGAAATGTTAATAACCCCATACAGGAGGTGGATCCTCAGCTCCTGTGACTCCACCATACTTCGTAAACATCCATGTAGCTATGCGCAGAGACTTTGGGTTTCCTCCCACGTTCTCTTATCCTTGTACCAAAAGCACAATGTGGATATTTCTACTTTGGAGTAGGGATGGGGAAGGATTTCATTCGGTCTGCATTTTAAGTGAACTGACGGAATTCATGCTTCCTTGAAACACAGGCCACAGCTAGACCTAAGGTTTATCCCTGGATCATCCAGGGGTCAAACCTGTTCATATCAGTGACACACAGGGGATCCAGTGCTCAGGCAGGGGCGAACCCTGGATGATCCTAGGATAAACCTTAGGACTAGCTGTGGCCACAGTTAGCCTTTGGTCTGTACATTTCTCCAGATATTACAATGCAGTTCTTGGTTCAAATGTGGCATACAAAAATGTGTATACTGGGAAAGTTTGGTGCAAAAATGGGCAGCTTAGGATGATAACAACAACAACAACAACAACAACAACAACAACAACAACAACAACATATTACAGTACATTTATATCCAGCATTTTCTCCTCTGCAGGTAACCCAAGGCATCTTACATGATCCTCCTCCTCTCCATTTTTATCATCTAAACAACCCTGTGAGGTAGGTTAAGCAGAGAGTGAGGGACTGGCCCAAAGCCACCCAGTGAGGTAGATGTGGTGCATCCATTAGATCCAACATAAGCTCCTTGTCTTTACTTTCTAAGGCCTCCCATGGCTTTTCACTTCCTGCTTATCTCTCTGCTCTTCTATCCCGGTAGAGGCCTTTGCCCCTCAAGCTTCTGTTCCCTCAGTGGGCCAAAGGTCTCTGGCTCCCTCAAATGATCTCTTCTGATGAACTTGATGCTTGGGCAGGTTGATATGGGAAGAGCTATACAACAAACAAACAAACAAATAAAGTAGAAGAAAGGTTGATTTGTAACTCCAGCTGTTTTGAACTGGTGTAAATTGCCTTGAACATTCCAAAACAAAATGGCGGGCTCTACACTAAACACAAACCACAACCCCCTCTTAAGTTTATGCACACTTCAAGATTGTGGGGAGTGAGTTGCTTTATATAGACTATGAATTAGCTTGGTCCTGAACCACAGATTTTAGGTGAAGTGCAATGATACCACCCCCCACTTTCCCCTGCCTCTGGTTGCTTTCATGCAGGTGCTGAAAAAACAGCAAAGGAGCTGAATTACCACTCAATAGAAAGTGACACAAAGTTGATTAGGATTTATGACTAATGTATTTTGATGAATGTTTGGAAGGCTGCTTTAGTTTTACTTTTACATTCCAGGACACCTTCTATTTCATTTTTTCTCTTTCTCTATTTTTAATCATTTTCATTCCCCTAGCTAGCTGGACAGTAATGTATGATGCTAATAATCTGTCAACCTCAGATATTTTTAGGAGATTACAAACAAACAAAAAGTAGTTTACCTGCAACCCATACTTTGGAAGAATGATTTATTGCAGTGCTTAAAATATGCAAGTAACATTTTTAAATTAAAACTAAAAATAGAGTAATTTTTCTAACATTTTGTGCTTCAAGTAATTACAAAACAGAGGACATTTTTAGAAGCAGAAGAGTTGTCCAGGCCCCATGTTATATAAGTAAATTGGGCTCACTTAATGTACTATTATATTGTCTTATCTACCTCAGGAGCTTCTTTAGATCCTGGGAAATTATGGTAGAGTATACTCCCACTTCCCCCAAGAAACCACATTAGATACAACCATGATACAACTTCTAGTGTGTGTGCTAATTTAGTGAACTGAACTTTAATAGCCAAACTAAAGATAGGCAACTGAGCCATAATTAGAAGGACGACCTGCAAAGTTTTGGACAGAGCTGGTGAAGATGCAATACAATGGGTGGAGAGCCGGTAGTCTGTAGGCTAGATCTGGCTTAACTGTCCCTGATCTCATTCACATCCCCCCCCCCCCCCCCTAAGCCTGTCAGGCCTAGCTTCAGTGCCACTGTCAGCCCTACAGTTTGGGAATCAGAATCTGATTTAGGGCAGAATGATTTAGATCCCAGTGTACTTGTGGGAAGGTAGAGGTCTGAGAGCCTGGCTCTGCCTGGTTTCCCATCCGATTGTAGGTGAAAGGAGGGTGATACTCCCTATCAGTCAGAGCAGCAAGAGATGACCTTGAATCAAACCTTTGAATTACAACTTGATAAATCTTTTGCAGGAACTAAGCGGGAGGAGGAATGTGCAGGGGTATCATCCAGGTTTCTCTGTCCTGATAGATTAGGGTGACCAACTGTCAGGATTTCCCCGGATTTGTCCTGGTTTTTGTTCTTTCCATGGTGTCAGGGGGGATTTTCTATAATTTTCAATAATGTCCTGGAATGACACACCTTCCCCTTTAAGGCTGCCATTAGCATGGCAGGAGGGAATGACATGCTTTCTTGAGGCACGTCATTCCCCCACCCTGAGCTCCAATTGAGGTCTTAAAGGGGAAAGTGGGTCATTCGTGGACATTATAGAAAAAGCCCCAATTGGAGTGGATGGTGGTGGTGCAGAATGAAATCCTTTCCCCTCCTCCACTCCAATCGGGTTCTTTAAGGTGGCGGGGGAATAACGTACTTTCTGCAGGACTCAGAAAGCTGCTTCCCCCCCCCCCCACACACACACTAGGTGTCCTCTTTTTTGGTTTCCCAAATATGGTCACCCTATGATAGATCATCAGAAGGGGGGCTTTAGCAGCCCTCTCCTGTATTTAAGCTGGTTTACAGGCTGGCAAGCCTTTGCTGAGAATACCACCTTGATTGCTCAGAATACTTCCTTACCTTATCGTGAATTGTGATCTGTTTGTCTGCCTTGAATGTTGTATCATTAAGATTCTGACTTGCAATCTATTGCTGGGTTTGTGACGAAGTTACTTGACTGACCATCTTCACCCATATCAGCCTGCAGATACTTTAAAAACAGAAAGAGAGGTCCATTAGGTGGTTGATCACACATGAAAGGGCCTTCTCTGTAGTGGCCCCACACCTTTGGAACGAGCTGCCATTGGAGGTTTGCCATTCTTTGTCAGTGCAGGCTTTTAAAAAGGCCGTGAAAACATATTATTTTACCATGGCCTTCTCATGATATGAGTACTGTTGCTGCTGCTATTGCCATTGTTGGTGTGGGTGGTTTTATTGTTGGCTTTTATTGCTACTTTATTGTGTTTACGTTTTTATTGCTTTTAATATTTGTATTTTATTGCTGTAAGCCACCCTGGAAGGGCTTCTGTCCTCTAAAAGGTGGCAAAGAAATGTTTTAAATTAAATGAATAAAATAAAAATAAATACAGCACAGGTAGAAATATTGCAGACTCATTTTTTTAAAAAAAATTAGGCCCAAAACAGGCATTACTTTAAATCCATATCTAGCAACATATTTTTTGTTTTCAATTTTACTCTAGAGTAGGTACAGGGGATCCAATGCAAATTAGGACACTAGCCCAAGGTTTAAGGGACTTTTAAGATCCAGATTGGGCCTGCTGTGTCTATTCTAGAATAAAAATAAAAATAAGACATAGCTGCTTGTTTAGGATTCAAAGTAATGTCCATTTTGGTCCTTGGATATATTGATTTTTTTAAAGGTGCATGCACAGGTGAACATTCACCTGTGTGCATGACCAGAATGAAGAAATGTTACAGTGGAAGGGGAACGGAATAACGGGCACGGAATAATGGGCACGGAATAATGGGCTCAAGTGAAAGGAAGCCAGATTCCAGCTGGACATCAGGAAAAACCTCCTGACTGTTAGAGCAGTACAACAATGGAACCAGTTACCTAGGGAGGTTGTGGGCTCTCCCACACTAGAGGCCTTCAAGAGGCAGCTGGACAACCATCTGTCAAGTATGCTATTGAGCAGGGGGTTGGACTCGATGGCCTTGTAGGTCCCTTCCAACTCTGCTATTCTATGATTCTATGATTGTATGAATGACGAGCAAAGTGAATAGCAATATGTTCCATTAGACTCTGCCTCATGATGTGGATGGAATATGGCATGATGCTAGCAAAGAAGGCATGCCAGCTCCTTCTATGGTGTGGATGATGGGTTGCAAATCTGTATACAAGAAAAAAAAAAAGGAAAAACCACCATTTTACAATAGTTCGAAAAGGAAGGGATTTCCCCCCTTGCCAAAGAAGTTACTAAAAATTGTGAATTGTTTTGGCTTAGCGTAAGGCAATACTCATTGATTTACATTTTAATATCATTTGAATGCAGTTGTCCCTCGCCCCTGCTTGCCTGCCTGGCCCCAGTGCCAGATCACTTTTCTCAACCCTGAACATATGAAAAAGATCACTCAATGTCAGCAGGCTTGCTTTATAGAAGCATAACAATGGCTCGGTCTCTGCTTTTGCACAAATGAACCCATAACTATATCATAAACATTTTATAGAACCAAGATGTAAAGAGATCTTCCTTTCTTTATTGGCTGTTAACATGATTGTAGTGCTTAATACCACACCAGGGAGCACAGTCTCAGTCACAGTTCAGTTCTACATATATACCTTTCAACCTTGATGCAAGAATAATGGTTTCTTATTAAGCTCACTCGTAAAAAGTTTTGAAAAGTCATAAGGGACCTTTTAATCTTGCTGGAATCTACTTGAAGGTGGATATATTTAAGTGAAAACACAATACATTGGGGCTATAGTACCAGATGGACTGAAGCATACTTTAAAATATTAAAAAGCACAGTGGATTTTCTTTCCTTTAAAAAATAATAATACCAATTCTGCCCAAGGTTCAATATATAATCTTGGTGTATCTCCCTGAGGGGATGTTTGCTCTTGGAGGAAGTAGTTTACAAAATATGTGGTTTCAGATCACATTCCTTTCCCTTAAACAGTTCACTTTGCTTCACGATATCCACAATATAATTCGACCTCTAAATTTAAGAGGCATTTTCTTATTACATTTTAAAATCACGATGCCACATGGTTTCATTTATTGCTACTGGAACACCATTCATGGGGGTGGGAGGTGGGCAACGGGAAAAGGAAATGTATAGCTGAAATTCATTGGCTTTATAAATGTGTTTTTATGCTGCTAAGCTTGCCTATAATACAAGGAATTTATTTTTGTATGAGCTACGTATAAAATGTTTGGAAACCCTCTAAAAGCCTGATTTAATTCCCATTTTAAAATCAAGAGTGTGACTGCTACAAAATCCCTTCGGGACAGGATCAGGTAAAGGAAGATAAAATTTTATGTAGCAGGTAAAATCTGGGCATTAGAATGAGCACGCTGAGTGGAGCAACAGACAGAACTTGAATCAAGAATTGAACTCCGCCTTAATTATTGCCTGAATTGGAACAGGAATAAATTCAGATGACTGGTTCAAGGGATGTGATTTACAAGCTCAGGATCTATTCTTGTGGGGACCCTCCCTCTGAACGCTGTGCAAGGGAATCCCTGCTGTTATTTTCAATCAGCAATAACAGTGTGGGGGAGGTGGGGAAGCCATTGGGGAAGCCGCTGTGAAGGCAAAGCATAAGGAACTAAGCTGATGGATGGATGAGTGCTCTTTCAGCTGCTGACTCAGTCCCAAACACTTCATCCATGTGGTGGATTCCCCAATCGCTTGGGGAAGCCATCACATAGTCAAAGCTGGTCGACTAAGCCGGAGGCTGGAAAAGTGCTCTTTCAGCTGCTGGTTCAATCCCAAATGCTTCATCCACATGGTGGATTTTCCAGTGGCTCCTCCAGAAAGTAGGGAAGAACTTCAAAGCATCTACAATAGATATAACAAGAGAGAAGTAGTCTCAAGATGCAGAAAAAATAGTTTTATTCTTTAAGAAGACTAGATGTTTTGGCACAATGTATCAGTAATATCCTTCTTCAGGAGAATTCTTAAAAAACCTTTCAGAGGACTCTTGTCAGGACTCTCTCATTTGAAGGCACACCTATCTTCAAATATATGAAATGCTCCTGACAGAGTTCTCAAAAGACCTTTTAAAGAATTCCCTTGAGGAAGGCCATTACTAATATACTGGGCCAGAATGTGTGGTCTCCTTAAAAAATAAAACTATTTTTTTTCAGCATCTTGGGACGAGGGCTCCTCCAGCCACAAGCTGGAGAAAACATGGAGCAGGCAAAAAGGCTTCACTGCATGTGGGTCTTCTCCCATTGTAGGAGGCCTGCACACACAATAAAGCTGGTTCCTGGTGAAGGTGTCGGGAGGATCATTTTCCTGCCATGCTGATTGGGAGCCAAATGATATCAGAGTGTGTGGCCACACACCTTTTGCCATCAGTGTGTGGCCAAGCCCCTGATGGCAAACGCCCGTGAAAGCGTGCCCTCCCCTGATGTAAATCATACGCCTGGAAGATATTTACATTTTCGGCAAGGGAAACAGTAGGAAGGAGAAAAAAGCTGGTCTTTTTGATGACACAGCAGAAATTAGAGATGCATTAGGAATGGGCAAAGCAATCAGTCCTACAGCAGACAGAAGGGAGAATCCATGGCAGTGTAGCATGTGCTGCTATACCCTGCCATCTTGTTGTCACCAAAGTGGGAGGTGAGGACAGGTGTTACTTTGCCTTTTCACTGCCACATTCCCATTGGGGAAAAAAAAACCACACCCTTCCCCTGAAACTAGATGTGGTGATGGCCAAGGGTTTAGATGGCTTCGAAATGGGATTACACAAATTTCTGGAGTCCATCAGGAGGTATTAACATCATATTCAGCTCTATTAGTAGCTTATAGCTCAGATGCCATATACTTTTTGAACACTAGCTGCTATGGGGCAAACAGAAAGAGAGGCCTGTTGCCTTCGTGTTCTCCTGTGGGCTTTCCATAAGTATCTGACTGACCACAGTTTGAAACAAGATGCTGGACTAAGTTCCAACGAGGTTCTTCCTACGGACTTCCCCTGCCACCACACAATAACATTTTCCTTACACTGAGCTTCATCCCACATACCTGCTTCCCTCGGATTATCCTCGTTGTTGTTGTTTTTGCTACCGGACGACAGCGATCCTTTGCATACCAGGAAGTGAGTTTAAGGAGGGAAATGTAAAAAATAATTAAAAAAATCAACGGATGACTCAATTGAATTCAAATTTGGTGTGCTTAAAGCTCTCCCTAATATCTATTACTGTGCCAATTTTGGTGTCTTTATCTTTAAAGCTGATGCAGATGTAAGCATTCCTTTAAAATCCTGCTCCTGCGCCCCAGCGGCGGCTCAGAAGATACGCTCAAAAAGTAGGGGCTAAATACGGCGAATCTTTTGGCTTAATTGCACAATTAAGGCAGGATGCATGGGAGTACTTCACAATCAAAGCAGATTATAAGGTGGAAAACTTCTGAGTCCTTGGCATGCAATTCGCAGTGATTGCACAGTATAACGCTGGTGTGATAAAGCTCACTATATAGCTCATAGTGACTCATCGGATGGATAAGTGTCGTACTTTAAAGTCTTCTCTTTGAGCTTTATCACACCAACGTTATACTGTGCGATCACAGTACAGTACATTGCACAGCTTCCTGGGATGACCTCGGGTTCTAGTATTTGGAGAGAGGGAGAAAAATGTTTCCTTATCCACATTCTCCACACCATGCATAATTTTGTACACCTCTATCATGTCTCCCCGTAGCCTCCTTTTTTCCAAGCTAAACAATCCCAGCAGTTGTAACCTTCCCTCATAGGTGAGATACTCCAGCCCCTTGATCATTTTAGTTGCCCATTTCTGCACTTTTTCCAGCTCTATAATATCCTTTTTTTAGGTGTGTGGTGACCAGGGCTGTACACAACATTCTTAGTGTGGCCACGCCATAGGTTTGCATAAAGGCAGTATGGTACTCCAGGAAATAAAGCCAGACTGCTCACTTGAGGGAATGATATTAAAGGCAAAACTGAAGTACTTTGGCCACATAATGAGAAGACACGATACTCTGGAGAAGATGCTGATGCTAGGGAAAGTGGAAGGCAAAAGGAAGAGGGGCCGACCAAGGGCAAGATGGATGGATGATATTCTGGAGGTGACAGACTTGACCTTGGGGGAGCTAGGGGTGGCGACGGCTGACAGAAAGCTCTGGCGTGGGCTGGTCCATGAAGTCACGAAGAGTCGGAAGCGACTGAACGAATAAACAACAACAATATGGTACTGGCAGTTTTATTCCCAAATCCTTTTCTAATAATGCCTAACATGGAGTTTGCCTTCTTTACAGGAGCCACACACTGGGTTGACATTTTCGTCGAGCTGTCCACCACAACCCCAAGATGTCTTTCTTGTTCACCAGCTCAGATCCCATCAGGTTATACTTGAAGTTGTTTTTTCCCCCTCCTCTACATGCATCACCTTACACTTGCTTATGTTGAACTACATCTGCCATTTGTATGCCCACTCTCCCAGCTTGGAAAGATCACTTTGGAGCTCTTCACAATCCCTTTGTGGTTTAACAACCTTATAATTTGGTGTCATCAGCAAACCTGGCCACTTCAGTGCTCACTCCTAATTCCACTCCTAATTTTATGCTGGATTGTGGATCATTCCTTTATTTAACAATCAGGTCGTATGAGGAGACTATGGCATATATGCGAGTCACAGCACGATGGTTGTAATGTATGCCCATGTCGTCTCTATGCCAAGCAAAAGCATAAAAATAAGTGCTTTGCCTTACTGTGCCTGTCAAAAGATCATATACTTAGTATACAGCATGGAAGTGCAGTGAAATGTGTAATTGCATTAAGAATTGCATCAGCTCTAGTAGCACTGGGGGGAAATGTTGTTTTTGCACTCTTTAATCATTCAGCATCATTTTGGGCTTCCTACTCATCCTCCATTTTTTTTTTTTACATAAAAATGGTCTTTGTGGTTTTGAATCACTTTCCTTTCCATCTATAAAATCAGGAACAATTAAATGAATCTGTTTGAAAGGTATAACATCTTTCCCTAATACTAAGATCATCCATTGTGCTTTGGACACCCATTTGAGAAAGTTTGATGTTTTTCCCTTTCCTTCATTTAGCCCTTATCTCAACAGCAAATTTATATCAGCTTTATATCACTTCAACTATGGCATAAATCCTGGGAATTGTAGCTTGACGTGCGGCAATAGGGGGTTTTATATTATTATTCGAGATAGCTGGCTCCTCCTCACTTAAAAAGTTCCAGAGGTTCCCTGGGAGAAAGGAAAGGCTGTTAAACAATTTTCTGCTGTGTGAAGTGTGGATATATCCTTAGATTCCAAGACCTCACATTAGCATGGGCTTTTGGCTATGATGACAAATGGAAATGAAGACAGGGCTCCTGTATCTTTAACAGTTGTACAGAAAAGGGAATTTCAGCAGGTGTCGTTTGTATGCATGCAGCACCTGGTGAAATTCCCTCTTTAGCTCAACAGTTAAAGCTGCAAGAGCCCTGCCCTCTTTTAAATCTGGTCACTCTAGGATAGCTCCTGCAGCTTTAACTGTTGTGATGAAGAAGGAATTTCACCAGGTGCTGCATGCATACAAATGACACCTGCTGAAATTCTCTTTTCTATGCAACTGTTAAAGATACAGGAGCCCTGTCCTCCTTTGAATATGGTCACCCTAACCAAGAAGTATCAGCCTACTTTAGCTTGATGCTCTTACTGCCAGTAAATAAGCTATGGGAGAGGCCTTTCAACCTTTTGGAATGGGGGAAATACCACACAAAATCTGGGATTGGTGGTCGGGGGAAAGGGGGTGGGCCATCTGGGCAAACCCAGGTGAACCATATCTGCCCTCCACTACAACACCTGAGGTTCTTCACTGCTGCTATATAATGGTTGCTGTGGGATGGGTTTTGCTGCTAGTCTGTATGCGTAACTGGATTCAGTATTAATAAAACATTACATTCTGTTTCTAAAGACATGGCCAGCTTACTAATACAGCCTGCTTTAGGCTATAGCAGAAGGAAAATTAATATGATGAAGGAGGAGAAAGGTTATGACTCAGTGGCAGAGCCAGGGCCGGTGCCAGACTATTTTGCACCCTAGGCAAGGTGAGCTACCTTCAACACACCCACCCATGCCAATTTTGATTTTTAAGAACATATGTGTCGTAGAAAAAATAAGCACAAAACTTGAAACTGCTAAATTTATTTTAAAGTGCAAGAAAAACGTCATGCCAATTAGAGCAAACGAATTGGAAAGGAACGTCTATGGGTCTAAAATGCATTATTTAATAGGAATATCACCTCCAAATAATCCCCCCCCGAACTCACATGCGTGCGCACACACACACTCAGCATCACTCACTCCAAACAAACACACGCATGAACACATGCATTCACTCAAAGACCCCACGCACCCCATTCACCCATACATTCTCTCTCTCTCTCTCTCTCACACACACCCACCCACCCACCCACCCACACACCCCCACACCCCCACCCCCCACACCCTCAGTCTTACCTTACTCGCTTCTTCTCTTTCTTCTTCTCCACCTCCTGGTGCTTGCTGCTGGCCTCCTCCTCCTCCTCCTCCTCCTCCTCCTCCTCCTCCTCCTCCTCCTCCTCCTCCTCCTCCTCTTCTTCTTCTTCTTCTTCTTCTTCTTCTTCTTCTTCTTCTTCTTCTTTTTCTTCTTCCCCCTCTTCTTCAGCGCTGGGGGGGGGCGGTGCTGGAGGCCCAGCCGCTTGCGACAGGGAGTGAACTGAGCCCCCCTCATACTGACAAGTGTGAAGTAACGGCGACAGCGCGCAAACTGAGCCTTTCTTCCTGCCTCACACCACCCTGTGCCCGCCCAGCCGAAGCGAAGCCAGGGACGCTGGGGTGGGGCGGCGGCTCCACATTCAGACTTCTGCCTGGAAGCCACCCTCCCAGAGCTGCTCTAGCTGGCTAGAGCGGCTCTGGGAGGGCGGCTTCTGGGCAGAAGTCCGAACATGGAGCTGCCCCCCCAGCGTCCCTGGCTTCGCTTCAGTGGGCGCAGGGTGCCATCTCGCCCACTTGGGCAGGTGAGATGGTGCCCCGCGCCCGCCCAGCCAAAGTGAAGCCAGGGACGCTGGGGTGGGGTGGGGGCGCCTCCACATTGCGGCTTCCGAGCCTCACCCCAGTGTAACTGGCTTCACTTCGGCTGGGCGGGCGCGTGGCGCCATCGCGCCTGCCCAGGCCCAGCTGAGGCCAGGCCGGCTCACAGCCAACGCACATGAGTGCTGCACTGCACCCGGCAACCCTCTTAGCTTAGCGCTCTAGGTAGCCGCCTGAGTGGCCTCTATGGTAGCACTGGCCCTGGGCAGAGCACCTGCTTTTCATGCAGGAGGTTGCAGGTTCAATCCTGTTAGGGCTGGAAAAATTCCTTCCTGAAACCTTGCAGAGCCTCTGCCAGTCAGATGGCCTCTGCCAGTCAGATGGACCACTGGCCTGACTCAGTGTATGACAGCTTCTGATGCCCCTATGTGAGTGGAAAACAGTCTCCAGTCATTAGTAATGGGGGCAAGGAAGAGGCAGTGATCTTTGGTGTCAGAACCAATCCAAGACATTTTGTTGTCTAAAGCAGATTGGTTCCTATGCCCCCACATATCAGTAGTACCTCTGAACAGTAGTACCTCTGAACATTTTATTTTAGATCGGTAGGAAGACCAAACATAATCTACATTACTATGCCAACTGCCTCCTCTTCCAATTAGGTCAAAAATATGAGTCCCTAAAGCCCCCCAAAATGGAAGTAGTGCCAGAGATAAATATAAAGTATGGGAGTATGCATGCTTAGCAGCCTGCCCCCTTTTGCTGCATTTCCTATGTTGTAAGGGGTTCAGGAGGAATGTCTGTGGGTGGCTGTCTGTCCCAGCATCTGCGGCCTGAGGCAGCTGCCTCACTTTGCTTCATGGTAGAACGGGCTGTGCTTGGCGGGCTAATAGTTGGGTGACAAAAGTGTCCCTATTTACACTTATGAAATGTTAGAGGGAATGAAACTGTCAGTAAAAGTCAGAGATTTGAAGTTTAGAAATTGACATGTGCCCTCAACATCAATCAGGCAGGCAGAACTTAAGCAGAAGCCTTCTCTACTTTCTCCAAGCCATACAACAACAGCACAAAATGCTTTGCCTCTTATAGTAATGCATGGCAGGCCAGTATTAAAAGCACAGGTAAAAAAAAAATCAAGGTGGCAAACTTTAGCGAGGGAGCATTTTTAGTTATAAAAATGATTTAAAAACAAAGAAAAAATGCCATTCCTAGTCTGTTTATCACTTTGCTATTCATCTGTGCTCTCTAGAAGAAAGGACATACTATATAGAATTTAATTTTTCTTATCTATTGTCTCCAAACTCTTGATTCACTGGGTATATTCAAACACACTCCCACAATGAAGCTGCATTCATTTTCTAATAGTAAAAAAATCTCCTTCTAATTATAGCTTAAATTCTGGAGATATCCATCTTCTGAAGGATGTCCTTATTTATAGGTAGTCTGGCCAGCTAAACTAGGCAGTTGGCCAAAGAGAATATAAATCTTTTCAGAGTGCTCTCTCCGCAATCCCGATCTAGCAAGAGGAGTTGCCAAACTGGAAGTCTGAATAAAGTGTTGGTGTTGATTTTTGAGAAATCCGACACTTGGTGTTGTCAACTTTCTTGTAATGCTGCTTTCCCTGACCTGGTGCCCTCCAGATGTTTTTGGATAACATACCCTAGCATTCCTGAACATTGGCCATACAGGTTGTGGCTGATGGGAGTTGAAGTTAAAAACATCTGGAGGGCATCAGGTCAAGGAAAACTGGTATAAATACTGCCTTCTGGGAGTCTGATCTTCATCCACCATTGGCCCATGTGTGTGTGTATGGGACACACAAATGAAAAAAACACACTATTCTTTCCTTCCACATTAAAAAAATTAATATATCCAAATCAAATAATTCCCATCTCTAATGGCCACCACACTAGCCTTAAAACTATGCAGTGAAACCAACGTGGTAAAAGACAGGGCTAAAATTCAGTACAATAAAATGGTATCTGGAGTTGTAAAAAGAAGCTTGGTGCAAGTTCGGTCATTTTGTACATTTATTTTGCTCCTTTTATTTATTCATATTGAAATGTGGAGGTGAATATACTGGCACGGAGGACAGTGACTGCTCAGTTTTGCATTTCCATGGACTTTTTGTGTATATTTAAATTGTCCTGAACCTTATTATAACAGATGTTTTAACAGGTAGACCTCTAATATATTTAACCTTGAGCAAATAATAAAACAATGACAGCTCCCTTGATCAGCAAAGTGGATCAATCACCTATCACTACCTGGTTTATGATGCTTATAAAAAGACTGGTGGCAATGAGAATGTGCAGGACTTTGTGTCATAAATTGCCTATCATCTATTTGGGATGGGGATCCTGTAAAACACAGCACATTGTCTTGATAATATTTTCTATTGCTGCCTAATGACCTTTTTTTTTTTAAAAAAAGCACAAACATACCTAAGTTTCAATGGCTCTTGCCACAGTTCTTCATGTTGGAGTTTCAATCCTGCAAAAGAAAGTACCCCAAGATTTCAGCTCGCGATTCTGAATCCTTGTGCCACATGGTTAATATGGTATGGGCATATGATCCACATATAGTTTCTGGAATAATTTTATCTGATACCTTCTGATGAGCTAACCAATTTTTAATCAAGCTGCGGTTTAAAAAAATGACCACAGAATAATTAATAAGAGTACTGTTTTCAAGTTGTAAGAAATAAAAATATTCCACATTTCAATGCCACATCTCTATTTTGGGTTTTATACGGAATGCCCCATCTGTCTTGGAGTCCATGTGCTTCATAACGGTGAAGCCCTTACTGTTAGATGGCACTCTCTTTCTTACCGGTGTCTACTCTTTGTGAGGAGTTGGCTAGTATGTCAAAATACAAGGGCCAGTGGCCACCGCTGATCGAAAAAAGGGAAAAATAACATATGGGAAAGAAATTCAGAAAGAAGTTGCCCTCCTCTGAAGTTGCCCTGAAGAAGGTTGTCATCAAATGAAATGCTCAAAGTGTTTCATTGTTTTATAAGGATTATATTTTGGTACTTCCTGGTTCCATTTCAAGGTTTTGCCTCCTCTTTTGCTTCCATCTCTGATGTGTAACATTCAGGGGTTGGCACTGATGGGCCCTTGCCAAGGTTCATGCCTCAGCAAGGGCCCAACTGCCATCCTCCTTGCTGTTACTTGCTTGCCTGTCTGAGGAGTGAGACCAGGGTGACCAACTGTCAGGATTTCCCCGGATTTGTCCTGGTTTTTGGTCTTTCCATGGTGTCAGGGGGGATTTTCTATAATTTTCAATAATGTCCTGGAATGACACACCTTCCCCTTTAAGGCTGCCATTAGCATGGCAGGAGTGAATGACATGCTTTCTTGAGGCACATCATTCCCCCACCCCGAGCTCCAATTGAGGTCTTAAAGGGGAAAGTGGGTCATTCGTGGACATTATAGAAAAGGCCCCCATTGGAGTGGATGGTGGTGGTGCAGAATGAAATCCTTTCCCCTCCTCCACTCCAATCGGGTTCTTTAAGGTGGCGGGGGAATAACGTACTTTCTGCAGGACTCAGAAAGCTGCTTCCACACACACACACACTAGGTGTCCTCTTTTTTGGTTTCCCAAATATGGTCACCCTATTAAATGTGTGCTGTAAAATCAGACATGTGACCAAGGCTATGTTTGGGTGGGCACAACCCCTTGGTACTGGACACGCCCCCTTGGGGGCGACCATGTTGTCCTCCTTTTTGGTTTCCAAAATATGGTCACCCTAAGAGAGACAGGAGAGTGAGGAAATGGAACAGGAGCCTCAGCTCACTTAACTCTCTCCTTCTGGCTGCTGTGTGGATTGGGAAAAAGGGCAAGAAAAAGGAGGCGGTGACAGTCGCAAGGAAGAAGTGGGCCCAGTCAGCTAAGAGGACCCCATTGATGGTACCTTGCCCAAGGGCCCCTCAAAATCTGGAACTAGCACCGATCACCGGTCCTATAAAACATAGGTCGTGCCATGTTGTTCTGCAGCTATACCTATGGGAGAGGATTGCCACAGGGCACAATAGAACCCTCTTCCACCTCCCACCCAACCCACAGGTTGGCACACAATGTAGTGTCCAAGCCATTTAAAATGGGAGGACAGCATACACCTCCTGTTTACTGATTGACTACACCGTCTCATCTACAGGCCCTAGACTGCATGTTACTGCTGTCCCCTCCGGCAGGTGTAGCTGTGCCTGTGGGAGGATGGACCGTGCCCATAGCTTCTCCCAATATTAGTGGTTGTAAAAGGTATCATAAATTTAGTCCGCATGTGAGTTCCACTAAAGCGTAGCGTAGCGTGACGTTTGCCACCTGTGGTACATAATTAGACTTGCACACACTTAAGCCATCCATTTCGTTTGGGGGGATGTTGTTATTTGGAGACAGATGTTTCCTATCACTGTACAAGATAAGGGTTTTCTAAATTAAATTCTGCTTCTTCCCATTCTTCCCCTTTTCAGAATGTGTCAATTTTAGTCAGGGTATTTCGTCCACCTAAACGACATTCTGAGAAGGGCCTCTTGGAGAAGTGCTGGTTTAGATTTGGATCCCCCCACTGTTATTTTAGCTCATTGATGAACTAATTCAGAAGGTCTGTCATAACAACTGCCTAACAGATTTAATTATGGCATAATGGATTAGACAAATCTATCTGAAAATGGGCTTTCATTAAAAAGAAACACAGCCACACATATTTCCAGAGTCCTATCCAATTAAAAATTAACTTTCTAATGCAGTCATCTGTAGCCTGGTGCCTTCCATTTCTTTTGGACTCCTGACTCCTACCATCCCCAGGCAGCATGGCCAATGATCAGCAATGCTGGAAATACCCTGGAAGACAGAAACAAACTTCAAAGTTTTACTGTGGTTTTAATTTTTGTGAACCGCCCAGAGAGCTTCGGCTATTGGGCGGTATAAAAATGTAATAAATAAATAAATAAATAAATAAAGTGATCTTGTTAGGCTGGAGCGCTGGGCTGAAAACAACAGAATGAAATTTAATAGGGATAAATGCCAAGTTCTACATCTAGGAAACAGAAACCAAATGCACAGTTACAAGATGGGGGATACTTGGCTCAGCAATACTACAAACGAGAAGGATCTTGGAATTGTTGTAGATCACAAGCTGAATATGAGCCAACAGTGCGATGTGGCTGCAAGAAAGGCAAATGCTATTTTGGGCTGCATTAATAGAAGTATAGCTTCCAAATCACGTGAGGTACTGGTTCCTCTCTATTCGGCCCTGGTTCGGCCTCATCTAGAGTATTGCGTCCAGTTCTGGGCTCCACAATTCAAGAAGGACGCAGACAAGCTGGAGCGTGTTCAGAGGAGGGCAACCAGGATGATCAGGGGTCTGGAAACAAAGCCCTATGAAGAGAGACTGAAAGAACTGGGCATGTTTAGCCTGGAGAAGGGAAGATTGAGGGGAGACATGATAGCACTCTTCAAATACTTAAAAGGTTGTCACACAGAGGAGGGCCAGGATCTCTTCTCGATCCTCCCAGAGTGCGGTACATGGGATAACGGGCTCAAGTTAAAGGAAGCCAGATTCCAGCTGGACATCAGGAAAAACTTCCTGACTGTTAGAGCAGTACGACAATGGAATCAGTTACCTAGGGAGGTTGTGGGCTCTCCCACACTAGAGGCCTTCAAGAGGCAGCTGGACAACCATCTGTCAGGGATGCTTTAGGGTGGATTCCTGCATTGAGTAGGGGGTTGGACTTGGCCTTGTAGGTGCCTTTCAATTCTGCTATTCTATGATTCTATGATTCTATGATTCTACGTTGTAGTCCCATAGCATCTGGATGGAGTTCTGAGCCCTAAATTGTGCAAATTGCTTTAAAATGTGAGCAAATTGTGTAACCTGTGTGTGGGGGAAATGTGCAAAATGCCCAGAAAATCCACAAATTGGCCAGACTTCTGCAGACTGAATCAGTCACTGTTGCAGGAACCAGAATGAAATCCACAAGGGTGAAACCTAGGAAAAACCTTTGAACTCCACCCCCAAAATGGATTTCTCAGACATGCCAAATATAGGTCCATATGTGAGAAGACTATACACTGTCAAACTGCACCATCAACTCCTGGATCTATAGTTATATGGAGCTGAACACAAATAAGATTGTGTTCAGAATGAAAACCATAGTAGATATGGAAATTTGGGTCTGAAGGTCAACTTTCCTCTGAACTTGTATCGTTTAGATTAGCTTGTGGGCTTAGACAACATCAAGGCCACATGAAGGGGAGGTTGCAGGAGTGCTACCCCCGGGAGGCTCAAGTGGCAGTGGGGACTGGGCGCATGTCCAGGCAAGATGGCAGTCATGGCGGTCCCTGCTGGGGCACATGGGATGTGGAGAATGCCCCACTGTGCTGGACCTGAGAGCAGAGAAATAGGTTTGCCTTCCTTGTGGGAACTAGTCCTAAGATCTCAACCTATAATGGAAAGGATAAGATGGAAAAGGGATCGCGATGCATTTGGCAAAAGTGCAGTTTGGGAGTAGCATATTGCAGTAGCATTATTTAATCTTAATGGGGCACAGAGGGAAAATGCGAAGCGTGTAATTTCTTAGTCAAATTACACATGTTGTCAGCAGCAGAACGGGAGATTTTAATGGCTTGCAAACCACCTGCTACTTGGCAGATGTACAACTATCCCCAAGTGACAGGATATGAAGTGCATCTGTGCATTATAACTGTCCACTAAGGGAAGCAAGCTCTTCAGTTCTCCAGAAGAATGCCTCTTAGGAATGTGGCACATGGCACAGCCAAAGTGAAACACTTTTAAGCTTCATTGATTTCAACAGTAGCCAATTAAGCATATGCTTTCCTTTCCCATTCAACTCCTTTGGCTCCTAACCAGAGACCTTCCCCAGAACTGAAATTAAGCCCAACAACATGTGTAACTGCACTGGCTCATATTTTTCTCCACTATCCAGGACTCCTCTCCCCATGTAGATTGCAAGCTACAGAGACCTATTTTATATAATTATCAATAAAGATATAAATTATCATAAATAACTCAGTGGGCTAGAGAGCAGTGCTTAATGTTTGTTGGGTCACACCCCATGGTTTCCTTGGGTTATGCTTTGCTCTCTTCCTAAACCCATGCTCCCTTACTACTTCATCCGCTTGGCTGCTATGTATTAAAAATAAAATAACATAAAGCACAGGTGTGCAAGGCAGCAGGAAAGCAGCATCTGCTTTCTTATTATGGATTGGTCAGGCACAGCATCAACACCTGGCAGCCTCAGACAGCTGCTGGGACTCCACCACTTTGGCAGGGCCTGCTTGTTCTGAATTGTGAGCTGCCATGTCAATCTCCCACAATGCCCTTGATGCAGCATTGCTCTGGGGCCTGGTGGGAAATGTAAAATGGCGGCCTGTAGATGCCTGTGGCTGCCACCGAGTAAGCCTGTGGCTGGGGACCCACAGAAGGAAGAGCGGGGCATCACAGGGCACTTTGCCAAGCCCCCCCCCTCAAAAGGCTGCAGCTGGCCCTGGGATTGATTCATGCAGAGATTTAAGGGTGGACCTGCCAAGGCATAGACCCAAAGTCACATTACAGCATCTTGTTCAGAGCACTTTATCTCAGTAATCCTTACAACAACTATGTAAGGGATGTTGTTGTTGTTTGTTGGATGTGTGGGTGCAATTGAGCTAGCTTCAAAGGGAAAACAAAGAGAATAGAAAGAGGACCTCCAAGTTTCCTAGACTGTCCTCTGATCTGTGCTGGCCTTCCTTCTTTTGCTAGACTGGGGGGCTGGGGATCTACACTACTGCTTTTAAAGCGCTTTAAAGTACTCTGAAAACGTTTTGAAACCTGTATATGCAGTGTGTCCTGGGCCCCAACAGTTGTCAAAACTGTTATAAAGCGCTTTAAAGCAGTAGTGTAGATCCCCCCCTGGTATTCTTAGGGTTATTGACCTCATGTCCTCCTTCTTCATGCTCTTGCCTCACAGAGAGGAGATACCTTTTGGGGTATCCTTCTGTCCTGGGTTGGAGACTCTCCTATCCAACATATATTTCCTGCAATAAAATGCAAGCTTTCTTATTCCTTTGACCCAGAGTCTCCAGTGTGTATAATCTGGGTAAAGTGTGCTCTTTCAGCCAGGTTTTCACACAGATCAGCCTCATCAGGATCTTGCTGTTCTGCCATCAGCATCAGCATCGCCCATAATGCAGATTTATAGCTGTACATCTAGTTGCCCTCACTGCCCCCTTTCTAATACCTGAGTTACTTCATGTTGATATCATTACATTCCATGTTTTCCTGCTACTCCCCCACTCCCCACTCCAGCCAATGGGCAGCCAATGATGAAAGTGGGAGACTTTACATCTACCCCTTTGTATTGGACAGATCACCATCTGCTGAGTTTTAGACTTATAGCGGCTTCTCCCCCCTGCAAGGGTGGTGGACCCATTAAGATGGTCCGCTCCCAGAGACTAATGGATCCGAATGGTTTCCATAAGGCTCTGGGGAGTTTTCTGGCTAATAGGGCTGGCTCTCCTGTTGAAACCCTGGTTGATCTGTGGAATGCAGAAATGACCCGGGCAGTTGACACAATTGCTCCTTAGCACTCCCTCCTGAATAGAGCTCGTATGGCTCCATGGTATACCCCAGAGCTGAGAGTGATGAAACATAAAAGGAGATGGCTTGAGTAAAGATGGAGAAGAACTCCTGGTGGATGCAGTCAAGCTTTGGTGAGTGCCTACAGTAAAGCATATTCAGGGGCAGTGAGGGTGGCAAAAAACAAAATTTTGCTGCCACTATAGAATCATCAATCTGCCACCCAGCAGAGCTTTTCAGAGTTGTCCGGGGGCTATTGCATGTTGGCCCCAAGGACACTGTAGAACCTTCTGAGGCCTGCTGTAATCTGCTAGGCACTTCCAGAATAAAATCTTCTGCATCCACCAGGACGGACTCCAGAGTTATAGCAGGTGAATCAGTTGAGGTATCCAAAGCACAGTCTTCTCCATTTTCTTGCCCCTCTTGGCTAATAAAAGCTAGCTGGGATGGAATAGCCGGCTGGGCCAGGAAAGTGATTAATGCATCTTTGTGAGAGGGAGTGGTCCCGGACTGCCTGAAAGAGGCGGTAGTGAGACCACTCCTGAAGAAATCTTCCCTAGACCCAGAAGATCTTAATAACTATAGGCCAATAGCAAATGTTCCAATCCTGGGCAAGGTCCTTGAGTGAGTGGTTGCAGGCCAACTCCAGGCACTCTTGGGTGAGACCGATTATCTGGATCCATTTTAGTTGGGTTCCAGGCCTGGTTTTGGTATGGAAACAGCCTTGGTCACCCTGTATGATGACCTACATCAGGAGAAAGACAGGGGGAGTGTGACTCTGTTGATTCTCCTTGATCTCTCAGCGGCTTTCAATACCATCAGCCATGGTATCCTTCTGGGATGACTGTCTGCGTTGGGAGTGGGAGGTATAGCATTCCAGTGGTTCCACTCCTACTTGACAGGTCGGCTCCAGAAGGTGGTGCTTGGGGGACATTGCTTGGCCCTGTGGATTCTCCAGTATGGGGTTCTGCAGGGGTCAGTCTTGCCCCCCATTCTGTTCAACACCTACATGAAACTGTTGAGTGCAGTCATCTGGACTGGATGAGGACTAATAAACTGAAACTCAATCCAGACAAGACTGAGATGCTGTTAGTGGGTGGTTCTGCTGACTGGATGGAAGGTGTTCTGCATGGGATTGCACTCCCCCTGAAGGAGCAGGTTCATAGCTTGGAGGTTCTCCTAGAACCATCTCTTTCACTTGAGGCTCAGGTGGCCTCGGTGGCATGGAGTGCCTTTTACCAGCTGTGGTTGGTGGCCCATCTATGACCCTATCTGGGCAGTGATAACTTGGCTTCAGTTGTCTATGTTCTGGTAACCTCCAACTTAGATTACTGCAATGCACTCTACTTGGGGCTGCCCTTGAAGACAGTTTGGCAGCTGCAGCTTGTGCAAAATGCAGTGGTCAGATTGATAACAGGGACCAGAAGGTTAGAGCATATAAGACCCACTCTGGCCCACTTGCATTGGCTGCCTGTATGTTTCTGAGCCTGATTCAAGGTGCTGGTTTTAACCTATAAAGCCTTACACAACTTGGGACTACTATACCTGATGGAACGCCTCTCCCGACATGGACCTACCCATACACTACGCTCATCTAAGGTCCTCCTCCAGGTGCCTACTTCGAGGGAAGTTTGGAGGATGGCAGCAAGAGAGAGGGCCTTCTCTGTGGTGACCCCCCATGGCACAATCCCTGACGAGGCCTGCCTGGCGCCGACATTGTTATCTTTTCAGCGCCAGGTCAAGACCTCTCAGGCATTTAGCAATATGTAATTAGCCTGGGTCTGTTTTTTTTAGGCTCATAGTTTTTAAAAAGCTGTTACAGTAGATTTAAATGCATGTGTATATTGTGGTTTTTAATCTTTGTATATTGTTTTTAAGTGTTTTTATCTCATGTAAATTGCCCAGAGAGCTTCGGCTATGGGGCAGTATACACACAAAAAATGCAATAAATAAAGGGCAGAGATATGGGATATTATTATTATTATTATTATTATTATTATTATTATTATTATTATTTATATACTGCCCCATAGCCAAAGCTCTCTGGGCAGTTTACAAAGATTTAAACACTGAATATTAAAATTGATATACAAAATTTAAAACCATAAAAAGCATAAAAACAGATTACATACCAGGACAGACAATATCTATTTAAAGCAACTATTTTATTATGATTTCTTCATGGCACAAGGTAAATTGTACCAGATGTTACAGAGCTGGAGGGGGGTACTGTACTGAGAGCTGTGGTTTTCAGCAGCAAGTGCACATTTAGAGTACTACTGACTCTGGTCTTTAGAGAATTTACATGAAATGATTACAGCACTTGAAACGTGCATTATAAATGCCAAGATTATTATTATCGTTTCATGGTGAGGGTGGAGCAATATTTTTCAAAACTTGTTCATATGCATGCGGAATACTGCTTTATACATGCTCTAATTTGATAGATGCTATTAATTTAACATCCGAGGGGCAGCTGTAATGCAATTTTGCGGAAGGATGTAAGTTTCTGGCATTTAAGATAGATGTTTAGAACAATGATGTAATACATGTCCAATGATGGATTAATCCTAGGGGATTTGAATTTCTCGTTCACCCAGTTCCTAGAGTGAAATACAATCAACTGGCTTTAAAAAAATTAAATCGTTGATGCCGTTTCCTTGCTTGATACATTTTAAAAAAGGACATAATTCAGAAACGGATGATAATGTAAACATTTTGTGCATTGGAGATAAGCGGCTCTTGAATCAGGAGCATGGATTTGGCAGTATGAACAAATTTACCGTGTTGGATTTGTCCGTATTAGCTGTGCTGAATGGCAGAAAGTTTTGATAATGTCGTTTTATGGACACGCAATTGGTGAATGCTTTCAAATTACAGTATTACTAAAGTGCCTAACAGATCTGTCTGCTGTTTCACATCTGCAAATGACTACATAATTTGAACATTTAGCGGCTGTTACCTGTTTGCTACCAGACTCTTAAACTAGATGCCTATAAATGAGCAGAAGGTGGTTATTTTTGCAGGGCATAAATGTCTGGCGGGCAAAGCAGATATGAATGGAATTGTTTAGATAAGCCTTCTTGCCAGCATGGCATGGCTTAAGCGAAGAACAGAAGCTTGCAAGTGCCAGGAGATCCAAGGCTGGAATTCAGACGCCTGTGGCTTGAAGCTTGGACCTAGCTTAGTAAGCGACCTGGATCTACCTCTACTTAGTCTCCAGAGCTTTCCTCACACAATACCGGGCCTCAAGACTGGTGGAAGTGTTGTTGTTTGTAACGTTGAAGGTGGTATGACGGAGGCGTCATTGCTCACGCTGTGCACACTCGTCCCGTTATCTTCTCCATGCATGGATTTTGCATGTTTTTGTAGCACTTCCAAAACCTAAAATGGCTGTTTCACTGGAGATAATAGCAGGACAAAAGAAATGAGTGAGTAGCCCATGGGTTATGATCCCTCTGTCATGCCACCTTCAATTTACTGGAACGCATGCATCTTTCCGTAGCCTCGCTCCAGCTCAGCTTTCTTACCTGCCATCTTTAAGAAGATGACTTGCAAATACTGATTTTTATTTTTCCTTTTTGTCCTTCCATAATCAATGGGCATGTCTACACCAGCCTTTTCCCCCGGGGTCGTCCCTAGATCATCCCTGTGCATCCAAATGACACACAGGGGATCCTGGGGGCAACCAGGGATGGCCCCTTCATTTTCGTAGGATGACTGGTTGCCCAGTTATCCCGATTTTCCCTGCAGTCCTGGGGCCATCCCGAGGATCGCAGAAGGTGTGGTGCCTGCTCTCGGCTTCTCCCTTCTTCGTTACAAGTAGAGAGGCTCTTAAAACGGGCAAGGAGCTGTGCAAAGCCAGTCCTTACCCATCAGGGGTGGGTGAGGGGAACAGTTCTTTTAAAAGAACTGTTTTAACAGTTCTTTTAAGTTTTTTTAAAAACACACACACACAAAACAAACAAAACTTACATGTGCTGGAGCCCAATTGCATTCTGTCTCCATTCAGAAAAAAAAAATAGCGGCCATGACGTCCCTCTTCCCTTCTGGGATGTTGCATGGCCGTCAAGATGCTGGGGGAGGATCGCAGAAGCAGGTAAGTCTGCAACCCTCCCTCCCCCTCCCTCTACACCCTTAGGGGTAGACATGCCCAATATGGTTACCAAGTATGAAAAGTATCTCTCAAGTTTTCAGTAAACCCTCCGTATTAAGATTATCTGCTTAGAAAGTGGCATTTCAAGAAGGCACTAGTTGCGAGAAGGCTGAGGAACCTCAGGGACGTGTGTGTGTGTGTGAAGTCCAACCCTCCAGGAGTCCCAATCTGACTTCAGAAGGAAATGCTGATTTAATGAGATGATGGGCTTTTCCTTGGATTAACAGACAAGCTGCAGCTGTCGGTAAAATTAAAACAGATGCAATATAATAAGTAAAAAGTTAGAAAATGATTATGTAGAACAGGAATACATAACCTCTGGTCTGGAAACCGCCCTTTTCCTTGGCCCTGCCCCCCTTTTACCAACCACTGACCATTTGGTGGTTTCCTGGCATTTATGCAGTTTCAAAAGATCTCTCCTAAGGCTCAGTTACTGGCACTAAGAGCTTTAAGCTACAATTTGCTGTTATTTTGTTGTATTGTTGGTCCCGCCCCTTTTGGCTTTGGTCCCACCTCCTCTTCACTGCTCGTCCGTTACTGGAATACAGCCCTTGGAAAGCTTCTCTACGTCTGAATTCAGCCCTCTGTCTGAAAGAGTTTCTCCAGCCCTGCTTTAGCAGTATTAGCCTGGAGATGGAGAGGATTATTATGCGCTTTAAAGCAGTAGTGTAGATCCTGCCCTGGCCTTAAGGTTCAGGCCAGAGGAAGGAGTGCTCACTTGGGCCGGATCTACACTACTGCTTTAAAGCGCTTTATAACAGTTACAAAGCACTTTAACTGCTTTAAAGTGCTATAAAACTGTTATAAAGCGCTTTAAAGCAATAGTGTAGATCCAGCCTTGCTGAAGAGGGCTCCTCGTGTATAACAGATTCCTTGTGAGTAGGCCCCTCCTCACAAAGAGGACTTCTTACACAAGCCTCTAATGTGATACAGCTGAATCCTAGGTGGGGTTCTGGAAGCTCTAGCATATAAATCTTCAGATTAGCCCTACCTCTTGCTGGGAAAACTTCTTTCTTTCAGTTCTAGTGATTTGAACTACTGTTTCCCTGACCTTGCTTCTGTGATGGCCATAAGCATATTTTGACATGAGAGAATCCATGTTTGATCAATATGATTAATCTAAATGGAAAGGTCAGTCATTGGGCATTGTCTTAATAGCAGTAACTTTTAAAAATAAGTTAGCAGTTACTTTGTGAACCGCCCAGAGAGCTTCGGCTATTGGGCGGTATAAAAATGTAATAAATAAATAAATAAATAAAATGCTGTCTGGGTCTCACAAGAACCCCCCCCCCCATCCACATGTATCTTGTTTATGCATACCGAAAGAGTCTGTGGGAAAGCTAGACTTCCCTTTTTCCCTAGTCACCCTGGCAACAGGCTTGCTACAGGAAAGTTGTGGTCAGCTAGAGTTTCCGCCTTTGTAAACAAGATTTCTGCTCATGCTCTATTTCTTTCTGCCCAACTGGCTAATAAAACAGCTGACAAACCCAGCAAACCCAGCAAGGGTCCTCCTTGGCAGAAGTACATCTTCTCTCCATTGCAATGTTAATTCCTTTCTATCAATAAAGATGTGTCTTCATAATGTTTGGGCCACAACACTTCATAACTGAGGTTGCTGATATTTGGACTTCTGCTAGACTCTGCATTTTTGAATTATGTTTGTGTTGGGCTGCTTACCTGTGGATTGATCTTGGCTATGCCTCAGACCCTTCTCTTGGAGCTCTCCTTCTTGACTGGTAGTAGTCTACTCTTTACCTGACTTCTCTTGCTTTGAACTGCCCTCTTGCTGGGCTGATACAACTAGGCTTGACGTTTTTGACTATTGGCTGACTTGCTATTGGATTTGCCCCATAATTAGTTCTAGAGCTGAGACTGGCCCAGGTGTATTATGACACAGGCATTCCCATGTCCCCTACACTGTTTAGTCCAACATGTGTGCAGATACATACATGCGTTGGGCTTCCTTTTTTGGGAGGGGTGTTGGTTGGTTACACATGAAAACAGGATCTTCTTTATTGTGGATGGGGGAGAGAAGGTGCATAATAAGGACCAGATACTTCGGTTAAATTGCTAAGTAGCTTAGCTGCCAATATATCCTTGTGAAGCTGTAGGATTAGGATCATACTGTGCAGTTCCATAAAATATTTAAAAACAAAGATACACTGTACATTCATTCTAATGGCGCTCATGTTCATTAACGGCCTACACTAAAAAGCACTTCCATTACCTGCACATTGCACTCAGCAGAACATATATGGTAATAATTTCTATAACCAAACATGATTCCCCATTAAATTAAATGCAACCTATTTAATAGTGGTTCTTTATTTCAGCTATTAATTTCTGTGATGCCGTAAAATTGGGGGAGAGAAATAGCAACAACTGGAGGATTAGCAAGTGCATCTTGAAACCAGATAGGGACATTTTTGTGCAATCCAGAGCATCCGAAATCTGAAACAAAGCTCAGCCCTGCTATATACAAAACAGGACACTAATGCATTTGCAAAGTGGATTTCCAGTTGAAGAAGCCCGTTGCCCGGAATGGCTAGGACAGGGGTGACTTTTGCAGTTGGAAAGAGGGGAAGAAAGATGCGCACGTGCAAGGACACATTGGCACTGTGAAGCATGGGGGGCGGCAGAGCCTATAAAGGCCAGCCCTGCTGAAGCTTGGCCTCTCTTGCTTTCTGGCTCCCACCTCCCCTCCCTTTAACCAGTTGCTCCCTTTGGAGGGGGGTCTGATTAGGAATTTTACCTGCCACAGGTTTTTGCCTACTCCATACTGGAATTACGATTAGCAGAGAGTGAGTAAATAGGTGGATTAGATTGGTTTGACAATGGTGTGCGGGAATTTGCACGATATTACAATAGGGACGATGAGCCCTCTGGCACCTTTTGGTGATTGGCATATCCGGAGGTCCTGCTCATGGGGGCCTTTGCAGCTCTTGTGTCAGGATATGGTTTGCCTTTGGGCACCCTTCTGTCTCATCTACTTGGAACTCTGCAGCACTGAGTGGAGATGACGCAGGTCGGTCTCCCCACACTTCTAAAGTGTCCCGTAAGAGAGGGGGAGGGTTTACCCAACTCCTGGCTTTGGCGAGTGGCTCAGTCATAATGGCAGGCTAAGTGGCTAAAGAAAGGACCTAAGAGATTCCCGCACTTTCAGATGCAGATCCAGGGAGGGGTGAAGTTCCCTTGTTTAAATAAAGAGGCCCTAGTTTAGCCCAATCTCTAGTGTCTGTGTCTTTATTCATGCTTCCTTCTCCACTCACAATATATATCCCAGCTCTTCATAGCACCTTGTTGGAGTTCATTTGAGGGATGGTTTGCAAAGATATGCACACTGCTTGATTCCATTTTAAGATGTATTTCTCAATGCTTGGTTTCCGTGTTCACTTGGCCACTGATCCTATTCCCATAGTGAAGGGGCCATTGGTGTGCATGCTGTGCCCCACCATGCTCATAATAGAACATGAGACAGACAGGCATGCCATGTAGAGTCTGTACACATGGAGGTCTGATATGTATGACTCTTTACCTAAACTCACTCTCTCTCTCTCTCTCTCTCTCTCTCTCTCTCTCTCTCTCTCTCTCTCTCTCTCTCTGTGTGTGTAGCTGGGAGACTGTACAAATCATGACTCCTCGTTGTTGTTGTTGTTGTTATTATTATACAACTTTTTCAGAAAAAAAACCTTAAGGTGTTTAACAACAGAGAATAAAACATCCAAATATGTAAAACAATTTAAAATAGCTAAAATCAATTAACAATAAAATGCCAAGACCCAATAAAGCAACTAAATTAAGTAGCCCCATCATATGCCAGCATGGTTATGCTTGAAGTGATGAGAGATGATATGAAAGCACTGTCTGAGGTGTCTTGACCTGTGATGGTTCGTTCACACATGCAAACCATTATTTGATGTTGCACTCATTGGGCCTGTTCTATCCTCCATCTACTCTAAATCTCCTACTCCTATAATTGCTTCTACAATATGTCTTAATCTGTTTGCTAGATAATATAATTTTATATTTGGGAGACTCATTCCTCCCTTCTTTTGACTTAATTACCATTTATTCTTATTTACCCTCGCTTTCTTATCTCCATTACAATAATTATTTATGATATTTTGCCAACTTTTTATCTCTGATTCTGAAATTTTTATTGGTAACATCCTAAACACAAAATCATTTTTATTAATGCTATTCTTCCAAACCAGGATAAATTTAATCTTTTATATTTTTCCAATTTTACTAAAACCTCTTTTTTTAAGTTAATTAAATTCTCCTTCTCTAAATTATCTATTTTTTTGTAATTTTAATTCCAAAATATCTAATCTGTTCCTTAACTCTTATTTCTATTCCCTTTCATTCCCATTCCTTTTCTTCCTTTTTAGTATAATTAAATAAGATCATCTCTGATTTGGACCAATTTATTCTTAATCCAGTAGCTTCTTCAAATTCTCTCAATTGTTGTTTAATTCTATCTATCTTCTTTATTGGATTAGAATGTAAGCCTATGCGGCAGGGTCCTGCTATTTATTGTTTTACTCTGTACAGGACCATGTACATTGATGGTGCTATATAAATAAATAAATAAATAATAATTATAATAATATCATCCGCAAACATATTCAATTTTATTTTTTTTACACCACCAATTCCTTCTGTCTCTCCATCATCTCTTATTGCATTCGCCAGTACTTCCATAACCATTACAAACAGGACCGGCGAGAGTGGACATCCTTGTCTGTGGTTTAGGCTTTCTATAAAAGTGTTCTTATTGCATCGTTTTTTAGAAATCATTTTTGTGGGGGAGTAATGGCTGGGTAACAATATATAAATACTTCGTCTTAAATTCGAAAAGAGAACATGTCATAACCCAAAGCTGTTCAATTTTTCCAATTTTTGGGTGGGAAAACAAGAAAAAATTGGGAAAACCCAGTTTTCCAATTATTATCTTTATCTTCTGGGTCTTTACATCTCTAGTTGTAAGGCACAAGATGCCAGGTTCAGTCCTGGTATTTCCCATGTTGAAGCTTGAGAATTTGAAGAGCCACTGCTGATGAGAGCAGTCAGTACTGGCGTAGATGGTCTGCCTCACACAAACCTTGTCATGCATTTAACACAGGCGTAAGTGGGGCATGCAAGGTAGTGTCGTGTTTCTTGGGAAACCCCTGCTTTCGATGGGAGACAAACGACGAGGCCTGCTTCCTGTTCTCCTATCAAGGAGAACAGGAAGCTTTTTCTCAAAGTGCGTTCCTTCAGAGAGGCTGTTTCTGGCGCAATGCGAGCCTGGCCGACTTCCTCACGTCCTCTTTTCTCTCCGTGCGTTTTACATGTGTCGGACCCTAGGATCAGTTAGCCTGTTGGTGGCCTCTCCTTCAGAAGAATGTTTGCTTCCCATTGCCTCTGTAAGATTTGCCCTTGACGAGATAAGCTCTGGAGAGAGATTAGGCCTAGATGGAGGAGAAAGCGTGAGAGCTCTGTCCCCCACTGGTACAGACTGGCCTGCATCTAGGGCCGACTCCTCTACCTCGGAGTCTGATTCTGATTGATTACCTGAAAGACCTTCTTCCAAAACAGGGGGAGTAGGGTTAGACATGACACGTAGCTCCACCCCCCAATGATGGTGCATTTGACAGCCATGCCTACAGGGGCAGAGTGTTCTGCACCAGTGGAAAGCAGCCTTTCACACACAGTGCTCTTATGTGGAATCTATGTCGGAATAACGATACGATCCCATCATGGCGACGCTACAGCTCTCTCGTGCATTTAGACCTTGGAGCACACATAATGACATCTACTGTGGTATTTTTTGGATAATACCGAATAAAAAGCGAACACTTATGCTAGAAAAGCGGTAGATGGAATGCGTCATGTGGCGCAACAGTTATCAGTGCACTTCGATACTGATAAAAAGCCCTAGGGTAGATTTAGCCCAGTTTTACTTTTCAAGCGATAGCTTTGACACCTAGCACAAGGACACTTATCCATGGTTTTTAAAAACAGGAATGAGGCCATTTTCTTGCTGATAACTAATATTAAGAATTCATATTTCCCATTTTATTAGTTTGCTTATTTATAAAGGCACTATCATTTTAATGCTTTTTTTTAATTATAAGACTTGTAATTTTTTATGCTTGGCAAATGTATGGTGTTCAAGCCATTTTGGCTTTAATTTGATCAATATTTAATGAATTTATAATTAGCAATAGCTCTTAGTGCTTTGCAGTGCAATATATTGGGGCATAATTTTAATCAAGGAGAAAAAAGAGAGTAAAATATTACGGCTAGAGTACAGCTATAAAATCTATGCTAAAGAAATGTAGTGAGATTATTAACTGAATTACCAATGTCTAATTTAATCATTTCTCAACTTGTGCTTTTCTTCAAAAACATCACAAAGCTTCTCTTACTACTTTCTTGGGTTAAAAAAATCCTAATAATTTTGTATAAATAATTTATTGAAACCAATGAATTCTTTAACACTGAAGTCCACCATGCTATTTGAGATCAGGAGAAAAACATTAATGGGGTTTATTTCAAATGAACATGAACAGCCACCCACCCACCCCTCAGTACAAACAGAATTCTTTCTTCTTTCCTTATAGTTTTCCATATGGAAAATGATGTCTGCCCAATTGTAATTGCCTAATCTATCTGATGGCAATTGGCAATCCTTTAAAAAAAAAGCATATAAATGCTGGGAAAAGAATTTCACTGGATTTTTCCTTCTTCCATGGTATCAGAAAGTTTGCTTGTGTTCTAGTATTATTAATTTCATGTAAAAAGAAAAAGGAAAAAGAAAAAAAGAAGGCCAAAGGTGTTTCTCTCTTTTAACATCAAGTGCTCTGAGCAAATCTTGCCTTTTGATATTACGTGTGTGTGTGTGTGTGTGTGTGTGTGTGTGTGTGTGACCAAATGCATGCCATTTCATTATGTCTGGTTATTGAAGTATAAGTCAAACATGGAATTGTAGATTCCATGAAGCTGGTTTGCAAATGAAGCTGGTTTGCAAATGCACCTGATAAAACACATGGGTGACTTTTCTAGCATTGCACAGATGGGAATCATAAGCCATTTTTTTTTTGCGGTTCTCCATTCACCTCTTAGAGTATCAGAGAATACTTTGAGGCTGCAATAATAGATGCACTTACCTGGGAGTAAGCCCCAGTTACTGTATTTATATTGGCTTTTATATTGTATATAGTTTTACGTAAACCGCTTGGAGATACTGAGGCCTTAGCTAGACCTACCGGTTAGCTCATGACGGAGGAGGGAAGATCCCGCAATGTGTTTATCATGAGATCCCTCCTCTGTTTACATGTGATGCGTGATGACCTCAGAAGAAGAGGTGTTGTGCCTGCCAATTTTTTTCTACTTAAAGGGCCAGCAGCGCACAAACGCTCGTGCGCAAAAGGTAAGTTTTTTTTAAATTTAAATTACATTCTCCGCTCCCCCCACCCTACCCCTGATGGGTGCAGTGCTCCTGAGGAGTGCTGCACCCCGTGCATGGCTCCTGGCTCCTCACGAGGAATTGCGAGGAGCCAAGTCAACGTTAAGCCAAGCCTGGCCACACATTCCTCGGTCTCCGGCTCAGCCTGGAACCGTGGAAAAACCGGGGCCAAAAGGGAGGGCAAGATCCTGGGGCAAGGGAGGGATCATCCCTCCCTGATCCCAGGATCCCCTGTGTGTCATGTCTAGCTATGGCCTGAGATGTCAAGCAGCATAGAAGCAGCTTAAATAAAACAATAATAAAACAATGGATTGTTTCCTCCTTTGAGTCCAATGTCTCTATGGAACTCTGGGTTTTCGTTCCCCCCCCCCCCCCACATCCCATACAACATTGTTCCTCAAATGAAATGTGATGTCTATGTAAAACAGGCGTCAGGGTGAACCGCCGAGAGAGCTTTGGCTATTGGGCGGTATAAAAATGTAATAAATAAATAAATAAATAAAAATCAGGGTGAGGCGGTGGTGGTGATTGTGGTGGTGGGGACATCAGAAATGTCTCATCTCCCCCAAGTATGATGTTTTTTTTTCTGGGAGATGGCTATGGCAAGGGAAACAGAAGTTTTGGTGGTAGTCTAAGGACCAATCTACATGTGATGTTAAAACTGTGTTTGCCTTTAATATGCACATTTTTAAAAGAATGCATATAGAATCAGTGGAGTTGGGTGAGCTCATTGTTACTGGAATATCAGCTGGCGTTTGTGGGGGTGATCAAGGTGCTGGTTTTAATCTATAAAGCCCTACATGGCTTGGGACCACAATACCTGATGGAACGCCTCTCCCAACATGAACCTACCTGTACACTGCGCTCAACATCTAAGGTCCTCCTCCGAGTGCCTACTCCGAGGGAAGCTCGGAGGATGGCAACAAGGGAGAGGAACTTTTCGGTGGTGGCCCCTCGACTGTGGAATGATCTCCCTGATGAGGCTCGCCTGGCGCCAACATTGTTATCTTTTCAGTGCTAGGTCAAGACTTTTCTTTTCTCCCAGGCATTTTAACAGCATTTAACAACGTTAAGTTTGTTTTTAATGGACCCCAGACTTCTTGTTTTTAAATGGATACTGTTGTTTTTTTTTTACTGTTTTTTAATGTTTTTGATGGTTTTTAATTTTTGTATACTTTTAATGTTTACCATTTTTAACTGTTGTAAACTGCCCAGGGGGCTTTGGCTGTGGGGCGGTACATAAATGTAATAAATAAATAAATAAATAAATAATTTAGTCCTTTCCTTCCCTGCTATTGTTCTGAGGAAAATCCCTCATCTGAGCCTGGTATTTGCTTGTGTGTGTGTGTGTGCGCGTGCCCCCTATTGGTGCCAACTGGAGGATTTCCTCCCATGTAACTAGCAGCTTCAAAGGAAGGTATTTTTGTCAGCTGGGAGGAAAGGATTAAATTGCTCCTTCATTTGTGCTGCAATCCTGATAATTATCACCCTCCTCACCCTCAGCTATGCTAGCTGCATTTTTTAAAAAAACAAAACCTGCATGTTAAATGCAAAAATGCTTTTAACGTCATGTCTAGTTTGGCCCTCATTGAAACTTTGAAATGGGTTTTTCGGCATATGATAGGAATACATGCTGAATCTACACAATGACTGCTATTGTACACACCCATATCTAGGAATAAGTCCCATTGGACTTGGTAGGACTTGCTACCAAGACTGGAGGAGAGTATCGGTATTATGTGGGTTGCCTGGAATAGATCTTGCTCACTCAGAAGTATGCCCCTTCCCCCGTAATCTGGATCAGGCTTGCAGTAGGGAACAAATAGTTAAAGCACTCCCCCATACATCCAGATCAGGCCCCTTGTGTCTACAATTTCACACAACTGGTTTTTTGATGATAAAATTTGGAATTTTGAGAATGCCACAAAATGGCTGCCATTGGGGGTGGTTTTGTTGGTTTATAAAATGGCTGCTGTACTGGGCATGGCCAGTCAAAAAGCACTCATATCTCAGAAGGAAAACTGATGAGACTAAAAGAAAAGTATCCTAAGTTAGGGTCAGAGCTCCAAAACAAACAAACAAACAAACACGCTTAAGAACCCAAATAAAGATGGCCATTCACTTTGCAGTATGTCAGCCTCCCAATTAATTTGTTTCAGTTTATACAGGCTTAAATACAATAAAAGCCAGGGGGAAACTGCCCAGAGAGCTTCATCTATTTGGCGGTATAGAAATGGAAACAACAACAACATGGTGGGCACCAAGAGAGTTGCTGTAGGCACCATGTTGGAGACCCCATGTGTAATGTTATACTGGGGTCAGGGATGGAACCTATGTAAGAGAAGCACTGAATTTTAAGGCTCCAGACTCCAAACCATCTCTATTTTTGCCCTTGTGCTTCCAGCATACCACTGGCATAGGGCTTACAACAATTTAATGTATCCAGCAGCTCTGCTGCTGTAATGTTTTGTTTCACAAATGTAAGGAATTTAGGAGTCCTCCTGGGACAACCTAACGATGGAAATATGGGTGATACCGTTTTTGTCATAAATTCGTTTTGCATTAAATCTGTTTTGCATTATGGACTTGTTTTTTCTTCTGTTTCCCAGATGTCAGTATTCTTTTTGCAGTGGAACAAATGGTCAAGTTGTAATTTCATTAATGTATGCCAAGTACAACTTCCGTATCTGACACTATTCATCACATCCCAATTAATCATGTGCCAAAGAACCCAATATCCTATTTCAAGCACAGACCAATAACTCCTGGTGAAATTAAATCATCTTTCAGAAATATTTCATTCCTCCAAGCTAATAATTCAATGCAAATGGATTTTTAGAATGATGACCGGGGCATGTTATGTGATCTTTCCATTAGGTTCTCCATCTTGTGTGTTTAAACATCTTCTACCACGTTCTAAATTGACATCTGTTCATAAATAGTTTATAAATGGTAAAAACAAGATGACTTGCAGAGCCAAGAGCTGGTGTGGCGTAGCGAGTGTTGGGCTTGGAGTGGGGAGATCTAGGTCAAATCGGCACTTAGCTGTTAAGCTTGCTGGGTGGCTGTGGGCAGGTCACAGCGGCTCAGCCTCCCCTACCTCACAGGGTTGTTGGGAGGATAAAATGAGAAAACCACAAGTAGGTCATCCCAATCTTTTAAGGAGAAACATTGGCTAAAGTTCTCATGAAGCTGCTTTTCTGCTCAGCTTGGTAGAAATGTGATGCTACATCAGTTAACATTCTGCTGTTGGGTGCTTCATGCCTTACTTTGGCCCTATTCAGAAGACACTTTAAACCATGGCTTTAACCATGGTGGTTAAGCCAGAAAGCCAGGCCATGTTCAGAAGACACCTTAAACCATGGCTTTAACCACAGTGAATAAGGTGGCTTAACCACTGTTGTTAAAGCCATGGTTTAAGGTGACTTCTGAACGGGGCCATTTTTAGATGTATACTTTAGACATTTTGAGTCCCCCTCAGAATATTTGGGGACATTTGAGTAGGATTGTGAAAGCAAGTCAGGGTTCCTAATCAGAGTTTCTCATGTAATGCTGAGTGTGGAAGTATTTGCAGGGGAAAATCTACCCATGAGAGCAGAATGGTTACAACCCCTTCCCTATTTCTCTGAAAATAAATCAGAGGTTTATGCCTAGGTTGTTTCTCATTTCCTTCCATCAGCTGGGTTCCATAACTATACTAAGCCAGGCTTGGAGATAAATGGTGAGGTGGTGGTAGTGATCATTTGCAGAGGAGAATTGACAGGCACAAAAGGGATTAAGCAACCCTTCCTTTCACCTATCAATCTTCCGTTATAGATCCCCCGTTAGATCTTTTTGTGAGATAGCATCTAATTCTACCCAAATATGTATCATGCAAGGGGCTGTCTAAATGCGGGGGAGGTGGACCAATGAAAAAGATCTAAGGCCCAATCCCTATGCATGTTTACATGGAAAAAAAGTCCTACCAATCCCAGCATGCCTTGTAGAACATTTTCTGTCTAAACATGCATAGCATTGTGCCCTTAATCTACAAGTAAAGCGGATGGAACCCTGGCTTTGCCAGTACCTAAAGGGAGAGAGTTTTACACCATTTTTCTTTAAAGTGGGGAGGGGGGAGAGAAAAGAAGAAACTGATGCTCCCCCGGAATATCAAATATTTCTACTTCATAAAATGCTGACTCACCAAACATAATTAGATTGACAGTAATGGGACAGCTGAACGCATTCTTGAAATAGCAAACTTTAGGAATCGTGGAAGCATTTTGGTATTGGTTTACAGTTAAATGAGGCTTGTAGCAGATGGTGAAAATGTCAGTCAGTCTGAGGCACTTTTTGGATTTATGAGTTAATGAATGATTAACAATAATCCTCTCCCCACTTTCTGCCAAATGCCATAATAACAAAATCTCTCCAATTATCTGTGCCTCCCAAACTCTGCAATATACCTGTTCAAATTCACATGTTTATTCTGTAAGTGGGAATGCGCGTGACATGATATTTGTTTTCTGTACAGGTACTGTAGTGACAACCATCTAGAAAAAGTTAGGTATTCCAATCACATCAGCCACATCAGGTAAATGTCTGGCTGTCATCCAGCTCAAGGGCATTGACATTCACATTTATTTGCACCCATTCACCTCCATCCAGAGCTTCCTGTAATCTCCAATGGACACACAGAGTTCCTGCATATATCAACTCTCTGTCAGTTCAATGGAGGAAACAGCTCAGTATTTGCAAATGAATGTTTTCTTCATTGAATGAATGGTTGGAGGAGGTATATGAATGTAGTAGTGGTGCATTTGCACAGAGGGCCAGGGGTTTGAAAAGGGTTGATGTTCACCATCTAGAGTGAATAAATGAGGGAGCCTATGGTCCTAGTGAAATTAGTAGCCACGATGGCCATCTATAATGAATAGTGTTCACTGGAATAGCCGGAAGTACATAATACTTGTTTGGGGCTATACGTTTTGCCCAATTAGGACTCGAAAGAGTTCACAGGCAGACTCGGAAAAAAAATCCATAATGTATTGAAATGTTTTTTGGGAGGATAACTGGAAAGAATACATAACACGTAGTGCAAAACCTGTAAATCAGGCATGGACTATTCTTGTTTTTAAGAATTGGGTAAACTAGTTCGTAGAAGCTGAGATTTGGTCTATCTTTAGCATATAATACACCAATATTTTCCCCATTTAGCTTGTTATCTGACACTGAGTAATGCTCTGCACTTTGGATAGCTCCTTTAGAATTCTTGAGTGAAACTTGGGCCATGGCTAGATGAGAGGGTTTGAGGGCGACGATCTTGCGATTTTATGATTGCGAGATCGTCGCCCTTGTCTACACATGGCGTGCGACATTGCGGCCGCCATTTATTTTTATTTTCTTAAAGGAGAAGGAAGGCACGAGCCCTCATCTGAAAACCGTAAGTTTTTTTATTAAAAAACCCCTCCCCCTCCCCGATGGAGCTCTGTGCCTCGTGCCTGGGTCCCAGCTCCTCGTGGTTGCTCACAAGGATCCGGGGCAACCCGTGACACCCGGCGACATGTTCTGCGGTCTCGGGATCATCCCAAGACCACGGAAAAACTGTGATTAAAGAATAGGGTGATATCCCAGGCCAAGGGAGGGATCATCCCTCCATGCTTCCGGGATGCCCTGTGCATCATGTGGATGTGCAGGGATGATCCCGGGGTGGTCACCGGGATATCGCCCTGTCTAGCTATGCCCTGGGAGTGGATTCACTGGTTTGTCATAATTCTATTTTCTCAGTGTTCTGGCTCAGAGAGTTTCTACAGGTACAGGAGTAACTCTTCCTCAGGTAGTCACTGGTCATGAGTACAGAGCAACACATGTGACAGAAAAGACGGGTGGGGCTGTTAACCTTTTTTCTTTTCTTTTTTAAATCAGGGCTACTGTTGCTTAGCTCCAGTGTTTGTCTTTGGAAATGTCAGCCATTTTATTTTCAGGCAGACGTTCATCCTACTCAAACAGCCCCTTCTTGTTCAAATCTGGGCAAATGTTGGGGTGGAGATTATTTAGAACAAATTGCAATACTTCCCATTTTTAGCAGCTCTCACCTCCAGCTTGTCAAAGGTTGTCTACTTCCATTGTTGTTTCAGCCATTTCAGAAATGTGAGATACAGTCCCTTACTGTCTCACTAGTCCTCTGAGAGCCACTGACTTTGTGGCACAAATTACAAATAGATATGCCTCACAATCCGCAAAATGGGGACTTTGAAGCTTTATAATTTGGAAATTACACATCAGATCTTTTTCTGTCCAAGTTGAAAGGCAGTCTGGTCTGCCAATGTGTCCATGAATTTTTGGCCTTGCCTGAGTGAGGGAAGGGTAAAAGGAACAAATATCTAGTTTTATTTATTTATTGCAAACCACACATGAACCTTTCCCAAACTTGGGACCCCAGATTATGGCAAACGACAATTTCTATAATCCCTGACCATTGGGCATGCTGGCTGATGATGGGACTTGGAGTCCATCAATATCTTGGGCTTTAAGTTTGGGAAAAACCGCTCCAGTGCATCTCTCCGGCATTTCATGTCCAAGTTGTATAAAATTATGTCGGCTAGTTTCCCCAAGCCAAATTTTGTAGCGGTATGATAAATTGTCTTGATTCTATAAGGAACAGAATGTTCAGGCACTAACATGGTGGAACACAATTTTTCTCTTCACTTTAAAGGGCACTACGATATTTACCTCAATAATTACTGCTGCTATGCGGTGCTCATAGCTAGAGAAATTAATATTTTCTTCTGCCATCCTGGTTCCCTCAGAAAAGTATAACCAAATGCAATTGAAAACTACTGTTCTAAGCAAAACTTTAGAGACAGCAATTGCAAGAAACCTTACAGTTAATTTACCATCTGCTTGTGCATCTTTTTTCCCCCCTGAATGTGAATTATGTATTTGTGTGCACCAGCGAGAGATGTTCAGTTGAATTACCATTACCGCTTCTGTTTTGAAGTGAGGTTTATGTAATAAATAATGAAGCCGAACACGTATTACTCCTTTCTGAATAAGTATGATCAGAGATGTAATTTAATCCATATGTTTTCATGCAAGTGGCATATTAATTATTGATTGTGCCCAATGAATATGCTAATTTGCCGAAACAGAGAGACTCAGCTGCCCTGCTGTGACGCTTTCCAGGCCCTTGTAAATTTTTCAAGCGGAGTCTGCAGGAGAACAGCAGCGGAGCATGTGCCAAGGTGCCAGACTGAAGCTTACGTACAGGATTCTCCAAAAGCGGTCTTTTGTCTGTTGCTTGTTTACAAAATTTTAAATGCATTGACCCCACATCAGTATAATCGGGAAACATGTGTCCACTTTCCCTCCGGGCGTGCCAGTTTTTAACTGGGCTGTTGCTATTTAATGAGAATGTGAGTTAAGTCATTATTATTACTAGTAATAGTAGTACATTTACATCCTGCCTTTTTTCTTCTGGAAGGAACCCAAGGCAGTTTACACGGTCCTCCTCCTCCTTCTCCTCCCCCTCCCCCTCCCGTTTGTCCTCATAAAAATTGTTTTAAACATGAGCTGGTTTTACATTTTTGTTTTAAAATTTTGAAAATTAATTTTTGATGTTCAGTCTTTTTAATGCAATCTTTTTAATCTTTGTAAACCACCCAGAGAGCTTGGGCTATGGGGCGGTATATAAATGTAATAAATAAGTAAATAAATAAAAATAACCATCCTGTGAGGTAGGCTAGGTTGAGTGAGTGACTGGCCCAAAGTCACCCAGTGAGCTTCATGGGCAGGTAGAGACTAAAACCCAGATGGCCTGAGTCCCAGTCCAACAGTCTAAACCAGTGGTTCCCAAACTTTTTCAGTTAACCGCCCCCTTGGTTCCACAAACTCATGCCCCGTGCCCCCTACCCTACCCTATAAAAATCATTATTCAGAATAGCGGTTTTCAACGACCCACTGAGGAAGATAATAACAATAAAATTCAAAACATTGACAATTAATTGAATATTTATTCAAAATCCAATTACATTTTTTTTAGTTTATTCAATTAAACCTAATTGATGAATTTGATCCAGTGATATCATCTTTTCAAAGTCTTATAGTCATTTAGCAAGAATATTAGCTATCACAGGGCCTTAGATGATGAGTGTAGTATACTCGGGTAGGGTCATGCTGGGAGAGGCACTCCATCAGCCCGAGTTGTCTGGGGCTGTGCTGCCAACAAGGCCCTCCTCAATCCACACATGAATGAATACCGTTTAAGAAGAAACCTTTTAACAGTGAATTGAAATGTTTCAAAAGCACCAAAACTCTAATAAAGAGACATACCCTGCTTGGTGTGCCCCGCCATGCTGGCTGCAAACAGAGGCATTCGCTCTCTTTTGCCTCCCTCGGCAAGCCTGGGGTGGGTGCTTTCCATTTAAAGGGGCTGCGCTCCTCTGGATCCTGCTGGTCTGGGTGGCCAGGCAGAGCAGTGGAGGCTGGGCAGAGGAGCTGAGAATGAAAAAGGGGCTGTACTGCTCACAGCCCCTTTAAATGGGAAGCACCCGCTGCAGGCTTGCCGTGGGAGGGAGGGAAAAGAGAGTGAACACGACTTGGCTGGGCACACCAAGCAAGATATGTCTCTTCATTAGCGTTTTGATGCTTTTGAAACATTTCAATTCACCATTAAAAGGACTCTTCTTAAACGATATTAATACATGTGTGGATTCTTCCCCTATATATATGGTTTGGGACCAAACTACCTTCTCCCATAAAAATGTCCCTGGGTTTTAAGACCTTCTGGAGAGGCGCTTCTCGGAAAAGACCACCTCGAGCGCCCCCCTGCCGCCCCTTTGCCTCTTAACGCCCCCCTATGCAATCCCACCGCCCCCAAGGGGGCAGTACCACCCACTTTGGGAACCACTGGTCTAAACCATTACATCACACTGGCTTTTGTGTGAGTTTTACAGCACAATGCTAGGCACTCAGAAGCAAGTCTCATTTAGATCTATGGAGCTGACTCCCAGATATGTTTGTTTAGGATTGCAGCGAGAGAGCAATCCTATAACCTCCATAAATTGTGCACTCCCCCACTCTGTTGCATCAATGGCAGTTGCCATTGGAAGGCGAACTGTGTGATTTCGGCACATGGGCAGGTGGGTGCCGAATGCTTACTGGGGCCTTTGCGAGGGCCTGAGTGGAGGTTTGTGCTTGTGTTGGGAGCACTTGGCTGGATCCAGGGAGGCTGGATGTGTATGTGTGGTTTCCTCCAGACTCCCAGACTCAGTCGGGTGCCTGCAGGATCTGTAGAGAGGGCTCTTTTCTTGCACTATTCTTATGCTGGGGTTCATCTTGATGGCGTGAGCATCTAAACCCCCATATTTGCGCCCCTTCGCATTGTCCCCATACGAAGGAGTGAGTGCAGGGTTTTGCATGTGAGGAGGAGCACCCGTTCAGCCTGCACATCCTTCTCTCAGGTTTTTGGGTTTTTTACCTTTTCTTTGGAGGAGGTGCGTCCATGCCTCCTCGCGTCCTAGGTTTCTTTTTCTTCACCTTTTCTTTGGAGGAGGCAAACCTGTGCTTCCTTGTGTCCCAGTTCCCCCCCTTTTTCTTTGGAGGAGGCACTGCACCCCCTTGTATCCCTGTTTTCTTCTTTTTATCCTTTTTTCGCTTCTCCCCATGCTGGAGAAGTGTGGAGGTGGGTCAGGGGCCATTCGTCTCACTGGCACATCCCACCCCCCTCTGGCTGGTCAGATGGCCACCAATCAGAGTTTGCCATCTGCCCAGACACGCCTCCGAAGCAGCTCCGGAGCAAGGCGACAGACGACAGATGCTGTCGCCACCTTGCTCCAAGTGGAAAAAGTCCCCAACTTTTTTAGATCGGCGCTTTGGGGGAAAGCCCTGGGACGGCTCCACGATGGCAACTGATTCATATAAATGACCTGCGGCCACTGTGGATCCACCCTGGGGCAAGCTCTTCGTCAAAACAGGCCCCTAGTTTTTGTGTGGCAGTACTTGCTGAAATGACACAAGAGTCCAAGTTTCTGATTCTGCATTTGGAACTGCATTGTGATGAACGAGAGAAATACTCATTCACTATCAAGCTGAGATTTCCCCCAGCGTACTGTAGATGCTGTAAGATATCTGGGGTTGCTTTGGATCCTGAGATGCTTGGTGGGAAATAAAACACATTGGGTGGTCTGCTGTTGCAGTTAAGAAGACAAAACTAACCACCCTCTTCCAGCACACCATTTCCAACACACTTGGGGTGATAGAATATGGGGAGGGAAGGACTCTCCAAAGGATTGCAGAGGTGCCATGAGAGTTAAACATATACTTAAATCATGACCACTGAAATCAATGAGACCAGACAGAAATTTGCTTTACCTGGAATGTGCCTATGCTGCTTTACCATATTCCTTCACACGCTGCCCACCATCTTTCTCATTCTAATGCCAAGAAATGAATTCTAGCATAGGGATTTGCAGATAAGAGCAGTTTTAATTCTCAGTGTCTGGAGTCACCATGGTAGGAAGCAGGTTTAGCTCATCCTTTTACCTTTGCCCATAGAAGTAAATTCTTGCCCTTCACTCTATGGGGTGAAGTACATTTCTGTACTTGGGGACAATGTTGTGGTGAGGACAAAACTAGGCTGACCATATGAAAAGGAGGACAGGGCTCCTGTATCTTTAACAGTTGTATTGAAAAGGGAATTTCAGCAGGTGTCCTTTGTATATATGGAGAACCTGGTGAAATTTCCTCTTCATCACAGCAGTTAAAGCTGCAAGTGCCCTGCCCTCTTTTAAATCTGGTCACTCTAGTATAGCTCCTGCAGCTTTAACTGTTGTGATGAAGAGGGAATTTCACCAGGTTCTCCACATATACAAAGGACACCTGCTGAACTTCCCTTTTCTATGCAACTGTTAAAGATACAGGAGCCTCCTTTCCATATGGTCACCCAAGACAAAACCTGTCTGAGGGAGGGCCTGTGGCTCAGTGATACAGGCCCTGCTTTGCATGGAGAGGATATGGCTGAGAAGATTCTTGCTTGTAACCCTGGGGAAAATCACTCCCAGTCAGTGTCAACAATACGGGGCTAGATGGACTGCAGCGAGAGAGGGCTAGTTTGACTGAGGACTATACTGGTCTGACTCCAGTATAAGGCAGCTTCCTGTGTTCACCACCTCTAATATAGCAGGTGATCTAAGACCACATTGACATGGGTTTTGTGTGGGCCTGTGCATTTAGAATCATAGAATCATAGAATAGCAGAGTTGGAAGGGGCCTACAAGGCCATCGAGTCCAACCCCCTGCTCAATGCAGGAATCCACCCTAAAGCATCCCCGACAGATTATCAAAATTTACTGTATATAAACCATCCCTCCACTCACACAACCTAGCATCATAATCATTGCAGTGGAATAGTGATAGGTGATATCAGAATAAAGTGTGTGTGTGTGTGTGTGTGTGTGTGTGTGTGTGTGTGTAGGGAGCCGTAGGGGTGTTTGCCTTGGAGCTTGAAGAACTGAATCATCTCCTTCGCTCCACCTACAATTCCCAAAGTAAAACATTTTCCTCCTCTTCATACACTAGCAACCCCTTATAAGAGCATCTCAAAGGGGGTGAAACAAGGCATCTGTGAATTGACGTTAACAGTGCCCCCATCCATTGACTTCCTTTGCCTGTTCCTTCAACCACAGTCGTCCTCCCCACACCCCTGCTATTAAGAAACCCCACCGCAAGAGATTTGAAAGCCATTTTGCAATGTGAAGATGCTGCGCTTGTCAATCGGTGTTCAAACTGCAGTTTGGAATATAAAAGGCTCAGTGTGTGCAAGTGAGAGACTCTACCTTCAAAGCTATGTGTAAAAGAATGAACTGTTGAGTATTGAGTTTGCCCCCTGGGGTCAAGGCAATAAAAGTCCGCACTTTGCCACTTTGAAGTTCTCGCTTTCTCTATCAAAATGTGCTGTTGCATTCAAGGAAAAAAAAAGCCCAATTTCTGATCCTAGGAAAACAAATTTCATGGCAAGGCCATCAATAATCAAGGGGGAGGGGGAATAATAGCAGCCTAATTTACACCTAACCTTTCCTTTTAATGATTAATGGATACTATTTATGTAAACTGTTTCTTCTGCATTCCGGCAGGAAATGAAATTTGAATTGCAAATTTTACAGTGGTGTGTTTTAACGAGTGACCCTTTCCCCAATCACAAATAAAAGAAAACCAATTACATTTGTAATAAAGATGCTAATGCATTTCTTGTTTCTAAGTTGTTTTTCCTGGAAACAGCTGTCCTCCACCCCACCCCACCCCGGAATCTGTCCGTGGCATTTTGCAATCAAGAAATGCTTGAAGATACACGCATAATACATATACATTTTATTTAATCAAAAGCGTCATCCTCGACTCTCATGTTAAGAAATATTGTTCATAGGCCATAGCTAGATGGGGCTTTATCCCAGGGTGATCCCAGGGATTGTCCCTGTGTGTCCACATGATGCACGGGGGATCCTGGGATCAGGGAGGGATGATCCCTCCCTTGTCCCGGGATCTCACCCTCCACATTAGCCTGAGACTGCGGAACATGTGGCCTGGCGTGGCAGTTTGTCTTGGCTCCTGGCGATTCTTCGCAAGGAGCTGGGACCCATGCACAGGGCGCAGAGCTCCTCAGGATCTATGCACCCATCGTGGGGGGGGGTGAGGGGGGTGAACGGAGAAAGTTATTTTTTTTAAAAAAATGACCTTTTGCGCATGAGCGTTCATGCGCTGCTGTCCCTTTAACAAACAAAAACCAATAGCGGCCATGACGCCTTTCCCTCTGAGGTCGTTGCACGGCACATGTGAACTGAGGGGGAGATCTTACGATGAAAAAATCACAAGATATTCACCCCTCCGTCCCCCTAGACTGCTAGGTCTAGCTAAGGCCATAGTCTAGTGAATCCATGCTACATCCATGTTACAAACATTGCGTTTTTCACTTATGTAAGAACAGAAGTTCCTAGATATGTTGTCAACACATCTGAATAATGAAAAGGATCCAAGAGTACTTTCAACGGTCAGTGCCTCCAGGACCAAATTAATATGTTGACACAGTGGCATGGGAGCTGCTACCTTGTGGTTCTTTCTAAGTTGTATCAGTAATGTACGGGAAAATGTGCCAGGTTGGGCTACTGGTGCGGCAGGATCTAGACTACTGCTTTAAAATGGTTTATAACAATATTGACAACTGTTGGGGCTCAGGACACACTCCATAAAGAGTTTTCAAACCATTTTCAAAGCGTTATATCCTGCCTGTGGCTCCTTCCCATTGCCTAGCACTACACAGGGCATTACTGACATAGATTGTCTCTACATTAAGGAAAACATCTGCATCTCTGGGATCTTTTGGCATTCACTACAGCTCCCTGACACAGTGACCAATGGGACCACATGATTGAAAACTTCCACTTTTGGCAATGCTCCATAAAGTTAAATGAAACAGTGCCATCTAGTGGCCCATGATACACTGTGATAATTTTAAATAGTGCATTATCTCTGGTCTTTTTAAAAGTAAGAACTTCTCAAAATGTCTCCGTAAATGAGTTAGAAATAATTTAAGAACAACAACACAAATGTAGGGAAAAGTGAAACAAACATATTTTGTACATCCAGGCAGAGAGCTTTGAATGCTTAGCTCTTAAAAGTCTAGATTTGCATTTCTAGGTAATCAATGATAACCTGTTGGTTGTTTTATTATGGTTTTAATTTTTGTGAACCGCCCAGAGAGCTTTGGCTATTGGGCGGTATAAAAATGTAATAAGATAAATAAATAAATAAATAAGGGTTGCCACCCTTTTCCTGACAGGCCTCTCATCTTTAACAGCTACATCACAGGCAGGTGCAACTTGCTCCTCTTTATTCTGGAAATAGCTGTATCTGTTGAATTTGGCAAATGGAGATGGGTTAGAATTTAGTTTGGTCCCTTGATTGACAAGATAAAATCAAAATTTACAAATGCAATAAAAATCCAGGATGGAAATAACTTGAGTTTATTTTTTTAAAATAAATGTGGGAGAAAGCAAAACTAACAGGTTTGTTGATCTCTGCAAAACATATGCTATTTAATTTTTTTAAATAATAATTCTGTTACTGTTACTTATGCTACTTAATGCAGATGTAGAGAAATGGAACAGTACAGGCGTGGGCAGGAAGAAGATATCCAGATGTTTTGGCCCCATTCAATGCCTTCCCGGGCAAGGTGCTTGAGCGGGTGGTTGCAGGACAACTCCAGGCACTCTTGAATGAAACGGATTATCTAGATCCATTTCAATCGGGTTTCAGGCCTGGTTTTGGAATGGAAACTGCCTTGGTCGCCCTGTGGGGTGACCTCTGTCGGGAGAGAGACAGGGGGACTGCGACCCTGTTGGTTCTCCTGGACCTCTCAGCGGCCTTCGATACCATCGACCATGGTATCCTTCTGGATAGGTTGTCTGAGCTGGGAGTTGGAGGTAATGCGTTGCAGTGGTTCCGCTCCTACTTGGATGGCCGATTCCAGAAGGTGGTGCTGGGGGATTATTGCTCTGTGCTGTAGCTCCTAAGCCATGGGGTTCCACAGGGCTCTATCTTATCCCCTATGTTGTTTAACATATACATGAAGCCGCTGGGGGAGGTTATCCGGAGATGTAGACTGAGGTGTCATCATGTGGATGATACCCAGCTCTACCTTTCCTTTTCATCAAACCCAGGTGAGGCAGTGACTGTTCTGAACCAGTGCCTGGGCACGGTAATGGACTGGATGAGGGCTAACAAACTGAGATTCAATCCAGACAAGACGGAGGTACTGTTAGCGGGTAGTTCTTCTGTCCGGCGAGGTGATGTTTGCACTGTCCTGGACGGGGTTGCACTCTCCCTAAAGGATCGGGTCCGTAGTTTGGGGGTGCTCACTTGAGGCACAGGTGAACTCAGTGGCAAAGAGCACCTTTTATCAGCTTAGGTTGATATACCAACTATGCCCTTATCTGGACAGAGATAGCCTAGCTACAGTGATCCATGCTCTGATAACCTCTCGCTCGGATTACTGCAATGCGTTATACGTGGGGCTGCCTTTGAAAACGGTCCGGAAGCTTCAGCTGGTACAAAACAGGGCAGCCCGTTTACTAACAGGGACTGGCCGGCGAGATCACATTACGCCAGTCCTTTTCCAGCTTCATTGGCTGCCAGTCCAGGTCCGGGCCCGATTCAAAGTGCTTGTATTGACATTTAAAGCCCTAAACAGTTTGGGGCCAGGTTATTTGAAGGAACGTTTCCTCCCATATGTACCTGCCCGGACCTTAAGATCATCTACAGGAGCCCTTCACCGTGAGCCCCTGCCAAAGGAAGTGAGGCAGGTGGCTACTAGGAGGAGGGCTTTCTCCGCTGTGGCACCCCGGTTGTGGAATGAGCTCCCCAGAGAGGTCCGCCTGGCGCCTACACTGTACTGCTTTCGTCGCCAGCTGAAGACCTTTTTATTCTCTCAATATTTTAACACTTAATTTTAACTTAAATTTTAATCTTACTGTTTTAACTCTGTATTTTAATCTTATATCAATTTTGCTGTGTGGTTTTATCCTGGTTATGCTTTTTATACTGTATTTTGTATTTGTGCTTTTAACCTGTTGGTTGTTTTATTGTGGTTTTAATTTTTGTGAACCGCCCAGAGAGCTTCGGCTATTGGGTGGTATAAAAATTTAATAAATAAATAAATAAATAAAATAAAATAAAATAAATTAAGTCTGATGTAATTTCTTCGTAGCTCTGCTTGGCAGCATCATTTGTCCTCACATAGATAAGAAGAAAAGGGTATGTGTCATTGGGCTTAATGAGTTTTGGCAACCCTTCAGTCACATCTCTAATCTGTCCTCCAGGGACACAGCATACCTGGCGACTCCATGGGTCTTCACGACATACTTGGGTTTCAATCCCCTGCAGCAGGGAGTCTCTCACAACGACTACTCTTCTCTTCTTCTTGTTATAGGCCTTGGTATCATTGACTCTGCTTGACTGACTTTCTGCCCTCTTCTCACTGTTGCACAGGGTCCCCTGTAATTCTTCCTCTGCAGACCGTCGTCCAGTCTCATCCTCCAGTGTCTGAAAGTGGTTACATAGCTCTAGTGGTTCCACTGGTGCAGAGTGTCTTCTAGTTCTTCTGCTACTAACTGTCACCCCTTTCCAGGGAGTTTTGTCGTCTTCGGCTTTCCTCACCTCAGCATTTTTCATGTCTGCTATTACTCTTCCACCTCCTGTGCTTCTCTTTGCTGTTGCAGTTCTACTGTTCTAAGAACTGTTCAACTTCTCTTATTCCTTGGAGGGTGGACACTCGCCACTCAACTCCCAGAAGCCCCTGGCAAGGATCAGAAATGCTGGGATTTTAAGTCCAAAATATCTGGAGGGGAAATGTACCATACCATAGACAATATTAGGACTATGCTAGGACACAAGACCTTGCACCATCTAACTAACGAGAATGCAAGCGGATGACTATTCACAGTAAAGCACTTTGACGTCTCTTTGTTTTCAATGGGACTGATTTAAGCACTTGCTTCACATTTCTATTGAAACCACTGGGATTTTGATGTTATACCTTTGGCTGGAGCATGTCCATAGCTTCCATTAGACAATGGTGTCCTCATATTTGGGAAGCATGCCAAGATGTCTCCAAGGCCTTTGGCAGAGTGATTTAATGGGATCTGTGGTGCCTAACAATTCAAGAGAGCTTCGGCTCTGGGGGATGCTTGGTTACTCAGAATGGTGACAGGTTTCATCAATGTCTTTTCACACGTCTTCTCTCCAGTTTATCTTCTCCCCTGCTGTACTACCTCTTGTATTATCTGCACTGCTGCTGCCTTTTAAGTGCTCTCTTATTTATTTATTTTCATATTAAGTGTGAAGTTCCTAATGGTTACTTGAGGGCTGAATCACAGAATGTGTTAAGGCGTACATAATCTTTACTTATCTAAAATTCATTCAAAATATTTCTTGGCCACCTTTCAGGGGAGAAGCCCTTATACTAGGGGTGTGCACGGACCCCCCACTCCGCTTCACTTTAAGATCCGCCACTTTCGGATCGGCCCGCTCCGCCCCGCCCCCACTCCGCCTGTGCCCACTCCGCTCCGCTCGGAGCTCCGGATCCGGATCGGAGCTCCGGTCCCCCCCCATAGGGGGGGTTACCGGGCCCTGCCACCATCGCCGCCCATGCGGCAACGGCGGCAGAGCCCGGTAAGGGACCAAGAGGGAGGGGGCCTTACCTGCCTCCGTCCGCGGTCCGTCGCCGTCTTCAATTGAGCCCGCGGTTCCACCAGGAAGTCTGGGCCGCAAGTGCGGCCCAGACTTCCTGCTGGAACCGCGGGCTCAATTGGAGACTCTGACGGACCGCGGACGGAGGCAGGTAAGGGAGAGGAGGGCGGGAGGCATTACCGGGCCCTGCTGCCGTCGCCGCATGGGCGACAGCGATAGCAGCAGGGCCCGGTAAACCCCACTTACCTTTCCGGCGGAGCTCCGGATCGAAGCGAAGGATCTGCCTTCACCTCGATCCTCTTCGCCACGCTCCGCCGGCCCCCCAATCCTCTTCACCTCCGCCTTAAGGGCAGGCGAAGCCCCCCGCTCCGCTACTGCTTCTCCGGTCCGATTAGAAGCGGAGCACATCCCTACCTTATACACCCACAAATGTAATGTGCAAATCAGACAAACATGGGTCTGGACAGTAACCAGGTACCCATAGATGGCTTCAACCATCTATTAAGTGTACATTCTATTGCCAGTCTGGTTTGCTGTCATATAATTCATGGAAAGGCTCTACATTTGCAGACCCATTCATTAACTGTGTGTGTAAGTAGCCCTTTTTTAAAATTGGTTTTACAAATTGCACTAACCTTATTTTCATAGTGTATTTTATAATATACCTTATATCTATTAACTTTATAAACCATGCATCTGACATCCCAAGATTTGATTGCAAAAGCGTATGCCACAATGAACTTACTAGTCTTTGAAGTGCAACATTACTCGTTGTTGTTTGTGCTACAAGAGAGAAATGGCTATGCTTCCGGGATTGGATCCAGGACCTTTGATGCTTTACTGTTTTTAATGTTATTGGGTTGGATCCAAGATCTGCCTTTACGGAAGATTGGAGCTCCATCTTGTTGTAGAACTATGATGTGCACAATGGTGGCCATAAGGGCACATTTCCTATTGAGCACAATGAGTCAGAGCCCCCATCTTCAGTAAAAATGGTGGCTGCTGGCTCCAGTAAGTCTTGGCTGTTAATGCTATGGGGGGCAGTGGCTTTCTTAGCTGAGTTTGGGGTTGAGTGCGGGAGGGAGAGAGGGTTAGGGTACCCAGTTTTCCCAGATGCATTGGCCTCACTTTGGTTTTCCCAGTTCTGGATCTGAAGTGGGTCAGCTCAGCTCAGTTTGGGCCAAGGCAGATCAGGGATGATCCGGAAGCCCTGAATCAGCCTCTGAAACAGGTTGGGGACTCTGCGCACAGCCCTAATGTGGTGGAGCCAATTATCCTCTTCCTCACAATACACAAGGTTGTATCCAATGGATTGTATCCAATGCTGATATAACTTAAACCCCAATTCATTTCGGCTTTATTTGTCTTTCAAGAGCCAGAGAGTGGGTTGGTACTGAATCTGCAGAAAGCGTTGTCTAATCTAAATCCAATTAATTCCAATAGGTCTACTCTAAGGAGGACTAATATTTTATACAATCCATAGAGTTCTGATGTTTTTAAGATTAAGGAAGTGCCTTGCCAATCAGATGTGGCTAATGCTGTAAGCCAGAGGTGGAGAACATGTGGTCCTCCAGATGTTACTGGACTCAGCTCTTCATTGGCCATGCTGTCTGGGGCTGAAGGGAACTGGCATCCAAAACACCTGGAAGACCACACCACTGATATACACATTAAAGTCTTTGGCCTAATTTGGGCCAAGTAGTCCCGTAAACCACACATACATGTCTACGTTTTCAAATGCTGCCATAAAAATGGTGTCTGTGTGGCACCCAATGGAACTCTAAATGATTTCTTCCTGTTTACAGAGAGACCCGGAGAGCTGCTTAAATAGTTTATTACAGCATCTCATTGGGAGGCTAATGTTGTTAGTTTGCTAATTGAATGGTTAGTGCTGGCACTAATCATGACTGACAAGCAATTTTAAATAGTGCTTCTCAATCTGTTTCAAGAGCGATCCAAATGAGGGTGACAAAAACATCCACCTGAAAACCAAATGATGTGTGTGAGTGCGTGTGTGATCTCTCCATCAGTCATTCCCAAACGGTGTGCCAAGGCCCGCGGCGTTGACTTAAAAGAACTGCCAGTGTGGTGCAAGAAAGAGATACAGAACACAATTTCAGACGTCTGTGAGTCTTTGTGACTTCCAGTCAACCTTCCATGAAGGTCGGGAGTGACTGAACGATCCACAGAAATGCCAGGCTTATTAGCGTTGCATTGTGAGGGCCAAACTATACGTGTTTTTAGGTGTGTGTATGTGTGTGTGTGTGCCAATGGAAGCTTTAGTGGCAGAATATTGCATGCAGAATATTCAGTCCTCGACACCTCCAGGTACGGTTAGGAAGAAAGCCTTACTGAAACCCTATTCATTAAAATAGGCCCTATACTTAGTTTTTCAGTCTAAAAACTAAGTTTGCCTAGAGACAATATAAATGCAATATAAATGCAATATAAATGCAATAAATAAATAAATAAATAAACAAACTCACCCGTACTTATTGGGGTTTCTGCTGGGTTGACGAAAAGCCCATGGCCTGCCTTCAGCCACACAAACTTTCCACTTTAGCCAACTAAAGTGTCCAGGCTACCCCTGGACAGTACTCTCAGCCACCAGAGTTTTTTCTTGGAGCAGAGGGCAGCATGCAGATGCATCCCCCAGTCCAAACAGGCAGCTATTCCACCCCTCTAACATAGTTTGGGGGGTGAATGGTTGGAGGACCATCGATGGGGAATGGAGCCTCCTCACCGCCATCTTTCTTGCCTTCCCTGCCCAGATGCTCCTTTTCTGAATCAAAAGTTGATATACAGGCCTTAGGTAGACCTACCTGTTATTGCATGATGGAGGGGTGAAGATCTCACGATGCTTTTATCACAAGATCCCCCCTCTGTATACACGTGGCGTGCAATGACTTCAGAGGGAGAGGCGTCGCGCCGGCCATTTTGTTTTTAAAGGGAAAGATGCATGCAAGCGCTCGTGCGCAAAAGGTATTTTTTTTAAAAAAAAACCCCTTATTTTCCCTGCTCCCCCACCCCACCCTGAGGAGCTCTGTGCCCTGTGCGTGGGTCCTGGCTCCTCGCAAACAACTTCAAGGAACTGGGACAAACCACGACGCCCATCCACGCATTCCGTGTGGAGGGTGAGATCCTGGGGCAAGTGAGGGATCATCCCTCCCTGATCCTGGGATCCCCTGTGCATCATGTGGACGCACAGGGACGATCCCGGGGATCGCCCTGGGATGAAGCCCCATCTAGCTATGCCCACTGATGCTGACATTTCAGTGCTAACATACATAGGGGTCCAGTAAGGGGATACTGAGTAGGGGTGGGTGAGCTCTGACCCCTCTGCTGCTGCCATCCACCCCTGTGAGTCAGGCCATCTGAGCCTACGCTGAGCGCTCAGCAACCATCTGCTATGGCTCCCCCCCTCCTGCTGCATTTATGGTGGCTGCCATTAGCGTGGAAGAGGGAAATGGGCAATTTCTGGAACCTTCAGAAATTGTGCTTCCCCCCCCCCCCATTGACATAAGGGTAAAGGCCAGCTTCTTTTATGCACTTGGTACTATTCGAAATTACGATTCAGTGTGACAGTACAAATCTAGTCATACCCCACACACCAGTGTGTCGTTACATTAGCCGAGAACACATTTATAATAACCTCCCGAACTCTATGGCCTCCTGAAATTATTTTTTTGTTTTAAGTATTGTTTTGAAAGAAAGGAATTGTAATCAATTTTAAACAAAATGAACTAATAGAGCGAAAATAAAATAATCCAGGGCAATATTTCAAATTAGTCTTAAATACAGAATTAAAATTAAGAAGGGCTGCTAGCAATGTATTAACATCATCCTCATCATTGCTATCGTTATTTTTTTCTAATATTGCACTAGGCATTAGCATTGCATTGTGGGGGACAAACATGGACAAACATCATTTTCGCGTCATTGGCTCACCAATGGATTTTTGTTTTAAATTGGACCATATATATATATATATATATATATATATATATATATATATATATATATTCTCTACTACACATTGTTTAGCTTGCAGTTGAGACAGAGGACTTGTTCTTCTGTCACTGCATAATGTCATATCCATTTTGTTGACTTTAAATTGATATCCCACTGAGTGGTGTAGCTATCTGAGGTGGCTTTAGGTTGTTAGGAAACTCACTAAGACCTGAGGAATGTCACTTTTAGATCAGTTTGTCCTCTTCCCTCAGCATGCATTGTCAGCACATGTCAGATAAGCGCATGTCAGATTAGAAGATGCTGCATCTTCGTGTCCTGTTTAAGAACCACAAAAATGTACACTTCGTAAATTAAAAACAAAACAAAACTCTAGCAACAAGGCAAATCTAACTTGGACAAAAATATTCGCCTTTCCGTCACTGTAGCATCTATTTGGATACTACCGGAATATGCTGATTTCCTAATTAGGCTTCATTAATAGTTCTTTTTTCAGCTTAGAATAGTCCAGTATTGATGTCATTTTCAGACTACTATCACAGGGGAAGCTACAATCTTCAACGATGGCATCAGAGGGATCAGCAGCTAACAATGGAATTAGGCTTCATTAATTGGAAAGGTAGCTCTTTTTCAACTCTACATAGCATCCTCCTAATGAAATAACCATAACTACCGTATTTCTTCGATTCTAAGACACCATCGATTGTAAGATGCACCCTAATTTCAGTACCACCAACAGAAAAAAAGCTTTGATTCTAAGAAATAATAAACGCACCCGCGGTTCCAAGACGCACCCCATTTTTAGAGATGTTTATATGGGGAAAAAAGTGTGTCTTAGAATCGAAGAAATATGGTATTACAGATAGATCATGGTCTATTCCCCCTGTTTTTTCTTCCTTGCCCACACAGTATTATCGGTATCTGTTATATTTGATGAATACAACATCTATGTTTTCCTTTTGGCTAAACACACATGAAATAGGGAAAATGTTTTCTTGCTGCATATCAAGAAAGACATTTGATACAGTGTGAGGGCTGGCCATACCGTGAGCATCATTTGGTTTCTTTTCACTCGATCCCTTGCAGATGAATATGTCAGTCAACTGACCAGATTGGAAAGGGCGGTGCTTGAAGTCAGCTGAGGAGATACGATACGTCTGCCTGAGCAGAATTTGATCTGTGGTGATTGATTGATTTATGCACGCACAACATCTCTCGACACTGCAGTTGTCAAGCGATTTGTAAGCATGTGCAAATTGGCCATTGAGCTCTTGTATAGTCAGGAATGGCACAGTTATTCCTCCTTGGGGCTAATGAGAACAGAGATTCCCTGATTTAATGATAGATTATGATAGAGGGCATTTTCATGGGAGGGTGTGTGTGTGTTAACTGCCGGGAAGGGAAGGGACAACCTTCCCCTTGTCTTTCTTGCACCCCCTCCCGCCATAGCTCCTTCCTGCTATTAAAAAATGGAGACTTTTTAAAAGTCACATTCCATAAGGACACTCTTCACTTCATGGAATGTTTGACAATATTTGGCCAGTATTCTAATCAGTTTCAGGAAGCATATGTGAAAGAACTCCCCCCTCTCTCTCTCTGAACACATGCGGATTTCATCTATAAATGTGCTGCATTTCCCTTTGAGGGACTGTCATGACCTGCTCACCTTGAGACTCCTTTTTACCTTTCTCTTTAAAGGATCCCAACCATGAACTCAGTTGGAACATGGCTGCCCACTCTGTTAATTATTTTTCCTTCTGTGACCACCTCTGGGCATCACATTTTACTCTCCCAGTGGTTCTGTGATTCTCTGACCCCTTTTTGGTCCCACTGCAACCAGCTTGGCATTTTGTGCACCTTTTATTTACTTTCTACTTCACCACTGCCACCATATAAACCTGTACCTTACCTCAGGTACTTAAAGAAACCAATCCAGGGTGAAACAAAATAACTCTTATTTAACAAGTTCACACATTTTATCAAGCTTAGGGTTTCATTTGTTTCAGTAATTAGTTGTTACAATAAAGATGTCTTGAATCGTTGCCTACTGTACCCTCTAAATTCCTAATTTCACTCCTCCTGCTCCCTCTTATTCCCAAAACAATGAAACAAAGACTCTACACTGATCTGTTGTCTACAATAGACTAACCCTGACTCTCTTCAACTACTACCAACTGACTTCAACTGTCATTTCCCCTCACACACTCAAATCCAACAGCCAATCAGCATTCACTCCAACATTCCATCCACTCACTCCTCCTCCCAACAGAATTAACTACTTACCAGCCTTATCAAATGAAGTCTAAACAGCATTTACATAACAGATAAGTGGCATGAAACAGTGAAACATCACACACACCTCAGGAAAAAAAGTGGGAACCTTTACTTATATAGAAGGTCAACTTTGCTACATATACAGAAAAACTGCCCCCCCCCAAAGACTATTAAGTTCTTCCCTTCCTCTCTGTCTTTGCATTTCTTATATTTCTCAAGAGCAGCTGTGAAATGCAAGTCTGCATCTCAGTGTTTCATCTGACTTCCCCCCCCCTTTCCTTTTTCTTTCCAGGACTGACATCCAATTAGCACTTCCATTAAAATACTAAATGGTAACCTGATGGCAGAAATCTTGTGGTGTTATTGAACATTTTACATAAAAAATTAATGCCATCAACTCTTAACGCATGTTTCATTTGGATACTATTAGGAAATTCTATAGATTTCTGGGAAACCACTCCCCCACTCCAAAGACCTGGGGCCATTGTTGCAATCTGATCACTTCTGCTTTCTCATGGCTTTTTATAGAATGTGAAGAGACCATCCCTTATATTTCCAAGAAAAACAATGTGGTGCCTTTAGGTTGTATGTTACTACGACAGAGGGCCAAAACTGACATTTTCTTAAATGTACATCTAACAGCTACATTTTTGTATTTTTACTATAGAGTATGTGCAGGGCTCTCAATCTGGATAGGGGGGCTTTTAAGATCTGGATCAGGCCCCTGCTTCTACTCTAGAGCATAAAAGGAAAAGAAAGCATAACTGCTAAACACGTTGAAAGTAATGTCTGATTTGGCAGCCCCCCCACCCCATACCCACACAGCAGAGGTGGCACTGAAGATCATTAAGGATGGGTGAATGAGGGATGCTCCAGCTCACTGACATTTTCCAAAGTTTAATTCAAAGGTTGGTTTGGCTTGGTCAATTCATGATCTGTTGTTTCAGTTAATTTAAATGGGAAAAGAGCATATTCTTTTTAAAAATGCACTTCCTCTCATTGGCTGCAGCATGAAAACGCACACTTTAAAAAGTGTGCATTAAAAATGCACGTTTTAAAAATGAACACTTAAAATTGGGCACCTTTAAAAGTTGTGCATTTTGAAAGTGTGCGTTTCTTGCTATGTGTAATTTTAAAAGTGTGTACTCTCCCCTATTAAAGAATGAAAGTGAAAATATTTTAAAGTGCATTTTTAAAGTGGTGCCTTTTTAAAGTGGTGCCTTTTTCATTTTGCGAACATGAACTCATTTTTTGGAATTTGCGAACATTTTTGGAGAACATGCACTCCCTTTTGTGTGCATGTCCATGGTTGCAAATGGGGCATTTTTGAGTGATTTGTGAACTGGAATGAAATTTGTGTACTAAAGACTATTGCTACTTCAGCAGCAAGTGGTACACATCATCTTCTGGATAAACATGAACTTCAGATTGCTGCAGCAAACACCTATGCCTGTGAGGGTCTTGACAAGGTATAAGAGGCATTGCTTGTCATGCGGCAGACTATGGAAGAGGTGGCCTCAGATGCCAAAGGCTTTGTCACAGTTGCTAAGGATTCTGTGCACCAGTGTCACCAAACCATAGGGCACAGTGTCAAGTGTGCTAGAGGGGTTCAATGAGGCTGCCCAGGAAGGCAGGGAAATGCCCAGATCTACAGTGATGACTGCCATGGATGAACACCATGATGGAAACCAGCATGGACAGATGATGCCTGAGGCTGTTGACAAGGTGAGAAAAAAATCTGAGAAGTTGGTAGATGCTTCATCTGTCTTAGGGAGATAGTGGTCTACCAACGTCTCCATTGCCACCATTATAGAACTAGCCTCTGACACAGCTCCCTGAAGAGCCTCAATGAATATGGCATGATCTGTGACTTTGCATGTACATATGTTATGGATTTGTGGTTATAGCTGTGTATTCCTGTTATGACTCTGTATTTTATGGTGAGTATATCTAGGGTGAGAGTGCTATGATTGACAGGAGGCATGGTGTATTTGCTTATTTGAGATGATTGGCTCAGTGAGTGGAGGTGTGTCAAGTGTATGTGATATATAAATAGGGAGCTGCATGTATGGAGGGCAGATAGGGCTTGTGACGAGAGAGAGAGAGAGAGAGAGAGAGAGAGAGAGAGAGAGAGAGAGAGAGAGAGAGGGGGGGAGAGAGAGAGAGAGAGAGAGGGGAGAGAGAGGGGGGGACCAGACCGGACCGGACCGGACCGGACCGGACCGGTGGAGATCTGAAGAGAGAGAGAGAGAGTTTGTGAAGAGATAGATTGTGATGAATTAGAGGATTAGGATTTAAGTGGATAAGATTAAAGCTGTTATTTACTACTCAACATAAGTCTGTAAATAATAATAAATACTTTTGTTTCATAAAATCCTATGCCTATGGCTTGTGGCTACATAAGGGTAACTGTAATATGGAGAATGTAAGGTCAGAGTAAAAGGCCAGTGTGTCCTCACATATTGACGATTAAGTGTGCTGGAGCTGAGGTAAAGGTCCTAGTGGTAGTGGTACTGAGTGTGTGTGGTAGAATGTGTTGCCTGCCATGGGACAGACCATACAGTAGAAGCATTCTTACTGGGAAATAGGCAGGAATGCCCCAGCATCATTACCAACTGGAATGACAGGAAGAAAACCTGGCACCACACTTTGTACAATGAGGTCTGGATGGGCCTAGAGGAACACGGCCTTTTCTACACCTAAGGATTATCCGAAGAAAATGGAGGGATCCTGCCTGCCTGCTCCCGGGATCCCCTGTGTGTCATTTGGATGCACAGGGATGATCCTGGGGAAAAAGGCAGGTGTAGTGAATCCAAAAGCCAATTGGGAGAAGATGACATTCCATGATGTATCCTATGGGGGGTTTGTGCTAGGAGACAATACTTCTACTCATACAGGTAGGGCAGCTGATTTTCACCAATTCCTCCCCCCTCCACCCCATTTCCCATTCTATTCCAGGGGCCCCCCTGACACCGAGGAGAAGCTTTCTGTTGGGTACTGGGGACTGTAGGGGTGGATGGGAATCAGCAAAAAGCTTGTGGTCCACCTTGCATGTGCAAAAGTGCTTTCTGCTGTGGCACAACCATCATTTGCTACAAACCTGTAAAACCAATTCCAGCTTATAATGTAGACATATCCTCCAAGTGAAAGAGTATGGGATCATCCCACTTTGACAAAATGGGAGGTCTTATTATTGAAAGGAAGTGCCTAAATTGTTACCAACTGTCTCTGCAGAGACCACCAGTGAGGGAGGAAGCAGCAGCCAGGCACCTCTCCACCATGCCTGGGTCCAGCTCCAGCTGAGAGCCCCCTCCCTCCTGCTACCAACTGTCTCTGCCGAGGCCACCAGTGAGGGAGGAAGTAGCAGCCAGGCACCTCTCCAACGTGCCTGGGTCCAGCTCCAGCTGAGAGCCCCCTCCCTCCTGCTACCAACTGTCTCTGCCGAGGCCACCAGTGAGGGAGGAAGTAGCAGCCAGGCACCTCTCCACCGTGCCTGGGTCCAGCTCCAGCTGAGAGCCCCCTCCCTCCTGCTGTCACCTGTAACTGCTGAACTTTGCAACTAAGATTGTAGTGCCTGAATTTGCTTTCCTTTCCCCCCCCTCCTCCTCCCTCCCAATCCCCTTTCCTTTTGTGTCATGTCTTTTAGATTGTAAGCCTGTGGGCAGGGACTGTCAAGAAATACTTTTGTAAGCCGCCGTGGGAGCCTTTTTTGGCTGAAGGGTGGCATAAAAATCCTTAAATAAATAAAAAAATAAAATAAAAAATAAATTGAGCTAAAAGAGATGTTGTAGTCCTCCGTTGATGTTGTAATTTGGATCTTGTAAGTACTTCACTAAGTTTGCTATTATCACTCCAATGTTATTAATTCCTTCCACTTATCAGTGCTGAAACAATATTCCCCTGTCAGGCCTTTTTGCCTACTTTTTGAATGATGGCCCCAGCGTTGGCTGCCCTCCAGTTGTGCAGTATCATAATTGCATTTAATAATAAATTACATGTTTTGGTTAGCATCTTAGCTAGCTTGTTCTTCAGTTTGCCTGAAACTCTTGAATAAATGCCATCCGGTCCTTTGAGCCACTTATATAACATGGCTAGATCCTCTTTACTTTTTCTCAAGGCTAATGTTTTTCTATTCAAGTTTGACTAAAAAGAATCCTGTTTTTTAAAAATTATTATTATTTTAAAGAAGGTAATAATTTAGGTGCCTTATGAAATGGTTCATTTTTATGCTGGGGTGTAACACAGTGAAGAATAGAAGCACAAGTTGCAGTATGGTTAAAAGTGGGCCTAAAAAAATACGAATTTATCCAGTAGGGCAAGGGGGTTGAACTTTAGACTCATGGTTCAAATCCAGCCCACCTGGAATCTCAGTCAGGCCTTCTGGGTTCCCCACATGTCCATGCCTTCCATGGCCCTTTCCGCTGACTGTCAGTAGTTTCTAAAGGTTGAAATATCTCTCCTAATGCTCAGAACCAAGGTACATGTTGTATAACCATGAAGCATGCTTCTGAGACTTCAGTCTAGTTTTACCTTAGTGCAAGTGTATACAGTCCCAATTTGGAGCAGGGCCAGCATGCTCAGGGAGAACATTAACCCCATCCAGTTTTCCCCCACCCTGCAGTGGCATTAAAAACAAAGAGGGGGGATCTCCATTGACTTTATTTAATCTTTCCATGGGGGAGTGGGAGTGGAATTTCAGGATGAAAACAGGTGGGAGTAAGGTTTAACCCCATCGTTCTGGAGTGTCACAGTCTTAATCCAAATCAGGGCCATACCACTTACCTATCACTATGGCTACAGTTAGACCTAAGGTTTATCCTGGCATCATCCAGGGTTCGCCCCTGCCTGAGCACTGGATCCCCTGTGTGTCACCTAGATGAACACCCTGGATGATCCAGGGATAAACCTTAGGACTAGCTATGGCCTATGCCTAGCTTCACTATGCATGATTAAAATTTTTTTTTAGTTTGGCCCTTGTTACTGGCAGTAAGAGATTTAAGCTAAAATATTCTGGTATTTTAGCATTTTGCCATCAGCATTGCTCACACTGGAATGTGGCCCCCAAGAATTTCTCTGAATTCAGGTCTTGGGCTGAAAGAGTTTCAACATCCCTGCTTTAGGATGACACAGAGATATTTTATTATTTTAATTTATTTAAAATATTCCTTGGATGCCTTTCAGGGCAAACACCCTCCTAAAGCAGCTTAGAGCATATAACTTATTTTTGAATATAGGGCAGGAGTAAAATAAAAGTCAACCAGTGATAGCAACATGTACTTTTGCTCGTTCAGAGGCAAAAACAGGTTGGGTGTTGAGGTGACATGCAGCAGATGCCAGTGACAAATCACCGACAGATAGATTATGTGAATTTATCTTTCACTCTAAATATAGATTCAAAGTGGCTTACTTTAAGTTTTTGTTCAAGAAACTATGTTTTTAAAAGATCTATAAAAACCTTAAAAATACACAAAAACAGCATCAATAAATGAACCCATACAGTGGAGAGAGAAAAGAAAAAGGGCAAATTAAAAACTTGACGAAATACAAAGATCCTTAGTACACCGTGTCAGACCAACAGAGAGGGGGTAAGTAGGCAATGAGTTATATTTCAATGAGTTCTCTTAAGGCAATGATTTCAATTAGATTTATATAATCTGCCCAGAGAACTTTTGTTAATGGAAAGATTAAAAATATAATAAATGATTAATTACACCCTGCTTGCTGTAACCAAGTAAGCCCTTTCCCATTTCTCCACCAGCTGTGCTTCGGATGGTGTTGGGACATGAAAAAAGGAAAGGACTTGAGAATAAACCTGCACATTTCATACTAGCTTTACACAAATCTATGGTGTGACCACGCTTGGTGTAATGTGTACAGTTCTGCTCACCATCCTGAAAAAAAGAAGGTATTGTAGAGCTGGAAAAGCTGCAGAAAAAGGCAACTAAAATGATTAAGAGGCTGGAGCATCTCCCCAATGAGGAAAGGGATTATTTAGCTTGGAAAAAAGTAGGTAGAGTAGAAATGTACAAAATTAAGCATGTGGGGAATGTGGATAGGGAGACATCCCCCCCTCCCATATTAGTAGTACCCGAGGTCATCCCATGAAGCTGATTGGTGGGAGATTCAGGACAAATAAAAGGAAGTACACACAGCACGTAGTTAAACCATGGAATTCACTGCTGCAAGACCACCACCAATTGATCACCACCAATTTGAATGGCTTCAAAAAGTAGTTAGACCAATTCTGGGAGGAGAATGCTATCAATGGCTGAGACCCTGATGGCTATATGTTCCTTCCAGTATCAGAGGCAGTACACCGATGTTGTTGGGGAACACAAGCAGGAGGGTACTATTGCACTCATGTCCTGCTTTTTGGTGCCCTTTCAACAACTGGTTGGCCATTGTGTGAACTAGATGGACTCTTGGTCTGGATGGACTAGATGGACTCTTCTAAGGTTATTATGTTCTTACGTTATAAAAGGTTACTTCCATTGACATCAGTGGACATGCAGTAACAAATCGGAAGAGGCCATCCTTTAATCATATGCAGTTTAACCTGTTGTTTCTCTAACTTTCCAAGTCATCTACATCTTTGGAAGAAATGGAAAACAATTGCTCACAATCCAATGTGGAACAAAGCACCATTGAAATCTATGGATTCGTGTAGGGTGACCAACTGTCAGGATTTCCCCGGATTTGTCCTAGTTTTTGTTCTTTCCATGGTGTCAGGGGGGATTTTCTATAATTTTCAATAATGTCCTGGAATGACACACCTTCCCCTTTAAGGCTGCCATTAGCATGGCAGGAGGGAATGACATGCTTTCTTGAGGCACATCATTCCCCTACCCCGAGCTCCAATTGAGGTCTTAAAGGGGAAAGTGGGTCATTTGTGGACATTATAGAAAAGGCCCCAATTGGAGTGGATGGTGGTGGTGCAGAATGAAATCCTTTCCCCTCCTCCACTCCAATCGGGTTCTTTAAGGTGGCGGGGGAATAACGTACTTTCTGCAGGACTCAGAAAGCTGCTTCCCCACACACACACTAGGTGTCCTCTTTTTTGGTTTCCCAAATATGGTCACCCTAGATTCGTGCACACCTAACTCTGTGTTGGCCGAGGCCTTTGCATCCTTCCTGTTCTTTCTCTTTAAAGAATTTGTGGAGGAAATTGTTTGCACTTGTAGCAACTCATTTATACTCCTGTTTGCTATCCTTGTCAATTTGCTGGCCATATTCCTAATTAATTGCTCCTTTAGGCACACATTTAGTTTCTGCTAATTGCTAGTGTCTGCTTCCAAAAGCTGCACCCTGTCGAGATGTTTGTGGGTGGTTTTGTGTTTGGGAGGAGGTGGAAGGTAGCCATATGAATCAAACTCCCCAAGTGCTTTGAAATCAGTTCCCGAGAGTTCCAATCACTCGTCTGCGCTCTGGGCCAGGGGCAAAGGATTTTCATCTCATCGCAGGTCGAAGAGAAAAATTCTCTCTGCCAAAGAATGAATGTTTTAGGAATGCTTTTGGTATCAAAGCAATGAGCTAAATGGGAATTTGCCTGTTCAAATAACACCTTGATAGAGAAATGATGGCGCGCGCGCACACACACACACACACACACACACACGAATAAACCTTGAAAGAAGCAAGAGCAGGTGCATCACTTTGAAAGAGATATCAACTATAGGTGGCAGATGGTTGCTTATCCTTGCATTCAGTGCCACTGGACGTCTTCAAATATAACATGCACAGATGAAGGTGCAAATATAGGATTTGGAGGCTGGAAAACAAATCCCCTACCTGTGTGCCTGGGGTTTGCTGCCAGAGCATCTGCATCAAAATAACAATTCAGAGTATTTTTACTGCTCTTGCTCAGGATATGTGTCTCCATGCAGATCTGGAACCTACATTGTCCAGGAAATAAAGTCCCACCAGAATACAAATAAATGCCTGGGGAAATTTAAGTCTAGCACTGGGTGGGTGGCCAGGTAGTGGTGGTGGTGGGTCTGCTTGATATAGCACGAGCAATTTTCTGCCAGACGACAGGCTCCTAATGGCCTTGTCAATGCAGCCAGAGGACTGGTGGCAGTAGAAGCAGGTCAGATATGAGAGAGGTGCCTGTGTACCTGGGAGAGCTTGAGCTGGCACCGCTAATGTACCTTAGGGACTCATCCAATCCCTGAAAAATAGTCCAGGTAGGTCCACCTTTTGAGCTGATATATGTATTCAGAAAAATATGTGGCACATCTCTATTGGGACAGGATCATTTCAGAGTGTGGAGGGGAGGGATGGCATATTTCAAAAGCTATGAAAACAAGCGTTCCCTCCTCTTAGGGAACTAGCCCACCAGGAAGAAATATTTTGGTTAGTCTTGTGCTAATTTCTATATGAAGAAAGGTATTTTTAAATAATAATAATAATAATAATAATAATAATAATAATAATAATAATAATAATATTCAAACAACCACTCCATCCCGCACAATCGGAATACATATCTCAGCAGGTTTGTACGACATGATTATTCTGAATGAATAGATGGGCTCATTCAAAAGACTATAGCACTATAACCCTTCAATGCAGGGCATTCTATTTTTCATGGAGATATGCAAGAGCCAAAGCAATATTTATTTTTCTCCTTCTAAAGACACCCAATACATATCCCCCCCTATCATACAGAATTAAGGTAATGATGAATGCTTTTCACCTGATGAAGAAAAAAATAGGTGTCATAATTAGGGCTACACAGAAAATTCTTTTATTTTTGTTTTTTGGGGACAGTCTTCACCTAAATATTTAGACGGTGTGGATATATGTATTCTGCTTGGTTCCATTACTTTCCCTTGTTGCTTGCTGCTTTGGTGTTATTTCCCCCCCCAGCTGATTCTTCTGCTTCTTTCTTGGATTACTCAACATGGATGATCCCACCCAATCAGGGAACACTCAGTGAATAGGATATTGATATGATGACACTACATAAAACAACCCAGTTTTGTTTTATAATTATATTACTGAGGGCAATTTAAATGAACAAATGAGTGCTGAAGAATGGTCAAAACTGGGAGGTGTTCTGTGGCGCTACCAAAAGATGTTCACCAGCAAAACAAACAACAACAATGGATAGTTTTCAGTCAGCCCTATACTATCTTCGTATCTGTGTATAAAACAAGGCTAGGACATGTTTTTAATCAATGGCCATGACAACTCCTATCACGATGAATTAAACCAAGATAGGAGCAGGACAACTGCTGGCTTTCTGAAAAGTTCTTTACTCAAAGGTGTTATTGAAAATGCCGCCTGATATTGATTTGTGAGGGACTTGTGAAGACAGAAATTCTTTGCAAATACTCTCCCCTAATGCAGCCATCAATTACAATGGCCTTCTTGCTTGACTTCTCCTGATCGCGGTATAAGTCAGGAGAGCTGGGAGCAAAAGTTTCATGACCAAAGAAGGACACACAACTCTTTTCTATTGCAAAAGCAATAACATTTTTTATCCAGACTGTTTTACTAACTATGACCTTCTGTTCTCCAGTTATTTTTACTTCCAGTATACAGTCCATCTCAAATAAACGCTTGGGTTTCCTCCCTTGTGTCTTTCCCCACTCCAAATTCTACTTATTGCACAATGCATAGATGAAGACCAGATAAATCAACAGCATTAACGTCTGGGCTAATGTGTTTTTGTTTCCCTTCCTGGACACTATTACATGTCTCATGAATGGAATCAGCATAGTTTAGTTGGTATTGCTACATGCCCATAGTTTCCTAAAGATAATAAGGACTTCTCTGAAGGAAGTATGGGCAGCCCCTCTGATGGTTTTGAAGTTGTTGTGGAATGATCTCTGAAATTAACAGCTGTGAGTGCAGTGACAGCAGTGTGGAAAAAAGAACCAAGGAGTCACAAACAAAAAAGGAAGTGCAGAAAAAAATAAAATATAAAATTGATACTAAATCCAAAACACATTCAATATATAAAACACCAAATTAGGAACATATTCTTATGTAAGAAAGTTCCTAACAGAGAAATCCTCTATGTGTCTTCTCATATCCACTCCCAGGAAAATGCGTATAGGACTGCAGCCTAAAGCAAGAATAAATTAATCTATAGTAAAGTACATAATTTATAGCCGGCATCAAGCCAAATCAATATGCAGGATTGTATTGCTTTCCCAAATTCAGAATAATCCTACGCTCAAAAATAGATACATGTTGAACATGATAGAATCCTTTATTAGGACATGGATAAGAGTGAAATCTTCTCTGTGTCTCTACTCTAAAGTAAGCTCAGCTGGGTTCAATGGGACTTATTCTTAGGTAAGTGTGTATAGGATTGCAGCCTTAACAATCTAATTCTTCCAGTGTCCTATGTTCTCAAAGGGAGGCTGCTCAGCTATTGCAGAACCGTATTTACAGGTAAACAACTAGTCAATATTTTGTGATTCAATGTCCTTGTGACAGTAAGTTTCATTGAAATGTTTGTATAAACTTTACTAGAAACAGCATCAATAGTTCAGCTCATGTGCTCTGTTTTGTAGCAGTGACTTCCTTGCAGTGTGCTAAACCTTAACAGAAGAGAGTCTTACTGAATGCATCTGAACGAAATTTGTCATATGACAGTTGATTCCAGCAGGAATATCATTAATGGACATTGAACAGAGGGTAATTCCACCTTCTCCTCATGTTTCAAACTACACTTGATTGCTCAGGTGCATCTACATTTCTGGCCAGGTATTCATTCATTCACTCATATATATTAATTCAGTCCCACCCCAACAGGGTTCACAATCACAAGTTAAAGAATATAAATACAGTCAAAGCCAATTAAATCCATAACACACTCAGAGCAGTTGTGAAATAAACTTAGAATCATAGGCCATTGTTAGACGAGGGTTTAGCCCAGGCTGATACCCGGGCTCACCCCTGTGAATCCAGATGACACACAGGGGATCCCGGGGTCAGCCCGGGCTAAACCCTCCCTTGACCCGGGATAACTGGATCTGCTTGCAGCCCAGTATTTCATAGAATCATAGAATAGCAGAGTGGGAAGGGACCTACATGGCCATCGAGTCCAACCCCCTGCTCACTGCAGGAATCCACCCTAAAGCATCCCTGACAGCTGAGCCCAGGGCTGCGGAAGGTCTAGCTGGTTTCATGGCTTTTCCCGGCTATGCAGCTTATTCGCAAGTAGATGGGAGAAGCCGTGCACTAGGCACAGTGCTCCATAAGAGAGCTGTGCCCATCGGGCCGGGGGGGGGGAATCACAGGGGGGAGAGATGGGGGCCGGGGGGGGGGAAAGAGCAGACCCAGCTGGAGAGATGGGGGGAAGAGCGGAGCCAGGGTGGAGAAATTGCAGCCGGGGGGATCAGAGATCGCAGCCAGGGGGGATGGAGGGGGCATCGGACATGGCGAGTGGGGGGGGGCGGGGGGTGTGAGCGAGCGGGGGAGTGAGCAGGGGGGCAGGCAGGGGGCGGATGGGCTGGCAGGGGGCCGGGTGGGCGAGCGAGTGAGCGGGGGACAGGCGGGGGGGGTGGACAGGCGAACCAGCGATGGGTTGGGTGGGCGAGTGGGCGGGGGAGATCAGACATTTTTTGGGGGGAAAGCGGGGTGGGGGGAGCGGGGAACCCTTTTTTTTTTTTAAAAAAAAAAAGACCTACCTTATCATTGGTGCACTCCTGCGCACATGGCCCCTTTAAGTTTTTTAAAATGGCCGATAAGACGAGGCTTTCCCTTACCCCATTGTGTGTCACATGTAGACTGAGGCGACGGCCCGCGCGAGCTGCAGCACGGGTTCGCTCCTACTTCCCACCGGATTAACAGGTAGGTCTAGCAAGGCCCATAGAATCATAGAATAGTAGAGTTGGAAGGGGCCTATAAGGCCATCAAGTTCCTGCTCAATGCAGGAATCCACCCTAAAGCATCCCTGACAGATGGTTGTCCAGCTGCCTCTTGAAGGCCTCTAGTGTGGGAGAGCCCACAACCTCCCTAGGTAACTGGTTCCATTGTTGTACTGCTCTAACAGTCAGGAAGTTTTTCCTGATGTCCAGCTGGAATCTGGCTTCCTGTAACTTGAGCCTGTTATTCCGTGTCCTGCACTCTGGGAGGATCAAGAAGAGATCCTGGCCCTCCTCTGTGTGACAACCTTTCAAGTATTTGAAGAGTGCTATCATGTTTCCCCTCAATCTCCTCTTCTCCAGGCGAAACATGTCCAGTTCTTTCAGTCTTTCTTCATAGGGCTTTGTTTCCAGACCCCTGATCATCCTGGTTGCCCTCCTCTGAACACACACTTAAATCAAGTCTTTGCCAAAAAGAAAGAAAGGAATGAAACAAAATGCCAGAAAGCCAAGTAGTGGCCAACTGGGCCTCCTAAGCTATGGAATTCCACAATCGGGCCCCCTTGACCAAAATGGCCCTGTCATGCATCTCAGTAAGTCAGGTTTCTGATGACACTGAGGCCTTTGCTAGACCAGGCTTTATCCTGGGGTGAACCCTGGGATTGCCCTGGGAGATCACGGATGGGGGGATCATGGACGGGGAGGAGCGAGGAAACCCATTTTTTAAAAAAAGCCCACTTACCTTTGTGCACGAGCGTTCGTGCGCGTCCTCCCCTTTAAATGAAAAAAATATATGGCGGGCATGAAGTCTCTATACTTCAGTTGCCTCGCCTGACATCAAGACAAGGCTGGGATCTCGAGTTATTCACAACACGAGATCACCCGTCGTCCATCTCGGAACAACAGGTAGGTCTAGCAAAGGCCTGAGATGCACAGCAAGGCCTCAGTTGAAGAATGCAGTGGGTAGGCAGGAGCATGTATGAGAACACAATCCTTTAAATCTCCTGGTTCCAAACTACCTTGAGTTTAATAACACTTTGCATCGTGCCTAGAAATGAACTGATAGACATTGTAGCGTGAACCCCAGTGGAGTGGAGTCCAGATAATACTTGGGATTGCCATATTTTGCACCAGCTGAAGTTTCTGAACACCTTTTAGATACAAATCCACATGCTACTTATTGCAGTAATCTGATCTGGCTGTGATCAAGGCTTGCACGATAATGGCCAGGTCTGCTTTTATTCAAGAAAGGGCATGGCTGGCACACCAGCTGAAGCTGAGCAAAGGTACTCCTGACTACAGCCTGACAACGCAGCCAAGCTGGTTCCATTGTTTTTTCTGCCTCTTTTGCTGGGAAGGAAGGGAGAATTTGGAGAATTTTCTCCTCGGGGAGGGGCAGAGTATTTCCGCATACCGTTTTTTAAGTATAGCCAGTTGCTGAGGGCCCTCTTCTTCCTATTTTTTTTTAGTTTTCCAAAGAAACACCCCCTTCCTCCAGCATTTGGATAAGCCCAGAAGTTCTAAGCAAATGCGTATTGGAGATCATGTGACCTCATCCTCTCCAATAAGCATCCAGTTAACATTCCTGGGCTTCTGAAAATGCCAGGGGTGTTTTAAAAACAAGAAAAAGAAAGAAGCCCCCTCAACAACTTACTACATTTAAAAAACTTTTGTAGAAACCCTCTCCCCCCCTCCCCAAGGAGAAAATTCTCTGAAATTCTCACCTCCCCCTTTTTCGCCCAAATTTTCATTTCCATCCCGCCCCGCCCCCCACAAAATGCCAAAAAAGGAATGGTAGAAATTTTTGGCACAGCATTAAAATTAGCCATGGGTTAGTGTTATGTGCGAACCAGGTCACGGACTATTGTAAATAATGAAATGGGCCTGTGTATTCATCACAAAGGAATAAATCTGTGTTAAAAAAAACAAAAAAGGCTGACTGCCCCTTTCTGGTTTCTAGCTTCTCTGTTTTTGTACTGCCTGAAGCAGGAAACTGTAGTATCATAGCTAAGAGACTGGGCTGCAAGCAAAGAACCCCTGCTTTCAAATACTGCTTTCCCATCATGAGCTCAGTCGGTGTTCTCAGGCAAGGGATTATCTATTAGCTTTACCCCTGTCTGAAATATTGGTATAATAATGTTGGCCTATCTCATAGGGCTGAAATACAGTATGTGAAGTGCTGCGAACTTAATTAGCCTTATTATTACCTGAACTCTAAAGTCATGCCCTTGGAACATAACTGTGAATTTTCCTTTAAGTATTGGCGGTCTCCTTCCCTCTCTCCCTTCCTTTTGGCTCCCCCAACATTTGATCAATATAGAAAATCTCTATAATAGTGAGCTTTTCCCACCCCCCGAGATGAAAATGTATGTCAAAATCCAGACATTGCCAAAGAAAGGTGCAGTACATTTATGACCTTGTGTGATTAGTGATCTCTGAATCTAATCTTAAGGTTCTTTAATAGACTATAATTATCTACAGTGTATAGTTACTGCCCTTTCCTGAGATTGGTTTAAAATTGCCTCCGGAGGCAAGCACTCTTTAATTATCTGATAAGAGCTAAACTTGATACTCTGACTGGGGGAGGGGGGAAAAAAACTTTTGGAAATACAAAAATAAATACGGGGCAGGACAAAACCTTTGCTCAGATATCTACTCGTGGCTGAGCTCTGCAGTTGTAGATAAAGAAGAAAGGTGTGGAAAGTGTGTGTGTATGTGTGCATATGTGTTGTGGGCAGAGAAAGAAGTGAGGAAATAATGACACAGACACCGGAGTTTGGGGTAACTAGGAGCTCTTTATTTAAATTGGTAAATCACCCCTCCCTGGATTTGCATGTGAGAGTGTGGGAATCTATTAGGTCCTTTCTCCAGGTAATTAGACTGCTTTATGGGTGAGCCACTCTGCCAAGCCAGGAATTGGGTAAAACCCAGCTCCTTTCTTAAGCTACATGAGTGTTTTTTGGGGAAAACCACCCTGTAAGCTCCATCACACCAGGGGTTAACATGCTTTCTACCTTCCTGTTTTCATTCCTCAGTTACTTCCTCTTTTTAAAAGAGGAAGTACACAATGAGCACGGGGCCCATTGAGTCTGCTGCTCTAATGGTGCTGCTTGTCCTGCACACAGCAGGAGAGAGCAGCAATTCTGTGTTTAAAAATATATCGGACTTAACCAGGTTTTTTTGTTGTTGTTGTTGTGCAAGGAAGGCCAGAAGGGGCGGAAGGCGCACAGGAGGCAGACAACGTCGTGTGAGGGACCTGAGCAAACTCCGTGCATGCCCAGTAACAAGTGTGCAATAAAACGCTCATTGGATGGACCTTTGAGTCACTCCTGCCCGGCGCTGCACAACTCCGAATAGGTGAGACAGGGACGAATCTACACTACTGCTTTAAAGCGCTTTATGACAGTTTTGGCAACTGTATGTGGAGTGTGTCCTGGGCCCCAACAGTTGTCAAAACTGTTATAAACTGCTCTAAAGCAGTAGTGTAGATCCTGCCAGGAAGTTCCCCAAAGACAAACCATCTCCTGACTTGAGAACCGCACAGGGCCTTTGAACTTGCCAATCACCATGAAGGTGCCTGTGAGTGCTTACCAAACCACTTCTAAAATCCTAAGATTCCCACACAACCCTGCCCATTCCAATCAACCTATTTACTTTCTCTCAACTAAGTTTTTAAGTCCAGTATGAAGTAGGTGAAAAACCTGTATGCTAGAGCAAATGTGTGGCGTGTAAAATTCCTCCTCAGCCACCCACCCCCGCCCCAATGGGAGCGACTGGCTAATCCCATACTGGTTATAGGGTGAGAGGGTGGGAGCTGGAAAGTGAAACAGGCTCCTAAGCACATGGGGCATGCCTTTATAGGCTCCCCCCAACGCCTTTGCTGTACACGTGCCCGAGGCACATGCAGCATCCTTTTCCTCGTCTTCCCACCTGCAAATACCCACTCCTGCCCAAGACATGATGGCAGGGCAGGAATCAGGCTTGTGGTGGGAAGAAAGGTTGAAGAGTTGAGAAATCTTTTCAAGCTTTCAGACTATATTAGCAACACCTTCATGGTATATAACTTGGTAGAGGCGTTTATTTTCATGTGTATGCAATGGGGCTGTTGAAACCTTACATGAGAAGAAGCAACAGGGATGTTTGGAAATTCAACACTTGCAAATTCCAAATCAACAGATCTGCACTTTCTTCCATTTGCCAATTGGAAAATGGCTGATATGGTTCTCCTCACACAATAACACATAAAAATAGGGTGAGGAGGTGAGGAGGGGTAGCCCATAGAAATGTAAAGAATTATAGCATTTCAATCTTGCAAATGCATACAATTACATTTTAAATGTTTTTAACATGTGCACAATGGCAGCGATGGCATATAAATACAGAGAAATGTGTGCACAATGCAAGTAAAATTCACAGTTTTCATTATGCTGAATCGGATATGAAAGTATGTAGTTTGAGAAAAATGTGTTAAAAACATTTAGGTTACAATTGACCCAAATGGCACTTACTTCTAAGTAAGTACTAAGTACACACTTCGAATTGTGCTGTTAATGATTAAAATGTGAAGACAGTGGAATAGCATCAAGGGTAAATGTGAAAATAAATCAGAGTGAATGAATACCAGCTCACCCATCTATAAGAAGGAAGCTTAGGGAAGAACTGAAGGCCCTCCCATCTCACAGAATTTCCTTGATTTGATTTCTCACAATGTTATGTCTCTCTGCCGAAGAGGGTATTCTTCAACTATTGTGAGTTCTTTTGGTGATGGTTCATGTGTCCTGCTGCACATCAACTCCCTGCACCACCAGAAGGCTGTGGCTGCCATGGGTACATTTGGCATGTCCCCAAAAGGGTTTCTCATCTCTGCCACTCTCATCATGGCAACATCAAGATATATGGATGGAGCGCTTCCTGTGAGCTTTTCTTGGGTGTGTCAGGGGAGGGGGAACCATGATGTAGTTATTATAGCTGAGGAGCAGCCAAGTTTGTCACCAGGGCAGCTCAGGCCTGACAAAATGGAAACAGGCAGGGAAGACTGAGGCAGAAGCTAGACAAAGTTGTGGGGCAAGGCTGAGAGAAATAAAACAGACCAACCCAAGGGATGTAGTCACAGCCAAACACTTCCAAAACACAGAGGGTTGACCAACAACATAGGAACTCAAGCGGCCTTCGATGAGTTTGCATGGCAAGCCAAGCTGAGGAGCAATTCCTGTCATGGTGTAGGAAAGTCTTCACAACGACTGTGCTCACCACTGCCTTTTAATGGGTTTAAAAGTACTATCTGCTGCAGAATAAAGTAGTTTTAATAAGGTTTTATCACTGAAGCTGGACCTTGACCTCTCAAGGAGGCAGATTCTTGTAATCACAGATTATCTTCTCCTGTCTGTGGCAAAAGGTTGTGCTGCAAAAGGGCAAATGAAGTCCTTTATCATTAGCAGAGTCGACACAACCTGTTGGCTTATACCTAATTTGTGGAGACGTGTTCAGCGGCTTCCTGAATGCATAAAACAGCAGTGCTTTATATCGTCTATGGGCTCTCTGGCTGTGTGCCAATCGTTTACCTGAGCGGACAGGAAAAGGAAGAGGATGCCGCGAATAAAGTAGGAATGTTGTGAGGGTCCGGTTGGGGGCTTCCTACCAGTTCTGCCTCCCAGACGCCACTCCACAGAATGCTGCGCATGCGTGCTTCAGCTTGTGTCACACTGGGAAAGCGCAGTGGTGCCTGCCCCTTGCCTGACAGTTTCGTAATGGCAGACTTTACATAAATGCCCCCCCTCCACTTGTCAACTGCTCGTGTTCCCTTGGCAAGGAAAGAGAGGATGAGGAGCTGCCACCAGGATGGGAGCCAAATGGCTTGGTTGTCTTCCTGCACAATCGTGCCTCCCTCTCAACAGATAGGGGTGCGGTGGCTGGGTGGCAGCAGCAGCAGGATGGGCATTTAACCCCTTTCTCCACATAGTTCGGAGAAAGGCAGTGTTTGTCCCTCGCCTCAGGCTTATCAAATGGTGGTGCTTGGCTTGAGCAGGGAGTGTCCGCGGCCGGGCCTGGTGTTCAGAGCCTGTGTCGTGGCAGGGCTATCCCTTGTTTTCTTCCCACAGGTAACTACCATAGAGATAACAAATTTTTCAAAAGTCGGGGGTCCATGGCTTGGCATTTGAAAAACAAGGGCTCTGAAGTACTTAGCTAATTGGGAACCACTGCTCTAGTCTAAACCACACAGGCAGCCTCCAAGAATAGAGGAGTCTCTCCACTGTAGACAGTTGCCTTGAATGCATGTAGGGTGATGAGAATGGTGATGGAGGGGGCGGGAGGGCTAGTATGCTTTCCCCTGCTAGTATGTGTTCCTTGCATGTAGATTTTTTTTCAGTTTAAAAACTCGAAAGGCAGTTCACAACCGTTGTAAAGCAGTGAAATAGAAGCACAGAAATAAATGCATGGCTTGGGACCGCAATACCTGATGGAACGCCTCTCCCGACATGAACCTACCCATACACTGCGCTCAACATCTAAGGTCCTCCTCTGAGTGCCTACTCTGAGGGAAGCTCGGAGGATGGCAACAAGGGAGAGGGCCTTCTCGGTGGTGGCCCCCCAACTGTGGAATGATCTCCCCGATGAGGCTCGCCTGGCGCCAACATTGTTATCTTTTCGGCGCCAGGTCAAGGCTTTTCTCTTCTCCCAGGCATTTTAACAGCATTTAACAACGTTAAGTTTGTTTTTAATGGACCCCAGAATTGTTGTTTTTAAAATGGATACTGTTGTTTTTATACTGTTTTTATGTTTTTGATGGTTTTTAAATTTTGTATACTTTTAATGTTTACCATTTTTAATTGTTGTAAACCGCCCAGAGAGCTTTGGCTGTGGGGCGGTATATAAATGTAATAAAATAAATAAATAAATAAATAAATCCATAAATAAATCCATCAGCAACCCATAAAAACAGCAGATTTAAAACCAGCTATGCCACATGCACGAGGTGAGCCTCCTTGGGAAGGGCCTTCTAGATGGGGGGAGGGAACCAGAACTGAAAAGGCCCTCTCTCCAGTCACAGCCACCTGTCTCATCTCAGAAGGTGGTGGTGGGGCTCAAAGGAGGGTCTCTGATGAAGATCTTAATGTGGCTCTTGTGAGACAAGGTGGACCTTTTAGGCACGCAAGACCCAAGAGGGTGTGAGAGAGTGGGTGGGGTGGGCATGGCTCTCTGTATTGTAATAATAGTAATAATAATAATAATAATAATAATAATAATAATAATAATAATAATAAAAAAAAATAATTTATTTCCTACCCACCTCTCCCTCTGGATTGAGGTGGGGAACAACATTAAATACAATCTAATACATAAAACTGGTTAAAAGAGCATATAAAACCGACACAATATTTAACAATAACAACATCTTAAAATTCTTAGGTTTAATATTCATCTCGGTAGGACTGCCAGAAAAGATTAGTCTTTATGGCTGTCTTAAACTCTTCTGGCACGCCATTCCACAGTCTGTGGGCGGCAGAAGAAAAGGCTCTCTGGGTAACACTTTAGCCCTGGACTTAATGGATGGGGATAAATGGACTCACCTCTGTCTGGTCCCTGCAAGTGCTTGCTAATCCTCTGCTGCTGCCACCCCCTCCCAAGACCTGCTCAATGAGCGGTCGAATGCCCAATGAGCAGGTCCAGCTGCCGCCCTTCCTCATAGTGAGATGCTATTTGTGTAGAAATGGCAGCTTGGTGATTTCTGTAAAAGTAATGTTGCAGAAACAGCAGCCATGAAGAAACCATTTGCACAACATTACAGGCCTAAATGGAGCCTTTATGCTTGGCAAGTGGGTCCCGGGTGTGTGTGTGGAGCAGTGGCTCAGTGAGTGTGGGCCAGGCGTGGGTTCCTGGATCTAGTCAGGCACTTGTGACATCTCTATTTATGGTGGTAGTGGTGGGGTGTACAGGCTCTAAATAGGGATGGCTTGCTGAAGTTCTCCAAATTCCATCTTGAAGCTCGTTCTGATTTGAGTTTGTATCAGATTGTGAGTCCCCCCCTCCTTTTCACATGAAAATCCATGGGTATTTTAATACATATTTTTCCAAATGTAAGCATAAATTGTGCACTTCTTTGAAATATATGCATTCTTCTCCCATTGATTAAGTGCACATTTTTCAAAGGTGTGCATTTTGTCATGCATGTTTTTCAGATGTATGCATACTGTTGGATGCATTTATTTTTGGTATGTGTGTCACATTGCAAGCTCAGAAATGTACGGACTTCAACCTCAGATTGTGGTCCGAGTCCATGTCCAGTCCGGAAGATGTGAACTGGGTAAATCCTGATCAAAAACAAACTGAAATGGTTTCCCCATACATACTAGCTCTAGATAGCCATGTGTATTACTCCAGTTGTGAAACAAACAATTAAAACTTCTCTTCTCCCACCACCACTCCATGCTTTATAACTGCTTCTTTGTGCCTGATACATTAGAACAAAACAAAATGTTTGCCAACCTGGATGAAAGAAATACTCTGAGCATGTGCAATTTCACATTTTAAATTCACTTCGATCATAGTCCCATCATGACTACAAAACAATATGGCATTTGCCACAGACCTTGTCCTGTATGCTAGGGTGACCAACTGTCAGGATTTCCCCGGATTTGTCCTGGTTTTTGTTCTTTCCATGGTGTCAGGGGGGATTTTCTATAATTTTCAATAATGTCCTGGAATGACACACCTTCCTCTTTAACGCTGCCATTAGCATGGCAGGAGGGAATGACATGCTTTCTTGAGGCACATCATTCCCCCACCCCGAGCTCCAATTGAGGTCTTAAAGGGGAAAGTGGGTCATTCGTGGACATTATAGAAAAGGCCCCAATTGGAGTGGATGGTGGTGGTGCAGAATGAAATCCTTTCCCCTCCTCCACTCCAATCGGGTTCTTTAAGGTGGCGGGGGAATAATGTACTTTCTGCAGGACTCAGAAAGCTGCTTCCACACACACACACTAGGTGTCCTCTTTTTTGGTTTCCCAAATATGGTCACCCTATGTATGCTGCTGTTCCCATTATCTGCTACTCTCTGAGTAGTCATTTGGGGGCCTTCAGGGCTCTGAATGTAGGCCTTGAAGTTCAGCCCTGGATGCAACAGTGATCAAGCTAGCCTTTGCTAAGTGAACTGAGTAGAACTATTGCACTGCAAGTCCTTTTTTGACACTGCCTTTTTATTTTTCTCCTGTTGGCTTTGGCTGCGAACCTCTGACCATTAACAAGCATTCCTCTGAACAGCTTCTTGCTACTACAAGTGAGAGGTTGCAATCTGCTTCTTCTGGAAAGGTGTCTTATTCCACTGATTACATTCCTTGTCCAAACATGAAATGTTCAACTTTTGCAAAATGCCAAGAGGCCTTCAACCCTCTCTTGACTAGCCTTTCTAAAGGATCACATCAATCCTTGTCTAAAGACTCAAAGGTCACACGGTGACTAATCCTTGACCTAGATTAAATCAATGGGAAATTTCACAGCCATCTCGGGCATACATGAAAGTAGCTGTTAATAACTGATTGGGTGTGTGAATGTATCTATATATCTTTCTATATATATCACAAAAAAGACTCAAAGGGCAGCAGATCATCCACCTTAATTCTTTTATATGCAACACTAGGATTGTGATCATTTCCATAATTTGTGTTTGAAGAGTCCCATAGCCCAGTTTAGTGCAAGGGTGTTATGGATGAAAAATCCTAGGATTCAAACATGGGAACAGACATCAGCTCAATGGTCCATTTATAGCAGGGATTGGGAAATTTCTGGACTACAATGTCCACCCACTTCTGTCAACATAGTTAATGGTGGTGGATGATGGGATTTGCATCATCTACCACCATTTGAGTTGCATCCCCATACCTTACTTAGAGGAAAGGCAAGGCAGAAAGGCACTAATGCTGCAATCCTATGCATATTTTGTCTAACTAAACATGCATTGAACTTCACCCCAAATTAAGGGAAAGGTTGACCTCTACATAGAGCCTCGTGTAGCGCAGAGCGGTAAAGCAGCAGTTTCTGCAACTGAAACTCTCCCCACGGCCTGAGTTCGATCCCAGCGGAAGCTGGTTTCAGGCAGCCGGCTCGGGTTGACTCAGCCTTCCATCCTCCCGAGGTTGGTAAAATGAGTACCCAGTTAGCTGGGGGAAAGGTAATAACGGCTGGGGAAGGCAACGGCAAACCACCCCACTATAAGGCCTGCCAAGAAAATGTCAGTGAAAGCTGGCGTCCCTCCAAGAGTCAGTAATGACTCAGTGCTTGCACGAGAGGTTCCTTTCCTTTCCCTGACCTCTACATACACAGATGTATGTTTTATTGAGCAAATTGTATTCTTTTTCAGCAGCCATTTTCAGTCACTAGTGTCCAACCTTTGTTGCAAAATAAATTGGAGTTTATTTTTATTTATTTATTTTTATTTATTTATTGCATTTCTATACCACCCAATAGCTGAAGCTCTCTGGGTGGTTTACAAATTTAAGACAATTCAAAACAAAACAATAGTATAAAACCATAATACAAAATACAATATAAAAGCACAACCAAGATAAAAACAGCAGCAATGCTAGAATACAATTTAAAACGGCAAAGTTAAAATTAATGTATAGACTGTTAAAATATTGGGAGAATAAAAAGGTCTTCGCCTGGCATCTAAAAGCATATAATGTAGGTGCCAAGCAAACCTCCTTAGGGAGCTCATTCCACAGCTGGGGTGCCACAGCAGAGAAGGCCCTTTAGGTGACTAAACACTGACATTGGTTGTATCTTCTGAGTGCCCCTGAGGAATTCAATTCAAAATATGTTGGGATACTTCGGGGCTAGAAATGTAAAATTTCCAGAAATTTTGAGGCCATGGGGGAGGGAAAAGGTGTGTGTGTGTGTGTGTGTGTGGAGGGGGGTTTCCTGTCTTTTCCAGGGAAAAAACACACAGAGAGAAATTTTGGAAAAATAGAGAAATGAGTGATACAGATCTAAAGTCACTTTGTTGCTTTAAAGCAACCTTCCCCAATCTGGTGCCAGATAGTTTGGATTTCAGCTCCCATTAGCCTCAGGCTGCATGGCCAATAGTCAGGAATGATGGGCACCGTAGTCCAAAACATCCAGAGGGCACCAGGTTGGGGAGGGCTACTTTCTGTTTCTAAAGTTATTTTATGTATAACTTAATTTACTCATAAAATTCTCATTATATTTTAAAACTAAACTCATTTAGTAGATTTGAAATTGATGTCTGAATAGATAAGAACTGCTTTCAATGACTGCTACAGCATCATAAACACAGGACACTATAGAACCAAACCCAAATGGTCAGGAATGCACGATGGTGGCTCTGCTCACATGCTGGGAAACGGAGTGTAAATGTTTATCAGTAAAATATATTTTAGATCAATACTTTTAATAAGGAATGGAAGAAATAATTATGCCGGGAATCTTACAGAGATGATTAAAAAACATCTCCCCCTATAGTTTCATTATTTCTAGACATTTTACATCTCTAGTCTTTTTTAAAAGTGTTTTTATTACATAGTTTTTAGAAATCATTTGGGGGAAGTAGAAGCTCCGTAACAATATATAAATGCTGTCTATTAAATTCTAAAAGAAAATATTTCATAATTCAAAGCTGTTCAATTTTCAATTTTTTCAGAAAAACACACACAAAAATGGTCCTCAGGAGAAAACCATCTCCAACCCAAATTGTTCTGTTCCCCCCTCCAGGTCTTCACATCTCTAATCTTGGCACCTGGAGACCTCCCTATTTTTGGCAGTAGCCCCATGTTTCCACTACACATGATTTCACCTTAGATCTGGCCATTGTCGATGTCAGGATTCTGGGCTAAATGAACCATTGGAAAGAATGCCCCATCCACCTCAATGTCCTTTCATCAACGATGGCCAAATCCAAAGTGAAACATGAGACTGCTACCAAAAACAGAATTTCTATCTTAGAACATGAAGTGTCATGTTGGATCAGACTGAGGGCCCATCTAGTCCAGCACTCTGTTCACACAGTGGCCAACCAGCCATTGGCCAGGGACCAACAAAGCAGGGCATAGTGCAACAGCACCCTCCCACCCATGTTCCCCAGCAACTGGTGCACACAGGCTTACTGCCTCGAATACTGGAGATAGCACACAACCATCAGGGCTAGTAGCCATTGATAGCCTTTGCCTCCAGGAATTTATCCAACCCTCTTTTAAAGCCATCCAAATTGGTGGCCATTACTACATCTTGTGGTAGTGAGGTCCATAATTTAACTATGCGCTTTGTGAAGAAGTACTTCCTCTTATTTGTCCTGGATCTCCCACTAATCAGCTTCCTGGGATGACCTCGGGTTCTAGTATTTTGAGAGAGGGAGAAAAATGTCTCCTTATCCACATTCTCCACATAGTGCATAATTCTGTACACCTCTATCATGTCTCCCCTTAGCCTCCATTTTTCCAAGCTAAACAATCCCAGTTGATGTAACCTTCCCTGATAGGGGAGATGCTCCAGCCCCTTGATCATTTTAGTTGCCCTTTTCTGCACTTTTTCCAGCTCTATAATATATATTTTTTTAGGTGTGGTGACCAGAACTTTTGTTTCCCCTTCCTCCCTCCATAATGTGTAGTTCAATTTATCCTGTGTCTTAATGTCATTATAATGGTATAATGATCTTTATAACAGTTTAATGAGCTTTTGAGAAGACCATTTCACTGAACTTCTCAAACGCTCTTTTTAGTTCCATTCAAAGTGTTTTAGACAGTGTGCCCAAGCAGGAACCTCCAAATTAAACAAATGCAAGTCCCATAATCCCTGACCACTGTGGCTGATGGGATGTGTATTCCAAAACAGGTAGCCTGCCCTGCTTTACAGTTTGAATCTTCAGCCTACTATATTGAAACACACACACGTTTTTCCTAGTATTTTTTTTTGTGGAAAGGTGATCCATGTACATCAGTGAGCTATGCAAGCGCAGACAGTCTATGGACTACAACATTGAATAGAATTTATATTATCCCCAACTTTGTTTTATAGAGAAGTTCTTTCTCCTTTTCTTGTTCCCATGCAACATTTTCTTGCATAACCAAAAGTCAGTCCCCTGACCTGCGTAACACCTGTCACTATCTTATAGTAGAGAAAGAGGATCTTAATAATATATTTTTCCTGTTGAAAAGAGTGAAGAACGTATATTTCATGAAGTCCTTGGGGGAAAGAGAAAGAAGGTTTCCTGGTTCCTTGGCACATTCTGCCTATCACCACTTAGCATGTGGCACCCTGACCCAATAATTGCGCTTTCTCTCTAGTGACAAATTGCGATACCCAGTTGCTACTGATTTCAGAGTACAGCAAGACGTTTACAGAATGCCACAGTGTCTCTTCCCTTCTTGTTAGCAGAACTGTGTGCATTCCATTGCAGACTCAACATATTGCCTGTTAAAATCAACCCTCTGAAATATTTGGATGTGTTTCTATCTCTTATATGGTAGAGTTCATAACAACAACTGATCTACCTCATACTCATTTCACATCCTGTGGAATGGTATTTCCCTTTTGAATGTCACACGCTTATAGCTGGAAATCCCATTCAGGTAGATAGGTCCACCAACCAGCTCATCATTTCAGTCAACTGAATCCCTCTGATTTCATTGGGATTAGATCAGGAATGGGCGACAAATGGACCCCATCACCTCCCATTGCACACTCTGCTGCCTCCCAAATTTATTTTTAAAAATTGGATGAAAATAGTAGGGATGTGCTCCGCTCCGATTAGGAGCGTAGAAGCAGTAGCGGATTGGCCTGCTCCGCCTTACCCAGAGGCGGAGTAGGAGCGGACCGCGGACCCCCTAGAAGCAAGGCGAAGAGAAGCGGCCATTTTTCGGAGCTCCGAGTTCAGGTGGAGCGCTCCGGTCGCCATCTTGAAAACATTTCGCCATAGGATTGCATTGCGGCAAATAATCACGCATAACTACGTTGTTTTTGAAGCTATCATTCTGAAAATTCTTGTGCACAGAGAGTCGTGGATGGGGGTCATTTTGAGACCACTCTCACCTCTCTGCATCGTACGGGTCGCGGGCTATATTTTTGTGAAAATCGGGTCAACCGCGCGGCTCAAACTGCATTTCCGGCTTTTCGCCCATAGGATTGCATTGAGGGAAAGAATCGGGGATAACTGGGGGGGGGTTTAAGCTATCATTCTGAAAATTCTTGTGCACAGAGAGTCGTGGATGGGGGTCATTTTGAGACCACTCTCAACTTTCTGCATCGTACGGGTCGCGGGCTATATTTTTGTGAAAATCGGGTCAACCGCGCGGCTCAAACTGCGTTTCCGGCTTTTCGCCCATAGGATTGCATTGAGGGAAAGAATCGGGGATAACTGGGGGGGGGTTTAAGCTATCATTCTGAAAATTCTTGTGCACAGAGAGTCGTGGATGGGGGTCATTTTGAGACCACTCTCAACTTTCTGCATCGTACGGGTCGCGGGCTATATTTTTGTGAAAATCGGGTCAACCGCGTGGCTCAAACTGCGTTTCCGGCTTTTCGCCCATAGGATTGCATTGAGGGAAAGAATCGGGGATAAATGGGGGGGGTTTAAGCTATCATTCTGAAAATTCTTGTGCACAGAGAGTCGTGGATGGGGGTCATTTTGAGACCACTCTCAACTTTCTGCATCGTACGGGTCGCGGGCTAGAAGTTTTTAAAAAATCGGCGGGAAAAATACCTTTTTCAAAGGGCTGAGGGGCAGAGTCAGCTCCCGGTCATGATGATCCCAAAGTTGGAGGAGGGCATAGGCAAAACAGGTAACTTGGGATTCTGGGAAACTTCTCTTTCTTCATCTGAACGGGCTTTTCCCCGTGTTTTTTAACACACCTCGCAGGGATGTTGTGTGTGGGGTGCCCGATTTTCAAAAATTCGCCAAAAATCAGGGGATGATGGGATTGCTTTGAAACTTGGCGTGCATGTGTATATCCCCATGAGGTGTCATGGTGCCAAACATGAGGTTTCTAACTTGAACAGAAAAAAAGTTGTATAATTTTTTAGCTTTCAATGCAAGCCTATGGGGGGGGAAACGGAGCTCCGGATCCGGATCCGGAGTTCCGGGCGGAGCGGAGCGGAAGTGGGCGGAGCGGGGGCGGGGCGGAGCGGCCCGATCCGAAAAATGGCGGATCTGCAAGTGAAGCGGAGCGGGGGGTCCGTGCACACCCCTAGAAAATAGTGCACTTAGTAGCTACGGAGTGCCCAAAGGGTCAACATTAGCTTGCAAACAAGGTAATGTTGACTCTTTTGGTGCTCCTTACCTGCCACAAACACCAATTTTACACTTTTATGGACCTCAAACACTTGATGGGAGTGTTTGAGGCCCATGGAGCTGTCATGGGCAGGGGTTAAAATGCCCCACGGATCTCCCGAAGTCACCCACCCCTGGATTAGATGGCACACAGATGGCAACAGCCTATGGATGAAATGGTACCCAAGGACCCAGAGATCTGGCAGAAGGGGAGGGGGCTGCCATGGATACAGTCTTATTAACCAGAGAGAGAAAAATGAGGTTACATTGTAGATCATGCTTGAGGATATTTATGGAAGTGTATTTCTGTGTAGCTATGTAGCTATTACCTAGGGTTTGTGACATTTGCTGGAGCCTATCAGAACCAGTGTTAGAGCAGAACAAACGACTCTGAAGAGAAGGTGCTGGGGCAGTAAACTGCATGGGCAATTAAAGTCGAATGTTGAGGCTGAGACACAAGAGAGATTTATGCTTCCTTATGTGACACGTTCCCTCAAGAACAACCACTCCCAGCATTCCTTGTGCATAGGGAGAGACAGCTGGTGGGAGGGACAAAGTGCCATAAGAGCTGGGGCCATCAATCCCAGCAAAGGCAAGCAAATAAATGGGTCTCTTTATAAATGGTCTGCAGCTGCACTGATCCATTAGAATATTATTATTATTTTTAAAAAATGAAAGCATTGACAGGAAAATATCTTTATTAAGGCCAACCATAATTTACAAAATAGTCAGCAAAGTTTTGCAGGACTCTTCTTCGGGTGGAACAGTTTCTTAAGCGAAAAGAGCAACAGCCTGTGTGGTGTTTCAGTGTGTGATAGAAAGCCCTACTGTTGGGCCGGGGTGTAACTTCAGCATTAAAATAAGAGTTTTTCTTTCATGATTCATGTGATTGTATGCATAGGACTGGCTCATGGGATTTGTGTGTGGGGGAGGGGGAAGCAGTGTTACTGGTTTCTAGTGGAAACCCCCCCCCCCAAATAATGCTTGGACCCTGCAGCAGCATACTTCAGAGACCAAGCCTAGTTGGTCTGGGAATGCACAAGATCTGCCACCAGGCTTGCATTCCAGCAAGGCACACGTAGAGGTGCTATTTGCAGGAGCTAGCTTATCAACGTGGGTGTGGGTGGGTGCTGCTGATCATACTACTGCAATTGGTGTGCTTGCTGTGGTCCGAAAAAATGTGTGTGCCAATTAGGGATGGATGAATCATTCGATCCAAAGGGAGAGGTGGGTAATAAATAGGGCTGTGCACGGACACCCCCCCCCCCCCGATCCACTCTGGATCCCGATCTGCAACTTCCGGATCGGGTCCGCACCGCCCCACGTCGATTCGCCTATGGTGCACTCTGATCTCCTGCGAGGCTCCGGATCCGGATTGGAGCTCCATGTTTTCCCCCATAGACTTACATTTAAAAGGCCCCCTTCCCCCCTCCCCACTTACCCGCCTCCATCACGTTCCGGCGGTGGCTTCAACTTGGTGCCGGAATGCAACTCTAGGCAGGTAAGCCCCCCTGCCCCCTTACCTGGCTCTACTGCCATCACTGCATGGACTGCGGCGGCACCAGGTAAGCCCCCCTCCTGCCACACTTACCTTTTTTTTTAGCTCTCGAGGTGAAGGATCCACTTGGTCTCGATCCGCTTCATCTCGATCTGCAGCTCCCCCGACCCGATCTGTCTCCGCCTTTGTCGGAGGCGGATCAGGCCGCTCCGCTATCGGTTCTAAGAACTGAAGCAAAGTGGAGCACAGCCCTAGTAATAAATTATTATTATTATTATTATTATTATTATTATTATTATTATTATTATTATTATTATTATTTCTGGTCATGCCACTTACCCATGCACAATCCATGTAACACAGGCGAGATGGATTTCACAAAATCCAGACACCCCTTGTTGTGAATGCATGGAATAGTTCTGGTAGCATTACAGCATCTGCAAGAAGCAGCCTACAAAGACCAGATGGGGACTCATCTGCTCCTCCCATCCTCTGGGATGAGTCTGAAGAGTGAAATGAACCAATCCTATTATGCAGGCCACTTCCTATGCAGCATCCTCTAGCTACTGGAGGATAGTAGATTTCAGGAGCCCACCACTTTGGGATGGGTTCTACTGTGTGTGACATGTGTGTGCATGTAGAAACACAGTGTCTGATTGGGGTCACACATTTATCTATGAAATCCCTTTCTCCATTTTTGCCCAACCCTATTGATTATAGCCAATTCAGATGCACTGACATTTGGCTGAGTGATATCATTCAGATGTTACAATTATCTTCATAGCTTCATCTTGTGAACTCCAAGCTTTTGGCCGTGGAGGAACATGGCAGCTCTGTGTTTTAAGCAGTATGCTTCTTTTTACAAATGGGTTAAAAGTTTCATATACAAATAAACCCACCAGACAACTATATATAATGCACTACAAGTCAGTAGAATGGGCAGGATGTGCCATATCAGAGGTGTCTGATAAATGAGATTATGGCTGCTTATACTATTGCCATCATTTAAAAATGTAGGTGCCATAAAATCTCTGGTGCTTCCATTATTTCCCACACTACAAATGGCTCTGTAATCCATTAACAATGCCTTTAAGGGACTATAGCCATAAATACAAAGGCTACCCAAGATGCACACCCCTAATTTACAGCAATCATTGTAGCCTAGGCGACACAATATGAAAATGATAGGCATCCTGATGTGATATTTCTCCTTTGCACTGATTACCTGGTAAGACAGAGTTTGAAGTTATTCTTGTCAGAGGAATGATGGCTGTTATTGGATCCTAAATCAAAGCTCTAACTAATAATGACTAACCTTGCAGGCCTGCCACCGGGCACTCTCCCGTCTCGTCACCGAGCGAGTCAGTAAATGTATTCCGCTTACAAATAACTAATATTGCTACATATTTCAGACAATGCACTCGACAACCTAGTGTGCCCTGTAATGAAAAAAAAAGAAGACAACAGGATGCATTACCATTTAGCTTTAGAAAATGACCTTTTATCTTGTCAGCAGCTTTCTTTTTGAACAAACATAAACTCTGTCCAACACCAGGGGATGTAATGTGGTACCAAATTGGCACTTCATGGCCAAGAATTGAAAAGCTAAGTAGCCAGTTTTGCAAAGCAGGCACTGTTTCATTACATTTGTGTTTTCTCTAACGACTTCCATTGGGAATGAGTGTCAGGATGAGATGGGTCCATGCTAGATCAGTCCAAAGGGCTATCTTGTCCAGCATTCTGTTTCTGACACAGTGGCCAACCACATTCTTGTGCCCAATAACAGGACGTGAAGCCAATAACTTTCTCCTGCTGCCATTCAGAGACCTGTTGCTTCTGATCTTGGAGGTGGCATAGAGTCACCAAAACTAGTAGCCATGGAGAGAGCCTAATCCTCTAAAATGTATAAGGGAGCCCTGAGGAAATGTTGGAAATATGCTTTAGTCTATGGAGGAAAGTTACACAAATTGGGCCATTCGCATGGGGAAATTTGTGCAAATCTCCCATTCCATCACTGCTAGGTTTGCTCAAGTTTCCCCTAAGAAATGAGTGGCAAGACAATATTCAGAGAATCCTGGCAATCTCAAACATTGCTTATTCATCTTTCTCTACTTTGACCCCAGATTGCGTTGAAGTCCATGTTCAATCTGGAGGGTGTGAATTGGGTAAATCCTGATAAAAAAAAATGAACTGAGAAGAATTTCTCATTTATCCCTTGAATGCATCTGTATTGTGCTCAAAGGTTAACTTCTACAGCAGGGGTGTAGAACTTTAGGCTTAGGGGCCAAATCTCCCCATCCATAGCCCATTATCCCCAACCACCGATTGCTTGGTAGTTTTCTGACTTTTCTGCAGTTTTCCCCATTTTCTAAAAAGTTTAAAATGCTTCTCCTTAGGTTTAGTTACTGGCAGGAAGAGCTTTAAGCTAAAATATTAATTTATTTATTTACAATATTTATATACTGCTCCCCATTCAAAATTTCAGAGCGGTGGACAAAATAAAATAGAATAAAAACCAGAATAAAACACATTAAAAGTACATTTAAAAAAAACTAAGTGCAAAATGATCCGCATCTGGCCATTGAGGGAAGGCTTCCTGGAACAATGACATTTTCAGGAGGCGCTGGAAGGAATACAAAGTTGGTGTTTGCCTGACCTCCAGAGGCAGGGAATTGCACAGGAAGGGGGCCACCACACTGAAGGAAGGTTCTTCCCCTGGTGGACTCTAATCACATGATAGGTCTATGTGGAACCACCAGGAGCATGCCCTCGGATGACCTCAGTGACTGGGCAGGTTGAAAGGGGAGAAGGTGCTCTCTCAGGTATCCTGGTTTCAAGTTGTTTAGGGCTTTGTACGCTAGTACCTTAAACCTGGCCCAGTAGCGAATAGGCAGCCAGAGAAGTTCCCTCAGCAAAGGAGTTAAATACTGGAAAATATGCTGGGATTATTGGTATTTTGGGTCCACCCCTTTTGACTTTACCCCACCCACAAGTGGAATGTGCTCCCCCAAAGTTTCAGTGAAATAGAATTTGGCCCTTCGGTTGAAAGAGGTTCAACACTCCCTATTCTGGAGAGCAAGGCTGAAACTGGAGGGATAGCAACGTCAGTGCTTGCCTGTGCACATCAACAACATTTCTGAAAGACAACCTGAAGACAAACTAGGACAATAGCTTACCAGTGATAAGCACCAGAAAGTCAGCACTGTCCCCAGGGAAAAAGAGGCCATTGAAGCATACGATACAGCCATCAAATTGCAGGCATTTATGCAGACAGGTGTGAATTGCGTTATGTGATGCCTTGAAGGTGGTTGATAAAGAAAAAGCGTGCTCAGCCATGTTCACAGAAAGAGCCTCTAATTCCACCAGACTGAATGATCAACAGGTCTTTTACTGGATGATCAACAGGACTTTTAAGCCAATTGTTTTGAAATGCTTTGCTTCCAGGGTACCTTCCCCACATCGCTTTGTCGGTTAAAAAACTCTGTGCATTGCAGAGGATTCTGACGAGTGTTCTGTGTCACATCATATTCAGTTCATCGTAAAGAGAGCTTCAGCTATGGGGCGGTATATAAATTTAATAAAATAAATAAATAAAATAAATAAATAGGGCACTTCTAGGCTCACTGAGCTCTGGACCAATGGAGTCTGTGCCCTGGTACATACCAGTGCTTTCTGCTTTATACAGGAAGATCAATTGTGATGGACCAACCATCTTTCAGGGAAGCTTGTCCACCATTACTGATCTTCTCATGGAAGAATCCCAGGTTTCAGAATGCTGATTAAAGGTCGTTGTTCTTAGTCCACTATTCTGCAATATTCAAGTTTCAGAGATAGAGGGCAGCGTGCACAAAGGAATCAAAGCCTTAGACTTCAGTTGTATTATTTCAGGAGAGGGAGGTCTAGGAAAATTTACACTAACAAATGTTGAGTCTAAATCCTCTTGGGATCATCAACCATTTTTTTGTGGAAGTAGTTCAGAAGGGTCTCCACCCCACCCCCATCTAAAGACAGCACTCTGACACCTAGGGATAGAAGAATTCTGTATACTGAAGATTTTCCTGTGCTTTTCCCAGGAATTGCTAGAACAAACAAATGAACACCCTTCATGGGAGTATCTTTCTCACAACCCACATGCTGCAGGAACTCTTGGCAATCTTTTGTATGCATCTAGATATATATCATCGCATATAAGGATACTTCTCTGATTCAAAATCCACCATCTTAAATATATACACTTGTATAGTTTTAAGTAAATCCATTGAAGTCAATGGGACTTATTGCAAGGTAAACATTCTGATTGGAGTCTCTTTGCTTTGACCATGCCTGGTACCAGCACATGTCAATTTTCGGTAAATGAAAGTAGCCCACTAGGCCCACCCACCCTTCTTCTTCTTCTGCCACTACTGCTGATATGGCTTAGCAGCATGGTAGTGGGGAGTAGGAGTGGGGGATTGCTGGACTTGCACCATGAACCAGTATTCTCTGATGCCATCTTTTCGATTATGGCCCCATTTGTGATGTGCATACATTTGGGGGCTGGGTGTCTGGCAGTAATTCAGATGGCAGTACCAGAGAATGCAGGCATGGTTCACTCCTGGTGGCACTGAGCTTCCCACCCTATGCCACATTTTAGTTAGTGAGCAGGCAGTGAGCAGGCAGCCCCAGCCTTGAAGTCCTGTGTACTTCAAGGTTAGGGCTGATATAATTCAGACGGTGACAGCAGCAAGTACACATAGAACAGGAACTGCATTCAGCACCACTTCTGCTAGACTGCCCCTAAGTCACTTCTCTGTCCAGCCATCCTCTAGTTCCTTCTTGCTTGGGGGAGGATTAAAGGAAGTGATAGAACACACTTCAAACTGAGTATGCTCCAATCTGCATAGCCCCACCCCACTTCTGTATATCCTTGGCCTGGGTTGTTTATTGGCCACGTTTGGACAACCAATTGAGAAAGAAGCCATGGTGGCTTCTCCCCCCACCCACATGCCACTCACACCACCCCCCCATTTCCCTAATTACTCTTGCCAGGGCGCAAGCCTCCATGTCATCCAAACCCAGAGAGAACATAAGAAGTGTCATGCCAGATCAGACTAAGCGTCCATCTAGTCCAGCATGGTGGGATTGGCTTCTGAACCATCACATAAATGATGGCTTGTTGTAGGGGTTCTGGGGTGGTTTGGAAGTCACCCCTACCATGTACCTTGCCAGGTTTGGATGAAACGGCAACTTGTGCTGCGTTGAGGGTAATTAGGGAAATGGAAGATGCGCAAGTAGCACACCTAGGATGGGGGAAAGAATGCTTCTGAACTACCTCACAACCCATGGCTTGGATTGGAAGCCACCTCCACCATGCAGCTTGCCAGGTTCTGATGACATGGTAACCTGCACCATGGTGAGGGTAATTAGGGGAAAGGCAGGTGTGCGAGTGGCATACTCCACTGATCGTCCAAACTTAGTGATTGACTGGGTTTGCACGACCACTGCAGCTCACCATAGCCTAGTTAAGCCATGGTGGGTCGTGGCACATGCCAGGCAACATTTGAGTATTCAAGCCTGGACCATAATAGCAACATTAAGCCACTGTGGTTCACATTGGGAAGTGAACCACAGTGGCTTAGCGTGTTGTATGGAGGGAGAAAAACCCAACAGTAATGGCTAATAAACCACTCTGGGTAACCACCCCCTGCAGTGGGGTTAAGGGGCCTTGGGGTGGCTTACCATGTCATTTGTCACGATCTCCAGTGGTTAAAATGGATGTTCCATGAAAAAAGCCCTGGTGACCATAAAGTCGGCTGTCCAGAGCATCCACAATTACTGTAGATGCTCTAGCGAAAGCAGACTTTCTCTATGGTCGAGATTGCCATGTGCCATCTATAGTATATGGCATGACCTGATTCCCACCATGATGGCTGTTGTGATACATGGCTGCTGTAGTGGGAAGACAGTGGAATAAAAAAGCAGGGAGCAGAGAGTAAACCACATGGTGCCGTGCAGTTCCCAGTCATGTGATGGGTGAGCCCATCGTGGTTTCGCTAAGTCTTCCCGCTCCATAGTTACCCTAACACTCTTCCCAATGTCTAATTATCTCATTGGCACATAACTTTATTTATCTATCAATACATTTATATCCTTCCTTTTTGCCAGGGAGCTCAAATCAGCACACATTTTTCTCCTCTCACCCATTTTATCCTCGCCACCACCCTGTGAGGCTTGTCGGATTGAGTGATAGCAACTGGCCCAAAGACACCCAGTGCACTCGTGGTTGAGTGCACATTTGAACCCGGTGGTTAGACAACAATCTAACCACTGTACCAAACTGAAAAAATATACTCACGGTAAACTACCCCAAATACAGGGCGCATGCTTCAGATTGATTAATAATGGTTTGTTTTGGTGCATCATTTTTATGCAGTTTATTTCCACCACCACCTCTACACACACATGCTAATTGTTGCAGACCTCATTTGTATTAAATGAATTAAATGTTGTGGTCTGGAGATCTGACTAAGCTTCAGTGAAGCATTTTCCTGTGGTCAAATCACTAGATGATGGAATTCTCAGCACAGAGCAGGGAATATGTAATAACATATTTGGGATACCCCTTATGCATGAATGAAAAATATTCAAAAATTCTTAATGAATCAAAACATGGGGGTTTTAAGGAGAAAATTCAATTTCCACCACAGGTTTTATTCTTGATATTTTGCCATGCAAAGGGGAGAAAGATGAAGGCTAGGACTTTTAATTGATAGACCTTGGTGCCATTTACAAAATCAAAAAAGACATCAACATCCTTTTGTTGGAAATACGTTCTGTTCTCGAAATTGTATTTCTACTAGGGTCTAGCAAAAGGCCATTCATCTCATCTGTAGTGCACCCCAGGTTGAAAAACATCCACTCTTTAAAAGGCCTATTCTATTAATATGACCTTAAGGGTAAATACTATAAATCCTGATGAGCTACTAATGGCATTGTGAGTGTAATAAGATGTGTAGCTCTGGGCACAAGTGTATCAAGTGAAAGAAAAGACAAAAGACACATAGTAGAGTATGAAATGCCCACATAAAACTATGAGTCTTTATGCTCTCGATGCTTCTACATTTCAGATCTACCCTTCAGGAGATGTGAAAGTGATAGCACCTATCAAGGTGTGACCCCTGGTGACTGGCACTTACCCATGGGAAACTGGAAGAGAGAGGACAAGAAGGAAGAGAAAGAAGATGAAAAAATGAGGGTGTTAAAGGCCTCAATTGAGTGCAGTAGTAGACATATTGTGGGAATCTGAGAGGGGTGGGGTGTCTGGCGGACTCCTCCCCACCCGAGCTCCCAGATACTTTTTGCCCAGCTGCTACGTGCTTACCAGACCCATTTGCTGTATGGCTTGTGAGCACCTAGCGGCCGCCCAAGCTCCTTACGACCACCATTTACATAACATTACATTTCCGGAAAATTCTAAGCTGCCATTTTTATGCATAATGGCAGCTTGCTAAGGGGACAAGTGGCCCTGTGGCAGCAGTGGTTTGGCAAATGGCCAGTGAGCACAGACAGAGGTGAGTCTGTCCACTGCTATAGTTTCTTTTGTAGTGATTGGTGACTCCTACTCCTGTTCTTCTAAAAACAGTTCAGTATAAAATGAACTGTTTCTGTAAAGTGGAAACAGCTTGGGTTATTCTGAGTCAATTCAAGTCAAATTGGATCCTGTTGTGTCCATGATTGGAAGTGTGATGAGGTTCAATTCTACAAAAACCTATGAACTTCTGAACTTTCTTCCCCGTGCAAAACTCCAGTCTCTTCCTGTTCCCACCTTTGGGTGTCCAGCTCCTGTCAGTTCACAGAAGGAAAGAAAATCCCTCTCCCCATGGCATCTCCCGGGATATCCTGTGTGTCATTTACATGAACAGGGATGACCCCGGGACAATCCCGGGATAAACCTCAGGTCTAGCTAAGGCCTTGGTTTCCTTAATTCTGCGTGGCACTCTTCTTATAGTTAGTTGATGACAAAGAGAAGGGCCGAAATCCTGAGAAATAAAATGGACTATTGCATCCTGCTCTAGAATGTGATTGTCTACAACAAACTATAAATGTACCTTGTCCACAGCAAGTAGGCAGCATAAATGTCAGGGAAATCTGAGTTATGCTTTTAAGTTTAGACTTCCCACATGTGGTGTATTCCCCCCCCCAAAAAAAAAGCCCTCTCTCAGATAGTTAGCCAAGGTTGTCCTTTGGGAATTTTGAATGATGTTAGGAGTTCCTTTGAACACAGAGTGTTCCATTAGCTAGAAATTAATTGGATCTGAAGGTCAGTACAAAATGGCTTTGGAGAGTACAGGTGAGGGTCTGGCATATTGCTCATGTATACTACATTAGTGAACCTGTGATGGGATTTCCATCATGCATATGTTAAAACATGCACACACAAATCATTTTGCACATAGACTCACTTGAAACGTTTTAATGATAACTGTTGTATCGGAATGTACAGAGAGAAAAATGTAAATACAGTTGCCTGGATCTAGATGGGTACCAGTTGCCCATCTCTTTTGTGGTGAGAAAAAGCGCACATGGGTTTATGAGTCCGAACAACTGACAGCAGTCACTATTTAGCATCCTCCAAAATGCCCTGGATCTAATGTTGTTTGAAGGCATTATCAGGGTGTGGGTGGGATGGTATCTGCTAAATAATAATAATAATAATAATAATAATAATAATAATAATAATAAACAATATTCAGAAAGTGGTTTTCTTTTTTGAAGGGAGTGGGAAAAGGAAAAATCTCAGAAATTTTCTCATAAAAACGTCTTCTGAAACATTTCCAACTCCGCTCTGTTTGAAACTAAGCAGCAATTGCGTCTGGGTGATCCAAAGTCAAATCCACTCTTATTTCCTTTATATGTAGTTGTTATTCTCAATTGCACTAATGAAACAGGCTTGTTTTTAATTAGATTTCCTTCTAATGCCAGCCAGACTGGGCTTATTTAGCTGCAATTGTCCCTGCTGGCATTTTCTATATATTCTTTTTTTTTTTTAATGTGAAGAAAAAATTAACACCTTTAAAGGGTGTGAAACTTGGACATATGGTAACATTTAACACCTTCTAGAGATGACTATTAGAGTAACATCCCATGCAAGATAGTAGGAAGTTGTTATTTTTAAGTCACAAAATGTATACTAATTTGGACATAACAGTAAAGAAGGAAATGCTATCATCCAGTGCAAAACCTGGTGGTAAATTGTTATAAATATATAAGGAAGGTGAGTCTTCAGACGTTCTTTGGGAGGGGGAAAATTGATTCGCTTCCCATGTCTGCTTTTTTGGACATTTTTTTAAAAAAATGAAAACTGCATACACTGTAGAAGTGTGTCCAGGCAAGAAACATGCAAAGTTTCAGAAGGATAGGTGCAGGGGCTAGGGCAGTGGTGAGCAACACTACACCTACCACAACCCTCCAATGTGCCCTCCAGGGCAGGATCTACACTACTGCTTATAATGGTTTATAATGGTTACGACAACTGTTCAGGCCCAGGACACATTACATATACTGTTTTCATAACGTTTTTAAACTGTTATATCCTGCTTGGTGTAGATTCGGATCAGGTCTCTCACACTTCCTACATTGTCCTCTGGGGGCAGCAGGGAAGCATCTTGGCAGCATTGGTAGGGAGACAGTTCAGGTGGGGGAGGAAGGTGGAGGTGAGTGTGAAAGGAATTCTGGAGGAGGAAGAGGAGGGGGAAGAGGCAGACAAGAGGATGTAAGCAAAGGGGACAAGGAAAGAGATAATCAAACAAAGGGGGGGCAAGAGACAATCCTGAAAATAAAAGTCCACAGGCCTAAATGCACCCTCAGGTAGAAAAAGAAAAAGAAAAAAAGAAGGCAAATGACAAATGTTCTGGGGGAGATCTACACAGGTATATATAATGTTTTGTCAGTCAGTAAACATAATATGTTACACCGATTTAAAACGTCGCTGGGCATAGAATCATAGAATCATAGAATAGCAGAGTTGTAAGGCCATCGAGTCCAACCCCCTGCTCAATGCAGGAATCCGCCCTAAAGCATCCCTGACAGATGGTGGTCCAGCTGCCTCTTGAAGGCCTCTAGTGTGGGAGAGCCCACAACCTCCCTAGGTAACTGATTCCATTGTCGTACTGCTCTAACAGCCAGGAAGTTTTTCCTGATGTCCAGCTGGAATCTGGCTTCCTTTACCTTGAGCCCATTATTCCGTGTCCTGCACTCTGGGAGAATCGAGAAGATAGGGTGACCATCTGAAAAGGAGGACAGGGCTCCTGTATCTTTAACAGTTGCACAGAAAAGGGAATTTCACCAGGTGTCATTTGTATGCATGCAGCACCTGGTGAAATTCCCTCTTCGTCACAACAGTTAAAGCTGCAGGAGCTATACTAGAGTGACCAGATTTAAAAGAGGGCAGCTTTAACTGTGGTGATGAAGAGGAAATTTCCCCAGGTTCCCCATATATACAAATAACTCCTGCTGAAATCCCCGTTAAAGATACAGGAGCCCTGTCCTCCTTTTCGTATGGTCACCCTACGAGAAGAGATCCTGGCCCTCCTCTGGGTGACAACCTTTTAAGTATTTGAAGAGTGCTATCATGTCTCCCCTCCATCTCCTCTTCTCCAGGTGAAACATGTCCAGTTCTTTCAGTCTCTCTTCATAGGGCTTTGTTTCCAGACCCCTGATCATCCTGGTTGCCCTCCTCTGAACACGTAGGTATTAAGACGTTTCTTACTGTTTTCCTCTCCTGTAGGAATGCAGCACTTTGGGCCACACAATGTATGTTGTAACGTTTTTTTTGGTGGTGGAAAGATTCCCCTCTTTCCAAGCCTCCAGGCAGGGTTAGGGGATTTACTTTACTCAAAAGTAAATCCCATTGATTTCAACTGCTAATGTGACTTGCTGCCCTTTGGTCTGTGCTTGGAAGGGAGAGAAACGGAGAGAAGGGGGGCTGGAAAGATTTCCCCTCTTTCTGCGCCCTTTTCCTAAGCACAGACCAAGGGGCAGCATGTCATGTTAGCAGCTGAAGTCAATGGGATTTACTTTGGAGTATAGTTAATCCACTAACCCTGCCTGGAGTCTCCCTCCCTCCCTGCTTGCTTGCATCTTCAAGTTCATGAACTACAGGTGTGCTGGTTCCCTTACTCCAAAGTAAATCTCATTGATTTCAACTGCTAACATCACATGCTGTCTTACCTTTGAGGAAATCCCATTGAACAGAGAGAGTCTTACTTCTGAGTAAACACATATAGAACAATTATCATACGCATGCAAATCATGGAAGGGGGGAGGGAGGTTGTGGCTTCAAAGAGGAAAGGAGGCAGGGAAAAGGGCTGCTACTTTGGGCACGGAAACATGCCCAGAGGAAGGTGATTGGCTAAGGGAAAGCATATGAAAAAAAAAGAGAGGAAGGTTTCTTACGATGCAATCGGCCACATAAGAGAAAATACGAAGACTTATACGGATAAGATCAGAAAATAAAATGGCAGAAAGGGTAAGCGATACAATGTTACAAGGCAAGCGTCATGTGGCGAGAGAAGACTCAATACACAATAAAAAACGTTTATAAGCGGTATATCCAGCTTAGTGTAGATCTGCCCCAGGTTTTTGTTCAGGTCATATAAATCTTTCACCTTTTACTAAAGATTTCGTGGAGATTTTGAGAGCCAGTGAGGTGTAGAGGTTAGTGTGTTTGACTGAGCCTCAAGAAATCAGGGTTCTAGTCCCCACTAAGCCATGAAGCTCACTGGGGGAGTTTGGGCCAGTAACATACTCTCACCCAGTCTACCTCACAGGATTGTTGTGAGGATAAAATGGAAAGGAGAAGGACCATCTTGCAAGGAGAAAAATAGCTGGGATATAAATGTAACTGTTTTTGAAGGCAGCCACATGTTTCCATTAACATAGGCCTAAGCTACACCACACAAGATAGAATCATAGAATAGCAGAGTTGGAAGGGGCCTACAAGGCCATCGAGTCCAACCCCCTGCTCAATTCAGGAATCCACCCTAAAGCAGAATAGATATGGCACTCTGAAAGCGGTATATGAGGCAGGAGCCGCACCAACCATCTGTCAGGGATGCTTTAGGGTGGATTCCTGAATTGAGCAGGGGGTTGGACTCGATGGCCTTGTAGGCCCCTTCCAACTCTGCTATTCTATGATAGTGGTATGAAAGTGGCATATGGTATGTGTCAATGGCCCCCAACAGTTGTCAGTGCACTTCAATACTGCTATAAAGCAGTAGTGTGGCTCCTGCCTTTTATATACCGCTGTCACACTGCTTTAAAATGGTTTATAACAGTAGTGACAACTGTTGAGGCCCAAGACACACTCCAGATACATTTTCTAAACTGTTTTCAAAGTGTCGTATCCTACTTGGTGTAGATCTGGCCCACTGGTGCAATTTCCTGCTTGGTGTAGATTAGCCCATAGTTCTAGTTGGAGTAAAATAATAACTATGCATTAAATCTTTCTGAGCTGAGTCTATGGTGCTAAAGTGAGACCCGGCAGAAAGACCAAACAGGGAAGTAATTCTGTTTCATTCTGTAAACACAGAAGAAACATTGACTTCTTATCTCCCTACCTCCACCCTGCAGCTCTTTTCTAAATATGCAACTATTTTCATGATAAAACACCTATTTCAGGGGCGCTCTGTGGATGAATGTGATAAGGGCAGTAATGTATTTTCTATTCTAGAAACAATGGAAGGTAATAAGTATTTGTGAATTGAAATACGATTACCCACCATTGTGAACGAAGTAGGAGAACATTTCTTCAATGGGGAAAAGTCACAAAAAGCGAAGAAATGTTACAGGGCAGCGTTGCACAGCTGAGGTAAGAATATTTAAATTTCCAGGGGGTAAAATTAAAGGAAATGTGAAATCAAATGAAGCCTGGATTTTACAACTTAATGAAATGTAGGGCTGTCTGATATTAAAAGAGAACATTATGAAATACTTGACATGATGAATACCACCATATGGCATCTGTGTTTCAAATCAGTTTTCATATTACAATAGGCCTCTATATGTTGCATCCTAACAATCCAGTGGAGCCTGGTGGCTCCAATTTCGGGTGGGGCTGTGAATCCATTCTGGGGTTCTATCAGAATCAGTCAGAACTCTAAGGAGCTATTCAAGGTTTTGAGGATGAGCCTCATGTGGCGCAGAGCGGTAAAGCAGCAGTTTCTGCAGCTGAAACTCTCCCCACGGCCTGAGTTCGATCCCAGCGGAAGCTGGTTTCAGGCAGCCAGCTCGGGTCGACTCAGCCTTCCATCCTCCTGAGGTCGGTAAAATGAGTACTCAGTTAGCTGAGGGAAAGGGAATAATGGCTGGGGAAGGCAACGGCAAACCCCGCCGTTATAAGGCCTGCCAAGAAAACATCAGCAAAAGCTGGTGTCCCTCCAAGAGTCAGTATGACTCAATGCTTGCACGAGAGGTTCCTTTCCTTTTCCTCAGCACCTTGGATAGTTCTGGCTAGTTCTGACTAAAACCCAGAATGGATTCAGAGCCCCATGAAACCGGAGCCATCAGCCTCCACGGGAATCTATTCACACTGAAAGCTATATGGCACCTGAGCTGAACCCTCTTTAGATATATACTAGGGGTGGGCAACGTCTACGAGTTGGGGGCTGCATTGTCCCCACTGGAATCCACTGAGGGCTGCACCCCTGTGTCACCACTGACTTTCCTGCCAAAATCGCGGTATTGGTAGTAAACCAATGTCAATTCTGCTTCCAAACAAAGCATGAGCTGCCTACTCACCTTGTTTTAAAACAGCATTGGAGGTCTTTTTTGCTGCCGCCATGGCAAATTTGGCAGTGGTGGGTTGGGGTGATGGGGGCTGGAAAAAAGGCCATGGGCCCCATCATGGAACATGTGTTGCCTACTCCTGATATAAACACAGCTTCTGAACACTGACGCGTGTGATTGTGACGACCGAAAAATACCAACCAAACTGAAACAGGAAACATCTTCCAACCCTTAGAAATGTGGCCACAAAACAACTGGGTTAGGCTTACTCGTGATAATAAATATAATTAAAACAAAATCTGATAATAAAAGTATTTCTCTCTCTCTCTCTCTCTCTCTCTCTCTCTCTCTCTCTCTCTATATATATATATATATATGTATGGATATGCTTTTGTGGTGCTGTAAAGAATCATATGACAAGCCAATGAGAAACGATACAATGCAGTTGTGTTACAAAGACCTAGCCAGACCAAAAATAACCAATACAAAATAAACCAAACATACAGTCTTCCTCTATGGTTAGTAACAGGGTAATTATCTAGGAAGTGTGCACTCAAATAAACAAACACAAGTTACAAACTAGGGGTGTGCACGTACCCCCCTATCCTCATTTTGGTTGCCCTCCTCTGAACACACTCCAGCTTGTCTGCGTCCTTCTTGAATTGTGGAGCCCAGAACTGGACACAATACTCTAGATGAGGCCTAACCAGGGCCAAATAGAGAGGAACCAGTACCTCACGTGATTTGGAAGCTATACTTCTATTAGCGCAGCCCAAAATAGCATTTGCCTTTCTTGCAGCCATATTGCACTGTTGGCTCATATTCAGCTTGTGATCTACAACAATTCCAAGATCCACTCATTGTTTGAGTGTCTCTCTGGTAGGATCCCACCTTTAATCAATTCCATTATGAATATGCAAAACGTACTTTCAGAACCTTTCTCTATGGTTTAAAATTTAAATGAATGGAACAACCGGTGTAGCCAGGAGAGTGCCATGTTTGCATCTGCAGATTACTGCTAGATTCGAGTGGTTAATTTTAGATGTAAGCAAAAAGATTATTATAATTTATAGAACTCGCAGCCAATACGAGCAGCTTGACTCCACTTTATCTGAAAGGAAATAAAACTTTTTTTTGAAAGAAGCTAGGCTCTTTTGTGTTCTCATTTGTTCTTCTAAATGTTCTCAGCAGCCGACATATTTATTTATGTTCAGACCCAAATTATTCAAAAGAGGTGTGCAGCTGTATGGTTTGTTGCATGTTGCAATTATAAAGATGTATTTGTTCTATTTTCCCTGAGAATAGATTCTTCTGTATTGATTTGTTCTTCTTTCTGCACACCTACACAAAAGCCAATGGTTACAAAAAAGGGAAAAAAATATCCAACCTAGTTTTCTTCAAAATTACTTTAATTACCTTATCTCAGCAAAGGAAATACAGTTGTGTAAAACTGCAATTACAATTTTGTAACCATTTTCCTAAACAGATCTGCACTAAAACAAAAAGTACTTTTCTTTTTAATTAACAGGATGTGCTTAAATAGGTTCTTGAGAGACTGGGTTCAGAAATGAATGCAAGGGAAATACTGAATGGGCTTTGTTTGGAAATGAGATTGAAGTTCCTTGGGGGGGGGTGGAAATAAGTTTTCAGATGAGTTTTCAGACAATCAATCCAGAAGCGTGTAATTTCAGGGCTGGTTTATACATGCATGTGTATCACAAAGTTCCTCATCACTTGTTTACTTAATATTTGAGTCTGGCTTCACACATGCATGGTCATTGTTTAATGAATGGTCATTATACAACTTCAAATGATGACTTGCATGCATGAATGGGTCATCACGATGTAAATCTGTTGTACTGTGGTCTTTCAATTCCAAAACTAAATCACCAGTATGCACCTCCCACAAAACAGGTTTGATCCTTCGTCATGTCCAAAATTCAGTATGTCCTCTTCTTTCCTCCCACACCCTTATCTCTTCAAATATTCTCCATATCTAATGATGACATCACTGCCCACTAGGGGACCATGAACATTTTGATCTCTGTGATTCCCTTTACTAAATGATTGATCCTCTCCTCTCAGACTAATGTACTGATCAAAATATCACAATCCACAGGATTTTGCATCTATCCTAATGCTGTGATGTCATTCTTAGCAGCTAAGGCTTATCAAGGTTCTCATTTAATATTCCAAATCCACGAGCCAGGCAATATCATTATTAGGACTGGTCCAATTGGCACAAAGCTGTGGGAAAGTTTTTAAGGTCCGCAAATCATTCAATGAGATGTTACAAAAAGCTGAGCAAGGAGTAGGAGACCCCTCCCCCTGACTTGATACGGAAGTCATGGAATATGCATGGACAAAGTCTTCAGATAGAGTAGTGCTGGTGCAAACTTAAACAGATTAGGCACTTCTAGGCATCATTCAGGTTTCAGGCTATACTTAGAAATGTTGGGGCAAACAAATATGTAATGGATGATTCTCCCATTTTTGAAAATATAAATATAAAATCAAGTAATTACTCCTCTGGATAGTATACAAACAACAACTGTGGAACCTCTGGTGAGTATGCCACTCTGTGGTAAATACAAATAGAACTTCTTGTCTAAATGGATGGTATATTTGAATGGAAAGGGTTCCTCCTACAGTTACGGCTGTTAGAGATGTGTGGCGTAGAATGCCCTGTTGATTACATTTTGACCCATTTTCTCTTGCTAAATTGATTGCACAGGGAAAGTCAGATTTAAAAATTGGTAAGAAAATGTTTTTGTCACAGACATGGATGGATAAGTTTGTTTTGTTTTGCTTTTTTGTTTACCTTGGATCGACTGGTGGGTGCGGATGATGAGGTTTCTTTGTTCTCTCTTTTGAGGGCTAAATATGATTTACCATATTTGGCTGAAGAGCAATACTTGCAACTGCAACATTTGTTAGTATCTAGGTTTGGCCGTGCTGCTTTTCCAACTTCAGCATCTTTGTCACTATTGGAAGCACTTATGGAAGTTGATCTGGCAAACTGACCTACAATCCATGTCTATAAATACTTAAAAATGTGGATAAATATGGATCTTAAACTGGAATGGAATACGGAACTGGATTGTCCCATTTTGTGCCATCAATGGATTGCCACCTTGGCATCTGTATCTGATGTGTCTATGGATCTCTTTTGTTTTGTGTCTATTGGATATTGCAACATTTCTTTAATAAGGTTTTGTCGAAGTCATCTAATTGTTGGAGGTGTAATGAAGCTAATTTTTCTCTTAAGCATATGTTTTGGCAATGCCCACTAGTTGTCTCTTTTTGCACCCTAAAAGTGGTGTCGTGGGTGTAATAGGGGCTGCAAATAGCACCAGGAGGGAAACTCCATGTGGCACAAGGCCCACAGGATGTGTGCCCCTGTTATATGTAGAATAATAATAATAATAATAATAATAATAATAATAATAATAATAATTTGCTTTGTTTTCACTGCACAAAAAAATGATAGGGTCCGGTCTTTAAAATCTTGCCCATTTACATCCAATCATTTTGTGCTACAAGACAAAAAAGAAAAAAACCCAGTGGGACATCTATGTTTTCAATTAAAGGACATTTGGAGAGGATGAATTATGTACATGTATTTAGCAGCTTCAATTCTGCTGTGTCAGATCAACGAAAATATGCCAAATTTTGTTTACAGATGAATTAATCATGACATTATTTTGAGAACGTTGTAATTGCATCAATTATACTTCATTTTGTATCATAAATATGCTGCATAATAAATGAATGGAAATCTTTTTTTTTCCCCTGTTAATGAAGATTATACACAAAATTCCGATTATGCTCAAATAGGAGATTGCCTGTGTGAAGCTGATAGCTCAGAGAATGGCTGGGTGGTGGTGAGGGAAGATGGCGAGGGTGAGACAGAGAGGGAATGCTTGCTATTAGATATGGTAAATCGTCATGAAATCTAATAGAGTGTTTAGCTGTAAGAGCACATCTACAAATTACTATATTCAAATGTGGTAGGAAGCTTAATGCCTAGCAAATATGAAGAAGCTATTTGAGATTATCCTATTGCTAGCAAACCTAATGTCGAGGTGACTTTGTCAAGAGCAGCCAAGTCACTGCTTGTATATCCAATTTCAACATAAGCAGGAGCTAATATTTTAATTTGGCTGATCAATAACATTGAGAGCTGCTGTTTGCTGACATCCAAAAATAAATTCAGGTTACCAGAGGACACCTTGAATGGCTCTAAGCTGCCATGAAAATCACAATAGCCCACGTCAATACCTTTCCTAAATTGTACATAGTGATTATATGAGATTAGAAATAATTGAATGGCAAAGATTTGAAAAAAAATATTCTACACATAGAAAACAGAGTCCATTTTCGAGTCTTCATATCAGGGTATTACTTCAGTCATTTTTCATAGAATTAAACAGATTAGAACCCTGCATTTTCTGATGTCAAAGAGATTATGAAGAAAGTCTTTTGGGGTGCACTGCTATGGGTTCAGGGGGGTTCAGACTTGAATCTCTCCTCCTATCCCATGCCCTGCTGGTTATTTATTTATTTATTACATTTTTATACCGCCCAATAGCCGAAGCTCTCCGGGCGGTTCACAAAGTTAGAGTGTTAGAGGTTAGAGTGAAGCAGGGCAAAAGGAAGATGGAGGCAATTTCATCTCCTTCCTCCATTTTAAATATAAAAAGCAGTGAGACGGTCCTCTGAGCCCATCTAGCCAACTTACTTTTGGTGGTGTGGGAGAGGACTGGTAAGGTCATAGGATACAACTTTCCCCTCCCCTCCCTGCCCACCATGATGCTACAATACCATCCACACTTTCTTGGGATTAAACCCCAATGATATTTGAAGGACCTACTCCCAAGAGACACACAGAGATTACAATTACTATGGGGAAGAGGGTGAAAAAGAGTGCAAAAGTGTAATTCCTGAACAAATGAGATGTTTTTACCATTTTATTAAGGATTATGACTGCTTCTACTATGAGAAATATTGTCTCCCCTTTGGTATGTATTATATTCCGTTGCTTGATATTCATGCTTTGATGTTCCCACAAAGAGAAGATTTATGTATTTGTAGTTAAGTTTTCAACTTGCTCATTTGATGTATGCTCTACTCAAGCTAAGAAACATGTGCACCAGTTACCTCAGAAGTCGGCAATCTTTTTGGACCCATGGGCATCTTTGGCAATTTGAGGAGCTGTCCTGGGCCACCAGCAAATGGACGCATTGCAGATGAAAGCATCAGCCTGCAGCCACCTGTCATCTTTATTTCTTAATAAGAATGTCCCTGAGCCCCACGTGTGGCCCAGAGATATTCATGGGAAAGGTAGATTGGAGCAACTAGAGGCCTTCACTTTCCTATGAAACTGTCCTTGGAGGGGTAGGGCACCTTGACGGGTACCAAGAAAGGTGTCTGAAGGTGCACTGGTGCCATGTTGCCTATCCCGGCATTACATTGTTGCACATCTGATTAAATGCGCTGAAGTCATTGTCTGTGAAAACATTCGGGAATAATCCAATTAAAGCTGATTCAGATATATAGTCTTCCTTTTGTAGACCACCTTTCCACTTAGAAGGTCTCCCCCATCATTTTATCCTCTTAAGAACCCTGGGAAGTAGATTAGCTGAGAGTGAGAGTGACTAGCTCAAGGTCACCTAGTGAACTTCATGGTTCATGGGGATTTGAACCCGGGACTACCCCACCCAGACTTAGGCCATAGCTAGACCTAAGGTTTATCTCTGGATTGTCCAGGGGTCAAACCTGTTCATCTAGGTGACACACAGGGGATCCAGTGCTCAGGCAGGGGCGAACCCTGGATGATCCCAGGAGAAACCTTAGGTCTAGCTGTGGCCTTAGTTTGACATTGACCATTACATTGCACTGGCTCTCAATGTGTCTCTTTTCAATCATACAGAAAGGGGACGGCTGGCAGGAGAAGCATTTTGGAGATATCCTCCTGTCCTTGAAGCTATTAGAACTCTAATGCTGCTATCCTACACATACTTACTTGGGATTTAATCCCTATGATATATGTGGGACTTATTCCCAAGACACACATAAGAAGAGCCCTGCTGGATCAGACCAAGGGTCCATCTAGTCCACCGTTCTATTTACACTGTGGCCAACCAGCTGCTCTAAGTAGGACATGAGTGCAACAGCACCCCTCCTGCCAACACACACAGGTTCATACTATGATTACCCCAGAGAAGTTGATAAACCAACACGAGAAACATATTTTCCAAACATAAACATGGCCTTCATGACATATTCCATCCTATGAGATTCAGGGAACAATCCTCTCCATTAGTTACACTGCTGTGGAGCTCTAGGATTTGGCAGATGTCCTGCTACAATGACAGAATGCTGGGTACACTGACACCAGACCAGATATGCTGGCGGAATAACCATGGATGCACCAGAGGAACACTCTGAAGCACATCATCCACCAAACCCTACTGCATCTCATCCAGCAAACCTGTCGTAGAGGATTGCTCCTTGAATCTCTTCACTTTGTCCCTCTAGCAAAAGGTGTCCCTCTAGCAGAATGGAATAACCAGGGTTAGCCCAGAACCACTGAAACTCAATGGGACTTACTTCCAAGTAGACATGCATGTATAGGATTATGCTATCATTTATCATTCTGGCTATTTGTCTATTTACTTATCATGCCAGAAGTATACACGGTGCTTATTAGAAGCAAAATAAATACATAAAGACAGTCCCTGACCTTAGGAATGATCTAACTATACTTTAATTTTAAACAATCTAATTATACTTTAAATATAATCTAAATACAATTATATGAGTTATGTACCTTAACCCACTTCATAAGCATACATTTACACTTCTCTTCTCTCCTGAAATCCTATTGTTAAATTCCTCCCAATACCTGTATTTTTCTGTTAGACTGAATTTTAGCTGCATCTCATCCAGCAAACCTGTTGTAGAGGATTGCTCCTTGAATCTCTTCACTTTGTCCCTCTAGCAAAAGGTGTCCCTCTAGCAGAATGGAATAACCAGGGTTAGCCCAGAACCACTGAAACTCAATGGGACTTACTTCCAAGTAGACATGCATGTATAGGATTATGCTATCATTTATCATTCTGGCTATTTGTCTATTTACTTATCATGCCAGAAGTATACACGGTGCTTATAAGAAGCAAAATAAATACATAAAGACAGTCCCTGACCTTAGGAATGATCTAACTATACTTTAATTTTAAACAATCTAATTATACTTTAAATATAATCTAAATACAATTATATGAGTTATGTACCTTAACCCACTTCATAAGCATACATTTACACTTCTCTTCTCTCCTGAAATCCTATTGTTAAATTCCTCCCAATACCTGTATTTTTCTGTTCGACTGAATTTTAGCTGCTGGGTAGCCTTGGATCAAAATCCACAAATTTCCTTAACTGTTTTTTTTTATTATTTTTTACTGCTCATTTAATATATTTTCTAGCACTTGTTAGTAGCTGAAGACTGTCCATCAAGATTAATCCAGTGTAATTCACAATGGCAGTGCCCTTTTCTCAACTTGTCTCAAGACAGAAACTTGATTCTTGGAGTGTATTGCTTCTTGTTTAATATGGTAATGACTTAGAGCAGAAGGCAAACTCAGTTATGTAAATTTGGTATTTGTTTTTCTGCTGATGTTACCCTGTTTGTTTGAAGATGGCTGTCAGCCTCCAGTGCACTGATAATCAAAGTGAAGCACCCTGTTTTATAACAAGTGCCATCACCCAGACCTACATTTAAACGTATGTTTTAATTAAACAGAAAAGCATTGAACCTTCTTTCACCTTTTTAAAGAACTTTCAAACAGGTTGTGAAAACTTGAAGAGATGCCATTTTGTATCATGAACACAGTTTTTGACTACAGGACTACACAACCTATGATGGGGGTTGTCAGCTGATTAGAAAACATGTTTTGGTTGCTTGGTTTTCACTTCTGGGCTAATTTCCGGCATCTTATGTACAAAAGCCAGAATTTTGGTCTGGCTCCCAGCATGTTTCGAATGAAGCTGGGATATTTTGAGAAGTCAACTGTAGGGCTGTACAGTGCCTATGTCAAATCAATGGTTCATCCCTTTTGAGGGGAGTCACCCCCCCGCACACACATGCTGCACTGATGTGGCCACACTAACGTCGTTCCTGGAACACTTGTGAGGAGGGCACCAGAGGCCAGAATGTTATTTCTGCTGTCTCTGATAGGTTGTCCACTTACACATCACCAGAAAAAGAGGAAACACATCACCAGAAAAGAGGACAAAAGAGGACATGGATTCATATAAAATATGCACTTGTTAATTTCCATGTATGCATCAAGTTTAGAATGGCTTCATATAATTTAAACAGAAATACAAAATATGTTGGCAAGTATTGGCCAAGTGACCTGTGTGCCACTTCATAGAATCAAAGAATCATTGAATAGTAGAGTTGGAAGGGGTCTGTAAGGCCATTGAGTCCAACCCCCTGCTCAATGCAGGAATCCACCTTAAAGCAACCCTGACAGATGGCTGTCCAGCTGCCTCTTGAATGCCTCTAGTGTCGGAGAGTCTATGACCTCGCTAGGTAATTGGTTCCATTGTCATACTGCTCTAGCAGTCAGGAAGTTTTTCCTGATGACCAACTGGAATGTGGCTTCCTGTAACTTGAGCCCATATTCCATGTCCTTCACTCTGGGATGACTGAGAAGAGATCCTGTTCCTCCTCTGTGTCACAACCTTTCAAGTATTTGAAGAGTGCTATCATGTCTTCCTTCAATCTTCTCTTCTCCAAACTAAACATGCCCAGTTCTTTCAGTCTCTCTTCATAGGGCTTTGTTTCCAGACCCCTGATCATCCTCATTGACCTCCTCTGAACCCCCTCCAGCTTGTCAGCATCCTTTTTTGAACTGTGGTGTCCAGAACTGGACACAAAAATGAGGTCTAACCAGTGCCAAATAGAGGAGAATCAGTACCTCACATGATTTGGAAGATATACTTCTATTAATGCAGTCCAAAATAACATTTGAGTTTTTTGCAGCCACATCACACTGTTGGCTCATATTCAGTTACAACAATTCCAAGATCCTTCTTGTTTGTAGTGTTGCTGAATGAAGTATCCCCCATCTTGTAACTGTGCATTTGGTTTCTTTTTCCTATGGTTCTTTATTGGAGGAGAACATGGTCAGGGACAGCGCTGTGTTTATTCCTAATTAGTTAGCCACAGAAGTCAATATCAAAGCTACTCTTCATCCACTCAGCATCTTCCACATATGGAGATATTCAATTTACACACACACACACACACACACACACACACAGAGAGAGAGAGAGAGAGAGAGAGAGAGAGAGAGAGAGAGAGAGAGAGAGAGAGAGAATTCCAGAGACTTTAAAATAGGGATGTGCTCTGCTTCTCTTCGGTTCAGAGAAGCAGGAGTGAGGCAGCCTAATTCGCCTCCGAAAAAGGTGGAGGCGAAGAGAGTCAGGGGGGCTGCGGATCGAGGCGAAGAGGATCGCCTCAATCCGGAGCTTCGCCTGCAGGTAAGTGGGGGGGAGGGGGACTAATCTGGCGCTGCCGGCGCCGCCATCCATGCGGTGGTGGCAGCAGCGCCAGGTAAGGGAGCAGGGAGGAGGGACACTTACCTTCCTCCGTCGCAGCCCCGGTTGAAGCCGGAAGTGAAGGCCGAGGCCTCTTCCAGCTTCAACTGGGGCCTCAATTGAAGCCCGCGATGGAGGAAGGTAAGGAGGTGGGGTGGGTGGGTGGCTTGTATTGCGCCACCGCCGCCGCCGTCCATCTAGTGACGGCGGCGAAGGCGGATCTCGCTCCGCAGAGCGGAGCGGGAGACGGGCAGCGCGGTGCGAAGAGGATCGGGCCCGATCCGGATTTTCCGGATCATGTCACGAAGCAGATTGGGGGGTCCGTGCACACCCCTACTTTTAAAGCTCCGACTGGGCACGTCTCCACTCTGATATTAATTGGTGGGTTTGGAAGTGGCCAATCTCTGCTCTGGAAGATTGATTGTTCTGTAGATGTTGGTAATTATCAGATAATTCCGGGGTCAAGTGCACAGCCCAGTCAGATGTTCCATTAGCCTTTGGCAATTAACAAAATGCTTACATCTCCATCATTTTTAAAGATAAAGAGATGAAACTTGGTAGCATGATAGCTCTTAAGTAGGGCTTTAGGCATGCCAAGTTAGAAGCAGATCCCTTCATCCCATGATTTTGTTAAATTTTCCCCTCACCCCCTCCACCTGATTCTGCATTCACCCCTGCACATTTATGGAGGGAGGTTTTATCCTTTACTTTGCTGATGCACAGCTGAGTCCCATCAGGCTTGCTTCCTGGTTCTAACTGCTCTCTCTGTGACAAATATGTTTTCTAATGACCGTTAGTAAGAAGTCTCCAAGAAGTCTTGATAACATTAGTTTATCTCTCCTCTCCTCTCCTATCTCTTAATGTTTCATTTTTGTTCTAAGAATAAACAAATTCATTTTTTGTTCTCTATTGTTAAATAATTGCCTCTAGCATTGTTCTTTAAGAACACACAAATTAAGACTTTTACCAACCAAATCTTCCAACAGAGGGTGACTTCAGATTGAGAACTGCCCTCTGTCTTTACTCTGTAAAGTAGAACACTTGGATACTATTCATCTCTACCACAGTAAGTGTGGCCTAGCCCCGTGACTTTTTGATGTGCTCAAAACTGTGGTCCAAAACAGTTACTGAAATAGAACTAGGGATTTCCCGGGAGTCTGACAGGGGGGTGGATTCTGACAGACTCCCTCTCACTTGGCCTCCCAAACTGTTCATCGAGTCACTATGCACTTACTGGACCTGTTCACCTGTGATGTTGGGTAAATGGCCCCTTTACAACCACCGTTGATGCAACATTACATTTCTAGAATACCCCGATCCACCATTTTTATGCAAACTGACAGCTTGCTAAGAGGACGGGTGGCCCCATGGCTCTTGTTGGGAAGTCACTGGGCAGTCAAGTGGCTCACGTGGCATGGTGAGCAGGGGCAGGCACCAGTGGTTCCGCAAGTGCCTGGTGAACATGGACAGAGGTGAGTCCGGCCACCTCAAATTCCCCACTGGAAAATGGTTGGTGAATTGAGGAGGGCTATTTTGGCTTGGCCCTAGCCAACAACAACATTTTTATTCAGCCTATAGTCTTGTGGATATGTATATGTACGATAGATATGTGGGGTTTTTTTTTTATGAAAGGAAGACAATTGAGACATCTGTGTGCTTTATCCCCTTCTGGTCCACCTCCCAACCTCAGTAATTTCTTTTATCACCACATCAGATGTTATTATATGAATTGTTGACATTGTATACCACCTTGGGAGGGCCCCTACCCTGAAAGGTGGCCAAGAAATACATTTAATCAAATACATTTGTGTACGTCATTTTGGAATCTCTAGATGTAAGCAATTTATAAATAAATAAATTTTCGTAACACAAAAGTTAGCAAGGCAGTTTCTGATTCATTGAGCTGAATGAGATTCAAGTGTTATGTGCTACAACCTGCGGGTGTTTGACATCCCTCCCCCGCCCAGTTATCTATCACTATTTGTTGCCCCTTAGTTAAAAAATAATGGACTCTTAAGCTGAGTCCCCTTACAATGAATCATGTTTATCACCTTGCTTTAAGCAGAAAAATGCTCTCAACAAATATTATGACCAGGATTACTGCAGCACACACAGACGCAGGTGGATCCGAGGAGGGTGCCACGCAGCTGCTCTCTTGGAAGTTGAGCACAAAGATTGCAACGCTCAACCTGGCAAAAGGTACAGGAGGGATGGATTTGCCTTGGCAACAAAGACACGGGCCTTTGTTGACCTAGGGGCTGTCTTGACATTGTCTTTGCCCTGGGATGGCTCTGAATCTATGCTGTGTCGGTTAGATGATGCAGCTGCAGATTCAAAGCCACTCCAGGGCAAAGAGGTGAAGATGTGCGGCTGAAAAGTTGAGGACTTACCCTGTCTTTTCCAGCCAGAGCAAGGTCAGCTTGGTCCTTCCACCTGTCTGTCCTCACCTGGAGCATTCCCAGGCAGAAGGTGGCTGAGGAGAAAGCAACCACCTTTTGTAAAGTTTGTAATCCTAGTTTATACCTGAAGGCAATTTTTATTGACCAAAGGAAAGTGGCTATTTGTTAGTGCGTGTCTTAAAGTCATTTGCAATTATTTACCAATTGCTCTCATCAATTTGCAGTTTGTACAGTAGTAATATTTAACTTCTAAATAGGGAGAGGGACATTACCTCATTCAAAAAGTAGCTTTTGATGAGATTTGGAGAAGGCAGCAAATTGATTTGCTTCAATGAACTTTATAGCCTGACATCTACTTCTTCTTCTTCTTGTTCTCTCCACTAGTACATCCAATTAGGCAGTGGTCAGTAATTAAGGGTTAGATAACAGGATCGTGACTTCATATGTATGAGGGGAACTTCCTCCCCCACCCAAGATTTAATTAAAATGTCATTTTCATGCCAGGTGGGTATGATAATGGCCAGAAGAAAAGAGGAGCAAGTAAAACCGTTTTGTTGCACTTAGTCTTCACCTCTTATCTGTGGATCTTGCACAATTTTGTGAAAAATCAGCAAAATGCCACCAATAATCCAAAATAGGGAGGAAATGATTAAATATTATGCCCATATGAGAACATGAGAAGAACCCTGCTGGATCAGACCAAGGGTCCATCTAATTCAGCACTCTCTTCACACAGCGGCCAACCAACGGTCGACCAGCGACGCACGGTGCAACACCACCCTTCCAACCCATGTTCCCCAGGTGTATATACTGAGCCCATCTAGACAACCAAATTATTTTGGGTTGAGCTCCCTCCTGGCAGGATGTTGAATGGATGGGGAATAAATGTATGTGATTATTATCTTGATCCATATGTATGTATATATGATGTGAGGGGGGGATGTGGGGGGAGGAAGTCTCAATATAGCAGCAAGGTGGAAGTGGGGGGGGGGGGAGAGAAGGAGTTATTCTTTGACTTGATTTAAAACCTGAGCTAGGGAAGAGTTTACTCTCGTAATGGACTTGTACATTATGAGATTCCAGAGTTCCTATTCCAAACTTGGAATGTATGAATGTCAGTGGCTTCCCTATTTACCACTGAATAGCAACTTCCCAGATACCCTAGACTGTATTGTCCCAGACAATAGAGACACATTCCATTAAACATCTGTGAATATTTTACCACTAGAGGTAAGCCCCCAAATATCACTGTTTTGCCCAACTAAGTTCAGGGAATGACCTGCACAAGCACAGCATGGTTGGTTCATACTTTTAAAGCGAGCTTGCAGACCCTGGCATTGACCACTCATATGCCTTGCATTATCATATCTCTGTCTCTTACAATTTATGATGTCAATATCATACTTCTGAAGAATGTTGATGACACTTCTGAAGAATGCTGATGTGCTTCCTCCAGTACACCAAGGCAGTGAACCTGTGTGCACCAATTGCTGGGGAACATGGGTGGGAGGGTGCTGTTGCACCATGTTCAGCTTTGTCGGTCCCTGATCGACAGCTGGTTGGCCACTGTGTGAACACTGTGCTGGACCAGATGGGTCCTTGGTCTGATCCAGCAGGGCTCTTCTTATGTTTCACAGAGGTTTTCTCCAGTGTGGTTTTCAATTGGCACAAAGCACAAAAATCACTCCTTCATTTCTCCATTCAAGCGGTACTGAAAAATAATGCATAGGTGGTCTGTATGAGAAATATCTGGTGCAGAGTCAAAAATTAGAGGAAAATACTTTGCCTCTTTAATCTCCCAAATGATTTTTTATGCGAACTACATTCCCCATTAGCTCAAACAGTCCATCACATATCTGTGAGGAAATGTATAACACATGACCCTTTCCTTTATTTCCATGATTTCTCAAGTGCTGCTGAAGAAAAAGGATCAAGCGCGACCATAAGTTCCAATGTTCCAAGGTAATTCCCATTTTGGGGTGCCCCCAAAGTCTGGTTGACACCACAGAATGGAACTCCTCTTACTGCCAGAAAGAGAATTGCAGCAACAACGTTCTTCAGTATTTCTTCCCAGTATTTGGTTTTACACATCTGGCTTTGAAAATGGTTTTCCACTGTGTTTGCTTTGTTCTTCCTTAAAATCCAGCCCACAATACAATTTTGGTTTTCAGCCACAGGCAGCCCATTGATGCAGCTGGGGGAAGAGCACAATTTTGGCAGTGTGGGCGAGCTGAGCCTTGGAAGAAGCTTGCATGGCCCGATGAGCGAGGACACATGGCGGTGGGGATGGGGTGAGCGTCCGACAGGGCGTATGTGGATGAGTTCACCCACCCCTACACAGGTGAGGCCCGGAGTCACTGCCCCCTGTGCCCCCACTTAAAAAGGCAATGCAACTAGGCAAACGTTCCCCAACTTGGTGGCCTCCAGATATTTTGGCCTGCAACTCCCAGGATTCCTGACCAATGGCTATGCTGGCTGGGGATGATAGAAATCAAAATCCAAAGCATCTGTAAGGCACCAGGTTTCATAAGGAAGGCTGTACTAGGTCCAGCAAAGGGTGGTGGTGGGTAGCTGATCCTGTTCTCTTAGTAGACTGTGCTGGACTTGGGTCAGAAGAGGAGGCGGGAGCTGACGTTGCTCTCTGAAGGAAATCCTATGGCACTACGGGTTTCCCTAAAAATCTGATGGGGAGCATGAATCTGTTGGAGTGTTGATGCTGTCAACCCCCATCTGATGCTTTGCCTGCATATATGTGTAAATAAACCTTATAGCACAGTAAAACCATACATCTAATGATTTTCTAAAGAAACTGAAGCCTCGGTGAGTGCTGGAACTTCTCATCACTTGGAAGTAGGGTGGGGGGCACATGCATAATACCAGAAACTAAGGTCTAACAGGACTTACCTGTTATAATTTATACGTTACTTGACCAAAAGGAACTCAGATAAGAATCACATCTAGTGGTGGCAAAGAAATTCCAGGAAATTTAATGAATTGAATTTGAAATCCTTTCATTGTTAGCTTTGGTTTGAGATTCTGTACTTAGTAATACAGAAAGCCGTTGTGTATTTTCTATCAAAGTGAATATCTATTATAATTCAGGCAGCTAGAAGCCTTATGTGGCATTTTCTCCTACTTATTGCTATAATTTTCCTGTTCTTGCTAGCTGGAATAAGTGAAGCAATCTGATAAGGGAAATGCTACAAGTTGATGCATAATTCAATCCCACTAGGACAGCATTGGGGGGAAAAACACATACCTCCACTGCTAGATAAATTAATCTATGTGAGTTTTATTGCGGTCTTAATGCCTTCTTGTCTGCTTTCTCAGTTGACTTGCAGATACAAATATGATTATTTCAAATTGAAAAGATGTTATTAATACTGCTGTTTTCAGAAAGAAGCCATTGCACGTCAAAGTCACTTTGGAGAAGCACATGTTCATTTGAAGGACAAGAGGAAAGTAACAATTAGAACAATCATTTACTCTTGCAATTTGGTTGATGCAAGGATGGAATGACAGCAGGGCTGTGCTAAATAATCACATGATGACAAATTGCAATCCAAAGACCATCACAACTCTGCAGAAGCAAAAGATAATGCAGCCTCTGCTTATGATTTTAATGGTCTGGTCACCCCTCCCCCCTCACACACATATACTGCTTCGATTGTCAACTAATCAGAAAAACAACATTTTTTTTTATTGAAGCTGCTATAATGGCCTGTTTAGAATTGGCATCCTTGCCTGAAGCACTGTAGGGATTCTCATGTTGCTCCAAGTGATGATTGGAGAATAGGTGCATTCTTTTTATCCTCTGCAGAGCAGTTAGAGGTAGGCATGGCAAGGACATAAGAAATAAGAAGAGCTATGTTGGATCAGATGAAGGTAGGAATGTGTGAACTGCCCAATGTCTGTTCCAGAGGGAGGGTCAGTCATGAGAAAATCTAAGGATGGATGGAGATGGTTTGCATCATGTGCTGCTTAGTGGACTTGTGCCAACCAGCTGCCCATGTCTGGCAAGCCGCCGGAGGGTCCACAAGAGCCTGGCAACCTGATCCCTCTGCCATCCACCACTTTGCATAAAACTGGCAGCTCGTACTTTTACATTAATGGCCTTTTATGCAAGTAGTGGCCGTAAAACAGCCATTCATGCACAGGCATCAATGGTGAGGAATGTTGTGACTTGTAGGCCCAAATATCTGGAGGGCTACACTTTGCCAACCCATGTTCTAAATGCTTTTTGTTGGCTCCTTTAAAGTTTTCTGTTTGATTATTGTTTCTTCTTTCTTCCTTTTTCTCTTTTCAAAAATCCTTATCTCCCTTTTTGAATATTGCATAACTTTTTGGGAAATTATGGATTAGGTCCAGGAAGAAGCTCATTTTGGATTGTTCCATGACAAAGAACTGTTTAGTTGAGCTGGATGAGAAACATCTGTAGTCTAATTGAGACCAGAGTTATAAATATAGAACACCAATAAAAGATGCTTGACATTAAGACAGAAGGCACAGTTTTTTATGTGCTGCAGATCTAAAATGGTGATCTCAGTAATGACTGAAGCGTCATTAGAAGAATATCGGCAATGAATATGGATTCCCATGAAAGAACCATCCGGTGCATCTATATAACTTTGTGATCATCCCACTAAAGATAATAACAAACATTTTCACCGTTACTTTTAAAGTTTCCAAATGGAACAATGAATACACAAATTGGTTTGCTAAACTATGGCTGCAGTCTAATGTAGTAGTTCAATGAAATAGTTCGATCTCATTGGACATGATGGGGCTGCTTCTGAGTAAAAAATGCACATGATTTATTTATTTATTTATTTATTTCATTTTTATACCGCCCACTAGCCGAAGCTCTCTGGGCGGTTCACATGATTACAACAGAGGGGGATATGATGAGCCCTTTCTTGCATTTAAAGCATGTGGATTACAGGGCTTCTAGGGGAAACCCCGTCAGCTACAGTGACTGGCACCACCTTAGGGTGACCAACTGTCAGGATTTCCCCGGATTTGTCCTGGTTTTTGTTCTTTCCATGGTGTCAGGGGGGATTTTCAATAATGTCCTGGAATGACACACCTTCCCCTTTAAGGCTGCCATTAGCATGGCAGGAGAGAATGACATGCTTTCTTGAGGCACATCATTCCTCCACCCCGAGCTCCAATTGAGGTCTTAAAGGGGAAAGTGGCTCATTCGTGGACATTATAGAAAAGGCCCCAATTGGAGTGGATGGTGGTGGTGCAGAATGAAATCCTTTCCCCTCCTCCACTCCAATCGGGTTCTTTAAGGTGGCGGGGGAATAACGTACTTTCTGCAGGACTCAGAAAGCTGCTTCCCCACACACTCACTAGGTGTCCTCTTTTTTGGTTTCCCAAATATGGTCACCCTACACCACCTGCCATGCCCCCATGCAACAATTGTATGAATTGGCTCTACTTGCCTACTCACATACATGTGTGGAGAGCTTCCATATGAGAGGGAATACAGATTGGACAAGGATCCCACTGGCACAGCTGGTAGAAGCATGTGGCAGGGTAGCACACAAGGCCCCATGACTCCTGCACACATTGGATCAGTGTATGTGGGGGGAAGGGGGTCATGTGTACCCATGTTTCAGAGTACTTCTCTTTATTTTTCAAGGTATACTGATATTTATTTATTCATTTATTTATTACATTTCTATACCGCCCAATAGCCGAAGCTCTCTGGGCGGTTCACAAAAACTAAAATCATAGTAAGACAATCAACAGGTTAAAAGCACAAATACACAATACAATATAAAATATATCCTTTCAAAGCCCTAGGTCATCTTGGGATGAGTTTATGGCTCAAATGTGAGGGCCCCCTCTGGGATGAGATGACTCACTTTAGGAAATGGGGGCATGCGAACGTTGCTGCACTGGTGGATTAAGAGGTTCACATTGTTGGAGACAAAGGGACAGATGGCTCTTATGTTAGGACAAAGGGGTAGGGATTTCTTGTGACAAGTTTCCACCTGCTCTGCACACTGTATCCATACTCCTGTTCCAACTTTAACCTATCAATCTGTAATGGGTAGGAATCACCATTCTCCCTGCCTCTCCCCCAAAAATACCCCCCACAAAAAAAACCCCAGTGTGTAAGTCTGCAGAATTTGTGCAACTCGAAAACAAACAAACAAACCAGCCTGCTGTGGAATCCACAGTTTGGATTCATAGAAATCTGAACTTACTTGAATTTGTTGCAAATTTTAAGGATGGTCAAATGAGTGATGCTCAAGACCACTAGGAAGCGCTGAACATCATGCCACTGCCCAGTTCCCATTCTCCATTGCTCCTCACTTTGTGCAAATGGGAATCTCGTGCAGATCAACCAGTGATCGCATGAAAGATCTGTGCAAATCTCCCCAAATATGCACAAATTTCTTCCTTAGACTAAAGCAGGGCTGATTCAGTGTACTGAGGAAATTTTCATGAATTGAATTGGGGATTTGGAATGAGGTGAAAGCAAGCACATGTCCGACAATGTGCAAATATTTTTGGTGGACACGTGCTAGCACTCACGTTTGGAGCTTGAACGGGGCATACTCGCATGTTTTGCAAGCAGAAACTAAATTCTCATACATCCCTAGCAAATACTGCCAACATCCCTAAGTCCATGGCACCAGGTTAAGGCATCTCACCCAATAATTGTGAGGGTCAAGTCATTCTGAATGCAGACAACCAGGCAATTTCTCAAATTAGTAATTTAAAAGCAACACATAGCTGATGGTGACCTTATAGTCCATGTGCTTTCCTTACCCAATGCTAGTTAACTAATTCCTTTAAGTCAGGCGTACTGCAAAGTTACACTGGCAGTCAAAACTCAATTCATAAGCAGATGTTGTGTAGGCGTGCTTCTCCAACTTCCTTGGCATTAATGCATATTGGGAATGGGGGAGAGGAGAGAAAGAGTGTTGTTGTTCTCCCCTAGGTGTCTACTCTGGCATAGCCTTGAAATGCTCCTATGTTCCTTCTTATTTGACACAGATTTTTACAACCTCCTTTTGGAACAGTTCCCAGAGGAGTAGCCATGTTGCAGCAAAACTAACAAGGAGACTTGCGGCACCTTAAAGACAAACAAATTTATTCTGTCCTAAGCTTTTGTGGCACCTTTTGAGAAAAGGCTCTCTTAGCGTTAGGCAGAAGAGAAAGCAGACGAAAGTCATAATAGATATCATGATAGTGTTGCATCCTGTAAAATCATGATACTATTTTATCAGCTGTTCATGGGCAGGCAACTGGAATAACACTCCCAGGCTATGGGGGAAGGGAGGGAGGTTTTGTTAGATCAGGGTGGGGAACCTCAGGTCCCAATCCGATGTTCCTGGTTTCCACAAATGACTCTGCCCATTTTCTCCAACCAATACAATATGATGGTATTCTTTGTATTTTTTAGAGCCCACCCTTTTGCCTTTGGCCCAACCCCTCCTCATTTGGCTCCACCCACCACTGAAATGAGGCCCCTAAGAGCTTCCCTAAAATTGCCTTCAGTCCTTGGGCCCTAGGTGAAATAGTCAGGTGAGCTGTACCTCCATTAAAAGGAAGTTCTACATGAGGATCCTATACAGAGGTAAGTGCACTTAAGCCCACTGATATGAATGTCTGTCTTCGCATAGGATGAGGCTAAACAGACCTAAATGTGAGACTCTGGGACTGTGTGGCATGAAGAAGTGGTGAAGCTGCCGTGATGAGGAGGTAGCAGCTCAAGTCCTAGCAGGTAGCAGGAGTGACCATGAGATCAAGGGAGGAATGAATGAATTTTGGGGTGCATTTTTGCTCCCCCAGATCTTGGCTGAACTCCTCTCATGGAAGAAGAGGATTGTGTTTAACAAGTGGACAGTATAAAACAAGATGGGTATTTTGGATTGCCGATATCCCCTTGGTAATCCAGCAGAGAGCCCGTGTAAGTAACCAAGAACATTAGGAATATTAAAGACTATATGATGATCTATCTTTTACTGTCAACGTATTTCTAATTTTCTCCAGTGGTATTTTGGTTGCCTGGGTAGTACAGATCAACCAATAAACAAGGTCAGCACAGTATACAAGAATTTATTTCCATTTTATCCTTATAACAACTGATGGGGAATTTACACCATGGGGGAATTAAGCTCCGGTTTCAGTAGCTGAAATCCAGCATTCTATTCATTACATCACACTGGGTCTGCAGCAGCCTTCCCCAACCTGGTGCCCACCATAAGTGATAGACTACAACTCCCATAATCCCACAGACAGCATAGGTAGCTGGGGGATTATAGGAGTTGTAGTCCAACACCTCTGGAGGAAACTAAATTGGAGAAAGCTGGTCTACAGGATATACATGCAGGAGGTGACAATATGATTTGTAAGTGTGTGCACAGCTGTAGGAACATGTAGGATATCTCCAAAGGAATGTTGGTTGGATGGGATTATCTATTTCTTCAAGGTGCAGGATAGGTGCCACCATATAAACCCTCTCTGCCCTCCCTACCTTTTAGGTGGCTATATGGCTATCCTGCACTAGCAATATAGGATGTGATTCTACCATGAATATTACCTTTCTGTTCCAGCACCCATCAGACCATAAGATATATATTTAAAACACCATTGTCCCCCTTTCCCAATCCTTCACTGAAGCCTGACACAACAAAACTCTGTTAAATCTAAATGCTAGGAATTACAATTACCCAGTTTGATCTTGGCATTCTAGAGTGTAACAGCTCTATTTCATACACAATTCATCAGGCTGATGGAGATACTATAATTAAAAAAAGTACTTAATGCATTAGAGGGAGTTTTTTTGGGTTCGTCCTTTATCCATACACTGTATTTTGACATTTCATAATTTGAAATTTGCAGAGCTTTCATCCTGTCTGGCAGTTTCTTTGCTCAAGTCATCGTACTATGGGAATATGACATCTCATGAATTAAGCTGGTCTCAATTTTCTGGGTACTATAATCTGACCTAATTTGCTCAGTGCCCTCTTTCACTGTTGGGTCACAAACAGTGAATGTTTAATAAATTGGGGTGGAGGGGGGGGGACATAGCCGGTCAGTTACCCATGTGGCATTCCTTATGGACTGACATTACTAGCAAGAAATGACCAATTTCATATGAAATATCCAAGCAAAGAAATGGCATTGAAATTAGGACTGCCAACATGGGAAACATGAGTTCACCTTTAAATGCACCAAGACACTGTGAGACAGGTAGCCATAGCTGCTCTCACCTGTCTTTCTACTGGTCCTTCAGTTTGTCCATCCTTCTCCCCCATCTATAGTAGCAAGCAGGGGAGGAGAGGTGATGAAAAGACAAGGAAGGAATAGGCAGGGATAGCAGTGTCTGTCCTCATCTCTGTAGGGCTTCTCATGTTGCTCCATGTGATGGTTGGAGAATAGGTGCTTCGCCCATGCATGTGCTGTGGGTTACAACCTGGTGGCCCTAACTGAAATCAACGTACAGCGGATCTACACAGCTGTAAATTACATCTTATTTTGAGTCAGTAAACGTATTATTTTTTTAATGATTTTAAACATCCCCGGACACCTGTATTTATTAATATGTTACTTACCATTGTCTTGTCTGGTAGATATGCCCTGATCTGGGCCACACAAAGTATTTTTTAGCTGTGTGCATGGACCCCCGATCAGCTTCTCTTCCAGATCTGCAATTTGCGGATCGGGCTGCTTCGCTCCGCCCCACTCCACCTATAGTCCGCTCCGCTCTGCTGTAAAGCCCCGGATCCGGATTGGAGCTCCGCTTCCCCCCCATAGGCTTGCATTGAAATCCAAAAAAGTCTACAACTTTTTTTCTGTTAAGGTTAGAAATCTCAAGTTTAGCACCATGACACCTCATGGACATATACACATGCATGCCAAGCCTCAAGCCAATCCAAGCGTCCCCTGATTTTTGGGGAATTTATGAAAATCGGACACCCCATTTTCAGACATGGACTGTTCCCTGACATTTTGACAGATAAAAAAATTGGAAGTGGGCACCCTCACAGATGCCATCGAGATCCACAATCATGCCAAGTTTCAAGCAAATCCCATCATCCCCTGAATTTTGGCGGGGCTTTAACCTCTAACGCACCACCCATAACCCCAATTCACACCCTTTTGATATCTCCGTCAATTTTCATGTTAAAAACCTCAAACTTGGCAACATGATAGATTATCCATGGATACACATGCATGCCAAGAGTCAAGCCAATCCCATCATCCCCTGATTTTTGGAGAATTTATGAAAATTGGACACCCCATTTTCAGACATGGACTGTTCTCTGACATTTTGACAGATAAAAAAATTGGAAGTGGGCACCCTCACAGATGCCATTTAGGTCCACATTCATGCCAAGTTTCAAGCAAATCCCATCATCCTCCGATTTTTGGCGGGGCTTTAACCTCTAACGCACCACCCATAACCCCAATTCACACCCCTTTCGATATCTCCGTCGATTTTCATGTTAGAAACCTCAAACTCGGCACCATGATAGTATATTCTTGTATACACATGTATGCTAAGCCTCAAGCAAATCCCATCATCCCCTGATTTTGGCGGGGCTTTAACCTTTTAACTCACCCCAAATCAAGTCCCATGCTAGAACTACGTCAATTTTCATGTTAGAAACCTCAAGTTTGGCACCATGACACCTCATGGATGTGTACACACACATGCCAAGACTCAAGCCAATCCCATCATCCCCTGATTTTTGGGGAATTTTTGAAAATCAGACACCCCAGTATCTCAGGGATTTAAAGCTGCAGACAGCTCAATGGGGCCATTTCAAAGGAAATCCTAACATGCCATGAATTGGGGAGTAGAGATAAACCTATATGAATCTTCTTCCACACTTGAAAAATTGATTTGGAACTTCAAAAAGTCTAAGTGAGTGCAGGAAGGACTTATCCCCTGAGTCAAAGCAACACACACACACAAACCATCCCTGCGAGGCGGGCAGGGGAGGAGGAAGGGAAGGCAGGCAGGCAGCAGACATTTCTGGGGGCATAAGGAAGTGCATCCCATAACTACTAGGAGGCTAGGAGGATAAGAGTAAAGCTTTGTGATCCTTGTTTCAGAGTTGATTGACTGCACTGTGATCACAGCCATTACTAAACAACAACAAAATAATAATGTTAATAGCAGTACTAATTAATATTAATAGCAACAATAACAACAACAACAACAACAACAACAACAACAAGGAGTTGAACCACAATGAAAGCCTGCCTAACTTCACTGAAGAGGAAAAGCCAGGAGAGCTTGGGCTATGGGGTGTAAATATAAAATGGAATAAATAAATAAATAAATAAACAAAGGAGGGGTAGAGTTAAAAGCAGCAGTGTTGCTGAATAAACAACAGGAAGATTTTTTTTTAAAAGGCTATATCTGTCTTTTACCAGTAAGAGGGAAGTGGATATGCCCAGGGGGAGGGGGAATTATGCCAGTTTTGACTGGCCCTGTCTAGGGACCAGTCTTTAAGAAGCAAACTAACACTTCAACTCATGACAGGCATTAGTCTCCACTGGTTACTCTTTGGAGGGCTCTGATGACCCTCCAAGGGCAGGAAAGTGTGTGTGCACTGGGCACGTCCACATGCCCTAGGGGACTTCATCCCCTTGCACCACATCTATTCAGTTGTTCACCAAGGTTAGGGTGGGTAGCAGTGCTGTGTTTCCTATCTGTTATTTATTTGCTTAGTATATGATTTCAGGTTGTGTTTGTGCATTTGGTGGGGCTACTGTTTTAAAAAACACTGGGAAAAGTCCGTTCAGACTAAGAAAGAGAAGTTTCCCAGTATCCCAAGTTACTAGTATCCCATTTTGCCTATCCCCTCCTCCAACTTTGGGATCATGTGATCATGACTCTGCCTCTCAGCACTTCAAAAAGGTACCTCTCCCGCTTTTTTTACCCGATTTTTCAAAAAATTCTAGCAAGCGAACCGCAGCACGCAGAGAGCTGAGAGTAGGCTCAAAATGACCCCCAGCCATGACTCTCTAAGCACAAGAAGTTTCAGAAAGATAGCTTAAAAAACAACACAGTTATCCCCTATTCTTTTCCGCAATGCAATCCTATGGGCGAAATTTTCCAAAATGGCGATCGGAGCGCTCCGCGAAAAGAGAAGCGCTCTGCCTATGGCCGCTTCTCTTCGCTGTGCTTCTAAGGGTCCACAGTCCGCTTCTACTCTGCCTCTGAGCAAGGCGGAGCAGGCCAGTTTGCTTCTGATTCTCCGATTCTAATTGGAGCGGAGAACACCTCTAGTATTTTTAAAGTTGTTTTCTCAAGTCCCCATCTGCTGTTTGTTCCTCCCACTTCCTCTTTCCTTCCATTACCCCTCCTGTGTTTTTTCTGTGGCTGCATTAAAATTCAAACTGTTTGGGCTAGATAGCTGCATTGTTCTTTGCATAGGAGTAAGGCAATAGACAATGGCTGAAAATCCTTGAAAATCCTCAATAAACACTCCATCCTCCGAGAATAGAAGATGGAACTGCATGCAAAGATGAACACAAGGCAAGACTGTGCAAAAATGGCTGCAACTTTGGGCTCGGAAAGAAAAGGAGCATGCCCCTAGGAAGCTGATCGGCTTTCAAAAAAATAAATAAAAATAAATGGGGAAAAAAAAGAACACTTCGGAACGATACAATCAGTCACATAAGAGATCATACTACAAGTTATAAGAATAACATCACAAAATATTACGACAGGAAGGGTAAGCAGTAAAATGATAAAAGCCAAGGATAAAAGAAAATTATTATTAGATTGTATGGAGGTGGTACCTAACCCCGGTAAGATTAAATAAAATAAATAAGATGAATTCAGCAAGCTGCTGGAGAGGTTGTCAAAAGAAAGGAACGTATTTACATATGTGGTGGGAATGTGAATTTGTACAAAAATTATGGAAAATGGTGTTTAATGAGATAAAAGAAATTTTAGGAATAGAGATTGAAGAGACACCTATAGTGGCATTGTTATCATTATATGGAGAATTGAATTGTAATAAAGAGACAAAAGAATTGATAATGAATTTGTTAACAGCAGCAAGATTAATGATATCTAGGAACTGGAAGGTTCAAGGGGATTATCATATAGAAGATTGGTATAAAGAAATATGGGATATTGCTATTAACAATAAATTAACATGTAATTGTAAAAGTTAGAAGAAGAATGATAAAAATGAATGACTTTGAGGGAATATGGAAACAGTTTCTAGAATTTGTATTATTAAAGGGGAGAGGGAAAACACCTCCAGAGGAAGCAATGAGATTTTGGAAACATGAATAAGATCTCGTGGTTGGGGGGAACACTTTTATGTTTATTTAAATATTTTTTAAAAAGAAAGAAAAAAAAAAGGAACAACACATAAGAGATCATACTATGAGTTATAAGACTAACATTGCAAAATATTACGACAGGAAGGGTAAGTGGTAAAATGATAAAAGCCAAGCGTCATGTGGCGGAATAAGATGGAAAACGCAATTAAAAACATTTATAGGTGGTTTATCCACTTATGTGTAGATCCGCTCCTATAGGGAGAGGACAAAATACAATATGAATGTTTACAACTACAATATAAAAATAAACGTAATAACGATAACCAAACAAAAGCTAGCAGCAGTGCAAACATTTAAAAATACAATACCGGATTAGAAAACAAACTGAAACATATTAGATGGGGACTGGGGAATAAGCATGCTAGATGATTATGGTGCCAATCAAATGATAACAAATGTAAGATGTTTGCATGCATAGCTGCTATATCTCCTCAGGTAATGCCCATTCACTTTTAAATCCCAAGGAACTATACCAGCGTTTCAGCCCTTAATGCATTTTAGAATTTCTGGAAATATTACATTATTTATGGCAAATGTTACTTCCCTGTAGAAAATGCACACAAGCCCCCTCTTTTATATGACTTCATGAAAGGATTCGAGTTGCGACTGAATCTTGCCAAAAGTGCCATTTTGAAAAACCATCTGAAGGTGGTTGCTCAGGCAAAACATATGAAGGATTGTGAGAGAAATCTGTGTTTTGATAAGATGGCAACATTTTCGAGAGTTAGTTTGTTTATCCCTGGCTTGCCAACATATTTCACTTTCGGGTAAAATTTGAGAGTGATCTGAAGGTTGGACAAAATATCTGGGAAATTCCATGTGAACAGAAAGAGGTTTGAGAATACCAATACATTTCACAGGGAATTTTGGCACATCCCAACAGAGCATAATGCTCTAATCGTCTCATCGCTGGCTTTAAAATTCTGTGTTGAGATTGCATCTTTTTTATGTTTGAAAATTATATGCCGTCAAGAATTCATTGAGTCTGAATCTCTTGAAATCTAATGCCAATTGCCCATGGCTCTGCCAGATTTCCTGTCCAAATGATTATCTCGGAGGCAGTTCATATTAATACTGTTTCTGAATGACATGTCTTTTTATATAATACACATCACAGACCCATTCAGTTCTGCAAACATAAGCCTTTAATATTTGCAGCTGTTCAATTTAGTCCATGTAAACATTACTATTTTCTTTTTTCTTTTTTAAAAAAGGTATCCTGGTAATAGCCAAAAGGCCAAAAACATCACAAATCACAAGCATTTACTGCTTTTCTCAAACTTTGTGTTTTCTGTGGATAGAGGACACATTTGATATTGATCGATGAAACCTCATGCAAGCCTGTCTTCTTCCTGTTCATGTGTTTTTATTGAGTTTCTATTGTAAAAAAGATTGAGATATTTTTTTTAAAAAAATTCTTGAGTACAATAGTCTTAGCCATACATAAAATGTTAGAACAAACAAGTAAAACAAGTGGAAAAGTAACACACATGAAGTTTGAAAAGGTGAGTGAAAAATGCGCTTCCATTTTCACAGCCCCATCTATAGCCTGCAATAATAATAATAATAATAATAATAATAATAATAATAATAATAATAATAATAAAAAAATAGAAGGGCATTTTCAACTATTTTTCTCTGAGGTCAGGAAAAATTGTGGAGTATTTGTGTCGGGGGAAATTGCAGCCAAGTGGGCTACCATATTTGCCCACTATGTTAGCCCACATTGTGACTTGGGCCATAGCTAGACCTAAGGTTTATCCTGGGATCATTCAGGGTTCGCCCCTGCCTGAGCACTGGATCCCCTGTGTGCCACCTAGATGAACAGGTTTGATCCCTGGATGATCCAGGGATAAATCTTAGGTCTAGCTATGGCCATAGTGCCACTCCAAACTAGTGCTGTGCTGAAACTTGCTCCCTATTTTTGGGAACTTTACCTCTCCCTGTGCAAGAGGCATTGTTTTTTCTCCCTCTTTTCCAGGGAGGGGGAAGTTTTGGAGATTTTTTTTTCTTGTGGAAGGGAACAGCATTTCTACATAGCTTCTTAAGTGTAGCTGGTTGTTGACCGTGTGTGTGTGTGTGTCTTTTTTCTATTTTTTTAAACACCCCTGGCACTTGTAGGAGCCCAGCATTTCTTCCTGAATGCCCAAGATAGAAATCACCCTAGGGATGTGCAAATCAGCAAAATGTGAGTTCTCTGAATTCCATCTAGGAGCTTGTTCTGACTCAAGTCTGTTCCCTCCTTTTTATTTTCAAACGATAAATCTGTGCACATGTTAATGCATATTTTCCTAAATGTACGGATCTCTTCTGCACATCTTTGAAATGTGTGCATTCTTTCCCCATTGATTAAAGTGTATTTGTGCACACTTTTCAAAAGTATGATTTTTTTTCATGCACATTTTTCAAATGTATACGTGCCATCGAACACATTTTTGGGGTCCGCGAATTACTTTGCAAATTCTGAAATGTATGGACTGGCTGCAGATTCCATCTGAATCTGTGTTCAACCCAGAAGGTGCAAACTGGAAAAATCCTGGTAAACAACAACTGAAATGAATTTCTCATACATCTCTGTATTTTGTGTAGGCCAGGAGCAAAAATCTGCTCAGCAGTGTTTAATTGGAGTCCCATCTCTCAAGTCTGTTTTTATAGTTGCCTTGGCTGGCTTATTAGTCAATTGGGAGAAACAGCTTTGAGTTGCATTACAGCCTATCATAAACTAAGATGGAATGGATGTTGTGCTAATAAAAACGAATGATACCAGTAGAGCTATATATGGCGGGGCAATGTTGATATTACATCTTTTGAACAAATGTAATTAAACTGTCTTCATCCTTCCTTGTTTCCTGTTTATTTGGGTTAATATTTTTTTTTTACCTTCAGCATTATTCTTTATAATAGTCTAATATTATTTGTTACTGAGCTGATCACTGGGAAGGCACAGTTGTCAAGTGTATTGTAATCATGTATAAGGGAAATTATGTGCATGCATGTATGTGTATGAACCAGCCCCAAATCTATTAATATTCTCACTATCCTCCCATCTCATTTATTAGAACAGTTCATGGAAGACTGGTCAATTGGTGGCTCTTGGTCAGGATGGCTATATGAAGACTCCATTATAGACTGCTGAGAGCGCCATAATTTTTCTGCCCTGCTTCTTCTGGGCTTTCCGGAAGCATCTGATTGGTCATTCTGAAAAGCAAGATGCGGTACTAGAGAGACCAAGGGTGCAGAATTGCTTTCAGCTAGAGGGCCAAATTCTGTTTTAGAGAGGCTCTTGAGTGCTGCATTTGGTGTGGGCAGGGTGAAAAGCCAAAGAGTTGAAGACAAATATTTTTTAAAATACACCAAGTAGGTATGTTGTGGTCTAAAAAGAAATTTCTAGCATGAACTGATGAGAGAGCTCAGCTTTCTTTTGTGCATCCTGATGATTCTTTATTACCAACGGAATGGTGAAAAATAATTAAATCCGCTTGGTCCCCTCTAGTTGCTCTGCACTACAACTCCCAAAATTTCTGACTCTTGGTTTTGCTGGCTGGGGTTGATGGGTGTTGAATTCTAAAATGACTAGAGGGTACCAGGTTGGGCCAGGCTGGTTTAAATTCCTATCAAAATCTACACTGTTGCCTTGCTTGCTTGCTCGCTCCCTTATTTACATTACATTTCCCCCCTTTCTCCCCAAATCAATCATACTTATTAGATGAATGAGATCACGTTTGCCATTACAGAACTGTGGAGAATGTTCAAATATGTACTTAGTCTCAGCCTTGATAGTACTTGAGGTTTCATACAAAGATGCTCTTCGACGAGAAAATTTGATGCAATTAACCAGCCTCTGATTTGCCCTGTCAGCAATTGCATATTTAGTCAACGCAGACAAATGCTGATGGCAAGTATATCTGCTAGACTTTAGTGTTGCTAAAGGAAAGATGGTTTAGCAGAGAACAGAATCAAGCTTGCGTGCTCTCACTATGATAAATCAGCCAGGAAGTCAACTCCTAGAGTACTTAAGTGGAAAGAGCTTAGTGGAAGAACATCTGCCCACTGACTTCAGTCCATTCCAAGAAGACTCCCCACCCACCCACACACACACATACCATGTTTATAAAGGGAAGTGGGCCATATCTCAAAGCTTCATGGGATGATTCCATTGCAAAACTGCAGCTCATCACTATACATATTGTGAGGGCTGGACATTAAGGGAGGGGATGTGGTGAATGGCAGCTAATTCCCCCACCAGCTTCCTGTGGCTTCAAACAGAGGGCCAAAGCAGATATTACTTCAGAACAGTGTCTAGCAGCTACATCTCCTTCTCTCCTTTCATTTTTACTCTAGAATAGGCTCAGAGGGACTGACACAGATCTCAAAAGCCTCCTAATCTCCATACTAGGTCTCGATTTGGATTAGGGCCCTGCACTTACTCTAGAGTTAAAGTAAAAACACCAACAAGACATAGCCTGTGCATGCCTCCATGAGTATATGATTATGAGTAAAAATATGCTGGGGTGGTTTCTAGTTTTTTGTATTTTGGGCCTTACTCCTCTAATCTTTGGCCCCCACCCTCTGTGCCTTTGCTTCTGCCCACCACTGCAATGCACCCTTGAAGAGTTTCTGCAAAATTGAATTCAGCCCTCAAACTGAAAGAGGTTCCCCACTGGTGCTGTACTACACAACTATCCTTGGTGCAAAGGGATGCTGCACCTGGTAGGGTCCTGAACCCCAGAGGTTGCCCACACCTGCTCTAGATACATGTTCATTCATACATTTTTTTTAAAAAAAATCTCTGAATGGAGTTATCCACTTCCAGGACATACAGAATGTTGAGTGGAAGAAGAACTAGATGGTGTCGTGTCCCCACTGGAGGAATCCTCCCCTGAGGAGGAGTTGGAGCTCTCGGAGTTGAACAATGCCAAGGAGCCACCAATGCCAGGAGATCTGTGGGATCCTGGGCCCACAGAGGAGATCACTGCTAGTCCATCTCCGCCTTACCCAGAGGCGGAGTAGAAGCGGACCGCGGACCCCTAGAAGCAAGGCGAAGAGAAGCGGCCATTTTTCGGAGCTCCTAGTTCAGGCAGAGCGCTCCAGTCGCCATCTTGAAAACATTTCGCCATAGGATTGCATTGCGGGAAATAATCGCGCATAACTAGGTTGTTTTTGAAGCTATCGTTCTGGAAATTCTTGTGCACAGAGAGTCGTGGATGGGGGTCATTTTGAGACTACTCTCACCTCTCTGCGTCATGCAGGTCGCGTGCTAGAATTTTTTAAAAATCGGGTCAACAAACAGGGACAGCGCGGCTCAAACGGCGGTTTTCGGCTTTTCGCCCATAGGATTGCATTGCGGGAAAGAATTGGGGATAACTGGGTTGATTTTTAAGCTATCGTTCTGGAAATTCTTGTGCACAGAGAGTCGTGGATGGGGGTCATTTTGAGACTACTCTCACCTCTCTGCGTGGTGCGGGTCACGCTAGAATTTTTTTAAAAATCGGCAGGAAAAATACCTTTTTCAAAGGGCTGAGGGGCAGAGTCAGCTCCCGGTCATGATCACATGATCCCAAAGTTAGAGGAGGGCATAGGCAAAATGGGTAACTTGGGATTCTGGGAAACTTCTCTTTCTTCATCTGAACGGACTTTTCCCAGTGTTTTTAAACACAGTAGCCCCACCAAATGCACAAACACAACCTGAAATCATATACTAAGCCAAGAATAAGAGATAGAAACACAGCACTGCTCCCCACCCTAACTTTGGGGAATAACTGAAAAGATGTGGTGCAAGGGGATGAGCTCCCCTAGGGCATCTCATCGTGGACGTGCCCCCACTCTCTCCTGCACTGGAAGGCCATTAGAGCCTTCCAAAGAGAGTAAAACGGTGGAGCAATGCCTATCATGAGTCGAAGTGAGCGTTTACTTCTTAGTGGTGGAGCGATGCCTATTATGAGTTGAAGTGAGCGTTTACTTCTTAGAGCTCTCGTGGTGAAGCAATGGCTGTCTTGAGTTGAACTGGCAGCTGCTTCCCTCTCCCCCGGGCACGTCCCCCTATTACTGGTAAAAGACAGATATAGCCTTTTTTTAAAAAGTTCTTCTTGTTGTTTATTCAGCAACACTGCTGCTTTTAATTCCACCCCTCCTTTGTTTATTTGTTTATTTATTCCATTTTATATGCATTACTGGCTTATCCTTGGCTCACTTCCTTATGCCCCCAGAAATGCCAGCTGCATGCCTGCCTGCCTTCCCTCCCTCCTCCCCTGCCCACCTCGCAGGGATGTTGTGTGTGTGTGGCTTTGACTCAGGGGAGAAGTCCTTCCTGCGCTCACTTGGAGTTTTGGAAGTTCCAAATTTTGCAGGTTTAAGCCCCGCCAAAAAACAGGGGATGATGGGACTGCCTTGAGTCTTGGCGTGTGGCGTATATATCCCTGGATAAGCTGTCATGGTGGTGAGTTTGAGGTTTTTTTTTAACGTGCAAAATTGACGGAGCTATGGAAAGGGGTGTTGGATTTTCATAAATTCCCCAAAAATCAGGGGATGATGGGACTGCCTTGAGTCTCGGCGTGCGTATGTATCCCTGGATAAGCTTTCATGGTGCCGAGTTTGAGGTTTCTAACGTGCAAATTGACGGAGCTATGGAAAGGGGTGTGAATGGGGTGCCCGATTTTCATAAATTCCCCAAAAATCAGGGGATGATGGGATTGCTTTGAAACTTGGCGTGCGTGTGTATACCCCCATGAGGTGTCATGGTGCCAAACGTGAGGTTTCTAACTTGAACAGAAAAAAAGTTGTATAATTTTTTAGCTTTCAATGCAAGCCTATGGGGGAAAAACTGGAGCTCCGATCCGGATCCGGAGCTCCGAGCGGAGCGGAGCGGAAGTGGGCGGAGCATGGGCGGGGCGAAGCGGCCCGCTCCGAAAATCATGGATCTGCAAGTGAAGCGGAGCGGGGGGTCTGTGCACACCCCTACTATATAAGTCTTCAGTTTTAGCCTAGCCACTGTCAAAACAACATTGTTCTATCAACTGCAGTGCCTTGAACTATGCTTTCCAGACCTTGTGATTGACTTTCTGTGCTAATGATCTTTGGACTTCTGCTTGATTCTGCTTCTGGACTATGTATGGTATCGTACTGCTCAACTATGCTATCTTGACCACTCTTCCCTTTGCCTGATCCCATACTTGACTGAAATCTTTGTGCTTGACCATTTTCCTGCTTCCTTACTTTTCTTCTTGAATTGCCCATAATGTTCTCTAATGCTGAGTCTGATTCATCCATCGCAGGACAGTTGGGGAGAAAGAAGGGTTGATTGGGCTGCTCAAGCCATTAACACCTTTGTCCTGGATGGAGGGAAGCATAATGGGAAGTCAACAAATCTTCTCTGACTGCTATACAGGGATTGAAAAGAAAGGGAAAGAAGAGGATACCCTTACATTTTCTCCTCCTTCTCCTATAAAATGTTCATGACTGGGGAGAACAGGCAGCCTGAAACCTGAGCCCTCTAGTTCTATAAAGCAGAGGAGAGGAAGGTCTTTGGGGTGGGCATCTGCTTTCCTTTCTCTTTCCAGAAACTGCCCTGTGCGCTTGCATCTTAGTACTTCTAACTATCTATTGTTCACAAATAGGCCTCAGGGCAGCTCATCACAAGTTAAGCACAATTTAGAATGAAACAATAGATCTGTTGAAAGCAAGCACAAATAAATGAATTAAACAATCCATTAACACAGCTTAATAGTATGATTCAGCTCAGCAACACTGCATAAATACATTGCCACCGAAAGTCATAGAAAAGGCCCTCCGAAATCCTCACAGCTTTATTAGAAGCCTGCAAAGTACCAGTGCAATAAGCCTCACAGAAAGGGCATTCGGCAGGAAGGGAATCCGCTTATATTAGTTGTCTTACACTTTGTCATGTGCTGGCAGTGAAGGCTGGTGTCTCCAACGTCAGTGGGGCAACAAATCTGTTCTGGGTTTCAGTCAGACTCCTAAAGGAACTATCCAAGGTGCTGAACCTATTCTGAATTCACTGTCCCAAGCGATTGGAGCACTATTCTCCATTGCTTGCTTGCACTTGTCACAGTGCTACCTTTTGCCTTCCTGCACTGGGGAAGACATGGTGCAGGCAAAGCATGCCCGACTGTGGCAATGAGAGCACTCTTCCAGCCACTTCTTCATTTGGGGAAAGCCTGCATGCAGCATTGTCAGTCTCCAGCCGAAATGCTGTCTAGAGGAGCTCTACATTTTAAGGCACCCACAGCAACGCTTCATCAGATGTCCTTGTATTCCAGGGCTGGTGGGATGGAATGTCATCAAGGAGAAGGCATTTCATAACATAGAAGTATGGTGAATCTATCATCAGGGGGAATAACTCCTCACAGTGCTGGCTGGTGGCTCCTATTTCGGTGGGGTGTGAATCTGCTCCATGTTTCTATCAGAACTCTGAAGAAGAAATTTATTTATTTATTACATTTATATACCGCCCCATAGCCGAAGCTCTCTGGGCGGTTTACAAAAGTTAAACACAGTAAACATTAAAAAAGTATACAAAATTTTAAAGCATCAAAAACATGAGAACAACAGTATAAAAACAACAACATCCATTTAAAAACAATGGTTCTGGGGTCCGTTAAAAGACAAAATTAGCATTGTTAAATGCTGTTAAATGCCTGGGAGAAGAGAAAAGTCTTGACCTGGCACCTGAAAGATAACAGTGTTGGCACCAGGCGAGCCCCATTGGGGAGATCATTCCACAGTCGGGGGCTACTACCGAAAAGGCCATCTCCCTTGTTGCCATCCTCCGAGCTTCCCTTGGAGTAGGCACTCAGAGGAGGACCTTAGATGTTGAGCACAGTGTATGGGTAGGTTCATGTCAGGAGAGGCGTTCCATCAGGTATTGTGGTCCTAAGCCATGTTAAAACCAGCACCAGATGGAACCATATGCCCCCAAATGGATGAAACACCTTGGATAGCTTTTGAAGAATTGTAACTGAAATAGGAACCACCTGCCTCCACTGACTCTTCCATAATTGTTGTGCACCTGGTGAAGAAGTTATCACCACATTCCTGCAATGAGCATGTGTGAGTGCCTGTGTCTCACCACAAGGCCAGCTCTGTGAGCTTAGAGCAGGGATGGGTTCCTCTTCCATCCCACAGTGCTTCCTTGGATCCTTTGATGATTCCTCACTTGAAGGAATCCACACTGTTATCAGATTGGCGATAAAAGCAGGGATCTAGGCAGAGGAGGATTCAGATGGCATTGGGTTGGGGCAGCTCTACCCATTTGTGTCTTCCTGCATTAGGAGGGGGATTGTTTGCAGCCTTGCCTGAGACTGCTGAAGCCCTCCTTCAGGCACCCGCTCATTCAGGAAAAGCCTGCATGCGTGAAGCCAGTCTGTAGCCAAATACTGGCTGGAACTCCAGCTGGTGCTTTGGCCAGGGACTGGATGATATCAGGGATGCTGAGTGGAGGCTAGTGGCTGTGATGTTAGTGGGGTTGTGAATCTGCTGTGGGTTTCAGTTGGACCCAATTTGAACTCTAAAGGAGCTGTCAGCGGTGCTAAACCGTATCCCCCCCAAATAGTTTCAGCACCTTGGACAGCTCAAGAGTTCTAAGTGCAGATGCCCCTGATAGCCACATCCCTGTTGGCATCTGGTGCACAAAGGGCCAAGTGGGGGGGGGTTGTTATTCAACCTCTCAACCATGTTCCCCATCCCTGTCTTAGAGCCCCCAAATGGGATGTTTCTACCAGCATTTATGCAGCAAGCACTGTCCCACTGCCTGTCTCAGAAATGCAAAGCGCTTTCCTGGTGTCAGAATCAGGACTCTCAAATCATCCAGTTCCTAACTTGCATCCACACAATTCCACACCTGTTTTACATTGGCTCAGCTGATCTCCTGGTTATTTACAAGCTCAGTATATAAGCTATTCCTGGGTGATAGTCATTACCTGCGGTAATTGTTTGGGCAATAAAACCGTATCCCTGTTCAAACGCTGTTGTAGGTGGAACCTCCCCCTCTGACCAACTGGCAGCAATTCATGCTGAAGGAACATAAATATTTGTCAAGGTAGCCTTTATTGTCATTGATGCTGAAATTACAGCAGAGCTCAAATTGCCTGGAAGATTTGTTTTTGTTTGTTGGGTTTTGATAGCACAAATACAAGTAGTCAATCTATACCATTTTAGGGCTTAAATAACACAGCCTACAGGGTAGCTCAATTTCCAGAGAGGACAAGAATTGCCTAGTATGCAAGTTTTTAAATATTTGATGTCGGCTTTTGTAAAACCCAAAGATAGGCTTCAATTTTCCCTTTCATTTTCTTGGCCGCAAGGAGCACGTTTCTATGGAAAATCTATCTGCACACCCTGATTTTGAGCTATTCTGTTTTATGCTGACATTCCTTTACCATTCTTTCAGGCTACCATTTTTCTACATGCTTGATCTGGGCATAAGCCCCATTTATCTCAACGCAACTTATTTCTGAGCAAACTTATATAGAAGCAGTGGAGGCTGGTGGCTCCGATTTTGGTGGGTCCGTGAATTCATTCTGGGTTTCAGTCGGAACCAGCCAGAACTCCAAAGGAGTGCAGAACCTCATGCCCAAAATATGTTCTGCACTTTGGATAGTTCCTTTACAGATATGGCTGGGTCCTGACTGAATCCCAGGATGGATTCGCAGCCCCACCAAGTTGGAGCCACCAGCCTTCATTTTATAGTAGCCTCCCTGCACATTACTCACTTCAGTTAAAAGTATTTTGCATGTTTCCATCACAGTCACATTATATTGCACATTTTGTGGTATGAAAGCTACATAAACAATTGTGTGTGTGTGTCTTTTAGCCTCATTCCTTTTGCTTTTAGGTTCCGCCCATTTTTGCTTTTAGGTTCCGCCCACCATGGGAATGTGGCTACCAAGAGCTTCTCTGAAATAGAATTCTGCTCTAATCCTGAAAGAGGTTCAAACCCTGATATGGGGCATGTCTACACCATATGGTGTAGAGGAAGGCAGGTGGGATGATCCCAGACTTACCTGCTTCTGGGACCATCGCAGGGTGTCTAGACGTGGCGTGCAACGTCCCAGGAGGAAGAGGATGTCCGCCTGCCATTTTTTAAATTGGAAAATAGCGCAGGAGCGATCCACCGAACAAGTACGTTTTTTTAAAAAAATATTCCCACTCCCCTCACTCCCTCTTCAGGAGCTCTGTACCTCGTGCCTGGGTCCTGGCTCCTCATGGTTACTCGTGAGGAGCAGGGACGAAACCGCGATGGCGAGCCACACCTCCCGTAGTCTCTGGATCCTCCCAAGACCATGGCAAAACCCGTGATTAAAGGGTAGAGCCAAATCCTGGGGAAAAGGAGGGATCATCCCTCCCTGCTTCCGGGATCCCCTGTGCATCATGTGGATGCATAGGGACGATCCCAGGGTGATCCCTGGGATATCGGCCCATCTAGACATGCCCTCAGATCATTTCTGCCCCACAATGACATATATCAAAACATACATCAAATCATACAAATAATACATAACAATGCCAACATACTTTTAAATATTAATGTAAAAATACCAAGGGAAAACAGAATTGCAGAAAGACAGTAAAAGAGAGATTAAAACACTTAAACATTCAACAACTAAAAGTTTTTGAGTGACTGACTAAAAGGGTTTTTGGGGCTGAAAAGATTTCAAGGTTGGCACCACGTGGGCCTCCCTGAGAAGACCATTCCAAAGTTGTGGTGCTGCAACAGAGAACACACTATTTTTAGACCCCCTTCAGGTGTTTAATGAATGTGTGCATGAGGATGGAATGAGATGGCAGTGGCAGTTTCCATTCTCCACCCACGTGAGTTCATTTTGAAGGCTGCAGCAGACAACATTGCACATGCAGAGTCTGCACTCCCAAAATGAACCCCCCCCAAAAAATAAAAAATGGTGGGAATGGAAATCATGACTGCCATCCTGCTGCCTCTTTCTATGGGTATTTATTGAATGTCTGATAGGGATTTTATTCAATAAAGTGAAGGTGAGTTGATACTAGGGATGGGGAGAAATTCAGTCAGTTCACATTTTAATGCGAAATGACCTAATTTCACACTAACTTGAACGGAAACTCAGTTATTCTTCAACATTCACATTTCTCTGTATATTGCAATCAAGTTCTCAAAACAAAAACTGTGTACAAAAATGTGTATATTAGGGGTAAGTACACACACAACATATGAAAATAATGTTCAAACATGCATTTCACCTGGGAGATGTTTTGCAAAACTTTGTATATTAGGCAAAGTTGTGAAGAAAAGTGCATGCATTAGAAGAAATGGGTGCAAAAACATGTTTGTACAAACTTCAAATCTCAGCATTTGGGATGAACCAGATTTAAGATTGGAAAAATGAGGAAATGGAATTGACAGATCTGCCAATCTCTAGTAGGGGTGTGCACGGACCCCCCAATCCGCTTCCTCTTTCTGCCGCTCCGCCTGTCTCCCGCTCCGCTCCGTGGAGCGAGATCCGGCTTCGCCGCCGTCACTACATGGACGGCAGCAGCGGTGCAAGATAAGCCACCCACCCACCCCGCCCCCTTACCTTCTTCCGTCGCAGGCTTCAACTGAGGCCCCGGATGAACCCGGAAGAGGCCTCGGCCTTCACTTCTGCCTTCAACCACGGCCTCAATTGAAGCCTGCGACGGAAGAAGGTAAGCGTCCCTCCTCCCTGCTCCCTTACCTGGTGCTGCCACCGCCGCATGGATGGCGGCGCCAGCAGCACCAGGTAGGCCAGGCCCCCGCCCCTGCCCCTACCCCCTTACCTTCCTCCGTCGCGGGCTTCAATTGAGGCCCCGGTTGAAGCCGGAAGAGGCCTCGGCCTTCACTTCCGGCTTCAACCGGGGCCTCAATTGAAGCCCGCGATGGAGGAAGGTAAGCGTCCCTCCTCCTTGCTCCCTTACCTGGCGCCGCTGTTGCCGCAGCCACATGATAGGTGGCGCCGGCAGCGCCAGATGAGTCCCCCTCCCCCCCCCCACTTACCTGCAGGCGAAGCTCCGGATTGAGCCGATCCTCTTCGCCTCTATCCTGACTCTCTTCGCCTCCGCCTTTTCCAGAGGCGAATTAGGCTGCCTCGCTCCTGCTTCTCTGAACCAAAGAGAAGCGGAGCAAATCCCTAATCTCTAGCTGACAATTCCACTCATCTTTAAATGCCACTGAATTTTGTCTTTGGAAACATTCTACATCAGCCTTCCTCGACCTAGTGCCTTGGAGATGTGTTGAACTATAATTCCCAGAATTCCTTCTCATTGGCTAAGCTGGCTGGAATGAATGGGAATTGAAGTCCAAAACTTCTTGAGGAGACCATGTTCTAGATAAATTTTAAGGTCCCTGGTTGAAGAAAATATCCCCCAAATTTCAAGAGAGGTACAGCAAATTTCTTTAGGAGTAGTGAAATTTCTCGGAAGGCTTTCTCCATACTGGCATTTTGTAATTAAAGAATATGAATGCAGATGCTCTTGCTTTTGAAAATGTGAATTTTCCTCTCAGCAAAAGCTCAGCCAGGAGAAGGAAGGGAGGGAGGCACCAGCAAGCACTTTCCAGGAACTGTTCTATAGACCCTTAACTTCATACTAAGGAAGTGCTCAGAATGGGCCAATTCTGAGCTTTATAAGGCTTGGCGGAACCCCATTGGTCCTTGGTGTCAGCTGACAACTGCTGAATCAGTAGCTAACAAAAGTCCTTCTGGCCTGCTGCGTTGTAGAACCTGAGCTCAGTGGATATTAAGCCTGAGCCCTCTCCCCTCTTCTGCTGAGCTGCTTTGGTGGTGAATAGAGTACTATAATTGGGTCTAGCTGTCAGAACGCCAGTTTTAAAATTGATTCAGGAGAGGGGCATAGATCAGTGGTAGAGCACAGGCTTTGCATGCCCAGGACCTCTAGTTTAGCCAAGGGCATTTCTTATTAAAGGTTCTCAGGTAGTTAGGCTGGGAAATCCTCAAGCTTGAAACATGAAGAGCTGCTGCTAGCCAGAATGGGCAACACTGGGGTAGGTGAACCATTGGATTGAGTCAATATAAGGCAGCTTCATTTGAAAGCACGGAGGCTTTCGGGGGTGGGGTGGGGATTTATTTATTTATTACATTTTTATACCACCCAATAGCCGAAGCTCTCTGGGTGGTTCACAAAAATTAAAACCATAATATCAGAAGATTGAGATTAGGATTTGTTTGCAGAAGTGGCTGAATAAAGCAGATTGAATCTAGGAAGTGAGGGGTTTGGCAAACTTCACTGGCCCCATTCAGACGACACGCTAAACCATGCTGCTTAACCACAAAATGGGTAATAGAATGCTTAACCATGGTTAACGGTGTCATCTGACACATGTTTTCCCTAACCATCTGCCCCATTAACCACATTGTCGTTAGGCTCACTAACCACGTTATGCAGTGAGGTTAGTGGTACTAGCCATAGCTAAAAGTGTCATCTGACACATTGTCTGTGGTTAAGGGGCCGTGGTTAAGGGATAGAGCTTCCAGTACAGAGTTGCCCAACTAGGCGAGGCCACTCTAGCTAGCGGGCTCTATGGCTGCTCTGGATTGATGATTGATACACTTGCTGCTGCCGCCATTTCGTATCTTGCATTAGTTTTTTGGAGCGATTTTTGCTTTTCTTAGCAGAGCATGCTTACAGTAGAGCTTCTTAAATCCCCACTTGCAATTTCCCCACATGAAGCATCCATTTCTCCTACCTCATTGAAGCACCATTACACCCTTCAGGTTCTGATGACTGTGCCGGAGCTGCCTGATGACGCAGCTAGTGCAGCCGTCCAGGAAGGCTTCTGCCTCCCCTGTGATGACTGTAGAGGTATAGCAAGTATAGTGATGCAGAAAGCAAAGGAACCGCTCACTAAATGGGGCGATGTATGCTGATTTTATTGGTGCCTACTCTAAAATGATGTCTGTAACTGCCAGGGCTCCTAGAGCTAGGGCTGCTGGGATTCAGGGTGGATTAGTTGGAGGAATTAGGTGCTCCTAATTCCATCCTTGTGGTTAGCGTGTGGTTAAGGAAAACTTAACCACAAAATGGTTAAAAGTGTTGTCTGCAAGCATTCTGCATGTGGTTAGCGTTAACCACAGCAGAACATGGTTAAGCTGACCACAAAGCCCAGAGTGTTGTCTGAACCAGGCCACTGAGTCATAAAGTGATCATTTCCTGGCTAAGCAGCCAGAAGTATAAAACAGCAGAGCAAATAGGCCACTCTCCAAACAGCAAAACTACAACCACTACTACTACAGAAGATACTAAACATTCTTATTTTTTTATACACAAGAAATCCAATGGAAAAGGAAACTTATTAGGGTCCACTTGGCTGCTAGGCAACATTCCCCCCACTTTTGTGAGATCTCTGCTTGCACCCATCGTTCTCCGTTGCATCCCAAACTGTTAATTAGCTCTGGACCTTGAGTGACCCTTGCTGTTGCATCTACTAATTGCTTTAAAAATTTCAGGAGCAAATTAACCCCTAGCTTACAACCTTTATTTGTTGTGACTGCATTCTAACACTCTTCCAATATGTTTCACTATCGACAGCACTTTAATATTCAACCCAAATTGTGTTCTGCTGTGATATATCATCAATGGTAAATACCTTGCAGGTCACACATTTAGCAATGAGAAGAAGGATTTGTTTTCGCTCGGGAGCTCATTTACAGTATGCCGAGAAGCTGCTAAGTCTTTGCTATTGGTGCTCCAAGTTTAAAAATCAGCTCAATCTTCCTTCTAAATCTGAGAGTTGGCAATCCAACTGTCCCATGAATCCTCCTAAACAAGCACCATTGGATGGCTGTGCGTGCTGCCTATAACATAGCATGTAAAAGAGTCCCTTTCAAAGTATTTTCTTAAGTCTTTCTTAAAGAGATTGAGGCCTTAGCTAGACCTAAGGATTATCCCAGGCAAATGGAGGGGTTGTCCCTGCCTGTTCCCAGGATCCCCTGTGTGTCATTTGGATGCACAGGGATGATCCCAGAATGATCCTGGGATATAGGCCTGGTCTAGCCATGGCCTTAAAGTTATTTTACCTATAGGATACCCAGGGTGGGGAGATTTTGCATTCCAGGCACCCTTTTAATCATTCGGTTTTAGGCAGTTGCCTCTACAGCCTATACTATCAGGCCAGTCCTGGTGGGAACTATCCATTTCAGTTCTAATTTGGAATACCTTTTGCTGTTCTGTGTAAGATTGACCCAGTCCAATGATCTCAGTTAAGACCTAATGCAAATTGACAGAGAGCAGGAAAGTCAGAGAACCTGAGTTTGTGCCATTTAACTCCACTCTATATTTTAACATGTGACGATGCAATTTTATAATGATACAGATCACACCATAATGCGTATAAACTATCACCCCTCTACCACAATGTAACTAATTCTTACATCTCCTTACCCAATGTGGGTTGCACCTTGAGTTAATTTCAAGCTCCTGTTACTCCGAGATGAGTTAGACAAGGAAAAGCGATGATAGAGCAGGCAGACTAAATTACGGGCATAAAATACGGCATAGGAAAAACTTGCTCCTGCAGAGACATTCATCTCTGCTAATTCATTTGGGCAAGCAGCAAACATGAAAATATGTCATTTTATTTCACCACAGAGCACACAGGCAGACCTTCAAAAAGTAAAAGTAAGTTATGCTTCTATATTTCCTTTGCTCCACCCTAGTAAGGTTAGCTGTAAACCATTGCTAAACAAAAGGGCACCTTAAAATGAAAATATTTCAGCGCAGGCTTCAGCGCATCCCATAAAAAGTGTTTTGTTGGCGGCATTAAAAAAAAAGTTAATCGTTAAAATTACATGCAAAATACATCAAGCAAATAGTTGTTTTCTTTGCAGAGTAGCTTTGTAGGAGGAAAATGTTCTTGCCCAAGGATCCTGGAGGGGAAAAGATAGGAAGTGGTAACTTGAGTATACTCTTTGGGGCAGGGACCTATTTTGCTCATGGTGTAAAATACTGTGTATGTACATTGATCATCACGCTTTCATAATTTATCACTATCCCCCTACAAACTTGCACACTTTCATACAGCAAAAGTGGAGGTGGGGGAACATAAACTAAGGGTACTTCCAGATGGAGGCCTCTTAGTGATACCACGTAGAACGCATCACACAGCCATTCCATCTTCTTCTCAATGCATTTTCTGTGGAGAGAGAAAAAAAGATGGAAAAAGGGGTCAGGGCTATGAGTAGAAGAGGATGTTGTTGGAACCCTGGAAAAAATCTGTGCAAGTTGTAGGGCCCCATCTGAAAGCACTCTTGGGGGTGCAATCATGTTCAGAGGAGGGCAACCAGGATGATCAGGGGACTGGAAACAAAGCCCTATGAAGAGAGACTGAAAGAACTGGGCATGTTTAGCCTGGAGAAGAGAAGACTGAGGGGAGACATGAGAGCACTCTTCAAATACTTAAAAGGTTGTCACACAGAGGAGGGCCAGGATCTCTTCTTGATCCTCCCAGAGTGCAGGACACGGAATAACGGGCTCAAGTTAAAGGAAGCCAGATTCCAGCTGGACATCAGGAAAAACTTCCTGACTGTTAGAGCAGTATGACAATGGAATCAGTTACCTTGGGAGGTTGTGGGCTCTCCCACACTAGAGGCCTTCAAGAGGCAGCTGGACAACCATCTGTCAGGGATGCTTTAGGGTGGATTCCTGCATTGAGCAGGGGGTTGGACTCGATGGCCTTGTAGGCCCCTTCCAACTCTGCGATTCTATGATTCTATGATTCTATGATTCTATGATTCTATGATCTTGGCCTCCCTGTCCCCCATCTTGTGTGATTTTCACTACACAGTGTCTTTTTTTAACCCTGTCTGGTAAGGGCGCTTGAGAGGGGGAGGGAAGGAGGTTGGAGGAAGCTCAGGATAACTTGTATCCTGGCCTCTTTGGTCTCCTCTCTGCCTAACAGAATCCCCCCCTTTCCTCCTGCTTAGTTGCTTTTCTAACCACAAAGACCAGCTGTTATGGTTCTTTCCACTCTGGCTAGGGCGGGGGAGAGGAGGGCAGAACTCCAGCTCTCACTTCTGAGGATGGAGTCCTGTCTCAAAACTTGGAGGGCATTTCCAAGACATACTGGGTACATTTGGACAAGAAAATAGTGAACCATGTACCAATAGTCAACTTCACAGTTGTCTATTTACGGGGTATTTGCCACATGACATATTATTAGTCAACCATTGAGTGCGTTAGGGCCAGTGTCAAGTTGACTACAGCTTGGTTCAGATGACATATTAGGCAACGGAGGGGGGAAGAGGCAACTGATGGTTCATTATTTTTCTGGTACTCCCAGATGACATGTCGCCCCTCCCCCCCTTTGTGTGGCTGGAAGTCCCGGCATCTTTCTGGGCTGCTGGTGCTCCTCCCTCCCTCCCTCCTCCCGGCCCTATCCCATTGTGCACTGAAAGTTCTGCTGACTGTACTGGAGCGACCAGGGTGCTTTTGGCCACTCCTGCCAGAGAACTCTATGACCTGCTGGAATAGTGCACTTGATTGGGGAGGGAGCCAGCCACACAACATTTTAACCAGTGGGTCTCCGGATAAGCAATGGAGCAGCCCGTTGTTTTTCCCCATTGTTTAAATAGACAAAATAATGTACTGTGCATTGTGTATCCGTTGTGTGTCCCCCCCATGACACAATAATCAACACAATGGACGGTTGCCTCTCTCCCCCGCCCCGTTGATTATCATGTCATCTGAACCAGGCCTACTAGTGAACACTGTTTGATCGACACAGACCCCTCCCTCAGCCATTGCTGCGCAAAATCTATCTAGCGGCCATCATGACCCAGAAACATCACCACTCCTCTGTGATTGGCTCCTCCTCAGCTGTGGGTTGCTTGCCCGGGGATCATAGGATTGCTATCTAAGTTTAATTGTTGCTTTGCACTATATGGGCTGGGGGAAACAGAGAAGTTATTATAATAAAAAGATAACTACCAACAGTGGCCGATGGTGTGTAAATGCAAGGTGAGACACATGTTGAATAAATCAAAACTCCAAAGTCAGTATTCAAGGAAGCATATTAACAAAAGAGTATTTTAACAGAGTATGGGTGATTCAAAGCCAGTTCACATAGTTACTGATTGTACAGGGGTTGTGTGCTCCATTCTTCTTTTAATCAGTTTTATGCATTTGATTTATATTGTATTTAATGTTGTTCCCCACCTTGATCCAGAGGGAGAGGTGGGTAAGAAATAATGATAACAACAACAACTACAACAACAACAACTAGGGCTCTGATGAACCTTATGATAATTTGGGCCAAGTGATTTGGCCCTACCTGTAGTGACTGTAGGGCTGGGGCATAATGGTGGTAGGGAAGAGAGGGAGATATTTTTACTGATAATATTGGAGAATTCAAAAGCTGTGTTGCGAAGTCTGTGGAGAGGGGAATATTACTCCTCCCTCCATCTGGCAGTACTAATGATCAACAGTCGCCTTTGCTGTGAGTTCCTACCTGTTTCTTCCTTCCTTCCTCACCCTCTTTGCTTTTGGACTTTGCCTGACTCCTGACTTCTGCCTGACTTTGTTTTAGGACGATCAATTACTCCCTCTGGCTAGATGTTTCAAATTGGCCTCTTCTGTTGCATTTGACCTTTGGCTTGCCCAGTTGCAACTGCCTGCCTTTTCATGAGTAATCTGGATACTGCAGGGATTTTACCTCCTCTCTTTTGCTTCCAATATGGTAACAATGAACTCCGTGCCTATCAATTGCCTGCTGACCTGGGGCCTGCAGGAATCAGAGGTGGACAAGCAAGGGATAGGCTTGGGGATTAGAAGAGATTGCAGATATGAACATGAAAAAGAGAAATGCAGTAAAAGTGCCAGTAGCAGCTCAGCGTTTAAATGATGAGAAACCTTACCTGGATCTAAAAACCCTTAGCTGAGGACCAAAGTTCCATCCATCCAATAGATCGATTAGTTACAAAACTAAAAGATCGACAGACATCTGACTGCTATGAAATACTTTGCTAAAGAAATGCATACCTGGCTCTGAAAGGCTCTTCATGAGCCGATTTTTTCTTTAAAGACCAGGGGGGAGGCCAACCTTCCTCAGCAGGTAAAATTATACCTAGCATTTTCCATCTCATTCTCTGTTAATTATTAAATGGTAACCTTCTGTACATCTTTTCTCTTCTTAATTTATTCTGCGCTGCAAACACCTTCAGGCCAAGTGGCTAATTTATTCTCTGAAGCTTGGCGTGGGTGGGCTAAAGCCACAACATGGCCAAGCTACATTATTAAAGATTTGCCTGCAATAAAATCTACAGTTTTGCATGTCACAGAAGTCGGCCTCAGGCTGCCGAAGGAAAGGGGATTTTTCTTCCTGAATAATACTTTATTTTACAGTGTTTGCTTTGACTTTTTCTATTCTTTTTAGCTATTTAAAATAACTTGAAATGATTAGCAAAGAAAACAGGGGGACTAGAAGTAGTGAGATTTGCCGAAAAGCATAAAAGAAAGCAGAAAATCACTGGTTGATTAACTAAGAGCGCAATCCTAGTAGATCTGCATTGGGCACTTGTAAACCTCTGAACTCAGAGGCTTATGAGTATCCAATGAAGAGCAGCAGGGGCGTCACACCTCCCGCTCTGTATTTTAGCTAGATGGGTACTTTTGCCCATTTAGCGGAGGCTTCTGGGAGGGAGAGGGAGGGAGGGCTGAGGATATAGTGGCCATGTTTGGATGACATATTAAGCAATGGAGGGGGGAAGAGGCAACTGATAATTCACTATTTTTCTGGTCCCCCCTCATGACATGTTGCCCCTCTCCCCGTCATGCAGCTGAAAGTCCCGGCATCCTTCTGGGCTGTTGGTGCTCCTCCCTCAGTCCTCCCAGCCCTATCCCATCATGCACTGAAAGTTTTTCTAGCTGTACAGGAGTGACCAGGGTGCTTTTGGCCAGTCCTGCTGGAGAACTCTATGACCTTCTGCAATGGTGCACTCGATGAGGGAGATCACACAATGGAGCCTGCCAACAAAAATAAGTTCTATTTAATAATATATTGGAGACACAAAAAGCTGTATCTTCTATTTCATTATTTTTATTACTTCTGCTCAATGTATTAGTTACACTAATTACATAGAAGCAAAAGGCACCGAAGGCCAAACACTTTCTTTCACATGGTCAATTTGCTTTTTTCCCTACCAAATCTGCTTTTCTGAGCTTAGGGTGCATGTCCTGTAGTGAGCCTCTAAACTTGGAGACTTACGGCCATATAATGCAGAGTGGGAGGAATGGCAGAAGCAATCATTGCCTTCCTGCTCCTCCAGCTCTGCATTTTCACAAGATTTTTGCCTGTCTAGCTGGGGTAATTTGGAGGGGGAGGTCCCCAGAATAGTTCATCTCTGGACCTATCCAGTCTCCTCCCCTCTCCACCCACCAAAACACCTTTTTTTCTTATCCTCTGAGGTTGAGTTCCCAACCTCAGAGAGCAGCCGGCATGGTTCTTTCTGCCTCAGCTGCAAGAGGGCACTGTCTCCGACGTTAGAACTGGGAATCTGAAATATCCTATGGCCCATCAGATTTATCTAAGTGCCATAGGATTGCCCCCCTTCCATTAGTGTCAAGATGCAGACATGAATGTGGAGAGGAGCCACAGCATGGGGTCTTTCCAAAGGGCCTTGGCATTCTCCCATTGCCCCAGTGGGGTGGGAAGGAATTTCAAAATTGGATAGTTTAACAATTAAACCACTGAAAGCTTGTGGCCCTACTAATAAGTGATGACAGCATCTTTACCAAACACATTTATGAATCTAGTTTACATATAATCTCATTCAAGTCTTAAAAAGTGGAGTAGAAGCTTCCTGGTGTATTCTATTTCCTTTTAGGTTGCCCAATTTCTCCTTCCCCTGGTCAGCGTCCACAGTCTCCTTGACTCTAAACATTGTCTCCTACCCTTCTCTCTCTCTCTCTCTCTCTCTCTGTGTGTGTTTGTGTGTGTTCAACTATCTTTATCACTCTCTTTTGCAGCATCCACCAATAAATTATCTTGGTATTATCTTGGTATTTAGGGGAAAATAAGAACAGTTGAGTCTTCTTCATGTGGCTTAATCTCTAAGAACACTGGAAGTGAAAGCACAGCCTGGGTTCCAATTCTTATGTTATCTAAAGAAGAGTAAATGGACAGCAGCCACTGCCAATTTAATGGAGATAAACCTCTATGAAACCAATGTTCATACGGGGGGAGGGGGAAATTGGCTCCCCTTAAATCTAACCCATAATATGCACTGCCGAGTTCTCTAAGTTGTGAGCAAACCTAAATACAGCATTGCAAGGCACGATACTGGACTACTGTAGCTTAGGAATCTGTTCCAGGCATTTAATTATTTCAGAGGGTTTACTGTAAGTCAGTCTCTGATGTCAATTACATCTGTTCAAATCCCTTGATGCAACGGTGATGGAATGGCCAGGCGAATATAAACGACTTCTTAAAGTTAGCACTAAAAGTTGTCTCTGCTCTCCCCAATCTTTTAAGAGTCTTCAAGAATCTCCTCCCTCGCTTCCTGTCTTGGCTGATATACTTCTGGTCCTCCTTCTCCAGATTCTGAGCCTGATTCAGTATACTGTAGAGGACACTAGGCTGGGGAGAGCTGCCATTCTGGCTAAGCAAGGATTTTGTTAAATCTGTGCCATCTGTGTTTTGTGGATTGTCAGGCATTTTCATTCTGTTTCCACTTATCAATGGCATCAATAAGTTTGTAGGAAAAAATTGTTCTACCTGTGCTAATTCTCATGTCTGCTAATGCGCACTTGTGAAATTGCATACATTTATTTTTTTATTTTTTTATTATTGCATTTATATCCTGCCTTTTTTCCTCCAAGGAACCCAAGGCGGTGTACACAGTCCTCCTCCTCTCCATTTTATCCTCACAACAACAACCCTGTGAGGTAGGTTGGGCTGAGAGTTTGTGACTGGCCCAAAGTCACCCAGTGGGTTTCCATGGCCGAGTGGAGACTAGAACCCGGATCTCCCAACTCCCAGTCCAACGATTTAGCCACTACGCCACACCGGCTCTTTGCATTAACTAATGCACATATGTGCTAATCTGCACTAACTACTGTGGATTAGTGAAATGCCCATTAATAAATGTCAATTTGTGCAAATTTCCCCAAAATAAAAAAAAAGAAAAACCCACAAATCCCCTCAAAATGTGCACTTTCAGGCTTCAGCCTATGAGGCGAATGCACATTTTTGGCTGATTGTTTTTTACTTCTTCATATTTTTGCATGAATAAATTTGCATAGTCATACAAGTGAAACTGTACAATTCCACAGGACCTGCTAAAATGTGGAATCTGTGGATACAATTCATAGAAATCCAAACTCATGTGAATCTTTTCTGGTTTTCGCCAACATCCCTAGGCTAAGCTTACTCCGGTCAAGGAAGCTCGTAGCCTTGGCTTTATATTTGACTCCTCGCTCTCCTTTATTCCTCATATTGAGGCAGTAGCTAAATCTTGTCGATTTTTCCTGTATAATATTGCCAGGATTCGATCATTTTTGTCTGTCTCTTCCGCCAAGACGCTTGTTCATGCACTGGTTATTTCACGGTTGGACTACTGCAACCTTCTTCTCTCTGGCCTTCCTTCTTCTCACATCAGTCCGTTGATTTCTGTTCACCACTCTGCCGCAAAGATCATCTTCTTGGCTCGCCGCTCTGACCATGTTACTCCGCTTCTGAAATCTCTTCATTGGCTTCCAATTCACTTCAGAATCCGCTATAAACTTCTCCTGTTAACCTTCAAAGCTTTTCATGGTCTAGCTCCTTCCTATCTCTCCTCTCTCATCTCACACTATTGCCCCGCTCGTGCTCTTCGCTCCTCTGATGCCATGTTTCTCGCCTGCCCAAGGGCCTCTACTTCCCTTGCTCGGCTCCGTCCATTTTCTTCTGCTGCCCCTTACGCCTGGAACGCTCTTCCAGAACATTTGAGAACTACAACTTCAATCGCAGCTTTTAAAGCTCAACTAAAAATTTTTCTTTTTCCTAAAGCTTTTAAAACTTGATGTTGTGCAGACTTTATACTGTTAGTTTTACCCTACCCTGTGCCTGCTTACCCTACCCTGTGTCTGTTTGCATTCTCTTCCCCTCCTTATTGTTTTACTATGATTTTATTAGATTGTAAGCCTATGCGGCAGAGTCTTGCTATTTACTGTTTTACTCTGTACAGCACCATGTACATTGATGGTGCTATATAAATAAATAAATAATAATAATAATAATAATAATAATAATAATAATAATAATAATAAGCTACTAAACTTTGAACTTAGAAACACCCAGGTTAAAGCCTGCCTTTACCATGAGCTCATTGGACTGCTATAGGAAAGTATGATTGGGGCAGGCTAGGTAAATAGGAAGGAATTTATTTCATCCACTCTCAGGTTAGTACATAATGCATAGGACGTTGTTACAGAAGCTTGATCTTCTGTAACAATTGTATCAGAGACTCTTGTGTCTCTGCCTGCTCTATTCCCTTCCTCCATTTGATACGATTTTCAGTCAGCATTTTTTACCTTCATGGGGGAGAACCCATCCTCTGAGGCTTAGGGAAAGGTACCAACCTTTTGTGTCATGTGGCGGCCCTAGGGCTCATCTACACCAAGCAGGATATTCCACTATGAAAGTGATAAATAAAAGGCAGGAGCCACACTCCTGCTTTATAGCAGTATAGAAGCGCACTGCAGGATCTACACTACTGCTTTATAGTGGTACTGAAGTGCTCTGACAACTGTTGGGGCTCATTGACACATCTACACCAAGCAGGATATAGCGGTATGAAAGTGGTATATGGTATGTGTCAATGGGCCACAACAGTTGTCAGTGCACTTCAATACCACTTTAAAGCAGTAGTGTGGCTCCTGCATTTTATATACTGCTTTCATACCACTTTCATAGTGGAATATCCTGCTTGGTGTAGGTGAACCAGGGAACCGAACTGACAAAAGTTGGAACTGATTAACACACTTGGTTGCTATGTAATGCCTGAACATGCTTTCTCTGTGGGATTTTTAAAAAAAGGATATTTGGAACATGTTGCCTGCGCTGGGAAACCTTCCTGCGGATGTCTGTTTGGAACTGTACTGTGCTCCTGAATGCAGCCAATGCTTTCTCCTCTGCATCTGATGTTGAACTTTTGAATTTTTTCCCCCTGCAGTGAGTTCTAATTATTCTGTGCTAATTAAGCAACTGAGTCCTGCTGTGAAAAATTCTCCCTTTGGAACCATGTGAGCAAAGGTGGATGCATAAATTTTATAACATATGCATAAAAGCGTCCATTTTTTATTTCCTGTACTAATTTCATGTCCTAACATTCAGTAGAAAGAATTAATGTGACTCTTAATGCCGTATAGATAATGCCCCACATAATATTCAGTCCTACTCTCTCTCCTCCCACAAAAGGACTCTGCAATATATGTGCTCTTTACGGGGCTTCCCTTAAAGAGGACTTGGGAATTACAGCATTTGCAAAATACTATGGTTTGCCTCATGATACCCATCAGAAACCTATTTGGTCAGTTCTCTAAGAATTTTACTGGTTGCTCGTTTGTTTCAGATTGAATATTGTGGGTGCTTACTTTTAAAAGCTCTTAATGGCGTCGGAGCCTTATAGTTTAATGACCATATGTCCCTAAATAAATCTCTGCAGAAGTTGTGGTCAGCAGATTGGACCCTACTCCAACGAGAGCATGTGTTTTGTGTGTATGTGTTTAGTATTGTTTAAACGTATCTTCAAAAACTGGGGGAAATAATTTTATTTCTTTTCTTTTGTGAAGTCATTTGATTGGCTTAAGATTATCTCTTTTTTTTAACCTGATGTGATTCCCCAACATTTTTTACTTCCTTGTAGGGTGGTCATGTATCCTACTTTACAGAGGACAGTCCTGTATTTCAAGGGCTGTCTAACCTAAGTCTGGTACAAAGCGGAGGGGGGGGGGGGGGCTGGTCACTAAGAAGGGAGAGTGGGGGCCTGGAAGGTGACCATCAAGAGGGAGCACCTGGACAGCAGAGTGAGCAGCAGCAGGGACACAGGTCACCTGTTCACTATGGTGAAACATATTTTTATTTAAATTATACATTATTTGTATATTTGCCTCTTTAAATATAAATGTCTCTGTCCAAACGTTAAGCAAATATGTAGGTCCTGTTGTGATCTTTTTTGGTGATGCATTCAGTGGCCACACTATTTACCTGTTGGGATATTTGTTCTATTTTCTATTTTCATTTCTTGAAGAAACAAAAAACTCTTTTTTTCCTTTCTTTTCTTTTCTTTTTTGAAGAAGAAGACAGCTGAACACTGAGGAAGGATAAGTTCAAATCTTTTATCATCAATGAATCCATCAGGATTGCAAGAAGGAGCCCCGGTGACAAAATGTTATAGCTATACTAGAGTGACCAGATACAAAAGAGGGCAGGGCTCCTGCAGCTTTAAGTGTTGTGATGAAGAGGAAATTTCACCAGGTTCCACATAAATACCAATGACACCTGCTGAAATTTCCTTTTCAATACAACTGTTAAAGATACAGGAGCCCTGTCCTCCTTGTCACCCTACTTTTTGCAGCCCTTTTTATCTTGGAGAATGCATGAGATGTAGCATCCTTTCAGGGCATTCTGGGGTGAAATGTCAGCTGCTATTTTTCTTGCAGACATTATTCCTCCCTCCCCTGTGAAACAGCCACAGAATGCTGCTTCATCCTGGGCATTTTGGGAAACAAATATAAACAAAAACAATAAAATTGGCTTCTACTGCTACCACCACCAATAGTAACCCTGCTCTGAATCTTTTGAACATTTTTGCTGCCATCCCAAAATGGTTGAAAAGACCCCCAAATTTGCCACATGTGAATGGAATGGTGAATTGGGGGTGGGGAGAGCATTTTTCTCAACCCATGACTTCTCTCAATGGGCTAGCAATGCAAGTAATAGAGCTGAATGTGCTACAGAGTCAAACTGGGATTAAAACACTTTTAAGCAAGTGACACATTGAACTCGAATACTTGAAGAATGAACATTCTTCCTCTGTACAATAACTGCTGTCATTTACTGGCAAGTTCACATCCGGTCAAATACTTGCTATGTTCCTGCAATGCATGGTTTGCAAATTACTAATCATTTTGGCAAATTATTTTGACTCTTCTGCCATTGGAAAATTTGGGGTTAATTAAATGCTCTATCTGCTCATTCATGTCTCTCAATAAGAAGCCTAAATTTGTCACTAGTTGGAAATCTGCCTGTATTTTCCACTGATCTATACTCTTTTAGTATCAAGTGGACTCTTGTAAATGCTGAAGGAAATTCTGTTACACGCACGTATTTTTCCTTGGATTTTCTTAGAGCTTGCCATATGAAGACATTTCAAAAGTCCTAATGGCACAACCTTGGATTTATTCAAGATGGTGAAATGACAAACAACCTGTGAAGAGATCCAAAACATTCTCATCAGACTAGATGAAGATGCAACAAAATGACAAATGAGTTGTAATGTATATAAGTTCAAAGTGATGTGCATTGATGCAATCAAATAAAATGAAATAGATCCTAACTTTGTATATACATGATGGGGCCTGAAATGTCTGTAACTATCCTAGAAAGAAATCTTGGAGGTATTATGTGAAGTTCACCAAGGGTGCAATCTTATGCATGTTTAGACAGAGGAAATTCCTACAATTCCCAGCAAGTCCCCAGGGGCATGCTGGGAGTTGTAAGCCCTTTTCTGTCTAAATATGCCTAGGATTGTACCTTAAAAACATCAACTCTGGGCTGGGAAAAAGGAAAAATCGGACCTAGTTCTCACCAGCATGATAACCTGAGACATGGCTGTACCATGTGAAAACTCATATAACTGAATGCTCCTCCACTGAAAAATTAAAATAAATTTCAATCCACATGGAAAATCTGTGTGTCAGACAGCTTTCTCTCTAAGATGCTGGATTCCTATAGAAGAGAATTGGGGGGGAGGGATAGAGGAGCATACAGACATGTGATCCCCCCCACTTATGATCTGAAGTGAGGTTTTTGTCCCTTAGTGATAACCAGGCCATAGTGTAGCACATTAGGAAAGAGACTGGGAAATAGGGACGAACCAATCGGTTTATTTCCAGATTATATCAGTTTCACATGTGTACGTTGATAAATCCATTGCATTCTATTTCCTCATTAACCTGCAGTTTTAAAAAATCTGTATGAAAATGTATAGATGCATTTAAAACACATTTTCTCTTAAATTTGCACTTTTAAACAAATTGTCTCTCAAAAATATGCATTTTTTTTTTTAAAAAATGATACTTTTTTTTTGGAGCCAAAATTGATTTGTAACATTTGGGAAATGCAAAATTGCATAGATAACTAAGACCCAATTGGCACATTAGTCTGGAAGGTGCTGATCAGGTCAGTTCGTATTGGAATCCGTGAAGATCACATTCCTTAATCATCCCTAATTAGTTATAGTATCATAATGCCATTATATAAACCTTTGAAAGATGTTACAGTGAAGCAGCAATATGGTGGGAGTAGATGGGATTAACGAAGCTGAGTGAACCACATAGCAGCAGTATGGTGGGGTTTAATGGGTCATCTACTGGCAACAAGATTTCCTCTTACTTTGGTGATTTAAGTTTGTTAAATGTTGTCTGAGACATGGTCTGGCTCCTCAAAACTACACATACAGTGGATATAGATATATGGCTTTTCTACACGTGGCTGTTAATCTGCTGTTTCTAGTTTTGTTTTGTCGCAGAATTGAGCACTACACAAGGAATGTTCTCTTTTCTAATTTTCTACCACATAGCCTCTAGGTGGCACTGTGGTATATTAGAATAGAGCAAATATACAAAAGGAAATTTCACTACCTTTTGCTTTCGCATTAAATGACACATTTCCCCTACTCTAAAAAAAATCCCGCTGAAAGTGCTGGTTAGATGCAAAAGCAAAACTGGAGGGTTACGTCATCATCTAAAGAACTGTGAGTAGGGAATGAGAAAGGCATGATAAATGCCTCATGCAGAAAAGGCCATAAGCACATCAGGTCTGGAACACAAGTCTTGAATTGGTCAACTGCAGAAATAGGAGATTCAATCTGGCCATTACCAACCACCTTGGGGCAATGCATGGGATTTCAGACAAATTGGGAAAGGGACCTTACTTGCACCATTAGGCCAGGGCCTGTCAGGTGATAGTCCCTGGCCTATATAAAAGCTTTCATATCAGGCTTTACTTACTGTCTGAACACCTAGGAAACATACCCTTCCTATATATATAGACCATTCACCCCATCGTCACAGACCCTCAGTATGACACAGGTAAACATTTTAACAAAATGGAGCTCCATTTCTGAAGCTAGATTTGAGGTTCCTGAGATTTGCTTCCTTTGCTTCCTATTGCACTAGTTTTTTCTGGCATAATTAAATGGTAGGAGAGTACATTTGGAGTGAACTGTGAAACACTGGCATAGAGAGAATTATGCTTTTTTAAAAATGCTTCTCCCTGAGCCAGCTCTAATTAGCAAATGCTTGCCTTAAATCTAAGAGCTTTGATAAAAGATGTAAGAAAAGGTGTTTAAGAACTTCCTAACTTCCTAACTTTGTATCTACCCACATAGTCTTAGATGTATCTAGTGAGTCTGCTAGGCAGTGTAACAACTAAAATGGTAGACTTACATTTTTCCTCGCTACTTTTCAGACTATTGTTAATTTGTACCCAAAGCCAAAAAATAAATTTGTGCTGATTGCTGAACATTTTTTTGTACAAACCCCAAGACCTATAGTTCCGCTTATCCTAAAATTGGCCCATAAGACCTAAAGTTTATCCCTGTATCGTCCAGGGGTCAAACCTGTTCATCTAGGTGACACACACGGGATCCAGTGCTCAGGCAGGGGCGAACCCTGGATGATCCCAGGATAAACCTTAGGTCTAGCTGTGGCCTTGGTCACTTAATTCTGTATTGTGATGTAAGTTTGGAAAGAGGAGGAAAAGTATCAGCACTGCAATATATCAACATTACTGAAAGTCTTTGACTTTGATGTGATTATTAGGGAGGCATTGGATATCTATAGCTATTGATTTCCAGAGCAATAAATAATACTAGGTTTTGAAGTATTCTCTTGGAAAACTTCAAAGCCTAGTACCTTGAGATGGATACCAACACTAGAGACAATATGAGTGATTAAACAGCCTTATCAAGGGATATGTACATGAAAGGGGCTTGAGTGTTTTCAAAGAAAACTTCACAGAGGCTGGTCTTCTAGTCAAAACTTTATTCAGAAAAACTGAGTGCTCAGGAGAGAGACTTTCCAGTCACCTGGTTAGAACTTCTCTGCTTGGACGGGGAGCACACTTGAATATTTGTAGGCAGGGACAGACACGACATGACTGCCAGTGTGGCATGTTACAACAGCATCATGTTCTCATGAACCTAATCCCCCAGCTCTCATCAACATTCTTATCTATAGACCTGAACAATGCAAAGTCAGGATATAACTGCTTATCTTCATAGAATCATAGAATAGTAGATTTGGAAGGGGCCTATAAGGCCATTGAGTCCAACCCCCTGCTCAATGCAGGAATCCACTCTAAAGCATCCCTGACAGATGGTTGTCCAGCTGCCTCTTGAATGACTCTAGTGTGGGAGAGCCCACAACCTCCCTAGGTAACTGATTCCATTGTCGTACTATTCTAACAGTCTTAAGCTAGCTTGCTTAAGTCACTGTTCTTGCCCAGAGCTTTGTCACGTACTCAAGGCATTTCAATACATACACAGAATTCAACTTTCTCAGTGTTGTTCAATTTATAGAATGGAATGCTTAAATGTACCTAAATATCCTTGGTTACTGTACCCGATAAGAGAATTTACTCATAATAACCTCTCGAAGCTTTTCCTCCAGATCCAGGTCACCTAAACTTCACCCAACCAATCCCTCACAAGCATGAATGGATGATGTAGAGCAGTCCATCTCTGCTTTCAGCCCATCCTGTTGCCTCTGGCTGTTTTGGGATGATGTCTCTGTGGGCTTTGCTAGACCATGCCGGATAAGCCGGCATGGAGGTGGGGCGACGGCGCGCTAACGTTAGTGTGCGCCGCCCCGCCTCCTAGATGGCCAACGCGCAGGGACTACGGAAGCCCTGCAGCGTCGGCCATTTTTTGGGGGGTTAAAGGGGCCACGTGTGGCCCGAAGACTCCGGACAAGGTAAGGGTTTTTTTTAACTTAAGCCTCCCACCCTTTTTAAAATTAAGCCCCCTGCCCCCTGCCCACTCTTTCTCCATCCTCCCTCCCCGTCCCCGTCTCCCTTGTTGCCCTCCGCCATCCCCCTCCATCTCCCTTGTCGCCCTCCGCCATCCCCCTCCGTCTCCCTTATCGTCCTCCTCCATCCCCCTCGTCGCCGTCCGCCATCCCCCTCTCCTGTCAGTCCGGCCTTCCCCCCCTATGTCCCCCCCCCCGGCCCAATGGGCACAGCACTCGTATGAGCGCTGTGTCCAGTCCGTGGCTTTTCCCAGCTACTCGCGAGTAAGCGAGTAGCCGCAAAAAGCCACAGTCCTCACTAGACGTTTCGCAGCCCCGGCCTCAGGCCGGGGCTGCAGAAAAGGCGCGCCATAAGCAACTTCGCTTATGGCGCACTAAGGGAGGCTTCAGTGTGCCTTGACCCCGGATTCCCCTGTGTGTCATCTGGATGCACAGCAGGGAAACCGGGCCTCAAAGCGCGCTAAGGCCTCGTCTAGCAAGGCCCTGTGTCAGTGATCACTTGTTGAACCTGAACCGAGCTTTGCTTTGTTGTCCCTGTCGAATGTCTTAAAACCATCCTTTGTCCACAAAGAACTCATAGCTATGTTGCTTATGGCAGCGTGTTTGGAAATTGCTGAGCTTTGGAAAGACCCGAAGGATCCTGAACCAGTGCCTGGGCATGGTAATGGACTGGATGAGGGCTAACAAACTGAGACTCAATCCAGACAAGACAGAGGTACTGTTAGCGGGTGGTTCATTTGTCCGGCGAGGTGATGTTTGCCCTGTCCTGGACAGGGTTGCACTCTCCCTAAAGGATCGGGTCCGTAGTTTGGGGGTGCTCTTGGATCCAGAACTGCCACTTTGAGGCACAGGTGAACTCAATGGCAAAGAGCACCTTTTACCAGCTTAGGTTGATATACCAACTGTGCCCTTATCTGGACGGAGATAGCCTAGCTACAGTTATCCATGCTCTGATAACCTCTCGTTTGGATTACTGCAATGTGTTATACGTAGGGCTGCCTTTGAAAATGGTCTGGAAACTTCAACTGGTACAAAACAGGGCAGCACGGTTACTAACAGGGACTGGCTGACGAGACCACTTCACACCAGTCCTTTTCCAGCTTCATTGGCTGCCAGTCCAGGTCTGGGCCTGATTCAAAGTGCTGGTTTTAACATTAAAAGCCCTAAACGGCTTGGGCCCAGGCTATCTGAAGGAATGCCTCCTCCCATATGTGCCTGCCTGGACCCTAAGGTCATCCTCAGGAGTCCTTCTCCATGAGCCCCTGCCAAAGGAAGTGAGGCAGGTGGCTACTAGGAGGAGGGCCTTCTCTGCTGTGGCACCCCGGCTGTGGAATGAGCTCCCTAAGGAGGTTCACTTGGCACCTACATTATATGCTTTTAGATGCCAGGTGAAGACCTTTTTATTCTCCCAGCATTTTAACCGTCTATAAATCAATTTTAGCTTGGTGTTTTAAATTTGTAATTTTGCATTGCTGTTTTTATCTGGTTAAGCTTTTATATTGTATTTTATATTATGGTTTTATACTGTTGTTTTATACTTTGAATGGTTTTAATTTTTGTGAACCTCCCAGAGAACTCCGGCTATAGGGTGGTATAGAAATGTAATACATAAATAAATAATTAAATAAATCCTACGCTAGATGGCTGGAAGGGGAAAGTGTAGGACATGGCTCTTTCTGAAAAGCTAATGTATCATCATAGGGACTTGTGGGGCCATCTGAGACGTGATCCTTTCGATACAATATGGTCCCTGTTTGTCAATTATGTTAATAGAACTGCTCGTAGATCCCCTGTTTACTTAATCCCACTCTTGGCCACCCTAATTATTGCATCTTGATTGAAATTGGAATTGATATTCATTCAATACAGACAGTGTAAGGTTCTGCCTGATATAGTCTTGCAAGTATATATTTTCATCATGCAGAAACAACCTCCACACTGGTTGCAATGTCGTCAATGTACTTTATTTTGAAATAAAGATTATTAAAAAACATCAACAACTTGTTGAAGCTGTTTCTGAGCAGTCTTGTGACTGAATCCCCCTGGTGCTACCTCTCCTGCCTGCATGAGCTACCACAACCTCCCAGCCCAACCTCCTACTCTCCATAGCCACTAGCCCCAGCTTTTGGGTACCCATCTAGAGACTGGCTTTCTCTTTTCCCAGCTCTGAGCACTGCTCCCTTCAACTAACAACTAGTAACTCTAACTCTCCATCTTCCATTCCCTAACCATCTCTAACAGACTTCTCCCTGACTTTTCTTAAGTCTTCTGGCCAATCATGTTCCTTATGGAACTTCTAACTGCCAATAGTCTTTGTTGACCCACCTGACCAATCAAAACAAAGGGAACTTCTCTCTCTGCACAGTTTAGACAGCCTAACTGTTTACAACCACAACTGTTTACAGCTCTATACACAGTAGCAAACAGAGCTAGGAGGGGATCTACACTAGTCAAATTAGAACGTGTCTTACCATTTTAAAGTGTCAGTTTCATAGTATTATGCCACATGATGTTCAGTTTGTGGTGTTTTATTGTTGTCTTTTCTCTGGTTTTTATTTTGAACTTATCTGAAATAAGTCGTTCTATTTGGTATGATGTGGCCGATTTCATCGTATTAAATGGGTTTCCTGTATTTCTTAATTAGCCAATCACATTCCTGGGGGGCATGTTTATGTAATTTCCGCACCCAAAGTTGGAGCCATTTTTTCTTTCTTTCAAGCCTTTTTTTTGCAGCCACTTCCAGTTTCACTTTTGGGAGGCTGCTTGGTGGATTGTTTGTAGGTGGGGGATTGCCTCGGAGAGAAGAGGAAGTGGGAGGGGAAATTGGCAGACGGGGAAATAGAACAAACAGATTTATTTTCTTAGTGTGGCCAAAAGGAATGCATTCTCGTGGAAACAGAAAATGTAAGTAAACGTTTTAAAAACTGCTACGTTTTAAATCGTTCAAAAACAAAATGTTCAATGACTGTAAAAACAACATCTCATATACCAGTGTAGATCCCCTCCAGGTCTCTGGCCTACTCAGATACATCACACAAAGTTTTTAAATATAATGAAATCTAAACAGTTATATGCAGAGGATTTCAGCATACCTTTTTTTTTTTTTAATGAACAGTCTGGAAGCATGTACAATATCAAGCCAGCCATAACTTTGTTACATGAAGAATGTGTTGAGAATGTAAGAATCCCTTGCTCCTGGGGATTGGAAGATCCTTGGGAATGGTGCAAGGTATAATGTGGACGAAGTGGGGAGAAGGAAAAAAATGCCCTGCCCCTGCTCATGTGAACAAAGAAGCAACTTAGAATCCAAGCCAACAATAAACTAGGGTGACCATATGAAAAGGAGGACAGGGCTCCTGTATCTTTAACAGTTGTATTGAAAAGGGAATTTCAGCAGATGTCATTTGTATATATGGGGAACCTGGGGAAATTTCCTTTTCTTCACAACAGTTAAAGCTGCAGGTGCCCTGCTCTCTTTTAAATCTAGTCACTCTAGTATAGCTCCTGCACTTTAACTGTTGTGATGAAGAGGGAATTTCACCAGGTTTTCCATATATACAAATGACACCTGCTGAAATTCCCTTTTCTATGCAACTATTAAAGATACAGGAGCCCTTTCCTCCTTTTCACATGGTCACCCTAAATAAACAACAGTTCAGAACAATAGGACGCTGGCCAGCTCTTTGAAAAGGGGATGATGCACACTAAGCATTCAGAAGAAATCCTACTCTAGCAAAAATTACATGTTGGCTTTTGAGGATAAATGTCACTTTTTGCCCAAGAGGAAATATCTGTGGAAATAATAGGGAAGGCTTTGCACATTCTCAGTGATTAGGATGCAGGTGTATATGCTGGTCTAATTACTCTGAAAACTCAGACTCCAAGAACTATTTTTGCACAGCTGTGATTGAGTCTCCTTTCTGTCTTGGACCAGGGAGCCTGACTCTTGGAAGCACTATTTTTTCATATCTGAGCTGGCCAGATATCAAAGCAATTTTCCTTTTATTTGGTCTGTGGTTTGAATGTTTTTATTATGTGGGAATGTATGTTGGAGATAACCGGATCATTTGGAAGGGGATAATACTGTTTCTAGCCCTGGCCTTTTATTTCTTTCTTGGCTTTGGGGAAATGGATTTGGGACTCCGGGGATCCTCTAGATGAGACCTCTAGCACTGGTACCTTGACTAAACACTATCAAGTGTGGCATCCGAGAATTTATCTTTCCCACTCGGGGTGTTTTATATAACTTATATCATCTTCCTATTCACAGAAGCCTGACAGCAAACTCAGTTCATTCAATGAAATTTAATAGGGATAAATGCCAAGTTCTACACCTAGGAAAAAGAAACTAAATGCAGAGTTACAAGAAGCAGGATACTTGGCTCAGCAATACTACAAATGAGAAGGATCATTTGTAACCTATTGGGATCTGAGCTGGTGGTGACTGAACAAGAAAGAGATCTTGGGATTGTGGTGGACAGCTCGATGAAAATGTCCACCCAGTGTGCAGCTGATGTAAAGAAGGCAAACTCCATGATAGGCATTATAAGAAAAGGAATTGAGAATAAAACAGCCAGTATCATACTGCCCTTATACAAATCTATGGTGTGATCACACTTAGAATACTGTGTACAGATCTGGTCACCACACCTAAAAAAGAATATTATAAAGCTGGAAAAAGTGCAGAAAGGGGCAACTAAAATGATTAAGAGGCTGGAACATCTCCCCTATGAGGGAAGGTTACATCAACTGGGATTGTTTAGCTTGGAAAAAAGGAGGTTAAGGGGAGACATGATAGAGGTGTACAAAATTATGCATGGTGTGGAGAATGTGGATAGTAGGGCTGTGGACGGACCCCTGATCCGCTTTGAAGGCTGATCCGGACCTTCCGAATGAGGCCCAATCTGCTTTGGACCGATCCGGACCTCCCCCGCTCTGCCTCGGAGCCAGATCCGAGGCAAGATTCGGACATCCGAATCACGATTTGGATATGTTTCTCGATAGAGTTCCATTGGGAGAAATAACCGCCTATAATGTTTTCATTTTTCAAGATAGCAACATGGAATTTTTTGGGCTTACATTTGGATTCATGGTTGTCATCTGTGGAACTTTTGAAAATGATATGTTGACAGGTTTTGTTGCAATTAATTTTTTAAAATTGGATTTTTCAGGTAGTCCAAAGTCCTGTAATTTTTCATTTTCAAGATATCAACATGAATCTCATTGAGCTTATAGATGGGTTCATGGTTGTCATCTGTGGAAATTTTGACAATGATATATTGACGGGTTTTGTCACAATTAATTTTTAAGTATTGGATTTTTCAAAGGAACAGTTCAAGCTTTCTCCCTTAGCAAAGAGAGAAGGTCTGTGTATGCAAGAGAAGATCAGGCATCATCCATTGAAGTGCGAATTAGTCTCCCCTTTTGTGTTGTAAAAGCTGGGCTAGCAGAGCCTGAAGGTGTTCCCATTCAGGCTCCAATTAGCAGTGAAGGACTGTAAGTTAGGGACTTGGTAGGTACAGCACAGAGACACAAGGATGAAAGATCTCTGCTGATCTCTCACTTGTTAAGCCCTCCTCCACCATTATGATTGGTGGCTGCTGGACACTTGAGCAGGATTGGGGGATACAGTGCTACAGGCTTCAGGATGATTGGCAGGTCAAGCTGTCAATCATCCCTCCAGAAACTCCTTCTCCCCCTCCCTTTTAATTTTTTTTTAAAAATTAATAGCAACAGAACCGCTGAACATATCTGTTTGAAAATTAACATATATGACATACAAGTTCCCCAAGGCTCCCAAGTTTCAATGTTAAAAAATAAAAAAGTTATAGACATTTTTTCCACCAATGAAACCCTATGCGGAAAACAACAACAACACACTGTTTGGCCTAAAATGGTGTCCGAATCTCTGAATTGATCCCCTCTATTCAGCATTGGTTAGGGCTCATCTGGGGTATTGTGTCCAGTTCTGGGCACCACACTTCAAGAAGGATGCATACAAGCTGGAGCGTGTTCAGAGGAGGGCAACCAGGATGATCAGGGGTCTGGAAACAAAGCCCTATGAAGGGAGACTGAAAGAACTGGGCATGTTTAGCCTGGAGAAGAGAAGATTGAGGGAGACATGATAGTACTGTTCAAATACTTGAAAGTAGGTGTGTGCTCCGCTCTGTTACGGATCCCCGGAACCGAAGTGGAGCGGGCTAATCTGAAGCCTGGTTCTGGATCAGATTGGGGGAGGTCCGGATCGGCTCGAAGCGGTTCGGGTCTGAAGCAATTCAGACTGTTCTGAAGCTCCAGACCCAGGTAAGTGGGGGGGGGGGCTTACCTGGTGCTGGCGCTGGCACAGTCCATGCAGTGATGGTGGTGGAGCCAGGTAATGGGGCAGGGGGGAGGGGGGCTTACCTGCATCCGTAGCGGTCTGGGCGGTGGCTTCAACTGCGGCCCAGGCCTCAAGCTGGAAGCAGGCCTTCTAGGTTGAGGCCTGGGCCACAGTTGAAGCAACCACCTAGACTGTTACGGACACATGTAAGGGGGCAGGGGAGATGGGGACTTACCTGGCTCTGCCACCTGCCGCCACCATGGTCCATGTGGCGGCAGATGGCAGAGCCAGGTAAAGAGAAGAGGGGCTTATTTGCCCCCATTTTGTCCCCCCTTCCCCCCTTACCTGCCTCCACCGCCTGCTGCAGAAGCAAGTAAGTGGGGAAGGGGGGGCAAAATGGGGGCCCAATATCGATCCGGACCTCCGGACCTTGCTCCAGATTTGGTTCCAGAGCGGATCAGCGGAGGTCCGGATCGACCCGAAATGGTTCGGGCCTGATCCGATCCGAAGCGGTGCAGGGAGGGGGTGCAGGGAGGGGGTGCTTCATGACTACTTGAAAAGTTGTCATGAAGAGGAGGGCCAGGATCTCTTCTTGATCCTCCCAGAGTGAAGGACATGGAATTATGGGCTTAAGTTACAGGAAGCCAAATTCCAACTGGACATGAGGAAAAGCTTCCTGACTGTTAGAGCAGTACGACAATGGAACCAATTACCTAGGGAGGTCGTGGGGTCTCCTACACTAGAGACATTCAAGATGCATCTGGACAACCATCAGTCAGGTGTGCTTTAAGGTAGATTCTTGCACTGAGCAGGGAGTTGGACTCAATGGACTTATAGGCCTTTTCCAACTCTTCTATTCTATGATTCTTTGATTCTATATAAGTAAAATGGTATGGTTTGGATCTAGATTTTATCATACTTGAAGCAGACCCATTGAAATAAATGGGCCTTGTTTGTCATGCCTAACTTAAGTCCTATTGATTTTAATGGGTCTACCCATTGATTAAATGTGGGTCCACCTCCATGCACAATTGTTTTCTAACATTTAATGTATTCACACCCCCACCATAATTTCTATGGGACTTCAGTACACTATTTCACAATCATTTCATTAATCCTCTCAAGGGCCCTCCAAAGTGCAATATCAAGTATGTCTACATTAAATGATTAGGAAAGCAAAGAAAGAAAACCTCACTCGTCAATGCAGATGCAACGAACAGTGATTGTAATCTTAAATGCCTCCGTAATGGCATAGTAAAGACCAAGGGGAATTCACCAAGGGGAATGGGAAAAGATCAGTACTTAAAAGATAAGTAGTGAATGACAAGCTTTCCTGAAAGACAGCTTGACCACGAGTCCATTTCCCAGAATCCTCTCTGCAATACACAGGGGTTTTGTGGCAGAGATTCCTCAGGAGACCAGAAGATACAGAAAGTGTGTCCCTGAAGACAGAGAACAGGCCTGGCCCTACCGTTAGGCAGAGTGAGAAAGTTGCCTCAGGCAGCAGATGCTAAGGGGTGCAGAGCTGCATGTGCCCTACTCTGAACCCCCCAATACTGCCCTACTGCCCACACGGGCAGTGGAAGATACTGTCTTGTCACTAGGATTGAAAATAAGATTCACATGCAAGTCCAATCCCTTATGACAGCCAAAAGACTGATATTATAACCTTGGAAGGATAAATGTTCACCTCCCATAATGCAATGGACTGAGGACCTAACAATGCTATCAATATTTAAACAGATGGTATGTAGGTGCCACTTGCAAGTAGAGATTTTGTCTGCTTTTCTTGAAATGTATGCATAATCAACAACAACAACAACAACAACAATTTATTGCAGTCTATAGACCATTCCAACAAAAGTTACATACAGAAACACTTGGCGTACTGTTAGCTATTAAAAAGACAAGTAATCATAGAGGATCTAATAGAAATGGCCAAGTTGAAAACTTGGCCACTTGCTCAGTGATTGATTTGTCTGTGTTCCAAAGTAATAGGGACATTAAGAATTTAGTTGGGTGACCAGGAAAAGGTTGTAAAATGGGGTTCAGAAGATCAATCCTAGCCCCTTGATAAAATCTACAGGACAGTAACACGTGTGATATGGTTTCCACCTCAGTATTTTTACAGGGACAGCATCTGTTGAGCAGTGGAATTTTGTTGTATCTGCCATCTAAAAGTTTAGAGGGAAGGATGTTAAGTCTGGCTAGTGAGAATGCTCTCCTGTATTTGGGGAATATTAAGCAGTGCAGGTAGGGTATCCCGTCTTTGCAAAAGGAGATTGGTAGGCTTAAGGACTGGGGGGAGCATGCACACCGAGCAACACTTTGAAGGTCTTGCATGTCTGTATTGAGCATAATCTTTTTTAAAAAGAATTTTGTACTTGATGGAATATTGCTGTTTCAATGCATGTAATTCCGTGTACTTTTTCATTTTTCTTTTCATGATTTGTTTTCTTTTTGTTTTGTTAAATCTATATAAATAAAAATGTAAATGTTCCTTTGTTCCTAATCTAAAATCTCCGAAAGTTCTTCACCGATTTCTTTGAAATTTTGACACAACGTTGCATTCGAATACGCACGTGTTTTTATGTAACTATATTATAGATGGGGACAAAAGTGTGTCTTAGAATCGAAGAAATAGGGTATATAAAAGCCCAGAGGCCTCCTCCAAGCCACTTATGCAAATAGGAGAGAAGTCATTGTGACATCACCAACCAGTAGGCCAATCCACTGCCTCTGCGTTCTCTCCTATTTCCATGTTCTCTCCTATTTGGCGCCATCTAGCGATGTTTCTCGGAACTGCGGCCTTCTATGGAAGTTCCAAGTTCTGAAGAAAGGTAACTGCCAGGAGATTCCGGCCTAGCAGAGGGGCCAAAACCCACTAACCTCCTCACCACACCTGTGACAGGTAAAAACATTCTTTTTTTGAAAAACATCGCCATCTGTTGGACGTAAAAGCAACACATGCTATACTACATATTGTACGATTCCATTTCAATGTTTCTAATTTTCTGCATTTCAATTGAAATATTTCGTTAGTTTTTAAATTTTTACCTTTGTTTTTTAGTTCGTCTTTCTTCCTTTTTTAATGTTTTGCAATTTTATATGTTTTTGTTATAACTTTCTATCTTCTTTTTCAGTGCAGTCAATCTGCTTTAGTTCATCCAAATAATGCCTCGCAGAAGATCACACTTAGGTCGTCGTAGCTCATTACGCTTTGAAATTGCCATTGAATACACGCGTGTTTTTATATACCTATATTATATAGATGTCACACCTGTAACAGGTAAAAACATGCTTTTTTTGAAAAACAGCGCCATCTGTTGGATGTAAAAGGAACACATGCTGGTCAGGCTGGAAGATACATAAGCAGCAATGAAGCTGTATGGCGAATTCTTTCATTTCCCATACATGAACGAAGTCCAGCTGTTGTTCACTTAGCAGTACATCTAGAAAATGGACAACACATTTATTTCACAGCTGCAAATGTGCCACAAATAGCCCTGAATCCACTGGCTACAACGTTAACTGCTTTCTTCATGTTATGTCAAAAAGACGCATGCTTCGTTCGATGTAGAGTTGCTTCGTGAACAAAATTACAACATGGGTGATCTTTTGTCGTATGTGCAATCAAATATTCCTAAGCTAACGCTTGAGCAAAATGGCATTTATGATCAAATAATGCAAACTGTCAATAACGGGGTTGGAGAAATCTTCTTCTTAGATGCGCCAGGAGGAACTGGTAAAACGTTCCTAATTACATTGATTCTGGCAGCAATTCGATCCCAAAATGGCATAGCCTTAGCTCTTGCATCATCCGGAATAGCTGCGACATTGCTACCAGGTGGAAGAACTGCTCATTCCACTTTGAAATTGCCATTGAACATGCAATTCATTGAAACTCCCATGTGCAACATTTCCAAAGCATCCGGCATGGGAAAAGTATTGCAAAAATACAAACTTATTGTTTGGGATGAATGCACAATGGCTCACAAAAAATCACTCGAGGCTCTTGATAGATCATTGCAAGATTTGCGTGGAAACATCAGACCATTTGGGAACACCTTAATATTGCTTGCAGGAGATTTCAGGCAAACATTACCTGTAATTCCTCGATTGACACCAGTGGACGAAATAAATGCTTGCCTGAAATACTCTACTTTGTGGTGACACGTAAAGACGTTAAAATTAACTACAAATATGCGTGTCCAGCTGCAAAACGATCGATCAGCTGAGATATTCTCATGTCAATTGCTGGAAATTGGGAACGGAAAGGTGCCGGTTGATCTGACCTCAGGACGAATTTTATTACCTCATAACTTCTGTAATTTAGTGACGTCAAAAGAAGAATTGATTGAAAAAGTATTTCCAAATATTCAAACCAATTATAAGAATCACGATTGGCTGAGTGAACGAGCTATTCTTGCGGCCAAGAACAAAGACGTCTACGAACTTAACAATATTATTCAGTCTAACATTCAAAGCGAGGCAGTCACATACAAGTCCGTCGACACTGTTGTGGAAGCAGATGAAGCGGTTAATTATCCAACAGAAATTTTGAATTCACTCGATCTGCCAGGGATGCCACCGCACGTACTGCAATTGAAAATCGGCGTGCCAATTATCATGTTGCGAAATATCAACCAGCCAAAACTTTGCAACGGCACGCGGCTTGCAGTAAAAAATTTACTCAGCAACGTCGTAGAAGCAACAATCTTGACAGGACCTTTCAAAGGTGAAGATGTCCTCATTCCTCGCATTCCTATGATTCCAACGGATATGCCATTACAATTTAAGAGATTGCAATTCCCAATTCGATTGGCGTTTGCAATCACCATCAACAAAGCTCAGGGCCAATCTTTAGAATTGTGCGGTTTAGATCTAGACACGGATTGGTTCTCACGTGGACAATTACATGTTGCGTGTTCTAGAGTCGGCAAACCAGACAATCTCTCTATCTGCACAGACAATGGAACAACAACAAATTTTGTATACCCACAAGCATTGTGAAATTAAACATATTAGAAACGTGCGCTTCCTCTTTTCTTTCTTTTCCATTTAACCAGACTGAGCCACAGCAACGCGTGGCCGGGTACAGCTAGTTCACAATAAAAAGAAAAAAGAATCATCATCATCATCCAGTCTGGTCAAGTTATCCATTGCCGCAGGCAGCAAAATATTTTGGGCCAGCGCTGGCAGAGAAGCTTGTAAGCCAAACCGCCATTCTGTATAATTACATTCCTACAGATACACATATGTTAATGGGAATATAACTGAAATCTCCTTTCAATTAAGTCAGAAAGCGATTTTTTTCCAAAGGCTTAGCACTTCACAGGGTTTCACCAAGGTTGATTAACTAAACTATCAGATCGTCAGATGCTGTTGGACATAATAGGAAACGTGGTTTCTCGAGTAAAAGGTCCATCTAAACAAAATTCCATTACTTTCCCCACAATACTAAATCCTGTTTAAATAACACCATGTTGAACATGTCTGCTCATCAAGTAGTAGGTATCCCTGTGAGGTTTCTGCAGCCTCAAGTATCATGCATTGCTGTGCAAAGTATTTTCCCCAAATATTGACTTTTGGGTTTTCAAGGTTACTGATTGCATGCTCATTCTCATTAATCATTCTAACCATTTCAACAAAGCTCATTAAGAAGATAAATACATTTATCAGCCCAGTCATCTTGCTGATTATATATTTCCTGTTTTACCATTGATAGATGTACAGCTGAATAAATCCTCCTCTTGCCATACAAATAAATGGCGAGCCATGCAAGAGCCTTCCATTCAGATTTATCTTTAAAAGCAACTGGAATTTTGGGAGCAAAAATGCAATATTTTTGTTTCATAATTCTGATAGCTTATGTCTGACACTAGCTGAACGGATGGACAGCCATCCATTCCCAAGGCAAACTCTCAGGCTCCCTGTAATGAGCAGTCTTGTGCTATTCATAGGAAGGGAGAGAAACTCAAGGTGCTCAAAACACAGCAACCTCATCAGTTTAGCGATTTCAAAAAGATGCACCAAAAAAGAAAAAAAAAGTGTCCACCAATACACATATTCAAGGAAAGTGCAAACAAAATAGCTTCAGCCTAAGAGGGAAAAAATGCATGCTTTTAAAAAAGTGCATTAATGTGTACATTTGGAAAATGGCATTCAAAAATGTGTAGACATTGCCAGTCTCTAGTTTGGACCCAGTCTTACGTGAAGGTTTCTTCTCCTGACAGAGTAATGCAGGAAGCTGCCTTATACAAAGTCAGACAATTGGTCTAGATAGCTCAATATTTTCTAAACTACTTTCCCCAACCTGGTGCCCTCCACATGTTTTAGACTACAACTTCAATAAGCCTCAGCCACAATGGCCAATGGTCAGGGATGATGGGAGTTATAGTCCAAAAAGACTGGTGTACTGGTTCTGGCTCTTTAAAGTTTCAGCAGGAGTCCCATACCTACCTGGAGATGCTAGGAATGGAACCTGGGGTCTTTTGCATGTGATCTTGTGTCCTCCACCACTGAGATATAAACCTTCCTCACTGGGTGGAGGGAATCTTGCCCCAATCCTGGGTTTCATCTGACTCAGGGGATCTCACTGCTTCATATATACACTAGAGGTGGTTGATTGCCAGTTCCCAGGGCCATCAGTTTAGAATAAATTGAGAACTGGGGATGACACTCTGAGCTGCTCTCTTCCTTCTGTGTTAATGGTTATGACTCAGACTGTATTTTTATAGCGGGACATGTTCTGTTCCTGCTGTACTACCTTCTGAAACTGATGGGGGAACCTACCATGGAAGGATAGGAGGATCCTTTATGGAGGAAAAGGTGATCAATGATAATGTTGTGAAGGGTACATATTACTTTATGAATCAAAGGTAGTATGTTTCTGAATACCAGTTGCTCAAAAGCACCAATACCTCTGGGTTTCCCACAGGCATCTATTTGGCCTGTATTTGAACAGAATGCTGGACTAGGTAGACTTTGGTCTGATCCAACAGGGCCCTTTTATGCCTCATTTGCCATCTGTGGAGCAATTGGGAGGAGTGATATAAAAGAGGATACACTCCATCCACTGCTTGGGGAAAAAAAAAGAACTTCATGGCAGGGCCAATGTTCCCCCCACATCTAAGTCCTACTTTTTCCTGGTGAATACATCACCTCCAATTTAAAACAAGTTTGTCCTGTACTTGGCTATTTGATTTTCATCTCTTGAATATATTTCAGCAGGTTAAGAATGCTTTCATAAAGCATAAATCTGATTTACAATGTATCTTCCTGGCAAGAAAATAAGACCCATATTAACTAAAGCATTAATAAACATGCTGAAATACTTTTGAGCTGGAAAAAAAACTACAAATAAAAGATAATTCCAATTTTTACCAGGAGGCCAGTTGCTTAAATAATAAAGAGTGCTTTCAAAAATAAAATAAAATGAAGTACTGTAAGTGAGTTAATTCTCTGTGAAAGAAATCATTTCTGGTGAAATGTAATGAGGTATGTGAAAATGCAGAAATGTGAATTTCATCCTGTAAACCCAATCAAGTAAACTTTTTAAAAAGGTTTTATGCTGAGCCTTAAGACATTGCTATAGAAAGTAAGAAATACTGGCCACTGGCCCAAAGATAATGCTTTTCAAAATGTCTCTTGTAAGTAATGTAAATTTGTGTTGAGCTGACTTAAGGGTTTGTACATTACATTTTTTTTTAGAAGTACACCTAAGATTAGGTAGTGTGACAAATATGTTTGTGAATATGTGTATATCATACAGCAACCTGCCAGAGAACCAGAGTGGCTGTAGTTCCCCTGCTGACTGTGGGTATATTTGGTTGCAAACCCAGTTTTGTTGCTGTAAAATGCTTAAAATGGCCCTGAAGTGGCCAGGAATACAATTTCTTTCTAGGTCCTGGGAAATTATTCCTTGTCAGGGTGTAGAAAATGGACCTTCCCCCTCCCTTGTTGCTGCCTTTGCACCTTGGATCATAAGGGGTTCAAAAGACAGAAAAGGCATTGGAGGATTTGAGGAGGCTCATGCTATCAGATGATGTGGAAGATGGTGTACCGGAAGTTTGTAACACACATACTACTAGGACCAGTCAAATTGGCAGATGCTTCCCCCTCCCCTGGGCACGTCCCCCTCTTACTGGTAAAAGACAGATATAGCCTTTAAAAAAAGTTCTTCTTGTTGTTTATTCAGCAACACTGCTGCTTTTAATTCCACCCCTCCTTCATTTATTTATTTATTTCCATTTTATATGCATTACTGGCTTATCTTTATGCCCCCAGAAATGTCTGCTGCCTGCCTGCCTTCCCTCCCTCCTCCCCTGCCCGCCTCGCAGGGATGGTTTGTGTCTGGCTTTGACTCAGGGGAGAAGTCCTTCCTGCACTCACTTGGAGTTTTGGAAGTTCCAAATCCATTTTTCAAGTGTGGAAGAAGACTAGAGTCATTCAAGAGGCAGCTGGACAACCATCTGTCAGGGATGCTTTAGGGTGGATTCCTGCATTGAGCAGGGAGTTGGACTCGATGGCCTTGTAGGCCCCTTTCAACTCTGCTATTCTATGGTTCTATGATTCTATGTTATATCCTGCTTGGTGTAAATCTGCCCCCAGACGACTTCTAATTACATGTTAGCTATAAACTACAAGGCCAACTGAAATGCTGAAACTGTTCCCTGGCAGGGGCTAGGGATCTCTAACACAGAATTCGCAGCACCCCACTGAAGTATAATTTGCAGGATTCTTCTTTGGTGGGGTTGTATGGGAGCCATGGCATTTAAAATGAACTAAAAACAACAGAAGTGTGTAGTTTAGATTAGGGTCTCAGCGTCAGATATGGTTGTCTGGGCTGAATGGTTAAACTGAATCTAAAGAAGAATGAGAAGACTATGGAGTATGTCCACTACAATGGCTGGGATCAACTAGACTAAGGGAAAGGTTTGGAGTCCATCCAAGTGGAGTCTAGATTCAATTCACCCCCTTGCTTTCTCCGTTATCTGTGAATATCATCATTGATTGCTGTGGAGGAAAGCAAAACACTCCACTTGGAGATGGTTTCAGTGTGGTGAAAAGCTGCCTTCCACCCTCTGCCAGTGCTTGGTCCAGACAACACCGTAGCTCAATAGCATTAGCTTAGGGTGACCATATGAAAAGGAGGACAGGGCTCCTGTATCTTTAACAGTTGTATTGAAAAGGGAATTTCAGCAGGTGTCATTTGTATATATGGAGAACCTGGGGAAATTTCCTCTTCATCACAGCAGTTAAAGTTGCAGGTGCCCTGCCCTCTTTTAAATCTGGTCACAGTATAGCTGCAGTATAGCTCCTGTAGCTTTAACTGTTGTGATGAAGAGAAAATTTCACCAGGTTCCCCATATATACAAATGACACCTGCTGAAATTCCCTTTTCTATGCAACAGTTAAAGATACAGGAGCCCTGTCCTCCTTTTCATATGGTCACACTACATTAGCTCAATGAGGGATACAAAAGGTCCCAGCCAGGTTCATTCCCTGGCATCTCCAGGAAGGGCTGAAAATTATCCTGTCTAAACCCTGGAGAGCCACTGCCAGTCAATGTAGCTAATACTGAACTAGTTGGACCATCAGTCAGGGTCGGCCCTGCTATTAGGCAGGGTGAGGCAGTCACCCAAGGCAGCATATGCTGAGAGGCAGCAGCAAGTGTTGGAGGAGAGAGAGCTGTGCATTGCGCAGCTGCTCTCTGCCCCCTATGTTAGCATGGTACCACCATCAGTGTTGGATGCTGTCCCACCATTAGTGTTGAAGAAAGATTTCACTGTTGGCCCAGTTGGCTTCATCATGCGGAATTGGAGGGGGTGCCATCTTTTTCTTTGCCTCAGGCAGCAAATGCCTTGGACTGGCCTTGGGCTCAGTATAAGGCAGTTGTCTGTGTTATTATGTTCCTGTCTCCTGGATCTTGTAAGGGTAGGTGTGTGTGCCTATGTGCAATGTCTATTTCACCCCCAAAGGTCTTTATAATAGACAAGACCTACTTTCCTCCCTCCCCATCCCTTGTCTCTCACACAGCATCATGGTAATAGGCATTTTGCAAGTTAATAATAATAACCTTCTTCCTGTATTTCTAGTGATAAAACTGACGGCAGGATGCAGAGGTAGGGGAGGAGTGTCATTACACCCCAGAGAACACCAAAGCAAAAACACCCTGTAATTAGACTAATTTAGCATCTCCTCTTTATTGAGACAGCAAGCTGTGCGTTTTGCAGAAGTCTGCGGGAAATACAGCTCAGTGCTCTGGTACAATAGACCTGTCTAAAGTGCATTATAGTTGTGCCTCCCTCACTTACATTTGCTCATAACCTGTAATAATTTTTGAAGCCATGATGCATTATTAAATATGAGTGGATCAATAGCCCAGCTGCCGCAGAGCAGTCTGAACATGATACATCATTCCAATAAAACATCAGAACATGAGGTCCTTTTAGTCCTTCAGGTGGATTAAAAAGCTGCATTATATTTAGAACATAATTTTCCTTTATGTATTCCAAGGCATGAATCTGCAATGGTCCTCCACAGGGTATAATGGAGGACATAAAAGATGGTCACTTGAATCTGTTGAAGCCACGATTTAATGGAACTTTTGTGATGCCAGTAAAGACCAGGTTGAAGGAAAAACAAGCAAGTGACCATTCTCCCTCAGCAATCCCCATGTCCTCCCTAAATCCATTGAGGGAGGCGTGCTGCAGGCATGTTGCTTGATGGACTGGGGGCTGAGCATTCACACAGGTACTATGTGATTTCAGTATCCTAGTACAGTGACTTCAAAACTGTGATCCAAGGAACCTTGGGATTCCTTAGATGTTCAGTAGGGTTTGCTCAGTAATAAGAGCAGTATTACCAAAATAAAAGAGAGCTTAGGTTATAGGGCAGTATAGAAATGCCATACACACACACATGCTTTAAGGTGGATTGCTGCATTAAGCAGGGGGTTGGACTCGATGGCCTTATAGGACCCTTCCAACGCTACGATTCTATGCTTCTAATAATCAAAGCCACCAGTGTTAGAGGAACTTTAAATATGTTTCTTTTTAATTTCCATTTATACTACAGTAATATACCACAATAAAATACCTCTTTAAAAAAGTAGCTCCAGAAATCCAGCCCAAATCTATTATAATTGCACCCCATCATCTAATATACTAAGGCTACAATTCTGTGGCACATGGGAGGGTGCTCCAGGAGTCATAGGAATTTTTGAGTCTTCCTTTCCGAGGGCAGTCTGCCCTAAGAGGGGGAGATCAGACCTCAGATGCCCCCACCCCCTAGCTCCTCTCAGTGCCCAACTTCAGCACTGCAGTGGGCCTTGTAGGTTATACTCAGGATTTGATTAGAAGTAGTCTGGAAGGGTTGGGGTTATTTGGCCTCTGGAATGCCAGAATCTGTGTTCTCAGAGCAGAGTCAGAGGAGTCACCCTACTCCTGTCCATCTGCTGATCAGGTCTTGGCAGGCAGGGGCTATAAGCTGTCTGTGAGAACCTGGAAGAAGTGGGGTGGAGTTTGCAGAAGGGTCGCCCAGGTTGAAGTGGCAACACTAGAGGCCTGAACAGAAATGCCCTGTTTGGAAGGCCAAAAGACCTTGTCTGTCAAGTGATCCATAGGAGGTGTCTTCCAGTCATGTTTTCCCCTTTTAAGTTAGAGGCAAAGACTGGGAGCCTTTGCTAGTAATATTCATGTTTGCGTTGCCCGGAGCCTTGTCTGTTTTGATCTACTATAGTCTGTGGAGGCACCGTGCACATGGACTTTCCTTCTAATTGGAAATTTTGATCGTTAAAAACTTGCCATGCTTTTCATAGACTTTGAACTCTGTGGTGCTTCATAGACTGAATTCTCATTCTGCTGTGAATTGTGTGTCTTCCTCGTATCAAGCCAGAGTGCTGGCAGGCTGGGTTTGATCTTGATTCTTGGACTTTTCTTTGCCTGAACTCATGCAGTGTGGAGTTAACAAAGCAAAGCTATGATGTGGAACTCTCTGCTTGTGTGGACTTACTCTTGGACTTAATAGGCCTCATCCATGTAGTGCAGAAATCCCAATGAAGGTTCTGGGTTGGATGAAGTCTCTGTGTATATGGATTTGTCTGGGCTTTTGCTAGAACTCTTGCCTTTGATTGCTTGGGAAGGATGACCCCAGGAATCATTCCAGTTCCTTGTACTGTTTGTGGAAATCTGTGTCCTCAATTGCCTGGGAAGAATGATCCCAGGAATCCTGAGAACTTCCCCCAGTGTTTTGAGCCACAGAGATTTCAATAGGGAAACATGTTGTGTGGATCTTTGACATGGTTGTAGTTTTTAGCTTCAGACTGTTCTGGAATTACATGGAGCCTATAGTGTCTAACCATCAGCAATATGATTTCTGAAGAGTGTAACCATTAAGCTTTTGCCATGGGATTTCTTGCAATAAAGAAGTCTCATGATTTGGGTGTCCTGTCCCATGTCAGTTTGCCAGTGTGTGTGTGTGTGCTGGAAGGATAAGGAATCATGACAGCTAGTGTCGGAACCTCTGTAGCCCTTACTTCTTGAAAGGTGGTAGAGGCAAAAAGGAGGGAGGGATTGGGTAAGCATTCCATGGATGTTTTGGGAAGCTCCTGTATCCTTACATGGCCCCTGGAACTGGAGTTGTTCATTTTCCTCCCATTGACATCAGCATGAGGAAAACCACTCAACAAAGGAACCCCCCCTGAAAGGAATGGAGACAAATAATCCTGTTCCTCCCTCGCTTCGCACTCCATTTTCCACTTTTGAGAGACTCTAACATTCGAACTTCCCACTCCGATCAGTGGGATTGCTTTTGTAAAGGGTGCAGCCCTATACATGCTTTCTTGGGAGTTAGGCTGTAGCTAGACCTAAGGTTTATCCCTGGATCATCTAGGGGTCAAACCTGTTCATCTAGGTGACACACAGGGGATCCAGTGCTCAGGCAGAGGTGAACCCTGGATGATCCCAGGATAAACCTTAGGTCTAGCTGTGGCCTAAGTCTCATTGAGCTCATTGGGATGCATTTCTGGGTCAAGATGTATAGGATTGTGCTTTAGCTTTTCTCTTGCAGGTCAGTTTTTCTCTTGTAGATGGGGCCTAGCACTGTGTCTCTATGCGATTGCTAGCATGCTCTTGCTCCATTCATCGAGGGCTTGTGCTGAAGAATGTCTCAAGGAATGGTACCCTCTCTGTCCAAACTAAAGCAGTCTTTAGCATTTCACTTTGCTCTGTAGCTGATATTTAAGGTTTGCACTGCCTTTTCTGGAGGAAGAGGGGAGAAGAAGGAGGCATTTGCTGGCTCCCAGCAATATCCTTTTGATTTCGCATGAAGCTGCAGGTACCTGTGATCACAGCCCTTAAGTCTTCCAAACTCTGTTTCCTTCCCAATTTTAAAAGCACTGCCAAAGGCACAGTAGATTATAGCTATTATTTCTTGGCTCCATGTGTTGAAGAAGTGCTGGATTTCGCACAACATGCAGAAATGTCAATCTTTTTTGGTGTCATAAAACGTAAATTAAGCAGCATTAAAAATAATGTAATTACTTTTCTTTCCTGTAAAAAGGCACATTCTTCTCCTGCCCTTGTTTCGAAGGTCATTTCCCTTGCAGTTAAATGAACTTGTTCAAATTTTTCTGATGGGGGGATTTAAAAAGCGGTACTACACTGAGAGAGAATTCCATTAACTAATACCAAAATGCTTAAGGATCTTGTCTTTCTCCTTGGATGGAGCAAAGTATTGTAGAACTTCAATTAAAGCAAAGTTTCTATAAAATCACGAACAGAGAGGGAAAAGGTCCTATAACTAAATGATGCCCATTCTGCACTAATACAATGACCTAGGAAGCAGGGAGCCCATACTGTTAGCATGGCATGGCTTGTTCCAACCTATTGCCCTGATTGCTGACTGGGGCTGATTGGAGTTTATTATTTATTTATTTATTTATTACATTTTTATACCGCCCAATAGCCGAAGCTCTCTGGGCGGTTCACAAAAATTAAAACCAACCAACAAAACAACCAACAAGTTAAAAACACAAATACAAAATACAATATAAAAAGCACAACCAGGATAAAACCACGCAGCAAAATTGATAAAAGGTTAAAATACAGAGTTAAAACAGTATAATTTAAATTTAAGTTAAAATTAAATGTTAAAATACTGAGTGAATAAAAAGGTCTTCAGCTGGCGACGAAAGGAGTACAGTCTAGGCGCCAGGCGAACCTCTCTGAGGAGCTCATTCCACAACCGGGGTGCCACAGCGGAGAAAGCCCTCCTCCTAGTAGCCACCTGTCTCACTTCCTTTGGCAGGAGCTCACGGAGAAGGGCCCCTGTAGATGATCTTAAGGTCTGGGCAGGTACATATGGGAGGAGGCGTTCCTTCAAATAACCTGGCCCCAAACAGTTTAAGGCTTTAAATGTCAATACCAGCACTTTGAAACGGGCCCGGACCTGGACTGGCAGCCAATGAAGTTGTAAAAGGACTGGCGTAATGTGATCTCGCCAGCCAGTCCCTGTTAGTAAACGGGCTGCCCTGTTTTGTACCAGCTGAAGCTTCCGGACCGTTTTCAAAGGCAGCCCCACGTATAACGCATTGCAGTAATCCAAACGAGAGGTTATCAGAGCATGGATAACTGTAGCTAGGCTATCACTGTCCAGATAAGGGCGCAGTTGGTATATCAGCCTAAGCTTGTAGTTCTATACAGCTGGAATAGAACTACAAGTCGTAGTTCTATACAGCTGGAAGGCATCAGATTGGGGATGGAGGGTTTGTAAGGATTGCCTAATGCTTTGTTAGTAACTATCCAGTGGAGGCTGGTAGCTCCGGTTTATATGTGAATCCATTTAAAGGTGCTATCCAAGGTGCTGAACCCTATCAAAATAGATTTGGAACCTTGGATAGCTCCTTTAGAGTTCATGATGGTTCTGACTGAAACCAGGAATGGATTCACAGCCTCACTGAAATCAGAGCCACCAGCGTTCACTGTATGTACCTCTTCCATTTTCCTTGGTTACCATGTCTCTTACTTTGCCTTTATTGAAGACAGCATTATGAAGGCCTCATTAATTTAGAACACTTCAATGAGAGATCAATTCTGCTTTACCACTTGTAGCAACATTGGGAGAAACATTGGAATGGATCTAATCTAATCAATGTGACCACTCCCTGCTGCTTCTAGGCAACGTTGTTATTGTTCATAAATTCTGTTACCCTTCCTCTGCTCACAGGAAGTGTTGCTTCCTAATTCCACTCACTTGCTGATGACATCCATTTTCAAGCCAAATCAGAGTGAATACAGAAATTGGGAAGCAATACAGTGTGGAGAGGAAGAGAAATTGAATAATCTCAAAAGAAAAAAAATATATCAGGGAAGCAAGGAAAGTGAATGAAGCTGCTAGTAAATGTTGCTTATACTTATCAAATTATTAATACCATACAAAGGGGATGAGTAATTTCAGCTCAGCCCCATAAAATGGCACTTACTTGATTTTTGAGAGGACCGGGAGAGGGAGTCAGTCAGTCAAAGGGTGTCTTTACATCAAGGGGAAATTGCATTGTCTTACTGGGGCTTTGTGCTTCTTGCTTCTTTTATGTGATTGCAATAGGCTGCATTACATGGGTGGAGAGAAGCAACCATGAGGTATGAATTCCTGACCCCATGGTCTATAATTGAGAACTTCCCCTTCACATTTGTGAGTTAAATATAATTTACCTGCTACAGCTCAATGGCAATACTTGAAATAGCAACACCTGCCGCAATCTAGGTTTGACCCAGCTGCTTTTACAGCTTCAGAGCCTCCAGCATTGTTAGAAACACTTTCAACAGCTGAACTGACACATAGATCCACAACCCGCATATATAAGTATTCAATAGCAGCAAGTAAATATAATACCCTTAGTTTAAGACTAGATTGGAATAGGGAATTGGAGCGTCCTATTTTGCCTAACAAATGGACGGTGGCTCTAGCATCTGTTTTTTGAAGCTTCTGAAGCTCATATGTTTTGGAAATGCCCAGTAGTTGCCCTCTTTTGGGAGGAGGTTATAATAAGGATGAACTTCGTATTGAAACAATCTATAATATGGAAGAATCTACATGTCCTCTTAAATTACCTACTGGTTTCTTGGAAGTTAACACATGGTCAGCGCAGATGGATCTTCACAGCCCTTACGACAACCAAAAGACTTGTATTTTCACATTGAAAGGACAAATTCACACCTCCTATAATGCAATGGATCAAGGACCTAATAACATAATCAACTTTTGAATGAGTGTTATATAGACGCAACTTGCAAGTGGATAAATGTATGGATATTTGATCTGCTTTTCTTGAAACCTTTGTATAACTCTTTCCTTTTTCTTTTTTTTAACAGTTCATACGATGGAAATGATAATTTTATATACACAATCTATGGTTCCCCCCCCCATTTTCGTGATGTATTTTCTGTTTTGTTTGTTGATATTCACAATAACTTTTTTTTTTTTTTTAAAAAAAACACCTTCCCCTCCTCTCAATGCTCATATACTTGAATGAGACAATGCCCTCTAGTGGGCAGCTGCAGTGGTTCTCCCTTTCCACTGGGGAAAAAAATCTCTATTTTTCTGCCAGTTCCACCCTTTCTAGGGCCTCGTGTGGCACAGAGTGGTAAGCGGCAGTTACTGCAACCGAAACTCTCCCCACGGCCTGAGTTCGATCCCAGCGGAAGCTGATTCTCAGGCAGCCGGCTCAGGTCGACTCAGCCCTCCATCCTTCCGAGGTTGGTAAAATGAGTACCCAGCTAGCTGGGGGAAAGGTAACTGCGACTGGGGAAGGCAATGGCAAACCACCCCACTACAAAGTCTGCCAAGAAAATGTCAGCGAAAGCAGGCGTCCCTCTGGGAGTCAGCAATGACACAAGTGCTTGCATGAGAGGTTCCTTGCCTTGCCTTTCCCCCTCTTTCTGCTCTCTCCTGTTTCTCTCCTCTCGGGTTGACTTATATGATAGATGTTTGTTGTGCGCTCTTTAAAAGATATAAACCCATTTACATTATTAAACATCAATTAGCCACTCTATTAGTCCTTGGAATAGGGCAGGATATAAGTACATAAACTAATAACTATTACCCAGGAAACAACCAGTGCATTCATACTTTCAAAATATATTTTAATATCATATTTATGATCGTGGTTTCAGCACAGCATTTAGATTGTTGCAAGTTGTTCTGTTGATTGACATGCTGGTGCAGCAATATAACCTCCTAGCAAAAGATAGAACACAGTTTTTTTTATATTATTTCTTTCCTTTGGGTGAGCATTAAACAAGCAAGCATGCCTGGAGCATCAATACACATCAAGTTGTGACCTTGGGGAGGAGAAGAATAATTTGATATGTATATGGGAGGTTCCTATACATAGGCCTCCAATTAAAAAATAATGGTCGGTGAAAATCAGCCAAGGGAGGCAGAAGAGAGTTCCACTGAACCCAGTTGAAACCTTTTCACTCACGAGCGGATAGATAGATTGTGCCATAAGATTTTTTTTTAAAAAAACCCCCCCATCTCATTAGATATTAATTTCAGAACCAAAATCAGTCTGTGTTTAACATTCAAACTCTGAAATATCGAAATTGCACAATGTTCCATTCGGAGCCTTGTTAAATGTTAATTTGCTCATTCAATGTGTGCTGAGCTTCTTATGACCTGAGTGTGGAATGAGTGTGGCTACAATCCCGTACACCAGTGATTGTCACTATTTCTCAAGCAGGATTCAGCTTGGTCCCAGGAATTGCTGCTGCGGCCACTTAGGGGCCTTTACTGGGCTCTTGGGGGCCTGTCCCTCCCCTGGCCAAGCAGTGACACTATACACTGGACTTGATTGTAGAAGCATTTTAGGCCCCTTCTCCTCTTCCATGCTGTCCAAGGAAGGCCTCATCAGTCAGTCCCAGGCATGCAAGTTCAGACTCACTTGGTTCTCGTATTGGGATGGATCTTTTTCTCATCACCGAGAGAGTGCTCTGCTCTATTCAATGCTGCAAAATCTCCCAGCACAGGTCCATGTTGTGCTCTCTCTTATCTATACATTCAATTTCCCCTGCATCTCCAGTGCCTGCACTGTGTACCACTGCAGCTAGCCATTGCTTTTTTCCTCTCAGACTCCCTCTCCACAACTAATGGGTTGCTTGCTCCTGCATTCGCCTGTCCTGTCCCCAGCTATCTTTCAGCCGACAACTGGCAGGTGTCCTGACTCTCCAGTCCTGAAGCCTCCTCCAGTAGGCCACAGGAGGTGACCCACAATAAGGCAAAGCTAGAGAGCAACTGCTGAGAGTGAGCAGCTACTTTAAAGAAAGAGAAGGAGAGTGAGGGCTCCATCACATGCTCCCTACTGTTACTTCTCCGCTCCTGGTTTCATTGCTCAGTTACTTCCTGTTTCAAAACAGGAAGTAAACAACGAGCACGTGGCCCATTCAGTTGGGTGCTCTAATCACACTGCTTCTCCTGCACACAGCAGGAGAGAGCAGCAACTTCCAGTTTTAAAAATATTTCAGACTTTCTGTGGTTTTTCTTGTGGCGCAAGGAAGGCCAGAAGGGGTGGAAGATGTGTGGGAGGTAGACAATATCATGTGAGGGACCTGCAAAAAATTTGTGAGTGCCCAGTAACGAGCGTGCAATAAAACACTCCTCAAATGGAGCCCTGAGTGAATGAGAAAGCAAGCAAGCTGCACTTCAGGTGATTGGTAACGGCCAGTACGGCTTCTGGGCTTTGCACTGAAGAACGCTGCTATACACACTTACCTGGGAGTGAATAAATACATTACAGTTTTCTCTAAGGTTTACTTTACAAGCGTGCAAATGAATTCCCCATTCACCTTCTCCTTTTCTGCTTTAGCAGATGAGTCATTCGAGCGCCCATGAAGCATAAGGTTATTTAAAGTTATTCTTGACTGCTTTGTCAATAGAGTTTGGAAATTTAGTCTTTGAAAGTCATTTAATGTAATTACTAAGATACATAACTTTTAGAAATGAGACATTAACTCTACGTTTATGATATTTAATGGCTTTGGGGTATGGACAGCATGCATGTAAATGGGAAATTTTATAAGCAGTATTGAGGATTACAATACTTCACGTCCTTTCCAACATGACTTTGGGGAATCAGCAGCAAATCAATTTGAAAGTATGAGTTATAGATTATAAAAACCCAAAGAGCTTGTCCAATAAATAACAGTGCTAAGAATCTACTTTGCAGTTAATATTAGTAATGGAAGAATATTCTTAGAAAGGTTGACTTGCAACCATCTCTGGTTGTTTTTATTTATTTCTTTATAAAGTTTATGAATTGCTTTTCCTTTTCTTTTTCCATGGAATTTTATTTGACCTCATGTTGGAATGGTCAAAGTGGAATGCATTTTTTTTTAAAAAAACCAACAGTCTATGAAATAAAAAAGAAGAAGTTAAAAACAGCATTTAAAGTCCAAAGATACGAAACCATCAGAATAAAAGATGTTACTATTGGCCAAAAGGCTATTAATACAAGATTTGGAAAAGAACTGTGGCTGCAAACCTGTACACACTTACCATTTACCTGGGAGTGTTTCTCACTGAACTCAATGGGACTTCTGAGCAGACATGCATAGTATTGTGCTATATCTTTAGCTCCTGGCGATGTGTACAAAGTGCTTTGTTTTTAAATACTCCTTGCTACGAAGCCCAGTAGGATAAATCTTCACCTGCCTTGTAACAATAACAATAGTCCCTTTTGTTCTGTCAGTCTTGGGGCTCAAGGGGTGAAAATATTGGGTTGAATCCAAGCTTAATCTAATTAAAGTTCTATTCATTTCAATGGATGTACTCTAAGGCCATCGCTAGACCAGGCCTATATCCCGGGATTATCCCTGTGCATCCAAATGACACACAGGGGATCCCAGGAGAAGGTAGGGATGACTCCTCCATTTGCCTGGGATAATCCTTAGGTCTAGCTAAGGCCCAAGTAGGATTACAGTTGGATACAGCCCATTTTTTGTAATGCTGTACTTTCTATTCTTTAAAATAGTGGTGATACTGGAGAAGGTCCACATTATCACCCCCATCCCAGTTTCAATTCATACCCCATGTTTTTACCCTACTGATCTCTAACCAGCAGTTAACAGTATATTAAAGGCCATAACATTCAGTACAAAACTATAGTCATCCAGCTGAAGCTAATATAACATTACTTCACTCTTAACACACCCCTGAATTCTGACTAACCTCATTACAACTTAAAATCTTGTTGAAATGAAATGTACACACTCATACACCACCACCACCCCAATAAAGGGAACTCATACGCAAAACCCCATTTGGCTGTCAGATATTTCCTCCAGGCCAGAACCTCCACATTTGCCTTGAGTTTTATTTGAGGCAAAATTTGGAGATGACTCCAATAGTGCTTGGTGATGTGAACAGATAACTATTGGTATTTGCATAGTTACAGAAGTCACTATTTACCACAACTCTATCTTGGGCAATTCTGGATGCACCATTTATTTACTCCAAATTTTCTTTAAATGTGCTTGTGTGTCCTACATATTTTTACTCCTGGATGACATTACCTTTTCCTCCACCTTCCTGAGTTAATGCAATTTAATTAGATACAGACCTTGAATGTCATTTTCTAATCCTTTGTGGTTCATTTGAAAGACTTGTAAAATAAAACTAATTGGTGTGTTCATTAAAATGTCAGAAATATTTTTGAGTTCAATTAGATAGTGCAGCAGTTTCATTCTAAGTGTGCTTCTCATACAATAACTATGTCAGGAGGGTGTAATTAGCAGCCATTTAAATGTACAATTGTCTTACATTTCTCCCCTTCTTCATGCATAACTTAATCAAACAGCGAAGTTCTTACAAGCTTATCCATCTGAGAAAAGTGAGGTGAGACACTATGAAATTCTTAATTTTAAAAAAGTGAGATTAAAAGTAATAGAGGTATTGAAATGAAAAACGAAATCTCACAAATAACAAGGAAATATGAAAATTGAAGTCATTTACTAAAATTGCCCAAGCAAAAAAGCCACAGGAAAATGCCGATATAAATGAGTTATTATGGAGCATATAAGTCCCAGAGCAAATGTACCCCACTGAAGTCACTATTTTACACCATTACTATAACTGCCGATTTTGGACGAGTGGTATGAACAATGGTTGAATCCAAAGATTATATTATGGCATGGGGCGCAGTAATTCCTTCTTCCATGAGTGTGAGGGAAAACAGGCAAAATAGTACGCTCCCAGTTCCACTCCTTTTTGCCCTTCCCTCCCTGAGGCCTTTTTGATGCCACCATGTGGAAACCATTTGTTCTCTAGCTAACACAACCAAGCCAGCCTCAAAATTCTCCGGGTCTCAGGGATCTACTTTAGCTAGTGTGGGGGTCAGATTTTAGATGAAGAGTGGGAGACCTAAAAGGAAAAGAGATGGCAAGGTTTCAGACAACGAAGCTTAAATTTTTACTGAAGTAAAATGTTAAAAGGAACAAATGTTTCAAAATCTGTATTGATATACACACACACACACACACACACACACACACACACACACACACACACTGAACAATAGGGAAATAAATCAACCAGTGATAAATCCATCTAGATACCTAACTAGACTGTGTCCCTATTTTATCCGGTGGGGGGGGGGCTGCCTATATGTGGGGAAAGCCCTATTGTGGCTGTGGATCTTTACCCCATTGGTTAGACGATTCAGGCGCAGGTTCGCAGCCACCACAGGGCTTCCCTGCGATGCTCCATTTTGAAAAAGTCAGGGATTTACCCTGACTTTTTCAAAGGGCGCAACATCAACCTGGCACTTCTGCCATGTCACGTCGCTCTGGGGCCAATCCAGGGTCAACTCAGGGGCAGAGCCTGGTGGAAGACAACCAGTGATTGGTTGTCTTCCACCAGAAAGAGGGCAGGGGCATCTGGGGGACCCAGATGGCTACCCAGAAACCCCATGCTCCCTCCTCAGCATCAGGATTACCTGCCACTGCCCCAGGGTAGGGAAAGCGCGAGGTTGAGGAGGGAGATGGTACCAACCTGGTGCTGTGAAGACAGCCCACAAGTCCCTTATCCAAGCAATATCTTACTGTCTGAGGTCCAGCATTCTTTCAACTTGTTCTCCAGTTCTAGGAGCTTTGACCCTTTCTTTCCTTTATGACACTGGGCTTCTTCCCTTTCCTCCTCCTCCTCCTCCTCCTCCTCCTCCTCCTCCTCCTCCTCCTCTCTCTCTCTCTCTCTCTCTCTCTCTGCTTCTGCTTTAAGCATTTATATTTTAAAAATAGTCATTTCCCCTCCTCAGCCCCAACCAATAAGGAAGGTAGCTTCTTGTTCACTTTTGCAACCTGAATTTCTATTTTCTAAGCCCTTCCTCTGACCTTCAGTTGAGCCTCCTGCAAGCCTTTGGAACAGGGTGGCCATCTGCCCAGATTTGCCCAGACATGTCTGGCAAATGGGGGGCAAAACCAAGGTCCAAAGGAAAAAAACCCTATTTAGAAAAAAACTGGAAATTTGCCCCCCGGGAGAAGCTGCAAAGGCCCGTTTTGGCACTTTCAGAAACAGGCCTTCGCAGCCCTGCCCCGCCCCATCCGGGCCTCTGCTGGGTCATCAGCATAACAATGACCTAGCAGACACCCGGATGTACCATGGGAGGTGTGGGAAAAGCCCGTTTCCAGAAGTGTGAAAACAGGCATTCCCAGCCTCTCCCACAGTCCATCTTGTCTTCTGCTGGGTCACCACTGGAGCGATGACCCAGCAGAAGCCTGGCTCTCCACCTGGGAGAGGCTGGGAAGGCCCATTCTAGCACTTCTGGAAATGGGCCTTCCCCACCCCACCCCAAATGTGCAGGACAAGAAAAATCCCAGATCAACATGGGAGAAAGCTTGAAGATGCATTTCCCACACATTGCCTTGCAGGAGAAGCAAGCATAGGAGGTAAAAGGTGTGTGTGAGAGTGTATGGCTGAATGGGGTGCATGGTTGTTTGATTGTGAATGGATGTGTGTGCGTGTGTGTTTGGGGGTGGGTGATCCTGAGTGTGCATTTGTGTGCGTGTTGGCAGTGTGTGAGTATACTGATATGATGATGGCAGAATGGGGTGCATGGTTGTTTCTCTATGAATGTGTGTGTGTATGTATGTGAGTGTGTGTTTCTCAAAATAGAGATATTTGTTTTTAGCCATCCTCTGTAGTATGTAGTTTGGCTCACTTGCTTGAGTTATTTGTGCCTACTTGCTCCATATTGCAAAGGAAGAAGTGGGTCTCTAGCTGGTGCTAGAACATAGTAATTCATTTTTAAAAAATGTATTTTGACCCATAGAACTTCCTCTCCAATTTGTTGGATATAATTGGCATGACATATAGTTTGTAACAATTGCTGATAATTGTTCATCCTTCTTAAAAAATCTTTTAAAAAATTAACAAGGTTGCCTTCATCATCATTATCATCAATCTCTCTTTTCTTCCTCGTGGTGGTTTTTCTAGATGACTGTGATGGGCTTTGCCAAGTCATGCTGTCTTTTACTGATTTAGAAATTTCCTGAATATTGAACATGCTTTAAGTATGACTGCTTTCTGGATGTTGGTGTGGATATATTTTGGTAGGCCTAATTTCTGAAGGTTTTCTGTAAATAATAATAATAATAATAATAATAATAATAATAATAATTGATGTGATGCTGGTGACTGATGTGACTAATGGAATAATTGTAACTTTTTCCTGTTGCCCTTGTTCTTTAACTTCCATAGCCACTGGTGTATATTTTTCTCTCTTTTCCTCTTCCTTTTCTGCAACATTTTTGTCATTAGGTATGCTATCTCAATGAAGTAGGTGTTTTTGTCTTTGTTGTTTTTGACTGTTATGTCTGGTCGAAGTTGAAACAAGCTAAGAGGTGCTAGCCTTTAGTCCATTTTGTTCCATGGCTAATGTTTGCAGGAATAGTATTTTATACTCGTTCTGAATTCTTGGTTGCTTTTTGTTGTACTAGATTTTTCTGTACTTGTCAACGGCTTAATTTGTTCAGTGGTAGCAGTATGCTGAATCTGTGAGTATAGATATGAGAGAGGTGATGGAGTGTTAAATGTTAGGAAAGGTTAGACTATGGACTGTATCACACAGAGTATATTTTATTTATTTATTTATTGCACTTATATACCGCTCCCATAGCCAGGGCTCTCTGGGTGGTTTACAGAATAGCAAAAGCTTCAAAGTACAGCAAAAGCTACAAAAGTAGGAATGAGTGAAGTTAATTTCAGATACATTGAATGTCTCACTTGTTCTTTATTCCAGTGATTTTAGATGTTATGTAGAACAGGTTTGTCTTAATTGTGTGCTATGAAATCAGACATGTGACCAAGGCCATGTTCAGGTGGGCATGCCCCCTTGGGGTGGCCATATTGCATGCCCATACACATGCACACAAACTTTCATCCAATATACAGCCACCTAGGCAGAATAAACTAGATTGGTGCAGCAAGAAGCAAGTAGTTATCACCCTGGAAAAGGCTGCAGTGGGGACAGGATTAACATAGTCATGATTCATGTTTTTTTAGGCAGACAATGGGCAGAAAGCATAACTGAGTAAAAGAATATTGTATATGTGCACTGCAAGCTTCCTGGCAGTTTAAGATATATATATATATATATATATATATATATATATATATATATATATTCCTTTGCTCATTTAAACTTGCAGAACAAGCATATACACAAAAGGCCAACTCTGTAAAACATTCCTCTCCAGGAGGGTATGGCAGAGGAGATAAATTTCAATAGGTCATTTTAAATATATGTTTGAATGCTGTGTTCATCTCCGTTTCACCAACCAGTTTGAACCATTGTACAAGCTGTAAAGGGATTTTCAGCTGCTTTGTCTTCCTGGTTCTCAAGTGCTCCTTCTTTTTAATTAAAGCTTAAGGACTTAAGTGGACCAGTGATGCTGAGGTTACAGCAGAACAAGAAGAGATTGGGCCATCAAAATCAGTCTGGTGTAATAGGTCACAGGCTGATTCTGGGATTATCATGTGTGCTTTTCCCCCTTCTTCCCCCCCCCCCCCAGTTTAAAGACTAAATATGAATGCATTTAAGTTCTGGACAGATCATGAAGCTTAAAATTCCAGGGGAGGATGACCAAAGGTGCAATCCTATGTATCTTTAGACAGAAAAAAAATGTCCAGGGCATGTTGGCAGGCAGCAAGATAGGTGTATGAGAGTTCATTGGTTTCCACAGGCAAGTGTAAAGACGATAATTTTTTGGAATGGGCGAGAAATTCATTTTCGGTCCAGCAAGGGCCAAACTAGATGTTGCAGTGGTGGTAAATGCATGAATAAACCTGGACCTTCTGAAGTCACTTGGAATACAAAAGGATGGATGGAGCAACCAATTTAGTCAACAAAAGGGACATGCTGGTGGGAAGTGCGGAACGCGCCCCACCCCTGCACCACTAGCTTGCCACTTCACAAGCCAGGTGTGGCCAACCTCTTTCAGCCTGAGGCTGAATTTTATTTCAGAGAATCTCTCGGGGGTGGGGGACACATTCCAGTGGTGGTGCTGCTGAAGGAAAAATAGGCAGGTACAAAAATACCAGAAGACAAAGTACCAGCGTATTTTAGCTGAAAGTTCTTACTGCCAGTAACTCAGCCTTTGATGAGGCATTCCAAACTTTTAGAATAGGAGAAAACCTACACAAAAGTTTGGAGGCCACCAAGCAATTGGTGGTTGGAGGAAAGGTGTGGGCTGGGGGAAGGCAGAATTGGCAAATCTGGACAACCAGACAACCAGGGGCCAAATCTGGACAACCAGATTTGGCCCACAGGTATGAGGTTCTGAACGCCTGCCTTCACCACTCTTCCCAAATTTTTTATTCTTACTTGGGAGCTATAAGAAGTGCATTGGCATCCACAGAAGTGCATTGATGGCTGTGAGAAAAGCACTTGAGGAGAGTGTTTGTAGGGAGGTAATCTATAGTTCCCCCAGTCATGTCCACCTTTTCCTTTTTAAATCCTTTTTAAATCAGAACCCCCCCCCCCCAACTCTCTACAATTGAAGTAATCCAAACTGGTATCCTTGAGATAAGTTGGACTCTCATCACCCCTCAGCCAGCATGTTTATAGCCCACACAGGACACCCAGCTGAAGGTCCTACATGATTGCAGAATATCAGAAAATAAATGGCTGGAGCTTCACCTCACAAGTTGAGCAAGCCCTTGTTGTGGGTTGGGTGCATATAGTTTAATAAGATTTGGCCTTCAGTGTGTTTCATTGTTGGAAAACGCAGTCTACATCATAAAAGAATATCAGAATTTAAAGGCCTGGATCTTCTGCAATCGATAACCTGACTGATCTAAGATCAAGGCACTTTGGTCAGAGGACGCAACATCAGAGCAGCTTTGCATCTTGGCCTTCTTCTACTTCTTCTTCTTCTTCTTCTTCTTCTTCTTCTTCTTCTTCTTCTTCTTCTTCTTCTTCTTCTTCTTCTTCTTCTTCTTCACTATGAGCACAATCCTGTGCATGTTGGAGCTGGCTAGGTAATGCTGGGAGTTGTAGGACTTCTTTCCATCCAACATGCATAGGATTGCACCAGAAATACGATGAATGCTGGAAGCAATATGCATTAAGCCAGAAGGTCGACTCAGCCAATGTAGGGGACACATTACTAACACGCTCATGAGACAATGTGACATCACTTGGAGTCAGTGGAGGCTGGTGGCTGCTATTACAGTGGGGTGGCGATCTGCTCTGGGTTTCAGTCAGAACAAGTTAGAGCGGGCTGTTGGACCTTCCCGATGTCCCTCGCATGGGAGGCAGACACATCGGCTTAACTGCAGCAGCTGAAACCTGCACAGAACCAGTCATCTCGCCATCCTACTGCACTACCTCAGATGCTGTTATTCGGAGACAGTCTTTGTTGTTGAGATCTCCCTCACTTGCAAGAATGGAGCTCAGAACATTGCCCTCTATGCAGATGTCAATGGCAAGCAGTTTCCTGTCACTCAGGGTCAAGATGTTGGCCGCTATCAGGTCTCCTGGAGCATGGAGCATAAGCTGGCCCGCTCTGGCACCTATGAGGTAAAGCTTTTTGCTGAAGAGTCCTATAGCGTCTTGCGCAAGGCTCAACGCAACAGTGAGGACGTCTCCGAGATCAAGCCCCTCTTTACAGTCAATGTGGATCATCGAGGTGCCTGGAATGGACCGTGGGTCTCCACTGAGGTGCTGGCAGCCTTCATTGGTCTCCTTGTATATTACATGGCCTTCAGTGCCAAGAGCAACATCCAAGCATAAGTCACGTCAATAAACTTTTCAGAACAAGTTAGAACTCTAAAGGAGGTCTCCAAGGTACTGAAGCCATCTGGGGGAATAGGGTTCAGTGCTTCGGATAGTTCCTTTAGAGCTCTGAATGGTTCTGACTGAAACTGAGAGCGGATTCACTGCTCTGCTGGAATGGGAACTGCCAGCCTTCACTGCTTGGAGATTTGCTGAGTAGGCTTCAATTCCTCCTTGGGTCTCCTGCCTTTCTGCTTCCTTCTCTGGTAGCAATGTTGAACCCTAGATGTTGTCATCAACTAGGACAGAGTCCATTGTATGGGTGAAGCAATAACAGAAGTTTAGGTTACCGTTTATAAGGCTGCCTTTCACTTTAGCCCTTTTCTAAAATAAGTTTTTTCCCCTTTGAATTCTAATAAATGTGCTCTTAAACGCTGTGTGTGTGTGGCAGGGGGTAGGTGCTCGCTTTAAATTTCTCCTGGGTGAGCAGCTACTGTTTCTCATCATGACCCCAGCCTGGTGCAATCAAAATCCAAAATGACTCCGTCCCACACTTTGATTGAATCCAATCATTCTTGTCAGTGCCTGGGCATGAACTCTGCATTGCAATCTAAAAGGTCACCTCGCTAATTCAGCAAGCCCTTGTCCTGGGTTGGGTAAATATAATTTAATATGATTTGGCCTTAAGTGTGAGTTTCAAATGCTGGAAAGCTCAGTTCCCATGGGAGGCCGTGAGTGGATGTTTTGGTCTCAGTGGAAAACTTTTCTCCAAAATTAAATGACACAAAAGAGCAATGCCCAGATCCAAGTTACACGTTGTTTACATTGTTATGAATTCATGATTATAACTAAATCCAAGAATTTTCAAGAGTCACTTCATGTTTTGCATCTATACGATGGAGTACTCTGCAATGCTGTCTAATATATATTTTTGAAATAAAGTTTAACAGTTGAAGTTTGTCATTATATGGTAGAGAGATTCTACAGCTTGCGATAAAGTTCCCCTTCTGAAATTCAAGTTATTATATATAACCTATATTAAATACAAATGTACATTTGCCAAGTGGTAAATTTATGGTGGTGGTGTGAATATTTAAGCTGGTCACCTGTGTTTTATTGCTAAGTAGTTATCCAACCCAACTGCAATTGAGTCATCAATTGTGAGTGTCATCTATGGAAAATAAAATAAAATAAACCACAATTCCTTCTATTTCTGATGTTCAGATATGAGTATTGTTGTATGCAGAGCCAATCTTGAAGAAGTCCAAGGAAGCATTAGACTGGCAGGGCAGTACAGATGACCACTGCACTAAGCAGTTATGCACACCTATGATGAGTTCACTTTTTGAAAACTCTTATATTATTTTATTGTCGTTTTTAAATTGTTCTATCAAATGGAAAACCAAACCAAACAGACAACATGACATCCAAGAAAATCCATCAGAAAAAATGACATCACAAAGGGATTTCCTTTTCAAAAACAAATAAATTGCCATTATATGTTATTTGTTTATTTTTGTTCACTGGGTTGGATCCAGATGAACAGAGAAATTGAAAGGGAGGCCAGGGGAGAAGTTAAAGGGATGAACCATCCTCATTCCAAGCTCGACTGTCTCATGCCAACAAGGGCAATGAGGAAGGTTTTGTTTGCTTGTTTTTGAACTATCCAAGCTGACAAGCCTGAATCAGGCCCATCCCAGGGGAACAAAGTGGCTTTGGATCCAGGAGATCAAAAGCTAGTTCCTTTCTGCCCATGGAATGTCCCACAACTTACTGCCTGCCTGGGCACAGCAGGGGCCTTCAAGAGAGGCACCAATGTGCCATCCATCAGTGCGTGTGTGTGTGTGTTAGGATTGCACACTTAGGGTGCACCCATTCAGATTGGTGACACATGTTAGTCATGTCTAACTTAAGTTGGATCCAACCCAATGTTTGCAAGAGCCTGCCAAGTGGGGAAATTTGCAGTTTCAGATGCACACAGCGGTACGTTCCTTGCTCAGGAGCCACTCAGGATTGTGACATAATCACCATAAAAGTATCAAGTAATTTAAAGACTGGAATTTGAAATAATCTCTTTGTTTTCCCTTTGTCCACTGCGTTCTGTCAGCTGGCCATCAATCAGCCATTCTCCTGTTTTGTTCACCCATCCCTTTTTTGTGAATGCACTATGACTGGTCAGCTATGTACGTACCAGCTTGGTGGTCACAAGCTGTGCTCAGTCATGAAGCTCATTGGATGATGGTTCAGTCAGTCACCATCTCTTAGCCTAACCTACCTTGTGTTGTGAGAATAAAAGCGAGCAGGCCTGTTCTAGCAGGATGGCCCAAAGCCTGGGTCTGCAACAGGGGCAGAAGTAAGGTGAAAGGATCTGTTTCAGGCAGCACCATGAGGGACGGGGGTGGGGTGGGGTGGGAGGGGGAGAGATGATGAATACAGGAATCAGCTCTGAATTTGGTGGGGCTATGAATTCACTCGGAGTTTCATTTAGAACCAGTCAGAACTCATAGAATCATACAATCATAGAATAGCAGAGTTGGAAGGGGCCTACAAGGCCATCGAGTTCAACCCCCTGCTCAATGCAGGAATCCACCCTAAAGCATCCCTGACAGATGGTTGTCCAGCTGCCTCTTGAATGCCTCTAGGGTGGGAGAGGCCACAACCACCCTAGGTAACTGATTCCATTGTCGTACAGCTCTAACAGTCAGGAAGCTGATTGGTGGGAGATTTAGGGCAGATAAAAGGAAGGACTTCTTCACACAGTGCATAGTTAAACTATGGAATTCGCTACCACAAGATGTAGTGATGCTCTAACAGTCAGGAAGTTTTTCCTGATGTCCAGCCGGAATCTGGCTTCCTTTAACTTAAGCCCGTTATTCCGTGTCCTGCACTCTGGGAGGATCGAGAAGAGATCCTGGCCCTCCTCTGTGTGACAACCTTTTAAGTATTTGCAGAGTGCTCTCATGTCTCCCCTCAATCTTCTCTTCTCCAGGCTAAACATTTCCAGTTCTTTCAGTCTCTCTTCATAGGGCTTTATTTCCAGACCCCTGATCATCCTGGTTGCCCTCCTCTGAAACTCTAAAGGAGGTATCCAAGATGAGGAACTGCTTTTTGGAGATAGGGTTTAACACATTGGAAAGCTCCTTTTGAATTCTGGCTGGTTCTGACTGAAACCCAGAATGGATTCACAGATTGGCAGGAATTGGTGTCAAAATGGTGCAGCAAGACTTTTGAAAGTGTCGGGTATAGCAGTGCAGATGCTAATTGGGCCCTGCTTTATGTGGCAAAATGTCTTGAGGCAGAACTGGGCCAAAGCAAATTGTATAGGCAAAGTTATGGATCAGGATAAAATCACAAGGAAAGTGATTTCCCCTGGCAATGTCATCCACAAACTATTTGTTCATATCTGAACTACAAAAGTAGCCATTAAATGACTGTGTGTACATCCTGCCACAGAGACCTTTCTTCTGACGTGCATACTGAGTCGATGCTGACCTTGCTTAGTCTGTAAGATCTGGATCACAGCTGAAAGAGGCATAGCTGCAGGGCATTCTTTTTTAAAAAGGACAGTAAGGGAAGTGGCTGGAAAGTGGGAAGTCTATATGGGATTTGCCAGTTCTTTATAGACAGTCTATAAAATAACTTTCTCCCCACACATGGTAGGTGTTCATATTTCACTTCACATCTTTTTATAGCCTAGAGATGTGCTGCTCATTCTCTTTCATTTTAACTCAAATATGCAGTTGCTATGGTGATGCCTATATCATGTAAATCTAATATCTCCCACTAAGGAAAAATGCACTTAACTTAACTCACTGAAGCTTGTGGTCTTACAAAAGTCCAATATGTAGTTTATCGCTTTGTGAAGCATTGTGTTTCTTCATCAAGGACTTAGAATTCTTCAGTACTAGTAGCTTCATAATCTCCAGAAATGTTGGCTGGAACTCTGTTGAAGTGAAAACCTGAGGTTAAAGCTGTGTTGTTATGGAGCGGTCTACTATCCATCCATAATTGTGTGTCAGGGTGAGGGGAGTACTAATTGTAGAAATTCACCTTTTTTGGATGCCCAGATGTGCTATGTCATACTCTGGATCCTCTATACTTTAATTCAGCCTTCGCCGACCTGGTGACTCTAGATGTATTGCAGTACAGCTCGCATCATGCCCCAGTAGCCAGGCTGTGACATGCTGGGAGCTGTAGTCCAACCCATATGGAGGGCACCAGGTTGGGAAAGGCTGCTTTAGGATATGCTAGTGAATAATAAAGATCAAAATATAGAATTTTGAATTTTGAATAAAAACTTACCAAAATTTCAAAAAAAAAAAAAATCTTCATAAATGGGATGGAAAGAACTAGGGATTTAAACAAAATGAATGTGGGAGAAAATGCAATTGATGTATTTGTCGATCCAGAAACAGGGCTTTGAGTGCTGAAGTCTTACTAGTCTGCATTTGAATTGCTGTGTGTACTCCCAAATTTGTCATGCTAAGTTAGGGTTGCTCCCTTTCCCCCCCCCCTTTTTAAGGAAGGATTTGCTCCTTTGTGATTGCATTTTCTCTTTATCTTTAGTTCTTTTCTTCTAAATCCACCTACATTAAAATGAAATCTCATATAAAGAAAGCTGACTAAAGGTTTGATTTCTCTCCCTCCCCCATCATTTTTTTTAAAAATAATAATAATCAAACAATGTTCTAAAAATGGCACAACATGAATCACGGAGCAGGAGTCATATATGACCTAAAGCAAGCAGAACAGCATTGTGTGTCTGTCAGCAATGATAGGTGAAGCCCTGGCCTATCAATGAATCATACATCTACATTTTTTGAGCACAGTCATTTTTCAGTTCTACACAAAAAAACCAAACCATGTGGCCCATGGGTCAGGATAAATAGCCACCTTCTTTTCTCTGATGTTATTTCCACACCTTTCACATAAAAGAGAGAAAATGTTGTGTTTTTTTTTTAAAAAAAAAGGAAAAAAAAAAGAATGCTTGCCCTTGGGGCTTGAACCAAAATCTATGAAGTCACATTTGACAGCGGATCATAACATTTAAGCTACATTTTCAAAGGATGCATCACTGCTACTTTGACTAAAATAATTGGTCCGAGGCTAGCCAAGGGGACAGGTTCCACTCCCCATTGACACCAACAAGCAGGGGCTAGAATGGGGAGGAAGGCCCATACATTTTCTAAACTTTATGCTCCTAGCAACAGGAGATATGTTACTGCTCTATGCAAGTTGCTATAGAATTCTGCAAAGGGTAAAGAGTAATAAAGTTGGGATATGCATATAATCAAGGCTCAAGTTCTTCAAATTTGACCTTGAGACTTGTTTGATCTCATCTAGATCCATTCAGTCTTGCTTCAGGTCTGGCTTTGGAATGGAAACTGCCCTGGTCTCCCTGTGTATGTTCTTTCCTGGGAGAGGGACAGCAGGGAACGTTCCTATTGTTTCTCTTGGATTCCTCAGGACCTTTTCTGCTGTGGCACCCCAGTTGTGGAATGAGCTTCTCAGAGAGTCTCACCTGGCACCTACACAGTGCTCTTTTCAGTGCTAGGTGAAGACCTTTTTATTTTCCCAGGCATTTTAGTTTTTCTGTTTCTGTTTTAAATCTGTAATTATCAGAATCAGTGAGAACTCTAAAGGAGCTATCCATGGTACTGAACCCTATCCTCAAGACATTGGAGCCACCAGACTCCACTGCTCAAGGATAAACTCTGTTAATTTAGAGAGCATGGGGTCACATCATATGAATGCCCCTGTGGTGAAGTGTCTTCTATCTTATTCTAATAAAACCCTTTGATTGTCTTTGGAGTAAGATCTTAATGCCTTTAACTCACCATGAGACCGATTTAGCATCAAATACAAATTTTACAAGTACTAATGAGTTCAACCTGCTATGTCAGAAATGTGTGAATAGGACATCATTTTGTATCTCCCCAGCCTTCGCTCCTCCATGACTGGCCGAGTACACATTGTACTGATCGCGTGGCATAACATAGAACTGTCATCTCGAATGGGAGGCCTGATCTTCCCCTGATCCCCAGGCATGGTCTTGTATTCAAGAGAATGGCCAGGCACATTGCTGGGCATCTCCCATAATGCATATTTAGCTAAGGGTTGTTCAGAGTGGGGTTGAATGGAAGGCCCTGTGTGTATGACCTGCCCAGGCCCCTATGGATGTGCATAGATCTGTGATCTATGCATGCAAGAGGAAGAAGCTTGTTTGTACCCTAAATTTTGGTAGTGTGGAAGAAAGGGATGGGTAGTAAGGGATGAATATAAACACATGCCAAGACTTTGTTATAATGGGATTTCTAAACCAAATGCTCAAGGAAGATTATATTTTGATTTTCTTTCTTCTTCCTTCCTTTCTTTCTAAGAAGAAATTGTGTCTGATTTTTCTCAAATTGTCATCATGCCATCTCTGGGGACAGCAGCTGATGAGTTGTATCTGATGCCTCTGGAAAAAAAAATCTGTTGGCTGTGAAATATACTTCAAATTTTGCTATTCTAATCATGCTGAAGGATCAAAAGCAGAAGACGGCTACTCACCCTACATGTTGTACATATCTGAGTACCGAATAATAAAGATCAAAATATAGAATTCTGTTATTCATTATATTTATACCTCCTCTGTCACTAAGGAGCTCAGATAAGCTTTTATATGTTTTCCAGGTAATCTCTCATCAGTGTTTAACACTAGACACCCTTAGCTTCAATGGATAAACCTTGTGATGTGTCTGAAAAGCTTCTCAGAGAACTCAGCATGTTATCTAAAAGCCCTTGGAGATGATTATTTTCTTTATGTAGTCTTAGATCATGTGAGGTGGGGCCAAGTGCAGTGGGAAGGTTGTCTCAAGCTTGGCTGCACTCAAAGGAAGCCAGTGATGGGTAGTGGATAGAATATTGGCCTAAGAATCATAGAATAGTAGAGTTGGAAGAGGTCTAAAAGGCCATCATGTCGAACCCCCTGCTCAACGCAGGAATCCACCCTAAAGCATACCTGACATATGGTTGTCCAGACATGGGAGACCCAGGGTGAAAACTCTGCTCAGCCATGAAGCTCACTTGATGAGCTTGGGCTAGTCTTTCTCTCACCCTCTCAGGCTAACCTACCTCACAGAGGATAAAATGGAGGTGTAAGAACCACTCTGCACATCTTATAGGAAGAGAGTGGACAGAAATGTAATAAGCATGGAGTATCTGGGCAGACTGCCTTTGCTTCACCATTATGCGCTGTTTGGGAGATGTCTTTGTCATGTCCTGCTTGCGAGCCTTGTAGACACCTCTGGGGAGATTCTGTTGGAGACAGGCGACTTTGGTTTGATCCAGCAAATCCATTCTTCTGGACTGAACAACCATACCTGACCTGGGATAAGCAAGTTTTCTATGTTCCAGAGCATGTTCTCTCACTCTCTTATCCATTTGCAGTAGAGTAGTGGTAAATGTTGATGTGTAGGCACCCAAACCAATTGACGTGCAGACCGCTGTCAACAAATCTGTTCTAGGAGTTTTCATCTCCACCAGGATCAGGTCTTTACAACAGGGAACAACATTTATTTATTTATTTATTTTTGCATTTTTGTACTGCCCAACAGCTGAAGCTCCCTGGGTGGTTCACAAAAACATGTTGTTGTGGTTTTTTTTTTTGGGGGGGGGAATCATTTTCCTCCAGCTACTGTAATGATTGCTGCTAAGATCAGAAAGAACAGGAAAGTGTGAGGTGGGTGGCAGATGATGTCAACATCCCTGCTAATCAAAAGGTGATGACATTGTGCCCCTGTGGAGCTAAACCTCCACTCCATATGTCAGTGGAGTTTAAATCCATGGACATCAGTCTGATACATAAGAGCAATTACTGATGGAACTAATGGGTGCCATAAACTTGCAAAGGCAGAAATGGCTTGTCAGGCTTGTGGCTTTTGCTTTCTAATTCTGAAGGACGGTTTTGAGACTTTTTAGTGCCTAAGCTAAAAATCCAGATAGTTCATCTGCCGTTAAAAATGCATTTCTAAAAATAAATAACTGCATAAAATAAGCAGCAATCAAGTCTCTTCTAATGGCACTCAAAATCTGCTGGTAGGGATGCTTGAGGAATCTGATAGTTGCAAATGCCCATTCAAACAGATCTGACGCACACCTCCTAGACTAATGGCAGAACAGATCATAGATACCCATTGGATTTCTTGTTTTTCCATACATTTTCATTTCAAAATGCATATTTTGAGATGGTGCATTTTTCAATGCAATGTCTTGGTGCAATTTTAAAAATAATAATAATGAGTTTTTTTAAAAAAATGAAGAACACATGTGAAAGTGATACAGACTGTAAATATTTGTTCTTCTCTGTCTGCTGGCTGAAGTGGCCTTTTCAATCTACCTAACAGAAGGGATGGCCTGGTTCATTTCACTGATTTGCCACCAAAGGAGAATGTGAACACGTATTGTTGATTGGACATACACTCCAGGTTTTAACTCTAAGACTGGTCCATAGCTCAGTGGCAAGGGGACCTGCTATGCATGCAGAAGGTCCCAGGCAGCTCCAGGAAGGGCTGGTAATAACCAAGTGTCCTTTCCAATATACTGCAAACCACCGAGAGAGCTACCAGTAAATCCTGAACTACCTTCCACCCACTTCTGCTCTAAATAAAGTAGCACTGCTGAGTAGGGTTGTTGCAAGGATCCAACTGGGTCCATGAGGGCGGTGGGTCCCCTTGCATCCAATCATCATGGACCCAGTTGGATGCCCCAGCAGTGAGCGTGGACCACTGCTGAGTGCTTCTGAAGCCTTTGCAAGGGCTCAGTGGCCACCTGCAGCTGCTGCCACAAATGGAGCCTGCCATTAGCATGGAAGGGGGGAAATGCACAATTTCTGGAGCCTCAGGAAACCACACATCCCCCCTCCTGTGCTATTTGGGGGCCTTAAAGGCTCCATTGATGCAAGGGCAAATCCTTGTGTTAATAGGGCTTTTAAGGCCCCCGTTGGCATGGGGGAGGGAAATGCGCAATTTCCACAGACTCCAGAAATAGCACATTTCCCCCTTTTGCATTAGTAGTGGCCAGCATTAGTGTGGAAGGGGGCCATGTGCAATTGCGGCAGCAGCTGTGGGTGGCTGTCGTGCACTTACTGAGCCCTTGTGAGCCTTGTGAGCTTTCAGCAGAGGCTTATGCGGCCTGGCTTGTGGGGGTGGGCAGCAGCAGTGGGGTGAATGTCCATAGGGAAAACACTCAGTGATTTCACCCAGCCCTGCTCTGCTTTAAGATGGATTCCTGCATTGAGCAGAAGGTTGGCCTTATAGGCCCCTTCCAGCTCTACTATTCTATGATTCTCCTGCTGAGCAGTCTCAGCTTGCCAGAGTGGTTGAAAAAGGTAGACAAGTTATTGCACAAAATAAGCACAGGTGCTGTGCCAAGCGCTATTATTCCCTAGTTTTACTCCAAGTGTTTATACTGCATTCGATGTGTGGGAGCTCTAGCCTTTATGTACATGAATGATGGCAATATTTCATGCAGACATAGTTAATGTAAGCTTCCCCCACCCCTTAGAAATGCTTTCCCTGAGCAATCCCTTTGTTTTCATTAAATCCACTCCTTTCACAACCCCTGCCGCCTGCGACGTGTAACAGAAATGGCTGCATCTGAGACCCATTAATTGTCGATGCAAAATGATTGGGGGAATGGAAGGAGATGGCTCTGATCATTCTGTTCACACATAACCTATGTACAAGGAAAACTGCTCATTTATTCTCTGTGTTTTCCCATTATGCATCAGGTGCAGCACCTGGAACCAAACTGAAGAAGTCATTTATCACGGCGTGTAATTGCTTTTGCCGCGCATCTGACTCAAACAGTTCATTAGTTTGGCGTTTGGAAAACAAGAACAACAACCAAAAAAAGGCAGCGATTTTAATATGCCTAAATGTTATAGATTTACTCTCTCGATTATGAAAGATAACGTGGAAATGGTATTGGGCTGTTACCTGGGCTGTAAACAACATGATACCCTACTTAAACAAATGGAGGCATAAATTTTCATGGGGCCAGCCACAACTCAATGTAGGCAGTCAATTAACCAGAGAGTACTCTTAAGAAAACACACACTTACACTTACTTACACACACACACACACACACACACACACTTAGTAGCTGTCAAATGGTTGAGGGAAAGACTCCCTCTCATCTCTGTGGTGAGAATTACATCCTTTTCCAGATTCTGTCTTCTGCTGACTGAGTGATATCACGTTTGGGATTACAGATGAGTTTAAATTTCTTTGAAGACATTTTTCTGAGAAGTTTCTGAGATTGTTCCTTTTCTCAACCCCTTTAAAGGCCACTTTTCTTCTGTAAAGAACAGCATTTTACAGATTTTTCTCTGAATTTTCGTCACCATTTTTTGAAATGGCTGCCATCCTGCCCCCCTCTGCATCTCAGAATGATGCCAGGTCCAGGTGCCCTTTAAAACTACCTAAATGAATGGTCGTCACCATATCTCACAACAGTGAATTCTATAAATTCAATACATGTTTTACTGCACCATAAAGACTGCATTAGGCATACAGAAAAATCTGCCAATTTCCTATTTCTCATTTTCTCAATCTTAAATTCAGTTTGTCTTGAACTTGACTTTCTCTAGTCTTAAGTTCGGTTCATCCCGAACATTGAGATTTAAAATAAAAATAAAAAAATGGTTGCATGAAAAATCACACAAATTTTTGTGCACATTTCTTCTAAAACATGCATTTTTATACATTCTTATTTAATATATTTATTTATTTATTTATTACATTTTTATACCGCCCAATAGCCAAAGCTCTCTGGGTGGTTCATGAAAATTAAAACCATAATAAAACAACCAACAGGTTAAAAGCACAAATACAAAATACAGTATAAAAAAGCATAACCAGGGTAAAACCATGCAGCAAAATTGATATAAGATTAAAGTACAGAGTTAGAACTGTAAAATTAAAATTAAAATTAAGTGTTAAAATACTGAGAGAATAAAAAGGTCTTCAGTTTGCAATGAAAAGAATACAGTGTAGGTGCCAGGCGGACCTCTCTGGGGAGCTCATTCCACAATTGGGGTGCCACAGAGGAGAATGCCCTCCTCCTAGTAGCCACCTGCCTCACTTCCTTTGGCAGGGGCTCGTGGAGAAGGGCTTCTGTAGATGATCTTAAGGTCTGGGCAGGTACATATACACATTTCCCCAGTATTTTCCATAATACATGCGTTTTGCATTCATTTTTTTTAATGAGGAACAACATTGCAAAATTCATAGGAGTGTGGGTATCAAAGGATCACTGAGCTTTGGGTTGCATGGTGTATTGAAAGTGTGAAATCAGATGCTTTGAGTGAACACATTTCTCCTCCACTCGTAGCCGCAATTACATCGGGATGGTTTGAAAATTAAGATTGACCAAATTCGAAAGAAAGAAAGGGCTTATAACACCCAAAGCAATAGTATCGTGAAGAAGGAGAACGGCTCCCACAACTTTCTTGGTGTTTTCTATGAAATTATTTTCCTGGCTCATCATCAAGGTTTGAGCAACTGACATGTTTTGAAAACCGTTCTCTGGCAGCCCCGTTCCAGATGCATGTATCAGACACTGAGGCAAGTCTGGCACTTTTGTGGCAGGTGGTGTGACTGTCCCGGCATATCTTTGCAGGATGAATGTGATAAAACAGGCATCTGCAAGAGTGCAAAGATAGTTGGCTGTGCAGATCTTGGCTGTGACAGTACTTGAAAAATTTAAGAATCTCATTTGCTGTTTCTTTCTTTTCTAAAATAGCATTGACTGGAGCTGTGTTTAATCCAACTTTTCCTGGTTTTGGTCATAAATTTGTGAAGAGGCCAGGGAAGGACAATATAACCAGAATATAACCAGTGCTCTTCAACATTTATATTAATGATTTGGACGAGGAGGTGCAGGGAACACTTATCAAATTTGCAGATGACACAAAATTGGGTGGGATAGCTAATACCCTGGAAGACAGAAACAAACTTCAAAGTGATCTTGATAGGCTGGAGTGCTGGGCTGAAAACAACAGAATGAAATTTAATAGGGGTAAATGCCAAGTTCTACATCTAGGAAATAGAAACCAAATGCAGAGTTACAAGATGGGGGATACTTGGCTCAGCAATACTACAAACAGGAAGGATCTTGGAATTGTTGTAGATCACAAGCTGCATATGAGCCAACAGTGTGATATGGCTGCAAGAAAGGCAAATGCTATTTTGGACTGCATTAATAGAAGTATAGCTTCCAAATCACGTGAGGTACTGGTTCCTCTCTATTCGGCCCTGGTTAGGCCTCATCTAGAGTATTGCATCCAGTTCTGGGCTCCACAATTCAAGAAGGATGCAGACAAGCTGGAGCGTGTTCAGAGGAGGGCAACCAGGATGATCAGGGGTCTGGAAACAAAGCCCTATGAAGAGAGACTGAAAGAACTGGGCAAGTTTAGCCTGGAGAAGAGAAGATTGAGGGGAGACATGAGAGCACTCTTCAAATACTTAAAAAGTTGTCACACAGAGGAGGGCCAGGAACTCTTCTCGATCCTCCCAGAGTGCAGGATACGGAATAGTGGGCTCAAGTTAAAGGAAGCCAGATTCCAGCTGGACATCAGGAAAAACTTCCTGACTGTTAGAGCAGTACGACAATGGAATCAGTTACCTAGGGAGGTTGTGGGCTCTCCCACACTAGAATCATTAGGCAGCTGGACAACCATCTGTTAGGGATGCTTTCGTCAGGGATGCAGGATGCTCAATTCCTGCATTGAGCAGGGGATTGGACTCAATGGCCTTGTAGGCCCCTTCCAACTCTGATATTCTATGATTCTATGATTTGGTTTCTGTGCCTGAATGTAAGTTCACATTACATTGAGCTGGTGATGTAATACAGATAGTAAGATACATGAATAGTGAAGTGCTAAGTGAGAGTAACGCTTAAGGATAGCATGAGAGAGTCAAGCTCTTTTGAAAACAATGTTCAATTTGCCAGCAGTTCATTAGGTTGTTGTCGTTGGGTGGTAGATGGTAGAGCAAAACAGTGGGGCTTTTTCTGTAGTCAACCTTCACAATATGTGGCACACGACTTGTTGAATGCAGCTCATCAAGCATGTATGGCATGGCAACCCTTCAGGGAGCTCAGAAATCCTCCTGGCTTTGCTGCCTGCTTCTTCCTGGAACAGTGAAGCAGGCCAAATTCCATGGCTAGTGGAATGTGTTTGGTTTAATGAGTCACAATAAGTAATAAACTCTAGCAAGGAGTTCTGGCTCAAATTAAGCCCATGATTATTGGGGGGGGGGAAGGAATTGTACTGTAAACTGCTCTGGGCAGGGGCCTCTCTCTCTCTCTCTCTCTCTCTCTCTCTCTCACACACACACACACACACACACACACACACACACACACACCTATTTACTTTAGTAAGCATAGGAAGCTGCTATATACTGAGTCAAAACTTTGGTACATCTAACTCAGCATTATCTAAACCTGACTTCCCCAACCTGGTGCCCTCCAGATGTATTTGAAGTTCAGTTCCCATCATCCCCAGCCAGCATGACCAATTGTCAGGAATGTTGGGAGTTGTAGTCCAAAACAGGTTGGGGATGGCTGGTTTACATGGGGTAGCAAAGGCTCTCCAGGGATTCAGGCTGGTGGTTTTCCTGGTCCTACCTGGAGATATCAGGAATGAAACCTAGGGTCTTCTGCCTGCCTGCAAAGCATGTACTCTTTCACTAAGCTATGGCCTTCTGCATAGTGCAATGTGTACTGATGGTCCTATATAAATAATACTACTAGTCTGATTGTGAGTCATAGCCACCATCGCGTTATTCTAATAAAGGCATTATAGAATTGTTATACATATGGCAACAGCCAACATAGAAAGATGGTGGACCAATAACAACAATGGAACATGAACTATAGCCAGATCAATTTCCTAGGACAAACATCAGTGCCATCCTTCTTACACCTGTCCCTGGGCCCTCTGCAGGCTAGAATGTGACTTCCTACAGTTCTGTCTTCCATTTGACCATTTGTGATGGTGGTGGTGGTCAAATTTAGCCCTAGAATGCTTGTAGCAGAGACTGTTTCACCATAATGTGGGGTGGGCACAATATTTTTGTTTGTCTTGTTAATTTGAAATTCTATATGTTATAAAGAGAAAAGGATTGAAGATTATGTAAATGGAATCTGAAATTAAAGGAACAGTATAAACAGAATTGGATCCCAAAATCTTTTTTAAATGCATGTTTTTTCCACATTGTGCCACCCTGCTGAAAAGTTGCATGATCCGGAGGTCACTGCAACACACCCAGCATTGACAACTGATATTTCACCCATGCGCAGTAGTGTCATTTGGTTAACTGGGTGTTCTCTTAATCTTTCATGACCATGAAATCTTGTTTTCATGCCTGGATTCAGAAGTTTTCTCCTGCCTCCTCTTCAGCAATTTCCCAGTTTAGAGGCTAGATGGCAGTAGAACTGTGATAAATCAGAAAAGCTAGCTCTGTCTGTTAGAGGTTTGTAATAATGACAAGAAAAATACCAGAAGCTGAACCTTGGAAAAGTACAAAAATTACTGGCATTTGATTGCATGTGTAGAACATTATAGGAGGCTCATGCTTATAACATATGTCCACGTTGCATATCTTCATAGGTGCTTACAGCAGTGCCTTACTCACAGACAATACCTGATACAAAGACATGCTAAGTAATCTGAGCAATTAAAAGTATTCATATAATGATAATGAATTTGTTTGCTCTCTTACTGCTGTTCCTTTCCAAGTGCCTATCAATTAGCAGCACACAGTGAAGATGGGGCCTGAAAATGGATTGTAAATACCCCAGTAGTCCAGTAATTACTACGTATTCACTTCCTAATAGGTACACTGATTTGTTTTGCTTCTCTCCTTGCTAATGTTGAAAAGGGGTATTCTACACATTTGCTGTCCAAGAAAACCCCCTAAAAGAGGTCTACAGTCACTGGAAAAATGAAGCATTTGGGAGTGGTTGTGAGAGAAAAAAGTTGGATTGAGGCATCCTAATTTTGCTCCCTCCAAATGTCCTGTCAGATTAAGGGTGCAATCTTGTCATGTTTAGACAGGAAAAAAAAGTCTTATAACTCCCAACGTCCTCCATCCAGCGACGCTGGAGATTAATCCAAACTAACATGGCTGGCTGAGGGATGTTCAGAGTTATAGGACTTTTTTCTGTATTAACATGCATAGGATTGCAGCTTTAGAGTTTACCTTGTCCTGGCCATGGAATGGCACCAATACATTGACTTCCTGTCATTCAGGCTTCTATTTCTGAAATATATAAAAACTACTGCCCTGGCACTCAGTGCAGGAAGGAACACAAGTTCAGGCCCTGATCGGGATCCAATTTGTATCCTGGATTCATATGCCAGACATCTGGAGAACATCTGAGCAATTAAATTTTGTTAATTTGGATTCCTCCTTAGTGAGATTTCAGTTGTTCAAATGCCATAACTGGTAACAGGACTACAGCTTTAGGGTCTAACTACACTACATATGATGGTGACATTAAACGTGTCCCCTTCAGTGTTGTCTGAGGGTTTGAAAACATTTAATAGCCAGTGTGCACAGGGCATGTGGAAGTCTATTTTGAATTGATGACTTCAGAACGTGGGAAAAGAGGTTTAACGCTTTCCTTCCCACTGTGAGCCTGACAAAAACTTCCCTTTGTGTTTCAATTAGTGATGGAAGAAAAGCTCCCATCGTCACCAATTGGAACATTTTTTCTCTGTTGCTTGTTGTCATGTGAAGTGTGTGTGTGTGTGTGTGTGTGTGTGTGTGTGTCTGTCTGTCTGTCTGTCTGTCTGTCAGGACCATGGTGGGGGTAAAATGGGGTAAGTTCCTACCACACTCTGAAGTCCTGATTCAAAATGAACTCTGTATTCCTCCTCCTCCTCCTCCTTCTTCCATTATGAGCACAATCCTATGCATGTCGGAGCTGACTAGGGAATGCTGGGAGTTCCATCTAAACATGCATAGGATTGCATCAGAAATATGATGAATGCTGGAAGCAATATGCATTAAGCCAGAAGGTCAACTCAGCCAATGTAGGGGACACATCATGTATAGTTAGACCCTTAGTTTTGTGAAGTCTCTACAACTGATGAGCCATATCAAATGGCACACATTGTAATAGCTCACAGTTAAAATAGTGACACTTGGGTGACCTAGTAATGGCTTAAAATCTGTTATCATACTTGCCAGTTCATAGTGAATCTCAGCTGCTACAGCATATGAAATAGCATGAAATGGTACCAAGCAGTAGGGGTGTGCACGGACCCCCAGCTCCGCTTCTCTTCCAGATCTGCGGTTTGCAGATTGGGCCGCTCCGCTCCACCCCCGCTCCACCTATGTCTGCTCCGCTCAGCTGCGGAGCTCCGGATCCGGATCGGAGCTCCGTTTCCCCCCCCATAGGCTTGCATTGAAAGCTAAAAAAGTATGCAACTTTTTTCTGTTAAAGTTAGAAACCTCAAGTTTGGCACCATGACACCTCATGGAGATATACACATCAGGCACCCCATTCACACCACTTTCGATAGCTCCATCAAGTCCCATTTTACAACTACATCAATTTGCACATCAGAAACCTCACCTTTGGGACCATGACAGCTAATCCATGTGTCCACATGGATGCCAAGTTTCAAGCCAATCCCATCATCCCTGGATTTTTGGGGAATTTATGAAAGTCGGACACCCCAGTATCTGCAGACAGCTCAATGGGCCCATTTCAAAGGAAATCCCAACATGCCATGAATTGGGGAGTTGTAAAATGGGACTTGATTTGGGGTGAGTTAAAAGGTTTAAGCCCCGCCAAAAATCAGGGGATGATGGGATTGCCTTGAGTCTTGGCGTGCATGTGTATCCCTGGATAAGCTATCATGGTGCTGAGTTTTAGGTTTCTAACGTGCAAATTGACGGAGCTAACAAAAGGGGTGTGAATGGGGTGCCCGATTTTCAAAAATTCCCCCAAAATCAGGGGATGATGGAATTGGCTTGAAACTTGGCATCCATGTCAACACATGGATAAGCTATCATGGTAGCGATTTTGAGGTTTCTAACGTGCAAATTGACGGAGCTATCGAAAGGGGTGTGAATTGGGGTTATGGGTGGTGCGTTAGAGGTTAGAGCCCCGCCAAAAATCAGGGGATGATGGGATTGCCTTGAGTATTGGTGCGCATGTGTATCCCTGGATAAGCTATCATGGTGCCGAGTTTGAGGTTTCTAACGTGCAAATTGACGGAGCTATCGAAAGGGGTGTGAATGGGGTACCTGATTTTCAAAAATTCCCCAAAAATCAGGGGATGATGGGATTGGCTTGAGTCTTGGTGTGCGTGTGTATACGTCCATGAGGTGTCATGGTGCCAAACTTGAGGTTTCTAACTTTAACAGAAAAAGTTGCATACTTTTTTAGCTTTCAATGCAAGCCTATGGGGGGGGGGGGAAACGGAGCTCCGATCCGGATCCGGAGCTCCGCAGCGGAGCGGAGCGGACATAGGTGGAGCGGGGGTGGAGCGGAGCGGCCCGATCCACAAATCGCGGATCTGGAAGAGAAGCGGAGCGGGGGCTCCGTGCACACCCCTAGTTTCAAAGCCAGTAATGCATATAAAATTGAATAAATAAATAAATAAATTAAAAAAGATGGGGTGGAATTAAAAGCAGCAGTGTTGCTGAATAAACAAGAAGAAGAATTTTTTTTTAAAAGGCTATATCTGTCTTTTACCAGTAAGAGGGGAGTGGACATGCCCAAGAGGAGGGGGAATCATTTGCCAATTTGACTAGTCCTGTCTAGGTACAAGTCTTTAAGAAGCAAATGGTCACTTCAACTCATGATAGGCATTCTCTGATTTACCTTTGGAGGGCTCTGATGGCCCTCCAAGGTCAGGAGAGTGCACTGGGCACGTCCACATGCCCTTGGGGAGCTCATCCCCTTGCACCACATCTATTCAGTTGTTCCCCAAAGTTAGGGTGGGTAGCAGTGCTGTGTTTTTTCTATCTCTTATTCTTGGCTTAGTATATGATTTCAGGTTGTGTTTGTGCATTTGGTGGGGCTACTGTTTTAAAAAACACTGGGAAAAGTCCGTTCAGACTAAGAAAGAGAAGTTCCCAGAATCCCAAGTTACCCATTTTGCCTATCCCCTCCTCCAACTTTGGGATCATGTGATCATGACCGGGAGTTGACTCTGCCCCTCAGCCCTTTGAAAAAGGTACGTTTTCCCACTGTTTTACCCGATTTTTCCAAAAATTCTAGCATGCAGAGAGCTGAGAGTAGGCTCAAAATGACCCCCAGCCACGACTCTCCAAGCACAAGAAGTTTCAGAAAGATAGCTTAAAAAACAACACAGTTATCCCCCTTTCTTTTCCGCAATGCAATCCTATGGGTGAAATTTTTCAAAATGGCGATTGGATCGGTCCGCGAAAAGAGAAGAGTTCCGCGTATGGGCGCTTCTCTTCGCCGTGCTTCTACGGGTCCCCAGTCCGCTTCTACTCCACCTCTGGGCAAGGTGGAGCAGGCCAATTCGCTTCTGATTCTCCGCTTCTAATCGGAGTGGAGCACATCCCTACCAAGCAGCCTATAATGCATAGTTCCACAGCAGCAAATTCCACGAGTTTGCTCGAAGGTAACAGTGCATGACATTAATATGCATTATGCATGTATTTCAGCATTAAGATGGATCCATGCCCCACCCCCAAAATATGACAAGTAGGCATTAGAACAAGTGGTCCAAAACGTAAAAGAATGTCAACTCTCAGCAATATTTTTAAAAGGAAGGAAAGGAACCTCTCATGCAAGCACGGAGTCATTACTGACTCTTGGAGGGCTGACATTTTGCTGACATTTTCTTGGCGGGCCTTATAGCGGGGTGGTTTGCCATTGCCTTCCCTGGCCATTATTACCTTTCCCCCAGCTAACTGGGTACTCATTTTACTGACCTCGGAAGGATGGAAGTCTGAGTCGACCTGAGCCGTCTGCCTGAAACCAGCTTCCGCTGGGATCGAACTCAGGCTGTGGGGAGAGTTTCAGCTGCAGAAACTGCTGCTTTACCGCTCTGTGCCACACGAGGCTCATTTTTAAAAGACATCCACAAAAGACAAGAAACAGAGTCTGTGGGTAGGATAGCAGGACATAGGGACAGCTGAAGTGTATAGAAGGAGTCTTCACATCACTAGAATTAGCATTGCCTACCTTGTCTCAAATCCCATTTCCCAGTTGATCTTTTGATTGCACTGACCTGCTCTCTCTCTTATAGGGCACCCCTCTTTCTTTTTCATTTGATTCTGTTTCCCTTGACTGATTTCTTTCTCATTTTCTCCTTGATCTCCCACCCTTTTTCTTCCTTTTCCACCCCCTTCTCCTTTTTTTCAATTTTAAAAATTGCAGTTGTGAGGCTGAGATCTGGGCACCATGTTTTTGTTCAGTGGCTCGGAGATGAACTGGCCACCTGAATTTTCCCTCTTTTTTTCTTTTCTCTCCACCTTCCCACCCCTACTCCAGTACCACTCAGGGCATGTCTATACCATAGGGTGTAGAGGGAGGGAAGGGGGAGGATGTTGTGATATGCTGATTGCGAGATCTTCCTCCTGGATTCACATGCAGTGCATAATGTCTGGGGAGGAAGCAGGATGTCGCAGCCGCCATTTTTTGTGGGGCCGATTGCACAACAAAAAAGTAAGGAAAAAACATTCCCCCTGAAATCGGCCCCCAAACCCTCTCCCTGCCATCTGAGGGGTGGCAAAATTGCTGCCACCCACTCACCTGATGGGCACGGAGCTGCGCTGCACAGCTCTCTGCCAGTTTCTGGGGCTGCACTTACTCACGAGTAAGCGGGCACCAGGTGGGATGGGCGCCCACACTTCCTGTGGTCTTGGGATGGTCCCAGGACTGTGGGCAAAATCGGGCTAACTGGTTGACCAGTTATGCCGCAAAAAAATGGAGGGCTCATCCCTGGTTGCCCCCTGGATCCCCTATGCATCATGTGGATGCACAGGGATGTCCTAGGGATGACCCCGGGATAAAAGTCTTGTGTAGACATGCCCACAGTCCTGCAAAATTTGAGCCCAGTTTTTAAAGATGCTGGTATGTTTGCGCTTGAGAGTCATAGAGAGGAATGATCAGTCCCCCTATTTGCCAAACAGATGGCTGACACTGTTAGTGTAACCCCTATGGCGAACATGGTTTTGTCCCTTGTTCTCTCTCGGAGGGAGGGATAAGAGAAGTAGCAACTACAAAAGAGAGTCAGTTTGTTCTCTTATCACCTTTTATAAGGTAAATTGAACTGTTGTGTAGAGTAGAATTTCAATGGGACGGGGAATCATATTTTGCATCCATGATGTTTGTCATAATTATTTTATTATTGCAGGGCTAATATGCTGAACAACAATGTTGAGTTACAGATTGGGGATTGGCCTGTGAATTAAAGTTAAGAAAACCTACAAAAGGGACTTCCGAAATACTCAGCATCTGCAGATACAAAAACACTTGAGACTGGGCTACAAGCAAGAGATCAATTTTGTTTGTTTGTTTGCTTGTTTGGACACAGAAGGATGAACTGTGGCATGTTTTTGTAATTTGATGTTTACTAAAGACATATTTTGTTCAAGTTATATTTTTTGCAAGGTTATTCTAAGCCCCTTAGGACCCACACGAGTAGAAGTTATATCAGCCCTTGACTGTACCAATCATCTGTCAGGGATGGGATTCTCAGTCAGTGTACTGGACACATTCACGTGTTGCCTAAAGGACTGAAGTGTATCTTGTACCTTGAAATTAAGCCACCATCTTGGATGCATTTGGAATGCACTGGGTATTTAAATCCAGGGAAAATGAGAACAAATCTGTCTGCAGGTTTGGGAAAAGCATGTTAATAGATGCACATACACCTATTACACATTAGGAAGGATCAGTATGTGCATACTAGGGATGTGCTCCGCTCCGATTAGGAGCGTAGAAGCAGTAGCGGATTGGCCTGCTCCGCCTTACCCAGAGGCGGAGTAGGAGCGGACCGCGGACCCCCTAGAAGCAAGGCGAAGAGAAGCGACCATTTTTCGGAGCTCCGAGTTCAGGCGGAGCGCTCCGGTCGCCATCTTGAAAACATTTCGCCATAGGATTGCATTGCGGCAAATAATCGCGCATAACTACGTTGTTTTTGAAGCTATCGTTCTGGAAATTCTTGTGCACAGAGAGTCGTGGATGGGGGTCATTTTGAGACCACTCTCAACTTTCTGCGTTGTCTGGGTCGCGGGCTATATTTTTGTGAAAATCGGGTCAACCGCGCGGCTCAAACTGCGTTTTCGGCTTTTCGCCCATAGGATTGCATTGAGGGAAAGAATCGGGGATAACTGGGGGGAGGTTTAAGCTATCGTTCTGGAAATTCTTGTGCACAGAGAGTCGTGGATGGGGGTCATTTTGAGACCACTCTCAACTTTCTGCATCGTACGGGTCGCGGGCTATATTTTTGTGAAAATCGGGTCAACCGCGCGGCTCAAACGGCGTTTTCGGCTTTTCGCCCATAGGATTGCATTGAGGGAAAGAATCGGGGATAACTGGGGGGGGGGTTTAAGCTATCGTTCTGAAAATTCTTGTGCACAGAGAGTCATGGATGGGGGTCATTTTGAGACCACTCTCAACTTTCTGCATCGTACGGGTCGCGGGCTAGACGTTTTTAAAAAATCGGTGGGAAAAATACCTTTTTCAAAGGGCTGAGGGGCAGAGTCAGCTCCTGGTCATGATGATCCCAAAGTTGGAGGAGGGCATAGGCAAAACAGGTAACTTGGGATTCTGGGAAACTTCTCTTTCTTCATCTGAACGGGCTTTTCCCCGTGTTTTTTAACACAGTAGCCCCACCAAATGCACAAACACAACCTGAAATCATATATTAAGCCAAGAATAAGAGATAGAAACACAGCACTGCTCCCCACCCTAACCTTGGTGAACAACTGAATCGATGTGGTGCAAGGGGATGAGCTCCCCTAGGGCATCTCATCGTGGACGTGCCCCCACTCTCTCCTGCACTGGAAGGCCATTAGAGCCTTCCAAAGAGAGTAAAACGGTGGAGCAATGCCTATCATGAGTTGAAGTGAATGGTCACTTTTCAGTTGTGGAGCAATGCCTGTTCTGAGTCGAAGTGAGCGTTTTACTTCTTCTCAGAGCTGTGGCTGTCAGTGTCTTGAACTGGCAGCTACTTCCCCCTCCCCCGGGCACGTCCCCCTATTGCTGGTAAAAGACAGATATAGCCTTTTAAAAAAAGTTCTTCTTGTTGTTTATTGAGCAACACTGCTGCTTTTAATTCCACCCCTCCTTTGTTTATTGATTGATTTATTCCATTTTATATGCATTACTGGCTTATCCTTGGCTCACTTCCTTATGCCCCCAGAAATGCCAGCTGCATGCCTGCCTGCCTTCCCTCCCTCCTCCCCTGCCCACCTCGCAGGGATGGTGTGTGTGGGGTGCCCAATTTTCAAAAATTCGCCAAAAATCAGGGGATGATGGGATTGCTTTGAAACTTGGCATGCGTGTGTATATCCCCATGAGGTGTCATGGTGCCAAACATGAGGTTTCTAACTTGAACAGAAAAAAAGTTGTATAATTTTTTAGCTTTCAATGCAAGCCTATGGGGGGGGGGAAACGGAGCTCCGGATCCGGATCCGGAGCTCCGGGCGGAGCGGAGTGGAAGTGGGCGGAGCGGGGGCGGGGCGGAGCGGCCCGATCCGGAAAATGGCGGATCTGCAAGTGAAGCGGAGCGGGGGGTCTGTGCACACCCCTAGTGCATACCATATGCACTGGATATATTTTGGGGAGGAAAGAGGATGACCTCACAGTGGCTTTTTGTGTGTATGTTTTTCGGTGGGCTGCATCCAACATGGTGCTTTATGTGCAGAAAAAAAGAAGATTTCACATGCTGGTGGCTATTGCTTGTTTGGGTTTATGATTTAATTCTTTGGGGCATGGTTGAATGCACATATTCTTTTCACAAGCATTTGACTTTGAAATCCAAGTTTTCTTTTACTCTTTACAGAAGAGAGAGAGAGAATGAATGTCAGAAAATATTTTCCCCAAAGTCGAAATAATACAGAGGTGATTTTTTTTTCAATTCTTTGCCTCCTGCTTTCTATCCTTTGTTTATTTTGTCATACGTTTTTAAAACAACAACTGTACAAATAATAGGCCTCTGTTTTCTGATGATCTAGAGTTAATTCTTTTCTAAGTGACTTTGACATGTGGTATTATGGATGCTCCCATAATAAATTCTTAATCTGATTAAGGAAGTATCAAAGAGTTCTAGAACACTCTACACGACTAATTAATACACTGCTGGGAAATTAATTAAAAAGTGGTGAGCTCCAATGAGGGATAACACTCATCCTTCACACATTAGCTGTTATATAAATTAATAGGGGAAAGTGTGTGCTGGAAAAATATATAGCAGTGACTGATTTTCATGTGAATTTTTGAAGGAAAACAGCAAAGGGGAAAAGAGCAAAGGTGGAACATTTCCATCTGTTTAACCATCTATAGATGCTTAAATACTCCCTTCCAACACAGCTTTTTTCTCTGTGGGAGGACTTTTGAAATAATACCTACACAGACTTATCCCACATGAACATATGTAAAAAGGACAGCTGAAGAGATTTTGGTGCCTTAAGGAAGGACTTCATTGCACCCACTCCTCATGCCATACACCGAGGCTAACTGAACCAGTAGATGAATCTTTCTTCTACATTGGCGCAGAGCAGCGTCTTCCACCATATTTGAGGGCAGCAGACTTGCTTAGGAGCTGCAGGGTAGACTGCATGATGCACACAGTTCTATCCCCCAACTACTATCCTTCAGTACTATTGTATATGGTTACTACAGCTTTTTGAAAGGAAACCCTACCTGACCTACATATGCAGCAGATATGGTGACATTTGTGGTGACACTATGAGTATGTCCACACCAACCCTATATCCCAGGATCGTCCCGGGATCATTCCTGTGCATCCAAATGCCACACAGGGGATCCCGGGAGCAGGCAGGGACGATCCCTCTATTTTCCTGGGATAACCCTTAGGTGTAGAAAGGTCCTTCCTCTCTCTAGTGATAGAACCCTTACAGAGGATCTTCTCTGTATTATATAGCCCTGATGGATATATATCTCTATCGATCTATCTATCTATCTATCTATCTATCTATCTATCTATCTCTTTAATGGTAGGCTTCTTTTTCTTCAGAAAAGAATTGGTAACTATGCACAAAACTCATGGGCTCAACAAGGATCGCAGCAATTAAGCCACTATAATTACAAAAACAGGATAAAAAGAGAATCACAGGGAAAGGAGTTTAGACCCCCCACCCCACACACATTGGACCGCTACATTAAACAGCACATCATAGAACAAGTACATTTTAAAGTACAGTGTATGGCTTGTAGGCAAAAGATAAAGCCAAATGCTGTAGATGAGGGGAAAGCCATGCAGGCTGATGTATCCATAATTGTTATTCATCAGACACAGCAACATTGCAGGATTCACAGTATAAAAAGCGCTCTCACTAACATACTGGGGCTTGAAGTTTGTATAGGGACAAAGTTCAATTGACCAAACATTAGGATCAAGTGTTCTAGGTAGCAATATTTATTTTCTGTTATCTGAGATTTTGACTCCTGAGAAATCACTTGTGATTACATCTCACAGGAACTTTTGTATTGCTGGTTATTATGAGGTATATAAAAAAGTAACTGCTCCAGATGGCCTTATGATGCAATTTTGTTGCTGTGGTTGTATTTTGAATTTTTTTATCTAAGAACAGTCCTTTAAACATTGCAGTAAAACTGACTGCAATCTGTCCCCTATCAGTGGCCCAACCCCTGACATTTTGTCCCAGCTAGGGACAGGTGAACTCACCTTTGCCCACCTCATGTGCCACTTGCTGGACCCCCACCATGCACCTGATCTCGTTCACCATGCATGGCAAGCTGCAGGCCTGGCAGTTGCCATTTTGCACAAAATGGCGGCTAGGCCTTTTTAGTAAATTATAAATCACATATTTTATGCAAGATTACAGGTGCAAATAGACGAATTAGACCATTTGCGCCTGTAATTTTACATAAATAGCCCTATTTACAGCCATTCAAAATGGCAATTTACATAAAATGCTTACTGGTGATTTTCTGGAATATAAGCATTCATGGCATACTTCAGATTCTGTACATGTGTTTTCATGTATGAATAAGCCTAAGAAACAATCTTCTAGTCCTCATGGCTGTGGAGGTAAGTTGCTGATTTCATAAAATCTCATAAGAATTAGGGAAATAATGAAGAGGCTGAAAACAAGTTCCAACTTCTCTCCAAACTACCACCCCCAACCTGGAGCCCCCACCCCCAGTGTGAGCCCCCATCCATAGGCACTCATGAACTTCCACCTCTGATCCCCACCTCAGACACCAACTTCCAGTCACTCACTCCTGAACCCCAACCATCATACTCAAGGCTCCATCCCTGCATGACCCCCATCCTTGAGGCCCCTCTACAGCCATAGCCTCCTGGGACCCCACTCTGCACACCCAGGCATGACCCCCCATACCCCCTTCCATTCTGGAACTTAGACCCGCACCCACCTATCTCCATCCTGTAAACATACATTCCTTCCTAGCATGAACCCTCTGACTTCCAGACTTCCTATACTTTCTTTTGCAGCCTTTTTCACACACACACACACACACACACACACACACACACACACACTAATATTGGTAAACAAAAAATGCAACTCAGCCCCTTTAATTCCCTTGCCCTGCTTTCAACCTTGATCAATTGATCTGGTCCAAGCTGCTCTGCCATGGGGCTCCAGAGAGCACCTTTAAATCACCGTCCCCCCTTTGGCTGCATTTCTCAGCTCAGTGAGAACATTCTGAAGGCTCCAACTGACTCCCTTCAATACAAACAAATGTGTGTATGGGGGAGGGGGGTTGTGTATGTGTGTGTGTGTGGGGAAGATGCCAATATCTCCCCCAATCCTTGACCAATCTTGATGGGTGTTGACCTCACCGCTAGTTGACCCATTATCTCTCAGCTTGGCAAATTTGACGTATTTCCATCTACATTTTGCACAACAGTGTATTGGTCACACATTTACACTCCCCCCATCAATTTTCACACTCAAAGAAAAAAAAATGTCTGTCATAGCCTATGTGCTAGAAATCCCCATGGACCTACATCTCAAAGGGCAACACTAACTTCCACCCATGAAGCCCTACATGGGGATCATTTCCCCCTATAACATCCCATAATGCACCAAAATTAGGTAATCCACTAGCAAATTGCTGTAGCTATCTACATGCAAAAATTGGGCCATATCGGACAAGGAGGGGTTTGTTATGCCCCCCAAACTGATTTTTTACCCCATGAGGAAAAAGTACAAAATGGTGTTCCCCATCATAACAGCACCCACAATTAAAACACACTTGGGGCGTTACTAGACGAGGCTCTAGCGCGCGTTACCTTCCGCAGTCACGTCGAGGCTTCCAGATGACGTTCACGAGGATCCGCCGTTATCCCGCGGTGAAGCCTCTTTCTCCCGACTTTAAAAAAGTGAGTTTTAGGGCGCCTTTTCCTGCTGTCCCGCGGTAATTCGGAGTACGTGTGGGAGGATGTGAGGTCACTGCGGTCCGCACTGGGCAGGAAAAGGCGTGCTAAGGGGGAGTGGTCAGCGGCTTCGGTCAAGCCGCCTCCGCCATTTGCGCGCAGTCCGCCAGCTGGGGCAGCGCGGCGGAGCGGCTTTTTTTTTTTATTTCCCCAGTGACAGTTTGCGCAGGACCGGAGGACCGGAAAAGTGGCTGGTGACTCCTTGCGGTGGGCAGCTACCGTGGCCGCATAATGGCGGTGCTGTACGCTGCCTGTTAGTGTGGGTACCAGGCTGGCAGAGGGCAGAGCTGTTTGTGGGCTGCTGCCATGGCTACGGCCAGATGTGGCTTGGCTCCTTGGGATGGGGCACAGGGCACAGAGGCGGTCATCGCCGCCGACACCTCAGAGGCATGATGGGAGATGTAGGCACAGAGTGGCCATGCAGACGATTGACCTCGGGTCATATGACACCCGCCACGACCCCCATCAGGAAGTGAGCGCATCAATGTTGACCCTCAACAGCACCAGCAGCACTTCGGCTGGCACTGGCACTGCCGCCGCTGCCGCCGCCAGGGCCGGCGGCGGCATCGCTGACGGCTGCGCAAGTTTGCGGTCTTTCGGACGTGCGCAAACCGTGCAGCGAGCGAAAAAAAAAGCCGCGGCAATCAGGCCGGTGTGGCTGCGCAACCGTTCTCGCGGCGGCAGCAGCACAACCGGCGCAAACTTCCGCCACAAATCGAAGGCAGGTGTGGATGATGAGGCGTCACGGCTGAACGGGAAAAGCCGCTTTCACCGCTCCTCAACGACGGAACACCCGGTACGTCTAGCAACGCCCTTGGGTTCACTTAAAATTCCTTGAATGTTTCTCCACAGCATAAACCTCCAAATCGATCACAACTCCTTTCTTAATGGAAAACTTGGTGGCAACTTATACATCTGTGAGTCCTTCTTGAGAAATGTTGTTAGTATTGAGTTCTCTCTCTCTCTCTCTCTCTCTCTCTCTCTCTCTCTCTCTCTCTCTCTCTCTCTCTCTGTTTCCCTTAAAATTCTTCAGATGTCTCTTCGAAGCAGTAGTCTCCAAATCCAAAATCTTACTGTAGGTAAAATCCATTTAGTGACAACTGCAGCAAAATCTAAAGCATTATAAATCTGTTAAAGAATGAACATAAACAGTAAACAACATATTATATTTTTTAAAATTGTAGTGAACATTTGTGTCAGAGTGATGAGGAAAATGAAGGGAAATTATTTTGCTACAGAAATGTCACCAAATGCTGCCTTATTGTGAATTTGCATTAAAAATACTCCAACGGTTTAAGAACAAATGGAATAAAAATGAATAAGAACTTCATGTACAGTTTACATATAAGATGATGTGTGCTTGTGTTTTTCCTATAAAAGCCACCAACAAACATTAACAAATTGGATCCTTGCAAAATCAGTATTTCGTTCTGAAGATTTTCTGAAGAGTAAAGGAAGTTCTATTAGAAACAGTCCAGGAAGACTCATATATAAATGTATATCCATAAACGATGGGGGGAGGAATTTGTTGAGCAAAAGTAACTGCTCTTTAAAGAAAAATTGTTGGTTGCATTGCATGTCAATTCAAGGCAAATTGTCACATTACATTTTTATACTTTTCCTGCAAGGGCTCCCACTTGATATATGAGGCATATAAGGAACTCATGAAAGAAGGTTAATACACTTTACTACCACACATGGATATAACCAAGCCATTTTCAAATCCTTGACATGCTTCTGTCTTTATCTGAGGTAGTAATGTTCATTTACTCTTCCCAAGGGTAATGCTCTCACTTTTTTCCTGACAGAACAGGCCTGTGCCTTTAACAACTTCATGAGAAATGCCAGGAGATACATAACAGAGAAGTTGTATCTTTGTATATCTGTCTATCTGTTGATCACATATAGCTATTAAAGGCATATATTTTCTGTCAGCACTTCTTGCATTGGGTTGGATACAAAGGTTCCCTTTTACTGATGGTAGCAATGTGACCACTTATGGATTGCCAAAAAAGAAGAAGAAAGGACAAAAGAAGAGGATATTAATTTGCATACAATTTGAATATGCCAATCCATGTAAAATTGAAAAATAAGTGTTATAATTTAAATCAAAATACAGTACATCTCACCATAGTGTAGAAGACTGTAACCGGCCATGCTGTGGTGACTGTCAGCCTGTTCAGCCTGAAGTCCAGGTGCTAACTTGATGGGTAACCATTCTGTATCTTTAAAACAGAACTGGACAGAAAGAGCTGTTCAAATAGAGGACGGTCCTCTCCAGGCCATCATAGATGGAGGGACCATCCTCCTAATAGAGGAAACCCCTTAGGTTGGGGGAAGGGAACCTTTGGATGCAACCCACTGCATTCTTTAGGCTGCAATCCTACATGTGCGTACTTGAGAGTTCAGCCTATCAAACACAGTAAACAGTAATGCTTCTGAAAATACATGCACACAAATACACCACTTACTCTCTTTTAAGGAATGCTCTGCTTAAAGGAACAATTGTGAAGCCTGAACTTCTCTAGGCAGAATTCACTGCAATATAAGCCCTTTCTACACCTCCTGGCCTTTTAGGAGGGAGGGAGGAGGATCTCGCAATATTCTGCTTGTGAGATCCTCCCCCTGGATTCACACATGGCGTGCGGCATCCTGGGAGAGAGGAGGGATATTGTGCCCACCATTTTTTTAAAAAAGGGGAGCTGAGCACAATTGCACTCCAACAAAAATGTAAGTTATTAAAAAAAACCAGACCCAGCTCCCCCCCCCCAATGGGCACGGAGCACCTGAAGAGCTCTGTGTTCCATGCCTGTTTCCCACCACCTAGTGCTTACTCATGAGGAGGCGAGATGAAGCAGGGGCAGGAGGCTACACATTTCCCGTGGTCCTGGGATGGTCCACAGAACCACAGAACCTGGGACCACAGAAAAAACGGGAAATCCCTGTTTCCCTGGGGTTATCCCTGGTTGACCCCAGGATCCCCTATGCATCATTTGGATGCACAAGGCTGACCCTGGGACAACCCCAGGAAAAAACAACAGTGCAGAAAGGGCCTTTGTGTGCCAGGAAGGAGTGCTCCAACTTTCTGCATGCACATCGGGAAATAGGAAAGTCCAGAGTTGCTCATTTTCAGAGCTGGGCCATAGGCAGCTACTTAGTAAATGCTGGGTGTCAGGATCAGTAGGGCCAGTTCTACCCCTTGTGTCAAATCATTATGAATGTGGAATAACAAGCAGGATCTAACACTATGAAAGTGGTATATGGAATGTGGATTGTGCCCTAACAGTTATCAGTGCACTTCAATACCACTATAAAGCAGTAGTGTAGATTTGTCCCCTACATTTCATTCCCTTCTTGTACCATGGATCCTGCTCTGTCCTCCATTTCACGCCTCACAAATTCTGGTTTAATCAGGACAATTCATTTCTAAAAATGATTCTGAAATTGGTGGCACATAACTTGTTGCTTTTTTGGTTCCATCTGCATCTCTCTCCCCCACCCACCCATTACTAATGCGCATTGATAAAAACAATGATGAAAAAGTTTAGGGTGCAATCCTATTGATTGCGCCATCGGTGATGGGAAGCCCCCAAACTCAGAGGTGTCCAATCATCTAATGGAGGATGATAGGAAAAGTGGAGGTGATCCTTTTAGCCCATCAAGGAAGGGTGCTTCAGAGGGGGAGGGAAAGAGGCAGGAGAAGGCTCAGGATACCTCATATCCTGACCTCGCTAGTCTCCTGACCTCCATGCCCACCAGACCACTCCCTTTCTTCCTTCTCTAAGGTCACTTTTCCAACCTTGGAGGGTAGCCAGTGCAGTTATTGCCATGCTGGCTGAGAGGGGTCAGGAGAAGAGTAGTGGATCTCTGATTGCCCCTTCTGAGATCAGAACGCTGCCTCCAATCTCGGAAGGGCAAAACCACACCATCCTATGGTGCCGCTAGGACTCTCGTCCATAGGATTGCTGTTTTAGACTTATTGTATATGAGGCTGTCTTTAAAAATGGTCTAGAAACTGCAACTGGTCCAGAAAAGCAAAAAATGCTTTTAACAGCATGCGTGCATTTGAAAAATGTCTATGAAAAATACATACTTTTGAAAGATGTGCACAAATGTTTTTAATCAATGGGAGAAGAATGTGTGCATATCAAAGAGGCACGTGATTGATGCGTACATTTGGAAGGGTACACACAAAAATACACATGGATTTTCAAGCAAAAAAGAAAAATCAAATCTTGCAATCTGATGCAGACTCAAGTTGGAGATGAAATGTGGAGACCTTCAGTGAGCTCAGGTTTGGGTGATTCACACATCTGTATGCTGTCAGCCAGTGCTGATGATATTGGGCTAGATGGACCAATGGTCTGACTCAGTATAAAGCAATTTCCACTGCTTCTAGGCACAAAGCATGAATAGCAAACCAAAATGTTTCACTGAACCAAGAGTAAATTGTTTACTCAAAGATCTTGTTTAGTGATCAAAAAGCATTTCAAAGTCAGAAGAACTGAGGTTTCTTTTTCTTGATTTCATTGCATCGTATTCCTATTCCTCGTTTTATCCGAATCAGTAACATTCAGTAACTGAGTTATCTGAGCCAATAACATTAAACTGCACTTCTGTGAAGGATTATATCAGCTATTAAAATGTATTTTAGGAAAAATATCTAAAAATAATCTGCTTAATTCACCATTTATGTAAATAAGTTGAAGAGCATCTACAGAGATTTTCAGTGAATGATCTGCATTTCTGAACATATCTTTGGGTACGTTTCCTCCCCTTTCTTTAACATCAGAGAGATTAAAATGAAACTAAACAAGCAACAAAGAGGTTTTGTTTGTTAAAAATTGGTTACGGTGAAAGAGAACAATGGCCCTTTTTACACCTGCCTTTCCCCCCACCCCTGGGATCGTCCCTGGATCCAAATGATGCACAGAGGATCCTGGGAGCAGGCAGGTAATAGGAGAAACCTTTCAGGGCATGGTAGTGTGATGATCACCCTCTGATCTCAGCCTGAAGAAGGTTAATCTGTTGTGAAATGCACAGTTGCAGAGGCAAGTCGAAATGCTGGCATTTGTCCTCTTCTCCATCACTACCTACCAGTTGAGCTATAGTTGCATAAACTTGGTTGGAGACTCTGCATAGTACCAATCACCTGCTACAGAGACACATACATTTGTATCAGGGCATAACGCAGGCTGAAACTAGCTTCCTTCATTTCTCGTATGTATACGATTGTAGCCCTCAGCCAACAGTGAGGGGCTAAGTGAGCTTTCCCTCACCACTTGGTGGTTTACCGGATTTTGTACAGTTTTCCCCACATTCTGAAAGGTTGAAATGCTTCTCTCCTAAAGCTGAGTTAATGGCGGTAAGACCCTTAAGCTACAATCTCCTGGTACTTTTTGGTACGTTGCCCCCACCCCTTTTACTTTTGGCCCCACCCCCTTTCTCTTTGGCTCTGTGCATCTGTAGAATCCACCCCCTCCTGAGTTTCTCTGAATTGGAACTCTGGCCCTAAGGGATGCCCCCACCCCTGTCTTAAAGATACAAGAGTCCTCTCTGCCCCCAGGCTGACCATGGATCCCCCCCTGTTTCTGCTCCCTTTAATAGCAGCATGACTTACAGAAATCAAGGAACTGAAGCTTTTCCTGGCAAAGAAACAAATAAGGAGTGGGACAAGCTGGCCAGATTCATTTCTTCTTCTTGGGCTCTGTCCCCTGCTCTTTTTTTGGGGGGGTGGGGAGGGGTAGCATTGCAGGTTTCTCAACCCTGAAGCCATTGTGCTTTTAATGGGAACGTGTCTGAAGCAAATAGTAGTTCGGTAATTCTCCATGGTGGAAAAAACCACACCCTCCACTTGGTCCTCCTTGCCCCATTTCAAGCTGCCCGCTAAATGCACCGCTTCAGAAGCTGGTGAAAAATTTGGCGGTCTGATTGTCTTGCTGTCTGCAACACCTTGTCTTTTATCTTTAAGCGTCCCGAGAGCTACTGAACCCTGCTTTAGCATTTCTTGATTGTAATGGGCACTGAGGGAACCTTGCACTCAGCTTTATTGTACCTGAACTCTGAACCCCCTTTAACGAGGAGCCATTTTGAGCAGCTGTTTGCAAACAGCGCTCTCCTGTTTGCTATCCCACAATTCATCTCACTAACATGCCGCGTGTTAATTTTAACTACCCTCCTGAGCTGAGACATTAATATGATGTAAAATAAATGTGTTAGAATTTATTTTACTGTAGTGCCCAATTACCTTTTTATTACTTTGAGCCTGGGCCTATTTCATGCAGAAAAATAAATAAATTAAACGGAAGCCACTTAAAGGTACAAAATGGTGTGTGTGACAACAACCTTTCCCTCTGCTTCCATAGTCTAGTCCAATAAAATAAATCCAATGGTGTTTAGATATAATGTTGATTTGAATAGTACTATGCAGCTTCCTAAGCAATGGTGGTTCTTTACTGCTTGTGTTTCAGCAATGTTCTTTCATGCTCTCCACTTCTTCCAAACAGTTTCAGGGCAACATTTTGCAGGATCACTTCCTTTGGAAGAAAGCGTAGTCAAAGCTAATGGTGTTTTAATGATATCTGTTTATTTTACCAGTATACAAGCAGAGGACAGAGGAGCAGGCAGACACTTACTCAAAGGCAGTTTATGAAGTAGCTAGAGGTAGGGAGGCAGGAGAAATTAATCCAGTTCACATTTTAATGTGAACGTACCTAGTTTCACACTTTTAATCCAGTCTGTGAACCAAAACTCAGCTGTCCTTCAAAATCTGAACTTTGCGGTGGAGTTATCCAATTATCCAGCCTTTCAAATAGAGGACACCTTGAAATAAAGGATGTTCCTCTGGGAGATCTTCTGATAGAGGACTGTCCTCACTTTATAGAGGACACACGGCTACCCTATAAAATATCCCTGCCTGTGACTTTTGCTCTTCCAGTTCCACCACTCTCAATGGCCCAATCTATTGTTCTTTAAATTATCCCACCCTTTCTCCCTTGTAGCATCTTATGTCTTGAGCTGTTTCCCCACATGATGCCAGCTTTCTCTGATCTTTCACATCCCTTTTCAAACTGCACCTTTTCCAGTGCTAACTCTAGTATCAAAGCAGTAAGCCTATCAACACTAGTTGCCAGGGAACATGGGTGGGGAGGGTGCTGTTGCACTAGAGTCCTGCTTGTGGTTTCCTGGTCAGGCACTGTGTGAACAGAATACTGGACTAGATGGACCCTTGGAGCTAATCTACACCAAGCAGGATCTTGCACTATGAAAGCGGTATGAAAGCAGTATATAAAAGGCAGGAGCCACTCCACTGCTTTATAGTGGTATTGAAATGCACTGACAACTATTGGGGCCCATTGACACATACCGCTTTCATTCTGCTTTCATAGTGCAAGATCTTACTTGGCCTTGGTCTGATCCAGCATGGCTCTTCTTATGTTATGTTCCATGAAGCATTTGGTATATTCAGTTGTAATAATAATAATAATAATAATAATAATAATAATAATAATAATAATAATTTATTAAAATTATTTTATTAAAAATACTTTCTTACCTGCCTCTCCCTCTGGATTGAGGGGGGAAACAACATTAAATACAACAATGCAATACATAAAACTGGTTAAAAGAGCATATAAAACTGATACAATGGCCTTAGCTAGACCTACACGAGATCCCTCCTCCGTTTACATGTGAGGCGCGACAACCTCAGGAAGAGAGGCGTCACGCCCGCCATTTTTTATTTTTAAAGAAACAGGAGTGCACAAACAGTTGTGCACAAAGTTATGTCCTTTTTTTAAAAAATAATTTAATTAACCTGCTCCCCTGACCCTAACCCTGATAGGCGCAGCACTCCTGGCTCTGTGCAAGGAAGTGGGCAGAGCCTGGTGAAGCCACGGCAATGGGCCCCACGTTCCGCAGTCTCGGGCTCCACCTGGGACCGCAGAAAAAGCGGGCCCAAAGGGGAGGAGGAGATCCTGGGCCAAGGGAGGGATCACCCCTCCCTGATCCCGGGATCCCCTGTGCATGATGTGGATGCACAGGGACGATCCTGGTGTTCTCCCCGGGATTTGGCCCGGTCTAGCTAAGGCCAATATTAACATAACAATCACAACATCTTAAAATTCTTAGGCTTAAAAGTCATCTGAGCAGGCCTGCTGGAAGCACCACTGAGCTCAATGGGACTTACTCCTAGATAAGTGTGTATAGGATTGCAACCTGAATCCTCACCCTCTCCTGAACCTAACACCTAATCTACACCACCTGTTTATTCTGGAATAGAATCATAGAATCATAGAATCATAGAATAGCAGAGTTGGAAGGGGCCTACAAGGCCATTGAGTCCAACCCCCTGCTGAATGCAGGAATCCACCCTTACGCATCCCTGACAGATGGTTGTCCAGCTGCCTCTTGAATGCCTCTTGAATAATATCGAGGTCGTCCCTACCATGCCACATGATGTTCAACTACTCCTGCGGTGCTCTAGGGATGATGCCTCAGTTATTCAGGAATATCGCTGACTGCCTTTGCCATGGTTTTTCTGGCTATCTCACTACGATCCTGTAGTCCACGGTTGGTGTGACCCCCTGCTTCCTGAAACTGTTGCTGTTCGGCATGAGTTTCCAGCTGGGCGAACAGCCAACTTGCTGCAAAGGGCATGTTCAGTGATTTTTTGATTTGTGCAGGAGTGGAAGCCACCATTCTTGGCACAGTTTTTGATTGGCTATTGGCATGTTTTGGAGCCAACCGTGTTTTTTTGTTTTTTTAACACAACCATATTGATGTGCAGGAGTGTATCTTCAACACAGTACCTATCCCCCTGAATTTCTGTGTATTTGTGCTGGTGTACATCTCAGAGGAGGTATTAAAAAATAATAATTTCATGCCCCGTACCCATCTGTCCAGTCCTGCCCACTTCTTCCGTACACCTTTGGAAGTGCCATCATGGGACACATGTCCTCCCACAATGGCTCACCTTTACTCACGGGAAACTTCCCTTGCGTGTGCCCCGTGAGGGACGATTGCAGAAGTGGGAAACCTCGCTATTATCCCTCCTCCATTGTTTTCTAGTGTTTTTTATGTATTGGTGTTTGGAAATAACAAAAAGATTAAAACAGCAAAATGGTGGTAGGTGTAGATTAGGCCTAAGTTTAAGTACGTGCAGCTGAACTGAATGCATGTTCTTGCTCCCTTCTGTCAAATGTTAGATTGTAAACTTCTTGTGTCATCCACAATTCTTTGTCTTGGTATGCTGTGCCATGTACAATCCATGGTGCTATGATAACAAACCACTCTCTCTAATAGCCAACTCAGGTAGTGAGTGCTGAAAGAAATGGATCCCAAATCGTCCCACTGAGACACAAGAGAGAAGTATTAGTATGTTTGGAGGAAGCCCATGGTTTGTAGATGTACTCACCCATCCTAAAAATAAACAAAGAAACACAAACTCTAAGCCCAGTCTAAGGGCCTTGCTAGACCTACCAGATAATCCGGTGGGGAGTCGGGGCAAAGCCGCGCTGCAGCTAGTGCGCGCCGTTGCCCCTAGCTAGACGTAAACACACAATGGGGTAAGGGAAAGCCCCATTGCGTGCTCCAGTTTTTTCCAACTTAAAGGGCCATGTGCGCAGGAGTGCACCAACGTAAAAGTAAGTGTTTTTTTAAAAAATTAAGGGTTCCCCGCTCCCCCTGCTCCTGATTTCCCCCCAATGTCTGATGCCCCCCTGCCCGCTCGCCCGCCTGTCCTCCCCCCGCTCACCATGCCCTATCCCCGTCCGCCATGCCCATCCCCGTTCTTCTCCCCTCGTCTCTCCTGCCAGGTCTGCTCTTTCTCCCGGCCCCCATCTCCCCCCCTGTGACTTCCCCCCTGGTCCGATGGGCACAGCACTCCTATGGAATGCTGTGTCCAGTGCGTGGCTTCTCCCGGCTACTTGAGAGTAAGCAAGCAGCCGGGAAAAGCCACAGACCCTGCTAGACCTTCCGCAGCCCTGGCCTCAGCCCGGGGCTGTGGAAAAGCTGGGCCATAAGCGGATCCGCTTATCCCAGGTCAAGGGAGGACTTAGCCTGGCCTGACCCTGGGATCCTCTGTGCGTCATCTGGATGCACAGCAGGGAGACCGGGCCTCCCACCGGGCTAACTCCTCGTCTAGCAACAGCCTAAGTTTGCTCAGTAGGTATGAAATGTTGTCTGTCTGTTGGAAATGGAAAACTGTGGTGAGTAGATAGAATGTAGGAAGGCATAGCTGGCTGGTTTAAAGCCCTCAACAGGAGCCCAGCTATTAGGAAGATATACTGCAACAGTTTGTTGCAGGTCCCAGTTGTGCTACTGCTGCTGCTGTTACTAATCTCTTTGCTTGGCATAATAGCATTCACATAGTAATACACTCAGTGTTGTACTGTAATGGGAAATGCTACCATTGGGAAATATGATACACTTTTATACTGGTTAGTTTTGAGGGGGTGGGGAATGAGAAATTCTATTTTCAGCCATGTATTTTCTTTGATTTCTACCTGAGCCTTTTAGAATCGTAAGGATTTCTGTTGTATGTTCCACACACAAAGCTCTCTTTCCATTAGCCTGAGCTATTATGATGAGTTTTGGCAGATCTGCATTTGCTCAGCTTGAACAAGAGCAATGAGAGCATCTTAAGGAATTATTGTTAAATAAGCTGAAGGCTGCTAGCAAAGGTTTTGCAGGGACACAAAACCATTGCTTTTGAAGCGGGTTCCTTTGTGCTGATCCATTCCTGAATACAGATTGGGTCATTTATTGACTGGTCTCTTACTGAGGTATATATGTTACCACTTGGTATTTTCTAACCATGTGGTGAGGAGAATCTATCACACCCCTGCACTGGATCAGGGAAGCAAAGGCAGTGCTAAGATGCTTTTGTCTGGACAGCAGCAAGGATGGTTGTAGATAATAATAGACAGAAGCCCTGTGGGTGAGTGGTTCCCGAGTCCGGGAGACAGGCTCATTGCCTGTTCTGGATGGGGTTGCACTGCCTCTGAAAGAACAGGTACGTAGTTTGGGGGTACTCTTAGACCCATTTCTGTCATTGGAGGCTCAAGTAGCCGCCACGGCTCGGAGTGCCTTTTACCATCTTTGGTTGGTTTGCCAACAACGGCCTCTCCTGGACAGGGATAGCTTGACCACGGTGGTACAGGCATTGGTAACCTCAAGATTGGATTACTGCAACGTGCTCTATGTGGGGCTGCCCTTGAAGCTGCTCCGGAAGCTGGAGCTAGTGCAGAATGCTGCAGCTCGGCTGTTGTCTGGAGCTGCCCCTTTCCAGCATGTAACTCCTCTGCTGAGGGAACTGCACTGGCTGCCTATTCACTACCGGGCCAGGTTTAAGGTTCTTGTACTTGTGTACAAAGCCCTAAACCACTTGGGACCAGGATACCTGAGAGAGCGCCTTCTCCCCTACCAACCTCAATCACTGAGATCATCCGAGGGCCTGCTCCTGGTGGTTCCACATAGATCCATCCTCCAATTGGAGTCCACTGGGGAAGAGCCTTCAGCGTGATGGCTCCCCTCCTATGGAATTCCCTGCCTCTGGAGGTCAGGCAGGCTCCAACCTTGTACTCCTTTCGGCGCCTCCTGAAAACATCTTTATTCCAGGAAGCCTTTCCTTAATATGCAGCCTTGCATCTCTGTATTTGCTTCTTTTAAAAGTTGTTTTAACTGTTTTATTCTGTTTTTATTTTCATTTTATCTTGTACACCGCTCTGAAATTTTTCAATGGGGAGCAGTATATAAATATTCTAAATAAATAAATAAATAAATAATGATCTTATTATTTATTAAATAAATAAATAAATAAATAATGATCTTATTATTAGAGGATTATTATTATTAGAGGAGGGCCAGGATCTCTTCTCGATCCTCCCAGAGTGCAGGACACGGAATAACAGGCTCAAGTTAAAGGAAGCCAGATTCCAGCTGGACATCAGGAAAAACTTCCTGACTGTTAGAGCAGTACGACAATGGAATCAGTTACCTAGGGAGGTTGTGGGCTCTCCCACACTAGAGGCCTTCAAGAGGCAGCTGGACAGCCATCTGTCAGGGATGCTTTAGGGTGGATTCCTGCATTGAGCAGGGGGTTGGACTCGATGGCCCTGTAGGCCCCTTCCAACTCTGCTTTTCTATGATTCTATGATCTTACTTGAGGTGTGGTAAAATTCCCAGGAAGATATAAGCAACTGAACCGCCTCTGCTGGTAGGGACTGGGCTGAGATGATTTGCTTGACACATGGTGACTATGGTCATTCACCATTGCATCAATGGGCAACTCTGTTGATAATCTAAATAGTCATTTATATACATGGAATATCAACTTCCCTCTCTTCTCTCTTGTTGTTTGATTAAGAAGATGAGGTACAGTAAATGCATGTGTGTCCCAAGGTATATTTGGAGGGAATAAGTAAGTCAATGATTTGGCTAGAACTGCCAGTAGCAAATTATTTTGATGTGTCTGTTGACAAAAGGACAAGAGAAGAACCACAGCTCAGTGGTAGAGCACTTGCTTTGCATGCAGAAGTTCCCAGGTTTGATCCCCGACATCTCCAGGTAAGGCTAGGAAAGATCATTGTCTGACATCCTGAAGAGCCACTGCAAGTGAGGGAGGAAGCAGCAGCAGCCAGGTACCTCTCCATCATGCCTGGGCCCAGCTCCAGCTGAGAGCCCCCTCCCTCCTGCTATTAACTGACACTGCAGAGGCCACCAGTGAGGGAAGAAGCAGCAGCCAGGCACCTCTCCATCGTGCCTGGGCCCAGCTCCAGCTGAGAGCCCCCTCCCTCCTGCTACCAACTGACACTGTAGAGGCCACCAGTGAGGGAGGAAGCAGCAGCCAGGCACCTCTCCATCATGCCTGGGCCCAGCTCTAGCTGAGAGCCCCCTCCCTCCTGCTACCAACTGACACTGCAGAGGCCACCAGTGAGGGAGGAAGCAGCAGCCAGGCACCTCTCCATCGTGCCTGGGTCCAGCTCCAGCTGAGAGCCCCCTCCCTCCTGCTGTCAACTTTAACTGCTGAACTTTGCAACTAAGATTGTAGTGCCTGAATTTGCTTTCCTTCCCCCCTCCTCTTCCCTCCCGATCCCCTTTCCTTTTGTGTCATGTCTTTTGGATTGTAAGCCTGTGGGCAGGGACTGTCAAGAAATACTTTTGTAAGCCGCCATGAGAGCCTTTTTTGGCTGAATGGCAGCATAAAAATGCTTAAATAAATAAAATAAAAATAAGTCAGTGCCCTTCCCCAACCAGGTCTTGGACTACAACTCCTATCATCCTCAGTTACCCTGCTGGATGGGGTGATGGGAGTTGTAGTCCACCACATCTGAGGAGCATCAGATTGGGGGCATTCGGGTGTAGATAATGTGGAATTAGATAGACCAATGTTCTGACTTGGTATAAGGCAACTTGGTATAAGGCAACTACCTCTGTTCCTAAGGATAGCTCCACACTGAGATGAATGTTTGAGTATATTTCTAGTGGGATTTTTTTTAAAAAAAGAATAGTACAGGTGAAGTGGCAAACCTGTTCCTGGACTGTATGACTTTAGACTGCAGGTGGGGATTGCATGGGGGAATGTACTATAGACATAAAATGAGTTTTACAAAGAGTTGTTAGGTTAGAATACTTTATTGTTGTTGCTGTTGTTTTATGTGTGAGGTTTTTTGTATTATTATTATTATTATTATTATTATTATTATTATTATTATTATTATATAAAGGAATATTCAATCACACAATATCCGACCTATAGGCTAAAGTGGTACAATCCAGGGACAATTTAACACCTCATCGGTGTGAACTAGGCCATCCTTTCTTGTGTTTTTTTGTGGGGGTGTTGGGTGGGATTGATTTATTATATGTTAGCGAAACCTTCAAGACTAAATGATGTGCAACACAAACATTTCATTTCCCATTAGAGATCTTTCTGAGAAAATGGGGCAGCCTGAGGAGAATCTTGCCAAGACCACTCAGCTCTTCCATGAAGGAAGGAAGATGAATGGACTTTAATAGTGGTGGTTTTAATGCACATTTGTCAATATGAAAGGGTGGATGTGGTTATCCATTGTAAATCATGTCCTTGATGAAAAAGGTTATTTTTTTTTATTTTTTTATGATCACATATCTAAAAAATGTCAAGTAAGGAGTTCTACAAGCAGAGTGTACTTTGTCTACAGTTGACTGGAAGGAAAGCTATCTGTTTTACAGCTGCAAACTCTTTGTTAAGCTGAGGCCTGAATCATATGCTTCCAAAGCAGAATCTTGAAAGAGTGTGTTTTTAAAAAGCTAATGCATGCACTGTAACCATGTCGAACTATTATGGCACAGTTGTTATGGCTTTGGGGATTCTTTCGGAGAGGTGCCATTTTCAGGTATTTTTGCTTCGATGGAAAACAAAGACCTCATTTTGCCACAGGCTGTAATCAGATGGTGTTGGAAGCAGAGAGTGTAATGCAGGTTGTCATTGCACATCAGACTTTTCTGCATTTATGGCTGCCTAAAACCTTAGGGAGCTTTCCTTACGGAAAGTGGTTCAAACACATGTTTTGTATGGAAATGGTCCCAGGTTCAGACTGAGAGAATGAGGTTTCCCCAGGAGGCCACACCTCCTTCTCATGTCCCCATCCCTTTCCCCTTTTGGTGGTCATTTGGTGGTTTTTCCTGGCCTTTGTGGAGGGTTTTTCCCCATTCTAAAAGGTTAAACTGCCTCTCCTAAGGCTGAGTTGCTGTCCGGAAGCACTATAGACTAACCTATGCTAGTATTTTTGGCCCCGCCGCTTTTGCTTTCAGGTCTGCCCACTGGAATGCAGCCCCCAAGAGTTTCTCCAAAATGGAATTGGGCTGAAAGAGGTTCAACATCTTTGGATGCACAGCCACATGACATTGGAGTGACCAGCCTCCACTGCTCACACTTATGGGGAATGGAAATGCCAGCAGACCGGGCTTGGGTCCTGGCTGGGCCTGAGGTTCTGCACCCCTGGTCGATTCTGGGTGGCAACAACTCTACAGGCTTTCAGGCAGGAGACATTCCCAACCTTGCCCAGTGATGCCAGTGGTTAAACCTGGGTCCTGTCCATGTACTTTCATATCATTTTTATATACTAACATGCCTAGAGGCATGATCCAGCAGGGATATCTCCTGCACCAGGCCCTTGAAACGAAGAAGAATTGTGTAAGAGCTTTGGTACAGATTCCCTCCATTTCAGTGGGTATGTTCAGGAGTGCTTTTGGCTGGTTTGAGCCCTCTAATCCTTTTGGTATTGTTACTGCTTTTATCAACTTGCCATTCACAGTGCCTTTATTTATTTATTTATTTATTTCACTTATATACCGCCCCCATAGCCAGGGCTCTCTGGGCGGTTTACAGAAATTCTAAAATTAAGATAAAAACAAGTATACAAAATTTAAATTTCTAAAACACAAAACATACACACATCAAGCATTAAAAACCGTTAAAAAACTAAACATGTGGGTAATTAAGATGTGCCTCTATATGCCTGGGCAAAGAGGAAAGTCTTAACCTGGCACAGGAAAGATAGCAGCGTTAGCGCCAGGCGAGCCTCATCAGGGAGATTGTTCCATAGTCTGGGGGCCACCACCGAAAAGGCCCTGTCCCTTGTTGCCACACTCTGAGCCTCTCTCAGAGTAGGCACCCGGAGGAGGACCTTAGATGTTGAATGTAGTGACCGGGTATATTCACGTAGGGAGAGGCGTTCCATCAGGTATTGTGGTCCCAAGTCTTTTTGTGACTAGAGCCCTTCCCCAGGGCAAATTTAGCATTGCTGCTTGGTTTTCCTGACAAACCTCTGCCTGGACATTAGAGATGAACAGACACTGGTTTATCCATTGCTGCACCTCCATACTCAGACAAGATGGATCAGTTGAATTTTGGCTTGTCACAACAGCTATTAAAGGGAAGAAAAATAGTTTGCAATTATTAGGGCTGTGCACACACACACACACGAACCGCTTCGGATCCCGATCCTAATCCGGATCTTCCAGATCGGGCCTGAACCGGTTTGGGTCGATCCGGACCCACCTGTTCCAGAACCGGAACTGGAGTGAGATCCAGAGGTCTGGATCGATATTTGGATGTCATTTTGCCCCCCTTACTCACTTACTTGCCTCCGTGGCAGACGGCGGAGGCAGGTAAGTGGGGAAGGGGGCAAAATGGCATCCGAATAAGCCCTCCTCCCCCTTCCCCCCTTCCCTGGCTCCACTGTCCTCCATGCACAGACCGTGGTGGCAGGCTGACGGAGGAGTCAGGTAAGCCCCCCTCCCCACTTACCTGGGTCCCCTGCCGTCATTGCCGCGGTCCATGTGGAGACTTCTCGGCCTACTTCTGGCCTTAAGTATTGTTGGCAGTCGAAGCCGTTGCATGGACCACGGCGGTGGCAGACGGTGGAGCTAGGTAAGCCCTCCTCCCTACTTACCTGGCTCCAAAACTTTGGAATGATCTGAATAGATTTGGACCATTCAGAATGGACCTCCCCCGATCTGCTCCGGAACCGGGTTTAGGAGGACTGATCGGCCCACTCCGCTTCGGATTCAGGGATCCGAAACGGAGCGGAGCACACACCTAGCAATTATAGAAGAACTAGAAAACAAATCATGTTTAGATTGGAACCTGAACACAAATATTGGTTTGATCCAGGATCTGTCTTCCATGAGAAGGAACTTCTGTGATCATGAAAGATCCTTCTGCCCACTTTGGGGGGATCCCCCTGCCCACTGACCCTCCCACATTGCAGCTCACTGCATTCAGCATGGTCTCCTGTCTCTTAGTGCCTAGTGGACAGATGTGGTGGGAAAGTCCACCTCTGTCAGCACAGTTGATCCAGCACTCCTGACCTTCTTTGTCATCTCAAAAATATAAGGAGCTACCTTCTGATGAGTCAGGCCTTTGGTCCATCTCACCCAACATGGACTACTCTGATGAATATTGTGTCTCAAAGGGCTTAACTAGAAGCCTTTATCAGAAATGTTTTGTGCTTTTCCCTGGAGCAAATCAGTTGTGCTCTCTACCACTGAGATCTGACCCTTCACATAACTCAGATAGGGAGGAGCCGATTTCCCCTATTCCAGTCCTTTGTAGTCTGGTAGGTTCACTCCACCCAGGAATAACAAATGGAGGATACCTAATGCATCAGTTGCACTTCTGCCAGTCAGAATCGCAAAACCCAGGGAGAAATCCAGCTAAAAAGACTTTTCAGAAGAGCTTCTAAGCTCAGTAGGGAGTCGCTACGAGGACAGGGCTGTCAGCAGATCAGGCTCCATGTCAGGAAAGATGGGCAGTGGCAAAAGAATTGGTGACCAGATGCAAGCTGTGGCTTCAAGCTGTATGCCGTACAGGGCAGCTGCTGCAGCTGAATCATTTGCAGAGAGTTTTGAAAGAGGGAGTGTGAAATTGATGCTGGCAGATAGCCACTTGTTCAATACTCCCTATCAAGTTCTAGTTTGGGGAGGACACAGATCTGCTCACAATGTGAACCAATAAAAGCTGCTTCAGCAGTCCTGTTGTGCGATTTGGGTTATTTTGGTGTACCGTTTTTGAAGTGGTTGGGGTGGTCACAAGCCTTCGGTTACTGTACCATAGCTGTGTTATATTTCGCTCTAATAGGTGGAGACTAACTATTAAGACCTGCTGAATGGAATGGTACTTCTCTCTCCTTTTTAAAGTCATAGTCTAAAATCAACTAGACATAAAACAACATCAGCGAAAAAATATTTTAACTGTGAGATCCATCTGAATGCACACACCAAAAGGCCCATCTCTATCATTTTAAAGATTTTTCGGACACAGAATGGCAAACTGGCCCTGTGCCTGAAACAAATATAGAAAGTTATTGAATCCAATATCCCATCGCTTATCACCAGAACATTATGGTTCGTGTCATTTTGTCAGCCTGGAGTATGCAGCATTAAAGCCAGGTAATTTCTCTACCCTCCCCTGCACTCATTCCCCCCCCCTACAAAAAAACCCACCCTAAAGCAGTCAGAGAGAAAAATGCTTCTTCTTTTGATCCTATTTTTGTCATCCCTGCTCTTTGGTCTTATGAACTAAAGCACTGGTTTTCATCTGTTGGGTGGCATTCCAGCATAAGATAGGTCACATTCGGGGAGTGTCATCAGATACAAAGGGGAATATATCACTTTTGCTTTTAGCGTTTGCACTGAAGAATCTGCTTTATCCTGTCAAACTTCCTTCTTCTTATATAAAAGCATTGAAAGTGCAGGAAAACCATCACACTTCGTACCTGCCCCCCTGTCCTTAAGGTGGTGCCTTGCACCTGCATTTGCGTTCCTTCCTGGCATCTGCATGGGAAGGAAGGCAAGTGCAAATTTTCTGGCCCCGTGCCTCTGGAAAAGTAAAAAAAATAAAATAATTAAAAAATGGGGGGGGGGAGGAGAGGAATGGGGCCATTCCTGACCCCTTTTTAATTTTATAATCTGTACCTGCAGAGCTCTGCAAATACAAATAATAAAAATAAAAACGGGGAGTAGGAATGAGGCAGCCAGAGGAAGATGCGAGAGGGACAAGGTGAACCATGTCTCCTCCCTCTGGCTGCCCATTCCTCACCACACACCCCATTTCTTTTTCTTTTTATTTCTTTTTATTTCAAAAGATGTGCACAAAATAAAAGTATCGGGGAAATGTGTAGAAAAGGCATGTATTGGGGAAAACCCCAAAAAAAATCTTTATTCATTGGGAAATCACACATACATTTGAAAAAGTGCAGAAGAAAGGGCATATATTTGAAAAAAAATAATGCATGCCAAACAGTGTAGGGAAGTTGTTTTTAAGAAATGGTCACACGCAAACATCACAACTTCAAAATGAACTTAGCATTGGAAAAATGAGAATCTGAGAACAATGAAGTTTTACAGACTTGCCCATCCCTTCCTATTCCAGTTTGCAATAATTCTGAAGGGATTCCGGCAGAGGTATTCTCAGATATAAGGCTTTTGACTACATGCCCCCTTTAAAGATTGAACCTGGGGCATATGTTTTGCTACTGAGCTGTATCATCTCTCAAAAGGTGGGAGGCAGGCATGTGTCCAGTGGTGTAGTGATAACTTTTGAACTGCAGGCACTCACCATGATGGTCCCCGTAGCTATGTCCCCAAGGAGAGTCCAAAAATCCCAGTGACTGTGTTGGTCCATATCAAGAAACTAATTCTAGCAGGAGCAGGTCTTTTGTTTAAGCTAATGGGACTTAATTGTCTGTTCAAGATCAATCCATGCCCCAAATACTTTACATTATAACAAAGACATAATATATGGTCACTCTGATAATTCACCTCCCCTACTCCCGCCAGCTACGATGAAGACTGTAGTTAAACCAAGCGGGAACAAAGAATTCTCAAGGGGGTGGGGAGGATAATGCCAGTGTTCCTGCTAATCAGAAAGTGCTGGTGCTGCGTTCTGGAGAGTTCAAGCTCCACTCTCTCTCTCTCTCTCTGTGTGTGTGTGTGTGTGTGTGTGTGTGTGTGAGAGAGAGAGAGAGAGAGAGAGAGAATAGATCTACACCAAGCAGGATATTCCATTATGAAAGCGGCATGAAAGTGGTATATGGTATGTGTCAATGGGCCCCAACAGTTGTCAGTGCACTTAAATCCTGCTATTATAAAGCAGTAGTGTGTCCCCTGCCTCTTATATACTGCATTCATACTGCTTTCATAGTGCAATATCCTGCTTGGTGTAGATCTGGCCAGAGAGAGAGAGAGAAAGAGAGAGACAGAGAGAGACTGGGGCTGTAGCTAGACCTAAGATTTAATCCAGGATCATCCTAGGTTTGTCCCTGTCTGAGCACTGGATCCCCTGTGTGGCACTTAGATGAACAGGTTTGACCCCTGGATGATCCAGGGATAAACCTTAGGTCTAGCTATGGCCTGAGACTACTGGCAATCTCAACCTCTCATCAGGAATGGGGAATGTGTAGCCAATCTGATGCTATTAGACTCCAAATCCCATGATCCTTCACCATTGGCCAAATGAGCTAGGGCTGATGGAGGTTGCAGTCCAGCAACATCTGAAAGGCCACACTAGGGATGTCTGGATTTTGTGAAATCAGTCCTGAGTCCCCAGAAATCATGCACTTCACTCTGCTGTGTCAATGGCGGCTGCCATTAATGTTGTGGGGAGGAGGCGGGGAGACTACAAGTTCAGCAACCAGGGTAGATGGCTGCTGAGCTCTGGCTAGGGCAAGCCGAGCCTCAGAAGTGGGCAGATGGCAGTGGTGAAGGGCAAACGTCCTGCCTGGAGGGGGAGGTGGTCCACTGCGGATGCTGCAGGTCAGATTCTTAGAAATCAGTGAAAAGAGCATTCCACCATGTTAAGGCCGAAATTGGGGGTGGGTCATTCTGACGTTCATAAAATGGAAAATGTTTCACCAATCTTTCTGAAATGGAGACTTGCCAGAAAGAAATGCTGGTTTTACATACCCTGCGCGTTTCAAGAAGATTTGTGAAATATTGAAGGCAGGATGGCAGTTCAAAGTACGAAAATGGGGAAAACCTCTCTGGCTCAAAATGGCTTTCTAATTTCTGGGTGGCGACGATTTTTTTGCTCACTAAAAGCTCTGAATTGGGACCCTTACCCTTCAAACCAGTGGTGGGATCTTGTCCCCCTGTCCTTCTAGTTGGTGGAATGCCTTTCCTTTTTTCAAAACTCGCTTCCATTGGTTTTTAATGTCTTTGCCCCATTAAAGTGAGTACAGACTCATAACTCCTAAATGGAGCATGCTCAGTAGTGTCGCTCTCCCCCCTCCCTCCTATCTGAAATAGATTGGAATATTGGAAATAAGATGGCTGCCTGGCTGAAATCCAAACTCATTTTAATCCATCTCAAATTTGTCCAGCATCTGTAGGCCACATGTCCCCTGCTCCAACTGGCACAGCTACATGAAGATTTGTGAGCCAAAGGCACAGCTACATGTGGCATCCATTTTTCAAGAAACCATTTAATTTTATTTTAATTTTAAAAAGAACAGCTCCCTGTAGCAGTACAAACAAGAAAACTCTTCATGGTGATGGTTAATTAGGAAGTCTGAAGAAGATTGTGCATGACCACAGCTACCCCAACATTTCTAGCACAATAATCTCTTTGTACCTTTAGATGTACTTTTAAATGGGATGCACATCTATTTTCTGTGACTTATATGTTGCTAGCCACCTGTATTGATATTTTTTTAAAAAAATATTTTTATTTTTGAAAAAGAAAGAAAGAACATAAAACCTCAGCTGACAGTGATTTATCTATAGGGAGCTTCCGGTTTGATTAAAATATTCATATTTCTCTAAACAAACTGATGCGGCATCAAACTTGAAGGAATCGACTTGCATAATGCCATTACAGAAATTAAAAGAACTGAGACACTAATTCCCCAAGAAAAGCTTGCTTCAGGATAAACAGTGGTGTAGAGAGTAATTAAATTGTACTTGCAAAAGGTTAATGCTGCCGTTTACCTTTTCTTAAAATTTTAATTTAGATAATTGTGTGGAATTTTGTGATACAATAAATCCATTTATCTATCCTAATCTTCCCATGCTTTTATTATACAAGTGTATAATAACGTGTTGTGCTGGTCTAGGGGTGAAGATGTGTCCAGGACACCAAGCTGGCTGGCTGAAAAAATAGATTAGAATAGATGTAGGCAGTAGAAGTCAATGAAGGTCCTAAACCCAGGGTGGACATCCTGCAATGCGAGGGCCAGATGTGCAAGTATGGGGAGCCCAGAGGCAGAAGAGGAGGGCAAGAGGGAAAAAAATGGAGAGAGAATGCTGAAATGGGCAGTGTGGTGGAAGAAGTGGGGAGGGACAGAGAAAAACCCAATCAGTTTAGATCTCGGGAGAGAATGATCTGCTCAGAATGGCAGGGGTGGGGGGAGATATGGATAGAGCTTCTCTACACACAGGAAAAATCCCATAGCCTTACTGGGGCTTTCATCGTCCACAGTCTTTCCTCCATGACGACACAGCCCCTTTACATCTGACCATGTGATTTTGAATTGAAAACTTCCCTTTCCAAAAAGGCTCCATTGAGTTTAATGAAACATTGTTGCCTAGTGGCAGAATTATAGCACAATGCCAAGTTTAAATGCTGGTAGATCCCATGATTTCCCAAATATTCTCTCTCTCTCTCTCTCTCTCTCTCTCTCTCTCTCTCTCTCTCTCTCTCTCTCTCTCTCTCTGTGTGTGTGTGTGTGTGTGTGTGTGTGTGTGTGTGTGATTAGGCATGTCTACACCATGCCTTTCTACCGGGGTCTTCCTTGGATCATCACTGTGTGTCCACATGATGCACAGGGGATCTCGGGGGCAACCAGGGAAGACCCCTCCATTTTTGCAGGATAACTGGTTCCCCAGTTATCCCAATTTTTCCTGTGGTCCCAGGACCATCCTGAGATGATGGGAGGTGTGGATGCCCATCCTGCCTGTTGCCTGCTTACTCATGAGTAAGCACAGCAACTGAAATGGGCATGGAGCCACGCTTTACAGCTCCATGCCCATCAGGGGAGGGGGTGGCAGCAATTTTGCCACCCCTGGGATGGCAGGGAGGGGGTGGGGGCTGATTTTGGGGTGGGGAGATCTTTTTTTTAACCTACTTTTTCATTGGAGTGGGGCCTTGCTTTTGCGTGACTGGCCCTGCTGCTTCCTCCCCAAAATGGCGGGCGTGATGTCTGCTTCCTCCCTGGACGCCACGCACCACACGCCGTGTGTTAATCCAGAGGCAGGATCTCGCGATCAGCATATCTCTACATCCATAGGTGTAGACATGCCCTGTGTGTGTTCAAGCGAGATTGTGGGGGATATGGTGGGAGATGTCCTGGATGTTTACGAAGTCATGTAATGGACCTTCAAACTTCTGTGAGTACCCAATCACAAGCATGCAGTAAATTGCTCATTTAGAGAAGCTTATAGAAGGAGCCCACTTGAACAGAGGCTCACTGGCAAGTGTCCCCTGGACTTGCTCCTCGTCTACATTAGTGCAACCTGCTTGTTTTACCTGACTCTTGCTCAGCCAACAGTTGGTGGTGAGAAGGACGAGCAGTAGACACCATTGCCTACTTTCTCACTGACTGCTAAGCAAACAACTGGTAGCGATGATGAGAAAGAGGATAAGGAGCAAGAGCTGCTAGTGACAATGGTGATGAGAAGGCAAACTCATTGACGGAAGGAGGCATATGGAGGGTGTCTTGCCCTCAAAAGGAGGCATACTGAGTGCCCTCAAAAGCATGGAGCCAACATTGGATGGTACAAAGAGAGACAGACAGAGAAAGAGAGAGAGAGGACAGAGCTTTCAAAATTGGAGCATAGTCATGAAGGGTGTGCACAGAGATTCATTGGCATTTGCCTTTGCAGTAATAGCTCGTGTGTACGTGTGGCATGTAGCCCAATATTATACATATATTCTTAAAAGCAAACCCCAGTGAATTCAATGGGACTTCCTCCCAAGTAAAGGTGAATACACCTTATTTGGGTATGTCTCATTGGATTCTATGTGGCTTTCAGCAGGTGTGCATAAGAATGCATCTTTCAACAAAAGCTGTCCTAAGTGAACAATAAAGAAATGTTTCCATCTGCTGTCGATACAGGGCTCCCTCCTCCTCTGTCCCTCCGTCTCTCCCCCCCCCATCTGACAAAGCACTGTCTCCTGCTGTTAAGTTTTGGTCCAATAGCAATAACTTCACATTTTTAACTGAGATCGATCAACAGTATGACATTTCACACCCTCCTTAAATAAAAATAAAAATCTAAACTTCCTTTGTAAATATCAAATGCTTTGGAAACAGGCTGAGACATTCATTCCACATCACCGTCCTCTGCAATTGATGTCACCCAGCATGTGGCATTACATTTTCCTCCTGTTTCCTCCTGTTTTTCATAAACTCGTGAGAAATCTGCATAACAATTCTTCCTTTCAGCATAATAATCTTATAGAAGATTTTAATTGGTTCTGAAGATACCTTTGTTACGTCCATAACCTGTTATTCATGCTGACATGATCTGTATGTTATTTTCAAAGCTGGATGCAAATGAAGGAGAGCTAAAATAGCCAACATTTCATTTTTGTTTGGAAATTCACACTCTGATGCCCCAGTCATAAGAAACCTGTGACGACTATAAGAGATGAAAAGCAGTAGACTACCTGGAAAAAATGGGACTTGGGGAACCAAACTATCAATTTGGGAAAAGGGAAGTAATAGTTCCACTTTACTCTGTGCTAGTCAGAACTCACCTTAAACACAGTGTCCAGCTCTGGACACGACACTTTAAGAAGAATTTAGATAAATGGGAAGAAGTCTGGAAAACAGTTTTCCTTTTCCTAAAGGTGATTCAATAAAAATACAAATTTACCTACCACTATTGGCATCCATCTTGATGTAATTATGGCATAGGAAGTTGTTGTGTATAATTAGTAATGTGAGAATGCATAACACTGCACATCCTTCCAAAACAAGATGCGGTGTGCATCCAGATCATAGAATCACAGAGTTGGAAGAGGCTATTGAGACCAAGGCCTATTCTGGCTGTTAGGACATTTTTTTCTGATGTTCAACAGAAATTTGTCTTCCTTTAAATTAACCACATTATTTCATGTCCTACAGTTTTGGATGATAGTGTGACACTGTGACAACCTTTTAGGTACTTGACACATGCTACCACACCTACCTGTAGTATTCTTTTCTCTAGGCTAAGTATGTTCTGTTCTTACAATATTTTCTCATAGGACTTAGGGCATACCTAGATGGGGTGATATCCTGGGGATTGCCCTGGGGTCATCCCTGTGCATTCACATGATACACAGGGGATCCAGGGAGCAGGGAGGGATGATCCCTCCCTTGGCCCGGGATATTGCCCTACCCTTTCAGCCTGCTTTTTCTGTGGTCTCAGGACTGCAGAATGTGTGGCTGGGCATCGCAGCTTGTCCCAGCTCCTTGCGAGTAACAATCGGGAGTGGGGTGGGGGGAGTGGGGATTTTTTTTAAAAAAAAAACTTACAATTTGTGCAGAAGCGCTCATGCACTCCTTCTCCTTTAAAAACAAAAAAACAAAATGGGGCTCAACGTCATCTTCCTCCTGGGATGTCATGTGCCAGGGGGAGATCTTGCGATAACTCTATCATGAGATCCTCTCCTCTCCACCACGCTAGACCCGGTAGGTCTAGCCATGGCCTTAGTTTCTAGGCTACTGATCATCTTTGTTGTCCTTCTCTGAACATGTTCCAATTTATCTAAATCCTTCTTAAAGCGTGGCTTTCAGAACTGGACACAGTGTTTGAGGTGAGGTCTGACCAGCACGGAGTAGAGTGGAACTGTTAGTTCCCATGATTTAGAAACTGTACTGATATTGATGCAACCTAAAATTACATTTGCTTTTTTTGCAGCTGCATCATACTGATGATTCATATTCAAGATCCTTTTCACACAACTCAGTTTTCTAACCTATCAAGATCATTTTGTAATTTGTTTCTGTCTTCTAAGGTATTGTTCCCACCCAATTTTATGTCATATACAAATCTGATCAGCATTCTCTTCACCTTTTCTTCTAAGACATTCATAAAAAATGTTGAAGAGTACAGGGCCCTTAACTGAACCCTGCAACACCCACTCAATACTTTCCTCCAATTTGCTGAGGAACCCTTGACAAGCAGTCTTTGAGTGCAGTTCTCCAGCTAGCTGTGAATCCACCTAGTAGTAGGTCCACCAAGCCCCCACTTAACTATCTTGCTGGACAGTATATCATGGGTCACTTTGACAGATACCTGTGATGCTGTCCTATTGGATGTAGCCTCCCGACATCATTGCCAGAAGTCAAGATTTGGAATGTGTGAATCAACAAAATGTGAGCTCACCAAAGTTCTTCAAATTCTATCTCAAGGTTTATTCTGACTTCAGTCCGTATCACATTATAAGTTTCATTTTTTCTTTTCTCAGGAAGATTCATACGTATTTTCATTTACATTTTCCCAAATGCATACATCAGTTATATGCATTTTTCTCCTATTGACTGAAGCGCATTTGTGCACATTTTTCAAAAGGACAATTTTTCCCCCTGAACTTTTTTGAAATGTACACAAGTTACCAAGTACATTTTTTTGGGGGGGGGGGGTTTCCACAAATTACATCGCAAATGTGGAAATATATGGACTGTGACTACAGATTGCATCCAAATCTGTGTTTACCCAGTTTACATCTGGATGATGCAAACTGGGTAAATCCTGATCAAAATGAGCTGGAACGAATTTCTCATACATCCTAGTCAAGATATATTATGTACACAGAATTTTTACAATCTATGAAGGAAGGTACCTGATTAAAAAATGAAATCAGGTTAGCCTGGGATGACTTGTTCTTGACAAATCCATGTTGGCTTCCAGTGATCGCTGTGTTAGTGTCAAGGTGCCTATAGAGTGAGCACTTTAGAATCTGCTTGAGAATCTGCCCAGGTATTGATGTCAGACTGACTGGTCTATAATTCCCCAGATCTTCCATTTTGCCCTTTTTGAAGATAAGGACTCATATAGATCCTAGTAACCTTTGTAGTATAGACACATATTGGATGTGTACACATCTGATCTGCATATCAGGTTGCTGGGTTTCTAATCTGACAAATGACAGACATGTTGTACTTTTTCCCAAGGGGCCTATTGCAACTTTATTGACATCCAGTCAGACTGTTTAATTTATTTTGCTTTACACGCAGAAAACAAAATTCACTCTGCATGGGCACAGTTGCATAGGACTCAATGAAGCCCTCACTCTTCCTTTACCTTCCCTAGCTGGCAGTGCAATGACCATTATTTTCAACAAGAGGTTGACATGGTCCTCCCCTATGATCATCGCCTTCCACTCTCCTCCCTAGAGCCACGACCTATGTGTCACTCATGCTTCCTGAATGGGTAACCTATCAATCAGGGTCCCAGGGGATGGAATGGGAGGAAAAGGAGAAGGCTCCATTTCCTGTTGGCAACAGAATATTGGACTAAATGGACCTTTTGGCCTCAACCAGCAGAATGGCTCTTATGTTCTTAAAGAAAACATGTAAACACATCTGGGGAAGCTCTGTAGCTTAGTGGCTACAGCTTGAGGGACCAAGAAAAGCAATGTTCACAGACCATGAGTGCTATCTGAGGGAACAAGAGAAGTGAAGCATGAAGGTGGGGGAGAAAAAGAAAACAAATGCGGTTCAGAGAGAGTGTGTGTGAGAGAACGGATGAGTGCCATAACATTTGAAACAGGCATCTCAGAGAATCAGGAGATCAATTATCCAGAACAGCCACAGGCTCTTCAGGGGCCTGGGGTGCTTTTCAACAACACTGATGAAGTGGAACCAGGGGCATGGCTAGATCAGGGGAGGGAGGGGGGAGGATCTCACGATATTCTGCTCACGAGAGACTCCTTTTTGTCCAGACGTGTGCACGGCATCCCAGGAGGGAGGAGGGATGTTGCGCCTGCCATTTCCTTTTCTTTTTTTGCAGAAGGATGAGCGCCCATGCACTCCAACTAAATGTGAGTTATATAAACACAACCCAATCCCGCTCCCCCCACCCCTGATAGGCACGGAGCCCCTGAAGAGCTCCGTGCCCTGTGCCTGGTTCCCGCCTCCTCACATTTACTCACAAGGAGGTGGGACAAAGCCAGGATGGGTACCCACACCTCAGGACAATTGTGGAAAGAATCAGGCTAAAAGGGCCTGCTGATAACTCAGGCAAATGGAGGGACCATCCCTCCCTGCTCCCAGGATCCCCTGTGAGTCATCTGGATGCACGGGGACTATCCTGGGATGATCCCCGGGATAATGACTGGTCTAGACATGCCCCAAGGCTCGCAGGGATGCAACACACACAATCTTTGATTAGCAGCGATGCTGATGTCATCTGCTACCCCCTCAGAATTCCCTTTTCCCTCTGAGCTTAGCAGCATTTCTCACAGTAGCTGGGGCAAAATGAATGTTCCCAGCAACAATATCTTATTCCCTGTTGTAATAAAAAGTATTTTTGAAGTAATTTTGGTCTTTAATGGGCAATTAAGACCCCTTCGCTTTACAAAAGACTTGCTCCCAATGGAGATGAAAGCTGCTAACTGTTTTGCTGATATGGACCCCCAAATTTACCATTACACCACTGTTTGACAATCAAGAAAAAGAACACAAAATGAAGAAAGTTGTTGTGCTGCAACCATAGTTCTCACCCTCCAGAAACATGCTTCAACACACCTGCCAGTCTGTATAGCAGAGGGACATGATTCTATGTGCAGTTAAAGGGTCCCCCACCCCGCCGCCAGTGGTGGAATTATGTGCATCTCTACCCTGAGAGAACTTCCTTAGGCATATTTAACATACAACAGATCCCAAGTGTCATTACTGCCAGAATCAATTTCGTCTGTTGCTTTCCAGTGCCAGAGCTTTGATGCCAAGCAATTAATAGACATAACTACATCAGACAATTAAAATCAACAATAGAGACAACTTGATTAATAGCTTCAAGCAATATGGGGACTCTGAAGAGTTGGCATGCATGCAATATTTATGGTTTATCTTCGTGGAGTAATTTGAGTAATTGATAGTTAGGAAAGAATACTAGCTTACATATCATGAGCTATAAATTAATGGTTGATCTTCCAAGCTGGGGGTGGGGAGAGAGAGAGAGAGAGAGAGAGAGAGAGAGATTATTATCTATGCCTATAAAAAGCAAGATAAAATAATGGTACAACTAATCTTCATGTTGTAAATTATGTCCTCTTTGTCTCCCCTTTAGTTTTTCTCCCATGCTTGAGGGATGAAGAAATAATTAATTGCATCTGTATTTTAGTACAATCAAGGGGTGATGGTGGTGACACACACAAGTTTATGGTCTGTATCCTGGTGTTCATTATGTCAGCTAATTCTCTGCTCCCATATTGATGTTACAATGCAGAAAATTAGGCAGCCTTGCTCTGTCCATGAAAAACAGAATACAGTTCATACAAAGCACCTTTGCCTAAAAAGTTCAAAATCACAGCAACTTGGAAGAATTCAAATTAATGAGCATCTCTTCGGAAAACACCTTCCCCCCACCATCAATGCAATTATATCACTGTAATTCAAAATGGCCTTTGAATCCATTCATGAAAACACATCATGGATGAAAATCCCAAATGAGGGTTGGTCTGAAAAACAGAAACAAACAAACAAACGAAAAACCCTACAATAACCTCGAGATGACATCAAGGTGCAGCTCTGGGATTAGTGAGAAATAAAAAGTTTCTCTTGAATATTTCTAGTGAAGTGTTTCTCATCATGAGGCTTTAGGTATTTTGTGGGGTGGAAGGGCTTGCATATTTGTGATGTGTGTATACACAGAGTGTTATTTGTGATGTGTGTATGCACAGAGTACACCCCTACGGCTTCTGAACTAAGTGTCTTATTGCACCCTTCTTCTGGGTGCTTATCTGAGAGGGAAGAAAACCCAGCACAAGTCATTAGACCACTTCCCTCTGTAACAGTGACTGGCAAACCCATTCACTTCCATGGGAGGGAATACCAGGGTTTACTGAGAGACAACGTCAAGGTTGAAGCTAAACCTGCTCCCAACCTCTGGTGCACTGGGTGATCCCAGCTATGCAAAATTAAACCTGGGGAGCTCTCTACCTGCACCTGAGACAGTTTTACTACTTCCATGACAACTAGGCAAAAGTACTCTTTAGCCATTGCATCCCACTTAGTTTTAAAGGGGCATTAGAAGCTGTATATCATTGGTCCATACAGCCTAGTATCAGCTACTCTGTCTGTCAGCAAATCTCCAAGGATTCAGGCAGTGGTTGCTGATGGCTATACTTTCATTGAGGCTGTGAATCCATTCTGAGTTTCAGGCAGAACCAGCCAGAACCCTCCACTGGAATCAGGCAGAGGTCTCTGCTATCTGAGATTTTCTTTTTTAAAACATCTGGATATGCCAGGAATTGAACCCAGGACATTCTACATGCAAACCATGTGCATTACTAGACATGGGGCTTCAAAACAATTAGGTAACACTGAGAATAGGGTGACCAGATGACCCAGAAAACCCTGGAGACCTCCGGAAAAACAGGGATCTCTGGGGCAACACGGATTGGGCCTCAATTTACCTAGGAAAAGGCCTGGAGGATGCGTTCCTGGACTTCTGAGAATGAGTCCTCCAGCCTGTGCCTCCAGCACCGATCTGGCCTTCTCCTTGGCTGGCACAAACGCGCTGGCCCAGCAGAAGGCCTGGATTGGCCCTGGGAGGGCTGGAAGACGCGTTCCTGGACTTCCGGGAATGCGTCCTCCAGCCTGCCCCCCTCAGCACTGATCTAGCCTTCTCATGGGCTGGTGGGATCATGCTAGCTCAGGAGAAGGCCTAGATTAGACCTGGGAGGGCTGGAAGATGCGTTCCCGGACTTCCGGGAACACGTCCTCCAGCCCCGCCAGTGCTGATTTAGCAGGGGTGGGGGTGGGGGGTGATGAAGGCAAATTGGGCAGGGCCGAAATACCCCCCCCCAAAGGCCAGTATATGTTGGCTTAAAGTTTTTGCTGCTGGTAAATAAACCCTAGGAGAATTTTAGAATGGGGGGAAAAGCTGTGCAGGACACTATCAAATGATAGGTGGTTGGAGGAAAGGAGTGGAGCCAGGGAAAAGGGGGCATGGCCACCTGAGAGAACCCAGTGGGGCAGATCAGAACTCCAGGCAGATTGGATTTGGTCCCTGGTCCTGGGCTTCTACAGCCCTGTCAGAGACGGAATGGGCCTATCCCTGGGAAGGCACGGGCACTGTGTCCTTTTCTCCAAAACAGAGTGATTGATAATGTGATCCAGTTCCTTGCTGCAAACCTTTTGGCGCCTTATATGCCCACCATCCTCTCTGCTAATTGTTTCAAATGTCTGTGGCTTTTGCTTACTTTGCATGTTGAGCATCACCGAACACTATCTGCAGGAAGCAGGCTGCTTAGTTCAGAAATATTTAAATATTTTCAGGATGTAACTGATGATGTCCACGAGGTTTGCCAAGGTGCTGTAATGTAAAACATGGATTCCATTTTACCACAGATTAAATAAGAACCCCATTCAAGTACGATCTAGAGGGCATGTTGAAGAGGAAGCTTCTTTTTTAAGAACACACACACACTGAATACCATGATTACCTTTTGCATTTCATTTCCTGCTCAAGCAACATGTCGAAGGAGATGTTGACAATAAGCAACTGTCCGCTTAAGCCTAAGAAGGATATTTTATGTGCTGCATAAATAAAATAAAACCCTGACTTGGAAATGATCCAAGGAAACATGTAAGCTGAAGATCAAAGTGGATGGAGCTGGTTGTTAGCACAGACACGGTTCTGGGATTTAGATAGTAGGAGCTACATCCTTTGTTTCCTGGCATACATAAACTCACTGTCTTGATCTAGCAGTGTGTGTAGGAAGCAAGGGATGGTTACGTGCATGGTAGGGATGGACAATTGTATCTGTTACCAGCTCATGCCAATTTCAGAGCTTTTACCCATATTTTTGTTCAAATCCATTTCCAAACTGGTCTGTAAATTCTTTTTAAACCAAGTATTTTAATACCGATTTAAATGCATAAAATACATATTGGTATTGTACATTTTCTTTCAAAATATCTATATAAAAGCATATTTTCTCCCAAAGCATTGAACTAAATCCATATTTTGATACGTTTAAACTGCCTACAGACGTGTTTCAATGTTCAGAGAAGTGTAAAACCTGTGGGATAGCAAAGTTAGCCCAGGAGGTGCAAATTAGTAGGGATGTGCTCCGCTTCTAATCGGACCGGAGAAGCAGTAGCGGAGCGGGGGGCTTCGCCTGCCCTTAAGGCGGAGGTGAAGAGGATTGGGGGGCCGGCGGAGCGTGGCGAAGAGGATCGAGGTGAAGGCGGATCCTTCGCCTTGATCCGGAGCTCCGCCGGAAAGGTAAGTGGGGTTTACTGGGCCCTGCCGCTGTCGCTGTCGCCCATGCGGCGACAGCAGCAGGGCCCGGTAATGCCCCCCGCCCTCCTCTCCCTTACCTGTCTCCGTCCGCGGTCCGTCTCCGTCTCCAATTGAGCCCGTGGTTCCAGCAGGAAGTCTGGGCCGCACGGCCCAGACTTCCTGGTGGAACCGCGGGCTCAATTGAAGATGGCAACGGACCGCGGACGGAGGCAGGTAAGGCCCCCCTCCTCCTTACCAGGCTCTGCTGCCGTCGCCGCATGGGCGGTGATGGCGGCAGGGCCCGGTAACCCCCCCTATGGGGGGGGACCGGAGCTCCGATCCGGATCCGGAGCTCCGAGCGGAGCGGAGTGGGCACAGGCAGAGTGGGGGCGGGGCGGAGTGGGCTGATCCGAAAATGGCAGATCTTAAAGTGAAGCGGAGTGGTGGGTCCGTGCACACTCCTACAAATTAGGGCTGTTGTCTCATTTTGGGCCCAAACCTCAAATCTGCACCAAAGTGGGTCTATTTGACCTGCCTCGGTTCAAATTGGAACCAGATTGGGCTGAGGTGGTCCAAGCCACTTCCCCTGACTGCCTTCAGGACTTACTTGACCCTTTTGGCAGCTGCATATACTCAATGACAACCATCATTTTAAATAAAGATGGGAGCTCCGTAGTTTTGTAGTCTAAGGTTGCAAATGACCTGCTTTGGCTGACTGGATCTCACTTCAAATCCAGATCCGAAGCGTATCAGCCCAGGTCCAAAGTAGCCCAAGTGGAATCATAGCTGACTCAGAAGCTCCGAAATGGCCTCCAAAGTGAATCAGGGAATCTGTGCACAGCCATAGTACAAATTAAGACATTTCATACAGGTAATTTTCAAAGATGGCAATTCCGTCATCCCTGACTCCCCAGTCTGAAAAGCTCCATCTGGGAGCCCAGGTATTTAGTCCTGTTCTTTCCCCCTCTACCCACAGAGATGATTGCCAATACTTTTTTCCAGCTGATCTCAATGGGGTACTTTGATTGGGTCATGTACTGAATCCATTTGCAGGCATGGTTCTTCACCCAGAGAGGACCATGTGCAAAATGGTACAACCCACATCAGTCCAAGGGCTTTGCTCGACCTACCTGTTAATCTGGTGGGGAGTAGGGGCGAGCCAGCACTGCAGCTAGCATGGGCCATCGCCCCAGTCTACACGTGACGTGCGATGGGGTAAGGGAAGCCCCGTCACGTCAGCCATTTTTTAAAAACTTAAAGGGGCCATGTGAGCAGGAGCGCACCAACGACAAGGTAGGTCTTTTTTATTTATTTTTTAAAAAGGGTTCCACGCTCTCCCGCTCCTGATTTCCCCCCCACAATGTCAGATGCCCCCCCGCTCGCCCACCCCACTTGCTCACTCGCCTGCCCGCTCACCTGCCCGCCATGTCCGATGCCCCCTCCGCCCCCCCCCCAGCCGCAATCTCCCCACCCTGGCTCCGCTCTTCCCCTCCATCTCTCCAGCCAGGTCCAATCTCCCCCCCCCCCCGCCTGATGGGCACAGCACTTGGCTTCTCCTGGCTACTTGCGAGTAAGCTGTGTAGATGGGAAAAGACGTGGAACTGGCTAGACCTTCCGCAGCCCTGGGCTCAGCCCGGGGCTGCGGAAATACTGGGCCACAACCAGTGCCAGTTATCCCAGGCCAAAGGAGGGTTTAGCCCAGGCTGACCCCGGGATCCCCTGTGCATCCTCTGGATGCACAGGAATGAGCCCGGGTATCAGCCCGGGCTAAACTCTCGTCTAGCAATGGCCCAAGTCAGAATACACAATTCTCAGGGTTGATGTAAGTCATCATTCAAAATGTCTGGAAGGTAGGCTTGGAAAGACTTGTTCAGTGGTCAGAGCACTGAACGTAGACCTAAATATGAAATCCTTTCTCAGTCATGAAGCTCAGAGAGATTAGTGCTGGGAGAATCCTTGCACATGGCCTGCAACACTCCACCCCATCCCTAAATGGCACCCCTGGCCATTGGTGGTGCAAGACGTCCCTATGCCTGAGGTGGAAGGACACACCCTGCCATTCCCCTCACTGCCACCATCTGCTCCCCATTATTGCTCCCTTGAAATGAGAGATTGGGCTGCCAGCCTGTACTCTCCAGAGCCACCTCACAATGTCTCACTTTGAGAAAGGAGCACTCAAAGCATGACATTCAGGTCCAGAGAGGATGCCTACCCACCACATTTCTTGCTCTGGAAGAGTCTTCAAAGCAAGAGATGGAACACGTAGGCATGCAGGTGGGTGGGCAGAGTCTCCTGAGAACCCACCTATCCATTCTTTCATTCTGAGCCCTTATCCAAGATATCGGGCAGGTGGCATCTTCTTAGAAGCTGCATGCTTGATCTTTTGCTTTGGGAATGGGCTCAGAGTGACAGATGGGTGAAATGCTCCTCCAAGGAGTCCAGCTTGCTGAATTTGTCACACTGGGCATTCAGGACTGGTATGGAAGTGGCTGTAGTGGCTGTAGTGCCCCTCTTGGCTGGGAGGGGGCATGCAATCCACCATCTCTCTCGGGATATTCATCCTTTGAAAATCTGGCCCTTTTGGGGCCTGATGGATCCTCACTGTGGGTTTTTCCCAAGGTCTCCCCCACCCCATCAATAGGAAGCCTAAAAATTGTAGGTGCAATTTGCACAATTTGCACAAATTGCACCCATAATTTGCTTAATTTGTACAAATTTTGACCATCATTTGCACAAAATAAGCAAATTAAGACCAGAATCTGTGCAAATTATGCAAAGTGCATGTGCAATTCGTGCAACTTTCTATTGATGGTGGGGGGACACCAAGAAAATCCAGAAGCTGGTCTAACTCAATGCAGCTTGCAGGTAAATACACATTTTGATATGTTTAAACTGTCAAAATCCAGAGGGCTGAGCTGCTGAAACCTTGGTGAACTCCACAGCCCAGGATGGATTCCTCTGACATCCCTATGTCCCTCCCAGGGGATTCACCCTGCCTCATGGGAGAGCTGACCCTAGTACAAGACATTTATGCAAGGATCTAAGGTTGATTTCAGGTGATCTGTGCCATTTGTATTTTTCACCTGGCATCAGTGTGAGTGGAAGCATACCCAAATGAGCTCTGGCAAACTCATATTCAATATATCTTTGCTCCACTTTCTGCCTTTTAATAAAGAACTGTTCCACTTGATTATATCTCATTCTTTAGGCACAGCATTGCAAGGAAGAGGTGGGCCATGAGCCACAACAGTCACCTACCTTAGCTGTCTAATGAAATGAATGTCTAGCCAGGGGCATAATAGCCACAAAGCAAAATAGTGGGAGAGATGAACATTTAGTGTGCACAGTGCTGCCACCTGTACCCTGCAATACCCATATTTTGCCTGAATCAGATCTTTTTAAAAATAAGTGCCTTGTTGATTGTGTTCTTGTTATCTGTTCTAGTGTTTTGTTATTGTATCCTCTAAAATGGATATCAGTATTTGATGAAAGTTCACACAGGGTCTCCCCGTCTCATCATTCTGCAGGAGGCAAGATCTGTAAAGATATGCAGAGACACAGCTTTGGGACCAGATATTGTCAGAGTAAACCCATTGAAATCATTAGTCATGATAAGTTAAGTCCCATTGATTTCAAAGGGCCTTCTCTGAGTAAGTCTGGATTCAACTTATTTATTTTCATGCTGGGAAGGAAAAAGACATATCACTGAAGACTTAACATACTTAATAGTACCCATCCTGTTTCTCGGGGGACTCTAGGGGCCAAAACAGACATTCATTTAAATCCATATCTAGCAACAACCCACCCCCCCATTCTTAATCTAGCCCCCCCCCCATTCTTAAAAGTCTCCTTCCCACCCCCCAATGTGAGGGCCCTGGTCTCTATGACAAATAACGGAGGGGGGAGGGAGATATATTGTTGATTAGTATATTGTTAAATAGTGTTGTAGTTTTAATTTTTGTAAACCACCCAGATGGCTTCAGCTATTGGGCAGTATAAAAAATGCAGTAAATGAAATGAAATGAGATATAGCTGCTAGAGCGTAATGTCTGCATTGGCCCTCGGTATTGTAGTTCTGTGAGAATTCAGCATAGTGTGTGTATGTGTGTACAGACATCTCTAGCAGAGAATTTGCAGTGCTCTCCTCCACTAAGCCATTCCCAGGACTCTTGTCGAGGGAAGTTCTGGCAATTAAGGAACATAGGATTTCAACTAGGAACATATTATATGGAGTATTATATATTATACTCTTCACCTTATATGAAGCCAGACCATAGGTTCATCTAGCTTGGTGGTATCTACACTGACTGGCAGCACCTGGGGTTTCATACAGAGACCTTTCTCAGCCCTACCAAGAGATGCTAGGGACTGCATCTGTGGCCCACGCTCTGCATGCAACACAGCTGCTCTACCACTGAACTAGATGGCCCTTCTGCAACGGTCAATGTATACTAGTAGTGCTATATACAGTAAATAATACTGCTAGTCTGGTTGTGAGTCCTCCTAGCTGCCATCCTGTTATTCTAATAAAGACATTGTAGAATTGATGAATGTTTGCCAGCAGCAGACATCTGGAGGTATAGAGAACTGGAGGGCAAACAAATAAAAATCTAAACCAATGAAATGTGAACTATAGCCAGATCTGTTTCTTATCCAGAATATTAGCATCATCCTCCTATCTCTGCCCTGGGCCCTCCTCAAGGTAGAATGTAGCTCTACATCCTGCATAGGAAACCTGCCATTTTGTATTTGCAACAGCTTCATGGGAGGTAGGGGAGGGGTTCAAATCTCACTCTGGTATGTTTGTAGCATAGTCTGTTCAACCGTACCATAAAAACAACAACATAGTTGTGTTGTGTTTAGGTAATTTGAAATAAATAGGTTGAATAGAGAAATGGAAGGAAGAGCACATGAATGGAAACAGTGGCACAGGTAGGTCCATAGCTCAGCACCCCAACCAAACAACTATCCAGAGAGTGGCAATGAGGGATGTTAGAGAAATCCACAATGGAATAAAATAAGATTGGATTCCTATGACTGTGACTCGCACATTCCACAGCATACCAGCTTTTTCTGAGTTGCAAAAAGGACTTGCAGACTGTTTTGTTTTTGTAACTTTCCGGTATTTTATGCAAATTTAGTTGTACAAAGATACACAAAAGAAAAGAATCTAAGGCCTATGGGGGAAGGGATTTGTGCATTTGGGGGAGATTTGTGCATTTTTGCAATTGTGAATTTGGGCAAATGTGAATTTGGGCAGATTCAGGAAATTGGGGTGGGTGGGGAATCAATTCTGATAATGAGTGGGTGACAGAATGAAAAGCACCTGACAATTTGTGAAATGTAGAGAGAACCGATTTTACAAACCCCATGCAACCCTAGTGGCAGGTGATGGGGACAGTGACAAACAGATTCAGCATCTGCTCCTATGTTGGTGTGGACCACTGAGCTCCAGTCCTTTTCTCTTATAACAGTGAACCTGGGATAAAACCAACACATGGATTCCATTGACCCCACTGTCCATCATGCAGTACAGAAGTGCTGCAATTCAGAAAAATGGAGAAAGCAGTTGCTCTCTTTCTCCCTGTTCAAATCTCTGGGCTTTGGTGCTGTGAGGTAGGATGGAGGCTCACCAAGCAATCTGGACATGGAGAAAGGGAACAACTCCTTCTCTCCATGCATTATTTTTATTTATTTATTTATTTATTTATTACATTTTTATACCGCCCAATAGCCGAAGCTCTCTGGGCGGTTCACAAAAATTAAAACCATCATAAAACAATCAACAAGTTAAAAACACAAATACAAAATACAATATAAAAAGCACAACCAGGATAAAACCACACAGCAAAATTGATATAAGGTTAAAATACAGAGTTAAAACAGTATTATTTAAATTTAAGTTAAAATTAAATGTTAAAATACTGAGTGAATAAAAAGGTCTTCAGCTGGCGACGAAAGGAGTACAGTGTAGGCGCCAGGCGGACCTCTCTGGGGAGCTCATTCCACAACTGGGGTGCCACGGCGGAGAAAGCCCTCCTCCTAGTAGCCACCTGCCTCACTTCCTTTGGCAGGGCCTCATGGAGAAGGGCCCCTGTAGATGATCTTAAGGTCTGGGCAGGTACATATGGGAGGAGGCGTTCCTTCAAATAACCTGGCCCCAAACCGTTTAGGGCTTTAAATGTCAATACCAGCACTTTGAATCGGGCCCGGACCTGGACTGGCAGCCAATGAAGTTGTAAAAGGACTGGCGTAATGTGATCTCGCCAACCAGTCCCTGTTAGTAAACGGGCTGCCCTGTTTTGTACCAGCTGAAGCTTCCAGACCGTTTTCAAAGGCAGCCCCACGTATAACGCATTGCAGTAATCCAAACAAGAGGTTATCAGAGCATGGATAACTGTAGCTAGGCTATCACTGTCCAGATAAGGGTGCAGCTGGTATATCAGCCTAAGCTGATAAAAGGTGCTCTTTGCCACTGAGTTCACCTGTGCCTCAAGTGACAATTCTGGATTGAAGAGCACCCCCAAACTACGGACCCGATCCTTTAGGGAGAGTGCAACCCCGTCCAGGACAGGGCAAACATCATGGTTCTTTGGGCCCACTTCCCAGGACACAGCACCGATGCCCAGAGATCTGGATACGGAGAAAGAGAACAACCTCTTTCTCCTTGTCTGAATCATGGCTTCTGCACTTCACAGCACAGAAGCCCAGTGATCTGGGAAGAAAGGTTTCTCAGCTATCTGGTCTCTCTCCTGGCTCATACAAGCACATGCACAATGCAGAGCTTTCCCAAGAGGATGAGGAGCTTTGAATGAAGCTCCATTCTCACTTAAAACCTAAGTACATTTAAGTCTTAGTGATTCAAATGGGAGAGTTCAACTCATGCCTAACAGAGACTTAAATATGCATAACTTTGGCCAGGGAATGCCAAGTCTCATTACCTTGCTTCTTCAGGAACTGCTTGTGGAAAACAAAATAAGAACAAAACAAAAACAAAAATAGAATTACTAATTAATTAATTTGAGGTAAGGAGTTGGAAGAGTCAGTTGTTCTTCTATAGAATTGGAAGCAAAATAAATAAATAAATTGGCTTTTAATCTCAAACTTTCCTATACTGGAAAATTAAATGTGAATTAGAAATTATGAGTGGATTTTGGGGGATAGCAGATTTTTGAGTTTTGTAGACCAGGGGCACAGAACCTCAGCTCCAGGGGCCAAATTTGGCCCACCTTGGGTCCCCATCTAGTGTGGCCCCTTCCTCTGCTCCCAGACTCTTTCCCCTCACCACCACTCGTTTGGTGGCTTCCTGGCTTTTTCTTTGCTATTCTACAAGGTTTAAATGGCTCTCCTAAGGCTTAGTAACAGAATAACCCAAAGAGCTTCAGCTATGGGGTGGTATATATACATGTAATAAATAAATAAATAAATAAGTGAGAGCATTAAGCTCCAATATATTGGCATTTGGGGGGGATGTTGGCTCCACCCGTTTGGCTTTAGCCCTGCCCACTCCTGGAACGCAGCCCCTGAGATCTGCTCCAAAATGGAATTTAGTCCTGGAGCTGAACGAGAATGAACACCCTTGAATGAGAATGAACACCCTTGACGTAAACCTAACTGTGTAGAAGGGTTGCACTTGAAACTGCAGGCTTTCCCTTGTACCTTGACTCCCTCTGGTGCTTGGCACTTTAAATTAAAGAACTTTTGATACCCTCAATTAAATTTCTGTTGTTGCCCGGTGTATGAATATTGAAATCCTGGACTTCACATTGATACACAATTTTGATTTGCCTCATATCGTTGGCCTGGTTTTGTAAACACTGATGCATCTGATACTAGCTATCAGAGATGGAATGCTGAGCCTGACTGATAACTGTAAAACATCTCCAAGACTTTCTCCCACAAAACGTTCACTGAAATAATGGTGTGGGAGCCAAGCTCCCTAGAACTCACCCTTGGCCTGAGCTATCTTCGTAACAATGGTAGGCAGCAAACATTTTATTGGTCCTCCAGATTTCTAGAAATAAAGTAAATGCACAAGTGAACACTCTCTATAAGCTTTGCTCTGCACAAAAAAAGTTCTTATATTGTTTCATGCAGCTTTGAAGGATAGCTGCCAGCACTTTTCTATTCTCTGAAAAAAAAAGAACGCAAAAGAGAAAGCTAAGACTCATGAAACTACTAATTTTAATGATATCCAAAACCTTTGAAGGAAGCATACACACCCCTTAGCCAGAACACACAAGTTACAAACCAGCTGCAGGTTCTTCACCTTCTCTTGCTGCCTTAAGAAGTTGAGTAATGAAATACCTTGGTTAGATCTCAATCCAGCCACAAGCCTACAGAGAGTGGCCATAGGCAAGCCTCTTATCTTTCAGCCTGCCCCAGTGCCCCACTGCATGCAATATGTGGATTTACTAGCACTAGTCTACCTGAAGAACATGAGAAGATCCCTGCTGGATCAGAACAAAGGCCTATCTAGTCCAGCATTCTATTCCTACAGTGGCAAAGCAGATGCATATGGGAAGCCTACAGCAGCGGCATCCTGTTGCTCACATGCCCCAGCAACTGGTATTGATATCTGACGGTGAAGGTAGGTAATATAAAGTTATCATGACTAGTAACCATTGCTGGTCTTATTCTCCATGGTTTTAGCTTACCCCCTTTTAAAGCCATCCAAGTTGATGGCCATCACCATATCTTGTGGTAGCAAATTCCACATGTTTAAGTGTACACTGTGGCCATAGCTAGACCTCAGGTTTATCCCTGGATCATCCAGGGGTCAAACCTGTTCACCTAGGTTCCACACAGGGGAATCCAGTGCTCAGGCAGGGGCGAACCCTGGATGATCCCAGGATAAACCTTAGGTCTAGCTGTGGCCTGTGTGAAGAAGTACTTCCTTTTATCTGTCCTCAATCTCTCGCCAATCAGTTCCATTGGATGATCCTGACATTTCCCACTAATTGCATAATGTTATATTCCTCTGTCATGTCTCCCCCTCACTCACTGTTTTCTAAATCAAATAGCTCCAAACTTTATAACCTTATGCATCTGTTGTAAGAATTACTGAGGTAATATATGCAAAACAATTTGAATACCTGTTGAATTGTGCTATATACATTATCATCATCGTCATCATCTCAGATAAAGTTCAGCTGTAACATCAGAACAATGGTTTTTTGTTTTGTTTTTTACAATTCTTACCTAAGAGATTTTCTGACGGTTGCTTTGATTCTCAGAGGGAAATTATCCTTGCATGGCCATTGTAATTGTTTCTGTCAGGAAAATGGAAACCATATGGATGTTTAGCAACATACCTTGGAGAGCATGTAACCTTGGAGATATGTGTAATGGACCTTTGGATAATGGAAATTCTGCACATAGCACCTAAAATACTATGGGGCTGTTCCCCCCCCACCCTTGTGATAGCTACTTTCATTCCAGAAGACAGACTTGCCCTTGGCAAAACAATTTTCTTACATTAATGTTTATAAACAGAGCAGGAACAAGGCATCCTTCAGAACTGTCACCCCCATGGCTGACACAAAAGTTCCTGTCATGCACAACAGAAGGTTGTGGTAATGCAGTATCCTGTCTAGTACAGAGTTGTCACAAAATAAGTATGAAATACTAGTTACTTGTTAGTAATTACAATTATTATGATAGGCGGGGTATGCATGGAGGGAAGGCCCACAGGGGGACACGTATCATTGGGGCTTTAAAATCTCACTGCATGTCATAACATATTCTTGCCATCATGGGGTCACTGTTGGTAGAGACCTGGACAGTCAGTGTTAGGGACTGTAGGCCAGTTTTACCCTGTTGCATTTCAACTCTCTTTGTAGGAATTAATGGCAGTGTAGAAGAGGGTCACCACTCAGGCTTTTTCCCTGCTGCTAGCAGTTTCAGTGCAATATTACCAAATCCTCCATGCAAAATCATCATCATCACTATCACCATCATCTACTCTTTTACTCATAGATCACCCAGAGCAGCTTACAACCAGTAGCTGGAAAATGGAATTAAAAGTAGATTGATGATCTTTATAACTGGTCGACATTTGGAAATTGTAAAATTTGCATCTTTGATGTAGAAAGGTTCCAAATTTATAGTGGTTTACAGGGCAATTCCATACATGTCAGAAATAAGCCCCATATGGTCTAATGGGACATATTCCCATGTAAGTGGATATGGTATTGCAGTCTAAGAAGGGCAAATTGCTTACTTGCTCATCATTCAAGGAGGTGAAGGGTTTCAGCATCAACTCTTCCAATTGTTCTCCCCCTCCCAACCACAACCAATAGAACTGAGAAAAGAGCAGTTGTCTAAAACTGAAGTAGTTGGGACTCTGTGCCTCCTCTACTCAATGAATTAATTTGCAAGCCACTTTTAATAAGCACTTCATCAGTCAAATATGCCATCAGCTCCATAGAATGGATCAATTTCCCCCCCTGTTCAGTGGTTCCCAAGGACACTTATATATTATTTACAATTAAGAAGGCAATTAAGTCCAGGATTTCCTAGTGAGGGGAACCACCACATTAATTTGAACCAGGGATTGCATAGAACCAATTTACAATGCTGGGATCTGGCCTAGAGTTGGCATCTTTCTTTCTTATTCTCTTGAGTTCATTTTGCCCTTGACAGTTGCAATACCGAAAGAAATCCACAGGGCTGGCCTAAGACATATTGTTGTCTGAGAGAAAATACAAAATGGTGCCCGCTTTCCATTCTACATTCAGTAGCTAACTGTATTGGTATCAATCCTGGGAATGTCCTCCACTATACAGGCGCTAGCTAAGGGCACTGTGGCAAACAAAGCTATTTCCTCTACTGCCACACTGCTGCTCCCACCATCCTTTGCCTGCAGTGGCAGCCTCAGTCTTCCTAATGGTAGGATCACCTCTGGATATTTAGCAGCTGAAGCATTTTTCAAGATGGTGTTGTCAGGATTAATCATGGTCTCCCTGGTGTGTATCCCAAATTGGACTTGGAGAGAAGAAGAAGAAGAAGAAGAAGAAGAAGAAGAAGAAGAAGAAGAAGAAGAAGAAGAAGAAGAAGAGGAAGAGGAAGAAGAGGAAGAAGACGCAAGACATGAAGCAGGAGTGGAAATTCTCCAAGACTCTCCAGGAGTCAAGGAGAAATCTTCCTAGGAGCTTATCAGAGGTCATCCTTCCTGCCCCTGGGAACTCAGTCTTTGTAGGAGGGGGAGGAAGCACTAGAACTGACAGATCCCAGAGTCTGCTGCAGGGTCAAGCATTGAGAGGAGGTGGGAAGCTAACCACTCACCAGGGGTTACAGCTTGAAGACCCTCCCTAAAGAATGCATTTGGAAAAATCCTGTCAGGCACTGTGGGAAGTGGGGCCCAAATTCAGCTTTCCTGGGGTCTTAATCTGGCCTCTTGGGATTCATCAGAGGACCACACCCCCTTCCCCTAGCATCACCACCTTTTTCTCAGGCACTGATTGTTTGGAGGTTTCCCAGTCCCCCCCCCCCATTCCAAAAGGTTGAAATACCTCTGCTAAAACTTAGTTACTGGCAGTAGAAGCTTCATACTAAACTATTCTGTTATATTGGCATCACCCCTTTTGCCTTTGGCCCCACCCACCACTGGAATTCAGGTCCCAGGAGCGCTCCAAGATGGGATTTGTCCCTCAGGCTAAAAAAAATGGCTCAATACCCCGCTTTAAAACTTTGCCCACACTGGGGGCTAATCTACACCAAGCAGGGTAAGAAAGTGGTATATAAAAGGTAGGAGTCACACTACTGTTTATAGTGATATTGAAGTGCACTGACAACCATTGGGGCCCATTGAGCCAAGCAGGACATAACACTATGAAAGTAGTATGTGGTATGTGTCATGGGCCCCAACAGTTGTCAATGCACTTCAATACCACTATAAAGCAGTAGTGTGGCTCCTGCATTTTATATACCACTTTCATAGTGGGATATCTGCTTGGTGTAGATGAGCCCTGTGTTTCTGATCCAAATTGCCTGTACCTGCAAATTCTATTACCAAAAAGAAAAAAGAAAAGAAAAGAAAAAAGGGGGCATTCATTTTAGTAGCCTTTAGCCATTAGTGGTCAATTATCTACCTTCGTATTTCATAATTAACATAATATGACTAGATGCCCAAGATGGTCACAATAAACCTCTTGCTATGACTCCGTTGCTGTACCAATGCAAGCTGTAGTGTCTGTAAGTAGCAATCCCATACATGGTATAGTCACTATCCCATACATAGTATAGAAGAAATCTTCCCCCCTTCCTCTGGTGATATTGTGAGTACAAAGTTTTGATTCTTTATATATAGTATTTATTCAGAGATTACAGGAGTGAGGGCCATTAGTAGTGAAATGGCTGATGATAATGAAGTCCTATTGGCTTCATGAATATGACCCACCGGTGTTATTCCCTTATTTCCTGTGACATGTTATTGCTCTGAGTCTTGTAGGCATTCACACAAAAGTGATTACTGTTGACCATAACTGCTGCAATGCTTAGGTATTTAGTCAGCATTAGTACCATTAAGGGTGTCCCCACAGTGTTATAATGACTCCCATAAAATGGTCACATATCTGAGGGCTTACAGTGGCTGTGATTACATCTGTTTGTTTTAAAGGGTCTTTTTACATTAAAAAAGGTCAGCTGAGCCTAAGATCTTATATAATAATGTCCCCACATCTCTAGGTTTTGTTTTTATTTTTTGCTCCAGCAATGAAGTAATGATACACCATGTTATTTATTTATTTATCACATTTCCATGCCACCCAATAGGCAAAGCTCTCTGGGCAGTTCGATTTTTTAAAAACCACGGGTATTGTGGTTATACTATAATGTTATAATGCTATATTGTGGTTATACTACAATGCTATAAAAGCACAGAACTACAGTATTAAAGTACAAACCAGAAAATACAACCAGTCACTGAGGTCATCCGAGGGCCTGCTCCTGGTGGTTCCACATAGATCCATCCTCCGATTGGAGTCCACCAGGGGAAGAGCCTTCAGCGTGGTGGTGCCCCTCCTGTGGAATTCCCTGCCTCTGGAGGTCAGGCAGGCGCCAAGCTTGTACTCCTTTCGGCGCCTCCTGAAAACATCTTTATTTCAAGAAGCCTTTCTTTAACATGCAGCCTTGGATTTCTGTTTTTGCTTCTTTTTAAGTTTTGTTTTAACTGTTTTATTCTGTTTTTATTTTCATTTTATCTTGTACACTGCTCCGAAATTTTTCAGTGGGGAGTGGTATATAAATATTCTAAATAAATAAATAAATAAATAAATAAATAAATAAAATAACCAGTTGAGAATTGGAGTGTTCTAGTTTGCCTAATCAATGGATTGTCGCCTTAACATCTGTACCTGAAGTCTCCACTGACCTTAAGCTACATCTTATTCAGCAAAAATAAAAAAATAAATGAAATGTTTCAGGTTTTTTTGACTCTGCAACACCTCTTTAATAAGGATTTATTTAATTTGCCTAATTGTTGGAGATCTAATGCACAAAATGCTTCTTTTATTCATATGTTTTGGCAACGCCCAGTGGTTGCCCCCTTTTGGGAGGAGGTCATAATAAAGGAAAAACTTTGTATTGAAACACTCTTTAATATGAAACAATGTGCATGTCCTCCTAAACTACCTTCTGGTATATTGGAAGATAATGCATGGACAGCACAAATAAAAGACTGATATGATTACTTTGCAAGGATAAATGTTCACCTCCGATAATGCAATGGACTGAAGACTTGACAATGCTATCAACATTTGAATGGGTGGTAGATGCCACTTGCTTATCAGTACTTTGCTTCCTGCTTCTTGTCCACAATTGTAAGGAGCTGAAAAATTCAGTACTCATAGTATTGAATCAGGTCCGGGGCTGATTCAAAGTGCTGGTATTGACATTTAAAGCCCTAAACGGTTTGGGGCCAGGTTATTTGAAGGAACGCCTCCTCCCATATGTACCTGCCCAGACCCTAAGATCATCCTCAGGGGCCCTTCTCCGTGAGCCCCTGCCAAAGGAAGTGAGGCAGGTGGCTACCAGGAGGAGGGCCTTCTCTGCTGTGACACCTGGCTGTGGAATGAGCTCCCTAAGGAAGTTCACTTGGCACCTACATTATATGCTTTTAGACACCAGGTGAAGAACTTTTTATTCTCCCAGCATTAGGAAGAGGGACCGACCAACGGCAAGATGGATAGATGATATTCTGGAGGTGACAGACTTGACCTTGGGGGAGCCAGGGGTGGTGACAGCCGACAGAAAGCTCTGGCGTGGGCTGGTCCATGAAGTCACAAAGAGTCGGAAGCGACTGCTCGAATAAACAACAACAACAAATAATAATTTTTAACTTGGTGTTTTAAATTTGTAATTTTGCATTGCTGATGTTATTATCTGGTTGAGCTTTTGTATTGTATTTTATATTATGGTTTTATACTGTTGTTTTTAGGGGTGTGCACGGACCCCCTGCTCCGCTTCTCTTCCAGATCCATGATTTGCGGATCGGGCCGCTCCGCTCCACCCCTGCTCCGCCTATGTCCGCTCCGCTCCGCTGCCGAGCTCCGGATCCGGATCGGAGCTCCGTTCCCCCCCCCATAGGCTTGCATTGAAAGCTAAAAAAGTATGCAACTTTTTCTGTTAAAGTTAGAAACCTCAAGTTTGGCACCATGACACCTCATGGACGTATACACACGCACACCAAGTTTCAAGCCAATCCCATCATTCCCTGATTTTTGGGGAATTTTTGAAAATCGGTCACCCCATTCACACCCCTTTCGATAGCTCCGTCAATTTGCACGTTAGAAACCTCAAACTCGGCACCATGATAGCTTATCCAGGGATACACATGCACGCCAAGACACAAGGCAATCCCATCATCTCCTGATTTTTGGCGGGGCTCTAACCTCTAATGCACCACCCATAACCCCAATTCACACCCCTTTCGATAGCTCTGTCAATTTGCATGTTAGAAACCTCAAAATCACTACCATGATAGCTTATCCATGTTTCCACATGGACGCCAAGTTTCAAGCCAATCCCATCATCCCCTGATTTTTGGGGAATTTTTGAAAATCGGGCACCCCATTAAACCCCCTTTCGATAGCTCCGTCAATTTGCATGTTAGAAACCTCAAACTTGACACCATGATAGCTTATCCAGGGATACACATGCATGCCAAAACTCAAGGCAATCCCATCATCCCCTGATTTTTGGCAGGGCTCTAACCTTTTAACTCACCCCAAATCAAGTCCCATTTTACAACTATGTCAATTTACATGTCAGAAACCTCACCTTCAGTCCCATGACAGCTTACCCATGTGTCCACATGGACGCCAAGTTTCAAGCCAATCCCATCATCCCCGGATTTTTGGGGAATTTATGAAAGTTGGACACCCCAGTATCTGCAGACAACTCAATGGGCCCATTTCAAAGGAAATCCCAACATGCCATGAATTGGGGAGTAGAGATAAACCTAAATATGAATCTTCTTCCACACTTGAAAAATTGATTTGGAACTTCCAAAAGTCTAAGTGAGCGCAGGAAGGACTTGTCCCCTGAGTCAAAGCAAGACACACAAAAACCAAACCATCTCTGCGAGGTGGGCAGGGGAGGAGGGAGGGAAGGCAGGCAGGCAGCAGACATTTCTGGGGGCACAAGGAAGTGAGCCAAGGATAGTTTCAAACCAGTAATGCATATAAAATGGAATAAATAAATAAATAAACAAACAAAGGAGGGGTGGAATTAAAAGCAGCAGTGTTGCTGAATAAACAACAAGAAGAATTTTTTTAAAAAGGCTATATTTGTCTTTTTCCAGTAAGTGGGGAGTGGATGTGCCCAAGAGGAGAGGGAATCATCTGCCAATTTGACTGGTCCTGTATAGGTACCATTCTTTAAGAAGCAAACGATCGCTTCAACACATGATAGGCATTCTCTCCAGTGATTTACCTTTGGAGGGCTCTGATGGCCCTCCAAGGACAGTAGAGTGCACAGAGCACATCCTTGCCCTAGGGGAGCTCATCCCCTTGCACCACATCTATTCAGTTGTTCCCCAAAGTTAGGGTGGGTAGCAGTGCTGTGCTTTTTCTATCTCTTATTATTGGCTTAGTATATGATTTCAGGTTGTGTTTGTGCATTTGGTGGGGCTACTGTTTTAAAAAACACTGGGAAAAGTCTGTTCAGACTAAGAAAGAGAAGTTCCCAGAATCCCAAGTTACCCATTTTGCCTATCCCCTCCTCCAACTTTGGGATCATGTGATCATGACCGGGAGTTGACTCTGCCCCTCAGCCCTTCGAAAAAGGTATTTTCCCGCTGTTTTACCCAATTTTTCCAAAAATTCTAGCAAGCGAACCGCAGCACGCAGAGAGCTGAGAGTAGGCTCAAAATGACCCCCAGCCACGACTCTCTAAGCACATGAACTTTCAGAAAGATAGCTTTAAAAACAACACAGTTATCCCCAATTCTTTTCCGCAATGCAATCCTATGGGCGAAATTTTTCAAAATGGCGATCGGATTGGTCTGTGAAAAGAGAAGCGCTCTGCGTATGGGCGCTTCTCTTCGCCGTGCTTCTACGGGTCCCCGGTCTGCTTCTACTCCGCCTCTTGGCAAGGCGGAGCAGGCCAATTCGCTTCTGATTCTCCGCTTCTAATCGGAGCGGAGCACATCCCTAGTTGTTTTATACTTTGAATGTTTTTAATTTTTGTGAGCCGCCCAGAGGGCTCCAGCTATTGGTTGGTATAGAAATGTAATAAATAAATAAATAAATAAATAAATAATATTGAATGGGTCAGCACCCTCTAGTGGATGTTTTGTAGCACAGTGTCACCTGCACATAGTAGAAAATCTTGAGATATTTCAAAAGAATCTGGATATCCAAGGTTTTTTTTTTTTAATTGAATAAAAAGGAGTGAGAGACATGCAGGAGGTTCAGAACATTGTCAAAAGGATCCACGAACTTGCATACATGGCCATTCACAATCGTGCCTTATTTCATTTGGGTGAAGAAGCTCTCTCGCTTTCTCTTACTCTCTGGATGAGTTGGATCCAGATGGGGTGAGCTCTGGTTGTGGGGAGGGGCATCCCCAAAAATCAGGTAGTGGAAGCTCTCATGGAAGGCAAATTCTGGATTCAACTATACAGTTCAACTATACAGTTCAACTATACAATTCTGGATTCAACTATACAATTTACACACACACACACACACACACACATTTACTGCATTGTAATTGTGATGTTTGAGTCAACAGACATTATCCCCAACTCAGTCAGAACATACTTTATTCTTCTTGAAGCCACTAAAGTTGCAAAAGCGCCCACTCCTTTCTTTTAATTTAACAAATCATAGGCACTTTTGTTTACAATTCAATCATTCGGGTGAAATTAAACCTCTCCATTAGTAATTGAAAAAAGAAAAGAAAAGATATTTAAATTGAAGGGAAAGAACCTAACCAAAGCTGCCAAATGCCTTTTCAATTAATTATGTCATTATTGTATGGAAAAATCACCACCGTTTTGCAGCATAGGAGAAACAAATGGTTTAATCACATTACATTAAATTAGGAAAAATAATTATAGTGCAATCCTAATTATTTTGCACTGGGGAAAAAACCCACTTAAAATGAAATCATTCTGAGAAGAAGGTGGTATACTGCTATATAATTCTGAACCCAAACTGTATTGGATGTTGTGTTAATTTCAGTATGGGAACTATACTTGTGTTGATCTGCATTCCTAAACATGGTAGTTATTTAAAGCATAGTGTTGACATATTTTTCTACATGGCAATTTAAACTACAGGTGTTGCCTAATCCCGTATTTCTTCAATTCTAAGACACACTCCCCCCCCATATAAACATCTCTAAAAACAGGGTGTATCTTAGAATCGTGGGTGCATTTATTATTTCTTAGAATCAAAGCTTTTTTTCTGTTGGTGGTACTGAAATTAGTGTGTGTCTTACAATCGATGGCATCTTAGAATCGAAGAAATACGGTATATATCTAAAACATCGCACCCTGATTTCTTAACCTGGTGATGCTTAAATTCCAAAAGGAACAAGTTGAAACCTTTTGGTTTCAATGGCACTTAAGTGTTACTAATGTACTTCCATTGTTGTATTAGGCTCCAGTCCAGAGAAGTATACAAACTCTCCACAGTTCAACAAAGGAGTGTTGCATAATACACAATCACAGCCTCATTTCCTTGCCTCTGTTAATGGTTTCCTGTACATGTTTGGAGGTTTTCTTAATTCCTTTAAAATCATGATGGCTAGACGCTTCAACAAATTAGAGCTGAGGATTTTCAGAAAATGGGATACTATACTAGATGAAAATAGCATGGGCAAGTAGAATAGGAACAGCTTTGTTCCCCATCTCACAAGGTTAAAGCAGAAGTGGCTATCTACTGGAGTGGTTATTGTCACGGCTATTAGTTAACTGGCAATTTAAAGCAATTACATTGATTTCTCAAGAAGTTGAATTATGCACCCAATACCTAATTTCGTTCCATGAAACATGTCTACTGACAGTGGGCTCGTTTACACCAAGCAGGATTTTCCATTATGAAAGCGGTATGAAAGTGCTATCTAAGAGGCAGGGGCCACACTACTGCTTTATAGTGGTACTGAAGTGCACTGACAACTGTTGGGGCCCATTGACACATTTACACCAAACAGGATATAATGCTATGAAAGTGGTATGAAAGTGGTATATGGTATGTGTCATGGGCCCCAACATCCTCTTATATACTGTTTTCAGACCACTTTCATAGTTCAATATCCTGCTTGGTGTAGATGAGCCCCAGGCAGTGCTCTCTATGCTAATGAATCTTCTTCCCACTCAGCTACTGTTGCACCATGTCCTGCTTGTTGGTCCCTGGCCAATGGCTGGTTGGCCACTGTGTGAACAGGGTGCTGGACTTGATGGACCCTTGGTCTGATCCAGCATGGCTCTTCTTGTGTTCTTATGGTCTTACTGCCTTGCCAGTTCCCATTGTTCTGAAGGTGCTTCCAGATGAGGCTTTTATTGTGCAGTCGTGTGCTTCATGCACAGAATTTTATGGGGCATCCAGACAAGGTTGACTTCCATTTTCCACTTTGCCAGTGTTACCCCACTGCTTCTTTCATCTTTGTGTTAAGAAGGAAAAGACTGGATACCACCCACCATACCATTTGAATACTAGCGCTAGGAGCTACTCACACAGAAGCACCTTGAGTACCTCTCTCTCTCTCTCTGGCCCTTTCTACACCATACCAGTGTAGAGGGAGGGAGGTTGGAGGATCTTGCAATATTCTGATTGTGAAATCCTTCCCTTAGTCCACATGCAGGTGCGACATCCAGGGAGGAAGGAGGGTATCACGCCTGCCTTTCTTTTTTAAAAAGGAGATGAGCGCACGTGCGCTACAACTAAAATGTAAGTGTAAAAAGAAAAAAAGCCCTGAACCTGCTCCCTCTGATTCCTCCCAGCTCAGTTCTTTTCCTCTACTGATCCCAACTACTCACGGGGAGGAGGGAAGAAGCCAGGATGGGCGGCACGTGTCCCACCATCTTGGGACGATCCTAAGACCGCTGGAAGAATAGGGTTTCCCCCAGGGATTATTTATCCCTGGGAAAACCTGTTCTTGTCTCTCCTTCCTCTCAGGAGTCCCTGTGCATCATTTGGACTCACAGGGACTTGGCTGTGACCAGCCCAGATTTTCAGGCTGGTGTAGAAATGGCCTCTATCTCTCCCCCACCACCACTCACTTCTCTTCTCTCTTCATTTTCTATCACGTTTACTACAACCCTTTGGATGGAAATGCAACATCTATGGGAAGAAACAAGGGATAGACGTATAAACTAAGGGATAGGCATATAAAACAGAAAACTGAAAGCATCAAGGGTTGATTGTAAAGGAAGGAAAGACATTCACAGCTCAGTGGAGGAGAACAACACAGCTCAACACACTCTGGAACAGGTTTAATAGGCAATCCTCAATTAAAAGTGTCCTTCAAATGATGTTGGGTACTAATAATAAGACTTAAGTTCAGGGAGGCTCCTGCTTATCAGCTCAGCTTCCATTTTTAGCAGTGCACACATGCTGATTCAAATAGTAAAAACAGCATGGAAAAATAAATTTCCCCAGATTGTACTTTGAAGACTTCCCCACAGAAATACTGTGAATGAGCTTAGGAGCAAATGTGAGACTTTGAGATGCTGCTAAAACATTAAGAGATGAGACGGATTCTTAGTGATATTTTATTTTTATTATTATTTATGTACCTGTACCAGGAGTGATATGCAGAGACTTGTACAAGGCACAGGCTGTTTCAAAATGGTGGTTGCTACTCAGAACATCAGCCTTCTGTTCTCTGTCCTGTTAACATCTAGCAATGCAAGACACATTGAGTTTCCTAACCTCTGCAAATGGCAAGAAGCCCCACTTATAAATTATTGGGATTTCCCCCTTGGAAAAATCAAATAACTTTTCCATGCCTGTCCAAGGGACCTGTGAAAACTTCCCATTCTTCCGCCCATCTCTAGATGCCTATGCAGTATTAAAAGGTAAAGGGAAGGGAGACTGTGGACTCATCTACACCTGCAGCCCTTTGGGGAGTGGGGAGGAATGATCATGGAGTTTTCCACCTCCGGGATCATCCCTCAGGGGCCACACATCAGTGAGTTTTGCCGGAAGTAAAGAGGGATGTTGTGGGAAGACAATTGTGCAGGTGCAATCCTATGCGAAGGTGAGTTTAAAAAAAACGCACACACGCACACAACGAACTATGTGATGGAAGATGCCAAACACCATCCCAAAGATGGCAAAAATGCTCTCCCACTCACCCCCAATGCCCACGGACTCCCCCTGGCCATTTCCTGAGCCCCTCTACTCACGGGGAAGAGGGAGGAGCCACACCATCCACAGAGCTCAGGATGTTCCCAAGACCATGGGGAAAATGGGGAAAAAGCAGTCCCAGCTATCCCGGGAAAACTGAGTGAACCCTAGTTCACCCCAGGATCAGCTGTGCATCATTTGGATGTGCAGGGATGACTTCGTGATAAATGGCAGGTATAAATTAGGACCAAGTTTCAAGGGTTGGTGAAGAGGGTTCTGAGGATGGGAGAAGGAAGCAGGGATAGATGGGGAGCTGGGAGAGAGCTCTCCTCCAGTTCAAATTTTCATCCAAGCTGGAAAAGAATTTCAGAATTTTAAAAGCTGGCTTCTCCTTTGAAGTGGGGTGCTTGAGCCCCCAAAGTTCATTACCAAGAAGGGTTCCAGTGGACATTGTCATCACCCCTACTCAAAAGTAAGTCCCGCTCAGTTCATTAGTGCTTGCTCCCTCCCAAATATCTGTGTGTAGGACTTCAGCCTTTACAATGGGTACTCCTGGCTACTAGGGATGTATGAATCAGCAATACTTCAGCTTGCCAAAGCTCTCAGAATTCCATCTCGAAGCTCATTCTGACCCAAGTCTGTATCAAATTGTGAGTTGTTTTTTTGTTTTACATGGAAATCCATGCATATTTTTCCAGTGAATCAATCGTGTTCATCTTTAAAATGCACACTCTCTTCTCACATTGTCTGAAACATATTTGTGTGCATTTTTTCAAACCAACACATTTTTCCAGATCGTTTTTCAAATGTATACACACTGTCAAAAACATTTGGGCGAGGGTCCACAAATCACACTGCAAGCTCAGAAATGTACCGAAAATTCAGCAGGTGTCATTTGTATATATGGGGAACCTGGTGAAATTCCCTCTTCATCACAACAATTAAAGGTGCAGGTGCCCTGCCCTCTTTTAAATCTGGTCACAGTATAGCTCCTGTAGCTTTAACTGTTGTGATGAAGAGGGAATTTCACCAGGTGTGACATGCATACAAATGACACCTGCTGAAATTCCCCTGACTATGCAACTGTTAAAGTTACAGGAGCCCTGTCCTCCTTTTCATATGGTCACCGTAGTGCAGTGGTTCTCAACCTTCCTAATGCCGCGACCCTTTAATACAGTTCCTCATGTTGTGGTGACCCCCAACCATAAAAATTTTTTTGTTGCTACTCCCTAACTGTAATTTTGCTACTGTTATGAATCGTAATGTAAATATCTGAGATGCAGGATGTATTTTCATTGTTACAAATTGAACATAATTAAAGCATAGTGATCACAAAAACAATATGTAATTATATATTGTGAAATATTTATTTCTAATTACAAATAAATGAAACGTCTTGGTTCCTAAGACCATTGGAAATATGTGTTTTCCGATGGTCTTAGGCGACCCCTGTGAAAGGGTCGTTCGACCCCCAAAGGGGTCCCGACCCACAGGTTGAGAACCACTGCCGTAGTGTGTACCCGTTTGCAAATGGCTACCATGTTGGGTGTGGGCTGGTCACAAAACACACTTTCCCCAGAAGGCAAACTGGTGATACTACAAGAAAGTAATTTGTCCAGAAACTTAAGTACAAGGTAGAAGTGAGGTGTGAGACCCTAAACAGAAAAACCCCCAAAACAACCTCTTCTTTTGAACGTACAAAAGACATGGGCCCAGAGGCATTCATTAAAATAAAGATGGCACTTAAAAAAAAATTAAGAATGAAATTAAAATGAGGGGCAGGAAGCCTTATGGACACCATGAGAGGTTTACACAGGTACAATGTTGCCCACAGGAACTATGTTGGTGAACCTAAGCCTAGGGGCATATCATTGTTCCCCCCTGAATTAGGGATCCATCAGCAGACTTACACTAGATCCCAGCCTCATTCATACCTATTTGCATGCCTAGGAACCAAAACATCTCACACTAAGAAAAGGGTCAAAGACTGGAAGCTAAACTCACAGAGAATTGTTCTATGTACATTTTTACTCTTTGGTGGGCATTTTGCTAGTTGTTTATGTTGTCTTTGATGTTTAAATACATACAAATTAATTCAAATTGAATGTGGGGATTGTAGAAGTTTGCATAAATGATTTGGACTTCAAAAAGCCTAGAGTAAACACCAATAAAGGTTTCTAATATATTTTAAGAAAGGGATTAACTTGAAAAGATCCTTTGTTAGTAATTAACTAATGCTCTGAATCAGAATTCTATATGAAATTATGTTTTGAAACAAAACATGGATTTATAAGTTAGTGCAGTCAGACTTTGAAAATTGGTGCTTTCCAAAACACACACACACACACACACACACAGAGAGAGAGAGAGAGAGAGAGAGAGAGAGAGAGAGAGAGAGAGAGAGATCTGTGTACATGAATTGAGTAGTAGAATTCACATTTGGGATTCATTATTTAAATACGCAGCAATACTGGTGGAATTCTGAACTAATTCCCCAAGGTATAAGAGGTGAGCTAAGAATGCAGAAGTGCACTAATTAAGAAGTGGTTTCCTGCAGGAAAGAGCAGGATGAATGGACAAATCAGTCAGTTTCACTTTGTCCCAGAACCCAACTTTTAAAATCTCAAGTTCTTTCTCTCCCCCATATGAAGAACTTCACAAATTTTGATAAATTCTTATCCAAAACAAACTGAAACAAAATTCTCAGCCATCTGCACCTGCTAAATAATGTTAATGATGATGATGATGATGATAACAATAACAATAACAATAACAATAACAATAACAATAATAATAATAATAATAATAATAATAATACATTCATTTCTTACCCACCTCTCCATTTGGATTGAGGTGGGGATCAATAGGTACAGCCATTTCCACCACGGGAAGGACCATGAAATAAAATTATTATTATTATTATTATTATTATTATTATTATTATTATTATTATTATTATAAGACTGATCTCTTCTGGCAGGCCTATCCAGTGGAATTTTAAGATATTTTTAGATTGTTTTAGGATTTTTTTAAAGGATGTTTTTAATCATGTATATTATGTTTTAATTCAGTTTTATGTATTTTATCACTTATTGTTGTTCCCCGCCCCATCAAAATGGAGAGGTGGGTAAGAATTTATTTATTTATTTATTTATTTATTACATTTTTATACCACCCACTAGACAAAGCTCTCTGGGCGGTTCACAAAAATTAAAATAATGAAGAGCATAAAAACAACCAGTATAATAAATATAATAATAATAATAATAATGATAATAATAATAATAATAATAATAATAATAATATAATATGATGATGATGATGATGATGATGATGATGATATACCTGCCTGCCATCTAGCTGTTAAAGTTGAGGAACCTGTCATAACAATAAAAAAGAGTTGGCGAACAGCACTACTAACGTGACTGAATATGCAGGGATGCAAACCCAGACATATATATGGGCGCTCAAAGCTCTGGTCCTGGATGGACAATTCTGTTTGTTTAGATTTCTTCCACATTTCATTTATTTTAATGTCAAATTCTTTTTGTTCCGAATATGGAGAACTTAGTGGATTCTAGGTGAGGCTTTTATCTGCTTCATTCGCAGGATTTTACATGGGGTCCAGTTAATGTCATCTTCCACTTGTAGCCCTCCATTTTCTCCCCACCTCTTCTTCCATCACTTTTTTTCTTTCCACAAATAAGGAGGAATCAAATGTCTTTTCAGTGTTAGCATTAGAAGTCCTCCATATGGAAAGACCTTCAGGTACTTGGTGAGTAAACTGCAGTGCCAGTGTAACTGAGGTGATGAGGGAAAGAAGCCAGGTCTCCCACACCTCTCTGAGTTAGAAACTTTGGAAGTCATTGAATCATACATACCTTGGATCGTGATGTATGAAGTGTTTATGGATTCTGTTAGTTGACTTGCATCTTGGCTACACTGAAAGACTGTGCAGGCTCCCATCCCCAGACTCCAGCACACTGCCACTGGTTCCAAACACCTTTGATGATAAATATCCTGTCATAGATAATGATACATCACCACTGGTGTCAGTCAAAATACTGTTTTGTAAAGGAGCACACTGTGCTTGTTCCTTTGCCAGTAATTTCTCCTTCATGGATGATAACAATGCTGTAACTACAAATATGGACCTGGTAAAAATGATGGCAACTCAAGGCTGAAGATGAAGGCTTAATTTCTGTATAGCCTTCCAAGGCACTGGATGATTATGAGAACAAAGAATCTAGTGTATTTAGGTTTAAAGTACTGGGACTGTTTTAGGCTAATACGCAGGATGAGAATGCATTTCAAGGACTAACACAATAGAAAGGGAGAACATGATGTAGCCAGAGTTATTGTGCTCTTCTACACCTCATGGGATACTTTGAGATATGTTTATTCATGTTCCATGTGAATTAGTGGCTTTGAAAGGTGGGTTAACTTTGGCTGAAAGAGAGATGGGGAAATAGGGGAAGAGGACTCTGACTCTGACTCTGCCTAAGTCTGTCTATAGTCCCATCCACTTTTGGCTCTGCCCCCACCCATAGTTGGTATGTGGCTCCTCACAGATTTCTCCAGAGGTAATGTGGCCCTCATGGAGAATAAAGGCTCCTCACCTTTGGTCTACAAGACATTAGACCTAGCAACCAGTTTCTTTAACCACCAATGTCTCTTCACCAGCTGCCTTAGCACTGCTTTCTCCATCCTTCACCCTCCATTGAATGCAGGATTTTCTGATTTTTAAGTGTTGTAGTTTTTAGAGAGTCTCCTTCATGATTACTCCCATCATGCCACATTTTTCTATGTCTGCCCTTTTCCTCATTTCACCTGCCCCTTAAAGTTCCCCTTTTCTCAGACCATTCCCTACTCTTCTTCAACCTCCTTGCCTCTGAGCAACGTGTTCCTTAGCCCCTCTACACCCTGAACCTCTTCTTTATCCTGAGCCTTCTGATGTGGGGAGTTTTATCTCAACCAAACTAACAACTGATTTCCTCACGGAAGCTGGACTACAAATTGATTAGTTCCCTGAGCAAATAACACACTAGAGAATCATGGAATCATAGAATAGTAGAGTTGGAAGAAGCCTATAAGGCCATCGAGTCCAACCCCCTGCTCAATGCAGGAATCCACCTTAAAGCATACCTGACAGATGGTAGTCCAGCTGCCTTTTGAAGCCAAGCAATGGCAGAGGGTTCACCACCATAATCATGATTGATTGATTCCACTTTTATATATAAATGTTTGGGACAAACCAAGTTGTTTTAAAAAATGTTCAAAGCATAAAAACAGAGTAAAACAACACTAAAAATTAACAGAGCAATTAAAAAAACCAAGTTAATCAGATGTGTCTTAACCCCCTTCCTCAATGAATAAAATGCAGAGATCAGTCATAACTGCACAATGAGGGTGTTCCAGAGTTTGGGAGTAATGCAGGAGAAGACCTTTTGTATACAATATAGAATGCAATATCTATGAACTGGCCATTAAAAGTCATATAGGAATCTAGAGGAACATTTCTAATAATGAGCTGCAGAATACATTGGAGTTGCAGTCATTGATTAGGCATTGGTGTAAAACATTGATTTAAAAATGGGGTTGGATAAATATAGTGTTTATGTTGGGGTCTCAGATTATGGTACATTGAAATCAGGAAAGTTTTTCTCCTTCCCTTATTGTTTCTTCTTTCCCTGAAAGTACCAAAGCCTGAGAACCCTATATGTCAAGAGAATGTTCTCTTTCGTGGATAGCTTTTGCTTTAAGGAAAAGAACTAATGATCAGAACTAATATTTTGAACCAGTGCCTGGGCATGGTAATGGACTGGATGAGGGCTAACAAACTGAGACTCAATCCAGACAAGACGGAGGTACTGTTAGCAGGTGGTTCATTTGTCCGGCGAGGTGATGTTTGCCCTGTCCTGGACAGGGTTGCACTCTCCCTAAAGGATCGGGTCCGTAGTTTGGGGGTGCTCTTCGATCCAGAACTGTCACTTGAGGCACAGGTGAACTCAGTGGCAAAGAGCACCTTTTATCAGCTTAGGCTGATATACCAACTGCGCCCTTATCTGGACAGTGATAGCCTAGCTACAGTTATCCATGCTCTGATTACTGCAATGCGTTATACGTGGGGCTGCCTTTGAAAACTGTCCGGAAGCTTCAGCTGGTACAAAACAGGGCAGCCCGTTTACTAACAGGGGCTGGCTGGCGAGATCACATTACGCCAGTCCTTTTACAACTTCATTGGCTGCCAGTCCAGGTCCGGGCCCGATTCAAAGTGCTGGTATTGACATTTAAAGCCCTAAATGGTTTGGGGCCAGGTTATTTGAAGGAACGCCTCCTCCCATATGTACCTACCCGCACCTTAAGATCATCTACAGGGGCCCTTCTCCGTGAGCCCCTGCCAAAGGAAGTGAGGCAGGTGGCTACTAGGAGGAGGGCTTTCTCCGCTGTGGCACCCTGGTTGTGGAATGAGCTCCCCAGAGAGGTCTGCCTGGCACCTACACTGTACTGCTTTCGTCACCAGCTGAAGACCTTTTTATTCACTCAGTATTTTAACACTTAATTTTAACTTAAATTTAAATTATACTGTTTTAACTCTGTATTTTAACCTTATATCAATTTTGCTGCGTGGTTTTATCCTGGTTGTGCTTTTTATATTGTATTTTGTATTTGTGTTTTTAACTTGTTGGTTGTTTTATGATGGTTTTAATTTTTGTGAACCGCCCAGAGAGCTTCGGCTATTGGGCGGTATAAAAATGTAATAAATAAATGAATAATAAATAAATAAATAAATCATCTGGTCCATAGAACCCAAGGAGAAACTCATCTGTGAGTTTGCTTGGTATCCTCTTCCCACACAAACAAAATGGAGTAAGCAGGGAATGAGTTCCAAAAGCAAGTTATATCACAGGGCTATACACAGGGAAGAAGAAAACTGACTGGGATTAATCACAGGGTTTGTTGTTGTTGTTGTTGTTGTTGTTGTTGTTGTTATTATTATTATTATTATTATTATTATTATTATTTTCAGATGTAGCCCATGGCCAGAATCAAGATTGCATTGAGAATGGAAGGATGGGTTGGAAGATATACATGGGTTGTGACTGGTTTATAACCGGGGGGGGGGGGGGGGATGGAAAATGCTGAACAGAGATAGTGTTGAGATGTGGATAACTTTGGCCACTGAGGACAATCTTGAATAACATAAGAATTCTGTTGCTTCCCCAATCAAGGGGTCATGTAATCTAGTATTTTTCCCTAACAGCAGCCAGTCAAATGACCCAACGTACGAGTGTTTTCCAAGAGGGTGCATTGCACCTTCTTCCTTGCAAAAGGAGGAGATAGTGCTGTTAATTTCCTCCCATTCCTAGATGGGCTGGAGGAAGGCCAGTGAGAAATGGAAACCATCTCCCTCACTGAGTCATCATACCATTCATGGCATACCTAGGAATTGTTTCTGAGGTCATATTGGAGGGAGACTATGGCTGTTTCTACACCTACCATTTTTCCTGGGATCGTCCCGGGATCATCCCTGTGCAGCCAAATGACACACAGGGGATCCCAGGAGCAGGCAGGGATGATCCCTCCATTTTCCTGGGATAATCCTTAGGTGTAGAAAGTGTGTGTGTGTGTGTGAACTTCTCTTTTAGCTTGGTTATAAACTCTGCCTTGAATTGTGCAGACAGAACTCCTGTTATTTACTTGTATGTTGGCTTCGGTTTTTATTATAATCTTCACAGCTGATCAAATGTGGCACAATTCCCATTGTACCACACAGGCCTGTCCATTTCAAGTGTTGTTGTGGTACACCTCACATTCCCGTCTATCTACACACTATAGGGCAATACATATATTACTGTTGTGTTCTATATTCGGCTGAGGTCATTGCTTGTACATGTTTGTAACCCCTTTTTGTTACATGGCCCCTGCATGCAGGTGTCATACCCTACGATACAAAAGCAATGGACCACATGGCAATTTTAATGTATAAACTGGTCTTTAGGTGTGGTTGCTCGGTTGGTGCTCTTGAATAAGTAGTTTGAGATCTCTGCAGCCAGGCAGTGTGCAAAATTAACTTATTCCACATAGGCTAATTCTGTATCTGGGAAACACTCCAAGAGTTAAATGGATAACGGTTGTTCTTAAGTATAAAATACCCCTGTCCCTAATTATACTTATATGATATGGCTTGAACCTCCCTTGCCTACCATTTAAAGCTTCAATTATAATTACACTATTACTGGCCAAGAAAGTACAGTTGAAGAAAAGCGATATTCCCAAGGTTAGATATAATTGTCTCAATACATTCTTTGTCTCATCTTAGTTCTCTATAACACGATGAATATTGAAACAGAGTCTCTCATATGCAGTTTATTATTTCACTGCAAGACATTTGTTGGAAGACTTGCCCATGATCTAACATCCACAGGGATATTAATGTCTGCATGGAAACTGGTGTTTGCAGGGACATCCCAGTTCTTCCCTTTGAGTAGAGAAATACTCCATGTGTAATCCCCATGCATTCAAGGTATATTTCCTGACACTTCAGGATTATAGAATAGGCTATAGTAAGGGTAGGTAACCTGCTCCTCCAGATGATTTCAGCTACAATGTCCTATAAGCCATGCACATAACTGTGGTATAATGTCCTGTAAACACTCAGTGTGGCCTCTGAGAGGCTGTAACGTATCTGAGTAGGCCTCAGGCCTTGCTTTGTTAGTGTCAAAGGCCTGTGTAGTACTTGCATGGTGACATTCTGAAGGGGGAGAGAGAGATTTGAACATTTATCGATAGGGGCTGGATCAGGTAAATTCAATTTTGACTGCCTGGGGATTCTAGCTAGGTGGAAGAGTGGCTGGGAAGGGACAGTTGACAATTGATGATAGAAACTGAGGGAGTCAGCCTGTGGGTAGTCGGAGGGAGAAGGTCTGCTGGCTGGTGGGTGGTGTTATAGAAGAACTAGGAGAAAGCTGAAGAAAGGCTGGTGAAGAGTAGTGAGCAGGTGGCAGCAATTTTGTGCAAGTCCCATTATTTACAGCCACGATTTTGCACAAAACGTGATTTCTGTAAATAGTTATAGCCATAATTTTGTGCAAAAATGTGACTTACACACACACACACACACACACACACACATCATAAAAGTTCCTGAGTTTGGCTTGCAAATTGGGGACACCAACAGGATTTCCCAGCAATGGCCATCCTTAGTCTTCAGTAAGTCCATAAAAGAGAGTTATTGGCTCCCCCAGATTTTGCAGTTCCTTCTTGGAGTAATTACAGTTGTTGCATAAATATCTTCTCCGTTTCTACCCAGCCTTTTAATTTTCATACATTTAGAGGCTGTGAAGTAAATGGAGGGGAAATGTCTTTAATTTAGAGGCTGGTAAGTAAATGGAGAGGAAATTTGCCCAATCTTTAAATTCGCAGAGATTTCCTCTTCTCCTATTTCCCAGCCCCTAAATTATTATAGAAAATTTAAAATGGCAGGCAGCTCCCCAGATCCAGTTTCTGCTATCAGCTAATTCAACAGCTGGGGAAACATGTAGATGAAAGGACCAAGGTAGATGAAAAGACCAAGGTAGATGTCTGGGTTTGTGGGGCCTGCTGAAGTTCTTGGTTCAGAGCAGCTGTCTGGTGCTGATGGGGGCCTTAATATTTCCTCAACAGACACTGAAGGCTAGGAGACATTTCTTTAATGGTGTATGATGGATATGGGCTGTTAGCTATTGAATGTATCTGTATCAAAGATGGGGGCCAACCCCAGTTCTGTCCAGGTGTGTTTGGATAGAAAGAAAATTTTATAGCTGGGATATACTTAGGCATGGAGACAAGTCTGCGTGGTGGGGTGGGTGGGTGAGTGTTGGTGGACCCTAAGAGTATGTTGCTTGTTTTCTGGAGAACAGAGAATAGATGTTGTTTTTAAACACTAGCGGTGGGTGCTTGCCTGTTTCTCCTCACTCCCTGCTTTGCATGATGTAAGTCAGCATGATGTAAGTCCCCTACCTGGTGCTATCTAGAGATTTTGGCCTACAATACCCATCAGACCTAGCCAACTTGGGCAGTGATCCTGCACTGCATCTCTCTCTCTCTCTCTCTCTCTCTCTCTCTCTCTCTCTCTCTCTCTCTCTCATAACAACAACAACAACAACAACAACAACATCATAAATTGGGAGACTGTCGCATGTGTATGCCAGATTCAGGAAAAAGTAGGTGATCTTTACAAGGGAAAGGACAAGGAACTAACGGTAGTAGTTCATCAGATCTAGAATGTTCTGAGTTGGCTTCATGCAATTCAAACCGGAAAAGGGCTTGAGAACTTTGGGAGAAGAATCAAGGAAAATGAGATACACACTGAGGTGCAAAAATTCATACTGGATAACAATAAATGTGTCTTGGTTTTTTTAAAGCCTACATTACGTTGTTTCAGCTAACATTCTTGCTTTGCAACAATTGTTATTTTGGTTCAGACACTCGGTGGTCCCTGTGTGTCTGTATCCTGCTTTACTTGACTACTAGGGTTGGATGAATCAGCAAGGCTCAAGATTGTAGATGTTCTCTGAATTCCACCTTAAAGCCTGGTCCATCCATTCTTATTCACAAGTGTGAACCCCTCCCCAGTCAAATGGGGATATTTACTTGAATGCACTTTTTTAAAAATGCATACTTTTCCTTCATGGACAAAATGAAAGCATGAAAATGTTTTTTTGTTTTTTTTAAAGTCACATTTTCAAAGTACACGTTTTCTAAAGTACTCATGTTGCAAAAACAAACACAACCCACACACAAAACATCACAAGCCCAGGAATGTGTGAGCTTTGCCTTCAAAATGTGCTCACAATCACTTTTGTATTTGGGGATATGAATGGGGACAGCCTTAAAAGACTGGAAACAAAATTCTTGTACACCCCTATTGGCTACTTTCAAGTAAAACAAATTAATTCCAGCAGGAGCTATAGGCTGAACTAAGCAAGAGTGGAAGAGCCAGTAACCGACTGATACGTTCACCCATGCAGACCATCCCTTGATGCTGTATGATGAGCATACCTAAGGAACCACCCCAAAGAAGGGACACCAAAGCTGAGCTCTACCACTGATGTAAGTCAGAAGGTTTCTTTATAGAAAAGGATGAGAAATTTGTTGCAGTTTTTTTATTATTATTATTAGCATTCACCCATTTCTCACCTTCCAGGAATGAGCATGAACTTGTACACAATCTGCAGTCAAAGTCCATACATGTCTGTGCTGGCAATGGGATTTGCAGATCCAAAAAATGTGTTTGACAGCACATGTACATTTGGAAAATGCTGATTAAAAAAATGAGTACTTTTTTAATACACCCCCCCCACACCCCCACACACACCCCAGCATGCTTTAATCAATGGGAGAAGAATGCAAAGATTTCAAAGATGCACACAATTGATACATATATTTGGAAAAATATGCACAAAAACATGCCAAAAAATTTCATTGCACACTCCTATTTCCATCAGACTATGGCACTAGGGTTTGTGTTGCCAGGTCCAATGAGCTGAGTTACACACTCACAGTAGAGGCTGTATAATTAAGACAGTTGCTTTTGTTCATGACAGAACTGAAGCAGTCTGTTTAGCAAAAAATTAAGACAATTTTACCTTTCAGGACAGTACTGAATGTAGCATAAAGAATAGGTTTATTGTATCTTCAGGTAGGTTGTTATCAGTGAATCCCAAGAATTTGCCTTTGAATCCATCCATCCTGCGGGAGATTACTATGCTGCATATCATAGACAGGATTCTGGATGCACTTAGCAGCACCTTTAAGAGATTTCACTTTTGGTTTAAAAAAGCTATAAAGACTGATCTCTTCCGGCAGGCCTACCCAGTCGAATTTTAAAACGTCTGGCTGTTATTTTAATAATGTAGTAGTTTTATATGTTTTAATCAGGTTTATATATTTTATAGTATTTTATATTTGATGTTGTTCCCTGCCTCGATCCAGAGGGAGAGGCAGGTAAGAAATAATAATAATAATAATAATAATAATAATAATAATAATAATATCCCTTGAAATTCCTCTGATGTTTCACTTGATGAGGAAGCTTTCAATTTCTTTTTAAGCAGCACCTGAGACGATGGCAGGATCTATACTACTGCTTTAAAATGGTTTATAACAGTATTGACAACTGTTGGGGACCAGGACACACTACATACACAGTTTTCAAACAGTTTTCAAACAGTTTTCAAAGCATCATACCTTGCTTGGTGTAGATCTAGCCAACTTAGGGAACTGCAACCGCCCCGCACCACAAAGTATTCTACTGATGTTGTTTAGAATTCTTTGGACATCCCTCAAAATTCTTCACATGGTTAATTTGAGGATATCCCCTCCCCCAAACCAACTTTGAATATTTGTGTAAGCAAATATTTGGGTTTTGCTCTGTAGAGGATCAGCCACCCAACTGAAAGAAAAATATTTATCCCATTATTGATTAAAACAATTATGAATAAACTAATCTCTTCTTGTGGGTTTCCCCGTATCTCTAGAACATCTGAATCTATTAAGAAAAGCTATAACTTCTTGGAAGCAGAGTTGCCATTTCATTATAAAAGTAGATATATCTTAGTTACTTTGGTATATTTGAAGGATTTAGCAGGCTCAAAGGACTCCTTGCATAAATGCACTGTCAGCGTGTTGTAGGCCTCCGAATAAGACAGCGGTTTCTTTTCTGTTTCTCCTGATTTATGAAGTGATGTAATCTGCTAATATTTCAGGTCACTACATTTACATCTCTCATTGCTGAGGCAATTTAGCTCTCTTGCAAATGAGCAGGAGGAGACTAAACAGATCAATATGTGGCTGCTAAAACAAAAGCATATTGCAAGTAATTGTGGCTAAATGCAAGGTTTCATCATTAGGGATGATGACAGAGGAGAAAATGGCGGCGCCTCTCTAGCTGCCTCAGTATGACTGGAGTGTGCATTAGGCTAATTGCTTCTACCAGATTGGAGGCACTGCTGTGGTATAATAATGTTCAGAGAATATTTCTTGGGATGGTGAAAGTGCTCGGCCTCTTTTGTAATTAGTAACCATACTAATTACGGAAGAAAACCCCTCCTAATTAGCAATTGAGTTCTTTTAACAGACTTTCAGCATATTGACAGTGTATATGTACTTCTGTAAACAACAACAAAACCCAGATATGCACAAATTTAAAAGTTCTCCATCCTGTTACATGAGTGGGGAACCATGAGTACTATTGCTAGGATACAGACTTAGGAACTCGGAAAACTCTATCCTTGAGAATCTTTTATGCATAAATGCCCTGAAAATATACTGTCACTTCTCAATCATGCAGAAAGAGCCACAAAAGAGGTTGCGAAAGTTTTGAGCGTACCTGCAAATAATGGGTGCATATTGGAAAGGCTCTGAGAAATGCTTTCTTATTCAGGGGGAAAAAATCTTTTATCCCCAGATTCAATAATTGGTGCCTCCTATGGACCTGAGTGACACTTGCAAAAGGTATGTTTCACTTTAACTGAATATGGTGTGGTCCGTGTTGTTAAAGATATGGATGGCCAGGAAAGATTGCAAGTTGTATGATTGTCAAACCCATTGTCCAGATAATAAGATGACGGAGGGCTTAATGAATAACTTTGTCACCCACCCTGATGGGCAGTTGTCTTTTTTTGAGGTCATTTTACTTCAGGGGTGTTAACAAGTGGAGTGGTAGGAGTAAATCAGCTTGTCACTGTAATTGAATTAAGCACCTCTCAACTGGGCGTGCAGTCAGAGAAACACACCAAAGTGACAGAGCTAAAGATTTACTGAAGCTAACCAAGAAACTGAATGCCTTGATCACACAGTCTGATAAATCACCTCTCAAGTAATTTGCTGCACTGCAATGTTCCATGGGAACAATTCCTTTGCTGGGGCATTCTCCTGAGTTTTCCAGTTATGGGAGAACTTTAAAACACAGGTTCTTATGGTGAATCTGATTTTTTTAAATTCATCATCATCATCATCATCATCATCATCATCTTAATATATGCATTCCACCATCAGATGTTCAAAGCTCTTCACATGCATTATTTAGAAGTAATTTTGACATTAGTAGCAATACTGGCAGTAAGTCAGTATCATTATCTCCTACATGCCCATACTGCAGATCTGGGAACTGAGGCTGAGTGGCTTGCCTAATGCCACCTACTGAGGTCGTGGCAGAGATAAGGAGTTCAAGCCAGGTTGTTCCTCAAGCTGCAATCCAATACCTACTTATGTGGCTAGTAAATGCCGCTGAACTCAGTGGGACTTGCTTCTGAGTAGTCATAGATAGGGTTGCCGTGTTAACCACTATGATGCTTTTCTTGGCCAGAGAGAGAGAGAGAGAGAGAGAGAGATTTTATTTCTTCACAATACTATTTTATGTCAAAGTACGTAGCACAGGGAGATGCATCACCTGGAAATGTACCATTCCAGTGCATTCAGATATTGACTAGTATCTCATAAATTGACTGCCTATTTTATTATCTCCACAAACATACATAAGTGAGTTAATTTTGTCTTCCCATATTTCATAATTGTGGAGTCATCACTTCCCCATCCCCAAACCCATCAGGAACAAGGTCCTTTCATCTTTCGTGTCTAAATTTGAGATGTCAACAGATATTCGTGATATATCCAAGCAATACAAATGCAGAAGCCTTACTAACAGGGGACAGTAATCAACAATGCCATTTTGCTATTGCAAATTATAGCACAACGTGGAAAGCATTAGCTTGCACAACAGAGTATCCCAAAAAAAAACATTGCACAAACGAATACAATTGGCATTGTACCAGAAGTCCCTTATACTAGTGCAATGTAGCTTGCATTCGTGGAATGGCATCATAGATTACTGCTAGGGATGTAGGAGAAATTTGTTTCAGTTTGTTTTTGATCTGGATTTACCCAGTTCACACCATCTAGACTTGGAAGCAGTCTGCAGTTGAAATCCATACATTTCTGAGCTTGCAATGTGATTTGCAGACCAAGAAAAGGTGTTTGGCAGCATGCGTACATTTGAACAATGTGTGTGGAAAAATGTGTACTTTTGAACAATGTTCACAAATACACTTTAATCAATGGGTGAAGAATGTGTACATTTCAAAGATGCACCCAACTGATGGATACATTTGGGGGAAATGCAGAAAAGTATGTGTTGGGTTTCACGTGAAAACAAAACAAAGCTTGAAATCTGATATGGATTTGAGTCAGGATGAGCTTTGAGATGGACATGGGAGAACCTCAGTGAGCTCAGGTTTTGCTGATTTGCACATCCCTAATTACGGTCCAATGCCTTTCCCTGGCACCCTTCCAGTGTTGCTTAATTACTATCTCCATTCAAATGTATTTGATTAATGGATTATTATAAGCTATGATGTGAATTTTGACTGTAAAAAGCATCCCCAAATGTGGATTTGAAAACATTTTAAAACCATGTGAATTTTCATGACTTGTTTACAAATGTAAGGCTGACATGGAAATGGGATGGAACAGACATATAAAACTCAGATGGAGTGGAGACCGAGCTACCTGCCCATCTTTAGGGTAAAGTGTGGTCAGCTAGGATCTTCTGCTAACCCCTAGCAACTGTTCATGATCCTTTCTTTATAGAAAGCCAGTATGCAATTAAAAAATATATAGCTTGGGTCATGGATGAATATATGTTGTGGGCTCTATGGTTTGATTCATTCTGCTATTGAGATCAAGTGATCTGATTCTTCCATTGGGGGGCACACACACCTCCTTTTCTGATTTCATAATCATGGGTAAAACAACAACACACTCATATATATATATATATATATATATATATATATATATATATATATGCAATTTCTGCTGCAAAAGGCCACCTCCATAATTATCCATAAAACCGACTGTATGTCAGCATTTCTGTTTATGTCAAGTGCATAATCTTTTTAGTTCACTGTTGATATATGCTTGAAATTACCTGCTTTGCCTGTAGCTATTGACTTGTGCATTAATCCAATCAGTTATGACAAGTCGTAGTGAAACACGGCACCATTAGGGTTCATTTTATTGCTTTCTTCCCAGCAATTACTTGGGCTTCCTTTGTAGAGCAACAGTGCTTGCTCTCCGAACACTTGAGCTCAGAGTGTATTAAACACTAGGAGTGGGTCAAAGCAACACAGTGCGTTAGGAGCATTTATTTGGCTGGAGATCTAAGGTGTTCCTAACTGCTTTTCAGTGAAAAAATGAAGGGGACGGCAGCAGCTCTTTGGTATTACAAGGTGGGGAGGGGCAGAAGAGACCCATCCCCTTACATTCTGAGATGTCACCCTTAGCTATTTCAGTGGAGGCTGGTGATGATTCCGATTTTGGCAGGGCTGTGAATCCATTCTGGGTTTCAGTCAGAACCAGCCAGAATTCTAAGGGAATTATATGAGGTGCTGAAACTTATCCCCCAAATGACCTCAGCACCTTGGATAGCTGCTTTGGAGTTCTGACTAGTTTTGAAAGAAACCCAGAATGGATTCACAGGCCCACTGAAAGTGGAGGCACCAGCCCCCACTGAGCTATTGCTTCGAGAGAGTTATAGGAAAGATATAATTGGATTAAAGCTTGTTGCCCTTGATTTGAGACATGTGATTAATTTGAGGGAGAACATAATGATCATTGGCTGCTCCATTTTTGGGAGGGGGGGGGCTTGGGCAAGAAACCCTCAGTGTTCCCCTCCATCAATGAGTCTACCTTCTTACCAGCATTGTTGCCAGCTCCTCCTCTTCCTCCTCTTCCTCATCATTGCTTCTATTTGCTTGCCAGTGGGCAAGGAGAGAGTGGCCTCTACTGCTTATCCTTCACACTACTACCATTTTCTGAGCTTGAGCAGGAGGAGGATGAATAAGAAAGTTGCAGTGTTGAAGACGAGCAATGCCAGTGGCTCTTGTCATGCCTCCCCATGACACCAGCCCAGATCATGGGGATCTACATTTCTAAATACCCTCCTGGGCTCTTTCAGGAAGATCAGAGCATAAATACAAGAAATAAAATAAATAACATGCAACCTGCACCTCAAAGATGTCCTGAGACACTCAAAGAAGAGAAGATCTGCTGGAGCACTTGCTGGACTTTGGTGAGGAGGAACTGGTCCATGGGGGGCGGTCCTGCTGGGGTCTGGGCTATCAGCAGATGCTCACCACTGCCTTCCATTGCTATCAACCCCAACAATGACAACAAGACTTGGGCAATGAGGAGTGGGGGGGGGGGGAAGTAGCAAAAAAATGGCTGAAAAGCAAATCCAGTTTCTATCCTGCAACATTATTCTCAGCTAGTTTAATATCTATTGAAAGCGATAACTTTTTCAGACACTTCAAATCCTTTGGAGTTGTTGAATACATTGAAGTTGATACTATCAGCAGTTTCAGGTGTTAATGCTTCTGAACTGTACTACATCAGTTTCCCTACGCATGGAAAATGAGCACCTTGGGGAGAAGAATAGGCTTTGGAATGGAAACAAAAGCATGCTGGGTTTTTTTTCTTCTACACACTGGGAGCATTTTATATCAAGGTGCATTCAGCCGTTCAACCCTGCCACAAGTAGTGACGTTAAATATTGAATGTCCTCCACATTCATTACCTTGTAATTCTTAGAACATCCCTGTCAAGTATGTTAATAGTTTCCCCTGTATTAGACAGATAGATAGATAGATAGATAGATAGATAGATAGATAGATAGGATTTTATTTGTTTAGCTATATGCCATTACAAACATAAAGACATTCAGATTTGGGCTACAAATTTGGCTCTCGATTTCCTGGCTGCCAAGACAAATAAAGAAACATGCAAAGTAACATTATTGTGGCCAGAGAAGGAAGCAAGGAAATAATGACACAGACACCAGAGTTTGGGATAACTAGGGTCTCTTTATGGAAATGAGAAATTCACCCCTCCCTGGATCTGCATGTAAAAGTGTGAGAATCAAAACAATCTTTCGCCTGCTTTATTGGTGGGCCACTCTGCCAAAGCCTGCAGTTGGGTAAAATCTAACCTGTTTCTTAAGCTAAATTCATGTGTGTGATTGGACGGAAACCACCCTGTATGACCCCCGCCCAGTGCCATACAGCTCTGAGAAGGTGAGACAGGAAGGTCTCCAAAGGCAAGCTACATCCTCACTCAAGAACTGCACAGCCACTGAGGAGCAAGCCTCCGAACTTGTCAATCACCATAAAGGTGCCAGCAAGTGCTCACCAAACCTATTTGACTATCCTAAGTTTCTTGCACGATCCTGCCCATTCCAGTCAACATATTTACCCACCCTCAACTAAAATTGTATTACAATTTGAAGTAGACAACGCCCCCCCCCCAAAAAACCCTGGACACTACAGCCAGTGCTTCGGACGTACAATTCCTACTCAGCCTTCTCTCCAAAGGGAGTGATTGGCTAATCCCATACTGGTTAGAGGGCATGAGGGTGGGAGCCAGGAAGTGAAAGAGTCTTTGCCTTTATAAGCTTTGCCCCACCCCCACCCCTTGCTGCATGCATGCTAAGCACATGTGCAGGGTCCTTTCCTTCTCCTTCCCACCCGCAAATGCTGTCTCCCATCCTAGGCATTCCATCAGGTTTCTCCTTGCATCATCATCATCATCTACAAACTCAGTTGGTTTAACAATTTCCCCCCTATGACTGAACTCAGATAGTTATTTTTCGTAAGGTCATTATATGGAGGACACTGGGTAATACAGAGGGGGTGGCTTGTGTAAGGCCACTTGCAGTGCAATCTTATAAATGTCTCTTGGGAAGTATGACTCATGAACTGTGTATAGGATTAGGCACAGTGGAGGCTGGTGGCTCCAATTTCAGTGGAAGTATTCTGAGTTTCAGGCTGAATCAGCCAGAACTCTAAACGAGCTATCCATGGTGCAGCACCTTGGATAGCTCCTTTTCAATCTATAGAAGAAGTGATGTTCAAACCCAGGATATTTCATTTGTAACTAATGGTACAATCCAATAAATGTCTACTCAAAAGTAAGTCCTGGTGGAGTTCAGTGAGACTTACTCCCAGAGAAGTGAATATAGGATTGCAATCTCAGTCTCCTAGCCTCTATACTCCACCAGCTCTCTGAGGCAATGAGTGTCTTGGAGAATATGGGAAGCTGTCGTACCATGTGAGACTATTTGTCCACCAAGCCTAATACTGTCTACTCTGGCTGGCAGTAGATCTCTAGGAATCCAGACAAGGATTTTCCCATTGCCTGCTATCTGATTCTTTTAACTGGAGGTGGCAAGGGCTGATCTTGGGACCTTCTGCATGCAAAGCCTATGCTCTGCTACTCAGCAATGACCTTCTTTGTAGACATGTACAGAGCAGGAACTTACTCAAGACAAGCTAATGAATAGGGCCCTGCGTTGATTTGGGAACGAATTCCGAATTGAATCAGGATGATTCAGACCTCCCTAAAATAGATCCGAATCAAATCAGGGGAGGTCCAAATGGACCTGAAGTGAATCAGCTTGGTCTGAATCTATTCGGACTGATTCAGCAATTCGGACACCATTTTAAATGCAGTAGATGCTTTCCCCCCATAAACTTGCACTGGGAGAAATAAATGCCTATATTTTTTTTATTTTTCAAGATAGAAACCTAAAACTTGGTGACAGTACAGATGTCCTGTAGCTACTCATACACATCTCCACAGTGGTTTTCTCGCAAGGAATTTTTTAAAATGTGATTTTTCAGGCAATCCAGTCAATGCAAAGTTCTATAACTTTCTCATTTTTCAAGATACACACATGCAAGTTAGGGACCTTATAGATGGCCTGCAAGTACACAGGTGTGAAAAATTTCAGACACAGAGGTGAAGTGGTTCTCCTGCGATCAACTGTTAAAAATGTGATTTTTTCAGGCAATCCAGTCAATGCAAAGTGCTATAATGTCCTCATTTTTCAAGATACACACATGAAATTTGGGGACCTTATAGCTGGCCGATAGGTACGCATGTGTGAAAAATGAGAAAGTTATAGCACTTTGCATTGACTGCATTGCCTGAAAAAATCACATTTTTCAAAATTCCTTATGAGAAAACCGCTGCATAGATGTGCTTGAAATTTTCACACATGATTAGATACAGGTCATCTGTAAGGTCACCTAGTTTCATGTTTCTAGCTTGAAAAATAAAAAAGTTATAGGCGTTCATTTCTCCCAATGCTAGTCTACTGCAAAAATGAGTCATCCGAATCTCGATTCGGAGGTCCGAATCTTACTTTGGATTTGGTTCTGAAGCAAATTGGGGGAGGTCTGAATCCATCCAAAGTAAATTGGGCCCAATTTGGAAGGGCCTAATTGAGGGGTTCATGCACAGCCCTACTAATGAAGCCATTACTGAAAAGGGAATTAGATTGTGTTCATAGTCCAGCAGCACTGTCTAATAGTGTCTTTCGTATTACATCTATCTATCTATCTATCTATCTATCTATCTATCTATCTATCTCAAAGATGGCAAGTAATCCAAGAACTTCTCTGAGTTACCAGAACCACCCCTCCCTCTATTGCAAAGCATAAATCTCACACAATTGTCTGCTTCTAGCTACCGATTCAATATAACTTCTAGTTCAACATTTTCAGGCTGTGGTCAACAAACAGTTAAACAAGCATGGTTTTTAGGTGGAATGCAGGCTTGGATGCTCATATTCTTGGCAAGAGCTGACGAAGCAAAAGGTTCATTAAAAACTCTCCCACAGGTCAAACCACAACCGGTCGAGACATACCACCAAGGAAAGCAGTAATGAGCACCTCGTGCAGTTAAATTGTGTGTGACATTCCCTGAAGAAACAAAGGTGATGGGTCAGAAAGATTTCAGGTTTCTTTGATATCCAAGAGAATTGTTGGTGAAATGCTATTGATAAAGAAACTATGGTTTGATCTAGATGTAGGGTGCAAGCCTATGCATGTATAGTCAGGGAAAAAAAGTCCTACAAACTCCAGCATGCCCCAGGCAACCATGCTTAATGTAGGGATGAGTGAAACAGGACAACTTGAGCTCACCAAAGCTCTCTGAATTCTATCTTGAAGCCTGTTCCACTCAATCTTTGCTTTTGCTTTTTTGCTTTTGCTTTTTCCATGAAATCCATGTGTACGTTCATTTGCATTTTTCCAAATGTACACATCAATTGTGCTCATTTTTTAAATGTACACATTTTTCTGCCGTTGATGAAAGCTCATTTGTGTGTTTTCCAAAAGTATGCATCATTATTATTATTATTATTATTATTATTATTATTATATTTATTTGTATCCCACCTTTTGCCCAATACTGGGCCTCAAGGCGGTCTTACAAAGTTTAAAACATACATTTTAAAACATAGGAAAAGAAATGTAAAAAAAAAAATGTTTAAAACACACAACAAAATTATAAGTCTTTAACATAGATGGAGGACCAAATTACTCTCCAAAGGCCTGCTGGAACAAACAAGTTTTAGCCTGCTTCCAAAAGTCCATCAAGGAGGGAGCCAGTCTAGCTTCCCCGGGAAGAGAGTTCCAAAGCACTGGAGCAGCCACCAAGAAGGCCCTCTCTCATTTTCACATCAAGCGCACCTGTGAAGATGGTGGGACTGAAAGAAGGGCTTCTCCAGAAGATCTTAAAGTCTGGGCAGGCTCATAAGGGAGAATACATACTTTCAAATAACCTGGACCCAAGCCATATAGGGCTTAATAGGACATAACCAGCACTTTGAATTGTGCCCGTAAACAGACTGGAAGCCAGTGGAGCTGTTTTAACAGGGGAGTTGTATGCTCCCTGTAACCAGCCCCAGTCAACACTCTGGCTGCAGCTCTTTGAACCAGCTGGAGTTGCTGAACACTCTTTAAAGGCAGCCCCACGTAGAGCGCGTTACAGTAATCCAATCGGGATGTAACTAAGGCATGTGTCACCGTGGCCAGGTCCAACGTCCCTAGGAATGGGCACAGCTGGCGCACTAGCTTTAACTGTGCAAATTCACTCCTGGCCACCACCGAAACCTGGGCATCCAGGCTCAGGGCTGAATCCAGAAGTACACCCAAGCTGCGGACCTGTGTCTTCAGGGGGAGTGTAACCGCATCCAACACAAGCTGAATCCCTATTCCTTGATCTGCCTTTCAACTGACCAGGAGCACTTCTGTCTTATCTGGATTAAGCTTCAATTTGTTCGCCCTCATCCATTTCCCCATGCACATTTTTAAAGTTTACACATGTTGTAAACTTTACAACATGTGTAAACTTTATGAAAAACAATAAAAAAACATTGTAAACAATGAAAAACATTGTTTTTCATCCACGAATCACACTGCATGCTCAGAAATGTATGGACTTTGACTGCAGACAGCATCTTAGTCCATGTTCAATCCAGAAGGTGCAAACTGGGAAAAATGAATTGAAACAAATCCCCCATATATCCCTATCTGGCTGGGAGGGTCATAGGACTCCCCCCCCATCTAAAAATGCATAGGATTACACTCTTAGTTAGTCTTAAAGTAGACCCAGTACATGCAGAAATTGTATACGTCCCCTTCCTGTGTCAATGGCAGCCCAGCTACCTGCATTTGAGGCTTGTGCAGGGTACAAAGTGGGGGCAGCAGCTGCCGCAGCAGGGCGAATGCAGGTGAATTCACCCACCACTGAATGGACTCCTCTGAGGCCTTAGCTAGACCTAAGGTTTATCCCAGGATCGTCCCGTGGTCATCCCTGCCTGCTCCCGGGATATCCTATGTATCATTTACATGAACAGGGACGATCCCGGGATAAACCTTAGGTCTAGCTAAGGCCTAAGAATGGCTAACTCTGGATGTAACCCAAGATGTGTGCAGATATCAAGGTTCAGGGTTGCCAAATCACAATTTGGGTCAACCTTCCAGTATTTTTTAACAGCACTACAGCTATGAAAGAGGATGGTGCATCCACTCCATGACTGATCCAGGATTGTTATGGTAGGAATAGGGAAGGGGGAGAAATCTGTAAAGTATACATTTTAATGCAAACCTACCTGATTTTTTACTTTTGAACCATTACACAAACTAAAATTTGATTATTTTCTAAGATTCATACTTCTCCAAATGTTGCAATAAAAGTGAATACAAAAATTCATGTATTAGGAATCATGCACACAAAAGGGTATGTAGATTTTCCATGAGCGCTTCATTTCTGTCACTCTTTTCTTTTTAAAAAAAATCTCAATTGATTGGCTAAATGACAAATGGAAAGAAACCAACATCGACGGATTCACCCATCCCTTGGTATCAATGAGTATAATCAGAACTTAGGACTTTGGAATAATATGTCATTCACATCAGTCATCTTCATTTAGTTTGGGTTTTTAAATTCAGACATTGACCCTGTTCAGATGACATGCTAAGCCATGGTGGTTAAGCACTTTGAGCAAAACATTATGGCTTAGCATGTCTTGCTTAGGGCCTTGCTAAACCTACCTTTGAATCCGGCCTTCAGGCGCGGCGAGCCCGTGCTACAATTAGCATGGGCCGTCATGCCTATCTAGACGTCAGACGCGACGGGGAAAGGAAAGCCCTGTTGCGTCGCCCATTTTTTAAAAATCTTAAAGGGGCCATGTTTGCAGGAATGCACCAACGAACCCTTTATTTTTTAATTTTAATGTTAATTTTTTTAAAAAATAAAGGGTTCCCCACTCCCCCCTGCCCTGAATCCCCCCACACAATATCTGATGCCCCCCGCCTGCCAGTCCGCCACCCCCGCTCACCCCCACTTGCCCAATTGCTCTCCTCGCCCGCTTGCTCACCCGCACACCAGGTCCGATGCCCCTTCCACACCGCATGGACACGGTCTCCCCACCCTGGCTCCATTCTTCCCCCCATCTCTCCTGCTGGGTCCTCTCTTTCCCCCCTGGCCCCCATCACTCCCCCCCGTGATTCCCTCACCCCCAGCCCTATGGAGTGCTGTGCCCAGTGCACAGCTTCTCCTGGCTACTCGCGAGTAAACGAGCAGCCGGGAAAAGCCACGGAACCTTCTAGACTTTCCGCAGCCCTGTTCTCAGCCCAGGGCTGTGGAAAAACTGGCCCAAAAGTGGTGCCGGTTATTCTGGGCCAAGGGAGGGTTTAGCCCGGCCTGACCCTGGGATCCCCTGTGCATCATCTGCATGAACAGCAGGGAGCCTGGGCCTCGCACCGGGCTAAACCCTCGTCTAGGAAGGCCCATAGTGTGTCATGTGAACCATTCCTAACCATGGTAGCTATATAACCACAGTTAAAACATGGTTACTAACCATTTCCTGCAAAAGGGTTAGTGGCCAGTGTGTCATCTGAACAGGCCCATTGGAGTCAAAATATGTTTTCCTTTTCCTGTGAAAATGCTGTTAAGTAATGATCTGTATCAGGCAATAAGATCTTTCTCGTTGTTACCACATAATGTTTTCATCTTACTGCAAAGAGGCATCTCATGTCCTTGACCACAATTACAAAAGCAGGCCTGCAGTGTTCACATGGAGAGGTTTTTCTGAGTTGTTAGCTCTTGTTAGTTCATGTGCATTGTTCCATGTTTTAACACAGGCACTTGGCATCATTTGGAATGGTTACCGGTTGAAAGTCATAAAGGCCAACTAGTTATTGTATTCATGAACAAATGCACATCATCACAGTTGCTCATTTAAATTACAGACTGGCTATCTATAGTGCATCCATCAGGTATAGCTAGTATTCATCATCTTCCCTAGGCAAAACAATATCCAGTTAACTATCCTGCTGTCTTCCCCAGTCTTGTGTCCTCCAGTCATTTTGGACTTCAACTCCCACCAACCCTAGGAATGTTGGGAGTTGTAATCTAAACATCTGGAGGGCACCCGGTTTATTATTTATTTATTTATTTATTTATTTATTACATTTCTATACCGCCCAATAGCAGGAGCTCTCTGGGTGGTTCACAAAAATTAAAAACATTCAAAGTATAAAACAACAGTATAAAACCATAATATAAAATATAATATAAAAGCTCAAACAGATAAAAACAGCAGCAATGCAAAATTACAAATTTAAAACACCAAGTTAAAATTTATTTATAGACTGTTAAAATGCTGGGAGAATAAAAAGGTCTTCACCTGGCGTCTAAAAGCATATAATGTAGGTGCCAAGCGAACCTCCTTGGGGAGCTCATACCACAGCCGGGGTGCCACAGCAGAGAAGGCCCTCCCCCTGGTAGCCACCTGCCTCACTTCCTTTGGCAGGGGCTCACGGAGAAGGACCCCTGAGGATGACCTTACATATGGGAGGAGGCGTTCCTTCAAATAACCTGGCCCCAAGTTGTTTAGGGCTTTAAATGTTAATACCAGCACTTTGAATCAGGCCCGGACTTGGACTGGCAGCCAATGAAGCTGGAAAAGGACTGGCGTAATGTGGTCTCATCGGCCAGTCCCTGTTAGTAAACGTGCTGCCCTGTTTTGTACCAGTTGAAGTTTCCGGACCATTTTCCAGACCGGTTATGAAAGTCTGCTATAGTACATCCATCCAGTCTGTTGTGCTGAACAGTGTTCTACATTTAATTGCGGGTCAGCTTAATATTGTGCATGTTTTCCCACTCTGTGGAATGAGATTAAGGCCACAATAGCCTCTGGAACAAGCCCTGCACCCCCTCGATGGTTCCACAATAACTGCTCATAAACTGGTTGCTCTATGTGGGAGGCTTCTATGCTGCTGCATGTATACAATTTTCATTCCTGGGAATAGAGGCCATGGATATTTGCTGCATCACTCATCAAGGTGGGTTTCCTACCTGGTGGTCTCCATCAGCTATGCTCTTTGAAAGAATGCGTCAAGAGTTAGCTGTTTTTCTGATTATACAGAAATTAAGCACTTTCTGAAATCCAGGTCACAAATTCAATCTATTCCGTGGAGCCACAACTCTACCTCTCAAACAGAAATTCCACAATTTTATCTCAGTTTATTGCTGAGATATTGCCTTTTCAAGCTTTGACCTATAAAGTTAGATGTCAAGCACTCAATTATTTCCTCACATCACAAAGTTCTCCCAGGAATTGATTGAATTCTTCTGGAGTGGATTTTTCCCCCTTTTTTGCTGAGACACACCGAGGTGTCTTAGAAGGCTATTTCAGCTAGTGCAGCGTTAATATCATTGCACGGTCTCGCTATGAGAGGCATCTGACTGTAAAAAACAAACAAGTTAGTTTCCGAGAATAGCTTTATAAAAGGTTCAAAGCAATCTCAGTATTAGTTTATTTCAGCAAGCTTCCAAAATAACATGCATTATGGGAGAAAGCTTATAACATTTAATAGAGACTGGCAACCTTGATACTAAAGTTTTATACCAGTCAAAAGGACTCCTATAGTTCAGCTTGTATCTTATGTAACCCAATCCTACATATGGTGTTGGAAGGGGCATATATATATATATATATATATATATATATATATATATATATCTTCACCCATTTCTTCACCCATTTCTATCCAGGTTCAGCTGTGGATTTAGTCCTGAAACAGTCTTGATTCCCTTGGTGGATGACCTCTGTTGGGGGAGTGACAGGGAAAGATCCACACTGATTTATACTTGATATTTCAGCAGCTTTAGGTAAGAATGAGAAATTCATGTCAGTTCATTTATGACCAGAATTTACCCCATTTGCACCTCCTGAACATGAATGCAAATCTGCAGTCAAAGCTCATGCCTTGCCAAGCTTGTGATGCTGTTTGCTGGTTGGAAGCATTCAAACAATGTGTATATTTTAGGGGTGTGCACGGACCCCCCGATCCGCTTCTCTTCCAGATCCGCAACTTCCGGATCGGGTCCGCTCCACTCCGCCTATAGTCCGCTCCAGTTCGCTGCGAAGCTCCGGATCCAGATTGGAGTTCCGCTTCCCCCCCCCATAGGCTTGCATTGAAATCCAAAAAAGTCTACAACTTTTTTCTGTTAAAGTTAGAAACCTCAAATTCGGCACCATGACACCTCATGCATGTATACACACGCATGCCAAGCCTCAAGCCAATCCAATCCTCCCCTGATTTTTGGGGAATTTTTGAAAATCGGACACCCCATTTTCAGACATGGGCTTTTCTCCAACATTTTGACAGATAAAAACTTGGAAGCAGGCACATCCACATTCATGGCAAGTTTCAAGCAAATTCCATCACCCCCTGATTTTTTGGAGGGGCTTTAACCTTTAACGCAGCACCCCTAACCCCAATTCACACACCCCTTTCTATATCTCCGTCAATTTTCACGTTAGAAACCTCAAGTTAGGCACCATAACTCCTAATGCACGTATACACATGCATGCCAAGCCTCAAGCCAATCCAAGCCTCCCCTGATTTTTGGGGAATTTTTGAAAATCAGACACCCCAGTATCTCAGGGATTTAAAGCTGCAGACAGCTCAATGGGGCCATTTCAAAGGAAATCCCAACATGCCATGAATTGGGGAGTAGATAACCCTAAATATGAATCTTCTTCCACACTTGAAAAATTGATTTGGAACTTCAAAAAGTCTAAGTGAGCACAGGAAGGACTTGTCCCCTGAGACAAAGCAAGACACACACAAACCATCCCTGCGAGGCGGGCAGGGGAGGAGGACAGGCGGGCAGAAAGCCAGGCAGAGATATGCCATAGATCTAGTATGGGGGAATCAGTCCCGGCAGATGCCCCACCACAGCAGCACCCCGGGGGGGAAGGCACGCAGGAAGGAAGGCAGGCAGCAGACATTTCTGGGGGCACAAGAAAGTGAGCCAAGGATTGTTTCAAAGTCAGTAATGCAAATTATCCCTGTGAGGCGGGAGCGGCACAGAGAGATGCCTTTTCTTTTGCATCCCATAACTAGGAGGCTAGGAGGATAAGAGTAAAGCTTTGTGATCCTTGCTTCAGAGTTGATTGATTGCACTGTGGTCACAGCCATTATTAAACAACAACAACAATAGTAACGTTAATAATAGCAATATTAACAATATTAATATTACTATTAATATTAATAATAGTATTATTAATATTAATACTAGTAATATTAATAATATTAATATTATTAATATTAATAATATTAATAATAGCAATATTAATACTAATTAATATTAATAGCAATAGCAATAACAACAACAACAACAATAAGGAGTTGAACCACAATGAAAGCCTGCCTGACTTCACTGAAGAGGAAAAGCCAGGTGAGCTTAGGCTATGGGGTGTAAATATAAAACGGAATAAATAAATAAATAAACAAAGGAGGGGTGGAATTAAAAGCAGCAGTGTTGCTGAATAAACAACAGGAAGAATTTTTTTAAAAAGGCTATATCTGTCTTTTACCAGTAAGAGGGAAGTGGACGTGCCCAGGGAGAGGGGGATATGCCAATTTTTGACTGGCCCTAAGTAAGTACCAGTGTTTAAGAAGCTACCTGTCACTTCAACTCATGACAGGCATTAGTCTCCACTGGTTACTCTTTGGAGGGCTCTGATGACCCTCCAAGGGTGGGAGAGTGTGTGCACTGGGCACGTCCACATGCCCTAGGGGACCTCATCCCCTTGCACCACATCTATTCAGTTGTTCACCAGGGTTAGGGTGGGTAGCAGTGCTGTGTTTCCTATCTGTTATTTATTTGCTTAGTATATGATTTTAGGTTGTGTTTGTGCATTTGGTGGGGCTACTGTTTTAAAAAACACTGGGAAAAGTCCGTTCAGACTAAGAAAGAGAAGTTTCCCAGTATCCCAAGTTACTAAGTATCCCGTTTTGCCTATCCCCTCCTCCAACTTTGGGATTGGAGGATGCTTCATCAGGTGATCATGACTGGGAGTTGAATCTGCCTCTCAGCACTTCAAAAAGGTACCTCTCCCACTTTTTTACCCTGTTTTTTAGAAAATTATAGCAAGCAAACCACACCAAGCAGAGTGCTGAGAGTAGGCTCAAAATGACCCCCAGCTACGACTCTCTAAGTACACGAAATTTCAGAAAGATAGCTTTAAAAGCAACACAGTTATCCCCTAATCTTTTCCGCAATGCAATCCTATGGGCAAAATTATCCAAAATGGCGGGTGGATCGCTCCGCGAAAAGAGAAGCGCTCTGCCTATGGCTGCTTCTCTTCACCATGCTTCTCCAGGACCCCAGTTCACTTCTACTCTGCCTCTGGGCAAGGCGGATCAGGCCAATTCGCTCCTGATTCTCCGCTCCGAGGAGAAGCGGAGCACATCCCTAGTATATTTGGAAAAAAAATGCATTAAACTGCATACCTTTTTAATAGATAGATAGATAAACAAGCTTTGATGAACAGGAGAAGTTCATGTACTTTTGAAATAAGCACCCAAGTACTTTGCGGATTTTGCACAGGGGAAAAGAATAACAATTTGATATGGATCTGAGTCAGACCAAACTACAAGATGGAACTTGGAGAACCTTGATAAACTTGGGTTTTACAGATATTTCCACATCCCTACTTATGATGACACTGACTATGGCATTGTATTGGATCAGATTGGTGGGTTTGGGTAGGGGGGCATGTCAATATGATAGTTCTGCTTTTACCTGCACAGCTAGTTTGAGAAGAAAGCATTGGAAGAGATGGGCTCTTCTTGACTCCATGGAACTTGTGCTGTGGCCTTCTGCAAGGTTCCATCTTATCTCTCATGCTGTTTAAAATCTCTAGGCTACTGTGTAAGCAATTCTGTGCAATTAGCAGAATTGGAGCTATGCTGATGATACCTAGCTCTTTTCTCTCTGCTATCTGAGTTAGGTAAGGCTGTGCAGGTGCTGAACAGGTAACTGGACTTCGTAGCGAGCTGGAATACATTGAGACATAGTTGTCTGTCTGTCTGTCAGTCAGTCAGTCAGTCTATCTTTGCAGATACCAGAGTGACAAATGAAGAGTGTAACCAAAATATATCATCTCCAATAAAAATAATAATATACAACCATCACCATAAAACAATTGAGAGGAAGCTAATAAAATAACAAAGACAGATCAACTCAAACCACCCTAAAATGCTTGAGCAGACAAAATGTTTCAACCTTCCTTCAGAGTCAGTATTCCCGTCTGGAGGTACCAGTTATAATTCTGGCAGCCACATGATGCACTAGCTGATGCTTCTGGGTCATCTTCAAGGGAAGCCTCACATACAACACATTACAGTAATCCAAATCAAAGGTGACCAGACCATGGCCCATCACATCCAGACTATCCCTGTATAAAGACAGTTGCGGCTGAAGAACCAGCTGAAACTGGTTCCATTGAGGCTACCTGGATGTCAACTGACAAAGGTGGATGAAGGAGTACCCCTTAAGCTACGTACCTGCTCTTTCAGAGGGAGTGCAACCCTCTGAAAGAGCAGCCTGCCCATCTAATTCTTACACAAGAAAACCAACTACCCTCAGTTCTTTAATTTTGTAAGGATTCAGCTAGGGATGCATGAGAAATTCATTTTTTCCTGCAAAACATGTGAGCATGTCCCATTCAAAGCCCTGAATGCTAGCGCAGGTGCGTGCGCCCCTGAAAATATTCAAAAATGGTCAAAGACAATTCCCGATGCCTAGTTTGATTTAGGCAAATGTCTGAATTTGCACAAATTTCCTCAGTAGACTGAATCAGCCCAGCTTTAGTCTAGGGAGGAAATTTGCACACATTTTGGGTGATTTGCACACATTTCCCATTTGATCACTGCTTGATTTGTGCAAGTCTCCCATTTGTGTAAAGTGAGCAGCGATCACAAACGGGAACACGAATCAGGCATGAGATGAACAGCAAGACGATTTTTGAAGAATCTTAGCAATCTCGGACATCGCTCTTCTGCCCATTCCTAGTCATCACTAATGGCATGCTGGGGGAATTGCACACTTTCTGGAGCCTCCATTTCCCACACACCAATCCGGGCCTTAAAGGCCCTTTTAATCCAGTGTTTTAAGAGAGCTTTTAAGGCCACAATGGGTGCAGGGAGGGAGGAACATGGTCTCCCCAGGTCTGGGGAAGTCATGTATTTTTCCCCTTACACTCTAATGGTGACTGCCATTGTCGCAGCAGGATGGGGAAAGAGAAACACAATTTCCCTATCCTTGGGGAAATTGTGTATTTTCCCCTGCTGCATTAATGGTGGCAAACATTAATACAGCAGGGGAAAAGGTCAAAAGGCGCAGGTCAGGGCACAGCTGAGTTCCACCTGAAACTTTGTCCTTTATAGCCTTGGAGCAAAAAACTCCTGGGTGTGCCCTCCCGGGACCATAAGGGCTGGACTTGGAGGTGTCCACTGCCCTCGAGGGCCCAGATGAATTTTCATCCCAACGCTATTCCATGTGTACATACGATATGATTGGAGTCCTCCAGGAGAAGAGCCTTCAGTGCGGTGCCCTCCTTCCTATGGAGTTCTCTGCCTTTGGAGGCCAGACAGGTGCAAACAGTGCATTGCTTGCAGTGTCTCCTGAAAACATTGTTATTTCAGGAAGCTTTCCATGTCCATGATTTTATCAGAACTTCGTACTTTAAAAATGTATATATTTTTTAATATGGTGTTTTTATTCTTGCATTCTATTTATTATTCACTGCTCTGACATCTTTTGGATGGGGAGCAGTACAGCTGGGAATTGTGCAATTGCACTTATAATTTGTGAAATTTTTCATTGATGAGGGGGGAAAGTGTAGGAATTCAGGAAAAGCTGGGCTAGCAGCGGGGCCAAAATGGGCCAGATTTTCAAAGGTTAGACATCCTTGATTTGGTTACACTGAAATGCACATATGCATGCTCTAATTCATAGATGATTCTTTTTTGCAATGCAAACATTTATATTCATGTGGATACATATACTGTCCAACTGTAGATAGCAACCCATACATTTGATGAAGTAGACTCCACAATAGCAATTTGTTAGGTGTTTAAGTTGCAACAAGGATCTTTGTTGCAAGACACCAACGTAGCTATCCTTCTGGAAATTACTAACATGCTCTAGAACTGGCCAGGCCTATGAACCACCAAGCCAAACACAGCTCACAATGATTATCCCATATGGTGGCCTATCACAAGCCTTTCTAAGCCTTCTGTTTCGCTTCCTGCTAGGGACTGTCAAAATGGAGGTTTTTCAAGTAGCTGTCAGACCACAATGCATGGCTAACGTTTGGCTTGATTAGTCACAAGCTGTTCAGGCTATTCAGGCAGCTGGCATGAATCATAAATTAGGCAGACTGCACCAGCTTGCCCATATATCTTTCACCAAAATGTAACTGCCCAGAGATCTAGGATTATATCCCACTTTGGTCATCCTTCAACTCAAGAAATTGGTGATCTGTCTGAGGAAGAGCCTATAGAGGCATACAGAAGTACACAGATGTCCGGAAGCACAATATTAGTTGCATGTTTCAGAAACAGTAATAGGATTAGCCTGTGATCTGATCCAGAAAAAGAAGGTTCACTCACTTCCCTTGCTAGGTCAAGATCTACACCTATAGCAGGGGGTCACAAGAGTGCTCTGCCTTCTTTTAAATCCGGTCACTCTAGTATAGCTCCTGCACTTTAACTGTTCTGATGAAGAGGGAATTTCACCAGGTTCTCAATATATACAAATGACTCCTGCTGAAATTCCCTTTTCTATGCAACTGTTAAAGATACAGGAGCCCTGTCCTCCTTTTCATATGGTCACCCTACTCAATGGATGTCCACATCCAGCAAGAGGGATCATGAAGATGTTGCCCAGCATGCAAACTATTTATTTATTTAGAATATTTATATACCGCTCCCCATTGAAATTTTTTGGAGCAGTGTACAAGATAAAATGAAAATAAAAACAGAATAAATCAGTTACAGAATTTAAAAGAAGCAAAAACAGAGATCCAAGGCTGCATATTAAGGAAAGGCTTCTTGGAATAAAGATGTTTTCAGGAGGCGCTGAAAGGAGTACGAGGTTGGAGCCTGCCTGACCTCCAGAGGCAGGGAATTCCACAGGAGGGGCGCCACCACGCTGAAGGCTCTCCCCCGATGGACTCCAATTGGAGGATGGATCTAGGTGGAACCACCAGGAGCAGGCCCTCGGATGACCTCAGTGACCAGGCAGGTTGGTAGGGGAGAAGGCGCTCTCTCAGGTATCCTGGTCCCAAGTTGTTTAGGGCTTTGTACACAAGTACAAGAACCTTAAACCTGGCCCGGTAGCGAATAGGCAGCCACTGCAGTTCCCTCAGCAGAAACGATGGTCCATAGTATACAAACTATGGCCAACATGTGCTCACTAGAATGGTATGCACATGCTTATATGTATTATAGTGGGATTGTGGGTCCCACTATATGTATTGTGAGTAGGTTAGGATTGCATGCATGCAATAAGTCTTCTCTATTCCTAAGTTTTGCTGAACCCATGACCAGGAACTTTGGGCTAGAAACAATGAGCTACTCAGTGGCAGGTGTGCATTAATAGTAAGGCTAAAACACCAGTGTTGGGAATTTACATGTCAAACACTGGTGGAGGGAATATAAACCCGTAGAACAGGCTTCACTGTGAACCTCACTGTGGGCTGGGACTGTGAAGTATGTCATGGGATGTTGGCCTAGGAGTGATGTTTCTTGCTGATTCAGGGGTTCTTCAGCAACAGAAGGGATGGAAGTTATGTATCTGGTTTCCCCCCTCTTATTTTGTACGTGCTCCTTCCTTTGAATAAACCACCAAGTTTTAAGAGGAATTTCCCAGAGTGTTCATTCCTAATCTGAATCCTTATGAACCTCTGCCTCCTATGGCAGCACATGTTGTTGTTGTTGTTGTTATCATCATCATCATCATCATTTGTTTACTGCTCCTCAGCTGAGACTCTCTGGGTGGATTGCATAGGATAAAAACACTTAAAAACAATATATAAAAATTACGTATTGCTAAATACCTGGGAGAAGAGAAAAGTGTTGACCAGGTGCCAAAAAGATAACAATGTTGGTGCCAGGTGGGCCTCATCAGGGAGATTGTTCCACAATTGGGAGGCCACCACAGAAAAGGCCCTCTCTCTTATTCCTGTCCTCCGACCTTCCCTTGGAGTAGGGACCCAGAGGAGGACCTTGGCTGCTGAGTGCAGTGTATGGGTAGGTTCATGACAGGAGAGGCATTCCATCAGGTATTGTGGTCCCAAGCCAAGTAAGGCTTTATAGGTTAAAACCAGCACCTTGAATCGGGCTCGGAAATATACAGGCAGCCAATGCAAGCAGGCCAGAGTGGGTCTTATATGTTCGAACCTTCTGGTCCCTGTTATCACTCTGGCCACTGCATTTTTTATAAGCTGCATCTTCCGAACCGTCTTCAAAGTCAGCCCCATGTAGAGTGCATTGCAGTAAACTAACTTGGAGGTTACCAGGGTGTAGACAATTGAAGCCAGGTTATCCCTGTCCAGGCAGGCGTGTAGCTGGGCCACCAACCAAAGCTAGTAGAGCCACCTGAGCCTCAAGTGACATAGATGGTTCTAGGAGAACCCCCAAGCTATGAACCTGCTCCTTCAGGGCGAGTGCAACCCCATTCAGAACACGTTGAACACCCTCCATCCGGTCAGCAGAACCACCTCATCCAGTTCATTGTCTCAGCCAGCCAATGGTTCAGCACATCCACAGCCTCACGTGATGAAGATGAAAAGGAGAAATAGAGCTGTGTGTCATCAGCATAATGATGACAAAACACTCCAAAACTCTGGAGGACCGCACTCAGTGGTTTCATGTAGATGATGAACAGCATGGGGGTCAAGACAGACCTCTGAGGGACCTCATATTGGAGAATCCACAGGGCCGAGCAGTGTCTCCCAAACACCACCTTCTGGAGCCAACCTGTCAAGTAGGAGTGGAACCACTGGAATGCAGCACCTCCCACTCCCAACTCGGACAGTCATCCCAGAAGGATACCATGGTCAATGGTATCGAAAGCTGCTGAGAGATCAAGGAGAATCAACAGAGTCACACTCGCCCTGTCTTTCTCCCAACATAGGTCATCATACAGGGTGACCAAGGCTGTTTCTATCCCATAACCAGGCCTGAAACCCGACTGAAACGGAGCCAGATAATCGGTCTCACCCAAGAGTGCCTGGAGCTGGCTTGCAACCACCCACTCAAGGACCTTGTCCAGGAATAGAACGTTTGCTACTGGCCTATAGTTATTACCATTTTCAGGGTCCAGGGAAGATTTCTTCAGGAGTGGTCTCACTACCGCCTCTTTCAGGCAAAGAGTCATTGATAATCTCCACTGACACTGTGCAGTGTTGGCTGGGCAGCACATGAAGTTGAGATACAGGTGAACATGTTACTTATGCAGCCCCTTCCCTCATGGCAGTGTGGATGGAAATGTGATTTCACATTCTCTTGGATACGGATGTTGTGAGCGCCCCACTGAGTCTGAGAGTCGGATGGACTCCCTCACGTCTGACCCCCTGGGCACAGTTGGGTGCATGTGACATGAGTGCGGACCTGTAATCAAGCCCTTGCAATGCCCCTATAAGTGCTTGGCAGTTGTCTGCCCTAGTTGCCAAAATTGAGCACTTCCCCCCACTGCATCAATGGTGGCCATAAAGTTCCATTTATGCAAAGGTAAAGGCATGGATGGAACGCAGCTTTACCCTTGCATAAATGCAGCAGGGGGAAATGCACAGTTTCCAGAGCTTCCATTGTGTGCACAATGGAGGCTCCGGAAATTGTGCACATCCACCTGTTGAGTCAATGATGGCCGCCATTGATGCAGTAGCAGGAAGTATGCCGTTTTGGCAGTGAGGGAGGAGGCCTGCTGAGTGCGGTTGCACCATGTCCTGCTTGTTCATCCCTGGCCGATGGCTGGTTGGCCGCTGTGTGAACAGAGTGCTGGACTAGATGGACCCTTGGTCTGATCCAGCATCAGGGCACTTCTTTATATTCTTATGTTCTTAATAGTCCGAGCTGAGCCTCAAAAGAAGCTCACTTGCCTTGATGAGTGGTGGCAGATGGTGGTGGCAATGAAAGCATCCAATGTGTGGGACATGGGTGAGTTTGCCCACCCCTACTCTTGGGATGTGGTTGGGAATGTTTCTCTGATCCCCATTTCTCCATTTGCAGGCACTAGTCACACTTGTCAACCATGTTTAACCAAACGTATACAACCTGCAATAGCAATATCTCTGCATTAGGGCCCAGATCTTTCAGCCCATCTCAGGGGTTCCTTTGATCATTGCGTTCCCAGTCTTGTGACTCAGATTCATTTAATTCTGCATGCCAGCATTCTTAGCGTTTAGCTTTTTGCTTGCTGGTCAGCAGGATGGAAAATATCAAATTTAAACCCAGGACCACAATTTTTGATGCAGAAAAACAACAACAGTAAGAACATGAGGAGGCTCGCCTGGCACCAACATTGCTATCTTTTTGGCACCAGGTCAAGTCTTTTCTCTTCTCCTAGGCATGAGTTTTTTTTAAACTGACCCCAGAATAGTTATTTTAAATAAATATTGCCTATTTTTATGCTTTTAAATTTTGTATATTTGTTTTTAATGTATATTTGTTTTTCATTTGTATATTAATTTGTATATTAATTTGTATATTTTTTTAAATTTTGTATATTTGTTTTTAATGCCTGTTTTTATGCTTTTAAATTTTGTATATTTGTTTTTAATGTGTACTGTTTTAATTTTGGTAAACTGCCCAGAGAGCTTCAGCTATGGGGTGGTATATAAATGTAATTAATAAATAGGAGCACAGCTCTGCAGAACAGGCTGTCACACCAGACCGACAACACCTCATGAAATTGAGCAAAGGCCCTTTCTACACGTAAGGGTTATCCCAGGAAAATGGAGGGATCACCCCTTCCTGCTCCCGAGATCCTCTGTGTGTCATTTGCATGCACAGGGATGATCCCGGGACGATCCCTGGAAAAAAAAGGCAGGTGTAGAAGTGGCCAAAGTTTGTGCTGTTTAAATATTTCTTGAGTTTCTTCTTGATGTTTGTGAATTACAAATCATACACCAATAATTGGTGTAATTTAGGGATGTGCTCCGCTCCGATTAGAAGCGGAGAATCAGAAGCGAATTGGCCTGCTCCGCCTTGCCCAGAGGCGGAGTAGAAGCGGACCGGGGACCCGTAGAAGCACGGCAAAGAGAAGCGCCCATACATGGAGCGCTTCTCTTTTCGCGGACCAATCCGATCGCCATTTTGAAAAATTTCGCCCATAGGATTGCATTGTGGAAAAGAATTGGGGATAACTGTATTGTTTTTTAAGTTATCTTTCTGAAACTTCTTGTGCTTAGAGAGTCGTGGCTGGGGGTCATTTTGAGACTACTCTCACCTCTCTGCATGCTGCAGTTCACTTGCTAGAATTTTTGGAAAAATCGGGTAAAACAGCAGGAAAATAACTTTTTCGAAGGGCTGAGGGGCAGAGTCAACTCCCGGTCATGATCACATGATCCCAAAGTTGGAGGAGGGGATAGGCAAAACGGGTAACTTGGGATTCTGGGAACTTCTCTTTCTTAGTCTGAACGGACTTTTCCCAGTGTTTTTTAAAACAGTAGCCCCACCAAATGCACAAACACAAACTCCTTTGTTTATTTATTTATTCCATTTTATATGCATTACTGTCTTTGAAACTATCCTTGGCTCACTTCCTTGTGCCCCCAGAAATGTCTGCTGCCTGCCTACCTTCCCTCCCTCCTCCCCTGCCCACCTCGCAGGGATGGTTTTTGTGTGTCTTGCTTTGACTCAGGGGAGAAGTCCTTCCTGTGCTCAAGTTCCAAATCAATTTTTCAAGTGTGGAAGAAGATTCATATTTAGGTTTATCTCTACTCCCCAATTCATGGCATGTTGGGATTTCCTTTGAAATGGGCCCATTGAGCTGTCTGCAGATACTGGGGTGTCCAACTTTCATAAATTCCCCAAAAATCCAGGGATGATGGGATTGGCTTGAAACTTGGTGTCCATGTGGACACATGGGTAAGCTGTCATGGGACCGAAGGTGAGGTTTCTGACATGCAAATTGACATAGTTGTAAAATGGGACTTGATTTGGGGTGAGTTAAAAGGTTAGAGCCCCGCCAAAAATCAGGGGATGATGGGATTGCCTTGAGTCTTTGCGTGCATGTGTATCCCTGGATAAGCTTTCATGGTGCCGAGTTTGAGGTTTCTAACATGCAAATTGACGGAGCTATCAAAAGGGGTGTGAATGGGGTGCCCAATTTTCAAATACACTCTATAATTAAATAATAAAAGTGAGCATATATGTTTAATTGCACCCAAAGGCATAATGGAATCTATACATTCCAGAGAGGTTTTTCTCCCACTGTCTTCAAAAAGTGCTTTAATGAACATTAATGAAAAATTAGCAATGAAGAAAGCAAACTGTGTGTGAAATTGGTTTTCTGTACATTTTACTGTAGCATCTCACTGTTTTAGCCTCTGTGTGATAAAGAGAGCTAACAATGTCAGGAGATTTTTACAACCCTTCTGATAACTACTTTTGTACATCCAGTACTCCATAGTGTACGGTTTATGATTCCTTCTGCCATATTGCTTGTGCTTCCAGTAATTAATGCACAGAAGAAGAACTAAGCTAAGATTCAGATAAAGTGGATATTTGATATTTGGAAGCAGTTATAAGGCTATTTGATTATGTTCCCGATGGATACATTTCCACATCACTTCTTTGCTCAAATCACCATAAGTCCTCTTGTTCCGCCGTTTAAGCACTTGTGTGGGAATGCTGCCAACAGAAAGATGTTATTCGTTAGCATCAGTATTTGAGAATTCTTTGAACTGTTCACAGGTTCTCTCCCACCACCCCCGGGAATGTGATACGCTTGTACCAGCAGAAAAAGATCGAATAGAATGATGGGTTTATTAAACCAAAATCAAAATGGGCTTTTGACACATGCAACTGACAAGTAAGTATTTGAAAGAAGAAAGAAAAGGGAAAAAAACCACGCTTGATGATGACAGGAAAGCAGAGAGGTGCTGTGGAAGATGTTTAGTAGGATCAGAGGCATGGCTGTGATCCTGGATATGGCTTTCTGTAAAATTCCCAAGTAACCCATTTTCTGATTGGCATGTGTCCAGCTGCAAATTATTGATCTCCCTACCCCACTCGTCTATGAAGTATGGTACCTTGAAGGGTATACCTACTTGGCATTAATGTAGCTAGTAGTATCAGAGAAACAATGATCCCAGTGAAGATAGTTGAATGATCTCACTAGGAGTGTTGAGAAACATATACCTTGGTGGCGGTCAGTGGGGGAGGGTTGTACTTCACCCATCCCCTAGTGATCCTGAGATCACAGCATACTGGGTTGGAAGATTTCTACTTCCCCATTCCTGCATGCTGAGAGGTGTGTGTCACTGTGATTGTGTATGTGAGAAAAGTGTGTATGCATGCATCCATCTGCTTGGTTGGATCACTATTGGGACTGCAGTGGAGAGAAAGGGTGAAAGCCCCTTCCCCCCTCCACCCAACTACGGTCCCTGAATTAGTTTAGAAGAAGAAAAAAGAAAAAGTCCATAGCTGCTAGCTACATCTTTAAAATAAAGTGTGATTTGGGCATTTGCTGAATTGCTTACGTGATCATGGCATCTTACTGGACCGGCTCAGCGAGATGGGAATAGGATGCACTTGGTTACACTTAAATGGCTTGGGATCTCAGTTGTTGATGGAACATCTCTCCCGATATATGCTTGTCTGAGATTTGAGATCTGATGAAGGAGCCCTCCTTCGTGTCCTACCAATGCAAGACATACACTATGGTGGGAGATGGGAGAGGGCTGTCTGTTGTGGCACCCCAGTTGTGGAATACCCTCCCCTTGGAGACCCGACTGGAGCCGACAATGGCTTCATTTCGGTGCCAAGTTAAAACATGTCTGTTTATCAAAGCCTTTGACGGCTAAATTCTCCATGGTCACACATAGTTTTAATTGTTTTTAATTGTTTTTATTGCTTAAAAAAATTCCACTAGTTTTAATTTGCTAACAATTTAATACTTTTTTAAATCTGTGTATATTTATGTTGTTCTGATTTTACCTGTATGCTGCTCTGAGATCCCAGAGTGGGATACAAATGTATAAATCAATCAATCAATCAATCAATGCAGAAATCAGAAATCAGGGCAAACATCAGACCATAGTTTTCTGAGGGCATCAAAAAGGACCAGCTCAAATAACCCTTCATGTTTGACCAGGACAGTATTGGTTTAGGAATACCTGAGAACTCCGTAGAATTACATGTTCGCTCAACTTAGCAGGTCAGCCAAGGTTTATATCCTATACTGTCCTCACCCAATGTCTCATTCACAATTAGCAGAGGCTTTCAAACATCTCCAGACATTGTGTTTTCCAGACATAGGATGTCACCCTCACATCTTTTGACTGATGTCTTTTGACATGAAAAAAATGTACTAAGTCTAAAGGCATGTCTACACCAGCCATTTATCCCAGGATCGTCCTTGGATCATCCCTGTGCATCCAAATGACACACAGGGGATCCAGGGAGCAGTCAGGGATGACCCCTCAATTTTCCTGGAATAATCCTTAGGTGTAGAATGGGCCAAGGATTTAGAATTAGTGATTTTTTTTTGTTTCTTTAGTGATTGTGATTATTATGCACATTCTTCTTGTTGCTGCCTTTATTTTGTTAACCTTATTTCAAAATAAATTAAACTTTCATGAGAAGAAGAAAAAAGAAACCTGTCTGTATGGATAATACACAGGATTGGCTTCCATTTTAATTCCCATTTTAAATGATGTGATTGGCTTGCACATTTTAAATCCCGGCAAAATTTCAAACTTTCATGACAAAATCAAGGCTGGAGAATTAATCAGGGTCTCCCTAAGTATAATGGCTACAATACAATGGCAGACATTTAAGGTAGTGATGTTCCCTCATGTCCCATGGCAAATAATTACACAATAATATTGATAAAAGAACTCCATAGCTCTGCATTATACTTAAACGCTGCTGAGTTAACTGCTTTGAAATGTCATAGTTCATACGATGTCTTTATGAGCCAGTTTTATATATTCCTCACTTGTTCATGAATTCCAATACCAAAATGCCTTACAAAAGTCATCTTGTGTGTGAAAAGTATACAATGAGGAGCAATCTTAAGAACGATTACTTATCATGGGAAGAAGAACTAGATATCTGCATGTTTTAATTCAGTCAAAAGAGACATTTCAAAGTTCCAGGACAAAATGAATGTTCTGCGGCTTCTCTTCAATTTATCATTGTCTGTTTAAAGTCCTTCTTGGGTGGTACACACTAGCAGAAGTACAGTAAATTAATCATGCAGAGACAGTGTAATCTGCTCTCTGGAGCCTTCCTGGTCAGATTAACAGAATCAATAAAACTGCATATCATCAAGCTTTTCATATAGATTTTTTTGAAATCTCATCCACATTTACCTTTGTGGTAATGCAGACCTGTCAACTGGAATTGGAGCCAAAGAAAAAGTGAGGCTCAACTCTGAGGAATGACTTGTTGGTATTTGCCATGGGAAGTAAGGTAAGAAGTCATTTAGATGTTAATAATTCACAGCCTGCTCTATTGACCATAAAACACAATGCTTACCATGCCACTAGTATCCTGGAAGAAGCAACACTTTTGCTCTACTGACAAATCAAATGCTTCCTTCACGGAGTCCCTTAGGACAGGGGTGGGCAAATTGTGGCCCTCCTGATTTTAGGCCTACCACACCACAACCATGATCCCCCACCATTGGCCATGATGGCTAGGGTTGGTTGGAGTTGTGGGCCACAGCATCTGGACAGCCACAGATTTTTCACTAGAGCTGTGCTCCGCTTCTCTTCAGGTCGAAGAAGCAGAAGCGGATCGGGGTGCTTCGCCTCCCCTTAAGGCGGAGACGAAGAGGATCAGGGGGGCAGTGGAGCATCGCGGAGCGGATCAAGATGAAGGCAGTTCCTTCGCCTTGATCCAGAGCTCCGAAAAAAAGGTAAGGGGGCCTTACCTGGTGCTGCCGCTGCCCATACAGTGACTGCAGCAGAGCCAGGTAAGGGGGCAGGGGGGAGGGGGGGTCTTACCTGGTCCATCACAGCCCGTTGCTGGCTTCACTTGAGCTCCCAGCTCAACCCGGAAGTGTAGGCCCCAAGCGGGGCCTACACTTCTGGGTTGAGCCGTGGGCTGAAGTGAAGCTGGTGATGGGCCGCGACAGACCAGGTATGTGGTGTGCATGAGGTTTTTTTTTACCTGGCCCTGCCACTGCCACCGCCCATGCGGCGATGGTGGCAGAGCCAGGTAAGGGGGCAGGGGCGAGAGGGGTCTTGCCTGGTCCATCGTGGCCTGTCGCTGGCTTCACTTCAGCCTGCGGCTCAACCCCACACAAAGTGTAGGCCCCACACAAAGTGAAGCCGGCAATGGGCCGCGACGGACCAGGTAAGTGGTGTGCATGAGGGGGGCTTACCTGGCCCTACTGACAGAGCCGCAGTTTGTGTGTTGACAGTGGCGCAGCCAGGTAAGTCTATGGGTGTGTGTGGGGAAACAGAGCTCTGATTCGGATCTGGAGCTCTGTAACGAAGCAGACCGGGCCACAGGTGGATCGTGGCGGGGTGGATCGGCCTGATCTGGAAGTTGCAGATCAGGCCGCGAAGAGGATCAGGGGGTCCGTGCACAGCCCTAATTTTTACTTTCTTTCCAGGAGGCTTTGGGGTGAACTGATTATTTAGGTTTAATTCTCTATTGCTGATTCTTTTCTTTTTTCTTTTTTCTAATCATTATCATCATCATCATCATCATCATCATCATCATCATCAAGAAGAACATTGACAACAAGAACTACAACCAGTTTTAGGCTGTGTTTGTTTTCACCATTAAGGCCTTTCAAATGGCCGGTACATCAAATTCTCCAATGTCAGTTCTTCCAACCCATCCCCATTAATGTATAACATTAGGGCAGGGGGAGAAATCCTTGAATTTGTTCTAATCTGATAAAGAGACTATCCAAAGGACTGGCTATGCTATGATCCTATCACATCCTACTTCCACAAAAGACTGCCAAAGGTCTGTCGAATGAAGATAAGTGATTTATGTGAAATATAAACCGATTAGACTATTAGGAGGTGATCCCACTGCTTCCATGCAGGGGCAGGCGGATATCATGCTGGCAAACCTCGTTCGCAAAGCTGGACCAATTTATGTTGTTCAAACTCAAAGTTAAGCACTGTAATCTACTTAGGCCTGAGAACAGATTGAAGTCTTCATATTCTACATAATTAGCATTCCTTTCTCAACAATGAACATATTGGAATGGGTTTAGCGGTCTGAACTCAGCCTGTGTTTTGCAGAGCAGTGTTTTGACATTGGAGTCCCGAAACTTTAAGGCTCAGAATAAAAGTATGACATGTGAAAGGCAATTAGAGTATGCTTCATTTATCTTGTAAGGCACAGCGGAAGGCTCACGGCTGGGAAGGATTAAAAATAGATGGCAGAGAAGCTAATATATGTTGTGTGCAACCTTGCATTTATCAGCTGCGATGCCGCGGATTCCTGTTACATTCTAATCATTTTGCTGAACAATTAGGGCAAGGGGTGGTATTATTTGCAATTTCAAGAATTGCATGTATTTCCCTGTTTCTCAGTAAATTTGTTTTATTAAAAGCTCTGGCAGTTCCATTGTCAACAGCCACCCTGCAGTTATATATTGAACTTCTAAGTTGTCAAGAGAAGGTCAAGTATGTGTGAGAAAGCTGTTGTTCACAATCGCTAGAGGTTTATCAGATTATTTTTGCCTGTTTTTTTTTAAAAGAAATTCTGGTGTACGGCAGAGGAAATCTCAGAGTCTCTGACAAGTTTAACATAATTAGTCAATGGCAAAGCCTTTTGAAATGTACTCAGATGGCATGAGGCCATTGATTTGAGGGATAGTTTGGGAAGCCAAGGAATGGGCATGCTTCTTGAAAGGTCTTCTCAAGAAGCAGATTGGCACAAATGTACAAAATGTACAAAAGACATATTGCTGGCTTTGTAAATGAAAATACTCATACTAGTTTCCATGCTGCTGGAGACATACTGTATATAAATTGGGTCACAGTTCCTACACATGTGTGTGTGTCATACTGACATGTCTAATGCTGCAATTGTAGATGCAAGCAGCCCATATTGGCCACCTGAATCTCTGAATGGGCAAGTTCCTTAACGTTCCTGGTGTCATGTATAAACAGGGCCTGAAATGGCATTGGAATGAAATGTATTTCATAGAGACACATTGTCTTGTTGCCTTACAAGTGAAACTGTGAAAAAAATTACCCCTCCCAATATCTCATCTAGAATAATATTTGGTAGAGCCTCCATAGCTAGATAAAATTGCTTTGAGAGACAAACTGAGACCACAGACCAACTTTGAGTTAACCTATGGAGAACATCCCCCACCCCCCAGTCTATGGATGAATGGTAAAGTGCATGCTTTCTCTACAGATTGTCTAACATTCAAGTGCTGGGATCTCTGCTGTCAGGAACCATGCCTGGGAAAGACCTTTATGGAGAAAACCTGCTGAGTAATTGTCAGTCAAAGTACAGGGCTAGATGGACCAATGGTCCAACTTGGTAGAAGACATATTCACATCAAGGAAGTGAGCTAGTAGGAACTACTTATAAGTGTGTGGGACACACCTCCCCCCCCGAGATATTTCAATAGGCTTTAAAACCTACTCTTGCTTCCCCTTACAACTAGGACCATACCATAATATAGCTAATCCTATGTTATTGATGAAAATTGAGGATTTGTGGGGTGCAAAATGCCATCCCCCCTAAACATCCAGAAGAGGGTTGAGTGCATGGTACTACATGATTTCACACTCTGGCTGGTAGAGACGGATGAATTTGTAATTTTCGGTTTCTCTCAGGGCCTTGCTAGACCTACCTGATAATCCGGTGGGGAGTGGGGGCGAGGCCGCTCTGCAGCTACTGCAGGCTGTCACCCCTAGCTAGACGTAACATGCAACGAGGTAAGGGAAAGTCCCGTTGCGTCGGCCATTTTTTAATCTTAAAGGGGCCATGTGCGCAGGAGCGCACCAACGAAACGGTAAGTCTTTTTTTTTAAAGGGTTCTCCGCTCACCCTGCCCCTGATTTCCCCCCCACAATGTCTGATGACCCCATCCGTTCGCTCACCCATCCACCCCCTGCTCACCATGTCTGATGCCCCCTCCGCCCCCATCCCCGATCTCCTTGTCCTGGCCCCATTCTTCTCCCCCCCATCCCCAATCTCCTTGCCCTGGCCCCGTTCTTATTCCCCCCTGTCCCCAATCTCCCTGCCCTGGCCCCATTCTTCTTTCCCCCCCGTCCCTGATCTCCTTGCCCTGGCCCCATTCTTCTTCCCCCCCATCTGCCATGTCTGATGCCCCCCTGCCCAATTGCCTGCCCGATCGCCATGCCCGCCTGATCACGCACCCGCCCAATCACCCGTCCGCCATGTCCGATGCCCCCTCTGCCCCCCCGTCCGTGATCTCCCTACCCTGGCTCTGCTCTTCCCCCCATCTCTCTCACCGGGTCCGCTCTTTCCCCCCCAGCCCCCATCTTCCCCCTGTAATTTTACCCCCCGGCACAGCTCTCCTATGGAGTGCTGTGCCCAGTGCGTGGCTTCTCCCAGCTACTCGCGAGTAAGCAAGCCCCGGAACCAGCTAGACCTTTGGCTCAGACCAGGGCTGCAGAAAAACTGGGCCACAAGTGGATCCGGTTATCCTGGGTCAAGGGAGGGTTTAGCCCGGCCTGACCCCGGGATCCCCTGTGCGTCATCTGCATGCACAGCAGGGAGCCCGGGCCTCGCACCGGGCTAAACCCTTGTCTAGCAATGGCCACATTTTCTCATGTTTCCAAATTTAAGTTGGGTTCAAACATCTTAGTGACTCTGCTCAGGATGAGGACATGTGAAGTGAGTCATACCCACGTACCATCTTCCCAATTTAAATTGCACCCCCAACAGCCAACCAAACATATTTGTTTGGCTATCAGGAGCATAATTGTACTGAGGAAGATGGCACAGCAGCAGCTCGACTCTTCTCGCATGCTGTCTTCTCCAACACAGTCACACAGAGGTTTGACAAGCAGTCTTGGTGGCAGTAGTGGTGGAAGTGGGGCATTTGGTGATTGGGGTGGTGGCAGCAACTTGGGCAGCCATGGCAGGATTCACAGAATGCCTCTGAGAGCCACATGTGGCCCATACATGATTGAAATGATAGGAGAGTAGATACACCATTCCAGTTCTTCGGGACTTTTTTGATATATAACTTAATTTTAGCTGGTTTTTTGAACTTGTTTTGTGTGTGTGTGTGTGTGTGTAGGGCCAGGGTGGAGGGAGAGAGAGATTTTAAGTAAGCTCTGAATATATTTGTATAGTATGTTCAAAATGGCAGCATTTCCAAATTATATGACCTTTCTTGATAATATCATGAAACCTTTGTTAAAATATATTTTGACTGAACAGATTTTAATCAGTTGGGTTATTTAATAAAGGGCAAGAAGAGATCTAATTTAACTTTTGATATTAGAGTGGAACAGATAATGTCAAAATGACAAATACTCTGCCGATTTTTAAATGCTTGATATATCTTAAAGGTTACAATTTCAGTAATACCACATGTCAACAGAAGAATCAGCATCAATGACAGTCTTACCTGAGGGGCAGCGCGTGGGATCCTAAAAGTAAGTCTGAGGTGGGGTTGGCAGAAAAGTTAGAGAAAGAGGGAGAAAACTGGTATATGTATAAGTTATTATTACACCAATCTTATGGCCCCTTGGAGGGTGTCCCAGGGGTGATAGGATGAACTCAATCTCTCTCTCTTTTCCTCTGCCCATAGATGGGGAGGTCTGCAGGGAGAGAGGGAGACCTTGCCTTGCAAGCTTCCTCTATCGGATGTGGAAAGACCTCCCGCATTGCTGCTACACTGTCAGTGTGGCAAGAGACACTCTGCATTGGGCATCAGGGCTTGGCTCTTTTTAGGCTCCTTGACATCTCTTCAGGCCTCACAGCTCTCAGAAGGAAGCCGCTGCTACTTTGGGTGTGTGAGAAGTTGTTTGGGCTGTCTCTAGGGATTAACATTTACAACGACAGCTGAAAATCATTACAAAACTGTATTATATAAAAGGAAAATAATAATAATAATAAAAAAAAAAACCCACAAGGGTGTGAAATGAACTGTGGCTTGTCTCCAATGTTAGCCCTACTTAGAGTAGATGGATTCAAATGAACAGGACCTAAGACAGTGGCTTTAGCTAGACAGGGCTTTATCCTGGGGCGAACCCCAGAATCATCCCTGTGCGTCCACATGACGCACAGGGGATCCCGGGATCAGGGAGGGATCATCTCTCCCTTGCCCTGGGATAAAGCCCTACACTTTGGGCCTGGTTTTTCTGTGGTCTCAGGCTGAGCTTGAGACCGTGGAACATGTGGCCTGTTGCTACAGGTTGACCTGGCTCTGCGCGATTCCTCGTGTGGAGCCGGGAGCTGCGCCCATCGGGGGGGAGTGGGGAAATCCTGCAGCCAATCCAATTTATTTATTTATTTATTTATTTATTTATTTATTTATTTATTTCATTTATATACCGCCCCCCAGCCGAAGCTCTCTGGGCAGTTTACAACAATTAAAAATAGTAGACATTAAAAGTATACAAAAAATTTAAAAAACATAAAAAAACAGTATAAAAACAACAACAGTATTCATTTAAAACAACAATTCTGGGGTCCATTAAAACAAACTTAACGTTATTAAATGCTGTTAAAATGCTGTTAAAATGCCTGGGAGAAGAGAAAGGTCTTGACCTGGCGCCGAAAAGATAACAACGTTGGCGCCAGGCGAGCCTCATCGGGGAGATCATTCCACAGTCGGGGGGCAACCACTGAGAAGGCCCTCTCCCTTGTTGCCATCCTCAGAGCTTCCCTCAGAGTAGGCACTCGGAGGAGGACCTTAGATGTTGAGCGCAGTGTATGGGTAGGTTCATGTCGGGAGAGGCGTTCCATCAGGTATTGTGGTCCCAAGCCATGTAGGGCTTTACAGGTTAAAACCAGCACCTTGAATTGGGCTCAGAAACATATAGGCAGCCAATGCAAGCGGGCCAGAATCGGTGTTATATGCTCAAATCTTCCTGTTCCAGCTATCAATCTGGCCGCCGCATTTTGTACAAGCTGCAGTTTCCGGACCGTCTTCAAAGGCTGCCCCATGTAGAGGGCGTTGCAGTAATCTAATTTGGAAGTTACCAAAGTATGGACAACTGAAGCGGTTATCCCTGTCCAGATAGGGGCATAGCTGGGCCACCAACCGAAGTTGGTAGAAGGCACTCCGTGCCACCGAGGCCACCTGTGCCTCAAGTGACAAAGATGGTTCTAGGAGAACCCCCAAGCTATGAACCTGCTCCTTCAGGGGGAGTGCAACCCCATCCAGAACCGGTTGAACGCCCCCCATCCGATCAGAGGAACCACCCACCAGCAGCATCTCAGTCTTGTCTGGATTGAGTTTCAGTTTATTAGCCCTCATCCAGTCCATTGTCGCAGCCAAGCACCGGTCCAGCACATCCACAGCCACACCTGATGAAGTTGAAAAGGAGCAGTAGAGCTGCGTGTCGTCAGCATACTGATGACAGCGCACTCCAAAACTCCGGATGACCGCACCCAACGGATTCATGTACATGTTAAACAGCATGGGGGACAAGACTGACCCCTGTGGAACCCCATACCGAAGAGTCCACGAGGCCGAGCAATGTCCCGCAAGCACCACCTTCTGGAGCCGTCCTGCTAAGTAGGAGCGGAACCACTGCAATGCAGAGCCCCCCACTCCCAGCTCAGCCAGACGTTCCAGAAGGATACCATGGTCGATGGTATCGAAAGCCGCTGAGAGATCAAGGAGAATCAACAGAGTTACACTCCCCCTGTCTTTCTCCCGACATAGGTCATCATACAGGGCGACCAAGGCTGTTTCCGTGCCAAAACCAGGCCTGAAACCCGACTGAAATGGATCCAGGTAATCAGTCTCATTTAAAAGTGTTTGGAGCTGTCCCGCCACCACCCGCTCAAGGACCTTGCCCAGGAATGGAACATTTGCTACCCGCCTGTAATTACTAAGATTTTCCGGGTCCAAGGAAGTTTTCTTCAGGAGTGGTCTCACTACTGCCTCTTTCAGACGGTCTGGGACCACTCCCTCTCGTAGAGAGGCATTAATCACCTCCTTGGCCCAGCCGGCTGTTCCATCCCTACTAGCTTTTATTAGCCAAGAGGGGCAAGGATCCAGAGCAGGTGGTTGCGCGGACCTGTCCAAGCACCTTGTCAACATCCTCGAGCTGTACCAACTGAAACTCACCAAGATTACAGGACAAGACTGTACTCTGGACACCTCACTAGATTCACCTGCTATAACACTGGAGTCTAAGTCCTGGCGGATGCAAAAGATTTTATTCTGGAAGTGCCTGGCAAATTCATTACAGCGGGCCTCAGATGATTCTACCATGTCCTTGGGGCCAGCATGTAATAGCCCCCGGACAACTCTAAAAAGCTCTGCTGGGCGGCAAATTGAAGATTTAATAGTGGCAGCAAAGTATTGTTTTTTTGCTGCCCTCAGTGCCCCTGAATATGCCTTACTATAGGCACTTACCAATATTTGATTGCATCCACTAGGAGTTCGTCTCCACCTGCCCTCAAGCCTTCTCCTATTTTGTTTCATCACTCTCAGCTCTGGGGTATACCACGGAGCCGTACGAGCTCTACTCAGGAGAGGGCGCTCGGGAGCAATCCTGTCAACTGCCCGGGTCATTTCTGCATTCCACAGATCAACCAGGGTTTCGACAGGAGAGCCAGCCCTATCAGCCGGAAAACTCCCCAGAGCCCTTTGGAAACCATCCGGATCCATTAGTCTCCATCCATCTTAATAGGTCCCCCACCCTTGCAGAGGGGAAAAGCTGCTGTAAGTCTAAACCTCAGCAAGCAGTGATCCGACCATGACAAAGGGAGTGAATTGCAGAAGTTAAGGCCATTGGAGTTGCACTAGAGGTCCCTTTCACCAGTGCACCAAAAACTTGCATTGGTGGAATGAGATTGTTGGATACTGTTTATAGTTTGTATTTCCTGCAAACATTACATTGATTAGCAATCTTGCTGCATTTGGCATTTTGGCTGTTTCCAACTAAGCCTTATTGAATATAATCACATTTTAGTGAGATGACTATCCACTTGAGGCAAGGACTAGACATTGCAAGGATTAGACATGAAAGATCCTGGTTGTTAAGCTCTGTGAGAGCTGCTCAAGTTGTTGAGTTTTAATTTAGATTATCTTGACACCTATGGCAGTTCCAAATCTATCCAGAAGATGAAGAACTTGGTATACTCCTTGGGTTAGATCTAAATTTATGTTGGATGAACTGCTCTGGTTAAAGTGGACTGCCTTTCTCCTTCCTTCCCAAGGCAGCCCCTCAGTCCCCTTAAACTGCTTCACATGGGACCAGCCCTACCATTAAGCAGGGTGAGCCAGTTGCCTCAGGTAGCAAATGTTGGGAGGCAAAGCAAGGTGTTCAAGGGGAGAACTGTGTGCCCTGTAGACTGCTCTGCACCCCATAGGTTCGCCTGATGCCTTCAAGTTTAGTAGAGGACATTGTCCCTCCCAGCAATAGTGTTGAAGACAGATTCATCTGCCAGTTCAGTCAGCTTTTGTACATGTAATGGGAGATGTCGCCATCTTGTCCTTTGCCTCAGGCACCAAAGTATCTTGGGCTGTCCCTGCTACACAGGCCCTGCTGAATGGTGTGAGTTGTGGTGTGTAGAGAAGGGAGGAATCACCCAAAACTAGGCAGCGGAACATTCCATGAATTGAGCTCTTCCACTTACAGAAGTTCCCTTGCTCTCAGGAAAGGTAGATTCTGGATCCAACTCCTTTTTCCCTCTCAGCAGACTTTTAGCAGAACTTGGGCTGGAGAGATTTTGCTTCCACCAAATTCCTGAATGGATTGTGGAATCTAGAATGGATCCTGCTGTCCAGGCAAGCACATAGACCTATTGCATCCATGGGCTGTTCACACACCTGTTGTGTAGTTCTGTTTATACATCTTGACACCCCAGGTATGGCAAGTGGCCAACGATGGGCCACAATAGGTCTCTTCTGGACTGGGACAGAACCTTTCACCATGCAGTGGGCCACAGCTCCAGTCCAAAAATCATGTTGTCTCTAGTAGCACTCCGATGGTTTTTGGTCAAAACTCCAGTTGGTGATCGTTTTTGCCCTCATTTCAACAGACTCTTCTCCATTTGGTGCCTTTCATTTTCCGCATTTTGTTCAGGTTTACATGTAGCATCTTATTCAAGAATGATGGCAGTACTTTTTTCATTTTCAAACAGATCAGTATTTTACTTTTTGAAGGCAATATAAAAAATCCAACTTATCAGTAAGAAAAAGTAAGTAGATCTCACTACACTTCATTCATTTTGTTTCTAAATATGCTATATCTGTGAGTGGGGCAATTAAATGAAAACAATTTGAATTTATACATTTATTTGCAATATATGTGGCATGTGTATTTATGAACCTATTTATGAAGACATCATTCAGAGTATATAACTGCAAATAAATACGGCCATTCCTATGTGCCCAAGCTGCCTTATGGAGTAAAAATCATTTTATTGAGATTGTGTTCTATTTTCACCAGTTGCCTCGATGGAACTGTGCTTTCTCTGGGACGTACGTTTTCTGTAATGGATAGACTGGCCGTGCAATAATTTTCTGCACAGCCCTTGTTTTCTTGACAATATCATAATGTTTCCATATTTCCAATGGAAGAATTCTACAGTTGAAGGAGGAATGGTGCTGACATTATGAACTTTTTTGGAAAGGTTTTATTTTTTCTGCAGCTGTCTGCCTTTTTTAAATGACTTACACAAATCTCAGGTCCCTTTTAAATAATTCAGCATATTCTAGGTGTAATAGTCCATTAATTCTCTTACTGGGAAAGCTGAAATTTTTACAGCATCAGAGATGTATACCGTAAAAAGTACATCCAAACTTGTAAGAGTCAAACTTGCTTCATTTTCTGGAAAGCAGAAGCACCGACAATGCCAACTAAAGGAAATCATCACCTCATGCAGCCATTATAGGCAAATTGTGCCATGTGTTGTCTCCTTAAAAAAATATGCAATTTTGCTCTCCATTCCTGGTAAATATAGCTCAGAACTAGGAGTTCAGCAGCAAACCTGGAATCTCAACCCTATGTTTGTCAATGGGGGAGGTTGTGGTGGCGAAGCATTGGAAGACTTAACCTTCCACCTAACCCACAACTTGTCTTTGTAACATCTCCCTATTGACATTTCTCCCTACTTGCCCAGGAAGCACAGCTAGGATCAGCAGCACCTGAAGCAGGAGAAGAGACACTGCCACTGACATGCCACTGCCACTGACAAAAATGCCACTGACATGCCACTGCCACTGACAAAAATTGACATGTCAATTTTTGCTTGAGTGCAAGCTACATTTGACTCTTTTTGCACTCTGTAGCCACTACAGAGCACTAAAAGAAACAATTTTTGCTTGTAAACAAGTGGATTTTGACCATTTGGGTGTTCTGTAGTGCTCCAGATGCCATTTTTCCCTTTGGATTGCAGCATGGATCCTTGGAGTGTTTTTTGAAAACGACCCGTGGACCTCCTGCTGTTGTCCAGCCATGTCTTACACAATGCTTTGCCCACATCTTTTTTGCAAATCAATGGCAAACGCAGAGTCGCAAATTCTACATATGTATTCTACAAATTCTACAAATTTGTATTCTACAAATTCTACATATGCTGCATTTGAGCCTTAGAATAACAAATCTATTTGGATAGATTGTAACCAAGATCAAGATTGGGAGAACTTATAGGGTAGGTAGGGTGACCATATGAAAAGGAGGATAGGGCTCCTTTATCTTTAACAGTTACATAGAAAAGGGAATTTCAGCAGGTGTCATTTGTATGCATATAACACCTGCTGGAATTCCCTCTTCATCACAATAGTTAAAGCTGCACGAGCCCAGCCCTCTTGACCAGATACAAAAGAGGGCAGGGTTCCTGCAGCTTTAACTGGGGAGAGTCTCCATGCAGCCAGCCTCTCTTAATACTTGTTTAAATTGGTAGACAATTTACAAGGAGAGTTATCAAGCAGTCCCAGAAGGTCAAGTGAATGAGGGTGTGGGGAAAAAAATCTCATGTGCAAATGCTTTAGTCTTAAGACTAGGCAACTGACCAGAATTTAACTTCTGTGTCTGATCGGTTCTTGAAACTGCTACCACTAATGTTAAAGTTGAAATTGCTACCACTTGAAATTGCTACCACTAATGTTAAAGTGAAATTGCTACCACTAATGTTAAAGTTGTTCTAATGAGGAAAAAGTTTCATAAAGTCACCCAATTAGCTGTAATACAAATTTAGGCCATAGCTAGACCTAAGGTTTATCCCTGGATCGTCCAGGGGTCAAACCTGTTCATCTAGGTGACACACAGGGGATCCAGTGCTCAGGCAGGGGCGGACCCTGGATGATACCAGGATAAACCTTAGGTCTAGCTGTGGCCCTAGAAGAAATAAAACTCTCAGCTACTTTTGGTAACAAGGGAATATTGTACTGGACGCTAGACAACATTACATTTTGTTCTAATCTGCAAGAAATGTGTGTGTGTGTGTGTGTGTGTGTGTGTGTGTGTGTGTGTGTGTTCTCATTTGGGATACCACATTTATCATTTTGTCAAGTTATGAAGGAAACAAATATAATTCACAGAATGTAAGTCCCTGGATTAAATGGAACATTTAAATCAGGGAAAGTTCTAAATTAAAGGTTAGCCCCAAATCAGTGTGGTAAAGCTACTGATTCTGTGAACCTGTCAAATCGTTGTTACCTCTAAATGTAACCAGCAGTATCCATGGTTTTTTAAACTCAAATTCAGGAGAAAGGCATGGACACCCCTGGTAGACCAAAAATAAAATAAAAAATAGGCTTATTGAAAAACATCAGGGATAAACAATATAGGTTATATGTGGATATAAGAAGCAATGTGCTGGATTGGACCCAAGCCAGTGTGGTATAGTGGTTAGAGTATTGGAATAGAGCTCGGGAGACCTGAGTTCTATTCCTCACTTAGCATGAAGCTCACTGGGGGACTTTTGGGCCATCACTGACTCTCAGCCTAACCTACCTCACAGGGTTGTTGTGAGGATAAACTAGAGAGGAGGAAGATCATGTAAGTGGCTTTTGGTTCTTCAAAAGAGGAAAAATGGTGGGATATAAATGCAATAATAACTAAATCAGAACAATAAGAAGGGATGTGTTGGATTGGACCAAAGGGTTATCTAGTAGAGATGTCCACTGACCCCAAGATTTAAGTCGGACCCTGATTCAGACAATAATTCAGCTCAGATTGATTTGAAGGCCATAAGAAACCTCAGTCGAGGTTCAGAAATCCAGTTCCACAAATAAGCCCTTGGTATAAGTATAAAGTGCAACCTCCCTGTGGTGCATCTTGTCTCTGTATCCAAGAGCAATATTGACACATGTTGGATTTTTTCTTAAGCCTTGCAACTTTACTGCATATGTGTAATCACCCACATCTTAATCACCCACATGTTTAGGTTTGTTTTTTTAACGGTTTTTAATGCTTTATTTGTGTATGTTCTGTGTTTTAGAATTTTAAATTTTGTGTACTCGTTTTTATCTCAATTTTAGAGATAAAATTGGTGGCAGTATATAAGTGTAATAAATAAATAAATAAATAAAATAATGGGGGTTATAAGGGCTTGCTAGCACAGCCTAGAGAAAGAAGCTTTGGGGGCATAGAAGGGGTTTAAAGGTATATGCAAGTGGTGGGGGGCAACACTTTAAATTTAAGGGAACAAGTAGGGTACATGCACAACATTGTATCATGGGTTAGACGCTTTGAGGTATACATTTAGATAAGGCCTGATGAAGCATGAATTGATATCACTTGCTGTGTTAAGATCTAATTGTTCTGCACTTGTTCCAACTGTCTTGTTCCTTATAATGGAACTAGGGGCATAGCCAGATGGGGTGATATCCCAGGGATCGCCCCAGGATCATCCCTGTGCATCCACATGATGCACAGGGCATCTTGGGAGCAGGGAGGGATGATCCCTCCCTTGGCCTGGGATATCACCCCACCCTTCTATCCTGCTTTTTCCATGGTCTTGGGATGATCCTGAGACCGTGGAACGTGTGGCCAGGCATTGCGGGTTGTCCTGGCTCCTCGGTATATAGAACTCCCATCAGGGGTGGAGTGGGGGAGGGCGAGGTGTTTTTTTTAAAAAACAACAACAACAACTCATGGTTTGCACATAAGCGCTCCTGTGTTCATTCTCCTTTAAAAAACAAAATGGCGGGAGTGACATCCTCTTTCTCCTAGGACGTCGCACGCCGCATGTTGACAGAGGGGAAGATCTCATGATAACCATATCATGAGATCCTCCTACCTCCATCACGCTAGACTCAGTGTAATAGAAAGGTAGATCTGTGTTCAGAAATCCCCATGTCTGGAAGAAAAGACAAGTAAACCAGATGGTTGACCACATGAAACGCAGAATTGTTATCCAGTTTAGATGAAACAAGTAAGTTAGAAAATATGAGGCATTCTGGGAAGAGGATAGTGTAAATTGATGATGTGGACCAATGGATTTACATATTTTAAAATAAATATATATTAGGAGGGAGGTCACTGAGTTTGAAAAGAGTTTTTAAGTCTGAACACAGAGGATGGAGATGTCTTTCCTTCCCTTGGGCATGAGATCCAGGATGTTGCTATGAGTCTAGCATGTAGGCCTCAGTGACTCCTTGGTTTTTCCTGGGAGAAATGGAAGTTCCTCTGCAGTGAAGGAGTCCTTTTGCAAAGACAGTATAAGTGGTGTAGAATTTGTGAGTATACAAATGCAAGATTTATGAGTGTGTCATTTTGCTCTGCTTGGGTGAAAAGTTGGTGATTGTGTTAAACTTTGTATTTTCTTTAATACATTTATGTTTAAAGTTTTAGTAGAAGTTTTAAATTCTAACTATAATCTGGGTGGATGGGAACTTTTTTTTTTTTTTTTAGAATCCTCAAATACACGTGCACCTACGACACTTGACCTAAACTAAAGCTATTTGAGATGGGAGTGCCTGAATATTTTAAACCAGGGATCCTGGAATTTTAGCCATTTAGTTTTACCCTACAACATGTACACTTCCATGTCAAGGTACACTTGTGACTGGAGACAACGGAACCAAATGAGTTAGATATCAATCCACATTCAGGGCCAAAACAGATGCTACCTTAAAGTTGTAGCTAGGAGCTAGCCGGATCAGGCCACCCACAATTTCTTTTGCAAATTAGTAATCTACAAAGAAAACGGCACAGGCGCCCCAATTAGGATTGGGTCCATAGTAGCGGGCGGAAAGGGTTAAAGCCTTCTAACCCCATGCTAGATTCCCAATCTGGATTGGGGGGCCCTACAGGTACTCCAGAGTTAGAATAAAAGAAAACCAAAGCTAGTACTTATATCTTTTAAATAATGTCTGGTTTGGTCCTCAGATGAATTGATTTGGAAGTTTACTCACTTCCACTCTCACAGGAAACTTAAAACTATATAAATCTAAATTGTATTCAGTGCCAGGTTAGGGCAAAAGAAGAAAAACATATTGAATTTATGCCAGGCTGTACTGAACCTTTTCTCATTATATTGATCCCCCAGAGCATATATATAAAACCTACACTTACATAGTCCAGCTAGGTACTTCTGTAAACTGTATTTGTCTCAGGCCAGACTCAGCACATACCCTCAACAGCTTGATCTGAGCACAGTGTCTAAATAATTCAAATGACTGTCATATAAAGATCCCCAGCTTTGCAACTCATTTCCCCCATTATGACACTCAATCACTGAAGAGGTCAACCTCTGCATTTACTTTCCTGTAAATCAGCAGCTGGAAAATAAAGGTAAGGCAACTGCTCTCAGAGATAAGCCAAGTTTTTTAAAAAAATCCCCACTGAGGCCTACGGAACGCCAGGTGCTTATAGAAAAAGGAAAATCTCAATAAAAGTGATTGCTAGACACCTTGCCCAAAGCCTGTGTAATTCACACGTTTATTGTCTTGGAGATGGTTCTGGGAAAATAGAGGGCAATAGAATTTATGTTTAGAAAAACAGCCACGAGCCATCGCTAGAGTTGCAGTCTAACAAATACCACAGCACTCAGAGGGAGGAATCTTGGCATTGTGCTCCTCTGTCAACATTATACTCACCTGAGTATAAGAGCAGTGCCTGCAAGTCACTTTTTCAGGTAGAGACAAGTGCTCCCTTGGCAGATGCAGGTGCTAGCAGCAGAAGTGCCCTGGAAGGAGGAGTATCACCATCTCCTTCTTTATTGGTATAGGGGAGCCCAGTGATGAACCTTACATCAGAGGTTTTGGATGTCCTCAGCATGGTTAAGTGTCAGGAGGGGGAGATCCTCCAGGATGTGGCTGAGGAGGAGGAGCAGGCAAAGCCTCCCTCTCCACTATCCAACACCTCTTCCAGTCTTACTCCTGCGGTGACCCCCAAGACTGAAGGCAGGCAGCCCTTGTCTCCACAGAAGTGGCAGAGCAGCGTTGTGTAGGACCACTTGGAGGTGGGAGTGGATCCCTGCATTGCTGTCTATCAGCATTGTAAGACATCTCTGAGCAGGGGTAAAACAACCGGTGCACTTTACAACCAGCAGCCTGCTCCTGCATCTAAAGAGGCAGTACCAGTCAGTACAGCCAAGTCTCAGCCGACTGGTGGTAGCAGGGGAAAGCAGAAGGCTGCTGCTGGAGCTGCTGCAAGTTTTCCCTCTTCCATCCTCAAGAGGCTTAGGCAGGCCACTATGAAGACATGTGGTGGGGGAAGCATAGGGCCAAAACATGGAGGTTTCCAAAGAGATGGTGGTATTGGATGAGTAGCTATTCAGCCTGGTTGAAAATGCAGGCTTTAAGAGGCTGATGGCTTCTGTGGTTCCCTACTAGAGGTGTGTGGTGCCCTCCCTGTACCGGGCATGCAGGAAGATAGTGCTGGATCCTGGTGCCAGTGGAAAGTAGCTGGACGTAGTTGAGTAACACCATGATTCTATGGCATACTTGCTTACAGTGTGCCTATGTGCCTGCACACCTCGCACAGTATTATCCGTTTGTGCCTGCCTTGCAATCATTGGGTCACTTCTGTCAGTGGTAGAATTATATTCCTCCTACTGCTGTGAATCTGGAATCTGTTCCTTACACAAAAGGGAAAAAGAAAAATCTGAACAATTCAGAAATCCAAATCTTACTTGGGATCTGAATCCAAAGTGAAGTAGATCAGGTCCGAATCAGTCCTCAGCAAATTGGGCCAGATTCAGATGGTCTTAATTGACATCTGAAGTGAATGAGGGGTCTGTGCACAGCCTTAGTGTTTTTGTGCTCACTTGAACATTGAGAAGGTGCCAAGGGTGGTCATTGTAGTCTCCTTCTCCTTCTCCTCCTGCTGTTGCACATCTCTCCACACTTCCTGATCTCCCTTGGGAGGAGTGAGCTCATAATTCTTAGCAACTAACTTGAACAAGCAGCTCTACTGAACACAACTTTCAGTAGAGATCCTTGGCTGTTGGGCAGTATAAATATGTAATAAACAAACAAATAAATAAACTTTACTACTGAAGACAGCAATCTTTTAACACACAGGGAACAGATAAAACCTAAGATAGCAAGACATGAATTATCACATACAGACTAGCAGGTGGAATGTTTGGGTAACTGCAGGGGCCACCAGCTAGCCTGCAAGAAATACAAACATGTACCCAAGCTTATATGCACAACTTACATACTTTTGTAACGCCAACGATAATGATTTCCCTGGGCTTTAATTGAAGCATGAGTACCCAGGAAGGGTACCCAGGGAGTTACCATATTTTCTGGCGTATAAGACGACTGGGCGTATAAGACGACCCCCAACTTTTGAGAAGATTTTCCTGGGTTAAAAAGTAGTCTTATACACCAGAAAATACAGTAGTTGAACAAGGAAAGACAGGACATTCACATATATCCCTCAGCCAGCTCATGATGAAGATACATGCAAGAACCCTGTACCCCACTGATGAGAATCTCACCACCATTTTCTCCTTCTGTGATTCCACCCCCCAAGCAATTTCTTTTCCATCAAATTGAAAACAATTTTTTTTAAAAAAAAAAAGTGAAAGAAATTTGCGGTATGGCGCTAGGGGGCAGTAGAGTCTTCTTAAAAAAGCTCTCAACTTGAAGGCAATAGACTGATTGGCTAATAAACTAATTATTTTTTTAAGTGCAGATCTCACATTTATGTAGCTCCCATTCATTAAAATACAGCCTGTATGGGATAGGTTGCCAGGGGCCTTTGTTCCACGCTAAGTGTGTGTGTGTGAGTTGGTTGGTGTGTCTATTTTGATTGTCTGCCTCAAGTACCCAAACATCTTGGGTTGGTCCCATTACTCAGACCCCATTCAGCCATTGATCCCTTTTGCTGCACTGCATACACCCAAAGCACTGTTGCTACAAAAGGAGATTAGGGAAGTGAGGTGCTATTTTTCTTTCCTGCGTCGAAAACAATATCTGACTCTATTAATAAATGAGAGGACAGCAAAATTACTGCTATGTTCATGATAGCACATCTCGTTAATAGTGTTTATCTGCTTTGGAAACACATGAACCTAATCTGATCATCTATCAAGATATTTACAGAAGGGAACAGACTAACAAGCACTGCTGCTGTAAACAGACAATATCTTCTCCATTTGACAGGTTGTTACTGGAAACTAGACAGTACGTCAAAACTGACAATTCTTCTATAACTTGTATTAGGGTTCTCTCTCTCTTTCTCTCTCTGAAGGCATGAGTCCTCTGTGCAGAAATGGCTGGCTATATAGCATGCAGAGGAGTAAGAAAGCTATGCCACATAGGAAGGTTCAGCCCCCATAGACTAGATAATTTCGGATTCCAATAGGAAACTCAAAGCATCAAGAAGTAAAAGTTCTGTTGACATTGACGAATATATAGTTGAGAAATGATGAGCTCATTTTAAAAATGTGGATAGTAGAGAAGTCAAGAAAAGAGATGGATATATTGTTGAATCTCATCAAGGTTCTCAGTTTTCCAACACCAAGCTTATTTTTGTACAATTCCCCACCACCACCAAACCGTACACATTCTTGGTGTGCATTTTTGAAATATATGGATTTTTGAGTCAGGCATGTTTGTGCTAATTTTAGGAATGTACACAGGTGTTTTAGTTTATGTTTTGTTTTGCATTTTTCAAATGTGTGCATGTTGTCAAACAGTTATTTGTTCCCAGGAATGTACAGATTTCCAACCACAAATTGCATTCAGTTCCGCTTTGGTTCCTGGAGGTACAAATTCATAAATACATTTTAAAAAAACCTTGATAGAATTAATTTCTCACCCATCCCTAGTCAAGAGTAGCACAGTTGATCTTGAAATGAGTAGGAGGGTGAAAGAGAAGGAAGACATAAGAGGATGTTATAACGCAAAAGAAAAGAAAAAGAAAGAAAAGTTATTATTCTAAAATTGCATCAGACTGCCATAACAAATATGACTTGGTCCCTTCTCCCTAATAATATGTAATATTCTTAATAATATTTTATATATTTTTATTTCTGTAGAATCTTGAGTGCATGCAACATTAGCAATGGCAGAACAAATTTTGAAATTGCAAGATTAGTGTTGTACGGTGAATTATGTTTGGGTTTCTTAATATTAATGGTGATGTAAAAATAATAAAATAATAGCAAGAAGATTAATGTCTCCTAGAATTAATGTCTCCTAGAAATTGCCATTAAAAAGTATACTTTAAATTTGTGGGCTATTTAATAAAGGAGGAAACAAATCATAATAATTGGATATCATCATACTGTTTTTCCAAATAGCTTGTATACCTAATGGCCCATTTGTTATCTAGCTAGCACTGGTAGTTACATTAAAGTTTTTCTTAAACACACATGCACACCACTCATTTGCAAACTACTAGTGCTGAAATAATATGTACTTAAGCACTTTAATTTTCTGCTATTATTATTATTATTATTATTATTATTATTATTATTATTATTATTATTACTACCCAGGCTTTTGGGATATACTGATGATCATTACAAGGAAAAAAGCAGAAGCTTTGATTTTATAATGATGGTAAAGATTGAAGAGTTTCTTATTATATGATGTTCTTTTTGTAGGGTCTTTCATGTTCTGTCCAGAATGAGGAATGTTCCACATTCTGGATCATTTATATAAAGCCCCATTATAAATACATGGTTTAATCGTACTTTCACACTGATCAGACAATTAAGGGCAGAATGAGACATTATATAAGTTGTGTGGCTATTGAGAAAAGCAGCAGCCAGAAACCCGGCCTCTTGTTTTCCTCATCTCATGACATGTCTAAAGGTTTTCCTTTTTCTACCGCCAAGCTCATTTCATCACAGTTCCACCTACCTGCACAAAAAAGCACATGATCTTTCTCTGCTTTTTTCAACTTTTGTTTTTGTGCACATTTTCAAGCGTCCTTTCCCCTGCCATGAATTGTGTTTCTCTCCCCCCCACTCCCACCCTGTGCCAATGGGTGCTTAAAGGCATTTAAGACCCCCATCTGTGGTGAGAGGGGAAAAAATGCAATTTCCCCAAGGCTGAGGAAATCACATATTTTTTCCCCTCAGCTGTCATTAGAGTGGAGGGTGAAAATAGTGATTTCTCCAGCGTTGCATCCCTTCCGTGCCAATTGTGGCTTTAAAGGCCTTCTTAAAATCTTGGATTTTAAAGGCCTGATCGTCATGGGGGGAAGGCAAAGTGCAGTCGGAAAGTGCACAGTTCCGGCATGCCATTGGTGTTGCTGGGGGAATTGCACACTTTCTGGAAGCCCTGGAAAGTGCTCTTCATTGAGCACTCAGCTGGACTGACTCTAGGACCAGGATGATCCAAGTAATAATAATAATAATAATAATAATAATAATAATAATAATAATAATATATTTATTTATTTGTTACCCGCCTCTCCCTCTGGACCGAGGCGGGGTACAACACAAATAAAAACACCATAAAATACATGTAATGAATTCAAACATTTAAAACTAGTGCATCATTAAAAGCAGCACACCATTAAAAAGGCATCTACTTGGGGAACCCATGGAGAGAGCAACCCGCAAATTCTCTATCTCCTCATTCTTCCCTTAAAAAGTCAATTTAAGTATATATTGGTAGACTGATGTTCACTCAATGGTACGATGGATAACTTGAATATGCCAACAATTTATGTGAATGAAATATGGCACACAAGGGCCCAATCCCAGTTAGCAGCAGGCAATAAACGTGGAAGCATCAGTAAGGAGGGCACTTCTGGTATTGCAGCTTATTTGAGTGAAATGAAAGAACTGCTTTAAAAGTGAAACAACATTTAATCAAACCGCGAGATGTCACAAAAACACACACACAAAAGGATGAGGAAATGGTGCTGTGGTTTGGATGTTTGTTTGTCTGTTCTGTTTGTTAGTTCCATTTGTTTTATTAAGCATGTTACAGTTACTCAGATAGGATTGAAGGCCTAACTGCATGTGATGTTAGAATGAGATTATCATATTGATATTTTAAAATTTAAATAGCAGGCATTGGCAGCACAGTGCATGGGGAATCGTTTAATCCTTCCTTCCCCAGCCATGATCTCAGTAAAAATCTCCCTCTCCTCCAGCCACCGATGGAAATATTTTTCCAAATGTTAGTTGCAGTCCACAAGGAGGTGATATGTGTGTGTGTGTGGATTCTGGTTGTAGAGAGAAGGATTAAATATCCCCTCTTTATGCACTACCATGCCAATGACTACCTCCACCCACACCCACCCTGTGTTCCTGGTAGTGTCATGTGTAGTTCATCTCTAAGCTACAGGAAGGCAGGATCTACACGACTGCTTTAAAATAGTTTATAATGGAATTGACAACTGTTGGGGCTCAGGACATGAGCCATGTGCAGTTTTCAAACTGTTTTCAAGGTGTCATATCCTGCTTGGTGTAGATCTGACCGAAGTCTCCAAAGACAGGAGTAATACCTGCTTCTGAATAACTGTGAAGGTACATTCATGGGCAATACATAAATCAGCCAATGTGGTGTAGTGGTTAGAACGTTTGACTGGGACATGGGAGATCCGGGTTCTAGTCTCCACTTGGCCATGGTGAAGCTGTCTGGGTGACTTTGGGGCAGTCATTGACTTCCAGCCTAACCTACCTAACATGGTTGTTGTGAGGATAAAATGGAGAGGTGAACTTGGGTTTCTTGCAAGAAGAAACAGGCAGGATATATAGGTTAGAAATAAATTAGTCCAGTGTAATCAGCATGTCGGGGTGATTACTGTTGCTGTCGGTACCATGCTCACTGAATTCTTGTTTGCAAGATAGACCACCACTACCAGTTTGGCCAAAAACAACAAGTGGGGGGGATAGAACAGTTCAAAACACCACCACCACCACCACCATACACACACACACACACACACACACACACACTCCTTCTAACCATCATTGCCTAGGCACATGCTTGAGAACTGTGTACTATGCGGGAAGTGGTCCTGTGTTGCTGTTCCCAGGACAGCAAGTGCCAAAGTTAGTGCCTCACTGAGCAAGACTGAATTCTACCACAGGTGTTGTAGTTCACAACATCTAGAGGGCACTGGGTTGCAAAGGTCTCATACAGAAGTCCCCAAATCCTATATGCATAGCAAACCCTGATGGGTTTGGAAAATGCTGTCGTTATCTATGAGCAGGGAACACTCATACCCTCAATCCCATCCCACCTGCAGTGGATTTATTTCTGAGTAGACATGCACAGCATTGCATTATACAGAAATAAAAAACCTTGCCAGTTAATTCTTCGCATGACTTTATAATGATATTAAAATTTATTTTAAGCATACTAAGTTCTTGGGATCAAAGCTTTGCACAGAAGCATTAATCCATAACCAAATATAACAAATACAATGTTATTCTCTATTAATAGCATCCAGCGGATATCCACTGAATGATGAGCAAAGATCACCTTCCAAAGGAACATTTGATTTGGAACATGTCCATCCGGTTGAGGGCAAGTGGGGAACAGAAGTTAGCCATGGCATTTGGGAGGCTGAGTAGAGCTCAACTGCCTTCCAGGTATTTTTTTAAAAAAGGACACTCCATGCACACCTTCTCCAGTTACAACTTAAGCAGAATATACCATGCATTGCTAGTCAGGCCAGATGTACACATGCAGCAGGATGTGAAGAACCTGAGTTGATAACATCAGATGGACATCAGATTTTTCAATGCTTTCTTATGTAAACAAACAAACAAACCTCCCAGCACATAGAAAACTAATCTAGTGAGCGAACAAGAGAGCTTGAGAGTCATTTTGAGACTATTCTCACCTCTCTGCGTCGTGTGGGTTGCGTGCTAGAATTTTTTAAAAATCGGGTAAACAAACGGACAGCGTGGGTCAAACGGCGGTTTTCGTCCATAGGATTGCATTGAGGAAAAGAATTGGGGATAACTGGGTTGTTTTTTAAGCTATCATTCTGAAAATTCTTGTGCACAGAGAGTCATGGATGGGGGTCATTTTGAGACTACTCTCACCTCTCTGCGTGGTGCGGGTCGCACGCTAGAATTTTTGGAAAAATCAGCTGGAAAAATACCTTTTTCAAAGGGCTGAGGGGCAGAGTCAGCTCCCGGTCATGATGATCCCAAAGTTGGAGGAGGGCATAGGCAAAACGGGTAACTTGGGATTCTGGGAAACTTCTCTTTCTTAATCTGAACGGACTTTTCCCAGTGTTTTTTAACACAGTAGCCCCACCAAATGCACAAACACAACCTGAAATCATATACTAAGCCAATAATAAGAGATAGAAACACAGCACTGCTACCCACCCTAACTTTGGGGAACAACTGAAAAGATGTGGTGCAAGGGGATGAGCTCCCCTAGGGCATCTCATCGTGGACGTGCCCCCACTCTCTCCTGTACTGGAAGGCCATCAGAGCCTTCCAAAGAGAGTAACCCGGTGGAGCAATGCCTATCATGAGTCGAAGTGAGCGTTTACTTCTTAGTGGTGGAGCAATGCCTATTATGAGTTGAAGTGAGCATTTACTTCTCAGAGCTCTTGGTGAAGCAATGGCTTTCTTGAGCTGAACTGGCAGCTGCTTCCCTCTCCCCCGGGCACGTCCCCCTATTACTGGTAAAAGACAGATATAGCCTTTTTAAAAAAGTTCTTCTTGTTGTTTATTCAGCAACACTGCTGCTTTTAATTCCACCCCTCCTTTCTTTCTTTCTTTCTTTCTTTCTTTCTTTCTTTCTTTCTTTCTTTCTTTCTTTCTTTATTCCATTTTATATGCATTACTGGCTTTGAAACTATCCTTGGCTCACTTCCTTGTGCCCCCAGAAATGTCTGCTGCCTGCCTGCCTTCCCTCCCTCCTCCCCTGCCCATCTCGCAGGGATGGTTTTTGTGTGTGTGGCTTTGACTCAGGGGAGAAGTCCTTCCTGCGCTCACTTGGAGTTTTGGAAGTTCCAAATTTTGCAGGTTTAAGCCCCGCCAAAAAACAGGGGATGATGGGACTGCCTTGAGTCTCAGCGTGCGGAGTATGTATCTCTGGATAAGCTGTCATGGTGGTGAGTTTGAGGTTTTTTTTTAACGTGCAAAATTGACGGAGCTATGGAAAGGGGTGTTGGATTTTCATAAATTCCCCAAAAATCAGGGGATGATGGGACTGCCTTGAGTCTCAGCATGCGTATGTATCCCTGGATAAGCTTTCATGGTGGTGAGTTTGAGGTTTCTAACGTGCAAATTGATGGAGCTATGGAAAGGGGTCTGAATGGGGTGCCCGATTTTCAAAAATTCCCCAAAAATCAGGGGATGATGGGATTGCCTTGAAACTTTGCGTCCATGTGGACAAATGGATAAGCTATAATGGTGCCAAGTTTGAGGTTTCTAACATGCAAATTGACGGAGCTATCTGAAGGGGTCTGAATGGGGTGCCCGATTTTCAAAAATTCCCCAAAAATCAGGGTATGATGGGATTGCCTTTAAACTTGGCATCCATGTGGACACATGGATAAGCTATCATGGTGCTGAGTTTGAGGTTTCTAACGTGCAAATTGACGGAGCTATGGAAAGGGGTCTGAATGGGGTGCCCGATTTTCAAAAATTCCCCAAAAATCAGGGGACAATGGGATTGGCTTGAAACTTGGCGTGCGTGTGTATACCCCCATGAGGTGTCATGGTGCCAAACATGAGGTTTCTAACTTGAACAGAAAAAAAGTTGTTTACTTTTTTAGCTTTCAATGCAACCCTATGGGGGGGAAAACGGAGCTCCGATCCGGATCCGGAGCTCCGAGCGGAGTGGAAGTGGGCGGAGCGGGGGCGGGGCGAAGTGGCCTGCTCCAAAAATCGCGGATCTGCAAGTGAAGCGGAGCGGGGGGGTCCGTGCACACCCCTAGTCTTAATTAACAACACTCATATGTTTCTCCTCACCTCAGAAGTGGGTTATATCCTACAACTCTTTGGGCCTTGCTAGACGAGGTCTTAGCGCACTGTGAGGCCCGGTTTCCCTGCTGTACGTCCAGATGACGCACAGGGGAATCCGGGGTCAGGCCGCGCTGAAACCTCATTTGAACCGCCATAAGCGAAGTTGCTTATGGCGCGGCTTTTCCGCAGCCCCGGCCCGAGGCCAGGGCTGCGGAACATCTAGCAGGGTCCATGGCTTTTTGCGGCTACTCGCTTACTCACGAGTAGCTGGGAAAAGCCACGGACTGGGCACAGCGCCCATCGGGCCGGGGAGGATCCGGGGGGGGGGGAGATGGAGGGGAAGGCCGGACCGGCAGGAGAGGGGGATGGCGGAGGGCAGCACACATCGGGGATGGGGAGGGATGGCGGAGGGTGGCACACATCGGGGATGGGGAGGGATGGCGGAGGGCGGCACACATCGGGGACGGGGAGGGATGGCGGAGGGCGGCACACATCTCGGGGACAGGGAGGGAGGGCGGCACACATCTCGGGGACGGGGAGGGAGGGTGGGGAAAGAGTGGGCAGGAGGCATGGATGGGATCAGGAGCGGGTGGGGGGCTAAATTAAAAAAAACCCACTTACCTTGTCCGGAGTCTTCGGGGCGCACGTGGCCCCTTTAACAACAACAACAAAAAATGGCTGATTCTGCAGGGCTTCCAGAGTCCCTGCGCGTTGTGCGTGTAGGAGGCGGGGCGGCGCGTGCTAAAGTTAGTGCGCCGTCGCCCCGCCTCCCTGCCGGCTTATCCGGCATAGTCTAGCAAGGCCCTTTGTCACTGAATAACAGAGAAGGGAAAGGAGAAAAACAACAACCACTGTGTACATTGATGGTGCTATATAAATAAATAAGAAGAAGAATCCTGGCATTTGTTTGCACATGGTGTAGTTTCAATGACTGATTATCTGAATATGCCTGAATATGTTTTATTTTTTTGGGGGGGGGGGAAATATGCTCTGCTTCGCCAGCATGGGGTTCACTCTGTGTGAAGCCTCCATTTGATCTTGGCTTTTTAAACACAGCAGGAGTTCCTTCAGAGAAGAAAAGGTGTCTTAAAGTTCCTCTAGGGTTTATGCCCCTCAAACTCACCTTTTCATAAATTCACCAGATACATTCACGTGGTATTATCCATGTTAAATCGCAGGCCAAATCAGTGCCTGGGCTTTTAACAGTAATTAAGATTCATCATCTATAAGTGCTCCTTTTTTTTGGTTGTACTGCTGTTCTTGAATGCTGTTCAATTGTCCATTTGATTGCTTAAATAATTATTGGTATTTTATAATGTGTTTTTTTTCTGGCTCATAGTGCAACTTGAAGTTTTAAAAAAAGCAGATCAACAAGGTAGATTGCACTGGGGTCCAGTTCCAGTTCTGTGACGTGTAAACCGAGGCCAAATTTATACCTTGTGTCAATATCAATATGATCCCATCATGGTGACACTTTATCACTTTTGTGCATTTATATCTTGTAGCACATACAATGACATCTGTTCTCCGTAGCGGCACCCGCCATGTGGAAAACCCTCCGCCATGTTAGTTGGGAGGCAAAAAATATGGCAACTTTTAAAAGCCTCCAGAAGACACACTTGTTCACCCAGACCTTCCCTGGGCCATAAGTAAACTAATTCTGCCACTCCATTTTACTTCTCCATTTTTACTGCTCCTTTATTGTAGCTGGAAGTGTTTTTATGCTGTGTTTTAATATTGTGTTTTTTAATATTGTATTTTAATGTTGTGAACCACTGTGAGTTTATAAATAAATAAATAAATAAATAAATAAATAAATAAATAAATCTGTTGCAGAATTTTGGATAAAACGGAATAAAAAGCAGGAAATAAGGCTAGAAAGATGGTATACAGATTGGCTAATGTGCCCCAACGTCAATACCAATAAAAAGCACTAGTGTCATCTCTCATAAGATTAACCAGACAAACCCACTGGTCAAAAGTGAATTGATATGAATTTCTCATACATCCCTAACAGTGACACTCATCCAGAGAATGGTTTTCTCCCTCCCTGATATAATATTTGGAAGTGCTTAGCAGACGAATGTTATGAGCTTCTTTCCCTGTTCCCTTGGCCAACAGGAACATGGAGGTATGGCCATGAACATTTCTTATGTTATGCTCCTGACCCAAATATTGAGCATATTGTGGTTGGACCGTGGAACCACTTGCCCAGGGTGGCCATTTTTAGTGGCATCCCCATCACAAACATAGTATGAACTCTGGCCTTTATTTGGCCAACAAAGCATTGTTCCCTAGCTTCATACTCATTAGGCTCTAACTCTGGCCATAGCTAGGCCTAAGGTTTATCCCTGGATCGTCCAGGGGTCAAACCTGTTCATCTAGGTGACACACAGGGGATCCAGTGCTCAGGCAGGGGCGAACCCTGGAGGATCCCAGGATAAACCTTAGGTCTAACTGTGGTCTAAGTTGTGAAGCTATACCACTTCAGAGTTAAGTAATGACTTAATGTTCCTCCATACAGAATGCACAAAGCTGAAGGGGAAAGGTTCCCACCTTGCCTTCTCATTGATATTCAGTTTTCTATGTGCAAGAAAATGTTTTTGGATGAAGGAGAATTCGGTTACGTTCAGTTAAGTGGAACAACCCCCACACAGATGTACCACTTCTGGGAGAGCATGCTTCAATTGCTCTGTGAACAGCTTAAAGTACCCAAAATAATATAGCAGGTGGTTTCTACCACCCAGTTAGCTAAGGTTATGAAACAAATAATTATGAGTGCCATTATCTTTGCGAACAGATGCCTCATATCCCAGTGAGAGACAGCAGAAGTAATGCTAGACATTATTTTAAAACCTTACTTTTTATATTATAGTATTGGCCATACTATTATGAGCAGACAATACAGAGGGGAGAAAACATTTCCCTATATACCATGAACAGTTAATAACTAATTTAGTATTAATAGCAATTACTATTGTGCTGTACTATACTAACGTTAAAATAGGAAATAAATTATGGAAACCTGTAGCTCTCCTCTGTCAGGTAAGTGTGCTATGAAAAACTACTAAATTAATCACCTGGCACATTTATATGAAAAATGTCTAAACGAGCAGCCAAGCAGCTGTTTTATTACATCAATGTGGTTTTTTTCCAAACTTTCTAGGTGCAACTAATCCTTTCCACACTAACTTGTCTGCTGAGGAGTCCCTGTATGTCAGCCAACTATGGACTGAGGACAGAGAATCCTTGGAAGTAGGAGCAGGGACAAAATTCTGTTGTGATGAAGGATTTCAAGCCACAGTGATGAAGGATTTTGAGCTAAACGTTATGGCTTAGCGTGTCACGTGAATGATTCCTAACCATGATGGCTACGTAACCACAATTTAACCATTTGCTTCAAAGGGGTTAGTGGTCTAACCATGGCTTAGTGTGCTGTCTGAACAGACGTATTTTAATACAAACATACCTAATGCACACTTCCTGAACTAATGTAACCCATTTATCCTTTGATTTTCTCACTTCTCTGAACGTTGTGATACAGTTCTCTAATCAAAAATGTGTACATCAGGGGAAATTGTGGATTAAAAATTATTTATTTAAAACATTTCTTGGCTGCCTTTTAGGGCAGAAGCGGCCTACAACAATAAAATACATAAAACAGTTAAAATATTAAAAACAATAAAATAGCAATTAAAAACAATAAAAGCCAACAGTAAAACCAGCAACAGTAATGGCAATAGCAGCAACAACAGTACTCATATCACAACAAGGCCACAGTAACATATTATGTTTTCAAGGCCTTATTAAAGCCTGCAATGGGAAAGCTTGGTGGACCTCTGATGGAAGCTTGATCCAAAGGTGTGGGGCCACTGCAGAGAAGGCCTCTGATGTGTGGTCACCCACCAAACTGCTCCCATGGGTGGCAAATGAGAAGGACTTCTCTTTCTGATCTTAAAGAGCAGGCAGGCTGATATGGGTGAAGGTGGTTCTTCAAGTAACTTAGGACAGATCTTCACCAAGTAGAATATAGCACTATGAAAGTGGGTATGGAGGCAGGGACAGGATCTACATTACTGCTTATAATGGTTTATAATGTTTATGACAACTGTTCAGGCCCAGGACACATTACATATACAGTTTTTCCATACCATTTTAAAAGTGTTATATCTTGCTTGGTGTAGATCGGCTTTATAGCAGTATTGAGGTACACTGAAAACTGTTGGAGCCCATGACACTTTCCATATGCCAATTTCATACCACTTTTATAGTGTTATATCCTGCTTGGTGTAGATGTGTCAGTGCACTTCAATACTGCTATAAAGCAGTAAGTAGTTCTCGCCTTGGTTCCAAACAATTTAGAGCTTTAAAGGTCAGGGAAATGTGTACATCCAGGGAAATTGTGGACAAAAAGTGGGCACATCAGGAAAGATTGTGAAAAAAAGTGCACATTAGAGAACATTTCATACAAAAAGGCCCTTTCCCTGGAAATTCCTTGTAGAAAATTATGCTGAAAATTATGTACTATTCATATATAAGCATATGAAAATGCATATAAATTTTCATGCAGTCCTTAAACTGCACATTTGCAAATCAGCAAAAATTATGTTGGCCCCATTTTTAAATGTATTATGCTTATCTAATTACTCTTAATCAGTCCTATCTTCCTTTTGCATAAAAAACCTTGCATTGGTCAGTGACCACACTAAACAGTTCATCCATTCACATTTGTAAACTGATGTGGAAACAGGATGGAACAAACTTTTTTTAAAAAATGTGAGGATTATACCACGTGAAAGAGACAGACACACCCCATTTCTACTGAGACATGTTTGTGCCAGGACTGTGGGTCTTCATTTTTTGGTCTTTGCATGAATTGGGAGTGCACCATCGCATGACCAACACTTCCATGGGACTGGCACTTGAGAACTGGCTGGAACTATAACAATACCTCAGTAATGCATGACAAAGAATCACTGAACAATAGAGCTGAAAGTCCTAAAAGGTCATGAGTACAATCCCCTGCTCAGTGTAGGAATCCACATTAAAACATAACATTCACATTAAAGCATGGTCCATTCCCCAAAGATTGCATCTCCTTCATGACTGTAGACCACTTCTGTAGCCATGGTCAAGATGGAGCACAGCATAAAGCCTACACTATTTTGGAATGCTCCCAACTTTTGAACAAAATAGCTTTTGAAAAAAAAACCCCAACAACAAATGTAGAACAGATTTCATGTGCACTGGGAAATGCGCTTTGTATTTCTCATTTGCATGAAATCTCTTAAGGTTTATAAAAGGGGGGGAAGAGATTATGATTACATATCTTTAGGGTATAGAAAGCCTTTCAAGTGCTATCTTGTCAGTTATGACTTTATTTCCTTTTTGCAAAGATCTGAGAAATGAAATGGCTCATTTGACCAAATCTGTTGTTTGAACTTCTAATGAATATATAGACTCTAAATTAATCTCGAATCGCAAGGGAAAAATATCTCCAAGTACTTGCTCCCTTTGGGAGCTGAACATTCAATGTGTTTTCTTCCTTTCATAGCAAGTTCTCTGCTTTTGAAGCAGAGAGCATTCTGACTTTAATAAGAATGATCAAGCCAGAAATGCATAGCAGGCTGGATGCTTGCCAGGCTCACTGTAACTCAACTAATATGTTCAGTTCTTATGTTCAGATCCTATGAACTACGGCAGAGTTTGGATATATTTATTTATTTATTGTTGCATTTGTAGCCCACCTTTTTTCCTCTTCCCCAAGGCAGCTTACATATTCCTCCTCTCCATTTTATCCCCACAACAGTCCTGTGGGATCTCCTGAGTCCCAGTGTAACACTCTCACCGCTGCACCACACTGCCCCCCCCCCCCGGTGGGTATGACCAATCCTCCACCAAAACAATATTTGCAAAGCTGAGAAAACCATGTCAAGGCAGCATTGCCAATCAGGATTCAGTGTTATAACTCATCACGTTGATGTTCCGCACAGGTACTCATTTCTACATGCATCACCCAGGAACCAACACTGGGATGTGTCAGGGGTACTTGATGCTGAAATCCCACATTTCCACTACTTCCCCCCCAGAAGCTGTTGTCCATGTGCTGAGACCAGTGTTACATGTTTGAGTGTCTTCTCTCCCACCTGTTCTGTTCAGTGGCTGAATGGGCTTTACTGTGTTGGGCTGCAAGTGTAGGGCCACTGAGAGAAAATGCAGTGTTGCCACTTCATCTAGTGTCAGCTGCCTTCACTAAACCTCTAAGCAAGTTACCTTGAAAATGTTATTTGAGACTGCAAAGAAAGAAAGAAGGAAAGAAAGAAAATCACATGATGTAGCATTATTTTTAATAACTTTGACTATATTACATGAACGTTGTTCTTTTTTTTTTTTTACCCTTGTCTAGACTCTCCAAAAGCAACTTCTCTTCTCAGTTCACCTTAGACATAACTACTCCTACCCTAGCCACAGTTGCAACCTGGATGTAATTGTGCAGAGCTCACACAGGGCACAGAACTCCCTGGATAAATATGCTGTCGTTGGCACATCATACCTGGCAATTTGAAAGTCAAATGGAAGCCAGGCTAGGAGCATACTATACACATGTGGTGGAATTCAGGCTGCCAGAAGTAATTATGCATTGGAGGGAAAGACTGTGATCCTAGAATTGAACACACAGTGTCCCTTCTGTTAGTCAACTGTAAATTACATCCCAATGTTTCACAATAAGAGAACAGAAACCTGCTGGGGACCTGTGACTGTGCATTGTATAAAGGATCAATACCACAGAGAAAAGGCCTTTTTACTGTTTTCCAAGTTGTTTTCTCTGAGTTCCAGCAGCCAATTGTCAGTCCTTCAGTTAACTTCTCTCTCTCTCTTGACCTGAATGGCTGAGTTCCACGATTTGGTCTTTCTTCATCCAAGCACAACCATATGCTGTAAATACCAAATAATATCACAGGGCCCTATGGAAACCATAAGGTTATTAATCTAATGTGGGTGGAAACAGAAGCATAGGCTGAACTGAATTGGGAACAAAAAGGATTCCCCCCATACCTCAAAATAATCAGAGGCCTGGTTCAGACGACACTGGGCTTAACCATACGCTAACCACAAAGTGGTTAGTGGAACACCTGATTCCTCCAACTGATCCACCCTGTATCCCAGCAGCTCTAGCGCTCAGAGCCCTGGCAGTTACGGCCATCATTTTAGAGCAGCCACCAATGAAATCAGCAATTACATGCATGCGTCACCCCATTTAGTGAGCGGTTCCTTTGCTTTCTGCATCACCATGCCCGCTATACCTCTACAGTCATCACAGGGGAGGCAGAAGCCTTCCTGGATGGCTGTGCTAGCTGCGTCATCAGGCAGCACCGGCACAGTCATCAGAACCTGAGGGGTGTAATGGCGCTTCAATGATGTAGGAGAAATGGATGCTTTGTATGGGGAAATTGCAAGCGGGTTTTTTAAAAGCTCTTCTGTAAGCATGCTCTGCTAAGAAGAGCAAAAATAGCTCTAGAGAACTAATGCAAAACACGAAATGGCAGCAGCAGTGAGTGTATCAATCATCAGTCCAGAGCAGCCATAGAGCCTGCTGGCTATCGCGGCCCTGCCTAGTTAGGCAACTCTGTACTGGAAGCTCTATGCCTTAACCCCAGCACCTTAACTACAGACACATGTCAAACAACACTTTTAGCCATGTTTAGTGCTGCTAACCATGCTGCATAATGTGGTTAGTGAGCCTAACCAAAATGTGGTTAATGGGGCAGATTGTTAGGGAAAATGTTTGTCAAAGGACACTGTAAACCATGGTTAAGAACTCTGTTAACCATTTTGTCGTTAAGCAGCATGGTTTAGCATGTTGTCTGAATGGGGTCAGAGAAACAAACAAAGAATACCATCCTGTTGCTTAAGCCCTGCTCAATATTCATCCTCCTTGACATAGGCAATGCATGATCTCTGAATCAAAGTAATTTTAATGATGAAAAAATGACTGTTGTGTGTACAAGTCCCACATCATCCTTCTGACACATCGCTATGACAGATGAAAATAAAATGTTTCACTGGAAATCATGTGAATAAATGGTTTAAGGATGTGAATACTGGGTAAGGTTGAATGGGATTATTAACTCACGTGTTGTTATTATTCCTTTTAAAAATGTTTAAACTTCAAAGCTTTAACAAAGATGCTAATCAATGTACAAAACAACCCAACATTAAAAAAACCTATATTAAGGGAGCAATCCTATATCACCTAGGCAGCCTCTGGGGGACATAATTTCAATTTTCTGGCTCCGAGCTCAGAGTTAGCCCTCTGATATGCAAGCCAGGATTCCACCCTCCCCAACCGTCCCCCCATCACAGCTAGCGCAGAGTGTACTGTGGCAGCTCCCTCTTCATGCTCGGTAAATGGAACATAAAGGGGGTGAAATGTGGGTGGCCCTGGGGGGCAGGGAAGGGAGTTCACAGAAGCTGGATGAGGCCAGATCTACTCCAAGCAGAATATAGCACCTTGAAAGCAGTTTGAAAATGGTATATTAAATGTGTCATGGGCCTCAACAGTTGTCAATACCGTTATAAAGCAGTAGTGTAGATCCTGCCCTAGGCAGCTTCTTAAGTACCATGTGGCCTCTCCTCATCTCCTCCTAAAAGTGATACACTCATACTGTTATGCCCCTGGGTCAGATTCTCCATGTGTGGGGGATGAAGCCACCGATTCAGAGGACCTGATGGAGTGTGGGAGGCAATTGCTCTCAGCACCAAACCTAAATGACTCCACTTCCCCAGACACCCCAGTGCATCGGGAGTCCTTTTGCCACCACCTCTGCAACATCCATCATTGGAGTCTGAGGGCTCCAGCCCCGCAGAAGTCATGGTGGAGCCACAGTCGCTCTAACACTGTTGGAGCCAATGGCTTCTAAAAGAGCTTTCTTCTGTTGAAGGTGGAACTAGCTGCCCAGACTGAGCAACAGTCCTCTTTAAATCTCAGTCCAGAATTGTCTGCAGCTGAAACAATGTTGAACAGCCTGAGCTCCTCTTGGAGTTGTCCATGGTCATTAGAATGCTATGAAAACCAATGTTGTCAATGATTCATGTGAGTGGTACGCAATGCCTTCCCAACTATTTTGTTAGCTATCTTTGCCTTGGCACAATGTTCAGCAAAGCTAGCCACGAAAGTGGACATGTGATTTTCAGAATGGTAGGGTTTTCTGAATTGTTATTTTGCATAGTGGCTCACTTCCAAGCATCCATTTCCCATTGTCTCCATTTAAAAGCTGGCTTAATTGCACATAGGTCCTTATTCAATAACACACCTGACTTAAATGTACTTCATCCCCAATTCAGAAATAAGTGGTAACTTTCTTCTAACTTCACTTTTTTTGAAGAAGAAGAAGAAGACACATGCATATGCACTATTCTGTCCAAAGAACCAATTGTTAATCTGGGTTTGAGTTTGCACCCCATTGGGTAAAACTGAACCAGTAACAAGGACAACCAACTCATGCTTGTAACAGGCACAGATTAAATGCTTTCTTGATTTACAATGGAACGTAAAGGAAGTTCCATCAAGCCAGTACAATGCAATTAATAAGGCAGTACAATGTAAACCATCATCCAGTGCAGGTTCTTGGCAACCAATATGATTTAAGTCCTTCACTGATTTCTTAATCTGTTGTCATGAGAGTTTCTAAAATAATTGGACATGTGAAAGGGTCATATATCATGGTTCTCATCTCACAACCTTTCCTCTTTGGAGGAGCCCCCATGGATCATTGTGTCCTGGAAAATATATTTGCTCTGTGAATGCTCCTTAGCCTACCCAAATCACTAGTGTCCCATATTCTGTTTAAAGCCTCAAATCATATGCATTGTATTTTATTTCTTACTCCTAACCAATTCATATATTTGGAAACTATTTCTTAAGTTAAATACAAAATTAAGAATTAAATGACAAACATTTCCAGTTTCTTAGGGCAAAAAGTCCTTCAACTCGCAGCATTCCCCAGGCAAGGGTGAACAAACTCACCTTCACCCACCTCTGTGGATGCTCGCCACATCGGGGCTGCCATCCACCTCTGCGCACCAGGCCATGCAATCCTCTTCTGAGGCTCAGCTTGGCCCAGTGAGCACTCGGCAGCCGCCCGTCCTTGCTGCTGAAATTGTGTACTTCCCTCCTGCGTTAATGCTGGCTGCCATTTAGCACAGGGGGAAGAGCACAATTTTGGCAGTCATGACAGGCGGCTGCCAAGTGCTTGTGGAGGTCTCGCGAATGCTCAAGCATGTGTCTGCACTTGTGCTGAGTGCACCCAACTGGGTCTGGGAGTGCGGACATGGGGTGGGGTCCATTGGACTTCTGGACCCAGTCGGGTGCTCTGGACATCCCTACTAGATTGTGCTGGGAGTTGTAGGACTTTTCTTCTTTCCAAACATGCATAGGATTGCAGCCTTAATTTCTGTCTTCAAGACTTCTATAAGCAGAGCTATACATAAATAAGAAAGAAAGATGCTTCCCTGCTTTTTACTGGCAAGAACGAAATGTTCTTCGAAACCACTCCTATTGGCCAAACCAGTCCAAGTACATCATCAGATGAGTGTTTAATTATATGCTCATTACTGGCCACTCACGGTTTTTCATGGATCCTTTTGACGACACCATCCACCTCCTGCATGTCTCGTGGTCCTTCTAGTCTTTGTTCTGTGACAAAATGACCTGGTAAATCTGATTTTTTGGGTAAGTGAAACTTGCCACCATTTCCTGCTGTGTGCAGGAAAAGCAGCTCGATAAAAACAGCCAGTGAATGGGCCATGTAGTCATTATTTACTTCCTCTTTCTTTACCTTGTGATGAAAGGGGAAGCTGTTCATCACTATTGTGGGACAGCAGCATGAGGGCAAAGCAATGGTAGGGAAACATGTCCCCTCCCCATATCTGATGACACTCCAAATGATCAAACAAATCGACAGGTGTCATTTTCCTGATACTTTTCGTTTATCCTCCCTCTCTCCCCTCACTTCCCACCTACTCTCTTAGTCAGTGATAATATTAAATTCTGAAATGGAGGAAGGAAAGGATGGGAAGGAGCTGAACTTCACAAGTCTGTCCTAAAGCTGTCTGTTGAGTCCCATGAGAGTGAGAGATAGCATCCCCCCCCCCCCCATTTTCAAGCTGAAAATAGTCAGTGCTGGGAAACATTTCCTTAAAGCACTTGTAAAGGCTGGTATGTAGAGTTTATTGATGTTTTCTCAGGTCTTTGTAAAACTTTCTATTTGGTTAATCTCTTCTATTTTGTTTAGGCATCTCCAAAATCCTAGGCTCAGGATCCTGGGCTCAGGCAGGGGTCTGGGGGGGTGGGGGGGGGAGCGGCG